>NC_069504.1:452230241-453680241 GCF_027579735.1 Bombina bombina | reverse complement strand
AAAATAATTAAATAAACTACCTACAATTACCTACAATTAACCTAACACTACACTATCAATAAATTAATTAAACACAATTGCTACAAATAAATACAATTAAATAAACTATCTAAAGTACAAAAAATAAAAAAGAACTAAGTTACAGAAAATAAAAAAATATTTACAAACATAAGAAAAATATTACAACAATTTTAAACTAATTACACCTACTCTAAGCCCCCTAATAAAATAACAAAGACCCCCAAAATAAAAAATTCCCTACCCTATTCTAAATTTAAAAAGTTACAAGCTCTTTTACCTTACCAGCCCTGAACAGGGCCCTTTGCGGGGCATGCCCCAAGAAGTTCAGCTCTTTTGCCTGTAAAAGAAAACATACAATACCCCCCCCCCCCCCAACATTACAACCCACCACCCACATACCCCTAATCTAACCCAAACCCCCCTTAAATAAACCTAACACTAAGCCCCTGATGATCTTCCTACCTTGTCTTCACCATGCCAGGTTCACCGATCCGTCCTGGCTCCAAGATCTTCATCCAACCCAAGCGGGGGCTAGACATCCACTGAAGAAGTCCAGAAGAGGGTCCAAAGTCTTCCTCCTATCCGGCAAGAAGAGGACATCCGGACCGGCAAACATCTTCTCCAAGCGGCATCTTCTATGTTCTTCCATCCGATGACGACCGGCTCCATCTTGAAGACCTCCAGCGCGGATCCATCCTCTTCTTCCGACGACTAGACGACGAATGATGGTTCCTTTAAGGGACGTCATCCAAGATGGCGTCCCTCGAATTCCGATTGGCTGATAGGATTCTATCAGCCAATCGGAATTAAGGTAGGAATTTTCTGATTGGCTGATGGAATCAGCCAATCAGAATCAAGTTCAATCCGATTGGCTGATCCAATCAGCCAATCAGATTGAGCTCGCATTCTATTGGCTGTTCCGATCAGCCAATACAATGCGAGCTCAATCTGATTGGCTGATTGGATCAGCCAATCGGATTGAACTTGATTCTGATTGGCTGATTCCATCAGCCAATCAGAAAATTCCTACCTTAATTCCGATTGGCTGATAGAATCCTATCAGCCAATCGGAATTCGAGGGACGCCATCTTGGATGACGTCCCTTAAAGGAACCGTCATTCGTCGTCTAGTCGTCGGAAGAAGAGGATGGATCCGCGCTGGAGGTCTTCAAGATGGAGCCGGTCGTCATCGGATGGAAGAACATAGAAGATGCCGCTTGGAGAAGATGTTTGCCGGTCCGGATGTCCTCTTCTTGCCGGATAGGAGGAAGACTTTGGACCCTCTTCTGGACTTCTTCAGTGGATGTCTAGCCCCCGCTTGGGTTGGATGAAGATCTTGGAGCCAGGACGGATCGGTGAACCTGGCATGGTGAAGACAAGGTAGGAAGATCATCAGGGGCTTAGTGTTAGGTTTATTTAAGGGGGGTTTGGGTTAGATTAGGGGTATGTGGGTGGTGGGTTGTAATGTTGGGGGGGGGGGTATTGTATGTTTTCTTTTACAGGCAAAAGAGCTGAACTTCTTGGGGCATGCCCCGCAAAGGGCCCTGTTCAGGGCTGGTAAGGTAAAAGAGCTTGTAACTTTTTAAATTTAGAATAGGGTAGGGAATTTTTTATTTTGGGGGTCTTTGTTATTTTATTAGGGGGCTTAGAGTAGGTGTAATTAGTTTAAAATTGTTGTAATATTTTTCTTATGTTTGTAAATATTTTTTTATTTTCTGTAACTTAGTTCTTTTTTATTTTTTGTACTTTAGATAGTTTATTTAATTGTATTTATTTGTAGCAATTGTGTTTAATTAATTTATTGATAGTGTAGTGTTAGGTTAATTGTAGGTAATTGTAGGTAGTTTATTTAATTATTTTATTGATAGGGTAGTGTTAGGTTTAATTATAACTTAGGTTAGGATTTATTTTACAGGTAAATTTGTAATTATTTTAACTAGGTAACTATTAAATAGTTCTTAACTATTTAATAGCTATTGTACCTGGTTAAAATAAATACAAAGTTACCTGTAAAATAAATATTAATCCTAAAATAGCTATAATATAAATGTAATTTATATTGTAGCTATATTAGGATTTATTTTACAGGTAAGTATTTAGCTTTAAATAGGAATCATTTATTTAATAAGAGTTAATTTATTTCGTTAGATAAAAATTATATTTAACTTAGGGGGGTGTTAGTGTTAGGGTTAGACTTAGCTTTAGGGGTTAATACATTTATTAGAATAGCGGTGAGCTCCGGTCGGCAGATTTGGGGTTAATAATTGAAGGTAGGTGTCGGCGATGTTAGGGAGGGCAGATTAGGGGTTAATACTATTTATGATAGGGTTAGTGAGGCGGATTAGGGGTTAATAACTTTATTATAGTAGCGCTCAGGTCCGCTCGGCAGATTAGGGGTTAATAAGTGTAGGTAGGTGTCGGCGACGTTGTGGGGGGCAGATTAGGGGTTAATAAATATAACATAGGGGTCGGCGATGTTAGGGCAGCAGATTAGGGGTACATAGGGATAACGTAGGTGGCGGCGGTTTACGGAGCGGCAGATTAGGGGTTAAAAGTGTAATGCAGGGGTCAGCGATAGCGGGGGCGGCAGATTAGGGGTTAATAAGTGTAAGGCTAGGGGTGTTTAGACTCGGGGTACATGTTAGAGTGTTAGGTGCAGACGTAGGAAGTGTTTCCCCATAGGAAACAATGGGGCTGCGTTAGGAGCTGAACGCTGCTTTTTTGCAGGTGTTAGGTTTTTTTTCAGCTCAAACAGCCCCATTGTTTCCTATGGGAGAATCGTGCACGAGCACGTTTTTGAGGCCGGCCGCGTCCGTAAGCAACTCTGGTATCGAGAGTTGTATTTGCGGTAAAAATGCTCTACGCTCCTTTTTTGGAGCCTAACGCAGCATTTGTTTGAACTCTCGATACCAGAGTTAAATTTATGGTGCGGCCAGAAAAAAACCCGCGGAGCGTTAACAGCCCTTTTACCGCCAAACTCCAAATCTAGCCGATAGTGAGTAGTTTTTTATTCTTTTGTAGCTCTGCACAGTAGTTTAATATCCCTTTAACAGTGTTTAACTACTTTACAGGTGTTAAACACACACGGCTAGATTACGAGTTTTGCGTTATGAGTGAAAAAGCTTCATAACGATGCTTTTTCACTACAGCTGGTATTACGTGTTTTGCAGGTATATCTGTACCGCACACTTTTTTGGCCGTAACGCAACGTAACTACCGCAGCTTTCAAAAAGTCCTTTTTCAATGGGACTTCCATAGTGCCGGTATTACGAGTTTGCCTGTCCGGCCAAAAAGTGAGAGGTACAGCCTATACCGTCAACATCCGTACCATAAACTGAAAGTCAGTAGTTATGAGTTTTACGCTACAAAGCTGTAACATAAAACTCATAACTAAAGTGCTAAAAAGTACACTAACACCCCTAAACCAATGCCCACCCGCATCGCAAACACTACATTACTGTTATTAACCCCTAATCTGCTGCTCCCCAAATCGCCGCCAGTATACTAAAGTTATTGCTAAAAAGTACACTAACACCCCTAAACCGATGCCCACCCGCATCGCAAACACTAAAATAAAATTATTAACCCCCTAATCTGCCGCTCCCGACATCGCCGCCACTATAATAAACATATTAACCCCTAAACCGCCGTACTCCCACATCGCAAACACTAGTTAAATATTATTAACCCCTAATCTGTTGTCCCTAAAATTGCCGCAACCTACATTACTGTTATTAACCCCTAATCTGCTGCCCCCAAATCGCCGCCAGTATACTAAAGTTATTAACCCCTAAACCTAACCCTAAGTCTAACCCTAACCCCTACTAACTTTAACATAATTAAAATAAATCTAAATAAAAATTACTAATAATACCTAAATAATTCCTATTAAAAACTAAATACTTACCTATAAAAAAAAAACCTAAGCTAGCTACAGTATTACTAATAGTTACATTGTAGCTAGCTTAGGTTTTATTTTTATTTCAGATCTAAGTTTGTATTTATTTTAACTAGGTAGAATAGTTAGTAAATAGTTATTAACTATTTACTAACTACCTAGTTAAAATAA
Organism: Bombina bombina; assembly: GCF_027579735.1. Classification (NCBI taxonomy): domain Eukaryota; kingdom Metazoa; phylum Chordata; class Amphibia; order Anura; family Bombinatoridae; genus Bombina; species Bombina bombina. The sequence continues at coordinate 453,676,152 of NC_069504.1, read as the reverse complement.
ATACAAATTTACCTGTAAAATAAAACCTAACCTGTCTTACATTAACACCTAAACTTACACTACAATTAAATCAATTACATTAAATACAATTAACTAAATTACAAAAAATAATAAACACTAAATTACACAAAATAAAAAAGAAATTATCAAATATTTAAACTAATTACACCTAATCTAATAGCCCTATTAAAATAAAAAAGCCCCCCCCCCCAAAATAAAAAAACCCTAGCCTAAACTAAACTGCCAATAGCCCTTAAAAGGGCCTTTTGCGGGGAAATGCCCCAAAGAAATCCGCTCTTTTATATGTAAAAAAAAAAATACAAACAACCCCCCAACAGTAAAACTCACCACCCACACAACCAAACCTCCAAATAAAATCCTATCTAAAAAAACCTGAGCTCCCAGGTTAGGTTTTCACAGGTAAATTTGTATTTATTTTAACTAGGTAGTTAGTAAATAGTTAATAAATATTTACTAACTAGTCTACCTAGTTAAAATAAATACAAACTTAGCTGTGAAATAAAAATTAAAAATAAGGTTAGGCTAGGTTTTATTTTATAGGTAAGTAATTAGTTTTAAATAGGAATAATTTAGCTATTAATAGTTATTTTTATTTAGATTTATTTTAATTATGTTAAAGTCAGTGGGGGTTAGGGTTACGTTAGGGTTAGGGTTAGACTTAGGTTTAGGTTTAGGGGTTAATAACTTTAGTATAGTAGCAGTGACTTTGGAGGGGGCACAATAGGGGTTAATAACTGTAATGTAGGTGGCAGTGACATTGGGGGCAACAGATTAGGGTTTAATAAGTGTAGGTAGGTGGCGGCGATGTCGGGGGCGGCAGATTAGGGGTTAATAACTGTAATGTAGGTGGCGGCAACATTGGGGGCGGCAGATTAGGGGTTAATAAGTGTAGGTAGGTGGTGGCGATGTCGGGGGCAGCAGATCAGATGTTAATAAGTGTAATGTAGGTGTCAGCGATGTCGGGGGCAGCAGATTAGGGGTGTTTAGACTTGGGGTTTATGTTAGGGTGTTAGGTGTAAACATAAATTTTCTTTCCCCTTAGGAATCAATGGGGCTGCGTTACGGAGCTTTACACTTCTTTATTGCAGGTGTTAGGCTTTTTTTTAGCCGGCTCTCCCCATTGATGTCTATGGGGAAATTGTGCACAAGCACGTAAAACTGGCTCAAAGCAGCGCTGGTATTTGAGTATGATATAGAGCTCAATTTTTCTCAACGCTGACATATTGCCTGCTAACGCCGGGTTTTTGAAAACTAGAAAATACTGCCTTAAAGGGACACTGAACCCAAATGTTTTCTTTTGTGAATTAGATAGAGCATGCAATTTTAAGAAACTTTCTAATTTACTCCTATTATCACATTTTCTTCATTCTCTTGAAATGCAAGAATGTAAGTTTAGATGTCGGCCCATTTTTGGTGAACAACCTGGGTTGTTCTTGCTGATTGGTGGATAAATTCACCCACCAATAAACAAGTGCTGTTAAGGGTCTGAACCAAAAAAATATCTTAGATGCCTTCTTTTTCAAATAAAGATAGCAAGAGAAGAAAAATTGATAATAGGAGTAAATTAGAAAGTTGCTTAAAATTCCATGCTCTATCTGGATCACAAAATATTTTTTTTTGGATCAGTGTCCCTTTAACAGGCTAGATTACGAATGCCGCACTAACAGTTGCAGTTATTGGGAAAAACAATTGCATAAAAAAAAGTTATAAAAATATGTAAATAGATAGATAAATCTGTGTGTGTATATATATATATATATATATATATATATATATAAAATGCACCCTTTGGATTTATAATTTCAAAAAGCTCCAGAGAGTGCAGCCTCCTATGGGCCTTGTCAGTGAGATGCAGCCACATTTCTCACAAGCACATCTGGTTTCCCCCCATAAGGAGACCACCCCAGGGTCATATTATTTGCATACCAACACAGAAGCGCTCTACCATGAACGAACAACAGATCATCAGCTAGTTCTATGGCGATTTACCACCCTGGAGCAGCATCTTTTAGACCAGTGTGCTTTTCACAGAGGAAAACTTTCCTGAAGTATATCAGTCTGATCCTACCAAATAAGGTCTGTCCAGCCCCAAAATATCCTGTACTTGTCCTCTGAACAAGTAACATGACAACCCCATTTGATAGTTTCGGCCTCCTATGGGCCTCGTCATTGAGTTGCAGCCACCTTCCTCTAAGCACACTGGGCAAGGAGTCAACGTCTGGTTTCCTCCTTCACCCATAGGGAGACATCCCCAGGGTCATATTAATTTGCCACAAGTCACAGTCCCCAGCTTCCAGGATTGTGAGGGATGATAATAATATCATCTATATATATCTCTTGAAAAGCATGATTAGCTATCAGCATTCACATGATCTGACCCTGTGACGGTGACGAACCAGGAAACTATATCAGTTTACAACTCTGCACCTGAGCGACAGTTACAAAGTAACTAAAGAAGACGCCAGTAGAAAAGAAACCAAGGATACAAGGTACTCAAAACATACTGAATAACAGTTTCGCTGAACACACTGACTTTTGAGCCGTCTTGGAGAAAGGTATTTAAACTGTAAAGATACCACTGTTAGCATTTTTTTTTTTTTTTTTTATTTTTTTTTTTTTTATTTTTTTTTTATTGAGGTTGTGCAAAAGTGTTACAACATATATGAAACAACACAACATAAAAACAAGTAGAAATAGTACATTACAGTTTGATAATTTCTATATAAGTAGAAGAGTGCAATTTTTAATATGTATAATCTTATAGAAAAGATTGGAACCTCTTTTTATAAATTAAAATGAATAGTGTGAATGGTCACTTCTGGGTTGGTAAGCTTAAAGTAAGTTAGCAATTAACATGGTATATAGAAACAAAAGGGATATTATTGGAGTATTACTCCACTGTGTAAATAGTATGGTAAAATATGTAGAAACAACAATTTGGTTGCGGCATAGGCAAGAGAAGCCACATAGTTAACCCTCCAAGGGTAGGAGGTATATTATGAAGGGGTGGGGGGGGGAGGTGGTAAATTAAATACAATAACTACAGTATATTACTTGTGAAACTGTCAAACCATGGTGAACTAGCTTGAGGAAGATAAAGCATATCTCAAACATAAGGAACCAGTTTAGCAGTCAGTAAACTATAAATGTAGAGCTGGTACATGTGAGGCGAAATATAACAAGTAAATTGCCTATATTGATGGTTAAAACATTCGGTAGTTACTATGAAAACATCAATTTAAGACCAGACTTATTCGAACTACAGTATATTACTTGTGAAACTGTCAAACCATGGTGAACTAGCTTGAGGAAGATAAAGCATATCTCAAACATAAGGAACCAGTTTAGCAGTCAGTAAACTATAAATGTAGAGCTGGTACATGTGAGGCGAAATATAACAAGTAAATTGCTTATATTGATGGTTAAAACATTCGGTAGTTACTATGAAAACATCAATTTAAGACCAGGCTTATTCGTGTACATTAAACCCCCATATATCTCATAATAAGTGAAAAAAGGTGAGGGGTTAAAACCCACAGTTATCAACCCTGAGAGGTTGTGTAAAGCTACAAAGGGTGGTACATTGACAACACATTTGGAACCTATCAGGGTCAACACACATAAATAAACATAGGGGCTCTACAAAGACCATGGGTAGGTATCAGGGCTGGTAAAATAAAGTCTGGCCAGAAAGTGCGGGCAATCCAAATGGTGTATTATGTGTGCCAGGATGACTGTTCCATGAGAAGATATTTAAAATCACTTAGGCTCAGTAATATGTGTAAGTGGTGTACAGGGGGACATAATACAGTAAGCAGTAATTGTAAACGGAGAGAAGGACTACATGCATAGGGCTAATGTATGTAAAATGCAGGGAGGTCCAAAATAGTATTATCAATGTGGGTCCAGCCCACTCTAGTAACTTTAACAAAAATCTGGCTGCATCACTACATACTACCCCTCATCAGTAGTAGCCATATCAGCAAATCCGCGAGTTTGCGCCCTAAAACTCTAAATAGAAATGGACAATAACCAAAGAACTATGGAAAAGGATACCCTGCAACAATGAACTCTAATAAGGTAGCATGAGCTTTAAAACAAACATATGTGACCCACAATGATAGATGAAAGTCCAACAGTACATTGAAAGATCCTGGAAATGTTCAACACTTAATATGAAACAATAATATCAGTGTTAGCATATTTGTCCCTCCTTATTTGCAAAGCACAATTAGTATCAAAGCAGGAGAGACAAACAGTAGGATATGCATCTTAACTTAACATCAGTGATAAACTATAAACATATAAAAGGTGTGTGTCCACAATATGGTATATGACGCTTATACCAGGGAAAGTGTGATGGGGTCCTTCAAATAATAAGTGCAATTATTATTAACAGTCCAGTCCCAACATTTATTTAACCCATACCACTCCTGGGATATGTCTGTCTGAAAGGTGATGCGGAGAAGTAATGCATCAAACAGTGGGAAAGCAGGAGTCCACCGCCATGCCATCTCTGCACATCAAGACCTCCAACGGTAAGAGGAGCCAGCACAAACCTAACCAGCATCGCGTCTACTCGTCTGAGACCTCCATAAGGAGCCAAGCACAGTCCAGATGCTTGAGCATGGGAAAAGCAAAGCAGCTCACACGCAGGAGCTCTGTTCGCTGGCCAAGGCAGGTATGTAGAGAGAGCGCTGAGTTCAACTCCTGTTTCACAGGACATGAGCTGATCGGGTGACCAGCTCTCAAAAGCAGCAGCTTTTAAGGACTCAGGCAGCTTCGTTAGAGGTTCTGGGGTATGCGGTAGATGCTGGGGCCCCAAAGCATCCCCGCTCACACTTGCACTTTCACAACCGGTCAGGCATAGGCAAACTTCCTCCTGTACTTCACCGGTATTCACAGAAACAGAGACTCCGACCGGGACTGTGGTAAAAGTAGGTCTATAGGACTCTAGAAGCTTGCTTAGCTCGGCTAGGATCCAATGAGCGTCCACCATCTCATATGCAGAAGATTGGGGTAATAGTAAGAAATGTCTCATGTCACCTAGGAAAATATAGGTTAATCTGTAAAGGATATCTTCCTCACCATGTGGATAAGAAAATGGCCGCCATCCGCTCAGCCCCAGAGTAGGCCTCCGGTCCTAACTGGGATCAGCTGTATCAATGCCATATCAGGCCCTTCACCTGGCTCCGCCCCCCCTTTAATCTGCAGCTCTGCTAGACATGGTGACACTGTCTGACTGAGCACTTCACACTATGGCACCGGGCAACTGCATTACACACGCACAGGCAGCTTCTTTCCCTCTCAGCAGGAAATGACAGTTTGAAATCAGAGTGCCGTCCCAGGTTACCAAGGCAATGCTCTGATTTAAAACTGTCATGTACCCCACTGTTAGCATTTTGACCTGACCGAATAAGAGGTCAAGGTACACATTTGACTATATTGCTAAAAGCACAATTGGCACAAAATAGACCTTGTCCAATATCATACATACATAAATGCTGGTTGTTATTGGACATTGTCATTGGACATTATCTGTGGACATTATCTGTGGCTAATATCACAAAATAACTGGAGTGATTGCACATGATTCTTTTTGGCATCAGCCAAAACCTTTAACGTTATATTATTATTGTTTGTGAGTGACCGGTCACTTTTAAATTCATATTTATCTAATTTTATATAATAATATAATATATATATATAAATGTACTTATTATCAATTGACTTTTACCCCACATCACCCATAGGAAGACCTCCCCATATATACATACACACTCATCGACCTTTTAATAGGTATACCTGTTCAATTGTTTGGTAACACAAACTGCTAATCAGCCAATTAAATGGCTGCAACTCAATGCATTTAGGCATCTAGACATGGTGAAGATGACTTGCTGAAGTTCAAACCGAGCATCAGAATGGGGAAGAAAGGGGATTTAAGTGACTTTGAATGTGGCATGGTTGTTGGTGTCAGATGGACTGGTCTGAGTATTTAAAAAACTGCTGATCTACTGGGATTTTCACGCACAACCATCTTTAGGGTTTACAGAGAATGGTCTGAAAAAGAGAAAATATCCAGTGAATGGCTGTTGTGTGGAAGAAAATGCCTTTTTGATGTCAGAGGAGAATAGTTATATTGGTTTGAGATGATAGAAAAGCAACAGTAACTTAAATAACCACTTGTTACAATTAAGGTAAGCAAAATACCATCTCTGAATGCACAACAGATTGAACCTTGAAGCAGATGGGCTATAGCAACAGAAGACCACAACGGGTGCCACTCCTCTATTAGCTAAGAACAGGAAACTGAGGCTACAATTCGCACAGACTTACCAAACTTGGACAATAGAAGATTGGAAAAAACGTTGCCTGGTTTGATGAGTCTCAATTTCAGCTGCAACATTCAAATGGTAGGGTCTGAATTTGGGGTAAACATGAAAGCATGGATCCATACAGAAATAGAGCCTTTTTTTTTTTTACCTATCAAATCTATATATATATATATATATTTAAAGTAGACAGCCCAAGGTATTGATCTAGGCCCATTTTAGTATATTTCATGCCACCATTTCACCACCAAATGCCATCAAAAAAAAAAAAAATGTGGTACTTTTTTCACAAACTTTGGGCTTCTCACAGAAATTATTTGCATACTGCTTCTGAAATCATGGCACACATGTTTGTAAAAGTTTCTCTGGGATCCCCTTTGTCCAGAAATAGCAGACATATATACATTGCTTTTTGGTAATTAGAAGACTGCCAATTGCAGCTGCGCACCACACTTCTATTATTCCCGCCAATGAAGGGGTTAATTAGGAAGCTTAAAAGGTTTATGTTAGCTTTAGTGTAGAGATTAGCCTCCTACCTGACACTCCCCACCCCCTGATCTCTCCCAAACACCCCACTGGTAACCCCTATCTTAGGTACTGGCAGACAGTCTGCCAGTATGGAAAAAAAAAATTATATTTCTCCAGTGTAGGATCCCCCTTACCCCCCAACATCCCTGATCCACCCCAAACAGCTCTCTAAACCTACCTCTTCTAACTGTTAGGTGCCATCTTAGGTACTGGCACAATCTTTAGTTAGAGGGGTTCCCACACCCCCAGATCCCTTTTTCTGTAGTGTAGCCCCTGCAGGGATGCATACCCGACTCCTGCCCACATCTTCCTCTGGCTCCAGCAGAAGATCGTTACAGACGGTGACACACACAGTGTCACCGTCTATAATGATAAGGCATCTTCGTTTTCTTGCTTTCTTTATTTAAAAAAGAAGGCATCTAAGCTAAGGAGCCAGCAAATTTTGGTTCAGAATCTATGGACAACACTTGTTAATTGGTGCTGTCCAATCAGCAAGGACAACCCAGGTTTTTCACCAAAAATGGGCCGGCAGCTAAACTTACATTCTTGCTTTTCAAATAAACATACCAAGAGAATGAAAAAATTGAAAATGAAAGTTTAATAATAGGAGTTAATTAGAAAGTTGCTAAAAATTGCATGCTCTATATGAATCACAAAAGAAAAACATTGGGTTCAGTGTCCCTTCAACTATTTTTTTGTCACAAACAATAGTTTGTGCTTTTATTCTATGAAGACTTGCTCATTTATTGGAGGAATTAAACGAATATGGAAAAAATTGTCTTTTTTTTTACTTCATTTCCAATAATGTATGCATTTTAACAATATTTTCTAAACATTTTTATCCCAAATTTATTACTAAAGCAATTTGTCCAGCAAGATTGATTTAGACCACTCAAAAAAGCCAATAAAGTTTATCTTTATTAAATATTCCTTTCCGGGGATGTATCCTATACTAAACATCAATCTTAGCAATAGCTTGAGGTAGCCATTTTATTGATTTATTTAAGTTGTTCTGAATACAGATATTTTTCATTTTCTTTTTTGATAGTGTTTGTTATAAACATTTGGGATTGTTAATATTGGTGGACTCTTATTTGTCTATACACCATTCTACTAATTATCATATTGGTGCTGAATGAGTTTGTGCTGGATAAGGATTATCTTTAAAATCTTCTTTTGTATGTGTATGTATATATGTATGTAAATAACTCAACACAGCCATTAATGTCTAAACCGTTGGCAACAAAAGTGAGTATACCCATAAGTGGAAATGTCCAAATTGGGCCCAAAGTGTTAATATTTTGTGTGGCCACCATTATTTTCCAGCACTGCCTTAACCCTCTTGGGCATGGAGTTCACCATCTTCACAGGTTGCCACTTGAGTCCTCTTCCACTTCTCCATGATGACACCACGGACCTGGTGGATGTTAGAGACCTTGCGCTCCCCCACCTTCTGTTTGAGGATGCCCCACAAATGCTCAATAGGGTTTAGGTCTGGAGACATGCTTGGCCAGTCCATCACCTTTACTCTCAGCTTCTTTAACAAGGCAGTAGTCGTCTTGGAGGTGTGTTTGGGATTGTTATCATGTTGGAATATTGCCCTGTGGACCAGTCTCTGAAGGGAGATCATGCTCTGCTTCAGTATGTCACAGTACATGTGGGAATTCATGGTTCCCTTAATGAACTGTAGCTCCCCAGTGCCGGCAGCACTCATGCAGGCCCAGACCATGACACTCCCACCACCATGCTTGACTGTAGGCAAGACACACTTGTCTTTATACTCCTCACCTGGTTGCTGCCACACACGCTTAACACCATCTGAACCAAATAAATGTATCTTGGTCTCATCGGACCACAGGACATGGTTCCAGTAATCCATGTCCTTAGTCTGCTTGTCTTCAGCAAACTGTTTGCGGGCTTTCTTTTTCATTTTTAGGAGTGGCTTCCTTCTGGGATGAGAGCCATGCTGACCAATTTGATGCGGTGTGCGGTGTATGGTCTGTGCACTGACAGGCTGACCCCCACCCCTTTAACCTCTATAGCAATGCTGACAGCACTCATACATCTTTTTCCCAAAGACTACCTCTGGATATGACGCTGAGCATGTGCACTCAACTGCTTTGGTCAAGCATGGCAAGGCCTGTTCTGAGTGGAACCTGTCCTGTGAAACTGCTGTATGGTCTTGCCCACCATGCTGCAGCTCAGTTTCAGGGTCTTTGCAATCTTCTTACAGCCTTGGCCATCTTTATGTAGAGCAACAATTTTTTTTTTCAGATCCTCTTTGCCATGAGGTGCCATGTTGAACTTCCAGTGACCAGTACGAGAGAGTGAGAGCGATAATTTAACACACCTGCTCCCCATTCACACCTGAGACCTTGTAACAATAACGAGTCACATGACACCTGGGAGGGAATATGTCTAATTGGGCCCATTTGGACATTTTCACTTAAGGGTGTACTCACTTTTGTTGCCAACGGTTTAGACATTAATGGCTGTGTGTTGAGTTATTTTGAGGGGACAGTAAATGTACACTGTTATACAGGCTGTACACTCACTACTTTACATTGTAGCAAAGTGTCATTTCTTCAGTGTTGTCACATGAAAAGATATAATAAAATATTTACAAAAATGTGAGGGGTGTACTCACTTTTTTGGGATACTGTATATATCATCCTATGACACTACATAGGACAAGTGTGTGTGTATATATGTGTATATATATATATATATATATATATATATATACACACACATACATACACACACACACATACACACACACACACACACACCATGTAGTGTCATGGGATGCTTTCTCCACCAAGAGTGCAGTACACACACGTATATATATATATATATATATATATATATATATATATATATATAAAAATACAAACACATACATACAAATACATATATACACACACAAATACATGTACATATACATAATTTAGATAATTTTAGAGGTAGGACATGTTTTTGTACAAACTTCTGATATGTATTATCCTTGTAACTTACAGCTGAATGCATCTATTATATTCTTTTCAGTGAATTATGTATTATGACACAAATATGATTAAACCATAAACATGCATGTAAGTTATACATTTTTAAAAGGTGGATGCCTAACATTCATGACAGTGCAAACAAATTATATTGACTAGTTGATTTCTTAATACTAGCAATATGTGTTCGTATCTGCATCTTTGCTTTTACATTTAAAACCATGACTTTGGTGTGATTTAATAGTCATGTACATTTTTTACATTGTAAAATCCAGTATACATAACCCAATACAGGTATCAATTATACTAGATGTGTGCAATAAAATATGTTAGCCTGGTCCCCATGAAGCTAGTGCTTTTAGATGTGGTTATCTTCAATATACCTACAGACAGACAGCATTTCAGACTTATCAATGCTATTGTAAGTTGTGGCACAGTGTGAGTTAAGAACAACTCATAGACCCCTAAGGCTTCTTATTTCCTAGCTCTCAGGAGGAAACAAAGAACAATGCTTTTTTGAAATTTCTAACTTTCTTGAGCATTGCAATCCAATCAAAAGCCTGGAGGGCTGAGTCAATAACTGACAATTGGAGAGGATTTGTTTTTGTTTTTCTTTGTTGGGTATGGGATAAATAATGTTCTGTTTGTACTAGTAAAGGCAGAAAGCTATAGACCATAAGCAGGCATTAACAGAAGGGACAGATACAGATAGGTTTACATACAGGCAGTCAAATACAACATTTTGATCTTTTACATTTCATATTTTCATTTTTAGGGGTTCAATCTCATGTACAGACAGCCAAATTCTAGTAAAGGCAATAGGTTTCTGTTTTACACAAAATGTTAAAATAAATTGTTTAACTCTATGAAACATTTAGAAATAAAATGTTGATTTGTCATTTAAATAATCCATATGGATTTTATAAAAATGATTAAAAAATAAATACACAATGACAGAAATAGATAAGTTGAAGATGTGCTATGACATGAACTTGTGAGGAATGTCAAAGAGACTTTAAACAAACGACCAAGGCAGTAGTCAATGGTAATATTGCATTCTTTTTTGTATGAAGTTCTCCTTTCCCAGGGATTGTTTATTTTATTGGCTTTGTGTTGGTCTCAAAAGAAACAAGTACATATATTTTTAGTTTACAAATTTTCATGTGTTTACCCAAATCCTTTACAGATAATTCACATACATAAAATTATTTGGATGGAGAGGATAAAATGGTGGTTCCCAGAATATGGGGATTAAGTGCAGATTCTCCTGCTTGGAGATAATTTATAGTACAGACTTCACAGGGGCAGAATTCACTGAATGATATAAGGAAAAGGACGGGAACCTGGAAGTCCTAGAGAGATAATAGATACCTCCCATAGACATTTACACTCCGATGAAGTGATCTAAAATGATCCTCCAGCACTGTGAGATCCCACAAAATTCTAGACAGGCAAATTTTGCTATACTTCTCCAAGGGTAATTCCTTGCATTTCTATATGTGAAGAGAGACAAGCCTTGTGTAGTATTTTACAAATTCTGATTATATTTTGAAAGTTTGTGTTGTACTTTAAAAAATTAGGATCATACTTTGTATATGTGAGTATCCTTTTCAAATTACATTGCACTTTGTTTTTGCTCCATTGCAAATTAAAAAAAAACTAAAAACTAAAACTGATAGCTGCAGAAAGTGGGACAAGGTATGTCTGATGGTCTATGATGGTCTATGATTACGGCACAAATGTAAGCCGAAACACGCAAAACTGAGCTGTTTTACACATGTCCATATGTTGATTGTCATCAAATAAAAGAATACTTGTTTTTCTTGGAAGCCTGGATCTATAATTTTCACTTCTATGTCTGAAGATCTCTCACAATTCTGATAAATGACTATAAGCATTTTACACAAGATGGTTTTACCATTTTTTTTTTGGGGGGGGGGGCTTGCAGCTGCATGTAGGTGAAGTTTGATCAAATGTCAGTTATTTAACTTACAGAAATCTAATATATAATAAACATATATAATAAACATATATAATAAACAAGAAGCAAAGGCAATTTAATTTGTATTTTCTGCAAACTGAGACTTTGGGGTCTTTTTATCAATGTGCGTGCGGACATGATACGAAGTAGCATATCATGTCCGCCACACATCGATAAATGCCGACAGCATACGCTGTCAACATTTATCATTGCACCAGCAGTTCTTGTGAACTGCTGATGCAATGTCGCCCCCTGCAGATTTGCGGCCAATCGGCCGCTTGCAGAGGGTGTCAATACGATCGGGTTGATTTCTGTCCACCGCCTCAGAGCAGGCAGACACCTTATGGAGCAGTGATCTTTAGACCACTGCTTCATAGCTTCTGTTTCTGGCGAGCCTGAAAGCTAGCCGGAAACAAGGGGCATCAAGCTCCATATGAAGCTTGATAAATATGCCCCTTTATATCAGTCAAAGGTGCTCAGCTTTTAACCTCACTCTTCCCTGTAAAATTATGTATCCCAGAGAGCCTGATTATTTTCTATGGCCTAGATTTGGAGTTTGGCGGTAGATGGGCTGTTAACGCTACGCGGGCTTTTTTCTGGCCGCACCATAAAATTAACTCTGGTATCGAGAGTCCAAAAAAATGCTGCGTTAGGCTCCAAAAAAGGAGCGTAGAGCATTTTTACCGCAAATGCAACTCTCGATACCAGAGTTGCTTACGGACGCGGCCAGCCTCAAAAACGTGCTCGTGCACGATTCTCCCATAGGAAACAATGGGGCTGTTTGAGCTGAAAAAAAACCTAACACCTGCAAAAAAGCAGCGTTCAGCTCCTAACGCAGCCCCATTGTTTCCTATGGGGAAACACTTCCTACGTCTGCACCTAACACTCTAACATGTACCCCGAGTCTAAACACCCCTAACCTTACACTTATTAACCCCTAATCTGCCGCCCCCGCTATTGCTGACCCCTGCATTATATTATTAACCCCTAATCTTCCGCTCCGTAAACCGCCGCAACTTACATTATCCCTATGTACCCCTAATCTGCTGCCCCTAACACCGCCGACCCCTATATTATATTTATTAACCCCTAACCTGCCCCCCACAACGTCGCCGCCAGCTACTTACAATAATTAACCCCTAATCTGCCGACCGCAAAGCGCCGCCACCTACGTTATCCTTATGTACCCCTAATCTGCTGCCCCTAACACCGCCGACCCCTATATTATATTTATTAACCCCTAATCTGCCCCCTCAACGTCGCCGACACCTGCCTACACTTATTAACCCCTAATCTGCCGAGCAGACCTGAGCGCTACTATAATAAAGTTATTAACCCCTAATCCGCCTCACTAACCCTATCATAAATAGTATTAACCCCTAATCTGCCCTCCCTAACATTGCCGACACCTAACTTCAATTATTAACCCCTAATCTGACGACCGAATCTCGCCGCTATTCTAATAAATGTATTAACCCCTAAAGCTAAGTCTAACCCTAATACTAACACCCCCCTAAGTTAAATATAATTTAAATCTAACGAAATAAATTAACTCTTATTAAATAAATTATTCCTATTTAAAGCTAAATACTTACCTGTAAAATAAACCCTAATATAGCTACAATATAAATTATAATTACATTGTAGCTATTTTAGGATTAATATTTATTTTACAGGCAACTTTGTAATTATTTTAACCAGGTACAATAGCTATTAAATAGTTAAGAACTATTTAATAGTTACCTAGTTAAAATAATAACAAAATTACCTGTAAAATAAGTCCTAACCTAAGTTATAATTAAACCTAACACTACCCTATCAATAAATTAATTAAATAAAATACCTACAATTACCTACAATAAAACCTAACACTACACTATCAATAAATAAATTAAATACAATTTCTACAAATAACTACAATTACATAAACTAACTAAAGTTCAAAAAATAAAAAAGAACTAAGTTACAAAAAATAAAAAAATATTTACAAACATAAGAAAAATATTACAACAATTTTAAACTAATTACACCTACTCTAAGCCCCCTAATAAAATAACAACGACCCCCAAAATAAAAAAATTCCCTACCCTATTCTAAATTAATAAATTTAAAAGCTCTTTAACCTTACCAGCCCTGAACAGGGCCCTTTGCGGGGCATGCCCCAAGAAAATCAGCTATTTTGCCTGTAAAAAAAAAACATACAATACCCCCCCCCAACATTACAACCCACCACCCACATACCCCTAATCTAACCCAAACCCCCCTTAAATAAACCTAACACTAAGCCCCTGAAGATCTTCCTACCTTGTCTTCACCTCAACAGGTATCACCGATCTGTCCTGGCATCCGGTGCTGAAGAGGTCCAGAAGAGGCTCCAAAGTCTTCCTCCTATCCAGCAAGAAGAGGACATCCGGACCGGCAAACATCTTCATCCAAGCGGCATCTTCGATCTTCTTCCATCCGGTGCGGAGCGGGTCCATGTTGAAGCATCCGACGCGGATCCATCCTCTTCTTCCGGCGTCTCCCGACGAATGACGGTTCCTTTAAGGGACGTCATCCAAGATGGCGTCCCTCGAATTCCGATTGGCTGATAGGATTCTATCAGCCAATCGGAATTAAGGTAGGAATATTCTGATTGGCTGATGGAATCAGCCAATCAGAATCAAGTTCAATCCGATTGGCTGATCCAATCAGCCAATCAGATTGAGCTCGCATTCTATTGGCTGTTCCGATCAGCCAATAGAATGCGAGCTCAATCTGATTGGCTGATTGGATCAGCCAATCGGATTGAACTTGATTCTGATTGGCTGATTCCATCAGCCAATCAGAATATTCCTACCTTAATTCCGATTGGCTGATAGAATCCTATCAGCCAATCGGAATTCGAGGGACGCCATCTTGGATGACGTCCCTTAAAGGAACCGTCATTCGTCGGGAGACGCCGGAAGAAGAGGATGGATCCGCGTCGGATGCTTCAACATGGACCCGCTCCGCACCGGATGGAAGAAGATCGAAGATGCCGCTTGGATGAAGATGTTTGCCGGTCCGGATGTCCTCTTCTTGCCGGATAGGAGGAAGACTTTGGAGCCTCTTCTGGACCTCTTCAGCACCGGATGCCAGGACAGATCGGTGATACCTGTTGAGGTGAAGACAAGGTAGGAAGATCTTCAGGGGCTTAGTGTTAGGTTTATTTAAGGGGGTTTGGGTTAGATTAGGGGTATGTGGGTGGTGGGTTGTAATGTTGGGGGGGGGGTATTGTATGTTTTTTTTTTACAGGCAAAAGAGCTGATTTTCTTGGGGCATGCCCCGCAAAGGGCCCTGTTCAGGGCTGGTAAGGTAAAAGAGCTTTTAAATTTATTAATTTAGAATAGGGTAGGGAATTTTTTTATTTTGGGGGTCGTTGTTATTTTATTTGGGGGCTTAGAGTAGGTGTAATTAGTTTAAAATTGTTGTAATATTTTTCTTATGTTTGTAAATATTTTTTTATTTTTTGTAACAGTTCTTTTTTATTTTTTGAACTTTAGTTAGTTTATGTAATTGTAGTTATTTGTAGAAATTGTATTTAATTTATTTATTGATAGTGTAGTGTTAGGTTTTATTGTAGGTAATTGTAGGTATTTTATTTAATTAATTTATTGATAGGGTAGTGTTAGGTTTAATTATAACTTAGGTTAGGACTTATTTTACAGGTAATTTTGTTATTATTTTAACTAGGTAACTATTAAATAGTTCTTAACTATTTAATAGCTATTGTACCTGGTTAAAATAATTACAAAGTTGCCTGTAAAATAAATATTAATCCTAAAATAGCTACAATGGAATTATAATTTATATTGTAGCTATATTAGGGTTTATTTTACAGGTAAGTATTTAGCTTTAAATAGGAATAATTTATTTAATAAGAGTTAATTTATTTCGTTAGATTTAAATTATATTTAACTTAGGGGGGTGTTAGTATTAGGGTTAGACTTAGCTTTAGGGGTTAATACATTTATTAGAATAGCGGCGAGATTCGGTCGTCAGATTAGGGGTTAATAATTGAAGTTAGGTGACGGCAATGTTAGGGAGGGCAGATTAGGGGTTAATACTATTTATGATAGGGTTAGTGAGGCGGATTAGGGGTTAATAACTTTATTATAGTAGCGCTCAGGTCCGCTCGGCAGATTAGGGGTTAATAAGTGTAGGCAGGTGTCGGCGACGTTGAGGGGGGCAGATTAGGGGTTAATAAATATAATATAGGGGTCGGCGGTGTTAGGGGCAGCAGATTAGGGGTACATAAGGATAACGTAGGTGGCGGCGCTTTGCGGTCAGCAGATTAGGGGTTAATAAGTGTAGGTAGCTGGCGGCGACGTTGTGGGGGCAGGTTAGGGGTTAATAAATATAATACAGGGGTCGGCGGGGTTAGGGGCAGCAGATTAGGGGTACATAAGGATAACGTAGGTGGCGGTCGGCAGATTAGGGGTTAAAAAAATTTAATCGAGTTGCGGCGATGTGGGGGGACCTCAGTTTAGGGGTACATAGGTAGTTTATGGGTGTTAGTGTACTGTAGAGCACAGTAGTTAAGAGCTTTATGAACCGGCGTTAGCCCAGAAAGCTCTTAACTCCTGCTTTTTTCCTGCGGCTGGAATTTTGTCTTTAGAGCTCTAACGCTCACTTCAGAAACGACTCTAAATACCGGAGTTAGAAAGATCCCATTGAAAAGATAGGATACGCAATTGACGTAAGGGGATCTGCGGTATGGAAAAGTCGCGGCTGAAAAGTGAGCGTTAGACCCTATTTTGAGTGACTCCAAATACCGGCGGAAGCCTAAAACCAGCGTTAGGAGCCTCTAACGCTGGTTTTCACGGCTAACGCCAAACTCCAAATCTAGGCCTATGGAAGGTAATCTCTCATTTCTCGGACTTCCAGGTTCCACCATTTTCTTATATAATTCAGTAAGTTCAGCAGCTGTGAAGTCTGCATTTTTCTCCAAATTTACAAATTTTGATTATTGGGAACATAGAAAGTAATTAAACTTAGTGCTGCGGAATCTGTTAGCGCTCTACAAATAACTAATAAAAATAATAATAATAATAACAACTCTCTGGGAAACTCAAGTTGTCAGTTTTATTTTAAATAAAAAAAATACAAAGTACAATGTTATTTGTAAAAGATACACAAACATTAAAAGTATGACTATTTTTTTTTAAAGTTAACAAATTATCAAAGCATATTCAGAATGTGTAAATCACAATCATAAATACTCTGCTGTATACAGAATCAAAATGCATTAAAATAAAAAAGTAGAAAAAGTAAAAAACTTTAATGTAATACAACTGAAAAGATTATAATCTGAAGTGTAAGGTATTATAAAATAAAAAGCACAATGTATAACAAAACTCTCATGTCATGCAGTGCTATCTTCAACCGTGCTTGTCTCTCCTTTACATACAGAAATGCAGGGAACTCCCCATGGAAAAGTATAGCAAAATCTGCTTTTATAGAATCTTGTGAGGGATTTTGCAGTGATGAGTGGGGGCTTTATATTATCAGACCCTTACAAAGGGAGACACCCAAGGGCAAAGTTGTGGTGTTCCATAGGTAGCTTCAGGGCATGTGGAATATTAGTCATCTGTGTTTTGCTGTGAAAAGCAGCAGAATAGGGCAATTTTCATAGTCCTGGGGTGTTTTTGCACCCCAAAGATCTGCCAGAATTTCCATCAAAAGTTCATACAGTGGACTGGATATAACATAACAATACACCCTTATGAAATTGCAGGTTTTTGAAATGTAAAGAAATAAAAACAAATTTGTCATGTCAGACTTTTTTTTCAACTGCTATGGTCCGATTAGAGAAAGGTTGAACTTTTTTGGCCTAAATTGTAAAATAGATGTTTGGCAAAAAGCCAATAAAGCTCATCGTTCAAGACACACCATACCATATTTAAAGCATGGTGGTGGTAGCATCAGGATTTGGGGCTGCTTCTCTTCTGCTAAGTCAGAGGTTCTTGTCAAGATAGATTGGATAATGAATAGCTCCAAATATGAAGATATTTTGGCACAAAACCTGCTAGCTTCTGTTAGAAGGCTGAATATGAACAGAAACTTCACACAACATGACAATGACCCAAAGAGAAAATCCACATATTAGTGGCTATTCTGGTCAAAAAAAACATTTTAGGTTTGAAGAATGGGAGATTTTGTCTTGTCTGGCTTTTTTTTGTAAAAAAGCTTTTTTTTTTTTTTTTTTTACCAAAATGGCCCCTTAGATGTGGATTTTGTGATGGCTGTGTGGCTCATATTTGCTCACCCACCAAACAATGTAGACAGGGGAATTTGGTTGGTGGGTGTGGCTATTTGGACAGTAGGCTTTCCAGGCCTTTTCTATGCAAAATGCTTTTTTGACTAAAACTACACTTTGATGCGGATTCTGTGGCCCATTGTCTCTCTCTAACCTAGAATTGTAGAAAGAGTGAAATTGATTGGTTTGACTACTTAGAAAGTGGGCATTACAATCCTTTTTTGTGAAAAATAAAAATTTTACTTTGTCTCTCCAACCTAGCCTTCTTGAGTGGATAGATTCAGTTGTTTGGTTACTTGGGAAATTTGGGCCTTTTTTGCACATGAACGGAGATTGTGTAGCTTATCTGTATCTTGGTGTTTCTCTCACTCTTAGCCCCATGGAACTGATGAAATTCATTGGTGTCACTACTTGGGAAGTGTGCATTCCATGACGCTCCGGGCCATTACGTTTGTTTCTTTATTTATTGGGCCTATAAAGGGGTTAATAACAATTATTTTTTACATTTTTAAACTCTAACATTGTTTTAAACTATTTTTAAAACCTTTTTTTTTTGTTTGTTTTATAATTTGACTAGGTATATGGCCGTTTTGCCTTTTGCCCTATCCCAAATAAATCTAAACATGAATTTTCTCCCTATTTACCTGCCAAGTGTGCAACAACTTTTAAAATCTTTACTAGTAAGATGACATTATAAATATTTTTAAACGGGAGGTTTCCAAGCATTTAATTCATTAGAAATAGTGAATAAAGAAAAACTGCCCCAAATCAACACATTTTATGCCTCAATAAAGTTTTCCCATATTTTCAGTAAAGTGGAACTGTGGTTTCTAAGTAGTGTTACCAGGGCCGGACTGGGACAAAAAAGAGGTCTGGGCATTTTAGGGTAAAGAGCCCCCCCCCCCCCACACACACACACACCCAGGTGCAGAACCAAAAAATTGGCAATTTTTTTTTTTTAATTTTTTTTTTATTATAATTTTTATTGAGGTTAAGTATCTAATATAACAGAGAAGATATTTTACAGATATCATAGACATATACAAAGAAATAACATATCCATCGTATTGCCACATTATATAGTCATATCTGTTACGTCACATTTATGCTAAATATGTTAAAAAATAAACCTCATATTTTCTGTATTTTCTTTGATTCTATATAGTAGTATAAAAAACAACAAATATGTAGCAATGCACAGTATATATATAATATAAAGAATATAAACTTTTTAAGCTTTTTAAACATTTGAAACCCAGAGTAATGTAATAAACGAACAATAAATTGTGGCTCACAATATATGAAAACTAAAAATGTTAAGCTAGAAGATACCTGAGCCACCAGGATCTGGGTAGTGAAGGAGATGTTAATATTAAATGCGGTATATTTCAAGGGAAACCGCGCAAGAGTGCTCTGGCATAACCACAGAGTACCAGAGTTCTACATATATTGAGGGGGGAGGGTAGATGGTGGATGGGAGGGCGGAGAGTACTCATGTATTTTCTTAATTGGGAGTTAAAGCCTTTGAATACATGTCCTCTGTGTAGATGTTCTCGTGGTGGGTTAAACTGGTGGAACAAATTAGAAGTAGGAGCAATCATTGCAAATAGAGCATAAATTCTGACGCCTGTCCTGTAAGCACATTGAAGTGTCAATATTGAAGTTATTGGTAGAGCAGTTATCACTATCTAGGGCGCAAAACTAACACTGGAACATATAAATAGATATATATAGATGGATCTATACCCATATGTATAGAATTTTCATAGCAACCATAAACCAATTTCGTAAATAACCTCAAAACAAACCATATTAGATATTGCTATTAGTAGCTAGCTGTCTAGGGAGACCGTGATCTTGAGAATATGGAAACAAGGAAGCACCTCTCAAGAACTCAGAGCATAGGAATTTGCATAACACCCTTGGAATACAGTTTACATATAGGGGAAAAGGAGACACTTGAGTCCACAGAAAAGTATGGAATATAATTGCTGAGTAGATGATTACTATAAAAAAGTGAAGAATATGAATGATTAAAACACAAGCAACAGTAAAACTTTAGTACACCCTGTTCTCCAGGTACGGGCCCTATACCCGGCAACAGGTACATGTCTAAATGAACCAACATCCACGACTAAGGAGATGTCAACATAATGACTACTATAGGTGAGACACCCAGTTAGAGGTGTAAGTGGTCATGCTATATTTAATATGTGATCAAGGTCTCCTATACACTGAAGATTGACACATTAATGCCAGATCTAATTATGATATTAACTACCTTTATAGTGTAGATATGTCTTCCTAGTCATAGGTTATGCAATTCCAGTGTAAGAGTTGTATATAGAGGTTACTTAACCTAGAACACAGTGAGGGGAAATATTTAGGAGGCACATATGGAAGCAAAAATTGTATAGCTAGACATATATATACAGAAATAAGTAACAATATGCTTAACAACAGACACACGCATTTATATAAAAGAGGCTCAAGCAGCAGGCAAACATATGTTAGACTAAAGTAACAACACTGCTCTCCATCTACGGTGCTGGACCTACTGCATCACAAGTTCTATGTCCCAGAGTTTGGTAGAGAAAAGTCTCAAATACACATAGAGTTACAAAATATATTGTCAAGATCCTAAAGATTTTTTTAAAACATAACTTACAGTGAAAAGTCTATTATGAAACACATTGAATTTATCAAAGGAGGTCCACCTTATAATGTAAGGGAGAATATTTCTGATGAAGACAAAGAAGTCACTATGAAAACATAAGTGACTTAACACTAAAGGTGATTGTCTTAGCCAACTCCAATTTTAAGTGTGTGCACTGGAGACCGCAGAGACAATATGGCAGCTTGTAATATCCGTTCATCCGATGGAGAGTGTGAGCTCAGCAGCTTCCCTGGGCTTCGCAGCAAGGCTATGTGAGCATGTGTAATCCATACGTCTGATGAGGCTTTAATATATCCCACACCGATACTGTTCATACAGTGACAATGGCCGTTATCATGCACAAAGCAAAGCACAAGAGGGATTTGAGAATAGCGTCCCACAACATGAGTGTAAGACCTCTCCCCTGCACATGTGTCTGGAGCATCATTCTGAATATGGCTGAGTCCACCTCTCCAACCCGGCATTTGTTGACCAAAACTTCGGAGTAAGAGCAGAGGTGTATCTACACCACCTCTCGATATGCCCGCAGCACCGTCTGAGTTCCCGACCAGCTGGGAAGTAGAAGAGAAGAGGGAGTCCTTGCATCTCGTTTTCTCAGTGAGCATTACCGGTTCGGTAAATTGCAGTGCGGAGTGTATCCTGCTGGGACGTGAGAGAGTGACTGCGATGTCCGGTAACTGCGTGTTCCAACCAGGTAAGGCCCCAACATCCTGTGTGAGGACGACTGCAGCATGATCAGCCTTCTGTGTGTACAAAGCAGGACATCCACGGATATCAGCAAGAGGGCTCTGCGAAATCTGCTGCTGCCTCAGAGCTACGGTAATTAGTGGTTCGTGCTCGACTGCCTTTGTAAGTACTTGAGTGAGATTAGAGAAGTGGCTGTCTAGCATGGTCATGATTTCAAGAGTCCACGAGGGCAGCGCCATCTTGGGATCCTTAGGTGTATGGATCACTGTGCGATTTGCCTTATCTTCTAGGGAAAACTGGGTGAAATGTGGCTATTGTCTGCTCCCAAGCTCATTCTTAAGAGAAGTAGAAAGTTGGGGTCCACCTTTGAGTAGTTTTGGATTGCAGGCTAAGGTAGATAATTCCCATATAATATAGCCAGAGCCGGGAGCTCTGCAAAGATGCGACCATCCGTTCCAGTAGCTAGCTCCGCCCCAAAATTGGCAAATTTTTAACCTTAAATTGTTGCTTTTCAAATAAAGATAAAAAGAGAATGAAGAGCAAATCATTGTGACCAGAGGAAACACAAACATAATACAATTAACTTTCCAGCAAAATTAAATTCAGTTCACACACACACACCATACACGATATCTCACAATACCACACACACTCCATACCACACACACAATACCATACACACCACACACTGTTCCCTCTAATTATTTTTGGTATGTCATTCTCTAATTAGATATAAATATCTACAAGTTGTATTTCTATATACTTTATCTGCTGCAGCAAAAGTGCAAATACTTGTTTAGCCTTCAGTATATTTTCCCATCAGTTAAACCAAGATCCACATATTTTCCAGCTATAATTCATGATTGTGCCATAATGTATGAACTATCAATGGCAAATGAAAATGAATATGGAATATATGAAAGAGTATTTTTGTATTAGATTTTCGTCTACTTTCAGCCATCAGATACTGGCATTATATATAGCAGTTTTGCTAGGCAGCTAACTTAAAGGGCCAGTAAACCTAGAAAATAATGTTATATAATTCTGCACATAGTGCACAGCCCGGCCCGATCGCGCCATTACACTTAATGTAGCTCGCTCCTGCTCTGTCTGACAGTGGGAGCAAGCTACATTGAGTGTAATGGCGGGATCGGGCCGGCTGTAACTAGTCAGGTGCCCAGATGCGCTCAGAGGGAAAACCAGACCCGCTCAGTAGAGCAGAGGGCGAGTCTGAAAAACCCTCTTTTTTAATAAAAATTCCAGCAGCAATATTATGTTACATAAAGCTAGCACTAATATAATGTTATATAATTCTGCACTATGTGCCGAATTATATAACATTATTTTCTAGGTTTACTGGCCCTTTAAAGGGGGGATTAAACTACACAATTCAAATAGTGCATGCCATTTTATGTCACTTTTAATTTCACTTCTAATATCAAATGTATTTTTCTTATGCCATCTGTCATGAGATGCAGGACATATGCAGGACACAGCAATGATGGTACAACTCTATTTTATTACAGAGCATAGCAATACACATCTAGTCCGGTTGATTGTACTAACTAACTGCGACACAGACTACCGGACCTAAGCCACGCCCCCAAACTAGTGACATCACAACCTGCTCTCATCACATCATCCCCTTTTTCAAAGGCAAAGCATACATTTGAATATAACAAATAACAAGGTATACGAACAGAGTATACAACAACATTTTTTTTTTGAACAATATATAAACAAATAGGTTCAGAAAATATTAACACATAAATTACATCCTGACTTGGAAATCGGGGTAGACTACCCTAGTCCACAGTGACCATGCGATTATTCTGCCCATACTTCCGGTCACTATTCTAGCTAAAGTCAGTCCCTATATCGGGCCGGAAGTTTCACCACTCTTCCGCTTGTTGTAACTTTGCATGAACTGTCCTCTGATACAGAAGATGGTGAACAAGAGTCCGCTGGAGGCAAAGATATATCCCCGTTGTGGTCTTGCTGAGGGGAAGGCACCTCTCTTAGAACAGGGGATCCCACCGGCGGTGGTACTGAGGCATCCAGTTCCAGACTCAGGTACAGACTGAAGATGTCTTCGGTTACGGCGTGTAACCGTCCCTCCCTCCGTAAGGACTGTATAAGACCTTGGTTCTGGAGAGCGACCAACTACCGTAGCAGGCGTCTTCCATTTCTTCTCATCATCCAGTTTAATTCTGACACTTTGGCCCGCTTTCAGTTCCTGTAAGGGCTTGACAGAATATCTCCTGTCATAGAAGAAACGATAACCCTTTTTGGCCTCTTCATCCCTCCTAAGGACTTTGTCCCGAGGAACAGGGCCAGGCGGCTTGAAGACACCCACTGAGGGTAAAGTGGTGTGAATCTGGCGTTCTAGCATCAGCTGTGCCGGGCTAAACCCGGTGGCTTGAATGGGCGTCGCCCTGTATGACAAGAGGGCTAGGTACGGCTCAGATTGCTTTAGAATTTATTTTGTTGTTTGAACTGCCCTTTCAGCCATTCCGTTGGCCTGCGGATAATGTGGACTTGACGTGGAATGTACAAAATCATACTCCCTGCTGAAAGCACTGAACTCTGTAGAAGCGAACTGCATACCATTATCACTCACTAGCTCCATTGGAATGCCCCAGCGGGCGAACAAGCTCTTCAGGCGAATGATAACGGCCTGACTTGTGATATCATTCAGGGGTGCAATCTCCAAATACCTGGAATAGTAGTCGATCACAACAAGGAACTTTTTCCCGTGCAGTTCACACAAATCAGCAGCTATTTTCTGCCATGGCCCCCCAGGCAGTGGAGTAGAAATCAAGGGCTCCCTTCTCTGAGTAGGCCAGCGTTCCCGGCAAAAGGCACATTTAGACATGTGATTTGCAATGTCGGAGCTGATCCCAGGCCACCACACAGCTGTAGCTGCCCTTTCTCTGCACTTTGTAATGCCTAAGTGGCCATCGTGAATCCTGTTTAACATCTTCTTCCTCATGCTGACAGGAATTACAATGCGGTCTTGGAACAGCACCAACCCCTCCAGCTCCGTGAGCTGCGACCTCTCTGGCTGATAAGCATTTAAAGCCATCCAGGCTGCCCAGCTCTCGGGCCAGCCTTCTTTTATGTACCTTATAACCTCTTGCAGATCTGTGTCTAAATATGTCTCTCTCTTTATTTCCTCCAGTTTCCTTGAAGAAATGAACTTAGAGGCCAGAACTAAATCAACATACACTTTCACCTCAGATTCTGTGGAGGATTCTTCAGCAGCAGCCAGCGGGAGCCTGGATAGTGTATCCGCCACAACCAGTTGTTTCCCCGGCACGTGCACTGCCTGAACATTGAACCTGAGCAGTCTCATTAAAAGTCTCTGGCATCTCAAGGGTGTTTTGTCAATGTCATAGGAGTTGATTAGAGGAACTAGCGGTTTGTGGTCAGTTTCCAGACTAAATTTCTCCAAACCCACTAGATAACACTGAAAGCTCTCACAGGCCCAAACTGCAGCCAGGCACTCTGTCTCAATTTGAGCGTATTTTGACTCCGCAGTCGTCGGTGTGCGGGAACAGTAGGCGATGGGCTGTAGTTTATTTTCATTCAGCTGCAGGAGTGCAGACCCCAACCCATAACTGCTTGCATCGGCACTAACCACAGTCTTTTTTGAAGTGTCGTAGAACCCCAGCACTGGGGCAGACCCCAGCAGGGACTTGGCATGCAGGAAAGCTTTTTCTTGTGAAGGTCCCCAGACCCAGGCAACGTCTTTCTTAAGCAACTCTGTGATAGGGTGTAAAACTGTTGATAAATCTGGAAGAAACTTGCCCACGTAATTTACAAGGCCCAATATCTGTCTCAGCTCATGTACATCAGAAGGACTTTTCATCTGTTCAATAGCACAAATTTTCTCGGGGTCTGGCTCGATGCCATCTCCATTGATGATATGCCCAAAGTAACATAATTCAGTTTTCCTGAAATTACATTTTTCTTTATTCAGCTTCAGCCCAGACTCTTTGATAGCCTGTAGTACACAACTTAAACGCTGATCATGCTCCTCCACCGTAGACCCATACACTAGAATGTCGTCCATGACGACTGCCATGCCCACGTGGTTACTCAGGAGAGAACTCATTTCCCTTTGAAAGATTTCAGGAGCGGAGGATATCCCAAAGGGGAGTCTGCAGAAGCAGAACCCACCTACCGGTGTGATAAAGGTAGTCAGTTTGCGGCACTTTGGATCCAGGGGGATCTGCCAAAAGCCGCTAGAAGCATCTAATGTGGAAAAGAACTTAGCCCCAGCCAACTTTGGAGCTATATCTTCTAATGTCGGCAGCACAAATCTCTCTCTCTTCACCGCCTCATTCAACCTTTTCAGGTCCACACAGATGCGCACCTTTCCGTTTTTTCTTTGCAACTGGAACAATGGGGGCACACCAATCAGTCGCTTCAACAACCTCTTCAATAACCCCCATAGACTTCATGCGCATAAGCTTTTCTCCACTTGGGGCATGAGCGGGAACGGAATTCTACGGGGAGTAGAAATACTGTATGGGACTGCGTCACTTTTAAGTGCTATACGGACAGGTTTGCAGTTCAGTAGGCCCAACTCGCCAAACATATCTTCGGAAATCTCATTCACTCTGGCCACGTGGCCCAAGTCACAGGCTGCTTTTCTACTCAATAAATTGTTAACACACTGACCTCGGATCACATGCACCCACATGGTGAACTTCCTTTGCTTGTACTCACAGCTGGCAAGAAATTTCCCCACACAATCAATGCGGCCACCAGGACTATGGACATTTGTAGTAACCTTCGCCAGCTGGGGCTGTCGAGGCAGTTTCATAAATTCAGCAAAAGACATTACAGTGATATCTGCTCCTGTGTCAATCTTAAAATCAACTTTGGCTCCCATTACAGTAAAAATAACTTTCCAATCTTCCTCTGAGCTTGTCCGCTCCACAACGGACCCCACAAAAGACACTTCCTGACCCTCCTGGTCACTGTCCACCTGCATCTCCTTAATGTATTCAGTTTTACACACCACTTCAAAATGGCCTATTCTGTTACATTTTCTGCATCTTTTATCTCTGGCCGGGCATATAGCACTCTGATCATGAGCCCGGTAGCACCGTGTGCATCGGGCATGTTGCGCCCATCCACTGCTAGGCCTTTCCAGTACTTTAGATCTACCGCTCACACTGTGCCTTTCACTAGCAGTTTTCCTAGACTGTTGCACTTCATCCACAATACTCTCAGACCTCAGATCAGCACTTTGCTTTTTCACCAGTTCACTCTGGCGGGCCATCCTAATAGCCCCATCTAACGTTAAATCAGGCTCTAACTGCAGCTTCAGTGAGACTTCAGCATCTGCAATTCCAATAACTATTCTGTCTCTGATTTGCTCTTCTTTAGCAACACCGAACTCACAGAATTCAGCTAGTTCATACAGGCTGCGCACAAATGACTCCACAGATTCTCCCACACGCTGGTTACGTTTGTGAAAACAAGCTCTCTCATGAATCACATTTCTTTTGGGCACAAAGTGGGCACTGAGTTTATCCATAACTATATCAAAGTTAAATTCTTCCCCTTCTTGGAAAGTAAAAGCATTGAACACTGGCTCCACATCTTTCCCCATAGAGTATAAAAGAGAATTAACTTGTACTTCACCACTCTCCTTGTTCAGTTTGGAAGCAATCCTGAAGCGCTGAAACCGCTGACGCCATGTGGGCCAAGCTGCAGGCTGAGAGAAGTCAAAAGGCTCAGGTGGGGTAAACTTTGACATTGCAATCGATCAGAAACAGAAGCGCAGTCCAGAACTTCTGACACCATGTCATGGGATGCAGGACATATGCAGGACACAGCAATGATGGTACAACTCTATTTTATTACAGAGCATAGCAATATACATCTAGTCCGATTGATTGTACTAACTAACTGCGACACAGACTACCGGACCTAAGCCCCGCCCCCAAACTAGTGACATCACATCCTGCTCTCATCACACCATCCTTTGTTGAAAAGCATAAATATCCTAAGTAGCAATGCACTACTAGAAACTAGCTGGCAATTGGTTGGTACACACATGCCTTTTGTCATTGGGTCACCAGATTTGTCCAGCTAGCTCCCAGAAGTGCATTGCTCCTCTGGAGTTGACTTTAGCTATGTGCTTAAACACATTTGCAGTTAGAGTATTAGAGTGTTTTTATTTGCACTTTTGTCTTTTTTAGAAAGCCAGATCAGAGGAGATAAAATTAATATATTGAAAAGGGGTATGTCTTTGCAATGCAATATAACACAAAAATATGTTGTTGTTTTCCAATTTTTATGTTCTTTTGATTAGCAAGAAAATGTTTATCTATTTCTTTCTAGTTATCGATCATTCAAAGTTTCTAACAAATTAATATTAACAACACTAAAATACTCAAAGAAATAAAAGCATATTCCACCAGGAATATATTAGCTGAGTGCTCTCACCACTAGGGGCCGCCATCCTGACAGCTCCAGAGCTCCTTGTGCTTTACAGAAGTGAAATGCACACTTGCCGATTTTAGCATCACCTGTCTGTGGTGCATGTTGGTATATGCAGCCATCAGAAAAGATACCCGAGGATTCTTTCTACTCATCCCAACCTCTGCCTATAGATTAGCTTGTGTTTAATGTTACTAGTGTCACACGTAACACAAGTTAATTTATCTGCAGTGGTTGGGATGAGTAGGAAAAATCCTGGCCCCCTAAAAACGGCCCTGCTCCTGATCAGAAAAAATGTAACTGTTGTGTTTTACCCTTACTTTTAAAACTGTTGGTCAGCTCACGCCAGGATCACTGCTTGCAGCCTGTGCTTCTGCTCCCAGCCTCCCGTTCATTTAGAATCTAGCTATAATGCTGGGGACAGGCCCCGCACTAAGCCTGCTCACATTAAGGGGGTGGGTGAAGGAACCCGGGCCAAAGACGGCATAGCAATAAAGGTAAAAGTCATGGTTGGATCAGCTCTTAGTAAATTACAGTGCACTGAAGAGTATACAAAATATTACGTGAGTCACTCAAAGCACCTGCAGCGCTGACACAATTAAAAAAACTCTGCTGGTGGTTGGGGCATGGGCGGCCCCCCTGCAATCACAGGCCCCCTGACCACAGTCACAATTTCACCCCCTGATGGCGGCCCTGGCCGCACCACAAATCACTATGTGCTAAGTTGATGACCCACACATGATGTTACTGGTGGGCGGGGCTAATGTAACTGGTGGCCCACCGGGCAAATGCCTGGTATGCCCTATTGTCAGTCCGGGCCTGAGTGTTACTATCAATTGGTTATCAAACTGTTGACTTCATGCAGAGTATTGCAATTAAAGGGATAGAAAGGTCAAAACTGAAATTTGCATGGGTGAATTTCAATGTTAAATAGAAGCATTTTACAATATACTTCCACTAGCTAAAAAGCTTCTGGTAAAAAATTACTATTTTTCTGCGGCTTGCGCACATATGCTGTAAGGTCCCGTGCACCAGTATTAAGACAGCACACCTTGTCAACAGTGGCTTGTATGGCACAAATTATGTCTTGGCATACGAAGAGAGAAATGCTCTACCAGGAGCGAACAACAGCTCATCAGCTTGTTCTATGTCGATTTACCACCCGGAAGCAACATCTTTTAGACCAGAGTTCTTTTCACAAAGTAAAACTTTCCTGAAGTATATCAGTTTGATCCCACCAAGTAAGATCATACCAGCCCCGAAATACCAGGCAATTCTCCTCTGAACAAGGAACATTCTCCTCTTATGGGCCTCGTCAGTGAGGTGCAGCCACATTCCTCTAAGCACACTGGGCAAGGAGTCCACGTCTGGTTTCCCTCCATCACCCATAGGGAGACTTCCCCAGGGTTATTTTAATTGGCATACAAAGAGTGAAGCTCTCTACCAGGAACGAACAACTCATCAGCTAGTTCTATGGCGATTTACCACCCGGAAGCAGAAACTTTAAGACCAATGTGCTTTTCACCGAGGAAAACTTTTAAGTCTTCACAGGCACAATACACACCACTGCCAGCTTTCTGAGCTTGAATGCTGGTGCATGGGCGCCCATTGACTTTTATTAAAGCATTTTTGCTAATAGAAGTACATTGAAAAATGCTTCTATTTAAATGCTTATTAAGGGTTGTTAAACTTAGAAAAATATATTTTTTAAAACAAAAAAAAAATTGTAAACTGAATTATTTATTACAATATTTGCTCTTGGAGAGGTCATCACTCTAATCTTTAGCTTAGAGACTTTGATATTGTAATGGTCTCTAGACTTTGCGAACATTTTAAAATGTACACTATTATCTTTCAATATGCAAGATTATTATATATGGTGAATAAATGAACAATGCATAATATGTGCTTAAGAAAAAGTTATCCAACCTTTCCCTGAGACAATAATATCCAAATCCTTAATTTTATGCAAGAGAAACTTGACTCAATCTGCTGAAAAGAAATTACACTCATTGGGGACACTCCGCAGCCTTAATATTCATTTTTACCAATTAGCAACAGACGGTCTGCAATAAAATGAAGCAACATCTGTGAACTTAAAACTGAAAGCTAATTTAATTAAAATCTGAGAACATCAGTAGATAAAGGTATGTTAAGCTTTGAAACTTCACTTATTATCTACACTGGTAACTATGACTTTCGTATATACATTAACAATGTTTTACAACTTGTGAATGGATGTTTTTCTGTGTTTTCAAACTGTGGAAAACGCATCTGTGAACCTAGTTTCAGTTTCCCTGTAATAGCTTCTATTCCACGTTTACCAAGCACAATGCATTCCATTTCTAGATTGTGAACACTTGTAAGTGCTATATGTAAATGACAAGAACTTTAAGAAAAAAAATGTATAAATAATTTCTGCACAAAGAGGAATTTCCTTTAAATGTTAGATTTTCCACATTATTCCTTAAAAGGGACACCAGGGTTTTTTTTTTGCATCTAAAAATAAAAAATAAAAAAAAAATTGGAAGGAATTTTTAAAATGCATGAAAGTTTTTCTTTTTGTTCCTGTTCTGTTAACTTTAAGGCAAACATTGTCTACAATTAAAGCAGTGGGAGCCTTGCTTATCAGTCAGTGACAAGTCCGGTGAAATAATAGTTTAAAAGAGAAAATGCTCTAGTGTCTTAGTTATATTAAAGAAAAAGTACAGTAATAAAATCTTCTATGTTTAACTGTGTGTTTAATCCTATTGCAGGAGGTAAAGTCAGCCGTAAAGCAGCAAAGAAATAATGGTTCCTAGCTGAACACCTTGTAAACCAATGACAAGAGGCATATGTATGCAGCCACTAATCACCAGCTAGCACCCAGTCGGGCATTGCTGCCATGAGTCTACCTAGATATGCTTTTAAACAAAGGAGATTAAGAAAATGAAGTAAATTTAAATAACAGAAGTACATTTTAAAAAATCTCTTAAAATGGTATGCTCTATCTGATCAATAAAAATTTTAATTGTTTTATTCTGTTTCCCTTTAAAGCACATCTGCACTTCCTGTTAGCTTCAAAATCAGAATAAACCATTTAATGTTACTTTCCAGTTCCCTGCCATTTAAAAGTGAATGTCACTTTCATGAATCAGTGCCCGGTTTAAAATAAAAAAAATAAAATAAAAAAAACTATTAAAAACAGGGGCACTTTCATTCAGGAAAGTTTACATTGCACCGGATTTTACAAATACTTAACTTCTTCTCCTGAAACACTGGATCGCCGATTGCCCCACCTTCTTCCTGCTGTACTAACACAGCAATGACCAATCTCCAATCACGGCCTCACCAGATGAACGCTCCTAGGGGGGAGCCGTGATTGGAGAGAGCCGGTTTCGTCATTGCTGACAAAGTACAGAGAAGCTGCAGGCATGGGATCGGCAATCCGGTGTTTCAGGAGAAGAAGGTAAGTATTTGTAAAATCTGGTGCAATATAAACTTTCATGAATGAAAGTGCCCCTGTTTTTGATAGTTGTTTTTTAAAAACGGCCAAACATAAGACTAAAATGATAAAGGCTTATGGCGCATGGGTAACCCAAATACACCCAAATGTATTTGAAGAAATGCCGAGTATTTTCTTGTCAAAATAAATGCAAAGTCCAGTGATCAGATGATACTTGAAGACATGATTGCAATGCATTCAGAGGCTGTTGTGTATTCTAAATATAGTAGTTTACATTATTTCTATCAGTAGATATAGTAGCATTTATGTGCACTGATTTTTGAGGTATTGTTAAAAAGACAGAGATGTAGCAAATACATATATAGATCCACATTTACCAAGGTATATGCGAACAAAGTTCCCAGACAGGGAGCCTTTCCACTGCATTTGTGGCTTCCTCCAAAATGGAACACTGCACAAGCAAACACACGTGCAACCTTGCCCCACTCTCATGTGTAACCAATTGTGAGTGCTTGGCTTGTAAAATATCCTGCAGAATCTTAGACATCCGGAACCTCTAAGGTTGTGGACAACGCCTCGGAAGCTGCATACGCTGTTTTGTAAATGGGGCCCATCGTTATCTGGAGTCAGTTAAATGTAAATTTCAGTCTTGTGTCTTTTTCCTTCACAACCACTTTATTTTTTACAGACATCCATTTGGCACTATTCTGCTCCTTCCTTGCCAGATAGCTAGTGGCGGTTGTTGCCTCATCCACCATCTGAGCAGTATATTAGTAGTAAATAGAGACAACAACACATTCACAAATGATGTGTGATTAGCTACTGTGCTCAATAGTTCCTAAAATCACTGAATGTCAGGAAGGCACAAAATGGGCTCTTTATACTCAATGGGCTCTCCTTTTGATTTCAGTTGAGTTTGTAACTCACAAGAAGAGTAGCTTAGGCTTGATCACTCCTGAATTATTCTCACTCATTTGCAGAGTAAACAGATTGAAAGATTATTTTCTATATAAACCTTGATAACCTTCATTTGTACAACATGAGATAAAACTTGAACGCTGTTGACAGGTGATAAATGGTGCCAGAATACTGTATATCATTGTCTTTGTTATTATATACATTTCTACAACTGGAAATAATGTTTTACATATAGCAGTGCAATCTATTCATATATGATTGAAGGATTGTTAACAAGAACTGAGAGGTGCAAGATCAAGGCTAGATGGTTTATGATTTTTATCATGCTGTTAGACTAGTGCTTAACTGCACTGTATGTTTAATTTAAAGCGATATACAACATATTGTGATTGAAATGTTTAATTATTGGTAATTAAAACAACAATAACAACAACAACAAATACTTTCATAAATTTATTTTGCTCTATTGTCATTTATTTTAATTCTTAACATTTTTTTATTTTTAATTCTGAGATTTGGTAGTACATACTAAAGTCATTACTTATAGTTACTACTTGCAAACAGTTTGCTTTGCTGCAGTGTTATAATCTTGTACTATTACAGCTTCGTAGCATAAAGCTCATAGTTTTGTGCTTAAAGTGACATTCTAAAGCAAAAACTATAAGCTCTAAACAATCATCAAATTGAGTGAGTCACAAGCATTGCTGCTCCAAAGCAAAACACAGCAGATGATTGGCTGGTCATGCCACAGCGCATATATATATATATATATATATATATATATATATATATATATATATATATCAGTGCTTTAAATCCAGAGAGTGCGATGATTGGATTTCTTGTACGTAAATTTTATGCACCCTGGTACTTGATTTCAAGGCGAGTTGAAGTGTGCTATCTAGCTATATACACACAATTTATTTTATTTTAATATTAAACATTCTCTAGCTATTCTGTTTTTCTAGGGACCTGTAATACCAGACTGCACGTCAATCTTATCGTTGTCCCGCAATCTTATCAATATTGCTCCACTTGTAATCTAGGTCATCGTTATTGTTATCTTATGCAAAAAAATACATTATCTATTGAATGTCCATTAACCAAAAAAACAAACAAACAAACAATAGGTGAAAATATATTTTATTCTTTACAATGTAGAGAAAGTGGTTGTATATGTGTAAAATTAGATGATAACAAAATAACAGTTGCGATTAAGAAGTAATATTTTTTTAAGATTCAAATTTATTCTCGACAATGATTATTGTAAGACAGCAAATCACCATATTACAAAAATATAAAAAAGCAAAATCACATTTACGATATTACTGTTACTGTTAATTAAGATAAATGTAAACATCCTAAAAAAGCAGCCATACTTATTTTTGCCAGCTGAAAATATATTCATTATAATCCATCACGCTTTATTTAAAAGCAATTCTTTGACGGGGGAGGGGGTATTCAATGGTTGGGCATTCTAGTGAACTGTATGCTGCTCCTGTGATCCTCAATGTGCATTTTTAAGAAGAGCTAACATGTACAAAACACCCTATAAAACTGCTGATTCATGTGTACTCACTATAGACACACTACTACATGGCTAACCTTACAGCTAATCAGTGGTTTCCTATTCTCCAATGTTAGACAGTTTTTGCCTTTTTAATTCAAAGATTGACCTTGTGCAGCTTTTGGGTGCTAACATTTTGTTAACTACAATGTTTATTGTACAGTTTGTCTACAATGTTTCTACAGCCCCAGTATTTAATTCACTATAATTTATCTCTAAAGTATCTTTTCATCAGGGAATATAGCCTTTTTTTTCCACTCTCTTCTTTTTATCTCTCCTCTCTCTGCTGTTTCAGCATCCCTCACTCTCTTTCTGTATTATCTCTTCCTCAGTTCTCTCTCCTATCTTCTTTCCAACTGTTCTCTTTACCCACTGTACTATCTCTCCCTCTTTTCTCTCTTTCCCTCTCTTATGTTTTCTTCTTCCCCTCTCTACCTCTGTTCTCTATCTCCACTCCCTCATCTGCTCTCTCCCTCTGTTCTCCCCCCCTCTCTCTCTATTCCCCCTTTGTTCTCTCCATCCTCTCTCTTTCTCTGTACTGCTTCTCCCCTTTCTCTCCCTCTGTTCTCTATCCCTCTATCCTTTTTCCTCTTTCTTCCTCTCCCTCTGTTCTCCCCCGCCCCCCCCCCGTTGTTCTTTACTAATCTACATAAGTTGTACATATTTGCAATATTTGTAACTGTTTAAAAATCATGTAATACATCCGTTACTAGGTTATATGTTGCACAAAAAAGTTAATGTACCAAAATCATGCTTTTGTGTGTGTGTGTGTGTGTGTGTGTGTGTTTTTGTGTGTGTGTGTGTGTTTTTGTGTTTTTGTGTGTGTGTGTGTGTGTGTTTTTGTGTGTGTGTGTGTGTGTGTGTTTTTGTGTGTGTGTGTGTGTGTTTGTGTGTTTGTGTGTGTGTGTTTGTGTGTTTGTGTGTGTGTGTGGGGTCCTTCATGGATTCTTGCACAGGGCCCTGAGGCTTCTAGTTATGCATCAGTTCTTGAGGTGTAGTGAGAATTTTCGCCTAAACTAAGACTTGATGGTGAGGTACCTTTTATTTTTGTTCATATAAACTATTTTTTATATATTAAAAACAAATACAAAACAAATGAATGACCATGTGATGCTGGTGTCCTTGACAGCAGAAATGGTTTTATGCTGCAGGAAGTTAAAAGTGCCATTAAACACCTTGAGATTTGCATATAAAATGTCTAGCTATGTGTAATGAAAAAGCTTTGCAATATATATTTCAATTATTTATTTTCACTCCTTTTCATGTAATTAAGCTCTGAAAATTGAGCAATTTCTAAAAATGCACCCTGACTTTGAGGCCAACACTGCTAGATATCTTCCCCTAATTTGCTTTAACCAATAACAACTGCAAAACAGTGCACTACTAATGCTGTAGCTGGGGCTAGCCTGCTGACTAAATCCTAGGGGCGCGATCCGATATACGGCGCAGGTTTCAGCGCAAGCGTGGAAACCTGCGCCGCTCATAGTTTCACCTCGCACATCGAGCTATCACATATACGGCGCCGACAGTTGCTAAAGTGCCGTAAGTCGGACAAACTAGCGATGTCCAGAAATAAGCGTAAGTACAATTTTCTGGAGTCGCCAGTGACTTACGGCACTTTAGAAACTGCCGCCACCTAAAAAAACGAACTAAAGTCTTAAATCTCCCGTAACTGTCTAACACGCCTCCCAAAAATAGCCCGACACGTATACCCCTCTATCCGCAATCCCCCCTCTCACTCCTAACAATAAATGTATTAACCCCTAAACCGCCACTCCCGGACCCCGCCGCCACCTATATTATATGTATTACCCCCTAATCTGACCCCCTACACCGCTGCCATCTATCTTAAATTTATTAACCCGTAATCTGATCCCCCTACACCGCCACCACCTATCTTAAATTTATTAACCCCTAATCTGATCCCCCTACACTGCCGCCACCTATCTTAAATTTATTAACCCCTAATCTGATCCCCCTACACCGCCGCCACCTATCTTAAATTTATTAACCCCTAATCTGATCCCCCTACACAGCCGCCACCTATATTAAATTTATTAACCCCTAATCTGAGCCCCCTACACCGCCACCTATATTAACTATATTACCTCCTAAACCTAAGTCTAACCCTTACACCCCCTAACTTAATTATTATTTAAATAAATCTAAATAATATTAATATTAACTAAATTATTCTTATTTAAAACTAAATACTTACCTATAAAATAAGCCCTAAGATAGCTACAATATAATTAATAATTACATTGTAGCTATTTTAGGGTTTATATTTATTTTATAGGTAACTTTGTATTTATTTTAACTAGGTACAATAGCTAATAAATAGTTAATAACTATTTAATAGCTACCTAGTTAAAATAATTACAAAATTAACTGTAAAATAAATCCTAACCTAAGTTACCATTACACCTAACACTACACTATCAATAAATTAATTAAATAAACTACAATTATCTAAACTAAAATACAATTAAATAAACTAAACTATATTACAAAAACAAACACTAAATTACAAAAAATAAAAAAAGATTACGAGAATTTTAAGCTAATTACTCCTAATCTAAGCCCCCTAATAAAATAAAAAAGCCCCCCAAAATAATAAAATTTCCCTACCCTAAACTAAATTACAAAAGTAAACAGCTCTATTACCAGCCCTTAAAAGGGCCTTTTGCGGGGCATTGCCCCAAAGTAATCAGCTCTTTTACCTGTAAAAAAAAAAAACAACCCCCCCATTACAACCCACCACCCACAAACCCCTACTCTAAAACCCACCTGATCCCCCCTTAAAAAACCTAAGTCTAACCCCCAAGTGGTCCTTACCTGTCCTGAAGACCAGCAGAGAAGGTCCTGTTCCAGGCGGTGAAGTCTTCTTCCAAGCGGTGACCTCTTCTTCTTCCAGGAACCAGCCGGCGTGGAGCGGAGGAGTTGAAGACCGATGACCGCGGAGCTGAAGACTGGCGAAGAAGAGGTCGCCGCTTGGAAGAAGACTTCACCGCCTGGAACAGGACCTTCTCCGCCGGTCTTCAGGACAGGTAAGGACCACTTGGGGGTTAGACTTAGGTTTTTTAAGGGTAGATCGGGTGGGTTTTAGAGTAGGGGTGTGTGGGTGGTGGGTTGTAATGGGGGGGTTGTTCTTTTTTTTTACAGGTAAAAGAGCTGATTACTTTGGGGCAATGCCCCGCAAAAGGCCCTTTTAAGGGCTGGTAAAAGAGCTGATTACTTTTGTAATTTAGTTTAGGGTAGGGAAATTTTATTATTTTGGGTGGCTTTTTTATTTTATTAGGGGGCTTAGATTAGGAGTAATTATCTTAAAATTCTTGTAATCTTTTTTTAATTTTTGTAACTTGGTGGGGTTTTTTTTTGTAATATAGTTTAGTTTATTTAATTGTATTTTAGTTTAGATAATTGTAGTTTATTTAATTAATTTATTGATAGTGTAGTGTTAGGTGTATTTGTAACTTAGGTTAGGATTTATTTTACAGGTAATTTTGTAATTATTTTAACTAGGTAGCTATTAAATAGTTATTAACTATTTAATAGCTATTGTACCTAGTTAAAATAAATACAAAGTTACCTGTAAAATAAATATAAACCCTAAAATAGCTACAATGTAATTATTAATTATATTGTAGCTATCTTAGGGTTTATTTTATAGGTAAGTATTTAGTTTTAAATAGGAATAATTTAGTTAATAATATTAATATTATTTAGATTTATTTAAATAATAATTAAGTTAGGGGGTGTTAGGGTTAGACTTAGGTTTAGGGGGTAATATAGTTAATATAGGTGGCGGCGGTGTAGGGGGATCAGATTAGGGGTTAATAAATTTAAGATAGGTGGCGGCGGTGTAGGGGGATCAGATTAGGGGGTAATAAATTTAAGATAGGTGGCGGCGGTGTAGGGGGATCAGATTAGGGGGTAATAAATTTAAGATAGGTGGCGGCGGTGTAGGGGGATCAGATTAGGGGGTAATAAATTTAAGATAGGTGGTGGCAGTGTAGGGGGGTCAGATTAGGGGGTAATAAATTTAAGATAGGTGGCGGCGGTGTAGAAGGGTCAGATTAGGGGGTAATACATATAATATAGGTGGCGGTGGTGTAGGGGGGTCAGATTAAAGGGTAATACATAATATAGGTGGCGGCGGGGTCCTGGAGCGGCAGTTTAGGGGTTAAACATTTATTAGGAATTGCGGTGGGGGATTGCGGTTGACAGTTAGATAGACATTGCACATGCGTCAGGTGTTAGGTTTTATTTTGCAGGCAGTTTAGGGAGTTGCGGGGCTCCAATACTCAGCGTAAGGCTTACTACACCTGCATTTTGTGGCGAGGTGAAAATGGAGTAAGATTTCTCCATTTTCGCCATGTAAGTCCTTACGCTGTATATTGGATACCAAACTGCACGGGTTTGGTATATCAGTCTATGGGGCAAAAAACTACGGGCGAAGGGTGAAATAAAAAGAGCGTAATATATAGGATACCAAACCCGCACAAAATTTTGCGTCGCCGGCTTCTGCGGGCGACGCTGCATATCGGATCGGGACCCAGATTGGCTCCCCCTAATAAGACAAATAGTGGGTAGAGTTGGACTAACTGCAGAAAAAAGGATGTTTATTAGTGTTAAGACTTGGCTGATATGTGTTTTGTTAGCAGCACAGAAATTTATTTTAATTACAAGGTGTTTACTGACCCTTTAATGGCTGCTAGATATAAGTGGCTCCTTTGATTTTAATACAGATGATCTCACCCTATCTGGGTCCCTAATACAGTCAAACAATGAATGCTCTGAATCAAACAAGCTGTAACTAACTCTTCCATTTTTGCTTGTTTTGAAATTTTTGTATGGGCTTTGCACCCTTGTCTGGGGTTAATTGCCTGGGGCACCGGGGAATGTACAGCTATCTGTGAGTGCTATTGAGCCCACTGGGCTGTGCATTTTGGGATGACTACCCGGTCCAGTTTGAGAGTGCAGTCCACTCCCGTGTTTTGTAACGTAATATTTATATACACACACACACACATATATATGTATATATATGTATGTGTATATATATACAGGGAGTGCAGAATTATTAGGCAAATTAGTATTTTGACCACATCATCCTCTTTATGCATGTTGTCTTACTCCAAGCTGCATAGGCTCGAAAGCCTACTACCAATTAAGCATATTAGGTGATGTGCATCTCTGTAATGCGAAGGGGTGTGGTCTAATGACATCAACACCCTATATCAGGTGTGCATAATTATTAGGTAACTTCCTTTCCTTTGGCAAAATGGGTCAAAAGAAGGACTTGACAGGCTCAGAAAAGTCAAAAATAGTGAGATATCTTGCAGAGGGATGCAGCACTCTTAAAATTGCAAAGCTTCTGAAGCGTGATCATCGAACAATCAAGCGTTTCATTTAAAATAGTCAACAGGGTCGCAAGAAGCGTGTGGAAAAACCAAGGCGCAAAATAACTGCCCATGAACTGAGAAAAGTCAAGCGAGCAGCTGCCAAGATGCCACTTGCCACCAGTTTGGACATATTTCAGAGCTGCAACATCACTGGAGTGCCCAAAAGCACAAGGTGTGCAATACTCAGAGACATGGCCAAGGTAAGAAAGGCTGAAAGACGACCACCACTGAACAAGACACACAAGCTGAAACGTCAAGACTGGGCCAAGAAATATCTCAAGACTGATTTTTCTAAGGTTTTATGGACTGATGAAATGAGAGTGAGTCTTGATGGGCCAGATGGATGGGCCCGTGGCTGGATTGGTAAAGGGCAGAGAGCTCCAGTCCGACTCAGACGCCAGCAAGGTGGAGGTGGAGTACTGGTTTGGGCTGGTATCATCAAAGATGAGCTTGTGGGGCCTTTTCGGGTTGAGGATGGAGTCAAGCTCAACTCCCAGTCCTACTGCCAGTTTCTGGAAGACACCTTCTTCAAGCAGTGGTACAGGAAGAAGTCTGCATCCTTCAAGAAAAACATGATTTTCATGCAGGACAATGCTCCATCACACGCGTCCAAGTACTCCATAGCGTGGCTGGCAAGAAAGGGTATAAAAGAAGAAAATCTAATGACATGGCCTCCTTGTTCACCTGATCTGAACCCCATTGAGAACCTGTGGTCCATCATCAAATGTGAGATTTACAAGGAGGGAAAACAGTACACCTCTCTGAACAGTGTATGGGAGGCTGTGGTTGCTGCTGCACGCAATGTTGATGGTGAACAGATCAAAACACTGACAGAATCCATGGATGGCAGGCTTTTGAGTGTCCTTGCAAAGAAAGGTGGCTATATTGGTCACTGATTTGTTTTTGTTTTGTTTTTGAATGTCAGAAATGTATATTTGTGAATGTTGAGATGTTATATTGGTTTCACTGGTAAAAATAAATAATTGAAATGGGTATATATTTGTTTTTTGTTAAGTTGCCTAATAATTATGCACAGTAATAGTCACCTGCACACACAGATATCCCCCTAAAATAGCTAAAACTAAAAACAAACTAAAAACTACTTCCAAAAATATTCAGCTTTGATATTAATGAGTTTTTTGGGTTCATTGAGAACATGGTTGTTGTTCAATAATAAAATTAATCCTCAAAAATACAACTTGCCTAATAATTCTGCACTCCCTGTATGTGTATATATATATATATATATATATATATATATATATATATATATACACACATACATATACACACATACATGCATACACATACACACACACACATATACATATATATACATATACATGCATACATACATACATACATAAAAGTAATTGTTAAAGGGACAGGCTAGACCCGATTAAACTTTCATGATTCAGATAGGGCATGCGATTTGAAAACAACTTTCCAATTTAGTTTTATCATCAAATTTGATTTGTTGTCGTGGTATTCTTTGTTGAAAGCTAAACCTAGATTGGCTCATATGCTAATTTATAAGCCGCCTCCTATCTCAGAGCATTTTGACAGTTTTTCACAGCTAGACTGTTAGTTAATTTGTGCTACATAGATAACATTCTGATCACTCCTGTAGAGTTATTTAAAGGAACACTAAACCCACATTTTTTTCTTTAATGATTCAGATAGAGCATGCAATTTTAAGCAACTTTCTAATTTACTCCTATTATAATTTTTTCTTTGTTCTCTTGCTTTCAATATTTAAAAAGCTGATGCAAAGGAGCCGACCCATTTTTGGTTGAGAACCTGGGTTATGCTTGCTTATTGGTTGGTAAATGTAATTCTCCAATAAGCAAGCACTATCCATGGTGCTTAACCTAAAATGGGCTTGCTGCTAAGATTTACTTTCTTTCTTTTAAAATAAAAATAGCAAGAGAACGGAGAAAAATTGATAATAGGAGTAAATTAGAAAGTTGCTTACAATGTCATGCTCTATCTGAATCATGAAAGAAAAAAAATGGGTTCAGTGTCCCTTTAAGAGTCAGCACTGATTGGCTAAAATGCAAGTCTGTCATAAGAACTACAATAAAGGACATTCTGCAGATGCAAGGTAATCAGAGGTAAAAAGTCTATTAATATAACCATGCTGGTTATGCAAAACTAGGGAATGGGTAAAAGAGATTATCTATCTTTTAAAATAACAAATCTGGAGTAGACTGTCCCTTTAAAATCCTGGTATTCTCAATCAAATTCACGGTAATTTAACAAAATTTTAAAGAAAGATAAAGTAAGTATTTAAAGCAAATTGCTAGGATTTAGTTGAAATAAATTATGTTTTGTTTTAATAGTACATGTTCAATTGCAGATTTATCTATACATGCATTCATATTACAATATTTAGATGAACAGGAGAAAAAAGTTATATTATAATCATCCTACAACTACATAATTGTTTAAGCAAATGAATGATTCGTACCACCTCTTACCACCTGACTAAGCATTTAATTGCAATAATATTTTAA
This sequence comes from Bombina bombina, assembly GCF_027579735.1. Classification (NCBI taxonomy): domain Eukaryota; kingdom Metazoa; phylum Chordata; class Amphibia; order Anura; family Bombinatoridae; genus Bombina; species Bombina bombina. The sequence continues at coordinate 453,634,325 of NC_069504.1, read as the reverse complement.
AAATGTAATAACCATGCCTAATGCAATTTGCAAGCTTGCTATATCTAATGTGCAAACTACAATCTCAAGGTACAGACGAGCATTGTTTATGGTAATATATATTTTCTTATTTTTTAGTAGAAGAATTTTTCCAAGGTTGATCCTGTGTAAGTTTCATTGCATTTATTTGAGAACTGTTTTAATAAAATCACCATTTCTCTTTCTTCTTTTAAAAACATTTTCAAATCAAAAGTAATTTTTTTGAAGCGCTAACAACATAGCCGCCACAATTGTTGTTGCAGTTCAATGAAATAATGCACACTAACAAGTGATTAATAAAAAAATAAAATCTTATTCAGAACTGCATATTTTATTATTTAATAGCACATTAAATGTATTGTTTTGAAATATAGGTCCGGTTTAAAAACAAAAATTAAAATTTCTCTGCAGAGCAATCAGCATAAGACTATGATTTTAAGTCATTGCAACCTTATTAACAGGTGATCAATTTTTAGATGCAAGCTCATCTCAATCTGCTATAGCTTGGAAGGGGCTATTCCTCTTATTAATTAGTAATAAAGAAATGCAAAATATTTATCATAGGGCTGATTTATCAATGTCTATCCGACATGATACGCTGTAGTGCATCATGTCTGACAGACATCTCTGAATGCAGACAGCATACACTATCTGCATTTAACATTGCACAAGCAGTTCTGGTTAACTGCTTGTGCAATGCCGCCCCTGCAGATTTGCGGCCAATCGGCCGCTAGCAGGGGGTGTCAATCAACCTGATCGTATAGGATTGGGCGGATTGATGTCCGCAGCCTCAGAGGCAGCAGACCAGTTGCTGTTTCCGGTGAGCCTGAAGGCTCCAATGGAAAGAGGGGCCATTCAGCCCTTGAAAAATCAGCCCCATAGACTTCAAAGTAAGTCTAATGGAATCAGTATTTAAAAGTAGTATTCATACATTTAATATCTGATGTTAAGAATCATGCAATAGAAATATTCAACTAGACATAAAATGTCAAAGGGAAAACTTGCTCTACCATTTAAAACATCTTCTCTCGCTTTTCATTAATGGAAGACATTTTATATGTACTATGATACCTACTTAGATGGGAATTACCCCCTTAATGACCATTGTCATACCCTGTACAACGCGGATCATTATGCCCTTAAGGACCAGCGACGTGGTGCCAATCGTTGGTGGGTGGGAGCAATAGCAGGGAGGCAGGTGGGTGGCCCATCGCTGGAGCTGTTCCGGTCCAGCGTGATCTCTTCCATTAATGTGCAGGAGTGCGCGAGGGGAGGGTGCACCCGCTTCAGATCACAGTAAAGTGATCATGTGAGGAAAGGTGGGTGAGGGAAGGGGGGAGAGAATAAAGGTGGGGAGTTAAAGGTTGGCCGACAGTTTTTATTTTATTTTAGTACTGGCAGACTTTCTGCCAGTACTTAAGATGGCAGTGACAATTCTGAGGTGGGGGAGGGCAGAGACCTGTTTTAGGGGGCTTTAGGGAGGAATCAGGGGGTTGGTTGATCTCTACAATAAAGTTAAAATTAACCCTACAAGCTACCTAATTAACCCCTTCACTGCAGGGCATAATACAAGTGTGGTGCGCAGCGGCAATTAGCGGCCTTCTAATTACCAAGAATCAATGCCAAAGCCATATATGTCTGCTATTTCTGAACAAAGGGGATCCCAGAGAAGCATTTACAACCACTTGTGCCATAATTGCACAAGCTGTGTGTAAATAATTTCAGTGAGAAACCTAAAGTTTGTGACAAAGTAAACATTTTTTTTTTATTTTATCGCATTTAGCGATATGGTGGCATGAAATATACCAAAATGGGCCTAGATCAATACTTTGGGTAGTCTACTACACTACATTAAAGCTAAAATTAACCATACAGGCTACCTAATTAACCCCTTCACTGCTGGGCATAATACAAGTGTGATGCGCAGTGGCATTTAGCGACCTTCTAATTACCAAAAGTAATGCCAAAGCCACAAATGTCTGCTATTTCTGAACAAATGGGATCCCAGAGAAGCATTTACAGCCATTTGTGCCATAATAGCACAAGCTCTTTGTAAATAATTTCAGTGAGATACCTAAAGTTTATTTGATCGCATTTGGTGGTGAAATGGTGGCATGAAATATACCAAATGGGCCTAGATCAATATTTTGGGTTGTCCACTAAAAAAAATATTATAATAATAATAATAATAATAATAAAATATATATACATATATATATATATATATATATATATATATATATATATATATATATACATACATACACACACACACACACACATGTCAAGGGATATTCAGGGATTCCTGACAGATTCCTGACAGATATTAGTATTACAATGTAACTATCGCTAATTTTGAGAAAAAAAAATGGTTTGGAAATAGCAAAGTGCTACTTGTACTTATTGCCCTATAACTTGCAAAAAAAGCAAAGAGCATGTAATAATTGGGTATTTCTAAACTCAGGACAAAATTTAGAAACTATTTAGTATGGGTGTATTGTGGTGGTTGCAGATGTGTAGCAGATTTTGGGGGGTCAAAGTTAGAAAAAGTGTGATTTTTTATAGTAAATTATAAGATATGATAAAAAATAATGGTATCTTTAGAAAGTCCATTTAATGGCGAGAAAAAAAACAGTATATACTATGTGTGGGTACAGTAAATGAGTAAGAGGAAAATTACAGCTAAACACAAACACCACAGAAGTTTAAAAATAGCCCTGATCTTTAAGGGTAAGAAATAAAAAAAATGGTCTGGTCCTTAAGGTGTTAAAAAAACAAACACAAACAGATAACATTAAACAACATTACATACAGTAGCAATGTATAATTAAAACATAATACAAATTCAAAAGCTCAATACATAGCATATATACATCTATATATACATATGTATGTATGTGTATATATATATATATATATATATAGAGAGAGAGAGAGAGAGAGAGAGAGAGAGAGAAAGAGAGAGAGAGAGAGAGAGAGAGTAATATAATACATAGTAATACAAATATTAAACTAAACACAAACACATTTTTTAATAATAATATTTATATTTGCTTTAGAAAGTACTTTGCCTGAAATGTTGCCTATGTCTGTTTACTTGGAACAAACCCACATAAGTTTAAATTGGAGTGCTGCAGCTTTTTTTATTATATATATCAGTAATTAAAACTTGTTAAAACACCTTTTTTAATTAAAAACAGCAGATTTATTTTAAAATGAAACTATTCGGAAGTGCATGATTGTGTAAAACCGATTCCTTGGACTATACTGCCTACTGGCCAATAGGCTTTATTGAGTATGGAAACATCAGTTAATTCATTTTGAGACAGTCCTGTTCAAATAGAACAGAAATTATAATAAAAGTTCTAGTATAACATATGACTTGGTTCATGCGACATTGACATTGACAATGTCAAGTTTATATGCTTAAACAAAAAACTTATCCAGGCTACAATGTGAGATCCAGATGGACAATTTACCCACTTGATTTAGTTGCAGAATGGATAATTAACAGTTTTTGTTGACTAATTTAACATGTTACTTTTTTGCCGTGAAATGCCAATCAAACAGTTCATAACCAACATGTCACATTACAGTTGTTTTACAGTATACGTAAAAAAAGAGAATAGATACACTATTAGAATCTATGAACCAATTTATACGTTTATGATTGTTAAACTTCTAACTAAACCTAATACATTTTATTAGACTTTCTTTTTAACAACAATAAATTATAAAAAGTAAACTAATTATCCTCCCCCAAATGCCAAACATGTTTTATGTATTTGAAGAGAGATACAGAAATATGAAACTAAGCAAAAATGAGGCAATTGTTCGCTCATCAAGAAAGAAAACAATTTTTTACAACCCTCTAAACAGATCTGTTACTTTATGTATCTGAGATTATTTGCATCCCAAATGTATTTACAGCTTGGTAATTTCGGAGTTTGTTTTTCCCTGGTTACTGCTCTACATTCCCGTTGGCAGTAAAAGTGTTTAATGCTTTCAATTTATATATATGGACATATGATACCATAATACAGAAGTGAGTAATCAAAACCAGCAATAAGTATTGTGGGAGTGAATATCTAACAAACCAAAACACAGCTGCGTAAATAAGATACTGAATAGATTTTACTCCTTTTTCACTTTTATATATGGAATCATTTTATAGGTTGTTCCAGCTCTGTGGATGAAGAAAATAATGCTCCTTCTGTGCACTGAAGCAAGGAACTCACTGTGTAATAAAAAAAGATTTAGTTAAAATAAATATCTTTTTGTTAGTTTGGCCCGTGAAACCGAATAGAATAAAATTAACTAATTCTCCTTTTGACCTTGCAAAGCTTACTTTATTACTGGAGGACTTGTGTTCTTTTTAGATGGAAACTTTGTGAAATATATTTAATAATAAACTACAAATGTATGCATTGCTGACCCTTAAACTAAAAATAGTTTCAAAATTTACTTTAAAAAAAAAAAAGGTATAAAAAGGTGTATAATATTTTTTCTTGCATTGTTAATATTGTAGTTATAGTTATTGATTTGTACCCAAAGATTACTTAGAACAATAAAGTGCCGTTTTTACTATTTAAGACACTTGTACAATCCAGAGCCTTAGGCCGAGGTTTAGTAAGGGCCTGACTGACAATGTTTGCTCCCACGAACCTGTCCGCCCGGCATCGTGGTCAGCAGTCAGACCACTTTTTTTCTTAAATATCGGCTGCAGACTCATTCATGCAAGCTTGCAGTGAAGATCACAAAAGCTGCATTGTGCAGCTTTATAAATTTCTGCCATAGTATGCTCTCATGGAAACAAGCTTAGTTTCAATAAAAGATTCTGTGTTGTCTGCTTGTTTAAATACAGCAATTATTAAAGAAAGAGTCAGATTTATTTTTTTGCGATAACATTATTGCATGACCTTGCTTCTAAAATCTGCAGAATCACTGCGCTGAATGTCTTTTCCTATTTCCTGTCTACTCTGCTCTGATATTACTTTCTATAGCAATGATATTATGCAAATTCATTGCAAACTGTACTCAACACACATACCAAGAGAAAGAGGTAAATAAAATTGGAAAGATTTTAAAATCATATGCTAGCAATCATTAAAGTTTTTCATTTTAATTTTCTTTACAATTCAGTTAGCACATATCTAGACTACCTAATTTGACGAGAGAGGAAGGAAATATAATATATATAGGGCTAGATTGCAAGTGGCAGGCTAACATTAACGCACACAATAAAAAAAAAATTGCACCCGCATTAAGAGTTTAAAGTAAACTTGACGTACGAGTCCAAACATTTGTGCATGTCGGGTTAGCATGACTGAAGACCTCGCATAAAGGGTTAAAAAAAAAGGTGTATGGTATATGACAAGGCATTTGAATTGAAAGGGCTATAATTGATAAAAAAAATAATATTTAATGTGTTTAAGGGTGTATGTAATAAAAAATATTTTACTTTCCTATGTTCTTCACATAGTGTAAAAATGTTTTCACAAATTGGCTGACAATTCATACTGGTGATGTCTGATTATTGTTTTGGCCGATCCAAACACTCTGGCTGCATTGTGTAAACTTGAAGAAATTAGCCACATTAGACAGACTTGTCAGGCCACCTTTCAATCTGAATCTGCTAAAAGAATTAAATTGCTTAGAAAATGTATAAAACTAAATTAAGTTTGCAGAATTTGCAAGCAGAAGTAAACAACATACATTTTAAATATAAAATTACAAATGTGCTAGGATTTACTTTTAAATACAGTACCTTTAACATGACCAGGGGGGGGGGAGGGTCAAGAGTCCCCAAAAAAATAATGTAATATATGTAGCTTAAACATTAAGTAAAATGTATTTATTTTTATTTTTTTGATACTCCTCGATAGCGGACATTAAAGAAATTTATTGGTGTGAACATTTTGACGGCAGTGAATTATTTTGATGTAATTTAAATCTCAAAAATTGTAGCTTTTCAAATCATCCTAGATGGAGTGCAATTGTGGAATTTAGATCCTTTTCTCCCTACATTCTGCATTGTTATTGCTTTATATGAGCAGACACTCATTTTTATCTGCCTTTAAATGCCCACAGCAATGAAGATAAAGCAACACTGAAGGTGTTTCCGAGGGTGTGCAAATGAACCACAAAACAATACAATTTGTTTTCATCAATGCACTGTCATTTATTTTACATGCTTTTCATGAAAAGTGTTTTTTTTACTCCCACTAGAGAAACTGAAGTGCATTCTGCAGAATGCAGAACCCTGATACACCTACATACTGCACAGTGATTACTGTGACCAATTAGGGAAATATATTGACAATGCATATCAACCAAAGAAAATAAACATTCAAGAGACTTTAAATATTTAGGCCTAGATTAAGAGTGGAGTGCAATATGGTGCTTACGCGAGCACGATATTGCAGCTCCACTTAGTATGTGCACTGGTATTACAAGTGAGGTGCAATGTGAATGCAACCTCGTGTTTGCATTGCCTTGAAGCCATGTGTTTACAAAAATGTGCTTCCATAGGCTCCAAAGGGAGCCTTGTTCTCATGCCGTCAGACACGGCAAACCACCTAACGCAGAGTGCAATTTGTGCGGCGTTGGGCACCAAAATAAAATATATATATGTATGTGTTTATATGTGTATATACACATATTAACACAAATATTTGTATATAAGCATATACATATAGATTTGATTTCTATGGGGGATTGTGTTTTCACTTTAATGTAAAGGCACTTTAAGTGCCATTTTTTTTTCTAAAAACCCCCATTCCCTCACTTTAACCCCTGCTTTGTACAGTTTTTAATAAAACTAAAGATGCAATTTTTTTTTTTAAATATGTGTACAGTACTGTCTTCTATTTTGGGGGCACATTTATTTCACTAACCAAGAGGTCTGACCTCTGGTTAATTGTGCTAAGTGCAAGCTCACAGAAGAATTAACCAATAGAAATTTGACTGTTTTCAGGCGCACATTAAAACAGAGCACCACTCATAATCTAGCCCTTATTGTATATGCAGATATTTTTAATGCATTAATAAAAAATTAATTTACTAACCCTTTAAAATAAATCAATTTTACACTGGTTATAAAATCTACACATTGTAGCCAGCTTGCAAAAACAAAACAAAAAACACACAAAATACTAAAGCCCAATGCACATTAAATGTATCATATGGGTTTATAACTTGCATTGACTTGATTACACTGCTGTGTCTCTGTTGTTCGCATATGATTAAACAGCTGCCGATTGTCTTTTCTCAGGTAACGCATCTGGGATACCGCTGTGCTCACATTATACGGCTGCAATAAGTGCAATGTCCATATGATGCAGTGACATTCTGGCTCAATCAGCACAGGACATCTGTGTGGTTTGACCACATGATAAAGCCATTTATCTTTCCATCTATATCTCATTATCATGTAGCTAGAACAATATTCGACTCTTAAAATTACTCTAGTTTTTTGCCTTAAAATTGATCTGAAGAAAAGATTAATTTCTCATCCTATATTTTGTGTAGCTATAATTTTAATTAGTTGTAAATTCAATTCTAAAATAAAGGACTGGAAATCTTGTTCTAACTTGTTTCATGTAAAATTACTCTTTATACCCTATAAACACCCACTGAATCAGTAAAAACATCAAATATGCAAGATTAAAATGGTCTTATGATATGTCAGTACAACTGCATTTTATAATCACATTCTTAAAAGGGACCATCTATTACATATTTCTTTTTGTTTAAGAAGTTAGATAATCCCTTTATTAACCATTTATCAGGTTTAAATAACCAACACTGTTAAATATACTTTTTACTTCTGTGATTATATTGTTTTTAAGCCTCTACAGACTGCCCCCTTATTTCAGTTCTTTTGACAGACTTGCGTTTTAGCCAATCAGTGCTGACTCATAAAATAACTCCACGGGAGTGAGCACAATTGTATCTATTCCGCACACAGGGACTAGTACTGTGTAGCTGTGAAAAACTGTCAAAATGCACTGAGATAAGAGGCAACCTTCAAGGGTTTAAAAAATAGCACATGAGCTTACCTAGGTTTAGCTTTCAAAAAAGAATACCAAGATAACAAAGCAACATTTTATAATAAAAGTAATTTGGAAAATTGTTTAAATTGCATTTTGACAAGACTGACCCATTAATCTGAGCAGTTGGTTTCCTCATAGCGATATCACTCAAACTATATACCTCCTCTTGCAAAGAAGAGAAGTGGTTAAGAATGAAATGCTTTAACTCTCAAGTGACAGCCAGATACAACACATTCTTATACATTGGCCTAGATTCATAAACGCTAGTTATACTGCAGACGGTTCTCATTCAGGATAGTTGAAATGACGATCAGAACATTTCAAACACAATCTATCTTTTCTAGCTGATGGGATTTTCTGCCATTAACATACAACTTTATAAAGACTTTCTATATCTAAAAAGAGAGGTAGAGATAAATAATTGTGTTAAATGGCCCAATACATGATTTTATCTCATTCACAAAAACAAAAAACAAAATATGTAATACCACAGAAACATTGAAAAATGCTATCTGTAAATGTGTGTGAATGGTAAATATTAAAATGTTTGTGTTATTAAAATAGTCTCACTGAATATAACAATATTTGTAGCTGCAATGTAGTATTTATGATAAAGTGGTTTACATTGGTTATTCCCATGTGTCACAGGGTGTTCTTGGTTTTTCACTTAAAACTGGGACTCAGCATGAAGGATTTAGGAAGCAATTGCCCTAGTGAAGTATCTTGCTTTTTCAAGTTCTCTTTTGCATGTTAGAGTGGACTGTTTTAAAGAGCCATTATTACTTGCTGTATTTAACTCTACTGTCCACTAGAAGTAAGCTTTGTGCACACGTAGGGTAGCGCTCGTATCACAAGTTAAAAGAAAAAAAAAGTTTATCGCTTGCTCACTAACTAGAGGTATGTAAAAAACCGAACTTAAAATATTGTGTGCCCAATAGCGTGCCCATAGAAATCAATGGTGCAAAAAACCCTACCCACATATTCTCAAGTGCGCTAACCCAACATGATGAATATTTCATCACATTCCAATGTTCTGCACATAGGGAATTTGTTCTATGTATTTTTAAATAGATATTCATATATATGTATATATATATATATATATATATATATATATATATATATATATATATATACACACACACACATATATGAATATCTATTTAAAAATACATAGAACAAATTCCCTATGTGCAGAACATTGGAATGTGAAATATTTACAGTAAATACATAGTTAAAACCTTTATTTTATATATATATATATATATATATATACACACACACACATATACACACACTTTTTTCTAACCTTATACAATTGAGCCTTTATAACTGGAAAATAATTTTACTCAAGCGATCTTGTTTACTTTTAAACTTGTAATACGCAACTTAGCGTTCCACTCGTTATCTGGCCCTTTATGTATTGTTGAGTAATGCTTAAAAAAAAAACAAAAAAAAAAAACAATGAATGTACATTGCCCTGTGTCTAATGGTCATTTAATGTGTTATAGAACTGACATTTTTACAGTGATAATGGCCCAAATTACAAGTGAAGCTCTAATTATATCAATATTGTTGGACCACACTAAAATTAGCATTAAAAAGTTTGCAAAAAGTGGGGGGACTTCCGGGCAGCGGCCATGTCTGGTCGCACAGCTGCATGCTGCTCCAGCTTTCCAAGACCAATTTTATAATATCTCCTTACAATGGCTTCATGCATACAAATACTAGGTAGATCTAGACTCTACTAAACACTGGGCACCTATCAAGATTAATATTGATGGGATTGCTGTTGGCATCAGTGCTCGGAGCTACTTTGGGGCCTGGCCTCTTTATACCCCCCGGCAGGACATGCTCTTTTCCTGTCGTTACAAGGCACTAGACGAGTGCTGGGCTGCAACCGGGTATTACCTACTAACTCTATGGGGCCAAAATGAAGCATCTTCAGGAAGCAATCTGTGCACTTTTGGAGGAGCATTTCTTTAAACTACACTGCCTGATAGATCAGTGTTTTAACTTCTACGAACTTGCTACCCAGGATCCCGCCATAATTATTGAGGAAACTAACGGAGGTCTACAGTTCCAGCAAGCAGCTCATGCAGGCACCTTAGATCCCCTACAATGTGCAGAATCTGATTGCCTGAATCTAGAGAGGCCCATAATACTCCTCGATGGTGACATATCCAGTGAGCCCAAGACGCAGAACATTGTGTGCTCAGATCACATCATAGATCTCCATGCTATTTACAGCAACTTGCTGACGAAGGAGCTGCATAGTTTGCTTTCACTGCACTTGATACGGGGTGAGTCGGCAATTAACCTTCGGGCAGATCGCACGAGGTTCCTGTCCATCATGCTGAAACAAGGTTTATTAATGACTGAAAATCTCACTGATGGCTCTCACTTCACTTGGCGTTCTGGCATAGGCTGAAGTTTGAATACCGGTTGAGCAAACAGAGTTATGGGAGTTTGTGAAAATGAACTCTTTCATTGATTCTTAAGTTGCTTATGGATAGCTACTGGGACCGCTCTTTTTCATTGCTATCTCCATTATGAGAACTCATTACCATATAGCTAGGTGTGTAATGCTTGTCCAAATAAAACATATAAGAACTCTAATGAAGGCACTACTGCTTGAGGTTTGGGGACTATATATGTTTGGGCACTGCAGCATCTCTTTTAGCTGATTATGTAAACTGTATGTATAATTTTAATTTATTTTTTCTTTGTTTTTTCTTTTGTGTCTAAAGTCTGCAGCTATCATACTAGACAATGTTTATACTTAGTGTAAAGAGAAAGATAGGCACGTGTCTAAATTCACTTATACTTTTGAGCATATTACATGTTAAATGCAAGTTAGTTGATGTGCCTATACATATGCTTTCATTATGCTAGAAAATTAGAGAATAGTCAAGTCTCCTTATATACATGTCTTATTGTATTTATGTTATGGTTATAATTTTCATCCCTGTGTGTTATATTGTTGTAATGCCGAAATGTCAGCGGCCGAGACATTAGAGGCATGCTCACTTTATCTAATTATGGTAGTACAAGGGATTAATCAAATGTTTTTGCATGGCAGACTCTGTATTTTAATAGGACTTTGACTACAGATGTGAGTTCTTGTTAAACCTTACTATATACAGCATTGGTTTCCTAACAACCTAATATAAACATAGTCCCCAGTCAACAAGGTCAGTTGGATCTTTTGGCCTAGCTCTTGTAATGTGGCAATTCACCTCAATTTAGTTCTGTTGCGCATATCAAATAGCAAACAATTTATTTATTTCATAGTGGGTCTCACCTTTTATAAGCATACCAATTCCCCATTAATATGGGCTACTGGGGTTTGCAAACTATTCTAGCATAATATGCCCTTTTGGCTCTGAATTAGTAAAATTATCTACCCACTACCACATTTAGTGTAGATGGTTTGGACCTCCAGAGTAACCAATATTTGCTCTTTGTGCTCCCTGGCAGCCTAGCCCTACAGTGCCCCTAGATAAGAGTTTGTTATTTAAAGCATATTACTTGGTTGCAGCTATAGTTCTAGTTCTCGTTTAATTATCATCTAATACCCCTTTTCCAGGTCCCCCTATTGATCATTATCATCGGTTATGGTCCAAGAGAGGCCATTGTATGTTTCTTTTTTGGGGAATATAAATTTGTAAAATATACAGCTTATAGACAAGGGTGTATGGCGCACTATCATTACAAACAAATAAAATATAAAAACTGAGGTCATCAAAGTGAGATCCAAAAGTGGTCTCTCCATTCCATTATACCTTTCTCTATTTTCAGACATGTTCCCTTTTCTTAGGTCCATGAGTGACCTTTCAGAGTGGTTATGGAAGGTTCCCCTATATATAGGCATCATGTATTAGCTTTGTTATCTATAACTGTTATGTCATTGGGAGTTGTGTAGAGGGCTTGTTGTACATTATTGAACTGAATTGGACTATACCTCTCTCCTCAGATATTACATGTCAATCTAGTGTATGACGAGTTTTCTTGTACGTTTCTACTGTTTGTAAGCCTAACTGAAGTACCTCAATAAAAAATTTAATTAAAAAAAAATAAAAAAATAAATAAAAATTTTGCAAAAAGTGAAGCCCTCATTAAATGCACATACATAAAATAAAACAGCACATGCAGTTGGCTGTGGTAAAACATGAATATCTGTAATAACACCATCACAGTTATGTCCCTCGGTCTTTCATTTTTCATAAAGCAGTTTCACTTTGTTCATCAAATCAGCAAAATGGGAAAGCTGTGCACTGTATGTTACTTTCAATGGAGCAGAGAAACCAAGCACCTATTGTTAGCTTGTACATTTTGATGTAAGTTATTTAAAAATTGAAATATTAAGTTATGACATTGCACATTCTCTAAAAAGGGCATTGTACACAGAAGTTTTCTGTAATTAAAAGAAAGTAATTTCAAAATGTGTGCTAGAGCCTTTTATTGAATTGATTTTTATGTGCTGAATTAACCAAGTTCTAAGATTACGGGGTCGATCTATTATCGGTCTGTCCGACATGATGCACTCAGCGGATATGTCCGACAGACATCGATGAATGCCGACAGCATACACTGTCAGCATTTATCATTGCACAAGCAGCTCTTTTGAACTGCTTGTGCAATGCGGCCCTTGCAGAATTGCGGCCAATCGGCTGCTAGCAGGGGGTGTCTTATAGGATCAGGCGGATTTATGTATGCAGCCTCAGAGCACGCAGACCAGTTATGGAGCAGCAGTCTTAAGACCGCTGCTTCATAACTGCTGTTTCAGACGAGCCTAAAGGCTTGTGAGGAAACAGGGGCATCAAGCTTCATTCGGAGCATGATAATTCGGCCTCAAGGAGTTGTCCCTATGAGCCAACAAAACTTTGTTCTACACAAAACTGTACTTCCTATTAGTTCATTTTAAATTGAAACAGTAAGCACATATCTAGATTAAAAGCAAAATGGAAGAGAGTAAGAGCGTTTGGTCAAATGTTGCTATGCCCATGAAGACTAGGTATTTCTTCCCTGGGTCTTTGTATCTCAGTCTGTTTGATTGAAGGCATGCATTGTGTGGTTGTAAGTTAGGGACCCAGTATATACATACATACGTATACACACACACAATATTGTTTGTTATTTTTTTGTAATGTTAGCCTAGTATAGGCTTAAATAGTTTTTCATTTTGGTATTTGATCAATAATTGCTACATATTTTAAATGATGAAAAGTAGCAGAAAACAAAAAACAAAATTTAGGAACCAAAAGCAAAAATTAATGAACTGTATATGCAGTGCAGTGGAATATTGGATTTGTATCTTAGCAGTTTCTTTACTTTATGCACAGTTCATTTTTGCATCCATACTAACTTTGCATTTAATTCCTTGTGTTTTTTTCAGCCTAACATTAAAAGTTATATTATTTTTTAGACGTCTACCTTAAACCTCTTAGTTTTTAGGTGGAACTTGATGGACTTCTGTCTTTTTTCAACCTTGATGTTTTGTATTGCAATAGTATTTTATGTGAACATGCATTTAAAAGTTACACTTCATTGTGTGATATTTGGATTTTGAGTTGGTTGGAAAAGTGAAACCTAATCTGAACATTCTCAAACTCCATTGCATAAATCATGTTCTTTAATTTCAATTATATGGATAAGCACTTTAAGGGCTTTACCTATGAGGCTACTTCTTTATAGAAATATTCATTCAAGTCATAATTTATAAAAGTTAAAGAAAAATAAAGTGCTACTGGAGTACATATTACAAGAAGAAACCCATTAACATCAATTTATGGCAAATTGAAAGCCAAAGCCATCAATACTAGTCAAAAATGTACCTACTGTTGCAATGGTTACCTGAATCTCTAGTGCCCATTAACATTATCTCTGCTCTATAGAGATCTGTATTAAGGTCACCTATGCAAGTTTGTCTTTGTCTGGATAGCGAGACTGAACTTTTACAAAGGTAGGTTTTCCTTTAATATTTATATGAATGAATTTACAGTTACATTCTAGTACTGAATTGTTCTTTTGCTTGCAGGTGCCTTTTAAAGTACTAGAGAAAGTTCAGAAACCAAGTTTAGTCTTATTGCTCTTTTACCCCTAGCTCCTGCTCTGTTCTGTGTTTAACTTGCAGTGTCCCAGTAAGGGTTTGTGGTGAGTTGGGCCTCTTAACAATTGATTATAACCTTTTATATTTTCGGACAACAGTACTCCCATCTAATGCTGGAGAAGATGTGGCCCAGCCAGGAAAAAGATTAACTGTTTGTTAGAAAAAGCTTATTTCCAGTTATTAATCCAGTTTAGCAAGATACACATCTGAAATCAAGGAGAACACTATGGTTCCTGTTAGTTTCATGAATTAGTGCACGAACTGTTGAAAAGTTGCAATCAATTCCTTATGCTAGATGACCAGAGATTATTTATATATATATATATATATATATATATATATATATATATATATATATATATATATATGATTATTTTATTATTATTATTATTTAGAGTATTGAGAATATTTATTTGTGGATAACGTTTTAGCTTCATGTTAAAAATAGGGCATTTTCCATCAAGCTGAAAATACATTTTCAGCTCCAAGGAACCCAAAAACCTAAGATTGTGATCACATTAAAACAAAAAATACCAGATTCATACTCACTTATAAGTCTTTAGACAAACATCCAAATTGGAAACAATGAGATGTTTCTACTGAAGAAATTTAAAACAAAAAAACAAACGAACACACTGGTGTATCTGCATCTATACTTACAGCATATATATTTTTACTAAAGCAAATGTACTTTTGTTATTTCAATATTTAAAAAAAAAACTATTTAAAAGATCTTTTGCCTCTGTCTTAAATTATTACAAGCTTGCCTATCAGAGTATATAGCCTGACATTTAGCAGCCATCACTTGTCATTTTAATTAAGCAGAATCATTTCACAATGGCATGGACCAATGCTTTTCCTGTTTTTTTTAGTCATTTTAAATGTTAATTGAATATTTCTATTTGTTTGCAAACTAATGCTTAGAATGTGCTGTGAAGTGTATTCTTCCACTACCTCACACAACCCTTGATAATATTAAAAAACAAACAAAAAAAAAAAAAAAAAAAACCCCTAATACGTTATGGTAAAGCACTCCATTTACATTTATTCTTATATTCAAATTGTAAACAGAAGCAGAATCTTGAATAAAGCATAAAAAAAAACACACAACCCAATTTTATATTGCATTATACTTTAAAAAGGACAGTCTGCTCCAGAATTGTTATTGTTTAAATAATCCCCTTATTATCCACTCCCTAGTTTTGCATAACTAACATGGTTATATTAATATAATTATTATACTTATACCTCTGTGATTACCTTGTATCTAAGCCTCTGCAGACTGCCTCTTATTTCAGTTCTTTTGACAGACTTGCATTTTAGCCAATTAGTGCTGACTAAATAACTCCACCGGCGTGGGCTCAATGTTATATATAGGGCACACATGAACTAGCAGTGTCTAAATGTGA
Organism: Bombina bombina; assembly: GCF_027579735.1. Taxonomy (NCBI): domain Eukaryota; kingdom Metazoa; phylum Chordata; class Amphibia; order Anura; family Bombinatoridae; genus Bombina; species Bombina bombina. The sequence continues at coordinate 453,618,732 of NC_069504.1, read as the reverse complement.
AAAACTGTCAGAATGCATTGAGAAAGGGCTTAGAAATGATCAAATATGCCTACCTAGGTTTAGATTTCAACAAAGAATACCAAGAGAACAAAGAAAATTTGATGATATAAGTAAAATGGAAAGTTGTTTAAAATTGCATGCCATATATGAATCAAGTTTAATTTTGACTAGAATGTCCCTTTATGATGTTAACCATTAAAGCACTGCTTATTTGCTTAATATAGAAAATATGGGCTAGATTACGAGTTGAGCCGTAATTACCGCTCATGCGCGTATTACAAGTTGAAAGTAAATATTTTCTATCCCATGCTAACCCAACTCACATGGAGCTGAAGTTAGAATATTGCAAAAGCGTTAACGTACTCCCCCATAGACTTCAATGGAGCAATAAAAGTTGAAAAAACCTAACACCCTTACTCACACGCTAACCCTAATCACCATAAGCCCACTACTCTAAGAAACCCCTAAACTGTCACTTAGCCCACAGCAAAAGTACCCCACTACACTAATAACCCCTAAACTGCCACACCCCAAAGTACCCGATACATTATTAACCCCTTAATGACCACAGCACTTTTCCCGTTTTCTGTCCGTTTGGGACCAAGGCTATTTTTACATTTTTGCGGTGTGTGTATTTAGCTGTAATTTTCCTCTTACTCATTTACTGTACCCACAAATATTATATACCATTTTTCTCGCCATTAAATGGACTTTCTAAAGATACCATTATTTTCATCATATCTTATCATTTACTATAAAAAAAATATATAAAATATGAGGAAAAATCGAAAAAACCACACTTTTTCTAACTTTGACCCCCAAAATCTGTTACACATCTAAAACCACCAAAAAACACCCATGCTAAATAGTTTTACATTTTTTGAAAGAGAGAAAGTTGAGGGAAAAGATGGGGTTGTGTGAATAAGAATTATAGGGTTAAATATCCCAGCTTAAATTAGCTACCCCTTAAATTCTAGAGCTAAGGCAGTAATATACACTAGTATGTATAGTTAATGCAACAGGATTTGCAAAACAAAGAACAAAGACTGCCTGTCTCTAAATGGTTATTTAGCCAAGCCCATTAGTATAAGGAATCAAATGTGAGATAAAATTGTCTCAACAGCAACATTCAAACTCAAAAAACTTTATTGGAGACAATAATGTGAGTCCAGCTGGACTTGTACACACGCACACACACACACTGGTTAAAAATAGCAAAGCTCACAGACAGTTGTGGTAATGAATTACCAAATATCAAATCGAAAATATTATCAATTATTATGTGCAATCCGAATATATAAATGAATTGCCCCTGGAATGAGGTATAACTTTGAGATTGCAATATCATAAATATATGCAGGATATTGAATATGATAGCTTGTGTAGCTCAAGTTGTTCTGTGCATGTATTGCTGGCCAGATTACATAAACTTATAACAAGTAGGGGACAAATACTGTCAAAATATGTACAATGGTGTACTATGCACAAATAGTTAATTCAAAAGAAAGTCATAAATATTGTGTTGGTAAAATATACCATACAGATGGAGTCACAAAAAAGACAAGTTTAGGCTCTTTGCGCAAATTGCATTAATAAAGTGATATAAATCACATATAAAAATATAGGGAGTCGTAACCCTGCCAATTTTCCGAGTGATTTAGTAAGATAGCTACCACGCTGAATGTGTCTGTTATCTTGGATACATATTATCAGAATGCTTGATACATAGTATTATTTTTAACATTAGCCAAATAGAAACTAAGTATTGCCCTTCTAAAAAAGCCTCTTCTATAGCGGAGGCTGTATTATTTTTATACTGGCTCTATTGTAGCAATAACAAGAAAACTGAGCTTGCAAAAAGTCTCTACTATATCGGAGAATGATTTAACATTATCCTGAGCTAGGTTCGAATGATAATTGTACTCAAAGTTGAATGCATCCATCTTCATCCAGGAAGCAGTCTTCCATCTTTATACATCTTATGATCTTCTGTCCCCAACGTCTTCTTCATGCTGTCAGCCGCCACACACTAAATTTTGAATACAAGGTAGCCCCCTTTATATAGGATACCCTTGCATTACTATTGGCTGATTTTCAAGTCCAAATAAAAATCAGTTAATAGAAGAAGCTTTCATTCTATTGGCTAATTTGAATCTCAGACAATTTGAATGCAAGGGTACCACAATATAAAAAGGGGGTACCTCACATTCAAAATTCAATTTGCCTAAGGTTGGAGTAGGACAGACGTTGTCACATAGGAGCCAGATTCAACTTTGGCAATACAATTTTTGGGGTTTAGCGATAGTATTTTTTATTTTATTTTTTAAAAATCTTTTTTTTGCGCAGCAAAAGAGCTAAATGCCCCTCTAAGGGCAATGCCCAACCAAATGCCCTTTTCGGGGCAATTTTAGGAGTGGGTTTTTTATATATTGCTTTTTTGGGTGGGGGGGGGGTTACTTGTAGAATAGGACAGTATTTATTTTAGGGAAAAAGAGCTTAATTACTTTAGGGCAAAAGCCATTTTAAGAGCTATTGCTATAGTTTTGGGTTAGTAAAGTTTTTTTTTGTTTTTTTTTTTAAGTCCAGCTTTAGTTTTAAAATAGGCATAAGTTTTTTTTTCCTGTAATGGTACCTTTTTTTGTTATTTTATGTAATGTTAGGGTTTTTTGTTTTTATTCAGGCAAGGTTAGGTTGTTATTGATTTTTCCCCCAGGTAAGGTTAGTTTTTTTGGGGTAACTTCAAGGATGTGACGTTAGGGAGTTAGCTGGTTAGGGGGTATTTTGTGATGGTGGTTGTGGTGGTTTAGGGGGTAATAGTGTAGTGGGATACTTTGTGATGGGTATTGTGGTGGTTTAGGGGTTAATAGTGAAGTTAGATACTTTGTGATGGGGTTGTGGCAGTTTAGGGGTTTATAGTATAGTGGGGTAGTTTGCAATGTGGTGGTTTAGGGGTTTATAGTATAGCGGGGTACTTTGCAATGTGGGGGTGTGGCGGTTTAGGGGTTTAAAGTGTAGTGGGGTAGTTTGCGATGTGGGGGTGTGGTGGTTTGGGGTTTATAATATAGCGGGGTACTTTGCAATGTGGGGGTGTGGTGGATTAGGGGTTTATAGTATAGCTGGGTACTTTGCAATGTGGGGGTGTGGCGGTTTAGGGGTTATTAGTGTGGGGGGTAGTTTGCGATGTGGAGGGTGTGGTGGTTTATAGTGTAGTTTAGTGCAACTTTTTCCTCTGACCAAACTCTTTACATGACCTTTCAGGTCATGTAAAAAATTTGAGCAATAAAAAGCGGTCGCATTTACTTTCAACTTTTAATATAAGTGGACATTGCTGCTCAATGCCACCAGTAGAAAATATGGGAGCATAAATTACCGTTAGTTTGCATAGAAGAATTTGCTCTAATTTAAAAACAGTGCACCACTTGTAATATGGATTTGAGCATAAAAAAATCACTGCAGTCTGGCCCTTAATGAAACATTTAATAATAGTTTGATCTTATATTGCATTATACTTCAAAGAAAATCAAAATTAAAAGCACAACTTAATTGAAAAATACTTTAAATGTGGCATGTTTTACTAAAAAAACTGACAGGTGAAGCATAAATGGACAGTATTATCACAAGGTTTTTCACTAAACATAAAAAGAAAAAAGTTTTGATATATTGATACAATTGATAAAAAGTGTAATCTCTTCCTACATAATTTTTTTTTTAATCTTCAGTATTGCTTTTCAGCATTAAACCACCATTGCTTTTTAATATCTATTCTTAAAAGGGACAGTCAACATCACAATTTTTGTTGTTAAAAAAGATAATGCCTTTATTACCCATTCCCCAATTTTGCATAGCCAACAATGTTATAGAAATACACTTTTTACCTACCTAGGTATGCTTTTCGACAAAGAACAAAGCAAAAAATTAGATAATAGAAGTACCTTAGAAAGTTCCTTACAATAGCATGCTCTATTTAAAGCATAAAAACACATTGTCATGTGTATAATAGTGCAATGAAATACCTGTGTAAATAGGTGGGTGAGTACTATATATGCTCAGTAAAAACGTATTATCTGCTGCAATAAAATGAAGGATTGCCTAATAAATAAATAAAAAATTCCATCAAGGTGTTTAATAAACTTTGCAGTTATATATTGTAAAACAAGAGACTTCCTCCAGAATATGTGGGCAGAGAAATCCTTTAATTTAACCAGCTGTTGAGAATGATTGGCTAGGCATGAAGAGATATCTTAATTTCTTTAGTAATCAAACTGTCTACACATGAAATATATTTAATGCTCAGATTGGTGGAGGAGGAAAATATTAATATTCATTCAAAATAGTAAAAAATAAAACCTAATGGGACATAAGATTAAGAATTCTTGTTTTGAAATTTTCCTATCATTTATATAGCATATACATTTTGTGAATATTTTACTTTAGTTAAATAGAACAATTTTATTTGTAATGGACCATAACTCTACTCATTTATCGCCAATCATCTTGTACAAATATGAATAAGTAAGCCATTTCACATTTATTTCTTATTTGTCTCACATTTAAAAATAAATATCAGTTAATTTGAAAACAATCATATATACCTTCTATTTAGAAAGTAAAGTGTAGGTCATATTTTAGGACTGTGGGCTCCATGTATTAAAAAACGAGCAGACAAGCTTCTCAACTTCACGAGATACAGGCAGCGGATTCTGTTCTCCTGTTGCCTGTATTAATCATTAAACACTAAAGGGAGCATGTAAAGCCCGCCCCTTCTCCCACAAGACCAGTCACGTTAGAGAAGGGTCTGTCAATCACCTGAGCAAGCAAGTTTGGGCGATTTCTCTTAACCACCTCAGAGGTGAGAAGAGTTTACATTGCAGGAAGCAGGCTTGCATGTGCAAACCTACCTCACAAGGACTGGAGATTGCTGCTGATTATGGGCTCCATGTACGAAGCAGTGAAAGCTGCTCCGGAGCCTTTGCGGGGCAGGTTCGCATATGCGAGCCTGCTTCCCGCAATGTAAGAAGCAGCGGTCATTAGACCACTGCTTCCTACACCCTACGCCACCTCTTAGGTGGCGAAGCAAAATCACAGAGAGCACGCTCGCTCTCGGTGATTGACAGCCCCTTCAATCGCGTGTGTAGCGGAGGCGGCAGACAGCTTCGCGAGTTAAGAAGCTGTCCGCCCGCCGTTTAGTACATGGAGCCCTATGTGTTGAACTAGCTTTAAACCATGGATACTATGAGAAAGAAGCAAAGTTGATAATATAAGTAAACCGCGAAGGTGTTTAAAAAGTGAATGCTCTATCTGAATCATGAAAGAAAAAATGTGGGTTCCATACCTCTTTAAGAAAATACTATGATCTCCATTTATCAAATTGTGAATGGAAAAGTTTCCCTACTTGGAAATTTGTCTGCCTGAGATTGAGGAAATCAGGTAGGTACTCTACATCTGCTGCCAGCATTTAACATTATATAAGTAGTTTTCTTTTTGCAGCACCATTTCCTGCTCTCTCTTGACCAATTGTGCAAGAGCAGGTCATGTCACTCACACAGAACATGCAAGTTTGCAGTGTTTGTGATGACCACCAGTCCTTAAATTATGCCAAGCAGCCTGAACTGAAGGGCGTTCCAAAGCAGCTTCCGCTACTTGATAGAGGTTTGGATTGCTGAATTAAATTGACAGTCAGCTGCCAAAATAGTGCATTTTTTTTAGTTCAAGGGATTGCTGATAATTTGATTAGCAGAAGTTTTGCATTATTTTGGAGAATGGTGTAGTGAGCGGGGGGACTAGAAAGTGGATAAACCAGTGTATTGATTTTCAATGTATCTGATTTGCCAGCAAGCATGTCTACACAAAATTGAACCCACTACATTAGAATAGTATAAAATATACACAATTGAAGTTAAATAAAAAACACCTTTCATTCAGTACAAAACACAAAAAAAAAAAATTAATAGTATTAATTAGTACTAAAAATTAAAAATAAAACCCACAACTTTATACCGTGTTTGCCAGATTCTGCATGCAAGAAAAAAATAAAATACATAAACTTCAAAAAGTATTTTTATTTTAATTCAACAGGATATAGAGGGTAAGAGCAGAATATGGGGCCGATTTAACATTGTGCGAGCGGACATGATCCGATATTGCAGATCATGTCCGCTGCACATCATTAAATACAGACAGCATACGCTGTCTGCATTTATCATTGCACCAGCAGTTCTTCTGAAGACTCGCCAGAAACACGGAGCATCCAGCTCCATAAGGAGCATTATGAATATGCCCCCAAGTCTTCAATTTCATGATTGTTTTGGATGAGTAAGCAGAAACTAAAGTTTTTTTTAATTTTATTTTAAGATTTTTATTAGTCTAACAGAGGGATAATAAATAATAATAAAAAAAAAAACACTTCTCAAGAATTAAGCCAAGGACCACAAGTTTAATCATTTCCTGGTTTAAGTAAAAATAATATTGCTTAGATAACACTTTAAAATTGGGACTTGGGGCCTGACATCTCGCAGTGGAGACCCGCTCACCTCCTCGCACAGTCCCGACAGGCATTCCGGAAGCGGACTGGACAGCACGCAGCCCTGCAAATTGAGGACTAAAACAGATGCCGACTCCCTACAGCTGCAGAAGCGCTTATGCCGCTATCCTCGTGTGGGCTCTCCTTGCTGTCCAAACGGAGTGAGTACACTGTCTAGCTGTATTCACCTAGGGGGCAGAATTACTGATTTTACTAACTGTTACTCACGCTGCACATCCACACAGCCCCCTCCTTCTAACAGAAGTGAAATAATTGCTGACCTGAGGTATCCCTGTATACGTGAGGCCTGAAAATTCTGCCTAGACTATCTGACCCCCATCTAGCAGCTACACTCTCCCCACATCTATCATAACCAGCTAATATAGTGGGATTTGTGACTGAGCTTTTGCAAATAACCCCATCACTCTGGCACCTATCTCAATTTGCAGGGACTATCCAACATCCACATTTATATTGCTGCTTATAAGGATACCCTTCACAGCAATACCTCAGTACAGAAGCCTTACATAGATACCACACAGAGTGCACTAGCTATCTCCCAGATACCCCCCTCTCCTCCCTTTCCCGCGCCCATCTTAAGGCGCGGGTCATATCCAAATTCCTTTTACCGGTCTCACCCAGAGGTGGTATAATCCCCGGAGAGGGGGAGATACTTATCCATATCTCAATCTAGAAGCAGATTACAGGTCTTTCTTGCTCTGAATGTAAAACAGAAAATGGAGGGCTAGGGCATCATGCTCTAAGAGGAGCGGGGCTGGTACTCCCCCCAGTTATCAATTATATCTGGATAGCAATTATTATTTTTTTATTTTTTTTCTCTCCCTTTTTTCTTCTACTATATTCTGTGTGGCAACACTGAGACCGCTCATTTATATCATGGCACAGTCTATCAAAAGAAAGCCGAAGCATCAGGAAAACCCTAAGAGGACCCTCAACGATCCCTTTCATAGCAAAAATTTCTCGGACCCAGACCTCTCAGGGGAAGATTCCAGAGACTCAGCAGCCCTAACAGCTGACCATCCTAAACTGGAGACATCACGTAAAGATAAAACAACACTATCCCAGTCTATCTTTTTGGAATCCATTAAAATTCTAACTGACAAGATGGACACTCATTACTCGTCGCTGAGGCAAGAGCTTCGTCAATCAGTTGGCGAACTGAAACGTGAAATATCCTCCCTAGGAGAAAGAGCTGAGATTCTGGAAAGAAAACACGAAGATCTCGCAACTGACCATGCCAATCTCCTAGCCTATGCCCAGTCTTTGGCGGAACAGATCTCAGATCTGGAATCTAAGTTAGCGGATAATGAAGACAGATCCCGCCGCAACAACCTTAGGATCCGCGGTATCTCGGAGGATATCTCCTCATCTGAGCTCCAGAAATATCTGACTACCTTATTTAAAGATCTCCTAAATACCACAACAGACCAGGATCTCCTAATGGATAGGGCACACAGGTCCACACGCCCCCGCAACTCCATACCTGACACTCCTAGAGACGTCATTGTACGCTTACACTACTATACTACCAAGGAGAGGATTATGAGAGCCTCTTTTACTAATAGACCTCTTAAAGAACCCTACCATAAGTTACAGATCTTCCCTGATCTGTCCCTGCACACGCTAGCCAAGAGGAGAACTTTTCATCAGTTCACACTAGCTCTAAGACAGCATAAGATTAAATACAGGTGGGGATTCCCTGTGAAGCTATATGTACAGCATCAAGACCGCTCCTACACAGTCTCTTCAGTAGACCAAGGCATGAGACTCCTCACTACTTTGGAACTGGCTGGACCTCCTGACCTTCCTCCCAGGAAAAAAGGAAAAACAGGCGACCTTAACGTCTCAGCACCAGAGTGGCATCTCCGCAACCCCACTTCTACACACCAAGATCCAGAACCCTCCTGATGCCACCTCCTGCATCCCTAGTTTTTCCCATAGCTTGCCCAGTGGTTTAATAGGAGCACTTTTTCCCAGGGAAGTCTACTTGATTTTTACATGAAAGTCTACACTGAGGATGGGAGTGCACTGACGGGTACACATCTTACTCCTTTTTAACTTTCCCATCCTCTGCCTTTTCCAGCAAGATCTTCTCCAAGGACATCTCCTGGACAGGTAAGCCTGGAGCTCACACACAGGTACTTATCTTACCCCATCTTAGCTCACGGCTCTCCATTGACCCAACTTCTTGTTATAATTGTTTTTATGAGATAGGTTCGCAGCTCACAAGATACTGTTGAATTTTTTTTTTCTATCTGAAATGTTACTTAAGTTAACAGGTTCTACCTTTGGGACCTAACATATTTCATGTTCAATGATGCTAGAGGATCCTGATTCTTAATACCTAGACTTGTTACTGTTTTTGCGTTCACTTTATGTATTTTGAAAAAGTTTACTTTTGTTGAACAGTATTGATTGTTTCACTTAGTCCAGTTCATATGCCATCAATGTTATGCACCTTCTTATATCAGGTTTCCTCCATTGAGATTTACTATTGTTATTGATATGCCTGATGAGTCAAATGTCTTGATAGGAATGTATTTACACTCTGTCTCCACTCTGCTAACAACACCCCCAGATGTTTACACTTAAATACCTCTCTTCACGGCATCTTTACTACTAAATCAGGGTGTCCTTTGGTACATGCCTTCTCATAAGCACGTTTCCATCCATCTTTACTCACCATCTTTTACACTTTCCTAAGTCATTCCTCCCACACACTCCCTAGCTCTTATCTTCCACCTCCAGCTAGCCATCCAAAAAAGCCACCTACTTATCCAGTTCTCTGTGTCATTCACATTTCCACACATTGTTAATCCTCCTCACGCACCTTTCCAATTCAAACTGGGGGGCGCTGCCCCCGCTACCTCTTTATCTCTCTAAATTTTACATTTCTTCATTTCCCAAACCCTACTTACATACACCTACCGCCCACCACTTCCCCCGACCTAATCATAGCCTCCTTCTCTCTCTATCCCCTATCTCCCTCTTTCCCTAATCACTACTAGCTCTGCACCACACTAGTACCCTTCCCCTTCATATCCCTGACTAGCTCCAACGCCTTCCTATATATCCACTTTTCACCGATTTAACATTTAAGGCTCCGCCCTCCCCCCTTTTCCCCCACCCCCTTTCCCCTTACCCCTACATTCACTGTTACTCATTATATTGTTATTCCATGCCAGCTTGCTCCCCTCCCTCCCATCCTCATCCCTTTTATTCTTTTTAATCTAAGCGGCTCTGGCCCGCTGTCTCCCCCTCCCTGAAAAATATATTTCAGAAAGCAAAGCACATACTAATTTACTGTGTCTTTAATTAGCATTCCTAATCCCTATCGCGCTCACTTTTCATGAGCTTTGTTGCTATATAATCTAACAAAATCTGAGCGCCAACACTATCATATCCAAAACCACAGACACAGCTTCCAAACGTTTACTCATAATAGATCACTTTCAGAAAAGAGACCCTATTTTTGCCTGTATCCATTTCCTTTCCTGCTATTACACACGTATACAAATGTTTAGCTTATACAATACTCAAATATGTATTCCAGTTATACGTCTTTATAGCCTAAGTTTCATGTATTTTCAGGCACTGTTGTTTCATAATAATTTTGTCTCAATAAAAATTAAAAAACAAAAAAAATTGGGACTTGGGACTGTTTCTTTTCCTAGTTGGCTTTTTGTTTTCCTGCAATGTGGCTGCACCTGCAGGTAATTGGCAATTACTCTCTGTTTGTATAAACCCAGCCCTTCCAGCAGTCATTGCCATTTATTACGTTGCTACTCAGGGTGTGCTGTGAGTTGCTATTTGGATTCTGGGCTCTGGGGTTTTTTTTAACCCTTGGTACTTCGTTGGATTTGCTGTTTACTTTGATCTCTGAACTGGACTTTGACTACCCTTTGCTTTAATCCCTTGTACCTCACTGGACTGTTTGCCTTCCTGTTGCTGACCTGGATTGTGATCTCAACTATGCTCAGGCCTGATCTCTTGTGACTGTTCCCTGTGCTAAACCAGGAAATATCTTTTACCAGTACTATTTTTACCAAATTTATATAGTACTATACAGTCTGAACTGCATTCAGAGCTTTAGTCTGGTTGTTACTCCTATCTCCACCTTAATCTCTGGGTTAGTCTGTTCTTATACTTTGTGTGGGTATTGGACATTATGAATATCTGGTTATGCCCTTCAGACTATGCAATGTGCCGGCTATCTTTCAGGCTCTGTTAAACAATATCTTCTGGGACCTTTTCAGCAAATATGTGCTTGTCTATTTGGATGATATCTTGATCTGCTCTGTCTCCATAAATGAGCACCACAGTCACATGAAACAAGTCCTTTCTCGTTTACACAACAACCACCTTTATGCTAAAAATTGTCCAAATGTGATTCTGAAAGAGACACATTTCTGTGCTATGTCATATCTAAAGAAAGATTTACCATGGATCCCAATAAATTACAGTCATCACTCACAGACTAATGGACAGATTGAGAGCAAATAAGGAACTTGAAGGCTATCTCCGCAATTAGGTTAATTCAAAACAATCAAACTGGGCAGATCTTCCTTTAGCTGAGTTGGTGAATTTCCTGTAGGACAGCACCTTAATAAAAATAAATAATAATTAAAGCATTTCAGGCTTCTATAGGATATCATGCCAAAACCTTTTCACTACACTAACCACAGATTAGTGTACCTGTGGCTTATCATTGTGTCCAAAACCTAGTAGTCCATTGGTGCAAACTCTGAATTATACTTTCCACTTATCTTTACAAGAAGTACACAGAAAGATCCCCTCAGGTTCCTCCTAAACTGCAACGTGGTGACAAGGTGTGGCTCTCAACTCACAAACATCCGGTTGAAACGGCCCTCCTACAAACTCGGTCCTATATACATCTGTCCCTACCACATTGTGTGACAAGTCTCTGACACAGCCTACAAACTAGCACTTCCATCATCTATTCATATTTTTCAGTTTTCACATGTCTATGCAAAAACCAGCTGTTTTTATCTGTTCTTCCCGGAATGTATGTCTATCTTCTCCAGTTACAGTTCATGGCCAGCAAGAATATAGAATTTCAAAAGGTTTTGGATATCAGCTCCAATCCCTTGTCCACTGGAAGGGTTATTCTGTTGCAAATGACTCATGGATTCCTGCAAAATATGTCCCTGATCCAGCCCTTCTTAATACATTTCATCTAGCTCAGCCACATAAACCTGGTGACCATCAGAGAAGTCATTGAGGCGGTGGTACTGGTACACCATAGGATTTAACCTGAGACCTTCGCTTCTTGGGCTATTTTTTTTTCTCAATACTTTATTTAGAGAAGCTCAAAGTATAACAGCAAATATCTGTGATACAATCAACAGTAATAACAGTAATAACATGTTCTTAATCACAATTTAGCAGTTTGACTTCAACATGTCATGTCATATATTTGATGAAGATTTACTTTTCACATGGTTAATGTACCCAGTTTTAGATGTACCTTTTCTTTAATAATAAAGACTATACTATTGATCTCCAAACATCCCCATTTTTTATGAAATAACACTACTAACATTCCTAACCTAACAAAACTATACCAACTTGTATCTCCTAATTGGCAACACACATCATGTAAAACACAAATACCCTCTCAGTTGCTCTTGTAGTATAAAGGGCGCTGATTCAAAACTGTGCCACCACTTGTTTTTGTATATTATTAGGTAAAGTAAAAATTAACATTTAAAATAATATAGTATATCTAATCCAGATACTAATAAGCCCAAACACTGCCAAGCCTAAATTCAATAAATATAACATAATATATAGCAACAAGGTGTGCTGATTTGGGTACAAAGTATCACAATAAACTGTAAAAAGTCATGAAAGATGTACAACTTCGTAAGGTAAAATTCATATATTTAATATATTCAATGGGGTAAAATACATATATCTAGATCTCCTAAATCCTTTCACAAATGTAGTTGCTTCTCAAAAATCAGTCAATAAGATAAACACACCGGTGTAACATCCATATAGGTAACCTCACAAACACACAACCTTACACACACACACACACACACACACACACACAAAAAGAGCTCTGTATATATAAAAAAAAAAATTATATTCAAAATTGTCAATGCTATAATCAGTCTAAAAATGTATATAGCGTAAAAATTCATAAAAAAAATATATCTTAAAAATATATATGTATATATTTAAGAATAAAGCTAGGAAGGTGTATCCGAAATAAGCTAAAAGTCTTTTGTCAAACCATAAATCCCAATTGCTTTCAGTTTCTTGAATTGGTCTTATCTGTATTAGTCTTTTATCTGTATCGGGGCAATTTCAGGGATTACAAGAGATGCCTTTGATTTATGCACTTATTGAGTGGTTCACTTAAGCAGCGTTTGTTTTGCCAATCCTCTCACAGCCTCCTCTACGTCACTCATTGCATCAAGGGAATGATGTTTTTTTGATTGAAAAGCATCTGAAAAAGAGGAATTTGAGTGCCAGAACATGAGAAGATACATACTACTAATTTAAATAACATTGTGTGAGCGCTCACCAAATATCATCTAATTCCAAATACTGTGCATCGAGGGAAGCCCGTGAAATCTTGAGTGACGTAGGGGAGGCTGTGGGAGGATTGGCCATCCAAGGTCACGTGATTACACGAGGAGAAAGCGGAACAAACGCTGCTTACAAGGCAGCATGGTGACCGAAGACGGTGTAAATCACCTAGTGTGGAGACCTGAGATGGACAAATGCTGCTTACAAAGCAGCTTGAAGATAAGGTATTGTAAAGTACCCCTCCCTGATCTTAAGTGTCCCTTTATCCGAGATTTTGAACCACTCCATAAGAGTATGAATCAAAGGCATCTCCTGTCATCCCTGAAACTGCCCAGATACAGATAAAAGATTAATACAGATAAAAGACTAACTCAAGAAACTGAAAGCAATTGGGATTTATAGTTTGACAAAAGATTTTCAGCTTATTCATTACTTTTTAGCGCTTATTGTGATACTTTGTACCCAAATCAGCACACCTTGTTGCGCCACCTTATCCTCCTTTTTTCTTAAAAATTAACAATTAACATTTCCCATTTTCTGAAAAACTGTTTGATGCAAAGTGACACTTCACCCTTAACATCTGCATGTTCTATAAATAATTGTTTAGTTAAGGACACCTTAAGTTGTTGAATGGTAGGGGCCTTATCACAAAGTCATAGCTTCAATATAAGTTTCATTGCCAACGATAATATGTTATGAATCAATCTACTGCTATATGTGCTGTTCTCCTCTCCCATTAATAATAATATCCTCTACCAAGTAATGTGAACATTTTGTTTCATAATTCATTTTATCCAATATTCTATCTGCTTCCAGAACCGTACCAGTTTAGGACAGCACCAAAATTAATGTGTAAAGTTGGGATCTGGATGTAAACATTTCCTACATACATTTACCTCTGGGTTCGTCCATTTAGACCATTGTCTTGGGGTAATATAATCCCTATGTAGCAACTTGTATTGGGTTTCTCTAAGATCTGCTGAAATAGTGGCAGATTTAAGTCTTTCAAAACTTGTCTCCCTCTCGCCATTGTTGTATTACTTTATCTAAAACGGGGCCTGATTTAGCGTCCACCAAAAGATTATATTGAAATTATATTGATTTATAACCTTGTTTTCCCAGAGAATACAACGTATCCCAATGGGAAGTGTTCCAGATGTTTATGTCTAGTTTAATGAGTTTATTAGTGTGATGCCTAACTTGCAAATATGCAAAGTATTGTTTTTGTGGGATCTGGAATTTTTCTTTTATTTGGTCAAAGGTCATAATGCATTTATTAACTTTGTCTAGTAGCTTTCCTACCAACACAAGACCATGTATTTCCCACTGTTTATATGGTCCCCCTGTCAATCCAGGTATAAACTCCATATTACCCCTAATCGGCATGAGTTTGGTGCCTGATCCCTTCTCCCCCCCCTTTCATCATTTTTTTCCATGCCATAATGGGGCCTTATTTTTTTTTATATGAATTGGGGGTTGTGCTACATTCAGGAAAGGAAGAGACTTTAATGCTATAGGTGATTTAATCCCTTCCTCCAGTTCCGGCAATGTAAAATTACCCGGTCCAGTCATCCAGTCTACAACTATCTTAGAGAGCGCTGCCCAATTATACCATCTTATATTTGGTAGTTTAAGCCCTCCTTGATGCGTGGGGTTGAACAGTTTATATATAGTCCTATTCTTCTCTTTTTATTCTGACATAAAAAGCCTGAGTATGCCGCATGTATTCTAGTGACATCTTTCTGGGTCATCATCAAAGGGAGCGCCTGCAATACATATAGTAGCTGCGGGAATACTATCATTTTAATTATGCTCACTCTGCCCATTAGAGACAGTGTAAGGTTTATCCATTTTTTTCAGTGTCTAACGGGGTACTTGCTTTTGTTCGATGTAGCCAAAGGAACTCAGATTGTTCCAGATTTATCTTAAACCCAGAAAAACTACCAAAGCATTCTATGTCTTTCTATGTCTTTCATAGATTCAACAGATTCAGGATCCTTTACAAAAAGCAACATGTCATCCGCATATAGCAAAACCTTTACTTTTGAGGTGTGGACTGGAATGCCCTCCAATAGTTTCCTAAGGTGTAAAGCCAATGGTTCCACTGCCAGATCAAATAGTAGGGGCAATAATGGGAACCCCTGTCGAGTACCTCTTTTGAGTTGTAACAGCATTGAGATTTGACCATTTACTAAGAGTGAGGCCTGCGATCTACTGTATAGTTTATGCAACAGTCATAAATAAATTCCCCTGAAAAACAAATCTTTTCAATGTGTCAAACAGATAAGGCCATTCAACTCTGTCAAATGACTTCTCCGCATCTAGTGACAGGAGACAGGTGTCCGGCAGTTCTCCCCCTCCTCTACGTATAGTCCAGTAGTGGTTAATTGTCGCTAATACTTTTCTTATGTTAGTTGTTAATGATCTATTTTTTAACAAACCCCGTTTGGTCAGGTTGTACTACCTGTGGAAGCACAACTGCCAATCTATTTGCCATTATCTTTGTCAGTAATTTATAATCACTGTTTAACAGTGAAATTGGCCTATATGAGCCTAGGAGTTATTGGTCTTTCTCTGGTTTGGGTATTAGACAAATATGAGCACCTGTGAATATGGTGCTTGGGGCATTCTCTGTGGTAAGATACGGATTATACAAATCTTTAAGTACCGGGGCGACCTCTTCCTGCAACAGCTTATATTACTCAATAGGTATTCCATCTGTCCCAGGTGACCTTCACCCTGTGGAGTTTTTAATAGCTTGTTTTATTTTCCTTCATAGGGGCATTGATTTGATCTGCTTGATCTTGCGAAATACATGGTATGTTTATCGTTTCCCAAAATTGGGTCTGCGTTAGTGCATTTATGCTTTGTTTCCGATATAAGGATTGGTAATAATCCCTAAGGGCAGTCAGAATTTCTAGCGTAGTCAGAATTCTTTTTCCCCCTATGCGCAATGTTTGAATATATGTTTTTGGTGAATACGTCCATGCCACATTAGCCAACAGTTTGCCAGATTTATTTCCTAGTCTATAGAATACTCCTTGTTTATGTGTGTGGTATGTTTCCTTTTTTTGGTATAATATGCCTTCCTAGTCTCGTCTGTAGGGTTGTTTAAATACTCACAGTATGTGTTTGTCACTTTATTTGTTAAAAGTGACAATGTTTGCTTTTATCTACAATGATTTGCTGTATAAGAGGTAATTTCACCTCTTATGACTGCCTTAGAGGCATTCCAAAACAGGTCCCCTCTCAAACGGTCTCCTTCATTATGTGTTATATAATCATTCCATATAATTTGTAAGTGATTTTTAAATGCTTAGCTATGTGACAAGAACATTGGAAATCTCCGCTGTTTTTTATTATACTGTTCTGAGATTTTTCCTATGGTCACCCATATAGGGGCATGGTCAGACATAACCATGTTGAAGATGCCCACCTCCAGTATTTTTGTGTTGGCCAATGGGCAGGTAAGACAAATCTATCCTTGACAGTGTATGAAAGGTCTTAGACAAACATGGGGCTATAACCTTTAGTATGTGCTACCCTTGTTCCACTCGGACTGCAGACTGTTTCTCTGCTTAGTTGGCATTTTGTTTTCCTACACTTTGCAGCTGCAGGTAATTGGCAAATACTCTCTGGTTATATAAACCCAGCCTATCCAGCAGGCATTTCATATTTATTGAATTGCCATTCAGGGTGTGCTGTGCATTGCTATTTGGATTGCTCTCTGTTATAAACTTTGGATTCTGAAGTCAGTCACTCTTTTTCTGCCCCTTGATACTTTGATCTCTGAACTGGACTTTGACTGTGCTTTGCTTTAACCCCTTGTAACTTGCTGGATTAATTGCCTTTCTGTTGCTGACCTAGTGTCAAACTTGGCGTCGAGTCTGAAGAGTGAAGCTCATTTGCAAAGTCATATTTGGTTACACGCTCTAGTTTATTGTAGGGGCTAAGGTAGCATTCTTACATTTAGGCATAATGACAGATGAGAAATACAGGAACTGGTATCACAGACAGAATACTTGCAAGGCTAAGTGTAAAAATTGCTTGAACACAGGATACAGCAGAGGCTGAGTGATGGCAGATGTTTGCAGGAGGTTAAACACAGGTCTTGGCAGTTCAGGCAGGCAGGAGGTTAAACACAGGCCTTGGCAGTTCAGACACTGCAGCAATAAGATGGCCTCAGGATCTGCAGTGTAAAGCAGAAAACAAGGTTAGACTAGCAGGGTTGGTATTTCTCTGGCAAATACAGTACAAGGCAAATCCGGAGGCTTAGTCAGAAAACAGGCAAGGTAGAAAATCCAGCAGGTCAGTCCAAAATCAGGCTTCAAGGCAAAAGGGTCACACAAACAAAATCAGGAACTAGCCGAGGTCAAAACCAGAAAGTAAACAGCAAAAAGATTCTTCTTCCACAAACAGAGACACAGACTGAGAAAAATCAATGTCAGGGCAAAAACTAATTAAGAAAAAATGTAGCAAAGTCCCAGTTGTGGATAAATAAAAACTGAACTTTATTAGTATCGGATTAAAACATGGAAAAATGTTTGTAAAAACCTAGAAAGGTCTAACGCGTTTCGGCTAGCTCTTGCCGTAATCATAGACCATGTCTAATGTATGTTTTACAGAGGCTTAAATAGGTGTCGAATTACATGTGAACCCAAATCAGCTGAATACTTAACCCTATCTAGCAATATGGAAAGCTGCTCTCCATGGTAGACTGTTCACCATATCTGAGATACAATCTCTCTTTATCTTAATCAATTAATTAACTCCATATAAGTGTCTAGTAATATGTTACACATAAATATATACAATTATCCTTAACTCTCATATTATTAACAACGTTTACATTCTATGAGAATATATAATCAACTAATAAACTTTAGTATGTTATATATATAAATGATCTGTTGAATATTGTATTGTAGCAAAATTTAACTTATAGATATTCTTATTACAGAAAATACACTTAAATGAATATTGGAGGTTATAAACAAAACAGAACATGGGTAGTAATCTACAACATCGGGGACCATATAGCATATGCAGATATGTGGACATACAGACTGGACACTTATAGTGAACTTTCTTATTCAAACAAAATTTTGTATATACCAGTAATTATTATAGGTCTAGATGAATATACACATATCATGAAACTTTTTGTTTTGTAATTTAAATAACTATTCCCAAAAATTTACTAGATCGAATTCTGAATTAAAACCGTTAGGAATCTGGGTTTTTAGTCTAAAGATCCAATAGACTTCCTGTCTACCTAATGTTTGTGACCTATCTCCTCCTCTAGGTGGAGTTTTAATTGCTTCTATTATATTCCAACTAAATGAATGAACTGACTGGTTATGGACCTCAATAAAATGACGACTTAGCTCAGAACAGGGAATTTTGTTTCTTATATCTCCCAGATGTTCTCTGATACGTGTCCTTATATCCCGTGTAGTGAGTCCTACGTACTGACCCTTGCATAAATTACATTCTACCAAGTATATCACAAAATTTGAGCTACAATTATGACAACCATGTATCTGAAAGGTTTCTCCTGTTGTATATGATTTGAATGTGCTAGTAACATTATGGTAGTCGCAGGCTTTACAGCGAGTGCTGCCACATCTATAGCTGCCATTACATCGTAGCCATGAGCTTTCATTGGTTTGTATCTGTGTATTCTTTAGCACGCTAGGTGAGAGTGAATTAGCAAGTGTATCATTTTTCTTATAGACAAATTTACATCCGTCACCAATTACTTCTTTCAATATTTCATCCCCATACAAGATAGGGAGATATTTCTTTACAATATTGCATATATCATTGTATTGATTCGAATACTTGGTGACGAATGTAGGTCTATTATCTGTTTTGTCCTTCCTTTTAGGGGATAGTAAATCCTCTCTGTTGTATCTATCAACTTCTTTTTTAATTTTTATAACCTCAGTTTTAGAGTAACCTCTGGCTATTAGCCTATGTGCTAATTCTTCACTTTCTTTAATGTAATCATTATTAAGTGAACAATTACGTTTAACTCTCATCATCTGTCCTTTAATAATGCCTTTAAAGACATGTTTTGGATGTCCACTGGTAGCATAAAGCAGTGCATTACCTGCTATGGGTTTACGGTAAAGTGCTGTGTTTACAGAGTTGGATTTAGAATTCCCATATAGTGTAATGTCTAAGAAATTTATCTCTATTTTATTCCATTCTTTGGTGAAGTTTAATCCCATTTTATTATTATTTAGATGTTGAACAAATTTATCAGCTGATGTTTCATCTGTCTTCCAAACTATTATAAGGTCGTCAATAAACCTATTATATTGAATTATATGTTCACGGTAGGGATTTGTATCACCATAAATGTAGGTTTCTTCAAACCAACCCATCACGAGATTTGCGTATGAGGGCGCAAATTTCGCCCCCATCGCCGTCCCTTGTTTTTGTATATAGTGATCATTTCCAAACAAAACTATTATGTTCTAACAGAAACCTAATAATTTTAAGTACATAGTTTTTAAAGTCTGCATTTAAATTACCATCTTTGTCTAAATAAAACTCTATTGCTAATAAGCCTACAGAGTGTGGTATTGAGGAATATAACGATGTGGCATCTACTGTGAGCCAACTATAGTTATCCTTCCAAGTGAAGTTCTTAAAGATATTGAGTATGTGGGTAGTATCTTTTACATAGCTGTTTAATTTAAGGACATATGGCTGCAGTATGTCATCGACCCATTCGGACAAATGTTCAAGCAGGGAGCCATTGCCCGACACAATGGGTCTCCCCTTGACATTCTCAAGCCCTTTATGAGTCTTTGGTAGATGATAAAACGCAGCAGTCCTTGGATGTTCAACATATAAATATTCAAATGTGGATTGATCTATAAACCCATGTCTTCTACCTTCACTCAAGATCTTAAATAGACGTCTCTGAAACTCTATTCGTGGATTGTGACTAACTTTTTCATAGACATTGGTATCATCCAACTGTCTGTGTGCCTCAGCTATATACCAGGTTTTGTCACAGACCACTATGCTGCTGCCTTTATCAGCCCGTTTTATCACGATACTTTCATTTTTCTCTAGGGCTACCAATGCCTCTCTTTCTTTTTTTGTCAAGTTGTTTATCTTATTCGCTTTCCCTGTTTTTTGCTGATGTAAAGTAGTCAGATCCTCCACAACTCTCTTCTGAAATAGTTCAAGGGGTTTACCTCTGGACTGTAAAGGATAAAATCTGGATTTACATTTAAAACCCACATGCTTATCTTTACTTTCCTCTTCGATTAAGGGTAAATTCCCTTCAGATATTAACTGTTCTAGATCATTGCATGCGCAAAGGTCCTGAAAAGTTAAATTATTTATCCTGTCACTTATTGTAATATCATTCTCATTAGATCTTGTAACATTATTTTCTTTAAGAAAATGTTTCTTTAGTGTAAGCGATCTAACAAATTTATTAGTATCTAAAATAGTCTGAAAGAGGACAAAATCCCTAGATGGACAAAAATTAAGTCCATAACTCAGGACCTTACTTTCAGTCTTACTCAGACTATAACTAGATATATTAATTACTGTGTTTAGACATACTTCCGATTGCTTTTGTTTTTGTTTTCTCTTGTGGGGTACCTTTCTTGTTTTTTCTTCTCTACCAAATCTTGTTTTATTTGTGTTGTTAATGTTCCCCCTCCCTTGGGTATGCCTGAATCCTCCCGAAAAACCTCTGTGGATCTTTTGTCTTTAGGTTTTGCTCCCTGTTCATTGATATACAATATTGTGCCCCCTGCTTGGATATTTTCATTTAAATGAGTATTCATATCTGTTGTTACTTCTAGATTAGTACTTGACTCAATTGGTGTATTATCCCAATCGGATGCTGAACTCCCCTCTGAATTTGAAAAATCTGTCCCTGAGGCAGAACCTTCTTCGTCAGTGAAATTACTATTATCAGTATTAAATCGTACTTTTTTCTTCCAACGTCTATTTTTCTTGTGTGTTAGTGTGCCCTCATTAGTTGTATCTTCCTTTATGTGAGCTGTACTTTTGTCTTGTGTCTGTATGGAGTTTTTTAAGTTAGTCTGTATTGCCCTTCTAAACTTCCTTCGCCACACATAAACTGTTTTATTGGCATAATCCTTACTATCTCTTTGATATTTTATGTATTTAGTGTTCATTATATTGCGTTTGGTAGCTTCGATTGTCTCTTGTAGTATGGTATCAAACTTTACATATTTATCATCATGTCTAAATTTGCTTAATTCCTTTTGTAGTACACAAATTTCTTCTCTGTATTTAGATATTAAAGCAGTCTTATGTTTAATTAGAAGTCCCATCAGTCTAATGGAGCACTCCGTTAGAATGTCATTCCACTCTGATATAAAGTCCTGGTCATCTGTCTCGAATGTGGGGAACTTTTGTAATCTTAACCCACAAGGTATCATTCCTTTAGCAATATATTTAGTGAATGTCCAATTGTCCATGCGGAGTCTAAGTTCTTTTAGTTTATAATCCTCAAGCATAGAAAACAGGTCACCCAGTCCAGCATTTTTAATGCAAACTTTAGATAGATCCTCCAATTCTATATCATCCAAATCCCAATCATCATCAGTGCATAAAGAATAGTATTGTTTGTCAGCTGCTAACTCCATTTTAAAGCCAGTATGGGTTTAGTAAAGAGGCTGTTAGATAGAAAGAATATGTACGTAGATAATTTATCTTTCTTTTATCTTTAACTTTATCTATAATCGGCTGAGCATAACGGAAGGATAACTATAGTTGGCTCACAGTAGATGCCACATCGTTATATTCCTCAATACCACACTCTGTAGGCTTATTAGCAATAGAGTTTTATTTAGACAAAGATGGTAATTTAAATGCAGACTTTAAAAACTATGTACTTAAAATTATTAGGTTTCTGTTAGAACATAATAGTTTTGTGTTTGGAAATGATCACTATATACAAAAACAAGGGACGGCGATGGGGGCGAAATTTGCGCCCTCATACGCAAATCTCGTGATGGGTTGGTTTGAAGAAACCTACATTTATGGTGATACAAATCCCTACCGTGAACATATAATTCAATATAATAGGTTTATTGACAACCTTATAATAGTTTGGAAGACAGATGAAACATCAGCTGATAAATTTGTTCAACATCTAAATAATAATAAAATGGGATTAAACTTCACCAAAGAATGGAATAAAATAGAGATAAATTTCTTAGACATTACACTATATGGGAATTCTAAATCCAACTCTGTAAACACAGCACTTTACCGTAAACCCATAGCAGGTAATGCACTGCTTTATGCTACCAGTGGACATCCAAAACATGTCTTTAAAGGCATTATTAAAGGACAGATGATGAGAGTTAAACGTAATTGTTCACTTAATAATGATTACATTAAAGAAAGTGAAGAATTAGCACATAGGCTAATAGCCAGAGGTTACTCTAAAACTGAGGTTATAAAAATTAAAAAAGAAGTTGATAGATACAACAGAGAGGATTTACTATCCCCTAAAAGGAAGGACAAAACAGATAATAGACCTACATTCGTCACCAAGTATTCGAATCAATACAATGATATATGCAATATTGTAAAGAAATATCTCCCTATCTTGTATGGGGATGAAATATTGAAAGAAGTAATTGGTGACGGATGTAAATTTGTCTATAAGAAAAATGATACACTTGCTAATTCACTCTCACCTAGCGTGCTAAAGAATACACAGATACAAACCAATGAAAGCTCATGGCTACGATGTAATGGCAGCTATAGATGTGGCAGCACTCGCTGTAAAGCCTGCGACTACCATAATGTTACTAGCACATTCAAATCATATACAACAGGAGAAACCTTTCAGATACATGGTTGTCATAATTGTAGCTCAAATTTTGTGATATACTTGGTAGAATGTAATTTATGCAAGGGTCAGTACGTAGGACTCACTACACGGGATATAAGGACACGTATCAGAGAACATCTGGGAGATATAAGAAACAAAATTCCCTGTTCTGAGCTAAGTCGTCATTTTATTGAGGTCCATAACCAGTCAGTTCATTCATTTAGTTGGAATATAATAGAAGCAATTAAAACTCCACCTAGAGGAGGAGATAGGTCACAAACATTAGGTAGACAGGAAGTCTATTGGATCTTTAGACTAAAAACCCAGATTCCTAACGGTTTTAATTCAGAATTCGATCTAGTAAATTTTTGGGAATAGTTATTTAAATTACAAAACAAAAAGTTTCATGATATGTGTATATTCATCTAGACCTATAATAATTACTGGTATATACAAAATTTTGTTTGAATAAGAAAGTTCACTATAAGTGTCCAGTCTGTATGTCCACATATCTGCATATGCTATATGGTCCCCGATGTTGTAGATTACTACCCATGTTCTGTTTTGTTTATAACCTCCAATATTCATTTAAGTGTATTTTCTGTAATAAGAATATCTATAAGTTAAATTTTGCTACAATACAATATTCAACAGATCATTTATATATATAACATACTAAAGTTTATTAGTTGATTATATATTCTCATAGAATGTAAACGTTGTTAATAATATGAGAGTTAAGGATAATTGTATATATTTATGTGTAACATATTACTAGACACTTATATGGAGTTAATTAATTGATTAAGATAAAGAGAGATTGTATCTCAGATATGGTGAACAGTCTACCATGGAGAGCAGCTTTCCATATTGCTAGATAGGGTTAAGTATTCAGCTGATTTGGGTTCACATGTAATTCGACACCTATTTAAGCCTCTGTAAAACATACATTAGACATGGTCTATGATTACGGCAAGAGCTAGCCGAAACGCGTTAGACCTTTCTAGGTTTTTACAAACATTTTTCCATGTTTTAATCCGATACTAATAAAGTTCAGTTTTTATTTATCCACAACTGGGACTTTGCTACATTTTTTCTTGATACTTTCTTTGAGAGTAGAGGAACTCTCTTCATTAAGTCCCAGCGTATATCGGCATACAGAGGAGCATTGGCCTATTTCAAGGCACGGATTGGATACAGACCGGTGAGAATGTGAAGGAGGTTCTGACGTCACATCCGATCGGTAAGTCCCGCACACGCTTGCAGTGGAACCGGAGTTGGAGAGAGAGTGATGGTCGTGCTTCACAGCGTGACTACCCTTTCGTCTACACAGAGGTGAGCCTAGCCGAGAGAAGTGGAAGACTTCCGCCTTCACGGAAAGGTAAAGAAGGGCTAAGGTGAATGCGAGTGTGCGGGTGAAGTATGTGATAAGACCGCCGTGTCAAGTGTTTGTTACAAATTGCTAGATTGCATTAATCTCACCTGTGCATTGTTATATGTATCCTTATATGTATCCTGGTATACACCATTCCGATGCTTACAAAGTATTTTATCCACTGGGCAGCGTTATACAAACTTTGTCATAATTTTTGAAACTTTTTTCCTCATTTAACGCTCAATGTGGATACTACTTTAAGGCCACATATCAGTGATTATATTGTGTATGTGCACTTTTCCTGATATAGACAAAAAATATATGCTCAGCCGATTATAGATAAAGTTAAAGATAAAAGAAAGATAAATTATCTACGTACATATTCTTTCTATCTAACAGCCTCTTTACTAAACCCATACTGGCTTTAAAATGGAGTTAGCAGCTGACAAACAATACTATTCTTTATGCACTGATGATGATTGGGATTTGGATGATATAGAATTGGAGGATCTATCTAAAGTTTGCATTAAAAATGCTGGACTGGGTGACCTGTTTTCTATGCTTGAGGATTATAAACTAAAAGAACTTAGACTCCGCATGGACAATTGGACATTCACTAAATATATTGCTAAAGGAATGATACCTCGTGGGTTAAGATTACAAAAGTTCCCCACATTCGAGACAGATGACCAGGACTTTATATCAGAGTAGAATGACATTCTAACGGAGTGCTCCATTAGACTGATGGGACTTCTAATTAAACATAAGACTGCTTTAATATCTAAATACAGAGAAGAAATTTGTGTACTACAAAAGGAATTAAGCAAATTTAGACATGATGATAAATATGTAAAGTTTGATACCATACTACAAGAGACAATCGAAGCTACCAAACGCAATATAATGAACACTAAATACATAAAATATCAAAGAGATAGTAAGGATTATGCCAATAAAACAGTTTATGTGTGGCGAAGGAAGTTTAGAAGGGCAATACAGACTAACTTAAAAAACTCCATACAGACACAAGACAAAAGTACAGCTCACATAAAGGAAGATACAACTAATGAGGGCACACTAACACACAAGAAAAATAGACGTTGGAAGAAAAAAGTACGATTTAATACTGATAATAGTAATTTCACTGACGAAGAAGGTTCTGCCTCAGGGACAGATTTTTCAAATTCAGAGGGGAGTTCAGCATCCGATTGGGATAATACACCAATTGAGTCAAGTACTAATCTAGAAGTAACAACAGATATGAATACTCATTTAAATGAAAATATCCAAGCAGGGGGCACAATATTGTATATCAATGAACAGGGAGCAAAACCTAAAGACAAAAGATCCACAGAGGTTTTTCGGGAGGATTCAGGCATACCCAAGGGAGGGGGAACATTAACAACACAAATAAAACAAGATTTGGTAGAGAAGAAAAAACAAGAAAGGTACCCCACAAGAGAAAACAAAAACAAAAACAAAAGCAATCGGAAGTATGTCTAAACACAGTAATTAATATATCTAGTTATAGTCTGAGTAAGACTGAAAGTAAGGTCCTGAGTTATTGACTTAATTTTTGTCCATCTAGGGATTTTGTCCTCTTTCAGACTATTTTAGATACTAATAAATTTGTTAGATCGCTTACACTAAAGAAACATTTTCTTAAAGAAAATAAAGAAAATAATGTTACAAGATCTAATGAGAATGATATTACAATAAGTGACAGGATAAATAATTTAACTTTTCAGGACCTTTGCGCATGCAATGATCTAGAACAGTTAATATCTGAAGGGAATTTACCCTTAATCGAAGAGGAAAGTAAAGATAAGCATGTGGGTTTTAAATGTAAATCCAGATTTTATCCTTTACAGTCCAGAGGTAAACCCCTTGAACTATTTCAGAAGAGAGTTGTGGAGGATCTGACTACTTTACATCAGCAAAAAACAGGGAAAGCGAATAAGATAAACAACTTGACAAAAAAAGAAAGAGAGGCATTGGTAGCCCTAGAGAAAAATGAAAGTATCGTGATAAAACGGGCTGATAAAGGCAGCAGCATAGTGGTCTGTGACAAAACCTGGTATATAGCTGAGGCACACAGACAGTTGGATGATACCAATGTCTATGAAAAAGTTAGTCACAATCCACGAATAGAGTTTCAGAGACGTCTATTTAAGATCTTGAGTGAAGGTAGAAGACATGGGTTTATAGATCAATCCACATTTGAATATTTATATGTTGAACATCCAAGGACTGCTGCGTTTTATCATCTACCAAAGACTCATAAAGGGCTTGAGAATGTCAAGGGGAGACCCATTGTGTCGGGCAATGGCTCCCTGCTTGAACATTTGTCCGAATGGGTCGATGACATACTGCAGCCATATGTCCTTAAATTAAACAGCTATGTAAAAGATACTACCCACATACTCAATATCTTTAAGAACTTCACTTGGAAGGATAACTATAGTTGGCTCACAGTAGATGCCACATCGTTATATTCCTCAATACCACACTCTGTAGGCTTATTAGCAATAGAGTTTTATTTAGACAAAGATGGTAATTTAAATGCAGACTTTAAAAACTATGTACTTAAAATTATTAGGTTTCTGTTAGAACATAATAGTTTTGTGTTTGGAAATGATCACTATATACAAAAACAAGGGACGGCGATGGGGGCGAAATTTGCGCCCTCATACGCAAATCTCGTGATGGGTTGGTTTGAAGAAACCTACATTTATGGTGATACAAATCCCTACCGTGAACATATAATTCAATATAATAGGTTTATTGACGACCTTATAATAGTTTGGAAGACAGATGAAACATCAGCTGATAAATTTGTTCAACATCTAAATAATAATAAAATGGGATTAAACTTCACCAAAGAATGGAATAAAATAGAGATAAATTTCTTAGACATTACACTATATGGGAATTCTAAATCCAACTCTGTAAACACAGCACTTTACCGTAAACCCATAGCAGGTAATGCACTGCTTTATGCTACCAGTGGACATCCAAAACATGTCTTTAAAGGCATTATTAAAGGACAGATGATGAGAGTTAAACGTAATTGTTCACTTAATAATGATTACATTAAAGAAAGTGAAGAATTAGCACATAGGCTAATAGCCAGAGGTTACTCTAAAACTGAGGTTATAAAAATTAAAAAAGAAGTTGATAGATACAACAGAGAGGATTTACTATCCCCTAAAAGGAAGGACAAAACAGATAATAGACCTACATTCGTCACCAAGTATTCGAATCAATACAATGATATATGCAATATTGTAAAGAAATATCTCCCTATCTTGTATGGGGATGAAATATTGAAAGAAGTAATTGGTGACGGATGTAAATTTGTCTATAAGAAAAATGATACACTTGCTAATTCACTCTCACCTAGCGTGCTAAAGAATACACAGATACAAACCAATGAAAGCTCATGGCTACGATGTAATGGCAGCTATAGATGTGGCAGCACTCGCTGTAAAGCCTGCGACTACCATAATGTTACTAGCACATTCAAATCATATACAACAGGAGAAACCTTTCAGATACATGGTTGTCATAATTGTAGCTCAAATTTTGTGATATACTTGGTAGAATGTAATTTATGCAAGGGTCAGTACGTAGGACTCACTACACGGGATATAAGGACACGTATCAGAGAACATCTGGGAGATATAAGAAACAAAATTCCCTGTTCTGAGCTAAGTCGTCATTTTATTGAGGTCCATAACCAGTCAGTTCATTCATTTAGTTGGAATATAATAGAAGCAATTAAAACTCCACCTAGAGGAGGAGATAGGTCACAAACATTAGGTAGACAGGAAGTCTATTGGATCTTTAGACTAAAAACCCAGATTCCTAACGGTTTTAA
Organism: Bombina bombina; assembly: GCF_027579735.1. Classification (NCBI taxonomy): domain Eukaryota; kingdom Metazoa; phylum Chordata; class Amphibia; order Anura; family Bombinatoridae; genus Bombina; species Bombina bombina. Next base: position 453,590,525 of record NC_069504.1, on the reverse strand, counting down.
TTCAGAATTCGATCTAGTAAATTTTTGGGAATAGTTATTTAAATTACAAAACAAAAAGTTTCATGATATGTGTATATTCATCTAGACCTATAATAATTACTGGTATATACAAAATTTTGTTTGAATAAGAAAGTTCACTATAAGTGTCCAGTCTGTATGTCCACATATCTGCATATGCTATATGGTCCCCGATGTTGTAGATTACTACCCATGTTCTGTTTTGTTTATAACCTCCAATATTCATTTAAGTGTATTTTCTGTAATAAGAATATCTATAAGTTAAATTTTGCTACAATACAATATTCAACAGATCATTTATATATATAACATACTAAAGTTTATTAGTTGATTATATATTCTCATAGAATGTAAACGTTGTTAATAATATGAGAGTTAAGGATAATTGTATATATTTATGTGTAACATATTACTAGACACTTATATGGAGTTAATTAATTGATTAAGATAAAGAGAGATTGTATCTCAGATATGGTGAACAGTCTACCATGGAGAGCAGCTTTCCATATTGCTAGATAGGGTTAAGTATTCAGCTGATTTGGGTTCACATGTAATTCGACACCTATTTAAGCCTCTGTAAAACATACATTAGACATGGTCTATGATTACGGCAAGAGCTAGCCGAAACGCGTTAGACCTTTCTAGGTTTTTACAAACATTTTTCCATGTTTTAATCCGATACTAATAAAGTTCAGTTTTTATTTATCCACAACTGGGACTTTGCTACATTTTTTCTTGATACTTTCTTTGAGAGTAGAGGAACTCTCTTCATTAAGTCCCAGCGTATATCGGCATACAGAGGAGCATTGGCCTATTTCAAGGCACGGATTGGATACAGACCGGTGAGAATGTGAAGGAGGTTCTGACGTCACATCCGATCGGTAAGTCCCGCACACGCTTGCAGTGGAACCGGAGTTGGAGAGAGAGTGATGGTCGTGCTTCACAGCGTGACTACCCTTTCGTCTACACAGAGGTGAGCCTAGCCGAGAGAAGTGGAAGACTTCCGCCTTCACGGAAAGGTAAAGAAGGGCTAAGGTGAATGCGAGTGTGCGGGTGAAGTATGTGATAAGACCGCCGTGTCAAGTGTTTGTTACAAATTGCTAGATTGCATTAATCTCACCTGTGCATTGTTATATGTATCCTTATATGTATCCTGGTATACACCATTCCGATGCTTACAAAGTATTTTATCCACTGGGCAGCGTTATACAAACTTTGTCATAATTTTCAAAAACTAATTAGCCAGTCAGGTTTAAATAGTCTGTTAGTAATTGCACACCACCAACAGCTGACAGGAGGTGGAGCCAGAGAACCCAAGAGAGAAAGTAGAAAACAAAAAGGAAAGCATCAACATCTAAAGCCCTCTGGTGGCTCGTGGAAAGTCACTGTGATACAACATAAGAGATCAGAGTTCGAGAACCGATGGGGGTATGAGAGCTAGATTGTGACAAAATTACGCTCAAGTCTGACACCTTGTGACTGTTACCTGTACTACACTGGATTGTATCATTTACTAGTACTATTTTTCCTTGCTTACTATCTCCATATTTTTTATAGTTCTGTACTGTCCTGACTGCATCCATAGCTTCAGGCTGGTTGTTACTCCTACCTCCTCCTTAAAGGGACAATAAAAACCAAAAATGTTATTGTTTAAAAAGATAATCCCTTTATTTACCATTCCCCAGTTTTGCATAACCAACACTGTAATAGAAATATACTTTTTACCTCTTTAATTACCTTGTTTTGAAGCTTCTGCTGACTGCCTCCTTATCTCAGATCTTTTGACAGACTTGAATTTCAGGCAATTAGTTCTGACTCTTAAATAACGTCACGTGCATGAGCACAATGTTATCTATATGAAACACATGAACGCCCTCTAGCTGTGAAAAACTGTCAAATGCAGAGGCGGCCTTCAAGGGCTTAGAAATTAGTATATGAGCCTACCTAGGTATAGTTTTCAACTAAGAACAACAAAAGAGCAAAGCAAAATTGATTTTAAAAGTAAATTAGAAAGTTGTTTAAAATTACACGCGCTATCTGAATCATGAAAGTTTCATTTGGACTTTACTATCCATTTAATCTCGGGGTTGCTATGTGCTGTACCTATACTTCTTGTGGGTATTGTACTTAACTCCCTGTCTCTCCACCTGACACTGAGTCATGCATGACAGAGACACTAAAGTCAAAATTTTGGTTTCATCATTCAGATAAAGTATGCCATAAAAAACACACACCACACCCTTTCCAATATACTTCAATTATCAAAATGGGCACAATATATCCATTTTGGTTGATGGCTGTCCCATGAAAAGGTGTGGGGTGGAAATGGATTAACTTTAATTTGAAATAATAGAATATTGTCTAGCTAATTTCAAAGTATGTGCTACTGCATTGTCTTTATGTTGTATATTTGTCAATTATTCATTTTTACTGTATTAAGTGGCCTTTATACTGAAGGGAGAAAAAAAATAGCACACTTCACCTGAGCTTGTGTGTACAGCCACTATAGCAAAATGAGTTGCTTTTTAAATGTAGCACATTTAGATTATGGGATTCATTTTTATCATCAAGTGGTGGATGAGCTTTTAGAGCCCTTGCAGCACAGGCTCACAAAATGCCCACACCTGTAAGTTAGAAAGCAGCAGTCGTATGACCTTTTCTTCTTCCCATGCCTGACACCTTAGAAAGCAAAAAATGTTAAGATATGATCAATCTGAAATGGGCTGCATCAAATCAGGGTGCTGGGCTGCAGAAGCAATTGCTTTATGAAATGTTAAATTATGGCAGCAAATGCTGCCTCATTCCCTGTCTGCTTTCACTAAGAAATGGGGCCCTGTCGGTCTATTGTACCTATAGTCAAATGTTTAAATTTCTCTATAGAAAAAGGACCTGCCATTGAAGGGAAAAAAATAATAATTCTAAGAAAGAGTTGTGTGTATAAGACTACTGCACACATGCACCAAAATATTACATTCATGCACTTTATATGATGACAGGTGTGTACTGACTCCTAGTTAACATGATTTTGAATGTGATTGCTTAATTCTGATCACGGCTACATCCCCAGTTATAAAAGGGTGTTCACACTTATGCAACCATATTATTTTATTTTTTTATTTTCATTTCCCTTTGCCTAAAAGATTTCAGTTTGTTTTTCAATTGAGTTGTACAGTTTATAGGTCACATTAAAGGTGGAAAAAGTTCTGAAATTATTTATCTTGGTCTCATTTTTTCACATCACAGAAACCTGACATTTTAAACAGGGGTGTGTAGACTTTTTATATCCACTGTATATACACACATACTTAATATAATATATATATATATATATATATATATATACATACACACACAGTGTATGTGTATATATATATATATATATATATATATATATCAATAATAATTTAAGATGTATGGCACAATGACAGAGAATAGGTGCTAGGAGTTTATTTTTGTTTGCAGGTATTTACCTAGGTCTAAATCAGCATTACGGGGCACATTGCTTTATTCATGAATTTGAGATAAGAAATTTTTCATTAATATAAAGAAAAACCAACAATACATCCTAATATTAGAGGAGAGGAAACAAAGTATCTGTTAATAGAGTCTCAATTTGACACATGGCTATGCTATCTTTATTGCAGTATAGGTAGTTAGAGGTTTCTAACTATGACAGGTTGTGTTATTTCAGCAAAATGTTGTTTTTATACTGTCAAAAGCAGAAAATGTGTCAGTTCCTACAGGCTCTACAAATGCTGACTGTAGTGTTCATCATTTTCATGTAGCTTGAGTATCACATTTAGATACACACCAAAGGTTATAAAAACCACTGTCTGTCTCATGATGTATATTGTGGTTTACAATGAATATAAACAGTAAAGAAATGATATGTATATATATATATATATATATATATATATATATATATATATATATATATATATATATATATATAATGTATTTAATAGGTAATATTAGCCTGGAAAAAAAATATTGTGAGTTTTTTTTTAATTTGTATTAGTGATTAATTATTGGGAGCCAATATTTTATGCTCTCACTGAATCATGAAAGAAAACAAAATGTGGGTTTTCTGACCCTTTAAGAAAATCTTTTGCAGTTCTTGCTACACACTTATTACATAGGAGTTGAAACTTTAGTGATTAAAATTACATTTAGTAAAGGGCAATATAAATGTGAATTTGGATACTATGGGGTATATTTATACTGAGCGGACATGATACGAAGTAGAGTATCATGTCCGCTGTACATCGATAAATGGCGACAACATACGCTGTTGGCATTTATCATTGCACCAACAGTTCTTGTGAACTGCTGGTGCAATGCCGCCCCCTGCAGATTCGCAGCCAATCGGCAGCTAGCAGGGGGTGTCAATCAACCTGATCGTATTCGATTAGGTTGATTTCTGTCCGTGGGGTCAGAGCAGGCAGACAAGTTATGGAGCAGCAGTCTTTAGACCGCTGCTTTTTAACTATTGTTTCTGGCAAGCCTGAAGGCTCGCTGGAAACAAGGGGCATCAAGCTCCATATGGAGCTTGATAAATATGCTCCTATAAGTATTCTTTGGCAGTCATATTGAGTAATTGATAGGTTAGGCTAAGGCTATGCATTAAGCTTCTGTGAGGTGATTGGACAAGGGTTCCAACTGCTGGTGCAATGCCACCCCCCTGCAGATTTGCAGCCAATCAGCAGCTAGCAGGGGGTGTCAATCAACCCGATCGTATTTGATCGGGTTGATTTCTGTCCCCCGCCTCAGAGTAGGCGGATAAGTTATGGAGCAGCGGTCTTCAGCTGGAAACAAGGGGCCTCAAGCTCCATACAGAGCTTGATAAATATGCCCCTTATTAGTATGTAACTTCTGAAGAAGGTATAGTTCATACAGAAAGAAATCTAAAGTATATAATATCCACATGCAAAAAGGATCAGTACAACTCTTTGAGTCAATGTTACCTCATTAGCTAACAAATGAGGTTTGCCTGATTTCAGCAGATTATAGCCCTGGCCAATTGTAAAACTGCCCCCAAAAAATCTAAATTTACCAGTTTTAACTAGAATTCACAAATGTCACAACATGCCTCAATTGCCTCTTCTAAATTCTACTCCCTGGGAGTAACAAACTCTATAGTAAATAAAGGATGAGGGTACAATAACAAACAACTATAAAGCCCTAGAAACAGTCTAAATGTATTAACTGTACTGTGAAATTATTATTATTATTAGTATTATTAGTGCAAAATGGTCTAGAACTCTTTATTAAGGATAATCGGTGTAAGTGCAGACTTCCCTGGGTCTTGCCATGATTCATACATTTTGCATGAGTTTACCATGTATAGAAAATTTGAAAAGCGAGTGATGGCTTCTAGATAAGAAAAAAAAAACATCTCTGCTATGAATCAGAAACCAAATTATGCTAACATATTTACTGTTTTATTATGTTAATGCAACAAATTGCATATTTTCTATATAATTGTGATGATCATTCTAAATAATCATGCCAGGCAAATTTGATTATTTATATGTTAGAAGGGCTAGATTACAAATAGCATGGTAACTGTAGCGCACAAGTGATGTGGGGTATTTCACAACTCTTTGTACTCGATGGAAAAAGAGAGAGTATTATGAGTTGAAAGTAAATGCGTTTGCTTGAGCCCAATTAAATTTAATGCACAGCGGGTTAACATGACTTCAGAACTATGGTTAACTGTTATGCGAGATAAAAAAGTGGCACACAACACATGATTCATGTAGGATTGAGTGCACCTGAATAAACGTGATATGGTTAGCTAGCAAATATGGGTATTCGTTTTTTTGGGGGGTGGGTTATGCGTCATTGAAGTCTATTGGAGAATAATGTTCTTGCACTGTTTTTCTGCTTGCACTCAAACTTTTCACTTTCAACTTGTGATAGGAGCGTTACCCGATGCGCGCAAAAAGCCTCTGTGTAGCATAGTTTATGCTTTGGCAGAATCGCTAAATTGCTCTCAACTTGTAATATAGCCCCAAATTTGGTAAAAATGCTTTAAAATTAATTTATTTTATTAACAATTCACTGTACATCACACTGTACATCACACTCAAGTGGACCCAAATGATCTATGCTTTCTATGATAATTAAAACGCATTGATGGCCTTATAGATACTTATACTCCTGTAAACTTATTGGGATACTATTACTGCAATTTTAGCTACAGTGAAAGCAGAGTAAAAAAAAACAACTTAAAATTGAATTTATTTCCATCTTCCTGTATTTTTCTAGATTCAAAAGTCACAGTATTTTAGTCTTAATGGATGCATTTCATAGATGATAAACTACTTTTTATTTAATTTTTTTTCAAAATGCAACCAAATTTGTAATAGTAAAAATGTGTTAAAGTGTCACAATATGAAAGAGTTTACAAGATTGTTCAGAACCCTTGTTGCAAAAGGATAAAATATTAAACCCGAAATTAATGTTAGTGATAAAGATAGAGATTTTTTTTTTTGTGGTTAAAAGTTGAAATAAAAGAAAAATTAATTTAAATTTAACAATAGAATACATAAGTTATGGATGGAATTAATTTTAGTTTTTATACAGTTAAAGGGGTACTAAATCTTCCTTTTTGAAATGTATGTTGCATTACATTGTAAGTCTCTTTTGGTGAAAGTTAAATGCCAAAAAATACATGCTTTAAAAAAAAAAAAAAATCCCCAACATATGAAATATAATTATTCCTATTCAAAGTCATGCATAGGACAGAGGTACAAACGTACCAGGGTTATACCTTTGACTCTTCCCCAGATAATGTTATGCTGCAGGAAACAATATTGTCTGGGGTTTCAATAAGCAATGATAATGTCCTTTACACTCATGCTTCCCACAACAAATGACAAATGTTGCTGTTTGCTGAAGAGCTTGGTTGACAGCAATATAAAGAGTGATAGCGGATTACTAATGGAGAAGTGCAGAAGGTGTTTATGTTGATAATTCTACAGTTTTTGATGAGTATCTCTCATCATCATTTACAGATTATTAATCTGAGGGGAAGCTCACTGATCCCTTTATCATACTCACTAGCTGTTTTCTAGTCTACATTTGCTCATCCTATCCCATGTAAATCCTCTCAGTAGTGAGAGAAAACTGCCTTTGAAATCCACTACCGCCATGGTTCTAGAGGACTGTGGGTTCAACTGTAATGTAACAGCTTTTTGTATGGAGCTATTTATAGTATTAATAGCTAATCAAAGGAATTTTGGGTAGTGTCACTGCAATTTTGTTGAAGACATAATTAGTGTCTTACTATTTCTATACAGAGGCCGAGGGACCATAATAGACTTAAGTGCCTACAGGCTGCAGACTCTGGCTTCCGACATATACCTCCCGACTACCATGCTGCTGGAGTCCACTGTCACACAATGTTTCCTTACTTGCCAACTCTGCCACAGCAGAACTAGGAAATACAGCTGAACTACACAAATCGTACAACAAATGTTAATTCAAATATGTGGTCTTTTTTTTTTGTTTACATAAATAGTTGGCATAACACACGTATGGCTTGACCTAGGGAGATAGATATTTTTGAACAATGTGTGTGCTCTTGCTTAGTGGATCTTTTATTCTTGAGATTAGCACCCCTTCTCAAACTACTTAGCAAGCTTGTTTTTCAAAGCCCCATGTTTGAAGTCAAACTCATCGCACCAGCCACACTGAGGCTTAAACAATTTGTTAAATCTATAGATGCTGTAAAGCCCGTCCCATTAAAAAATAGCAATGCACATTCCTGTGTCCCTGTTTACCCTTATCTGTTAATTATTGGTCTTTCTTTGCACAGTGCTGTATTACAATGGAGGCACACATAGTGCTAATTCTGAATGAGGAGCCGCTTACAATGCAAATTTACAATTACATCAGAAAAAAGTTTTGTGTCCCTTTAAGATGTAAGTGTAGCTTATATAGCTAGTTTATGTGGTGACCACAATTATTTTTAAGTTATGTAATAAAATTACACTTTTATTAATTTACCAAAAAATAAAATCACAGAGCTTAACTCTTACAATGTTTCAGCCCTATCATCTTAATAAAATAATACTATATAACATTTTTTTAAATAGGTAACTGTTTCCTGAACTATTTTACATGATATATAGCAAAAGAATTCCTCTGCTATTTGTGCTCGTATTTCTGTTCTGTCCCTTCTGCTAATGAAACAGCAAATGTAGTTTGTCCTTGTATTTTTGCATCTGTACTTCCTGACCTGCTATAATGGTTGATGTTCCTAGTCTCTTGGTAAAGATAAATTTGCAGGTGGCCTCACCAGGTGCAGATCAGAAAACAAATGTCTGAAATGATGTGTAGATGAGTAATTGTACAGCATAGTAATAATCAGTTGACTGGGGTGGGGGGTGGGGGGGATAAGGAGTCTAGAGACCAAAAATAGAAAAGAGGAAAAAGCAAAACACAAAGCGACAGAATGACCTCTCATCTCAAGTGATGGTGGAGAGTTACAAAAATACTTAATGTTAAATAGAGGAAAACATCCTTATTTAGCACTTGTTGTTTAATTGTAAATATTTATATGTTCATACACAGCTTTATTTTTTATATACAAGTAAGTAAATGTTTAGGATAATAAACAAGAGGGAAATCTGGAGGGTGAACAACAGGTGAGAGAAAAATTAACTGCTATCAGTTCTGTACTCTACCATATACACAGTTTAATAAGTATTCTCATCATTATTGGAGGGTGGGGGGGCTATTTTTACATAATACCCAACGTTGAGATTCTTACCAAGGGCTAAATCAGGATAGATGCTATTTGGCTATTTGACCCACAGAGACACCACAATAAGCAAGTAACTGTTAGAGCTTTTCAAATTGAAATAAAACTTATGTAACATCAAAAGAGAGTGAAGCACTATAAGGGGATCAAATATGTGCAAATCAATAGAACAGGTGAAAATGCCTGGGATCCAGATTATAGACTTGCAGCACACAAAGGCCTATTGTAAGTAAGGATTGCTTCTTTTTTATTAGAACGCCAATATATTATGCTCATAATCATGTCTTTTATGGAGCTAATTTATCTATTTGTCTAGTTATCTTTCTAGATTTCTATATATTTATTACAGGTTTACAGAATTGCAGCTATAGTTGAAGTTTCACTTGACTGTTCAAAGTTGAAGCCTGTTTTTCTGGAGATTGTAGGTTTGGATTTAGTTTTAAAAAAAAAAGAAAAAAAAAAGGATTTGAAACGTACAAGTTTTTTGGTACCCTTAGTATTTAAAAATGTCGTAAATATAAGCAAGCTTGCAGTTATTAACAGTTAAAAGGAAGGTACTTTCACTATTCCTTAACAAATGATTAGCCAAACCTACAAAATAAACTATTGCACCAATCTGTATGCACCAATCTATATAAAATATAGCATGTAGATGTTATTGTCTAATAGGTGCTTTTTGTGAAAAATAAACAGTGATTACTGAGATCTACATTCCTTTATTTTGATAAAATTTGAACATGCTCATAAGAAGCAAACATAAAAAAAAGGAGGACATGTTAATGATTGTCATTGTATCCTCCTGGTTTACAGAGATGATGATTAGAAGCTCTTTCCATATATATTTACTGAAGTGACTAATTCTTGTGTGTTCAAAGAAATACAAAATCATTGCCTTTTTGCACCCTTGAATTAGACATTAATTGAACTGCAAAATCACTAACAGAGGTGGTCTAGTAAGTAAAAGTAAATCAAAATGACCGAATATACAGAGAAGGCTAAGTTTAAGTATCTGTCTGCTTAATATTGAGTAGAATATTTATGTGTGTATAAGCAACAATCTTACAAAATTGCTATAAAAAAAAAAAAAAAAAAAACACCCCAGTTATTTAGGGATCATTTGACCCATGACACTTTAATGATTTTGATGCTGAAGCTAAATTTTCATTATAATGCATTTTAAAAGTTCAAATATGCTAGATAGATTATATATATATATATATATAGTTTAATATTTTACTGTAAAACTTTGAGTTTATCTATTATAGTATATCATGTATAGACTATCACCTAACCCAGAAATGGATTGGCAATTTATTTCAATTGCTATTTTAATTATGTAAAAGTCTTTCAAACCTGGAGGGGCGGAGCCAGCCACTGAACAGAGCAGTCACAATTTTACAGAGCTCCTCAAACTCTGGCTCCGTGTAATACTAAATAATTGAACAAAACACCCCAAAATAACATAAGACCAACACCCTACAGTGGTAAAAGTTTGGGTGTATAGTGGTGACACAATACAGTTTTTTCCAGATCAGCAGAGAGAGAGGTCATCGATACCCGTCTGTCACCTAGGTTGAGGGCTTTAATGCAACAGACGACGTCAAACTCACACCAGTAAGCTGGATTAGCACGAGCACTGTGTAGACACCGGAGGGTCGGGGCTACGCTCCAGGTCTAGTGCCTGCCCGGAATAGAGAGGTAGAGAAGAAAGGTGATAGTAAACCTGCACGGAGAGGCTATTATAACCACCGGCTGGGAACATTAGTGCAGGAGGCAAACTGGGTGAGCACCCATCAAACAGCACACACTCACCAGCCTACGTCTAACAGGTCCTCTGAGCGCCTCTTACGGAGACAAGCATTTGGGAGACATTGTTCTGAACCCCCAGGCTCAAAGGAGACTGCTCGCGGAGGGTGAAAAACCAGTGGCGAGAACGGCGGCCATTTTACACAGACCTGTGACTTCAGGGAAGAAAGTTAGTGCTAGACCCTATCCACTATACTCACACCTCAAGCGATATCACTAAATAAGGGATAGTGTGCTATGAGAGACTTTGCCGAATGGCTATACTGCAAAAAACCCTAACCATGTCTATTGGTCCCTGTATTGAAGCTAAATAAACCTATTGCCACAAACACTATGTGAAGGCAGCTCCTATACTTCCCACTATAGCACCTTTACGAGTTTGCTCTGCCACTACAAAAAATAGCAAGCCAAGCACCGGAGCTAAACTATATTCTTGCAAGTGGACGGTTTCTTACTGAGGCCTATAGGTGGGCTGTTTATTTGAGTATGCAGGTACAGGATTCCAATGTGCAATGAGTCAACCAGCTATGAGGCTTTGATTCATTTCTATACACAGCTGCACAGGAAAAGACCTATTTTACCACAGCTATTAATTTTATAGGATCCCATAATTGCAGGTAGAAGGGGTTATGAAATACCGGCTATGGGACATTCATGATGGTATGCAAACTTCACCTACACAAATGAAAAGTGCCCCAGCTATAGCTACCTAAAATAGCAGATACCTGCATATGCCAAATAAACTGATCTGAACTTGGTCAAACAGTGTCTCTTCTCACCCTTTCTTGCTTCAAGCATTAGAGCGGGTCATACCCTCTACCGTCAGCGTCCAGTGGTGACATCGCCCCTGAGGAGAGACACACATAAAGGGACACCACAGGGGAACTTTTCAACTTATTTTACAGCAACCCCCTTTTGAAATGCTCTATTCCTCTTTCATCGGCTTCAAAGCAGGCGAAGCCATGGCCATTTCTGCCCGGGGTGCTAATACAGAGTCTCACGGTCTAACATATTCAAAGAAGAACAGTGTGAAACTATCATGCCACAAGGTAATTAAAAGAAACACCCAGCTGCAATCCCAAATAAATCTTTAGCAGACCACTTTAAGAAAGCAATATTTACTGATAGCAACCTGCCCAGTCCTGGGGCAAATCCTCACTCTGAACCCCTAACACAGAGTGTGCCTCCTTCTCTAACTTCTCCTGCTATAATGGATGGAACAACTGCGTCAGAAATAGTTGACACCTTAACAGAAAGAATGAAAAACCTTGAAGAGACTCTCATTAAAACTATCCGAGTGTCAGTGAGCTGCAGAGAGACATTGGAGCCACCAGTGAATGCACTGAAGCGCAAGCAGGAGGATTTAGCTATAGAACAAGCTAATCTGGTAGCCCACTCACAACATATAGTGGACCATTTAGACATAGAGGCAAAGGTTGCAGACCTCGAAGATCGCTCGAGAAAAACCAACCTCAGGTTCAGAGGCATACCTGAAGAAGTAACACCCAGTGAGCTAGAAGATTTTATTCTAGAATATTGCAAACTTCTAAAACCATCCACACATCAATCTGAATCCCTCATAGACAGGGTGCACAGACTACCAAGAGGAATGTTCCGGCTCCTAAGCCACGTGATACAATTGTGCGCTTCCACTACTTTATACTTTACCTATAAAGAACAAATACTTAAAGCAGCCTTCAACACCACTTCTTTGCCAGAAGGGGTCTGGCACATACAAGTCTTCACAGACCTTTCTCAATACACCATGAAAAAAAAAAAAAAAAAGGGGATCATTCAGGGAAATCACAGCCATCCTCAGCAAGAAGAGAGTTAAATATTGATGGGAATATCTGACAAAGCTCCTCAACCTCAAAGATGGATCTCTGATCACACTAGACAACCCCTGGTTTCAAGAACCTTCAGGATCATTGAACTCTCTGATGACGGTGCCCCCTAGAACCTATGACCTTCGAACACCAACTCGGATAAGGACCGAGAGACTACACCCTACAGCTATAGAATGAGACCCCCGCCCCCAGAGGACTCAGGCCCTGAATGCCAAGTGGCAAAATCAAGACTCTGACTTTGTTTCAGATTAAATGGGATAAAGCCATTCTACTTGTCTTGGGACTGAAAGCTATATGTGATGGAGATCTGAGGTCACCGACCAGTAATGTATATTTACAATAATTTACAATGTTTTCTGTTCTTGTTATTTAACCTGTAAACTTGTTAAGATGTGACGTTATATGACCATAATGTGCTAAGAACTGCTACCACCCAATCAGATCCTCTCACCCTAGGGTACACCCCCAAACAATGCCATATCCAGAATAGGGGAAAGAGACATAGCAGAAAAGCTTCTGTACCTGTTCATAGATCTGGGGCTAATCCAGATTTCATTTGACACAAGATGCCCAAATAGTAATCACTTCACACTAGAATACTATGCCGTACTTAATATAAAATTGGGCCAAATCCCATAGTAGAACAGACACAAGAGGTTTCATTGGTCCCATTAGTAACCCTTTTAATAGATTACACACCTACAGGCCCACACTGTTGGGCTGACTGTGATTAGAGAACGGGTGTGCTATTTCTAATGACAGCAAAATTGAAACTTACAACATTAGAGACCTGCTACTAGGTGAGCACTTGTTAGGGTAGATCTTTCTAAGATAAGCTACTGATAAGGTACAGTGGTTGGGTCTACTCTCATAATATGTAATAGTGCTATCCTCCACAACACCCACCAATCGCTAATGCAACAAATAAGTAGAGCATTGCAGTCAATGCTCTTTATATAGATGTTATTGAACACCTTTCTGCCATGAGAACTCAACCTAAAACTGTATTAAGAAAGGATGCTTATTAACCTAAATGTGTAAGGTATGATTACAACCCAAATAGGCCGCCTTATAGAGACCTCTTTAAGAATTTTGCCGTCACTAAAACCTGCATAGATTAATACAGTAATCTGCATTAAGTTTGACTAATTGTTTGTTATAAGTTGCACCATATACACATATATATATATATATATATATATATATATATATATATATATATATATATATATATATATATATATATATAGTAAATCATATCATTGTTATTTATTGTTTGTTTTCTTGTTATCTGCTCATTATATATAACAATGTTAAATTAAGGTTTACTTTCAAGAAGGGTGATATTGGAAACTCCTTCATCCTTTACACTATAGCTATTACCCTACCCCTCACAAGTTTGAAAACTCCCACGAGAAGCTAATCTTTTCCTTCAGATTTAATCTTATTATTGCCCCCCCCCCCCCCGGGAATTGGCCCTCCATGCTCCTATATTGCCTTTTATAGCCATAATCTCATCCATCTCCCATAAATCCCAGACCCAACCCTGTAAACTTCTGCTGGCTCTGACCTCCCCCCACCCCCTCAAAACTGAGGGGTTATTTAACCCCTTAGTGACCAGAGCACTTTTCCATTTTCTGTCCGTTTGGGACCAAGGCTATTTTTACATTTCTGCGGTGTTTGTGTTTAGCTGAAATTTTCCTCTTCCTCATTTACTGTACCCACACATATTATGTACCGTTTTTCTCGCCATTAAATGGACTTTCTAAAAATACCATTATTTTCATCATATCTTATCATTTACTATAAAAAAAAATTATAAAATATGAGGAAAAATGGAAAAAAAAAACACACTTTTTCTAACTTTGAACCCCTAAATTCTGTTACATATCTACAACCACCAAAAAACACCCATGCTAAATAGTTTCTAAATTTTGTCCTGAGTTTAGAAATACCAAATGTTAACATGCTCTTTGCTTTTTTTGTAACTTATAGGGCCATAAATACAAGTAGCACTTTGCTATTTTCAAACCATTTTTTTTTCAAAATTAGCGCTAGTTACATTGGGACACTGATATCTTTCAGGAATCCCTGAATATCCATTGACATGTATATATTTTTTTTTAGAAGACATCCCAAAGTATTGATCTAGGCCCATTTTGGTATATTTCATGTCACCATTTCACCGCCAAATGCGATCAAATACAAAAAATCGTTCACTTTTTTACAATTTATTTCACAAACTTTCAGTTTCTCACTGAAATTATTTACAAACTGCTTGTGCAATTATGGCATAAATGGTTGTAAATTCTTCTCTGGGATCCCCTTTGTTCAGAAATATTAGACATATATGGCTTTGGCATTGCTTTTTGGTAATTAGAAGGCCGCTAAATGCCACTGCGCACCACACGTGTATTATGCCCAGCAGTGATGGGGTTAATTAGGGAGCATGTAGGGAGCTTCTAGGGTTAATTTTAGCTTTAGTGTAGTGTAGTAGACAACCCCAAGTATTGATCTAGGCCCATTTTGGTATATTTCATGCCACCATTTCACCGCCAAATGCGATCAAATTAAAAAAAACGTTAAATTTTTCACAATTTTAGGTTTCTCACTGAAATCATTTACAAACAGCTTGTGCAATTATGGCACAAATGGTTGTAAATGCTTCTCTGGGATCCCCTTTGTTCAGAAATAGCAGACATATATGACTTTGGCGTTGCTTTTTGGTAATTAGAATGCTGCTAAATGGCGCTGCGCATCACACGTGTATTATGGCTAGCAGTGAAGGGGTTAATTAGGTAGCTTGTAGGGAGCTTGCAGGGTTAATTTTAGCTTTAGTGTAAAGATCAGCCTCCCACCTGAAACATCAGACCCCCTGATCCCTCCCAAACATCTCTCTTCCCTCCCCTACCCCACAAATGTCCCCGCCATCTTAAGTACTGGCAGAAACTCTGCCACTACTAAAATAAAAGGAAAATTTGGGCTTTTTTGTGCATTTTTTTGCATATTTACATATGCTTCTGTGTAGGATCCCCCTTAGCCCCCAACCTCACTGATCCCCCACCAAACAGCTCTCTAACCCTCCCCCTCTGACTTAATGTGCGCCATCTTGGGTACTGGCAGCTGTCTGCCAGTACCCATTTTAGTGAATAATATGCTTTTTTTTTATTAAAAAATGTCCCCTTTCTGTAGTGTAGCTTCCCCCCCCCCCCCCCCCAATACCAACCCCCCACCCTTTCCAGATCCCTTAGATGCTTTGGAAAAAAAGTATTTAATTTTATTTGACAATTTACTTTAAAAAAAATTTCTGTAGTGTAGCGGTTCCCACCCGCTCCCACCCCGTGCACGCGCCCGCCCGCCACCCCCCGTGCATGCGCGCGCGCCCGTGCGCGCCCCCGAAGGCTACGCCCCCGATCCCGCCCCCCTCCACCTTCCAGATCTCACCGATGGCCGCCCACCCGCCTCCCAAGTCGGCTCCCACCCACCAACGATACCGGCCATCGATGTCCGGTGCAGAGAGGGCCACAGAGTGGCTCTCTCTGCATCGGATGGCCAAGGGGGGTTATTGCAGGATGCCTCCATATCACTGCAATAACCGGAAAGCAGCTGGAAGCGAGCAGGATCGCTTCCAGCTGCTTTCCAGACCAAGGACGTACGCCACACGTCCTCGGTCATTAACTGCATTTTTTTTGAGGACGTGTGGCGTACGTCCTTGGTCGTTAAGGGGTTAAAGAGCACTAGAAATTGTACTATACCACCAGACCCTACCCTTATTCCCCCCTCCCCTTTCTCTACGCCTGTGAGCTTACTACATAAGCAACGGAAAATACATCCTATAGAAATCTCACTTTGGTTTTTCATGTATGTCTATAATCTTCATTATACATTAATATTATATCTTAATGATATTTATGGTAGATTTTTATATGTGAACAGGCTCTGATAACACTCTTAGTAACCTAGTTATAGGCTTATCTTTTTAAGTCTCTAGCCAGATCAGATCCACAGCCTCCTCTACAGGCTTATTGATATAGGCTATTCGATACCTACTGATCTGAGAGTGTATCTAACATTGTCATACTTGAGTGTACACCGGTTCCGGAAAATTTAACTCATGACCAGCTACACCACTATCCATGCTATAAATGCCCATATTTGATTTATTTTTAAATTATATTGATAATGTGACATACCACTAATGATTGTAAGCTGTTAGCTTCAGCAAAATTTAACCATGTAACCATGTAACCATCCAGAATATGATGATTTGGGAACTATCCACCTGAACAAAGTAGGTTCTAATAAATAGCAGTAAAGTTTCCAGAACTTAACAAATAAATTCATGAAATCTACACACTTGTATTAGTCTTAAAATATCAATAATTAGTCTTCTAAATAGTATAAAGATTTAGGACTCTCACTCAATTAAACGGATTAGTATATAATACATTTGTATGTGTTTATTCATATAAAAAAAAAAAAAAAAAAACACTCCTTGGTAAAGCATTACATATACTTCATTCAAAATTGGTAATTGTATACTGAAACTGCACGTTGTTGTAGGTTATCAACCATGCTCATGAAAATACCAGAGATATGATATTGAACTTATCGTTCCATTAACAAATAGCATGTACGTCTAAATGGTTAAAGAAGTAGTGGCTGTTTAGATGAAAGCTATCATCAAGCAATGTTTTGCGTGCACTGAAAAAAAAAAAAAAAACAATATTCCGAATGTAAGAGAAAATGTTATACAGAGGTTAATCGTGATATTTCTGTCTTCGCTATACATTTATATAGATAATGAATATGAAGTGACTGAGATGCAGCTTATTTCAGTAGATGATTTACCTCTGGTTGCAACCTTCCCGCTGCTGTATTTAACCTTTTGCTCCCATCTGAATCCATCCATCCCAATGCAGTAGACAGAAAGACCCTGAGCAGTAGAAGAAGCAGCCAAAGGCTTCTTGATGCCATTACAACCACTCTGTAGAGGACAAAAACAGAGTCAACAGGTCTAATAATTGTAAAATGTATAGTTAATAGACTATTTAACATTGCAGCTTACATGTCACAGAAGAGAAATACGCTTTTAAAGCTCTGTAATTACCACAAAGTTGATGCATGTCCTTGGCATATTGTATAGAATTAAATGACATGATGCTTTAATATAACAATAGTTATTCTACATATTTTGTAAATGGCATAACTTTTTTTTTTTTTTTTTTTAAAAAGCTCTATTTATCATGTTACACTCTATTTAAGAGGAGTTACATGATGGAATATAATAAATACCCAAATAATGCAAAATGATATTATGAAACAATTAGTAGAAAGAGAAATGTGTGTGTGTATCATCCAAAATGGATTGGAAAAAAATTAAAGCTCTTATTACACGTTAGGAAGGTAATTTGATCTATCTAATCAAGAACACTTTGGATGAAATTGTATAGGATTACAATGCTAGAGAAGGTTCAGGATTGGCTGAAGATAGAATGAGAGTTTATGTCTATATGGCTACTGATATTTCTGCAGCTGAATAGTTTGTGCAACTGGTTCAAATATTTCAAGTTAATATCAGCTGTTCAATGTCTGTTTGGTGAGATTTCCCATTTTTTATAACATAGGGTTCCTTCACTGAGCAAACATAGAATAGTAATTTAGGCATCTAGTGGCAAAATTTAAGGTTCCAAAGTTAAATCATAGAAATAGATTTGGCCCTTTATTGTTATTATTCAAGTTTTACATCTATAAAAACACACACAAATGCTGGGAATACATTTCTTTAGAAATGGCACCACCAACTCAATTATAAAACAGATTACATCGTCTTACCATTTTTAAACAGGTGATGTCTGCTGCCTATATATACCCCACAGCATAGTATATATGGTTTACAGTAAATTAGCGAAGAAAAGCATTTGAATCTACACAAAATAGAATACATTCTTTTTCATGTTTGCAGTTTCCCTTTGAAACCTAAACTGTTAAATGTGCTGTTTCAATATACTTAATTACTAAACAGCCTGCAGTACTTCGCTTCATAGTCTCTCCTGAGTATACAGATATTTCTATGTTTTCCTCTAATCAAGCTTGTTTAATTTAAATAGCATCTTGTTTGAATTATCCTTGAACAAATAAAATTTAAATGTTACAAGAATAGACAATTAAGCTCAGCAGTTAGTGAATTTTGGGACACAGTAAGAGTAATGTAAAACACCATTTACAGACATAAGCACGATTTGTAATATCAACTAAAACAAATCTGCTTCAAGCTTCAGTTACATGTGTAGGAAACGTTTCCTTCTTGATGCACAGTACAGAATGTGTTTGATTTTAAAAAGCAACACAAAATAAACATTTATTAGATTTCTAGTATTAATGTTTTTGTTTCCTCATTTTGCCCAATAACTTCTAAAATTTACAAATGATATTTATTTAACTATATATATATATATATATATATATATATATATATATATATATATATATATATATATATATATATATATATGTGTGTGTGTGTGTGTGTAAAAAAAAAAAAAAAGAAGGTTTAGATTTCTGCATTATTTAACCCTAAATAATCTTACACATCAGGGAAGCTTATGGTATCATTCACCCCAGTTCAGAATCCCTTAATTTTCTAAGAGATAAGGGTCTATTTTTCATTGAAGGTTTTTAGAGAAGTTAAAACTATAACAAAAAAAGAAAAGATATCCAATATTTGCTGAATCAGAAGTATAGAGGTAATTAATTAATGTGTATTTTAAAATTACTCAAAAATAGTGATATTATATATTTTTCCGTTTTCTCAGATTTTCTGCACTAGAATAATGTATCCATGAATTTAGCTGCCATACTTTTTTCACTTTAAGTGTACCTTCTTTGGTCTTTAATGACTATTGTTTATTAACACTGCAATACAATTAATTTATTTTTAGCATATAAATAAAATAATTATATACATACATGAACAATTTTATGCATTTTGAGATTAGAGACCAAAAGATCCCAGCAATTCTACTGATAGATAGCAAAAATGCCCATTAAGTCTACCAATTATATAGGTAGGAGTTTGTGTTGGAATCTACAGCATGTCATTTTGTGTGTATAATGAAAAAAATAATTTCATCATTAAAATAATGGTCATTGACTGTTCTACAAAATAAACTTTTGAAAAATGTGAATTATATATGTTAGATAGTTAAAAGAATTCTGTATTTTTATATTTCAGTTAAATCTGCAAAGTTTAAAGTTTTCTCAAAGCAAGCAATGTCACTGCATCAGAATCACACTAAAGGCGACATCTAGAGGTTGTCTGGTATAGCTTTTCAGCACCGTTGCAAATGAACAGCTCCATTTACAAGACTCTGCAGATACCAGTAACATTTCAGAATGGTCAGCTATCATGAAACAAATTGAGAATAAAAGATCTAAAACTGAATTACCTGTTTAATGTATTATTACAAAGCTATTTGTCCAAACATTTTATCTGGTACATAAATTTGTTTTAAATTATTGATGCACAGACACAGAATACCATTATGTTTATTTACATGTTGACACTTGAAAAGTTTAAATGGCAATTTAGAATAATGTTTAATAGGTGTAGTGTTTTTTTGTTTTTTTTAAATATTAAAAATTGCAATTTAACTTGGCCCTATATTAATGAATATAATAAATATCTGCTTCAAGTTATGCCATACTTCAATGGTTACTGTTCAAGACTATCAACTATGCAACTTGGACCAAATGCTAACAATCCTTTTAATTAATACTAATATGAATAACAAAATAGCTTTTTCTTCATTGCCACTAAATATTAAAAATTAGTGCTTATCCACTAAAAATGAATGTCAGAATAATTTCCTCACAACTTAAATTAATTCATAGACACCACCCCATGAACTGTCAGAGATTAGTATTTCTTGCTAAATCACTGATCATTCAGAAACTGATCTAAAATATATATAACCAATCAGATCAGAAAGTGATAAATTGCTTATAAATGCATTGTAAAAAAACTTCTAAAACATTATGTTCTATTTAAATGTACATGCACACCAACAGCCATATGAATTGTGTCATTCTGGCACAAGCTATAGGGCTATTAGTTATACACAGGTAATGGGATTACATGAGTAAAAAAAAAAAATAATGATGAACACTCTAAAGGCCAATAGTACTATAAAAAGTAAACTTTAATTTCCATGACCTTTGCTTTTGTTAGCGAAGATAGCATTGTAAAATATGGGGTATGATGTGCTAGAAATAAAGATGAATAGCAAAAAACATCTATAATAACAGTTGAATGAAAATCATTCTGATTTAATCTGAATGATAAATGATCCTACAGTTCATGTGCACCACACGTACTGAATGCTTTGGTAAATAGCAGATGGATCTTATATAAAACTACATTACCAAAGGCAAACAGATAGATCTGAGACTTGGTGACAAAAGAAATAAATTGAAAATGGTTTAAAGTACATTCCTATGATCCTGTGTTTTTTGGTGTATAAAACTCAAATGCCAAGAACAACCAGAGAATTCAATACAGATGATTAATTTAGATGCAGAGCCCATCCGCTACTGAATCATCCTATGCTTTGTAGTTGGAGATCATTGATATTATTTCCTTACATGTTACTGCATGAGATAGAAAAAAGTTATGCAGGATTGAGCTAATGTTGAGCATTTTTTTGTACATAAATCATATTTCAGTATCAGAATATATTTTACACACACATTATATATATATATATATATATATATATATATATATATATATATATATACACATACACACATACATATTAATGACCAGTTTATGATCATGTTTTGGGCTTTTTCAGAACATATTCTTTAATAAAGCGTGTGAAGATATATATATATATATATATATATATATATATATATATATATATATATATATATATATATATATATATCTTCAAGTCATTTGGTTTTTAATAAAACCTTAATTTGACTTCAACTAGATCCACAACTAAACATTCTAGTGTATAACCGAACATTAGGCATATTTCCATTTTAGTTTTATTTTATTTAGTTTTACATTTTCCTTTATGCTTGGACTAAGCACCAAGATTCTTCATCTTGTTAGAAGCCTTTAAAACTTGGAAAGTAGAGTGCAAATAGCTCAGAATAAGCAGCTAACTGGCAGGAGTCATATTTGCACCTCTGCACATACATTATTTGCATAGGAATCCAAGGCTGGAACAAATTAGACTCTGAACACAAGCCTCGCATACACTGTAGAAAGCAGTCACACAAAGCATTAAACTGGACGCTGCAGCTCCCATTATTGTGGTCCAGCGAGAGACAGCTGGAGATCTCATTCATTTAATCTCCGTGCTCTAATGAAGAAGCAAAGCACTATTGCCACTATCCATGTGAGCATACATTTCCCATCATATCCCTTACCCTGCATTTTTCACGGCAGCAGCACACTGAGCCAGTCACTGCTGAGCTGACTTAATATCTTCAACTATCTGTATACATTACTTATGGCTCTGTCAATTGTTACAATTATATCATCAAAGGATGTTTATTGGTCACATTACATTTGCATACACTTGGCTATTAATGCCTATTTGTTACCCTTCAATATTATTAATAGTTAACCTCTTGGCTGCCAGATATGTTATGGCTGCTACCAAGGGGTTAATAATACAAGTTCAAAAAAAGAATGCTGACCCCCCCTATGTCTATTTTCCATTCCATGCAGTATTATGAGGAAAAACGGAATCTACTTACCTGTGTAATACCACTGCCAAATCAAGGTAAAAGCTCACAAAGCCACTGCAAGAATAACTGTTCAGATGATAGAAATCTCCATAAAATAAGCAAGGTTTTGTGTGAAGGAAAACACAGGAAAATAAAAAATGTGCGTGTTCCAATGAAACAAGTCTTGATAGAGGTTTCAGTCACAATCCATAGCATACGAGCTATAACTGCTGCTTGCTGTTGCCTGCCCTATTTCTGCTGTCAGGATCAGAGAGCTCTCACGTCACTGAGATATTTGCATATTCCACCCAATAGCTGACACCTGTGTGTTCAATGCAGCCAAGGAATGAGTAAAAAGGAGGCGAGTTCTAAGCTAGTCACTGCATACATTCATTGTACAATCCTGGAACACTTCGAAATGTCTTTTAATTGTTTTTGTAATGACTTCATTAATAGGCTAAGGCAAGTCACATTTTATCCATTCTTTTTTAAATGGAATCCTTCTCAATGTTTACAAATCCTTTTTTTTTTTTTTTTTTTAAATAAAATAAAACATAATTTTAAATGATATTCTTGTTTGACACAATTCACTCTTAAAGAGACAGTAAACTGAAATTACAGGCTTTTTCTCTGCAGTCTTGCAAAAATTAACATAGTGAGCTTTGAATGCATTAACATCTTGTTTTCCGCAATTTTTATTTGAAGAAGATAATCAAAATTTGTTTCTTGAGTAGAAATGACTAGCCACTGTCATTATGTTTGTAAAATATTTAGGGCCAGATTCAAAGTGGTGCAGTATTTTTTTTTTCTTTGTGTGATCACAAAACTCAGCTAGAGTTAAGCTTCTTGCGCTAGTTGGGTTGCGTTTGTATTAAAAGTTAAAAATTTTTTTTTTTGCGCAAGTGGTAACCCGAATAGCGCAAAACTCCTAACAAGTTTTCACGTGTGCATGCGTGTATTCCTCCATAGAAAAACAAGTAGAAAAAAAAGTAATACTCGAGATTGTGCAAACATGATTGCATTTTCGCATTCCCTATAGAATTTAAGAGAGAAAAAAAATGGTTGATAAAAACACCCATCTTGCAAACAACATAGCATAATCGCATTAGCAAATGTCAAATATTTACAGTAAACACATAGGTAAAATCTTTATTAAATATGAATATTGCATATATATTTTTTAACATCTTTTCATCTTTAATGGCAAATGGCTCTAATGCACTTATATATGTCTATATATGTGTATATATTTGTATGTGTTTGTATGTGTATATATGTCTGTCAATACATATATACACATATAAATACATTAACATATATGTAAACATATATAGACATATCTTTATACATACAAATACAGCTTTAGCAATGCATCTATATGTATCTATATGTTAAAGTACTTTGGCTTTTTTTTCTAACACCCAAGATCTCATATCTTTAATACTTATAACTTTTTTCTGCAATATTTTTTTAAAAAACATTTTTATTAGACAGTGTTAATATGAGTGTAACTCTACTTTGTAATGCATTTTTGAAGTGTTTCGTGCAACTTTTTTGTTTTGGAAAACAGTTAACCACAGCTCTGAGATCACAGTAAGGATTGAAGGGTAATTAGCTATTGTACTAGCGCAATTGCGATTTTCGCTTAACTTGTAATAGTGCAATTAAAAAGGCTCGCAAAAAGACGATATCGCTTGCGCAAAACAGTTTGTGCCTCACTTGTAATCTAGCCCTTATTATTTTGTGGTTCCTTATCAGTTATTCGCTGCTGTGGCCAATTAGGAACAGATGTGTCAGAGAGCTAGGCTTCTGAAACCTGACGCGTGCTCTTCCAATTATCAGAAATGGAAGAAAAAAAACTTAATTTACAGCCTTAAAGGAACAGTAAACACCTTGAGATTATTTGTATATAAAATATTTAGTTATGCATAGTGAAACAACTTTGCAATATACTTACAATATTAATTCTGTCCTCTTTTTATGAAATTTAACTCTGAAAATTGAGACTTCATGCCCCTTTAACAATACATTTTTCCATAGTATTTTTGTGGTAATGATTCAAATATTTGTTTTGTATGATATTTAATTACAATTTTCATTGTGCAGTTTTGTAATGTATGTATCTCCTTCCCATACAAAAATGCAGTATACGCCCCTTAGTGAGACAATCGGTTTTCTGGGTAAAAAGTGGCTTTATAGAATTCCACCAAAGAAAAAGAAGTACTGGTGAGCATTCTTATATAAGCTCACCAACCCAGAGAGCTTTAAAGAATTGGGCCCATAGGACCTGATGATCCAAGGTCTATGGGCTGGAGAGATTCTTTAGCAATGCTTGCTAGTATTTCTTCTATATATTTATGTGTTTTTTTTACAAAATGCATTGCAATGTTTCTGGTTTTTTTTTGTTTTGTTTCCATCTGGAATAAGCCTGGCAGTTTTAGAAAGTGGTAGGGACAAAGGAGTTCCCTGAGTGTTGCAAGGGACTTCATAATCCCTGGGTGTATCTATTGCTCACACAGCTAATATGGGCCAGTGGCACATTAACAGTTACGCATGAGGGATAAGGGGTTTATCAAGGCTGTTTGTGCTTGTTGGGTTGCGTGCAAGTGATTAGGGGTTTATTGCTGGTATTACAATTTGAAAGTAAACGTGATCACTTAAGCGCAATCATGATTTATGCTAGAATTATTACTGTGTCCTCAGTGCTCTGATTAACTGTTTCGCAAAAACAAAAATGTGTATGTTTATATATGTATATATGTATGTGTATTTATATATATATATATCAATATAAATTATTGCACAGGAAATTAGCACATCTAGGCAAGTATCCCCGGGGAATACTTGACTAGATGTGCTAATTGCCTGTGCAATAATTTCTATTGATTTACTTTTGCGATATGGAGGATTTTAATCTCATGCTTTTATCTCCACCATAATTTTATTTGAATAATTTTTTATTGAGGGTTTTTCATAATGACAACATAAAACTATGACATATACATCTTACAAAACATAGCAATGATTGTCTTAACAACAATATGACATGAAAAGAAAACATATAATGAATGCCAAAATACATCTGAAAACCTCCTTTTATGATTTTTATATGATAATGGGAGTAGCTATTATTCCAGGCCATAGTGCTCAAAGACGCTCTGAAAGAGCACTGTAGCTACTAGATAGACCCAATTTATACTGGACTAATTTGTCATATAATTGAATGCTTCTTACTGTTAAAGACAGGGTCATGATACCAAGAGCAAAATAAAAAACAAGGGGGAAATTAGGGAAATGGCAGCGGGTAAGCACCGCTTGTACAAATAATTTTTCTATGTAACCATATTATTACGTACTTAATTTATTTGATGAAAATAATAGTAATAGCAATGTAAATAGCTATGGTCGACTACAGTGGGGGGGGCAGAAGACCATAGAAATGTTAATGGACTAGGTCAATTAGTTATCATACCATAATGCGTGGCGTGTATCACTAAGCTATACGGGAGTTAAGTGTAATTTGTAATGAGTATCAAGAAAGAGTAGATATAGCTCCAGTCTAGCTAGGATGAGATCTATGTTTCACTATTGGAGCATTTATGCAGTATCTCCCCTCAGGGATATTGTCACCACTGGACAGAGACGATCAAGGGATTATGGATATGACCCACTCATAGACGTAGAGCGGGAAAGGATGAGGGGAGATACAGTCGGTAAAGAAATGTCATGGGAGCTAGTGGCTCTGTAAAGCAGAAACCCGGGAATATTATAGTAGATAAAAAGTAAAAATATATAGGGAATAATAAACAACATGTAAATATGGGCTATACTAAACGGAATTAAAGATAAATGTTGGGTATAATTGTATATTAATCTGGGGTATACTATATATCTAGCGAAAATAAGTATAGTGAGATCATACTAGCCATTAGGTATATGTATAGCTAATCCCTTTCTATCATATTAGTATAGGGTCTAGCAGGTATAGGTATATAGTTGTAGTACAATAGGAGAACATCACTTGAAGTACAACGTGAATAGTGATATAGAGGCACATATCAGAACCTATAAGCATCTATAGTAGTCTATAAAATACCTATAACAATAGCAAATAATAGCACTACTTTAAATAGAATAATATATACACTACTGAGGAAAATTAGCTATCAGCATCTCCGATACAGTTAGCATAATATTAATTATCTACAAGGCTTGGGTGAGTCCATTTATGGAGAGGTGAAAATGTACAATCATATAGAAACTGGCCCAGTACAATATACTGGAGCTAACATAAAGTGATATAGCTCTGTTGTGCCTCGCTACGTCAAATAGATGTAAGGATAGGAATAAATAGCCTATGCTGTGGGGGGAAAAGATATCTATCTTTAAACATAACTTGGACAAAGCTATAAAATGTATATTAACTATATAAAAGTATGTAAAAGGAAGCAATCTGTCTTGGCAGGGGTATTCCCCGGATTTAACTGCACAGGAGTTATTAACTTATATCAGCTATAAGGTGTTGGAATAATTACTGCTGTGTCAGCCCAGGCTACTGCTGCAGCATATCTCTAAATGAAAGAGGGTGCATTGGTGTTTGTCACATACCTGTAAAACAGTAGTTAACATAGCTGATCCCACTTCTCTTAATAAACTGATTGCATATACTATAGAAACCCTTCAGGGACAGTATATATAGTCAAGCAATAAATAATCTTCCTGCATTTTGCCGCTAGTGTGTTATGTACAAGAACATGCAGGGCTGAACTTATTCAAGGATATACTGTGGTTAAGTCGGCGGTAATAAGGAGCCAGGCAAAAAAGGAATGCAAATCTGGCGTAGTTATGAGGTGTGTGCAAACCTAAGCTATTATATAAGCATAAAATGCATACATATACACACACTTATACACATGAGCAACAGAAGCAATTAGTATTAAGTAACAAGTATTACCTATATGTTATACTGACTTTCCACATATGAGCATCTGATAACTATAAACCTTAACAACTAAACTCTAGAACTGGTGCAGATCTGTACATCCAGAACTTAAGTCGGTATCACCCATACCCAATTATGGCTTAAGGTAAAAAATCAGGGAAGAAGGAATAATTTAACTGGCATAGAGGCTAAGTCAGGGTCTGTAAGATTAGTAAATAATATACTACTGGGGCTATAACAAACCTTTTGAGACATGTATAGGAATTTCAACCATCTTAATACAATAATTATTATAATAGGTAAATGCTATAAGAGCTGTAGAAAAGTAAGCAGACATGTAGTCTAAACGAATGAAAGCATTAGATAAATAAATGATGCAACCAGCTATCAACAACAGTTATCTTTCTAGTTCCAAGTGTTAAACTAGACTATATAAGGAAGCCTTATGGTATTGTTTTTAGTAAGATGTTCAAAACCAATGTTATAGTGTAATTAGTGCTGGTATATCCAAATACAGCTAAGGATGGGGCTACAATAAAGGTACCATATAGACATATCACATTCTACAACTTGAAGGGCTATCAATCCACAGTAAGTACCTGAGTCACATAGGAGACCGGCTAGGGGTTGTGTAAAAAAGAGAAATTAGCCGATTCCCATTCTTATATGGCGTGACTCTGCAGTTAATGTTCCAGAAAGGGGCAGCACACAGAGAGCAAAAACCATTCTCCCTCCTACAGCAGATGCAACATGGCTCGGATGAGAAAGCCTGCACTCCGCTCCAGTATGGAACATCTGGACTCCCAACAAAAGGGCTAGTTCTTTCCTCATCCGGCAAGAAATACCAGACTTCAGTAATGGGCCATGTGACATCCGCTCGTGACAGGGTAAGTAAGATAACTTCCATACGGCCATGTTTTCACTCAGATCACTCAACTCCATCTGGGTCTTCTCGCGCCACCCTTCAGTAGCATCCGCTGGGGCCTGGGTACTGGGACAATTCCCACAATTAGTGTGTGAGGGAGCATCTGGGGTCTGAACTGATTCGCTGCCTGTTAGAAGCAGTGGAGCTAATCTTGTCTCAACCTCCGGTCTCCATATAGCAGGGGCCTCCGCAATATCACAGCTTCCTCCAGATAGCGCCTGAACTGTACACTTGAGCTCCTTTTCTTGCGACTCCGATAGGCAGTACAGCATTGACATTAAGTCTTCAGTTAAACTCCGGTAATGTTTCTCCAGGAGTCTCTGCATGTTCAAATCCCATGTTTGTAGAGCGTCTATAGCGGTCGACGTAGCCATATGTAAACTGTGTCCAGAAGCTCCTCATGGCTTAGTGAAACATAAAGTTTCCGTAGAAATAGCTCAATAATGAATGATCTCTTCTTGCTTTAAATGTGGAACAGTTAAGATTAATGCTCAGCTGAACAACAAAGTGATTTCAGGCTTTGAAATATAATTTATTTGCTATAGTTTTAGTTAAAAGCCAGGAGCTTTCCAAAAGCACGTCTGGTTGCTTCAGTAGCTGGCTCCGCCCCCTCCACCATAATTTATATATATATATATATATATATATATATATATATATATATATATATGCATAATTTATGATTTCTTGGCAATTTTGTAGAGAATATGAATGATAAAACAAAAACTTTTCTTTCACTCATGGTTAGTGTTTGGCTGAAGCCATTTATTATAAATCAACTGTGTTTACTCTTTTTAAATCATAATGACAACAGAAACTACCCAAATGACCCTGATAAAAAGTTTACATACCCCAGTTCTTAATACCGTGTATTGCCCCCTTTAACATCAATGACAGCTTGAAGTCTTTTGTGGTATTTGTGGATGAGGCTCTTTATCTTCTCAGATGATAAATCTGCCCATTCTTCCTTGCAAAAAGCCTCCAGTTCCTGTAAATTCTTGGGCTGTCTTGCATAAACTGCATGTTTGAGATCTCCCCAGAGTGGCTCAATGATATTGAAGTCAGGAGACTGAGATGGTCACTCCAGAACCTTTACTTTATTCTGCTGTAGCCAATGACAGGTCAACTTGGCCTTGTGTTTAGGATCATTGTCATGTTGGAATGTCCAAGTATGTCCCATGCGCAGCTTCCGGGCTGATGAATGCAAATCTTCCTCCAGTATTTTTGATAACATACTGCATTCATCTTGTCATGAATTCTTACCGTATTGTAAGCGGGATACTTTGTGGCATTTGCGTAGTAATGGCTTTCTTCTGGTGACTCGACCATGCAGACAATCTTTCTTCAAGTGCCTCCTTATTGTGCATCTTGAAACAACCACACCACATGTTTTCAGAGAGTTCAATATTTCACCTGAAGTTTTTTGTGGGTTTTTCTTTGCATCCCGAACAATTTTCCTGGCAGTTGTGGCTGAAATTTTAGTTGGTCTACCTGACCGTGGTTTGGTTTCAAAATAACCCTTCATTTTCCACTTCTTGATTAGAGTTTGAACACTGCTGATTGGCATTCTTAATTCCTTGGATATCTTTTTATATCCCTTTCCTGTTTTATACAGTTCAACTACCTTTTCCCGCAGATTCTTTGACAATTCTTTTGCTTTCCCCGTGACTCAGAATCCAGATATGGTAGTGCAGCACTGGATGAAAGATGCAAGGGTCTGTCAGGAGTCTAGAAACTCATTGACCTTTTATACACACACACTAATTACAAGCAAACAGATCACAGGTGAGGATGGTTACCTTTAATAGCCATTCAAACCCCTTTGTGTCAATTTGTGTGCATGTTATCAGGCCAAAATCACCAGGGTATATAAACTTTTGATCAGGGTCATTGGGTAGTTTCTGTTGTCATTATGATTTAAAAAGAGTAAACACAGTTGTTTGATAATAAATGGCTTCAGCCAAACACTAACCATGAGTGAAAGAAAAGTTTTTGTGTTATCATTCATATTCTCTGAAAAATGGCAAAGAAATCATAAATTCTGCCAGGGTATGTAAACTTATGAGCACAACTGTGTGTGTATATATATATATATATATATATATATATATATATATATATATATATATATATATATAACACGTAAGAACTTTCTGTGCTAAGATCCCCTAACAGATGTAATTGGCAAAAAATTTAAATAAACAATGTGAATAAATAATAAAACAATATTATATGCAAGTGAACCAATGACAGGTTACTCCTAAAAATAGCTTAAACGTGATACTGTTAATGAAGTCCGTTGTATGGTAAAACCATAAAGATTCAATGGTGGAATACAGCAGGTAAATTAAAGAGAGCAGCGCCTCTCACCATTAGATGAAGCCTGAATCGGCTGTATAATTGTCCCAACCTGCAGATGTATAATAGGTTTCAGCGGTGGATCCGTTCTCTGTGTGAATCTCCAAGGCTCTTAGTTGGAACACAGGGCAGTAGGGTAATGATGTCACTCGGTGTCAGCTACGGAATCCGAGATGCAGCTCCACTGATGCTGAGTTCTTCTTCTCTCAGCCGGTGTACATACAGAAAAAAAGGAAGGAGAGAGGAGCGCAAACTCAATTCAAGTGAGTTTATTAAAACCACATAAATATATAACGCAAGGAAAAAGCTGCACTTACAACATGCACAAAATAAAAGGGCAC
The DNA here is from genome assembly GCF_027579735.1 of Bombina bombina. Classification (NCBI taxonomy): domain Eukaryota; kingdom Metazoa; phylum Chordata; class Amphibia; order Anura; family Bombinatoridae; genus Bombina; species Bombina bombina. The sequence goes on along the minus strand of NC_069504.1, from coordinate 453,559,768 downwards.
ATAGGATATGACAGATGAACAGGAACAACAGTGTAAACCGGATATATTCACCACATCCCACCAGGTGACGTCCAGACCCCAAAAACACCTTCTGGCCTGTATCGACTGGATCTGGATGTGTGTCTCAATTACACACAAACATATGTAGAACCTCAACGCTTTTCCCCCTTTTTGCGAATGGGCTTTCTCAAGAGGACAAATGGATATCCATTTCCCCACCAAAAAAAATGTTCACTTTTACACAAACTTTTTCACAAACCTTAGGTTTCTCACTGAAATGATTTTCAAAAAGATTGTGCAATTATGACACAAATGGTTGTAAATGCTTCTCTGGGATCCCCTTTGTTCAGATATAGCACATGTGTATTATGCTCAGCAGTTAAGGGGTTAATTAGGGAGCTTGTAGGGAGCTTGTAGGGTTAATTTTAGCTTTAGTGTAGTGTAGTAGACAACCCCAAGTATTAATCTAGGCACATTTTGGTATATTTCATGCCACCATTTCACCGCCAAATGCGATCAAATACAAAAAATTGTTAACTTTTTCACAATTTTAGGTTTCTCACTGAAATTATTTACAAACAGTTTGTGCAATCATGGCACAAATGGTTGCAAATGCTTCTCTGGGTTTCCCTCTGTTCAGAAATAGCAGAAACATATGGCTTTGGCATTGCTTTTTGGTAATTTGAAGGCTGCTAAATACCGCTGCGCAACACACGTGTATTATGCCCAGCAGTTAAGGGGTTAATTAGGTAGCTTGCAGGGTTAATTTTAGCTTTAGTGTAGAGATCAGCTCCCACCTGACACATCCCACCCCGTGATCCCTGACCCCCTGAAAACAGATCTCGTCCCTCCCCCACCTCACAATTGTCACCACCAGAAAGCCCATAGATCTCTCTAACCCTCCCCCCTCTACCTTTTTGCCTCCATCTTGGGTACTGGCAGCTTTCTGCAGGACCCAAATTTGGCGAAAACATTTGTTTTTATTCTTTTTTAATAATTAACCATTTTCTGTAGTGTAGCTGCCCCCCTCAATACTCTACCCCCCTTCCCCTCCCAGATCCCTTGCACAAATATTTATTCCCCCCCTCCCTCTTCCTCCTTCCCATACATTTATAATACATTTTGTCCAATGTGGCTCGTGTTCACGCATGCCGCCGGCGTCCAACCGGCTGTACTCCCGCGGCATTGTGCACACTAAAATGGGACCTGATCTGGAACCAATGATGGGCCACCCACCCACCTCCCTGCTACAGCTCCCACCCACCAACGATTGGCACCATCGATGACCGATGCAGAGAGGTCCACAGAGTGCTTCTCTCAGCATCGGTGGAGAAAAAAGGGTATTGCAGTGATGCCTCAATATCAAGGCATCACTGCAATACCCTGAAAGTGTCTGGAAGCAATCAGGATCTCTTCCAGCACTTCAAACCCAAGAGGACGTGCCAGGCACGTCCTTGGTCATTAAGGGTAGTTTTTTGTAGGACGTACCTGGCAAGTCCTCAGACGTTAAGGGGTTAAGCTACAGAAATATTCAAAATATTTTATATATTTAAATAAGCTAAAGGTGAAGCAACACCCTATTTGGTTAGATATTTTTATATAAATAATTAAGCTACAGGTATAGCAAAACACTCTATTTGGACGAACTACTGTCCTAAATATATTCCAGATATTGTAGGTATATATATATATATATATATATATATATATATATATATATATATATATATATAATTAAGGTAAAGGTGTAGCAAAACCATATTTGATCAGACTTATTCTATATTTATATATTTAAGCTACAGGTGTAGTGACACCCTATTTGGACGGACTGCTGTCCTAAATATATCCAAAATATTTTATATATTTAAATAAGCTAAAGATGAACCAACATCCTATTTGGCTAGACTTATTTTATATAAAAAATATTTAAGCCACAGGTATAGCAAAACACTCAATGTGGATGAAATACTGTCCAAAATATATCCAAAATATTTTATATATATAATAATTAAGGTAAAGGTCACACATATATTTATATATATATATATATATATATATATATAAAGTACAAAAAAGGCAGCACTCACCAGTGTTAGCAAAAAATAAAAATTAACTTTTAAAATAGCATATTAAAAAACAAAGGGAGATTGCATGACGTTTCGGTGCTGTACTGGCACCTTTATCAAATGATCCAAAAGTAGAGACAGTCCCAAAGTTAGTTCATCCTCAATGTGATGTCCCACAAAAGAATGCATAAAACCAGTTAGACTACAGTTAATTTATACCCTTCACAAATGACCAAATTACAAACACCTGAATCGTGAAAGCATTGCCTACGTGCACGTTCTCTATTGTTACGTAGCATGTTCAGATAGGTCAGCATATTCTACCTTAGGTATCACATTCACCTTACGTAGTGAACCGCATGGCTAATTAGCATAACCGATGATACGATAATGAAGTAACGTCCCCTCTGTGTACGTAGTGAAGTGAAGTATAGTTTGTATGCCTCTTAGCGAAGGACGGATGTAAAACACATGATCCAAAAGGCAACAATGTTGCATATCGACAAACTTGCACAACTTCAAGTTCCACATATAGCTGGTGATTCCGTAATTCAGGCATAACAAACTTCCGATGTTAGACACACGATCAGATCGTCTGTCACTTGACTCGTAGATGTATCACGCGCTTTATTGGATGTCATTGTGAGGGTTTACACTTGTCACAATTAATTATAGAGTGCTTGGTGTGAGGTGTCAAACGCATGGTCATAAGCACTGTCAGTGCCTCCAGGAGAACTTGCTCCATCTTCATGCCCCACATATAGTGGGTGTTTCCACATCTCCAAAACCAATTTATTAGAATTAGTGTCGCAAACCTAAAATTTTGCGTTCGCGAATGGCGGACGCGAACTTCCACAACTGTTCGCGAACAGGCGAACCGGGCGAACCGCCATAGACTTCAATAGGCAGGCAAATTTTAAAACCCACAGGGACTCTTTCTGGCCACAATAGTGATGGAAAAGTTGTTTCAAGGGTACTAACACCTGGACTGTGGCATGCCGGAGGGGGATCCATGGCAAAACTCCCATGGAAAATTACATAGTTGATGCAGAGTCTGGTTTTAATCCATAAAGGGCATAAATCACCTAACATTCCTAAATTGTTTGGAATAGCGTGCTTTAAAACATCAGGTATGTACACTACTGTTACACCAGATATGAGTTGCACTGGGGTGACACTGTGCCCTGACAGGCAGGCACTGAAACGCACACGTGTGAAGGAAACTGACTGCTATTATTTAACACAGTCAAAAAAGTGTTTTTTTTTTTTAAATCTACACTACTGTTACACCACATATGAGTTGCACTGGGGTGACACTGTGCCCTGGCAGGCAGGCACTTAAACGCACACGTGTGAAGGAAACTGACTGCTATTATTTAACACAGTCAAAAAAGTGTTGTTTTTTTTAAATCTACACTACTGTTACACCAGATATGAGTTGCACTGGGGTGACATTGTGCCCTGGCAGGCAGGCACTTAAACGCACACGTGTGAAGGAAACTGACTGCTATTATTTAACACAGTCAAAAAAGTGTTGTTGTTTTTTAAAATCTACACTACTGTTACACCAGATATGAGTTGCACTGGGGTGACACTGTGCCCTGGCAGGCAGGCACTAAACGCATACGTGTGAAGGAAACTGACTGCTATTATTTAACACAGTCAAAAAAAAGTGTTATTTTTTTTAAATCTACACTACTGTTACACCAGATACACCAGATATGAGTTGCACTGGGGTGACACTGTGCCCTGGCAGGCAGGCACTTAAACGCACACGTGTGAAGGAAACTGACTGCTATTATTTAACACAGTCAAAAAAGTGGTGGCACTGGGCAAGTGGGCACAGTATACGCTGTGAGCCTGACACACACGCTGGCAGGCAGGCAACTGCAATTAGATTACACAGGAAAAAAAAAAAAGCAGCCCTAAAAAGGTTTTTTTGGGGTGCTGTCCTTACAGCAGAGATCAGATGAGTCCTTCAGGACTGTAGTGGACACTGAATACACTAGCCTAGCTATAGATTTCCCTACTAAATCAGCAGCGGCTACACTGTCCCTCCTCTCACTAACAATGCAGCTTCCGAATGAATCTAAAATGGATGCTGTCCAGGAGGTAGGAGGGTCTGGGAGGGAGGGTCTGCTGCTGATTGGCTAGAATGTGCCTGCTGACTGTGAGGTACAGGTTCAAAGTATTACTCAATGATGATGAATAGGGGGCGGATCGAACATCGCATATGTTCGCCCGCTGCGTCGAACGCGAACATGCTATGTTCGCCGGGAACTATTCGCCGACGAACAATTCGCAACATCACTAATTAGAATATAACATTCCTTGTAGACTAGATGAAAAAATACTTTAGGTGTTGAAATGAAGCACTAGCAAGCCTTTTACACGACAGGTGTTTGAAATGTAAAGAAGGGTTTCCAGACACAAATATGAAGAAAACAAAATTACAGCAAACATTGTGTCACATAGATAAAAAGCTGTTCGTCATTTGTGAAGGGTATACTTGAACTGTAGTCTAACTGGTTTTATACTTTCTTTTGTGGGACATCACATTGAGGATGAACTGACTTTGGGACTGTCTCTACTTTGGGATCATTTTATAAAGGTGCCAGTACAGCACCGAAATGTCATGCAATCTCCCTTTGTTTTTTAATATGCTATATTAAAGCTACAGGTGTAGTGACACCCTATTTGGACGAACTGCTGTCCTAAATATATCCAAAATATTTTATTTATATATATATATATATATATATATATATATATATATATATAATTAAACTACAGCTGTAGCAAAACCTTATTTGATCAGACTTATTCTGTATATATATTTAAGCTACAGGTATAGTGACACCCTATATGGATGGACTGCTGCCCTAAATATATCCCACAAATATATAATTAATGTATGTATTGGGTACTTGTAAAGTGCGGCTAATCACCCGTAAGGGTCTCAAGGCACTGCTCATTTTATCGACCTCAGAAGAATGAAAGGCTGAGTGGACCTCGCCGGGGATCGAACCTTTGCTACAGAGCTCAGCCACAGTGCCTTAGCACACTGTCTTTTTGCCAACTGCATCAGATAATATGACTAAACACGCGAGGGAGGGGCATGGTTTGCCGCCAGAGACACACATGACTTGCCGCAAGCGAGATGCAAGGCTTTCCTCGAGCGTGCAGAGTTTGATTTACACTAAGGGCACTATATTTCTATTTAGTATGGCCGGTGGCAAAATAGATAGTAAAGATAGGCGATTACAGTGATCATCTGATTGGTCTGTGTGTCCGTGTGTGACATGATGCACAACTAATCAGATGTATGGAATCACCAGAAGTGACATCAGATTGGAGTTGTCGATGTCTTGGAGTTTTCGATAGAACACCGGTATTCTGTTGAAAACGACAATACATCGAAACCTCCAATATGGTGTCACTTCCGGTGATTCCATCCATCTGATTGGCTGTGCATCATGTCACTCACGGACACACAGACCAATCAGATGGGCACTATAATAGCCTATTTCACAGAATAGAAGTTGAGAAGTTGTGATCTGCAATTTCCGTAACTCCGCCCTCACATTATTTATACAGTATCAATGCATAGTGACTGTGTAAATAATGTAGACACTGACACTGAAATAATAAGCAGTTGTATAAATCATGTACTTTTATAATGCCTGCACTTTTTATCGTAAAATTCTACATACACTTCATTTCGGTACATACAGCTAACTGCTATATTAAGTCAGTATGTACATTATTTATACATTACAACTGCTTATTATTGTAGTGTCAGTGTCTACACTATGCATTGTGACTGTATTAATAATGTGTAGGCTTAGCTGACTACAAAACCGCAACGGAGCCGCTTCACAATAAAATTCCCTAAACTTTAAAACCCATAATTCTGCCATCAACCAAAAAATGCAAAAAATTAATAATTCCTAATCCGACAATTACCCATATCGCAATCTACCTAATACAGTAATTAACCACTAAACCGCAAACCCACCCACATTTACACCATCCCCCCAAAACAGCAATTAATAATAAAATGATTTACCGCTAATCTAACAACCCCCCACATCGGAATCTAACTATTATAATTATTAACCTCTAAACCGCCAACCACAAAGATCATAATCTATTTTATAAAGTGATTAACCCCTAAACAGTTAACACGCAAAAAAAACAAATTAACCTATAAAACACTAAACCGCCAAACCCACACAACCCAAAAAAATAATCTAATATCTTACCCCCTAATACCCCCATACATTAACCCTAATTAAATTAAAATTTAAAAATAATTCCAAACCTAAATTAGTTACAAAAAATACCTAACGTTAAAAAAAATAAAAAAATACTAACATTACAGATAATTTTAAGATATTAAAATTACTAAAAAATAAAAAAATCTAAGATTACAAAAAAAAGCTAACATTACAGAAAAAAAAACAACACTATCCAAAATAAATTACTTTTATTCCTAATCTAATACCCCTTAATAAAAAAGCCACCCCAAAATGAAACCCTAATCTAACAAAAAACTACCAATAGCCCTTAAAAGGGCCTTTTGTAGGGCATTGCCCTGAGTTAAACATCTCTTTTAGATTAAAAAACTACAAAGACCACCCCAACAGTAAACCCCCCCACCTAACCATGCCCCCGAAAATAAAAATCCTACCTCTAAAAAAACCTAAGCTACCCATTGCCCCCAAAGGGGCATTTGTATGCGCATTGCCCTTAAAAGGGCAATAAGCTCTTTTGCATCCATACAAAAAAAAATCAAAAAGCCCTAATCTAAAAAAAATCACCTCAATTTTTTAAAAAAAAAAAACCCTAAATCTATCCCCAAAATAGGTACTCACAGTTTCTGAAGTCCGGCGGTGAAGATCTTTTTCCAGGCGGATCCATGTTCTATCTTCATCCTGGAGTGAAGGAACTGCGAATTTCGACCGTGGAGAGGAGGCGGCAGTGAAGCGGAGGTAGAGACAGAGCAGGAATGGCATTGTGGAGGATCCTCTTCATACGGTCGCCGCTGTACACTGAAGATTGAATTCAAGGTACCCCATTTATGTAGGGGTACCTTGAATTCCTATTGGCTGAAATTTTGAAATCAGCCAATAGGATGAGAGCTACTAAAATTCCTGTTGACTGATTTGAACAGCCAATAGGATTTCAGTAGCTCTCATCCTATTGGTTGCATTCCTATTGGCTGAAATTTTGAAATCATCCAATAGAATGAGAGCTACTGAAATCCTATTGGCTGTTCAAATCAGTGGGTGGGGGGGTTACTGTTAGGGGGGAGTTAGGGGAAGTATTTTTTAAATGTAAAAGAGCTGTTTAACTTAGGACAATGCCCTACAAAAGGCCCTTTAAGGGCTATTGGTATTTTAGTATTAGATTAAGGGGTGTTTTTATTTTGGGGGTCTTTTACATTTTCATAGGGATTAGGTTTAATTTTTTTATTTTTGATAATATTGTTTATTATTTTATATAATGTTAGACTTTTTATTTTCTGTAATTTTAGCTTAATTTAAACTTATTTTTTTATGTTTAAAGTAATGTTAGGTATTTTATTTTAATTGTAATTTAGGATTACTTTAATTTATGTAATGGGGTTAATTTAGGAGGTGTTAGGTTAGGGGGCTTAGTGATTAGTTAGGGGTTTAGTGATTAGTTAATTGTGATGTGGGTTATTGTCGTTTTAGGGGTTAATAGATTTATTAGGTTAATTGCAATGTGGGTTATTGGCGGATTAGGGGTTAATAGTTTAAATAGCTAGATTGCATTGTGGGGGATGGCGGATTAGGGGTTATTAGATTTAATAGATAGTTTGCAATGTTGGGGCATTACAGATTAGGGGTTAATAGATTTAATAGATGCATTGCGGATTAGTGGTTTATAGTTTAAATAGCTAGTTTGCGTTGTGTTGCATGGCGGTTTAGAAGTTAATAGATTTATTATAAATTGCGAAGTGGTGGGGATGGCAGATAGAGGGGTTTTGAAGTGTCGGGTTTGATTTCAATGGGAAAAAGTTCTCGAAGAGCACCTTTTTCCTGTTTCACACCTAGTTGAGCTGGGTGTTATTTTTGTTAGTGTATCGGCAGCTTCCAAGTTCCAACAGTGTATTTACGGTTTGCACGGGCATTGGAAACCAGGTATTATTTAAAGATTAGCGGCTTCCTATACTTTGTATGGGACATGATAATGTTTTCGGCAGCTGGAGTCTGGTTGCCGAAATTGAGGTATACCGGGCCTTTGGAAGCAGTCAATAAACTATATTTCTTCCGACAGTATATTTATCGGTTTGCAAGTGCACACAAATGAAATTACAGCTCAATGGAAGCGAGCCCTCAGTAAATAAAAAAATAAATATTAAACCTAAACTGCCATAACCCCATACCCAATCTAACCCTACTCTACCTAACACCTAACCGCATCTCTAAACTAACCCCACTAATTAACAAAAATAAATAAAATCTAAGTTACAATAAAAAAAAATCAAAGTTACAAAAAATAATAAACTACAGTATCTAAAATAAATAAGCCATTATACCTAACACTAAACTAAATGCCCCATAAAATAAAATACCCACCCAAAACAATAAAAACACTAAACACTCAGCCAATCAGAGGATCCTGATTACACAATGGTGAGTACCACTTTTGGTGTTAGTTAGGTCTTTTTAGGGGTGCTTGTTTATTATTTTTAAAAATGAAGTTTTTTATTTTAACTTTTATTTTCTAAGATAGATTGTTTTTGTTAGATTTTGTTAATTTGGGGGTGTTGTATTATTGTAGAGGGGGTGTTTGTAAATTTTTTTTTTTTGCAAAAAAGCTGATCACTTTAAGGCAATCCCCTACAAAAGGCCATTTTAAGGGCTATTGTAATTTATTTTAGTGTTAGTGTTTAGTTTTTTTGTTTTTGTTTTGGGTGGGTTTTTTATTATATAGGCTATGTAGTTTAGTATTAGGTATAATTTTTATATATATATTATTATTATTATTTTTTGTAACTTAGTGGAGTTAGTTTAGAGGGGTTAGGTGTATTAGTGTAGTTCTAATTTGCATTGGGAAGTGGTGGTTTAGGCTTTAATCTCCTAATCAAAGCCCATACCTTTATGGGGGTTGATTAAGTAATTAGTGTTAGTTAGTATTAAGTAGGCCTTAATCTCTTAACCACCTCCCATACCTGTATGGGGGTTGATTAGTGTTAAAGGAAGACAGAATCCAGCACTGCAATCCACAGGATAGACCGACCTGAGGCTACTACCAAGCTCCCAAATATAGCATAAAAGAAATTATACCGAGGGTCTCCTTAATGCCAAAATGTATTTAATTCTAAATAATGTCCATAATATGGTCAAAAGAGCAAGAGTTGATTAGTGTTAGTTAGTATTTAGTAGGCCTTAATCTCCTAACCACCCACATACATGTAGGGGGGTTGATTAGGTAATTATTGATGATTACCATTTATTAGGCCTTAATCTACTAACCACCCCTCTTACCGGTATAGGTGATTGGTTAGGGCAGTTTAGGGGTTAATAGCTACAATTTTTTTGCATATATTAATTGAAATATATCCATTGAAATGTATTTATGTTAGCTTGTTGTGTTTATAAATGATAACATAGATATATATGTTAATATATATTTATGTTATAGTAGTCAGGAGCATTAAATTATAGTTTTACATAACAGGCATGCAATTGTAATTATACTGTCTTTAATATCAAATAATAAATACAACAAGAAACAATTACATTTTATCATCATTTTAGGTTAATGTTTAAATTATATGCATAGTCATGTACAATTCATATTCTTTAAAGCATTGTATATATCTATAAGCTAAAAGTATTTAATTATGCTTTCTATTATTTTAAACATAAATATATATATACAATTTTATATATATATATTTCTAATAATAGCAAGCAACCATTAAATCCCTTTTAAGAAATCTATAATACTTTAAATAACCTACATTGTACTTCACAATGCATATTTTGTCAAGGAGATGTGGTAAACGCCATAGGTGCGGCAAAACCTTGCCGACCTAGCCGGGCTCCTGGAACTCAGCACCGAACCGGAATTGTGCCCCGTTCTGCTGTTTCTTCAAATTTGGTTGCCATTCCCCCCAGAATGTAGCACCCCAAGACAAGTGGTATGCCAAAGTGCCTCATCAAATTGCAGACAACATACTAAAAGGGCAACTTGATCCCCTGCACCCTACTCTATCAGAACCCCTTTTAAGAAGTGGCAGACCAGGCCTCAAGCCCGGCTAGGCCGACGAGGTTTTGCAGTCAGCTCCCGACATTTTAACGCCTGTCTGTGACACATTATTTAAACATTAATTATAATTTTAGCAACATAGCTTCATAGTTATAATGGGAAGGTTTATTATTTTGTATAGTTTATAATAGTGAAGTATTTTTGTGACAGTTGGCAGTATGTGGGGGTTAGCTGTGGAGTTCCAGGGGAGTAAGGGTAGACATAACAGGCATTACGGTATTTGTATGGGCATTGCCCTTAAAAGGGCATTCAACTCTTTTATGAAATGCCCAAGCCCTAATCTAAAAATAAAAACCCACCCAAAATGAAAAAAAAAAAAATTACACAAAATAACAAAAGAATTATCCAAAATAATAAAAATTATTCCTATTATAATTCCCATTTAAAATAAAAACCTCCTCGAAATAAAAAAACCTAATCTACAATAAACTACCAACAGCCCTTAAAAGGGCCTTTTGTAGGGCATTGCCTTAAGTTAAACAGCCCCTTTACAAACCCCCACCCCCCCAAACCCACAAAATAAAAAAAACTATCTAAAAAACCTAAGCTAACCATTGCCTTGAAAAGGGCATTTGTATGGACATTACCCTTAAAAGGGTATTTAGCTCTTTTGCATTGCCCTGCAAAGGGCATTTAGCTCTTTTATGAAAAGCCCAAACCCTAAACTAAAAAAAAAACCCACCAAAAAAAAAACTTAAAAAAAGCTATCACTAACCCCCGAAGATCCACTTACATGATCTTCATACAGGAGGCAAAGTCCACATCCAGGCAGCGAGAAGTCTTCATCCAGATGGCCTCTTCTATCTTCATCCAGGCGCCGAAGTCTTCATTCAGGCGGCGAGAATCCAGGCGGCCTCTTCTGTCTTCATCCCAGCGGCACGGAGCGGTCCATCCTGAAGACATCCTGCGCGGAGCATCCTCTTTATACGGTCGGCTCCATATACTGAATATTCAATGCAAGATACGTGATTCAAAATTGCATTCCTATTGGCTGATTTAATTTTGGAAATTCAAATCAGCCAATAGGATGAGAGCTACTGAAATCCTATTGGCTGTTCAAATCAGCCAATAGGATGAGAGCTACTGAAATTCTATTACACAAAGTCAATAAAGTCTGACTCAAGATAGGGGGCGCTATAACAGTCTGATGCAATGTGTGCATATATCAATATACCTATGTATAAATAAATGGTAACAATTTACCTATATCAACACACCTGTATATATATATAAAGTTGTAGTTTGATACTACCTAAAATAACAAAATTAAAAAGCAGTCATACAAAAAGAGTGCATAAACATATACAAAAAATGATTGTGAGTCTCTTGGTATAATTTGCACATATATCGAAAGGTCCACCTGATGTGACTCAGATGATACCGATATTTGATAGTAGGCTGCTCTCTCCTCACAAATAGATGTCAGGAAATCTAGAAGGATATACGGAACACGAGAGGCGCATGTGTGTACCAATAACACAATGGAAATAACCCAGATATGGCCCTAATCAGGGTACTCACATTTGTGAGGAGCACTCAGACAGTGCTATTAGAAGCAGGCTGGATATTTTGCAGCAACCCAGCTCACTGTTCAGTCTTGGATAACCGGAACATAGGATCCCAAAATCTGGATAAACAAACAAAAGGGGCACCTGTGTGTGCAAGTAGTATAACATAGTAATTGTAATAAAAACCCTACTCAGGGTACTCACATTTGAAAGGAGCACTCAGACAGTGCTATTAGGAACAGGCTGGGTAGTTGGCAGCAACCCAGCTTACTGGTCACCTCGATAAGCCAAAGCTCTCGAACACAGGAACACAGAACCCTGATAATGAACTGCAGCAACAGAAGGATAGCAGTCTCTGTAGCAAATGACTCCCTATGGGAGTGATTAGTATGTACAAGGCTAATTGATTGAGGTTCCAGAGATGATATTGCTAATAAAAGGAAATTTATTTAAAAAAAATTAATAAAAAAATGTGTATAAAACCCAATGGAACCCTAAGGTGGGATATGCTAGCTGCCTCATCCTATTGGCTGTTTTGAACAGCCAATAGGATTTCAGTAGCTCTCATCCTATTGGCTGATTTGAATTTCCAAAACAAATCGGCCAATAGGAATGCAAGGGACGCCATTTTGAGACGGCTCCCTTGCATTGAAAATTCAGTGTATGGCGGCGACCGTATGAAGAGGATGCCCTGCACCGGATGTTTTCAGGATGGACCCACTCCGCGCCGCTGGGAGGAAGATAGAAGATGCTGCCTGGATGAAGATAGAAGAGGCCTCCGGGATGAAGACTTCTCGCCGCCTGGATGAGGACTTCACCACCTGGAGGAAGATAGAAGAGGCTGTCTGGATTAAGACTTCGCTGCCTGGATGAAGATCGTTCAAGCAGGACTTCAAAAACTGTAACTCGATCTTTTAGGGTTAGTTTTTTTAAGGTTTTTTTTGGGTGGGTTTTTGTTTTAGTTAGGTTTTGGGCTTTTCATAAAATAGCTAAATGCCCTTTTCAGAGCAATGCAAAAGAGCTAAATGCCATTTTAAGGGCAATGCCCATACAAATGCTCTTTTCAGGGCAATGGGTAGCTTAGGTTTTTGTTAGAGTTAGGTTATTTTATTTTGGGGGACTGGTTGGGTGGTGGGTTTTACTGTTTTTTTACAGGTAAAAGAGCTGTTTAACTTAGGGCAATGCCCTACAAAAGGCCCTTTTAAGGGCTATTGGTAGTTTATTGTAGGCTAGGGTTTTTTTTATTTTGTATGGGCTTTTTTATTTTGATAGGTCTATTAGATTAGTTGTAATTCTTTTTTATTTTTGATAATTTCGTTTGTTATTTTTCGTAATTTAGTGTTTGTTATTTTTTGTAATTTAGTATTTTTTATTTCTTGTAATTAGATACGCCTAGATTACGAGTTTTGTCGGTAAAGACCTGCGGGGCTAACAAGACTTTTTTTCCAGTGCACACTTTAAACAACGCTGGTATTACAAGTTTTCTGTAATTAGATACGCCTAGATTATGAGTTTTGTCGGTAAAGACCTGCGGGGCTAACAAGACTTTTTTTCCAGTGCACACTTTAAACAACCCTGGTATTACAAGTTTTCTGAATGGCAGCGTTAGCCTCAGAAAAGTGATCATTGAGCAAATTTAGCTCCACTTCTACCTGTAATACCAGCGTTGCTTACGGTAGCGGTAAGCTGGCAAAACGTGCTCTTGCACGATTTCCCCATAGGAAACAATAGTGCTGAGATGGCTGAAAAAAAACCTAACACCTTTAAAAAAGCAGCTTTCAGCTTCTATCGCAGTCCCATTGTTTCCTATGGGAAAACACTTTCTAAGTCTACACCTAACACCCTAACATGAACACCCCTAACCTAACATGAACACCCCTAACCTTACACTTATTAACCTCTAATCTGCCGCCCCCAACATCGTCGCCACCTGCTTTATACTATTAACCCCTAATCTTCCGCTCCGGACATTGCCGCCACCTACATTATACCTATGAACCCCTAATCTGCTGCCCCTAACATCGCCGACACCTATATTATATTTCTTAACCCCTAATCTGCTGCCTCCAACGTCGCCGCCACCTACCTACAATTATTAACCCCTAATCTGCCGACCGGACATCGCAGCCACTTTAATAAATGTATTAACTCCTAAACCGCCGCACTCCCGCCTCGCAAACATTATAGTAAATTTTATTAACCCCTAATCTGCCCCCCCCAACGTCGCCGCCACCTACCTAAAATTATTAACCCCTAATCTTCCGACCCCAATGTCGCCGCTTCTATAATAAAGTTATTTACCCCTAAACCTAAGTCTAACCCTAACCCTAACACCCCCTAACTTAAATCTATTTTTAATAAATCTAGATAAAATTACTATAATTAAATAAATTTATCCTATTTAAAACTAAATACTTACCTATAAAATAAACCCTAATATAGCTACAATATAACTAATAGTTACATTGTAGCTATTTTAGGATTTATATTTATTTTACAGGCCTCGCATTCTATTGGCTGATCCAATGAATTAAATCAACCAATCGGAATTTTCCTACCTTAATTCCTATTGGCTGGTAGAATCCTATCAGCCAATCGGAATTCGAGGGACGCTATCTTGGATGACGTCATTTAAAGGAACCTTCATTCTTCGTTAGGACTTCGATTGAAGAGGATGGCTCCGTGTCGGCTGAATAGAAGATGGCTCTGCTCCGCTCCGAAGGGATGAAGATAGAAGATGCCGCCTGGATGAAGATGTCTGCTGGTCTGGATGTCCTCTTCTCCTCTGATAGGATGAAGACTTCTGCCGGTCCGGATGTCCTCTTCTAGCCCTTCGGTGCCCGGCTGGGTGAACATGGCTCAAGGTAGGGTGATCTTCAATGGGGTAGTGTTAGGTTTTTAAGGGGGGATCAGGTGGGTTTTAGAGTAGGGGTGTGTGGGTGGTGCGTTGTAATGTTGGGGGGGTATTGTATTTCTTTTTGTTACAGGTAAAAGAGCTAATTACTTTGGGGCAATGCCCCACAAAAAGTCCTTTTAAGGGCTGGTAAAAGAGCTGATTACTTTGTAATTTAGTTTAGGATAGGGAATTTTATTATTTTGGGGGGCTTTTTTATTGTATTAGGGGGCTTAGATTAGGTGTAATTAGATTAAACTTCTTGTAATATTTTTTATTTTTTGTAATTTAGTTTAGTTTATTTAATTGTATTTTATTTTAGATAATTGTAGTTAATTTATTTAATTAATTTATTGATAGTGTAGTGTTAGGTGTATTTTTAACTTAGGTTAGGATTTATTTTACAGATACTTTTGTACTTATTTTAACCAGGAAGTTATTAAATAGTTAATAACTATTTAATAGCTATTGTACCTAGTTAAAATAAATATAAAGTTGTCTGTAATATTAGTTATATTGTAGCTATATTAGGGTTTATTTTATAGGTAAGTATTTAGTTTTAAATAGGATTAATTTATTTAATTATAGTAATTTTATCTAGATTTATTAAAAATAGATTTAAGTTAGGGGGTGTTAGGGTTAGACTTAGGTTTAGGGGTTAATAACTTTATTATAGTAGCATCGACGTTGGGGTCGGAAGATTAGGGGTTAATAATTGTAGGTAGGTGGCGGCGACGTTGGGGGTGGCAGATTAGGGGTTAAGAAATATAATGTAGGTGTCGACGATGTTAGGGGCAGCATATTAGGGGTTCATAGGTATAATGTAGGTGGCGGCGATGTCCGGTCAGCAGATTAGGGGTTAATAATTTTTATTATATTGGTTGCGATGTGGGGAGGCCTCGGTTTAGGGGTTAATAGGTAGTTTATGGGTGTTAGTGTACATTGTAGCACTTTAGTTAAGAGTTTTATGCTCCTGCGTTAGCCCATAAAACTCTTAACTACTGACTTTTATATGCGGTAGGAGTCTTGGAGGTAGAGGCTTTACCGCTCACTTCTTCCAAGACTTGTAATACCAGCGTTAGCAAAATACCATTAAAAAGATAGGATACGCAATTGACGTAAGGGATTTGCGGTAGCCTCGAGTCGCGGAAGAAAAGTGAGCGGGGAGCCTCTACCTGCCAAACTTGTAAAACCAGCGTTAGATAAAAAGCAGCGTTGGGACCTCTCAAAGCTGCTTTTTAAGGCTAACGCAAAACTCGTAATCTCGCCGATAGTTTGTAATTTTTATAGTAGTGTTAGGATTTTTTAATGTGTATTTTAGTTTTATTTAATTGGTAGTTAGTTTAATATTAGTTAAATAGTTATATTAGTTTAATTGTTAGTTTAAACTTAGTTTTTTAATTTTGGCGGGAGGGCGGCAGTTTAGGGGTTAATAACTTTAGTACAGTGGCGGCGATGTGGGCAGATGGCAGATTAGGGGTTAATAATTTTTAAATAGTGTTTGTGATGCGGGAGGGTGGCAGTTTAAAGGTTAATAACTTTAGTATAGGTGGAATAGGGGATAATAATTTTTATTAGTGGCGGTGACGTCGGGAGCGGCAAATTAGGGGTTAATAACTTTAATATAGTGTTTGCGATGTGAGAAGGCCTCTGTTTAGGGGTTAATAGGTAGTTTATGGGTGTTTAGTATACTTTGTAACACTTTAGTTATGAGTTTTATGTAACAGTTTTGTTGCGTAAAACTTATAACTACGGCTTTTAGATTGCGAAGCGGAACTTGTTGGTATAGACTGGAACTCAAGCTTTTTAGCCTCACCGCAAAACTCATAATGGCAGTGCTATGAAAGTCCCATGAAAAAACTTGATTTTTACGAGTGCGGGACTGACGTTGCGTTACAGGCTGAAAGGCTTGTAGTACATCTATACCGACAAGACTTGTGATAGCTGCGATGCTGTTTTAATGCTGAAATTACCATTTTCAGTGTTAAAATACGAACGCAAAACTCGTAATCTAGGTGATATATATTTATGTGTTAATATGTGTATATACACATATAAACACATAAATATATATGTATATAAGCATAAACATATATATTTAAATATGCTGCCCGTTGATGCACAACTTACCCCTTTGCTGCGCTAGGTTCTCATGCTGTGTCTGATGGCATGAGAACAAGGCTCCCATTGGAGTCTATGGAATCTCGCTCTTGTAAGCACATTTGGATGTGCTAGTATTACAAAGTGGAGTGCAATAAAAGCGAAAACGATATTTTGCTCTCCACTTGTAATATGGCCCTGTATCAGCTGTATTAGGAATTTAGCTGGGCGTTCCGGGGGTGTGTAAATTAGGTGTGATATAGGTGTAGGTGGTCAAGGGGAGTTAGCTGGGTGTGCTAGTGGGAGTAGCCTGCACTTTTTTCAGACACATCGACACAAGACCGATATGTTGAGGCATAGGTTAGGTTTGAAGCATAGGTTAGCTCTGACATAGGTGTAGTTGTTCGGTGGGAGGTAGTGAGGCAGAGCAGGGGGTGTGTAGGTTAGGTGTGACGTACTTATAGGCAATCAGGGAGATTTAGCAGGGTGTGCTAGTGAGAGTAGATGCAGAGGGTCAAGACTCTCTCACTTTGTCTTCTAAATTTTGTTAATGTGGTGCAATGTCTGCGCCCTCTTTTGCCTAGATTATGACAAACGCACCAAAAGTTGAGTTATTTCACCCTACATAGCGCTGCCATTACAAGTTTTAAAACAGCCGGTTTGTGCATGCGATATGGCTGCATTGAGCTCCATACCGCACACAATCCAAGCGCTGTTTTGACGTGCTCGTGCACTCTTTCCCCATTGACATCAATGGGGAGAGCGGGTCACAATAAAGTCTAACACCTGCGATCGCGGAATGAAGAGCTAACGCAGCCCATTGATGTCTATGGGAAAAAATAATAATGTTTAAACCTAACACCCTAACATAAACCCCATGTCTAAACACCTCTAATCTGCTGCCCCTGACATTGCCGACACCTACATAATGTTATTAATCCCTAATATGCCATTACTGATATCGCCGTCAAAGAAATAAATCTATTAACCCTAATCTGCCGCTCCCAATATCGCCGCCACTATACTAAAGTTATTAACCCTTATTCCCCTGCACCCCAACATCACCCACACTATAATAAATATATTAACCCCTATTCTGCTGCTCCCCAACACTAAATAAAGTTATTAACCCCTAAACCTCTGTCCTCCCACATCACTACCACTAAATAAACCTATTAACCTCTAAACCACCAGCCCACCACATCAAAACAACCTAAATTAAACTATATTAACCCCTAAACCTAACCCTAACCCTAATGTAACCCTAACCCTAACGTAACCCTAAACCTAACCCTAATCCTAACACCCCCTAACTTTAACATAATTAAAATAGAGCTAAATTAAATTTACAATTATTAACTAAATAATTCCTATTTAAAACTAAATACATACTTATCTGTGAAATATAACCTAAGCTAGCTATAATATAACTAATAGTTATATTGTAGCTAGCATAGGTTTTATTTTTATTTCACAGGTAAGTTTGTATTTATTTTAACTAGGTAGAATACTGAGGCCTAGATTTAGAGTTGGGCGGGAGCCGTGAAAACCAGCGTTAGAGGCTCCTAACGCTGGTTTTTACCGCCCGCTGGTATTTGGAGTCAGTCAGGAAAGGGTCTAACGCTCACTTTGCAGCCGCGACTTTTCCATACCGCAGATCCCCCTACGCCATTTGAGTATCCTATCTTTTCAATGGGATCTTTCTAACGCTGGTATTTAGAGTCTTGGCTGAAGTGAGCGTTAGAAATCTAACGACTAAACTCCAGCCGCAGAAAAAAGTCAGTAGTTAAGAGCTTTCTGGGCTAACGCCGGTTTATAAAGCTCTTAACTATTGTGCTCTAAAGTACACTAACACCCATAAACTACCTATGTACCCCTAAACCGAGGCCCCCCCACACCGCCGCCACTCTATTACATTTTTTTAACCCCTAATCTGCCGCTCCGTACACCGCCGCCACCTACATTATCCCTATGTACCCCTAATCTGCTGCCCCTAATACCGCCGACACCTACATAATATTTATTAACCCCTAATCTGCCGCCCCCAACGTCGCCGCCACCTACCTACACTTAATAACCCCTAATCTGCCGACCGAACCGCACCGCTACTATAATAAATGTATTAACCCCTAATCCGCCTCTCTCCCGCCTCAATAACCCTATAATAAATAGTATTAACCCCTAATCTGCCCTCCCTAACATCGCCGACACCTAACTTCAAAATTAACCCCTAATCTGCCGAGCGGAGCTCACCGCTATTCTAATAAATTTTTTAACCCCTAAAGCTAAGTCTAACCCTAACACTAACACCCCCTAAGTTAAATATAATTTTTATCTAACGAAATAAATTAACTCTTATTAAATAAATTAATCCTATTTAAAACGAAATACTTTCCTGTAAAATAAACCATAATATAGCTACAATATAAATTATAATCATATTGTAGCTATTTTAGGATTAATATTTATTTTACAGGCAACTTTGTATTTATTTTAACCAGGTACAATTACAATAGCTATTAAATAGTTAATAACTATTTAATAGTTACCTAGTTAAAATAATTACAAAATTACCTGTAAAATAAATCCTAACCTAAGTTACAATTAAACCTTACACTACACTATCAATAAATTAATTAAATAAAATACCTACAAATAACTACAATTAAATAAACTAACTAAAGTACAAAAAATAAAAAAGAACTAAGTTACAAAAAATTAAAAAATATTTACAAACATTAGAAAAATATTACAACAATTTTAAACTAATTACACCTACTCTAAGCCCCCTAATAAAATAACAAAGACCCCCAAAATAAAAAAATGCCCTACCCTATTCTAAATTAAAAAAGTTCAAAGCTCTTTTACCTTACCAGCCCTGAAAAGGGCCATTTGCGGGGCATGCCCCAAAGAATTCAGCTCTTTTGCCTGTAAAAAAAAACATACAATACCCCCCCCAACATTACAACCCACCACCCACATACCCCTAATCTAACCCAAACCCCCCTTAAATAAACCTAACACTAAGCCCCTGAAGATCTTCCTACCTTATCTTCACCATGCCAGGTTCACCGATCGCTCCAGGCTCCGAAATCTTCATCCAAGCCCAAGCGGGGGCTGGCGATCCATAATCCGGCTGAAATCTTCTATCAAGCGGCGGCTGAAGAGGTCCAGAAGAGGCTCCAAAGTCTTCATCCTATCTGGGAAGAAGAGGAGATCCGGACCGGCAACCATCTTGATCCAAGCGGGATCTTCTATCTTCATCCGATGACAAACGGCTCCATCTTGAAGACCTCCAGCGCGGATCAATCTTCTTCTTCCGACGTCCAACTGAAGAATGAAGTTTCCTTTAAGGGACGTCATCCAAGATGGCGTCTCTCGAATTCTGATTGGCTGATAGGATTCTATCAGCCAATCGGAATTAAGGTAGGAAAATTCTGATTGGCTGATGGAATCAGCCAATCAGAATCAAGTTCAATCCGATTGGCTGATTCAATCAGCCAATCAGATTGAGCTCGCATTCTATTGGCTGATCGGAACAGCAAATAGAATGCGAGCTCAATCTGATTGGCTGATTGGATCAGCCAATCGGATTGAACTTGATTCTGATTGGCTGATTCCATCAGCCAATCAGAATTTTCCTACCTTAATTCCGATTGGCTGATAGAATCCTATCAGCCAATCGGAATTCGAGGGACGCCATCTTGGATGACGTCCCATAAAGGAACCTTCATTCTTCAGTTGGACGTCGGAAGAAGAAGATTGGTCTGCGCTGGAGGTCTTCAAGATGGAGCCGTTCGTCATCGGATGAAGATAGAAGATGCCGCTTGGATCAAGATGGTTGCCGGTCCGGATCTCCTCTTCTTCCCGGATAGGATGAAGACTTTGGAGCCTCTTCTGGACCTCTTCATCCGCCGCTTGATAGAAGATTTCAGCCGGATTATGGATCGCCAGCCCCCGCTTGGGCTTGGATGAAGATTTTGGAGCCTGGAGCGATCGGTGAACCTGGCATGGTGAAGATAAGGTAGGAAGATCTTCAGGGGCTTAGTGTTAGGTTTATTTAAGGGGGGTTTGGGTTAGATTAGGGGTATGTGGGTGGTGGGTTGTAATGTTGGGGGGGGGGTATTGTATGTTTTTTTTTACAGGCAAAAGAGCTGAATTCTTTGGGGCATGCCCCGCAATTGGCCCTTTTCAGGGCTGGTAAGGTAAAAGAGCTTTGAACTTTTTTAATTTAGAATAGGGTAGGGCATTTTTTTATTTTGGGGGTCTTTGTTATTTTATTAGGGGGCTTAGAGTAGGTGTAATTAGTTTAAAATTGTTGTAATATTTTTCTAATGTTTGTAAATATTTTTTTATTTTTTGTAACTTAGTTCTTTTTTATTTTTTGTACTTTAGTTAGTTTATTTAATTGTAGTTATTTGTAGGTATTGTATTTAATTAATTTATTGATAGTGTAGTGTTAGGTTTAATTGTAGATAATTGTAGGTATTTTATTTAATTAATTTATTGATAGTGTAGTGTTAGGTTTAATTGTAACTTAGGTTAGGATTTATTTTACAGGTAATTTTGTAATTATTTTAACTATTTTAGCTATTGTACCTGGTTAAAATAATTACAAAGTTGCCTGTAAAATAATTATTATCCTAAAATAGCTACAATATAATTATAATTTATATTGTAGCTATATTAGGATTTATTTTACAGGTAAGTATTTAGCTTTAAATAGGATTAATTTATATAATAAGAGTTAATTTATTTCGTTAGATTTAAATTATATTTAACTTAGGGGGGTGTTAGGGTTAGAGTTAGACTTAGCTTTAGGGGTTAATCCATTTATTAGAGTAGCGGCGAGATCCGGTTGGCAGATTAGGGGTTAATTATTGTAGGTAGGTGGAGGCGACGTTGTGGGGGGCAGATTAGAGGTTAATAAATATAATGTAGGGGTCGGCGGTGTTAGGGGCAGCAGATTAGGGGTACATAGGTATAATGTAGGTTGCGGCGGTGTACGGAGCGGCAGATTAGGGGTTAATAATAATATGCAGGGGTCAGCGATAGCAGGGGTGGCAGATTAGGGGTTAATACATATAATATAGGGGTCGGCGGTGTTAGGGGCAGCAGATTAGGGGTACATAGGTATAATGTAGGTAGCGGCGGTGTACGGAGCGGCAGATTAGGGTTTAAAAAAAATATGCAGGTGTCAGCGATAGCGGGGGCGGCAGAATAGGGGTTAATAAGTGTAAGGTTAGGGGTGTTTAGACTCGGGGTACATGTTAGAGTGTTAGGTGCAGATGTAGGAAGTGTTTCCCCATAGAAAACAATGGGGCTGCGTTTGGAGCTGAACGCTGCTTTTTTGCAGGTGTTAGGTTTTTTTTCAGCTCAAATGGCCCCATTGTTTTCTATGGGGGAATCGTGCACGAGCACGTTTTTGAAGCTGGCCGCGTCCGTAAGCACCGCTGGAATTTAGAGTTGCAGTGGCGGTAAATATGCTCTACGCTCCCTTTTTTGGAGCCTAACGCAGCCATTCTGTGAACTCTAAATACCAGCGGTATTTAAAAGGTGCGGGGGAAAAAAAGCACGCGTAGCTAACGCACTCCTTTGGCCGCAGAACTCTAAATCTAGCCGTTAGTAAATAGTTATTAACTATATACTAACTACCTAGTTAAAATAAATACAAACCTGTGAAATGAAACCTAAGCTGCCTTACACTAAAACCTAACATTACAAAAAATAAAAAACCTACCATTACAAAAAATAACAAACAAAATGATCTAAAATAATACAAATATTCCTATTCTAATACCCTTTAAAAAAAAAAAAAACACCCCAAAATAAAAAAGCTTAGTCTAGAATAAACTACCAAGGTCCCTTAAAAGGGCCTTTGTGGGCCCTTAAAAAAGGGCCTTTTGTAGGGCATTGCCCTAAAGTTAACAGCTCTTTTGCTACAAAACAAAACAAACACCCCCTAACAATATACAAACCCCTACCCCCTAAACCCACAAAATAAAAATAAAGTAAAACCTAATCTACCCATTGCCCTGAAAAGGGCATTTGTATGGGCATTGCCCTTAAAAGGGCATTCAGCTCTTTTTCCTGCCCTTAAAGGGGCATTAAGCTCTTTTATGAAATGCCCAAGCCCTAATCTAAAAATAAAAACCCTCCCCCCAAAAAAAAATACATTACACAAAATAACAAACAAATTATCAAAAATAATAAAAATTATACCTATTCTAATACCCATTAAAAAAAACACAACAAAATAAAAACCTAATCTAGAATAAACTACCAATAGCCCTTAAAAGGACCTTTTGTAGGACATTGCCCTAAGTTAAACAGCTCTTTTACCTGAAATAAAATTACAAAGACCCCCAAACCCCCAAACCCACAAAATAAAAAAAACTATCTAAAAAACCTAAGCTACCCATTGTCCTGAAAAGGGCATTTGTATGGGCATTGCCCGTAAAAGGGCATTTCGTTTTTTTGTATTGCCCTCAAAAAAAATCACCCAAAAAAGTTTTAAAAATCCTAACACTAACCCCCAAAGATTCACTTACATTTGTTGAAGTCTCGCTTGAACGATCTTCATCCCGGCGGCTCCATCTTCATCCAGGTGGCATCTTCATCCAGGCAGCTCCATCTTCATCTATCGCGGGACCTGTATCTTCTTCATTCCTGCGGAGGTGGAGCAGTCGATGCGCAGAGGTCCAGGCGAAGGTCTAAGGCAGAGGTCCAGGCGGAGGTCCATCGTTCCGATCTGGAGGTCTTCTTCATGCGATCGTCTGTTGCACACTGAGGATTGAAATGCAAGGTACCCCTTTTATACTGGGGGTACCATTGTATTCCTATTGGCTGAAAAATGTGAATTAGCTAATAGGAATGAGGGCTGCTAAAATCCTTTTGACTGTTCAAATCAGCCAATAGGATGGGAGCTACTGAAATTCTATTGGCTGATTTGAATAGCCAATAGAATTTCAGTAGCTCTCATCCTATTGGCTGATTTGAACAGCCAATAAGATTTTAGCAGCCCTAATTCCATCTCTGCCTTGGAACTCCGCCTGGACCTTCGCCTGGACCTCTGCGCATTGACCGCCTCCACGTCGGATCAATGGACCTCCGCCTTGGACCTCTGCCTTGGACCTTCGACTAGATCTCCACCTCAGCACATCGACTGCTCCGCCTCCGCAGGGATGAAGAAAATGCTGGTCCTGCGATGGAGAAAGATGGAGCGGCCTGGATGAAGATGCCGACTGGATGAAGATGAAGCCACCAGGATGAAGATCCTTCAAGCGGGACTTCATAAGCTGTAAGTGGATCTTCGGGGTTAGTGTTAGGATTTTTTTAACTTTTTTGGGTGGGTTTTGTTTTTAGTTTAGGGTTTGGGCTTTTCGTAAAAGAGCTAAATGCCATTTTCAGGGCAATGCAAAAGCGCTAAATGCTCTTTTAAGGGCAATGCCCATACAAATGCCCTTTTCAGGGCAATGGGTAGCTTAGGTTTTTGTTAGAGTTAGTTTTTTTTTATTTTGGTGGGTTGTTGGGGAGGTCTTTGTGGTTTTTTTTTTGGTTTTTTTTATTTATTTATTTTTTCTTTTATTTTGGGGGGTTGTTGGGGAGGTCTTTGTGTTTTTTTTTCAGGTAAAAGAGCTGTTTAACTAAGGGCAATGCCCTACAAAAGGCCCCTTTAAGGGCTATTGGGTATATTGTAGGCTAGGAGATATTTTTATTTTGGGTTGGCTTTTTTATTTAATAAGGCTATTAGATTAGGTGTAATTCTTTTTTATTTTTGATAATTTCGTTTGTTATTTTTCGTAAATTAGTGTTTGTTATTTTTTGTAAATTATTATTTTTTATTTTTTGTAATTAGATAGTTTGTAATTTTTATAGTAGTGTTAGGATTGTTTTAATGTGTATTTTAGTTTTATATAATTGGTATTTAGTTTAATATTAGTTTAATAGTTATATTAGTTAAATTGTTAGTTTAAACTTAGTTTTTTTAATTTGACAGGTAAGTTTTAATTTAATTTAAGATAGGGAAATTGTAATTTTAATATAAAGTTAGGGGGCGTTAGGTTTAGGGGTAACTAGTTTAAATTAGTTTATTGCGATGTGGGGGGCTTTCGGTTTAGGGGTTAATAGTTTAATTTATTATATTTCGGGGGGCGGAGCCAACAGCCGAGGTGATCAGACGTGTGTCTCCTGAGCTCTTAGGCCATGACTATATAAAATACCTATTTACAGACACAGACTAAGATAAATTAATATGTAGCTATCGTCCGACTGATCTACAAGGGAAGGATACCTTATCTGAGCCAACTTTTGCTACTATCTACGTGCTTAGTATCCCCTATTGGGGGGAGCAGCTATACCGCGAGCGGCGAGATACTTGGGCCTACATCCTATGCTACTAGCCTACGCTCACACAGACCTGAGACTGAAACTGCTTTCAAAATGGAGGAAATACAGGAGTCACTTTATGCCCTTTTGCAAGGACTAGATCGGCAGCTCACAAGCTGCTTTATTGATTTTACCGATACACTACGGTCTGCAATGAGTGGAGCGCTTCAGGGCGAACTGGCTGAGGTGAAGTCTGGAGGCATCTGGCAAAATCTTTCCACGGAAGACCCCCTAGTAACACAGAGCCACTTACCACCATGTCGCATCGATAATGCCGTTTTAGACATTCCATCGCAAGACCGATATGGACTGTTGAAGGCGGATCATACAACAGCTCTGATGAGCGCTGCTGTGACAACGGAACAGTTTTCACAGAGGGTGGAGTTGTGGCAGCCATTGAATCCCAAGCTACTCCTTATACCAACAGAGGTGCCTCACTCCCTCTCGGATCTTAACAGCGGAGTGGTGGTTGCTTACTCGGATGATGACCTGCAACTTAATCTGCTGAGGATTACACAAACCTACGTTTGGCGGTCTGACTTTTCTCTACTGGCCTGGCCCTCTGATGTAGATATTGCTGCCTTGTGCCTTACAGCCGGAATATCAACCCGAAGCTCTATTATCAAACACCAAGGCGGATGTCTTGCCTCTCTCAGCATGGGGTATGATCTGTGCACCTAAACTAGGCATCGGATGAGATGTAGTAACGCCTCACGATGCAAACGTGGACCGCTGCTACGGTTCTGGGCCCTTTTTATTTTTAGTTTTATTTTCTCTCCACTATGGCGGCCCATTGTAAATAACAGACTACAACACACATGAACAGTTTGCACTGGACTATTCTCTAAAGTTACATTAGATAAGAGCATCTCATTCTGAGGTAGTTTAACCTGGTCTATCTCCCTCAGAACTGTAAATATATATAGCTCTGTTACCAGCAAGGGAGGTGTAGATACTGTGGTTTAATGTTCATATAGTTTTCTGCCTCCATAGTCCTACACTCCATTTTGCTCTATTATAAGTTCTAAGATCAGTGCTCCTTATTATAAATCATACTACCTATCAAGTTTTGTAATTATAAAAAAAGACGTGTAAATTACATTTACATACAATATAGCCATGCATTACTATGGAAAGTATCCTTGTGTTAAAGGTGACAATATACTGCATATTTGGCTAACTATTTTACTCCCAAGCTATGATAGCTCTGAAGGCTTTAGGCTGAGAGTCCATGAGTGCAGAAGAAGTCATAGATGAGAACCTTAGGGGCATCATTATTCTCACTGTATGTGTGGCTGACCTGAGGTGGATATATATAGTGTGCATGTTTTCCATAGTTCCTCATTAGTATGATAGCTGATAACGATCTTGCTATTATATGTACCTCTATTTCAGATACTACACTAGCTCACAAGAGATTTTGCCTTCCTCCTCTCAGTCGGCGAGGGTTAGATAGATGTCACCCCTGAGTAGCTTCTCTGTGCCCTACCTTAGATAATTGTGAATTTAGGAAAAGTCCCTTAGCTATTCACTAATGAGCATTTTAGATATATCTCTGTAATGCCATGTTAATACCCACCTGGTCATTAGGAAGTTTTAGGTTTTGGGTTCAGAGATGTTTTTTTTACCGTTAAAAGGTTTTATTGTTTGCTACTTTTCAGAATGTTCAATAATATTGTATATTTAATATCCACACCATGACTCAGAATTGGTTACACCTTCTGTGGATAGTATTATGTAAGTTGGATGTTTCTATCCATATATATTTATGCAAGTTAGTTATAATCCCTTTTGCATCAGCATTATCATACTTATATTAGAGACCTATTGTTTATATTTTAGTTCCTGGATTGTGGGGTAATTATATGACCAGCATTTTAGTCTGGGAATAGTTTACTATTTGCATATGGTGTAGCTTCTGCAGTTACCTACTCACACAGTTATGGCACAAGTTGCTAGCTCCACTTTTGCAGACGAGGAGACATTATGCCTAAGATAGATAAATATGGGGTTCTATAGATATAGCATTAGTTAGGACTGAGCTTGAATAGATGCCTAAGCCCCTAACACTGTGACATAAGATTGTTAACTGACCTAACCTCACTCCATATATACCAAGCAATGCAACTGCTCTTTTAGTATTTTATTCAAGGGTGTTAGTCAATATCTTTGTTCCATAATGTTATGATTCAGTAAGTATGAAATTATGTTCCTTGTTTATGTGCGCAGCTATGGAGGGGGCTTTAAAAATTTACACGCCATGTACGTTCTTTTTTTAAGGAAAGGGAGGTTATTTATATATTGTAATTGCCAATAATATATCAACAACACCCCCCATAGACTATTAATAACGTGGGTATGGGAGGTTAAGTTCTACGTTATATTACTATGTCTATTGCTCTGCATTAGGTATAATATTTACTACCCTAAAATTTGAGCATTGTTTAAATAATTTCTGCCTTAATACGCCTTACTTATACCTTTCTGTGTCATGCAGCTTACTGTTTATCACCTACTATGTATATATGAGTTTTTTGAGTGTATATTATAATCAGGGTCTCATGTCCAGATTTGTTTGGTGCGGCGGGGATTACCCTAATTCGCTATTTACTAGATTTGACAATCCCTAGTCAGCCCTGGGACTCCCCCGCCTTAGACATTACTAATCTCCCAGTTCATACTTTAAACCTTAAACTTTACATACTCATATAAGGCTCCGTCCCCCCCCCCTTCCTTTTTCCTATATGTATAGCGGTGCTTACCCGCTGAATATCCCCCCCCCCCCTAGATATCTCAGCCCAAAAGTGGCTGATTCATAAGCCAACTCTCCGCAGCTTGTCTTCTCTGACCTTGATATTCTAGTGATTATTTTCTATAGTACTGTGGAGATCATATAGTAAACAGATAATATAAAATGAAGTTGTATTACATTTCGCCTAAACTTATTGTCTACTTTTCAGCTTATGATTTGATATGTAATTATATTAGTACATGTATATCTTGTTTTTCTCTTCCCGAATATGTCAATTTATAGACAATGTATTATTAACACTGGTGTAATTTTTGCCCCAGGGCGATGTTTGCTTGTAAATCTATGTGTTAAACTTCAATAAAAAAAATATTTTCAAAAAATTTTTTTTATTATATTTCGTCTTGGGAGGCTTGGGGTTTAGGGGTTAATAGGTTTATTATAGTAGCGGCGGTATAGGGATTAATAACTTTAGTATAGTGGGGGCGATGTGGGCGAATGACAGATTAGGGGTTAATAATATTTAAGTAGTGTTTGTAATGTGGGAGGGTGTCAGTTTAGGGGTTAATAACTTTATTATAGTGGTGATGATGTCGGGGAGCGGCGGAATATGGGTTAATAAATGTTATTAGTGGCAGTGATGTGAGTGGCAGATTAGGGGTTAATAACTTTAATATAGTATTTGCAATGCAGGAGGGCCTCGGTTTAGAGGTTGATAGGTAGATTTTGGGTGTTTAGTGTACTTTGTAACACTTTAGTTATAAATCTTATGTAACAGTTTTGTTGCGTAAAACACATAACTACTGCTCTCAGATGGCGAAACGGATCTTGTTGGTATAGGCTGCAACGCAAGTTTTTTTGCTTTACCGCAAAACTCGTAATGGCTGCACTATGGAAGTCCCAAGAAAAAACTTTATTTTTACGAGTGTGAGGTTGATAATTGCGTTACAGGCTAAAAAGCTTGTGGTACAGCTACACCGACAAGACTTGTAATGGCTGTGTTGCTGTTTTAACGCTGAAATTACCATTTTTTCAGTGTTAAAACCCGAACACAAAACTTGTAATCTACCTGTTTTTTTAATAATTTGAAATAAAGTTTGATGAAGTTTTACCCGTGTTTTTGGATTCTTGAGTGCCGAGATTTCTGGATACCATTGCTGTTCTACATCTACACAGGGGTGTATCCCTGAGCACCTCGCCAGACTGAAAGCAGTATCGCAGTATCCTCACCTCAGTGTCGAATCGGAGAACCCTTCGGAGGGGATAGGGCTGGAGCATCCTACCCGTTTATTGTTGTGTGCTAGTTAGAGTAGCCTGCAATTTGATTCAGACACATTCAGAGAAGATTTATATGTTTGAAGCAGCAAAGTAGCAAAGTGCAGGTTGCTAGGAGGGTAGCGGCCATGTTTGTTTCGCCAGCTATCAGCTGTTGAGACTACATCACTTGAGCTAGTTAGAGTAGGTGTTATAAAACTTTTGTCAGAAAACAGGTACACTACTTGGGCTATAAATATATATATATATATAGACCTGCACCACAATCTGTAGGGTCCCTACAACCTTACAAATATAACCAATAAAAACCAAAGAAAGTGGGCGCCTAAAAGGCAAGTCTACAGGACTACTTCTAAATACATATAAAAATATATCACAATATCTAAAAAAGGTTACATCCAAAATGGTTAAAAAATATATATATATTTTAATATGGTATATATTTTAAAAAACAAAATCACTGGATAAATAATTCTAAAAGTCAACACACAATGTGTGGCATAAATCACAGTATATCATGAGCAGCATATACAAATGTTAGAATAAAAGCAGTGTATCTATAAAAAAAAAACATATGATATAAAACAGACCAGCTATTAAATCTCTGCTGGAGACAGAGCAAATAGCGGTAAAGTTGCAGATGAAGTTCCAGGCAAAATGAATATAAGCACTATGTGCCAATACAGCGTTTGTAGAAATCAACAATAGTGCACACAGTACAATGGTGCACACAGCACAATGAAGAGTTATAATTGGTACCTTAAAGATAGCTAAGGAGCTCCTAGTATTTGTATCCAAAATGGGTGGTTATACCACTATAAACAGCTCTGGGATCCTGATGGTACATGCACAGGAGAAAGCCACTGAGCTCCTCTCCCCTGCACTTCCTGGATTCCGCCCTCAGCTGTATAAGCATCAGTGTCTTCAGAGTACGGTGTCTCTCAATAGTCAAAAATAAGAAATATCTGGCAATGCGTTTCGGCTCTCACTGAGCCTTTGTCAAGCCTATCCTATCCATTGGCACCCTGCTCCTTAAATAATCAAACAAAGCCATTAAAGTGACAGGCACTAAATGTTCCTTAATCCTTTCAAAATCCTGACAATTTGAACTTAAGTCTATACCATATCTGTGATATTATTATACATCATAATATTAGCATCAAGCCTTGATATGTTATAGTACATTTTAACAAATTTGAAAAAAATGGTACTAAAAGATATAAAAAATATACCTGAAAAGAAGTCCAATTTAATGTGTCTAAAAAACAGAAAGACCTGATTACTAATCTAGAAAACAATAGGGACATCATTTTTAAAAATGCGGATAAGGGGGGAGGAATAGTAATATTGGACAAAGCACATTATATAAGAATTTCCAATGATCTTCTAGAAGATACAAATACATATAAAAAGAGAAAGATTTATTCAGCAACGATATATCAATGGGAATTAAAAAGGCTGTTAGATAAATATAAGCAAGTTGGAGTACTGAATGAGTACTCCCCAAAATACACAAATCTATCTTAAAAACCCCAGGACGGCCGATAGTATCAGGGATAGATCTATAACTTCTAATATGTCACAATATATAGATATATATCTACAGAAATATGTAGTAAAACTAGATTCATATCTGAAAGACTCTACTGAAGTTTTGAGGTAAATGGAAGATATTCCCTGGGAAGATGACATGTGGTTGATAAGTTGTGACGTAGCGTCACTATACACATGTATAGATCATGAGGATGGTCTGAAAGCAGTACCCTCTTTTCTTCTGCAGGACAATGAGATAAGACCAGTCCAGAGAGAATTTATAATGGAGGGTATTAAATTAATTTTAACACATAACTATTTTTTGTTATGATTTAATTTTTATAATGAACAACTTTGTGGTAATGCTATGGGAACTAGATTAGCCCCCAGCTACACTAATCTGTTTATGGGTTTTTGGGAAAAGGACTTCTGGATGAATGCGGGGGTGGGGGCAAATCTGGTCCTCTATGGGAGATATATAGATGACATCTTAATTATATGGAGAAGCTCTGAAACATCATTTACTGAAACCTTTGAAAAGATGAACTCAAATAACCTGAACATTTGATTCACCAAAGAGATGAGCAAGAAACACTTAACATTTTTAGATCTAGATATCTTCATTTAAAATAATAAGATACAAAGACATGTTTTAAGCCTGTGGATTGTAACAATTCTATACATTCCACTATATGTCTTCTCGACAAGTGGTAAGATAGCATTCCTATACTAAAGGACAAATGCTCAGGTTAAAGAAAAATTGTAGTAAAAATGAAGACTTTAATGAACAATCAACAATTGAAAAACACATTTTTAGAGAGGGGTTATGATGATGCAAAAATAGAGGAGATAAGACAGCAAACCTCTCTGTTTTTTTATAAACATTGGCACTTTCTAAAGCAGGATAACATAATCGGTGAACAATTATCTAATCGTCCATTTTTTGTGTGTAAAAAGACAAATAATTTAAAAAACATTTTAGCACCATCTGTATCTAGGGCAAATAAGCGGACAGACAAAGATTTATTAGGGAATAACTTAAAAGGTTTTTTTCCCCTGCAACTGTTGTAAATCATGTAGGAATTCCACAAAGACGTTTCTGTCTTTTCCTCTACTACTACTGGAAAACAGTTTAAAATAAATGAGTTAATCAGATGCACTGACAAGAATGACAAGAATGTAATATACCTCATACAGTGTAAATGTGGGAGTCAGTATGTAGGTGAATCTACCAGACCCCTTAGAGAACGAATACGTGAACATATATCATCTATAGAAAATGCTGACAACCTACCCGTTCCTAAACACTTTAAAATGTGCAATGGGGGCAATTTAAAAATTTCAATTACATTGGAATTGCTAAACTTATAGATAAGGACAGGGGAGGAGATAGTGAGAAACTGCTTTTGCAATTAGAATCAAAATGGATTTTTAATCTTGACACTCTGGCCCCTAGTGGCTGTTTATAGTTTTATAACCACCCATTTTGGATAGAAATACTCAGAGCTCCTGAGCTATCTTTAAAGGGATAGTACACCAACATTTTTTCTTTCATGATTCGGATACAGCATGCAATTTTAAGCAACTTTCTAATTTACTACTTTTATCAATTTTTCTTCTTTCTCTTGCTATCTTTATTTAAAAAAGGCAGGACTGAAATCTTTGGAGCCGGCCTATTTTCTGTTCAGTACCCTGGATAGGGCTTGCTGATTGGTGCTGCATTTAACCATCCAATCAGCAAGCGCAACCCAGGTTCTCAACCTAAAATGGGCCGGCTCCAAAGCTTTTAATCCTGCTTTTTCGAATAAGGATAGCAAGAAAAGGAAGAAAAATTGATAATAGAAGTAAATTAGAAAGCTGCTTAAAATTGCATGCTGTATCTGAATCATGAAATAAAAAAATTGGGTTTAGTATCCCTTTAAGGTACTAACTATAACTCTTCATTGTGCTGTGTGCACCATTGTGCTGTATGCACTAGTGTTGATTTCTACAAATGCTGGATTGGCACACAGTGGTTTTATCCAATTTGTCTGGAACTTCATCTGCAACTTCATCGCTATTTGTTCTGTCTGCAGCAGAGATTTAATAGCTGATCTGTTTTATAATATATTTTTTTATAGATACGCTGCTTTTATTCTAATGTTTGTATATGCTGCTCATGTCATACTGTGATTTATGCCACACATTGTGGTTGACTTTTAGAATTATTTATCCTGTGATTTAGTTTTTTTAAAATATATACCATATTAAAATATATATATATATCTTTTTTTAACCACTTTGGATTAAACTTTTTTATATATATTGTGATATATATTTATATGTATTTAGAAGTAGTCCTGTAGACTTGCCTTTTAGGTGCCCACTTTCTTTGGTTTATAAAACTTTTGTCCTCATGGCAATATTTGAAGTGTGCCTACACTGAAACTATTTTTAGTTTCAGTGAGTGCAGAGTCTGTGCCGTGTAGGCACACTTCAAATAGGGCAGCAAAATGCAGACGAGTGGCGATGTGGGTGGTGACATCACTCTACTTTTGACTTCTATGGGAGATGCATCAGAGCTCATATTCCTTGGTTGGACATACTCGTTTTCTTAGAATATCTCGACAGACCTTCAGGCTGCGAGGCCGATGAGGCCAGTGAAGCAGTTTCCTGATGGTCTGTTGATGCTTTAAATATTGGAGCCCAAGTGAGATTCTATATTCCAGAGAACTTCATTACGTTTAAAGGGAGGTCGCTCACCACTCATTGAGACTTCCAGGTTCAGCCTTCTTTATTAGGGAACTGAAAGAAGTCTGCCCATGTAAGAGTTGGTGTGATTATTTTTTAATCTGTGCTGATGCCCCTAGTTTCTAGGCAGTTCATTAAAATGGTAGAGACTAGGGATTTGATTTTTTAAAATTTGCCAGCATAGACAGAAATATTACACTAACTTTCACATGGGCAGTCATCACTCAATTTCCTAAAAAAGGGGGCTACATCTGGAAGTCCTAGTCAATGACAAGCTGCCTGCCATAAAAATTAATTAAGCTCTCTGCAATGGAGAATCGCACAGGGAACACCTATTACTAGTAAAAAAATGTAAGCAAATACAAATCAAATTATAATGTACTTTGACTTGCATTTACTTCTAGTTGTGTTTACATATCTTTTAACATCAGTACAGTAAGTGCAATAAATATTTTGAGAGAGACTTGCCAGCTTTAATGTGGCAAGATGAAACAGTGAGATATGCAGGCTTAACATTCTTATAGAATTTGATGACAACTGACAACTGTGAGAGAACATCAAAAATGTCAAGGGAATGCCCCAGCGCAGCCCACTCACCAAGGTTGCAAGACTTATTTTACTGAAGAAAAAAAAAACAATTTTGTAATTTTTTGGTTACATTTAAAGGGCCACTAAACCCCAAATTTTTCTTTCATGATTCAGATAGAGAATACAATTTTAAACAACATTCCAATTTACTTCTATTATCTAATTTGCTGCAATCTTTAGATATCCTTTGTTAAATAAATAGCAATACACATTGGTGAGCCAATCACATGAGGCATCTATGTGCAGCCACCAATCAGAAGCTACTGAGCCTATCTAGATATGCTTTTCAGGAAAGAATATCAAGAGAATGAAGCAAATTAGATAATAGAAGTAAATTAGAAAGTTGTTTAAAATGGTATTCTCTATCTGAATCATGAAAGAAAAAAAATTGTGTTTAATGTCCCTTTAAGGTTAGATTACAAGTGGAGTGCAAAATTATTGTGTGCCTTCATATGGCCAGATTTGCTCTAGGCAGTTTTTTGGGGTCTAAAGTTGGTGGGAATGGGGTGTTAGAAAAAAAAAAAAACGACACAGAAAAGTGCATTTGCATTGCAGTCTATGGGAATTGTGTTTTCCCAGAAAATATATATGTAAATGACTCTATAATGTTGTATTTTGAAATTGCAGTATACCATTAATATGATTAACCTGTGTACATTAAATATTTTTTCCTGCATACTTTAAATAAGAACCTTCATGCATAATTTAAATTTACATTTTCTGCATGCTTGTCATATAAATTTGAATGTGTTTTATTTGAATACGATTTTTACAATTTGAATTAATGTTTTTACATTGTTCTTTTAATTCTCTTAGGCATAGATTTAGAGTTTGGCGGTAGCCATCAAAACCAGCGTTAGAGGCTCCTAACGCTGGTTTTAGGCTACCGCCGGTATTTGGAGTCAGTCAGGAAAGGGTCTAACGCTCACTTTCCAGCCGCGACTTTTCCATACCGCAGATCCCCTTACGTCAATTGCGTATCCTATCTTTTCAATGGGATCTTTCTAACTCCGGTATTTAGAGTCGTGGCTGAAGTGAGCGTTAGAAATCTAACGACAAAACTCCAGCCGCAGAAAAAAGTCAGTAGTTAAGAGCTTTCTTGGCTAACGCCGGTTTATAAAGCTCTTAACTACTGTGCTCTAAAGTACACTAACAACCATAAACTACCTATGTACCCCTAAACCGAGGTCCCCCCACATCGCCGCCACTCGATTAAATTTTATTAAACCCTAATCTGCTGACCGCCACCTACGTTATACTTATGTACTCCTAATCTGCTGCCCCTAACACCGCCAACCCCTATATTATATTTATTAACCCCTAACCTGCCCCCCACAACGTCGCCACCAGCTACCTACAATAATTAACCCCTAATCTGCCGACCGCAAAGCGCTGCCACCTACATTATAGCTATGTACCCCTAATCTGCTGCCCCTAACACCGCCGACCCCTATATTATATTTATTAACCCCTAATCTGCCCCCCTCAACGTCGCCTCCACCTGCCTACACTTATTAACCCCTAATCTGCCGAGCGGATCTCACCGCTACTATAATAAAGTTATTAACCCCTAATCTGCCTCACTCCCGCCTCAATAACCCTATAATAAATAGTATTAACCCCTAATCTGCCCTCCCTAACATCGCCGACACCTAACTTCAATTATTAACCCCTAATCTGCCGACCGAATCTCGCCGCTACTGTAATAAATGGATTAACCCCTAAAGCTAAGTCTAACACTAACACCCCCCTAAGTTAAATATAATTTAAATCTAACGAAATAAATTAACTCTTATTAAATAAATTATTCCTATTTAAAGCTAAATACTTACCTGTAAAATAAACCCTAATATAGCTACAATCTAAATTATAATTATATTATAGCTATTTTAGGATTTATATTTATTTTACAGGCAACTTTGTATTTATTTTAACCAGGTACAATAGCTATTAAATAGTTAAGAACTATTTAATAGCTAAAATAGTTAAAATAATTACAAAATTACCTGTAAAATAAATCCTAACCTAAGTTACAATTAAACCTAACACTACACTATCAATAAATAAATTAAATTAAATACCTACAATGATCTACAATTAAACCTAACACTACACTATCAATAAATAAATTAAATACAATTCCTACAAATAAATACAATTAAATAAACTAACTAAAGTACAAAAAATAAAAAAGAACTAAGTTACAAAAAATAAAATATTTACAAACATTAGAAAAAAATTACAACAATTTTAAACTAATTACACCTACTCTAAGCCCCCTAACAAAATAATAAAGACCCCCAAAATAAAAAAATGCCCTACCCTATTCTAAATTACAAAAGTTCAAAGCTCTTTTACCTTTCCAGTCCTGAACAGGGCCCTTTGCGGGGCATGCCCCAAAGAATTCAGCTCTTTTGCCTGTAAAAAAAAAACATACAATACCCCCCGCCCAACATTACAACCCACCACCCACATACCCCTAATCTAACCCAAACCCCCCTTAAATAAACCTAACACTAAGCCCCTGAAGATCTGCCTACCTTGTCTTCACCATGCCAGGGTCACCGATCGATTCAGAAGAGCCTCCGATGTCTTGATCCAAGCCCAAGCGGGGGGCTAAAGAGTGACGTCCATCCTCCGGCTGAAGTCTTGATCCAAGCGGGCAGAAGAGGACATCCGGACCGGCAAACATCTTCATCCAAGCCGCATCTTCTATGTTCTTCAATCCGATGACGACCGGCTGATCTTGAAGACCTCCATCGCGGATCCATCCTTCTTCACCGACGACTTCCCGACGAATGACGGTTCCTTTAAGGGACGTCATCCAAGATGGCGTCCCTCGAATTCCGATTGGCTGATAGGATTCTATCAGCCAATCGGAATTAAGGTAGGAAAATTCTGATTGGCTGATGGAATCAGCCAATCAGAATCAAGTTCAATCCGATTGGCTGATCCGATCAGTTAATCAGATTGAGCTTGCATTCTATTGGCTGATCGGAACAGCCAATAGAATGCGAGCTCAATCTGATTGGCTGATTGAATCAGCCAATCGGATTGAACTTGATTCTGATTGGCTGATTCCATCAGCCAATCAGAATTTTCCTACCTTAATTCCGATTGGCTGATAGAATCCTATCAGCCAATCGGAATTCGAGGGACGCCATCTTGGATGATGTCCCTTAAAGGAACCGTCATTCGTCGGGAAGTCGTCGGTGAAGAAGGATGGATCCGCGATGGAGGTCTTGAAGATCAGCCGGTCGTCATCAGATTGAAGAACATAGAAGATGCGGCTTGGATGAAGATGTTTGCCGGTCCGGATGTCCTCTTCTGCCCGCTTGGATCAAGACTTCAGCCGGAGGATGGACGTCACTCTTCAGCCCCCCGGTTGGGCTTGGATCAAAACATCGGAGGCTCTTCTGGATCGATCGGTGAACCTGGCATGGTGAAGACAAGGTAGGAAGATCTTCAGGGGCTTAGTGTTAGGTTTATTTAAGGGGGGTTTGGGTTAGAGTAGGGGTATGTGGGTGGTGGGTTGTAATGTTGGGGGGGGGGTATTGTATTTTTTTTTTACAGGCAAAAGAGCTGAATTCTTTGGGGCATGCCCCGCAAAGGGCCCTGTTCAGGGCTGGTAAGGTAAAAGAGCTTTGAACTTTTGTAATTTAGAATAGGGTAGGGCATTTTTTTATTTTGGCGGTCTTTGTGATTTTATTAGGGGGCTTAGAGTAGGTGTAATTAGTTTAAAATTGTTGTAATTTTTTTCTAATGTTTGTAAATATTTTTTTATTTTTTGTAACTTAGTTCTTTTTTATTTTTTGTACTTTAGTTAGTTTATTTAATTGTATTTAGTTGTAGGAATTGTATTTAATTTATTTATTGATAGTGTAGTGTTAGGTTTAATTGTAGATAATTGTAGGTATTTTATTTAATTTATTTATTGATAGTGTAGTGTTAGGTTTAATTGTAACTTAGGTTAGGATTTATTTTACAGGTAATTTTGTAATTATTTTAACTATTTTAGCTATTAAATAGTTCTTTAATAGCTATTGTACCTGGTTAAAATAAATACAAAGTTACCTGTAAAATAAATATAAATCCTAAAATAGCTATAATATAATTATAATTTATATTGTAGCTATATTAGGGTTTATTTTACAGGTAAGTATTTAGCTTTAAATAGGAATAATTTATTTAATAAGAGTTAATTTATTTCGTTAGATTTAAATTATATTTAATTTAGGGGGGTGTTAGGGTTAAAGTTAGACTTAGCTTTAGGGGTTAATAAATTTATTAGAGTAGCGGTGAGCTCCTGTCGGCAGATTAGGGGTTAATACTTGAAGTTAGGTGTCGGCAATGTTAGGGAGGGCAGATTAGGGGTTAATACTATTTATTATAGGGTTATTGAGGCGGGAGTGAGGCGGATTATGGGTTAATACATTTATTATAGTAGCGCTCAGGTCCGGTCGGTAGATTAGGGGTTAATAAGTGTAGTTAGGTGGAGGCGACGTTGGGGGCGGCAGATTAGGGGTTAATAAATATAATATAGGGGTCGGCGATGTTAGGGCAGCAGATTAGGGGTACATAGGGATAATGTAAGTAGCGGCGGTTTACGGAGCGGCAGATTAGGGGTTAATAATAATATGCAGGGGTCAGCGATAGCGGGGGCGGCAGAATAGGGGTTAATAAGTGTAAGGTTAGGGGTGTTTAGACTTGGGGTACATGTTAGAGTGTTAGGTGCAGACGTAGGAAGTGTTTCCCCATAGAAAACAATGGGGCTGCGTTAGGAGCTGAACGCGGCTTTTTTGCAGGTGTTAGTTTTTTTTTCAGCTCAAACAGCCCCATTGTTTTCTATGGGGGAATCGTGCACGAGCACGTTTTTGAAGCTGGCCGCGTCCGTAAGCACCGCTGGTATCGAGAGTTGAAGTTGCGTTAAATATGCTCTACGCTCTTTTTTTGGAGCCTAACGCAGCCATTCTGTGAACTCTCAATACCAGCGGTATTTAAAAGGTGCGGCCAGAAAAAAGCACTCATAGCTAACGCACCCCTTTGGCCGCAGAACTCTAAATCTAGGCGTACAGTTGCTGTAATTTAATGTATTTGTAGTGAACCTTTGGCTTTAGTGCAGTTGGTCTAGCGAAAGAAGGTGTTAGTGCAGTTGCAATATCTGAAGTCCTAAAATTAGCGCGCCTGAATCTTTTGCTAGTGCGCTAATTATTTGCTTGCTTGTTATTTAATATGCGCTTGTAAACGGGCAAATTTGTCCTTTTACCGGCGCAGGTTAAATTAGCGCTTCACTTGTAATCTAGCCCAATATCTAGCACTTCAAAGCCTAGCAATAACACAAAATTTATGATTTGGTAGGAATAAGATTAAGGTATAGAATATGATAAGAAGAGATGGGATAAAAGTATCTTCAGTATTTGCTAGGGGCTACTGAGCACGGGTATGAGGGAAAACAGTTTTAAAACTACATATTGATGGTATCTCACTCCCAATATAACGTATTATTCCTTGATATGTGGAGCAAAACTTTGCTATAGATAGTGTAATGTAGAAGGCACGTGCATATGTGGTGGGACTATTCATGGATTAGACCTGTTTGGTAAGCTTCATAATGGTACAAAATAAAACATTACCAAAAAAAACTAACTGCCAGTAAAAGCCCTATCCTAAAACTAAAGTACCCTAATAAAAAAAACCTAAAATACCTTTACTAAAATAACCCCCAAAAAAAATCCTAAAAAAAAAAATAATCAAATCAAATAAATCTTTTGCAAAAAAAGTGATTGTCCTCTTTTGCAATTTTTTTTTTTATTAAGCTCTTTTGCAAAAAAGTGATTAAGCTCTTTTGCAAAAAAACCCTAAAACTAAACCTAAATAGCCCCCTAAAAAAAGCTGAATCTCAAAGTTTTTACTCACCTTCTTGAATACATCTTCTTTGGAGGGCAGCAATTGGTTCATACATGTTAGGGAGTTAAGTTTTGTAGGTGTTATTGAGCTTTAGGGGTTAAGTAGTATAGAGTTAATGACAGTGCTGATTGTGGCAGTTTAGGAATTAATAGTGTAGGGTGTTAATAGCAATGGGGGGTTATGGCAGTTTAGGGGTTAGTAGTGTAGCCATGTAGTTTGTGATGGAGATGTGGTAGATTAGGGGTTAATAGTATAGTATAGTTAATAGTATAGCTGGGTTAAAATAGTAGGGGGATGTGGTAGTTTAAGGGTAAGTAAGGTGTTAGATTTTTTACCTTCTCTATTGAAGTCAATGAGGTGAATATGATATTTTGAACATGATATCATGTAGTTAACTTTTTACGCACGTCGGGTTTTGTGCGAGCACAAATTTCTACTTTTAGTATGAGTGCTGCCTGACGCACAAAAAAAGAAGTTAACGCATGAATGGGCTCAAAATCTAGCCCAGTATTGCATGCCCTACATCATGAACTAATTAAAGAATACAACACCCATGTTAATCACTTACACCTAGATTACAAGTTCTGAGCTATAGAGGGTATTTAATGAACGCAACAAAAGTTGCGTTATTTCACCCTCCATAGCGCTGCCATAACAAGTTTTAGAAAGGTCGGCTTGTGCGTGCGATATGGTTGCGTTGAGCTCCATACCGCACAAAATACAAGCGCTGCTTTGACGTGTTGGTGCACACTTCCCCATAGACATTAATGGGGAGAGCATGTTAGAAAAAAACCTAACACCTGCAATTGCGGAATAAAAAGCTCCGTAACGCAGCCCCATTGATGTCTATAGGGGAAAAAATTACGTTTAAACCTAACGCCCTAACATAAACCCCACATCTAAACACCCCTAATCTGCCCCCCACCGACATCAACGACACCTACATTAACTTATTAACCCCTAATCTGCCACTCCCGATATTAGTGCCACCAAAATAAATCTATTAACCCCTAATCTGCCGCTCCCTATATCGCCACCACTATACTAAAGTTATTAACCCCTATTCCCCCGCACCCCAACATCGCCCACACTATAATAAAGATATTAATCCCTATTCCGCCGCTCCCCGACATTGCCGCCACTAAAGTTATTAACCCCTAAACCTCTGGCCTCCAACATCACTACTACTAAATAAACCTATTAACCCTTAAACCGCCAGCCCCCCACATTGCAACAACCCAAATTAAACTATTAACCCCTAAACCTAACCCTAACCGTAACCCTAGACCTAACCCTAACCCTAAACCTAACACCCCCCAACTTTAACATAATTAAAATAGAGCTAAATTAAACTTACAATTATTAACTAAATAATACCTATTTAAAACTAAATACAAACTTACCTGAGAAATAAAACCTAAGCTAGCTACACTATAACTATCAGTTTTATTGTAGCTAGCTTAGGTTTTATTTTAATTTCACAGGTAAGTTTGTATTTATTTTAACTAGGTAGACTAGTTAGTAAATAGTTTTTAACTATTTACTAACTACCTAGTTAAAATAAATACAATTTTACCTGTAAAATAAAACCTAAGCTGCCTTACACTAAAACCTAACATTACAAAATAAAAAAACCTGATTGAATAAATGGAAAGATACTGGCACTGTGATCAAGTAAAATTTAGGAAATAAAGGATAACATGATCCTCGGTGCTGCCCCTTTAAAATATAATCATAACAATTTAAGGACAAGGGGGGGTAGGGACAAGAAGGGGTTAAAAAGCACTCTTTCCTATAAAGGATTAACAATGCTGAATAATCTCAGCTAAATGGTATAATGGAGCTAGTATTATTTAAAAAAATAATAATATTAACAATATAAGGCTAAAATAAGGGATGTAATAAACATTACAACAACAGATGAAGGTGAAACCTAGTCATCCTATAGAAAACCAATTCCTAACCAGAGGTATAGACGACAGGACACACAGCCAAACCACCCCCCTGTATTCCTGGCCGATAGCTGGAAAAGTCGGCTTCAGGTGCCAGGGGTAGCTAAGGCTGTGCTCCCAAAAATCAAATAGCTCATAGGATTGGAAAAGGTCTTTCTCAATGTGAAATAAAATACTGACAAGCCGAGTGCCGCAATTACATGCTTTAAATACAATGTGTGGTCATACTATAGCCAATCATCCTCTAGATAGACTACACACCTTCTTTCAGACGAATCCCAATAAGTTTGTGTTAAAGACGGCAAATATCAAATAAGCATTCTGATTGGATATAGGAAATATCCAACAGTCCAATCGCCGGATGTTTACATTTAGCCCTTGTGTGAGACAGCCAAGTGTAATGATCAAATATATTCACCGTTAATCCGGAGTAGGACATTGGATATGCTAATAACGGTTCTCTGGGTATCAAGTATAATGCGGCCAAATCTACTTAAACATGCACAAGCCCTGATCCACTGCCACTGTGATCGAATAAATAGATCCCAATGATGTGTGTATTAGTAATAATACTATTTAATATTACATCAATCCTGGACACATAAAGGCTAGATTGTGGATTATACTATAGGTTGAAATTTAAATTTACTTAGCTGTAACGGTATAAGATGCATATAATGCCGATTATTATCATTACATAATGTGACTGTCAAGGTGTTCAATTCCTAATCTATCAATGTATGATAAAGGTCACATCATATTATATGAAACAATTTGCCTATACGCAAATATTATTTGTCCGTTGAATATACATATATATAGTATTACCATTGTATTATAAACAAAGTCTCTGGAAAAATTTGCTTTATAAAGTATATGTGGCATACGTTTGCAATCTGCATCATGTTAACAGCACTATGTTTATGTAACAGAAGTATAATATATCTTCCTTAATGTCAGCATGATGCATAAGTGACATATCTCACTAGTTGGTATTAAAACATAAATTCCTATTTATACTAAGTTAATTTGCTATTGAATTTCGTTCATTTCAGGAAATAACTACAGTATTGTATTTGGTAAAAAATATATGTAAGTACATCAATGTAAATCACAAACAACCCATTCGGGGTGCACATTTAAGTAGAATAGTGATACGACTTAGGGAGTTACTGAGGCTGTTTATTAACATAGTCAAATATAGCCCACCTCCTTATATAATCTTATAAAAACACCCAAAAATTATTGTTCTCATTCATGCCATAGGGCATGACAGAGTTCAATTTAAATATCCATCTAGCTTTTCAGGCCCCAGCATTTAAAGTTATTCATTTTACCACCATGATATTGCAGGAAATGTCGTGCAACACTTGTAATTTGTTTGCCCTTCTCTACTTATTTAGCAGTATTTCTGATGTTACTTAAATGTTCAGCCATTATTTTGCCCATGCTTCTGGTAGTCATACCCACATAAATTAAATCACAACTACACAATGACCCCTATTTATCAAGGTCTGGCGGACCTGATCCGACAGTGCAGATCAGGTCCGCCAGACCTTCCTGAATACGGCGAGCAATACGCTTGCCGTATTCAGTATTGCTCCAGCAGCTCACAAGAGCTGCTGGTGCAATGCCGCCCCCTGCAGACTCGGGGGGGTGTCAATCAACCTGATCGTACTCGATCGGGTTGATTTCCGGCAATGTCTGTCCGTCTGCTCAGAGCAGATGGACAGATTATGGAGCAGCGGTCTTTGTGAACGCTGCTTCATAACTGCTTTTTCTGGCGAGCCTGCAGGCTCGCCAGAAACACGATGCATCAAGCTCCATTCGGAGCTTGATAGATAGGCCCCAATATATTATATTGGAATTTTGCATGTAATGTGATTGGGTATGGTCCATTTACTCTAGAATCTATCCACAATGGTCTTCTTC
Organism: Bombina bombina; assembly: GCF_027579735.1. Lineage (NCBI taxonomy): Eukaryota > Metazoa > Chordata > Amphibia > Anura > Bombinatoridae > Bombina > Bombina bombina. Next base: position 453,515,840 of record NC_069504.1, on the reverse strand, counting down.
TTTTTTATCATATGTGTGCAAACCTTGCAATTGCCACACGCTATTGAGCCTTTATACAGTGGTGGCTTCTTAGAATTTCTATCAAAATGACTGGTTGTTAAACAATCGTTAAGGTTGCTAGCTCTCCTATAAGTAAATAGGGGTTTGTTAGGGATAATGGACTGAAGATGTGCCAATGTTTTTGTAAAATGTTGGATACTAGGTTACTCTGGTTGGTAAATGTGGAAATAAACCTGAGAGGATTGGCATGTTCAACACGTTTAGATGTTAAAAGCTCCCACCTATTTCCGTTTAAGGCTTTATGATAAGCTCTCTTCAGAGATTTTCTTGAGTAGCCCCTTAATAGGAGTCTATCTCTGAGTTCCCTTGCTGCTTTATTGAAAGCCTCTATTGACAAACTGTTTCTGCGTATCCTTAAGTACTCGCCTAATGGTAGGCTTTTAATAGTGTTTGGATGATGATGGCTATCTGCCCTTAAGATATTATTAGTAGCCGTAGGCTTTCTATATGTGTCTGATTCCAAACAGTCATTGACTTTCTTTATAATTAAGTCAATAAATTCAATCTGTGATTCATCAGAAGCCATTGTCAAATAAAGGCCAAAAGGATTGGAATTTAACTGAGTAATAAACTCATTCAACAGTTATTTAGGGCCATCCCACACAAAGAAAATATCATCTATATACCTGGACCAGAGGGTAATATGTTTGATATACTGTTTAAGAGTTTCATGGAACACTACAGTTTCCTCCCACCAGCCCAGGTATATATTAGCATATGTAGGGGCCCATGATGTCCCCATAGCTGTCCCGCACGTCTGTAAATAGAATCTACCGTCAAATACAAAGTAGTTATGTCCTAATACGAATTGCAACAAGTCCACAATAAATTGTTTAATTTCATTGGACAAAGATTCATTTTCTGTAAGAAATAGGAAACTGCTTTGCATCCCCAATGTCTCTCAATACTAGTATAAAGAGACTCAACATCACATGTGACTAGTATTGAACTGGGTGTTAAGGTAAGTGTGTCTATTTCATTCAAGACGTGCATTGTGTCTCTAGTGTGGGAAGGTAAAGAGTCTACAACATAGCGAGGTCTTGCATCAATATATTTGCTCGCTTTTTCTGTCAGGGATCCAATGCCTGAAAAAATCAGCCTCCCCGGTGGGCAAACTTGGCTTTTATGAATCTTTGGTAGCAAATGCAAAGTTGCCACTTTAGGTTGCTTGACTTCTAGGAATTTAAGTTCCTTCTTATCAATTATGCCTTCAGAGGCTGCAGAATTAATTAAAATATTGTACTGTCTGAGAAAGTCATTGGTGGGATTACTGAAGAGACTTTTATAATTCTTCTGATTACTCATCTTATAACTTAGTATAAATAGGAATTTATGTTTTAATACCAACTAGTGAGATATGTCGCTTATGCATCATGCTGACATTAAGGAAGATATATTATACTTCTGTTGCATAAACATAGTGCTGTTAACATGATGCAGATTGCAAACGTATGCCACATATACTTTATAAAGCAAATTTTTCCAGAGACTTTGCTTATGTTACAATGCTAATACTATATATATATGTATGTTCAACGGACAAATAATATTTGCGTATAGGTAAATTTTTTCATATAATATTATGTAACCTTTATCACACACTGATAGATTAGAAATTGAACACCTTGACAGTCACATAATGTAATGATAATAATCAGCATTATATGCATCTTATACCATTACATCTAAGTAAATTTAAACTTCATCCTATAATATAATCCACAATCTGGCCTTTATGTGTCCAGGATTGATGTAATATTAAATAGTGTTATTACTTATACACACATCATTGGGATCTATTTATTCGATCACAGTAGCAGTGGATCAGGGCTTGTGCATGTTTAAGTAGATTTGGCCGCATTATACTTGATACCCATAGAACCGTTATTAGCATATCTAATGTCCTACTCCGGATTAACGGTGAATATATTTGATCATTACACTTGGCCGTCTCACACAAGGGCTAAATGTAAACATCCGGTGATTGGACTGTTGGATATTTCCTATATCGAATCAGAACGCTTATTTGGTATCTGCCCTCTTTAACACAAACTTACTGGGATTTGTCCAAAAGAAGGTGTGTAGTCTATCTAGAGGATGATTGGCTATAGTATGACCACACAGGGTATTTAAAGCATGTAATTGTGGCACTCAACTTGTCAGTGACTTGACAGAAAAAGTGAGCAAATATATTGATGCAAGTCTTCGCTATATTGTAGACTCTTTACCTTCCCACACTAGAGACACAATGCACGTCTTGAACAAAATAGACACACTTACCTTAAAGGGACAGTCAAGTCCAAAAAAAGCTTTCATGATTAAAATAGGGAATGCAATTTTAAGCAACTTTCCAATTTACTTTTATCACCAATTTTGCTTTGTTCTCTTCGTATTCTTAGTTGAAAGCTAATGCTAGGAGGTTCATATGCTAATTTCTTAGACCTTGCAGACTGCCTTTAATCTGAATGCATTTTGACCACTAGAGGGCATTAGTTCATGTGTTTCATATAGATAACATTGAGCTCATGCATGTGAAGTAACCCTGGAGTGAGCACTGATTGGCTAAAATGCCAGTCTGTCAAAAGAACTGAAATAAGGGGGCAGTCTGCAGAGGCTTAGATACAAGGTAAGCACAGAGGTAAAACGTGTATTTATATAACTTTGTTGGTTATGCAAAACTGGGGAATGGGTAATAAAGGGATTATCTTTCTTTTTAGACAACAAAAATTCTGGTGTTGCCTGTGCCTTTAACACCCAGTTCAATACTAGTCACATGTGATGTTGAGTCTCTTTATAATAGTATTGAGAGACATTGGGGATGCAAAGCAGTTTCCTATTTCTTACAGAAAAATGAATATTTGTCCAATGAAATTAAAGAATTTATTGTGACTTGTTGCAATTCGTATTAGGACATAACTACTTTGTATTTGATGGTAGATTCTATTTACAGAAGTGTGGGACAGCTATGGGGACATCATGTGCCCCTACATATGCTAATATATACCTGGGCTGGTGGGAGGAAACTGTAGTGTTCCATGAAACTCTTAAACAGTATATCAAACATATTACCCTCTGGTCCAGGTATATAGATGATATTTTCTTTGTCTGGGACGGCCCTAAAGAACTGTTGAATGAGTTTATTACTCAGTTAAATACCAATCCTTTTGGCCTTTATTTGACAATGGCTTCTGATGATTCACAGATTGAATTTCTTGACTTATTTATAAAGAAAGTCAATGACTGTTTGGAAACAGACACCTATAGAAAGCCTAGGGCTACTAATAATATCTTAAGTACAGATGGCCATCATCATCCAAACACTATTAAAAGCCTACCATTAGGCGAGTACTTAAGGATACGCAGAAACAGCTTGTCAATAGAGTCTTTTAATAAAGCAGTAAGGGAACTCAGAGATAGACTTTTATTAAGGGGCTACTCAAGAAAATCTCTGAATAGAGCTTATCATAAAGCCTTAAACAGAAATAGGCGGGAGCTTTTAACACCTAAACGTGTTGAACATGCCAATCCTCTCAGGTTTATTTCCACATTTACCAGCCAGAGTAACCTAGTATCCAACATTTTACAAAACCATTGGCACATCTTACAAGGTGATGTACAACTTCAGTCCATTATCCCTAACAAACCCCTATTGACTTATAGGAGAGCTAGAAACCTTAACAATTGTTTAACAACCAGTCATTTTGATAGAAATGCTAAGAAGCCACCACTGTACTGTATAAAGGCTCGATAGCGTGTGGCAATTGCAAGGTTTGTACACATATGATAAAGAAGAAAACTATTGTGGATAGATTCCAGAGTAAATGGACCACACCCAATCACATTACATGCAAACTTCCAATGTAATATATTGTGTATTGTGTAGTTGTGATTTAATTTATGTGGGTATGACTACCAGAAGCATGGGCAAAAGAATGACTGAAAATTTAAGAAACATCAGATATGCTGCTAAAGAAGTAGAGAAGGGCAAACAAATTACAAGTGTTGCACAACATTTCCTACAGTATCATGGTGGTAAAACAAATACCTTTAAATGCTGGGGCCTTGAAACCCTGTGAACAGGAATTAGAGGAGGGGATGTGGAACTAGTTTTATTAAAAAGAGAGATGGATATTTAAATTGAACTCTGTCATGCCCCATGGCATGAATGAGAACAATAATTTTTGGGTGTTTTTATAAAATTATATAAGGAGGTGGGCTATATTTGAATAAGTTAATAAACAGCCTTAGTAACTCCCTTAGTATATAAGTCATCACTATTCTACTTAAATGTGCACCCCGAATGGGTTGAGTTTGTGATTTACATTGATGTACTTACATATATTTTTTATCAAATACAATACTGTAGTTATTTCCTGAAATGAACAAAATTTAGCCCATTTTATTTCACATTGAGAAAGGCCAAACAGTCATGGCCGAAACGTGTTTGTGTACATATTTACCTTTTCCAATCCTATGAACTATTTGATTTTTGGGAGCACAGCCTTAGCTACCCCTGGCACCTGAAGCCGACATTTCCAGCTATCAGCCAGGAATACAGAGGGGTGGTTTGGCTGTGTGTCCTGTTGTCTATACCTCTGGTTAGGAATTGGTTTTCTTTAGTATGGTTTCACCTTCATCTGTTGTTGTAATGTTTATTACATGCTTTATTTTAGCCTTATATTGTTAATAAAAATTAGTTTTTTTAATTAATACTAGCTCCATTATACAATTTAGCTGAGATTATTCAGCATTGTTAATTTTTTATAGGAAAGAGTGCTATTTAACCCCTTCTTGTCCCTACCCCCACTTGTCCTTAAATTGTTATGAAAATTAAAAAACCTACCATTACAAATAATTACAAACAAAATTATCCAAAACAATACAAATTATTCCTATTCTAATACCCTGTTTTTTTTAAAAAAAAAAAAAAAAAAAAACACACCAGAAGAAAAATACCCTAATCTATAATAAACTACCAAGGGCCCTTAAAAGGGTCTTTTGTAGGGCATTCCCCTAAAGAAATCAGCTCTTTTTCTACAAAAGAAAAACATAAAAACATACACCCTCTAAGAGTATACAAACCCCCATCTCCCAAACCCACAAAATAAAAATAAAGTAAAACCTAATCTACCCATTGCCCTGAAAAGAGCATTTGTATGGGCATTGCCCTTAAAAGGGCATTCAGCTCTTTTGCTGCCCATTAAAAATAAATAATGGCTATTCTAAAAAAAAAAAAAACACCCCAAAACGAAAAAAAACTAAACATTACACAAAATAACAAACAAATTATCCAAAATATACTTAAAAGGGCCTTTTGTAGGGCATTGCCCTAAAGAAATTAGCTCTTTTTCTAAACAAGAATAAAAAGACCCACTAACATTACAATCCCCCACCCCCCAACCCACAAGATAAAAAAATATATCTAAAAAATTTAATCTACCCATTGCCCTGAAAAGGGCATTTGTATGGGCATTGCCCTTAAAAGGGCATTCAGCTCTTTTTCCTGCCCTTAAAAAGGTTTTTTTATTTTATGGGTTTGAGAGGGTGGGTTTTGTAATGTTAGTGGGTCTTTGTATTTTTTTTTTAGAAAAAGAGCTGATTTCTTTAGGGCAATGCCCTACAAAAGGCCCTTTTTAAGGGCTATTGGTAGTTTATTATAGATTAGGTTTCTTTTATTTTGGGGTGTTTTTTAATATGGGTATTAGAATAGGAATAATTGTTAGTATTTTGGATAATTTGTTTGTTATTTTGTGTAATGTTTTTTTTTTTCATTTTGTGGTGTTTTTTTTTATTTAGAATAGCCATTTTTATTTTTAATGGGCAGCAAAAGAGCTGAATGCAATGCCCATATAAATGCCCTTTTCAGGGCAATGGGTAGATTAGGTTTTACTTTTTTTTGTGGGTTTGGGGGGTGGGTGTTTGTATACTGTTAGGGGGTGTATGTTAGGGGGCCATATCTTCAGAAGGATATTAACAAACTTGAATCTGTGCAAAGGAGGGCTACCAAAATGGTACATGGTCTAAAAAATAAAACTTACCAGGATAGGCTCAATGACCTAAATATGTATAGCTTAGAGGAGAGAAAGGAAAGAGGTGATATGATAGCAACTTTCAAGTACATTAAAGGGTTTAGTAAAACTGAGGCTGTGGGTATTTTACATAAAATGGAAAATTCAAGAACAAGGGGTCATGAGCTCAAGCTAAAGGGTAGTAGATTCAGGAGTAATTTGAGGAAGCACTTCTTTACAGAAAGAGTGATTGATTTATGGAATAAACTTCCTCAAGAGGTAGTAGCAACAAACACTGTGGGGGACTTTAAAAATGCATGGGACAAGCATAAGGCTATCCTACGAACTAGATAAGTTTATACTGTTAGGTAAGGTGGGGCAGACTTGCTGGGCCTATGGCTCTTATCTGCCGTCAATATCTATGTTTTTCTTTTGTAGAAAAAGAGCTGATTTCTTTAGGGGTTAACAACTTTATTTAGTGGCGGCGATGTCCGGGAGCTGCGGAATAAGGTTTAATATCTTTATTATAGTGTGGGCAATGTTGTTGTGTGGTGGAATAGGGGTTAATAACTTTAGTATAGTGGCGACGAATAGGGGTTAATAAATTTTATTAGTGGTGGCGATGTTGGGTGTGTGGCAGATTAGGGGTTAATAACTTTAAAATATTGTTTGCGATGTGGTAGGGCCTCGGTTTAGGGGTTAATATGCAGTTTATGGGTGTTAGTTTACTTTGTAACAGTTAAGTTATGAGTTTTATGTAACAGTTTTGTTGCATAAAACTCATAACTACTGCTCTCAGATGGTGGTACGGATCGTGTCGTTATAGGGTGTAACGCAAGCTTTTTAGCCTCACCGCAAACTCATAATGGCAGCGCTATGGAAGTCCCATGAATAAACATACATTTTTTGAGTGCGGATCTGACGTTGCGCTACAGGCTAAAAGGCTTTCAGTACAGCTATACCTAAAAAAAGACTTGTAATGGCAGCGTTGCTGTTTTAACGCTGATATGGCCATTTTTTCAGTGTTAAAACACGAACGCACAACTTGTAATCTACCTGTTAGTTAGAATAGTATGTACAGCAACCAGAATTTGCAAAGCAGAATACTAGAAGGAAGGTGTACCTCCATGGAATGAAATATTAAGCAAGATCAAATATATTTATAGCATGTCGGAGCAGGCTGTATGTATACAGAATTCAGTAGAAGCTTTCCATAAAGTGTGGTTCTAATGGAGACTCCAATATTATTAAGTACATATTTATGATTTATAATATAGGTTTAGAAGGGGAGATTTTCTTATTATCTTATTTTCTTTTACAGATAACATAACTACTGGCTGAGGTTGACAGCAATTGAAACTCTTCTTTACTTGTTTTTTTCTTCTTTTTGTCTTTATGTCTCTAGAATTCTGACAGCTCCAGGTTATCTAACACTAGTAGGGAATTCACTATATGGTTATAAAGTATTATATTGCCTAACTACAGACCCAGTATTATGGGGAAAGACATGTCATTAGTGTTGGAAGGTATAATAATGTTTGATATGGAATAACCATGTGTCTCAGATCCCTTAATTTCTAATTTGTACTTTGTATTTCTGATAAAATACTAATATCAAATATTTCAAAATAAATTGATGTCAACATTAATGTGTCAAAAGGCTTATGCAAATTTTAATTTGACATTATATCTAAGATACTTTGACAATTGATAAATGGAATATAAAAATTCTGAAGTAAATTCAAAGATTTGATAATTTTGTAAAGCAAACCGTTCCACACATCCACCAGCAAAAACTCATGTTCTATGCATGGTAAGCTGATAAATAAAAAATTGTCAACTAATGAAAATTCATGATTTCAGAAACCTCTGTTTGAGGCATTTGAGAGAACGAAAAGAAATTCCTTGACTAGCAATTCAATGAACATTCATTACAACTGGCTTAAAATGTGCTACTGTTAATGCACAGGCATAGCATATTATGAACTAATTTGCTTTTCTGTCTGAATATTAGACCATCATTGGAGGAGAGCTGCATTTCTGCTAATCTATTTCTGACTTCATGCAAAAGATCACAGAAGAATCTACCAAATTTTTTTTTTTAATATACATTTTTTATTGAACCTAAAACAAGGGATTAATAATTCCCTTGTCAAAATCTGTTTGTTACAGATACAATACAAAATACATTAATTGAACACTATGTATTCATGCTCATTTCTCTCATCTTCTATTTATAAAAAGAATAGAACTCAATCTTAACTTAGCCACAGAAATAGACAAGCATTAAAAATATAAGAAAAGTGATATTAGCATTTCCATGTTTATTATAGAATCAATAAAATTACTATTATTTAGAGACCGTGCTCAATTATTTCTAAATAATACCAGCCCCTTTTTTTCTGTTCATTAACCAGCTCTGTCACTCTTAGCACCGGTACTTATGATATATGAAGCAGTGTCACTTTCCGGTAACCCTAACCATGACCTCAATTACCATAAATTGCCATAATCACATTGGCTCATAACCCAACTTGCAACTTCAGCCACCTTAAATAACCTTTTCTAATACATATTCTACCTAACACCAAAAGGAACCAACACACATAACAGAATTATTGTGGAACTCAAGAAACCCTTTAACACCCAAAATACTACAAATATCTAAACACACTTTTCCTTTTCCTTGTTGTTGTTCTGGACATATCTACCTTCGCTTTCTATTCCTTTTGATTTATAATCTGGACAGGATTATCACCCTTCCTTTTATATTTTACAGTCAAAACCATGCTCTCCCACTATTCTGATTAATTGCTAAAAAATAATTAGGCTAATACTATTAAATTATAGATAATTGGGAATAGTATCATTATTATCACTAAATTAATATAATACTTATGTAACAGTGATTATTCTTAATGTATATTCAACTTACAAAGGGCTGGAGCATTAACAGTTGCGCTCAAGCATTATCAGCTTTTTTCGCAGGTGTTTGCATGAGTCCGAAATAGTGCTCATATAAAAGTATAGAAAGTAAACTCATTCGCTCAAGCGCAATTGAATTTAACATACATCAGAGCTCTGGTTAACAGTTGCACTCAAATAAAAAGTGTCACAAAAAAACATAAACAATTAATTTCACAGTAAAGTTACACTCATAATAACACTGTCAGATAAAAATTATGCAAAATAATATTGCTACAAAAAGTTATAAGAGCTCAAAGAAATGAGATCTCAGGTGTATATACATATACATGTCTAAATAAGTATATGTTTGTGTATAAATATATAAATATACATACACTTACATACATATACATGTCTAAATAAGTATATGTATGTATATATATATATATATATATATACATAGTAATTGTTGCTAAGTGTATACACTCTCACCGTCATAACACAACAGCCAGGGTGCTATGAAATGTATGTAAAAGTTCAGGTATTAAGCACTCACTGGTCTTCAGCCGTCTTGATGCAAAATAATTTATTAATGTGACGTTTCGGGACACAAAAAAACAGTCCCTTCCTCTGACAAACAACTGTGCAAAATGGCAAACTTTTAAAGGCAAGTGAAACCCTCCCCTTATTCTCAGCCAATCACGGCTGTCTGTGTGTCAAGAAAGAAGAAACAAAGCTTCTGATTGGATAGCAGTGTGTTAATCATTAAACATAGTTCTATGTGTTAGCGAATATACATCGAAAATAAACCAAAATGTAAGTGTAAATTTATTGTCTCATGGCCTGCAGGGAATTACATGCTCCTGGAAATATAATCCATCTAAACATTTAAATATTGCCATGGTCATAGTTAGCCCTGTTATAGCTCAGGGCCAATCACGCTCACAGAAAGGGACCACACACCCCTGATCTCAGCCAATCAACTAAGGTGTATTAGAAACAATATGCTTATGTGCAACACCCACCAAGTAATTATTGGTGGACATGGGCCTATTATGCGTTACACCCTGTGTGATGTCAAGGGGTGTTGACAACCACCACACTCACCGCACCACCATCCCGGTAAATTCAGCATAGATTGCGCACATCCGCATCGACTCCTTCAATAGTAATACATAGCTGCAACAGCTCAAACTCTGGCACCTGCCAGTAAACACAACACAATGTCACTATGGTCATGTATACCCTTGTTGCAACGCAGGACCACCCCTATTCACAAACCAGGGATCACACATCGCTAGTCGCCACCAATCACCAGGCATATGAGGAAACACACCTGTTTAATGATTAACACACTGTTATCTAATAAGAAGCTTTGTTTCTTCTGTCTTGACACACAGACAGCCGTGATTGGCTGAGAATAAGGGGAGGGTTTCACTTGCCTTTAAAAGTTTGCCATTTTGCGCAGTTGTTTGTCAGAGGAAGGGACTGTTTTTTTGTGTCCCGAAACGTCACATTAATAAATTATTTTGCATCAAGACGTCTGAAGACCAGTGAGTGTTTAATACCTAAACTCTTATATATATTTATATACAGTATATATATATATATATATATATATATATATATATGTAAATATTCACTGCAGATATGTATGCAGTATATGAGGTTTGAGTGCTGATTTGTATATTGTCATAGGACGGCTGATATGGAGATTAAGACTCCATTTGGATGTGCGGTTGCCATGGCTATGATCATACGTGTTCAGCACGATCTGAGGAACGCCTACGCATATATGCTATGCATTAGATCTGGTTTCTATGGCAACGATCAGATACAAGTTTACGTCAGATATACACAGCGATAGTCTGATACCTGTAAAGTTGTATATTAACGAGGACGATGACGGGTCTGTGTTGTGATGTGATTTGATATCCGATTTGTGTTGATGTTTCTTGTATTGATTTTATTTACTTGTTATGTTCACATAAGGAGTTGCATACCGAGACGCAGGTTGATGAAGTTACTCCTGGAGGAGTGGCAGTTTACAGCTGTGTCTCTGCGGTTCAATCTGCACATATTGTATAAATTGTAATTTTTTGGTGTCTGAGGAAGGGGGTAAAACCAACAAATCGTTACAATAAAAAGTTGACGGTAATTTAAAATACCTGGAGAATACATTCTTATCTACTTCTATTATATATATATATAACTCCAATAGAAAGCATACTCCAAAGGTCTTAGCAAAAATCTCACTTTAATGTGAACGTTTTCGAGCCGAAATGACTTGTCCTGAGACAAGCAAAAACTTTTTGCTTGTTGTGATTGCTTTTTGCTGCACCCAAGGCTGTAAAGTGAGGATCTGGGAGTGCACTTTGTCTCTTTTATATATATATATATATATATATATATATATATATATATATATATATATATATATACATACATATGTATTTATATGTTTGTCTGTATATTTAATGTACATATTTAACATTCCAATGTTCTTCACTTACAGGATAATGCCCTTTTTATTCTTAAATACATATTTGTATATATATGTGTGTATATACCTATATTTGCATATCTATTCCTATAGAAATATAGGTATAGATATGTATTTTACATGAACAGTATCAACCCCTAAAGCCACCCTCAAAAAAGCAACACATTTTGTACTTACCATCTTGAATTTGACTCCTTTGGGGGACAGTGTTGGCCATCTTCTTTTCTTTCACCTGATCTGTCTTCATGCTGTCATAGCAGCACACTGAAGGTTGAATGTAAGGTTCCTCCTTATATAGGGGTACCCTTGCATTTCTATTGACTGATTTTTTTTTTAATTCTAATTCAAATCAGCCAATAAAAAAGCTTTCATTCTATTAGCTGATGTGAATTAGAATTAAAAATGCAGCCATTAGAAATGCAAGGGAACCCCTATATAAATGGGATCCTTGCATTCAATCTTCAGTGTGCAGCGGTGACAGCATGAAGTAACATCAGATTGAAGAAAATAAGTGGAATTGGATGGAAGAAAAGAAGAGGACAGCCAAGAAGACCAACACCTTGGATGAAGACAGAAGAGCCGGATTCAAGTTGGTTAGTATAAACTTTTGGGGTTTAGCTGTAGAATTTATTTTGGGGGGGAGGTTAGTTTTAGTATAGGTTTTTTTAATGCAAAAGAGATATTATTTTTTAAGCTGATTTGCATGTTCAAATTCAAACCCCTATATAAAAGGTATACCTCGCTTTCCAAATTCAGTGTGCGGCTGGTGACTGCAAGAAGAGAAATTCCGTGTTGATGCCCTGAAAATGAAGACTACCACAGCCGGGATGAAGATAAGAAGATGGACCTCCACTGGGATGAAGAAGGACCACCGCCCGGATGAAGATGGAGCACCGCCATCATCATTGGTGAGTGCCATTTTGGGGTTTAGTGTTAGGTTGTTTTTTTTGGGTGTGTGTTTTTAAGATTAGAGATTTTTTTATTTTCTATGGGCAGCAAAATACCTAAATGCACTTTTAAAGGCAATGCCCAGCTAAATGCCTTTTTTCAGGGCACTTTTTAGATATTTTTTTTTTAGATATTTTTTTTTTTTCACAAAAAGAGCTTGATCACTTTAGGGCAATGCCCTACAAAAGTCCCTTTTAAGGCCAATTTGTAATTTAGTTTTAGATTTGTTTTTTTATTTTGGCATTCGTTTTTTAATTTTGGGGTATTAGAATAGGCATTACTCTTTTTTATTTTTGGTAATTCGCTTTTTATTTTTTGTCATTTTAGGATTTTTTTTAGTAATGTTAGGGTAAACATTTTTTTTGGTAATAGTAGTTTTTTTAAAATAGTAATATTAGTTTTTAATTTAAAAGTAATGGTAGTTTTTTTTTAATTGTAAAAGGTAAGATTAGATTTTTTTAAATTTTACAGGTAAGTCACAGTATTTTTATAAATGTAGCTTTTTTTGGTAAAGGTAGGGTTAATCTATTTCGGGTTAAATTAGGTGGTGTTAGGTTAGGAGTGTATATTTTAGTGGGTTATTTTGCATTGGGGGGCTGGTGGTTTAGGGGTAAATATTGTAGTGGTTTACTTTGTGGTGGGGGCTAACGGTTTAGGGGTTAATAGTGTAGAGGTTTGCTTTGCAGTGGGGGCTGGTGGCAGGGCCGGATTTCCCATTAGGCACAGTAGGCATGTGCCTACAGGCGCCTTGCAGTGAGGGGCGCCTGCCTGTCAATAATAAAAAAAAAAAAAAAAAAAAAAAAAATTTTTTTTTTTTTTTTTTTTTTTTTTTTTTATGAGGGCATTTATTTTAGTAAGAATTGTGCTGCCAGGTGCCTACAAAGTCGAGTGTTTCATTGGGAATATGTTACAGCAGTTGAGGGAGCCATGAAGGAGAGAGGGGCAAAGATTAAAACTAAACCCCTCCCATTGAATTTCTAAATTCTAATTTTAAACACATTTGTTGACCCCTGGATTACATATAATCTACAACATTCCATGTTTTCCTTTAAGAGCAACATCATATGATATTTATATTTCAGAACAAAATAAATGTAACATCTGTGTGTGTTTGTACCAAAAATATCAGAGTTTACAAGATTTTTTTCCCTACATTTTATATTTTCTTCCACTGGCTGCACAGGTTGTTGATGGTGATGAGCTTGCATGCTGCTAGTTTTAATATTGCTATTGTTTACACAAAACTGTGTTTGACTCCAACAAAATGTTAAGCACATAGTCAAAGTCATCTCCAGAAAAGCAATACACTAATGGCTTGTCAATAAACATGTCCTATGAGCCCATCTGGGTCTGCACAGATGTGTATTGCTGTCTCAGAACTGACATTGACTATGTGTTTAACTCTTTTGCAAGAGGCTAACACACTTCTCTGCAAGCACTAGTGCAATAATAAAATGCCCAGCAAACTGTCACATTTGATGTCCCTTTAAATAGGGTTTTCTTTAGAATATTTTGCATTAAAAGTTTAACATGATTTGTTTTTGTTATACATAATAGAAATTGTATGGCCATTTGAGTCAAGTGAATATTGATTTTTGGTGTAGCTTCCATTACAACAAATATTGCAATTGGTGTGTGTATTTGTGTATCTCCATAAAAGGGAAAATGTAATTTTACATCTAATATTTATTTTTAGTTGTCCTAAATAATAATAAAAAAAAGTCCTCATTTTTTCCACTTTTTTCTAGGGGGGGTGGGGGGGTGGGGGGGGGCGCTTCAGGTTTTTGTGCCTACAGGCACCTGAGATGTAAATCCGGCCCTGGCTGGTGGTTTAGGGGTTAATAGTATAGTGGTTTACTTTCAGATGGGATATGTTGCCGTTTAGGGGTTATTAAAGTAGGGGTCTTATGGTAGTTTGGGTTAGCGCAGAAGTAGGATGTTTTCATCTTTTTTTCTCCATTAAATTCTATGTGGGATTAGGATATTGTGCATGATAGTGTTAGTTCAGCTTTTTGCGCTTGTCGGATTAGCACTGGAGTGATCATTTTTTACTTTAAACTCGTAATACCAGCGTAATCCGACGAGCGCAAAAGATTTACTTCTAGCGTAGTTACCACTCTAGCAAAATCAATAATTAGCACTCCACTTGTAATCTAGCCCTTAATAGCCAGTAACATTTAAAAGTGAAATAACATTCTCAATAGAATGTAAAAGCAAAAGTAAAGAAATGATGATACATAGGGCTCCATGTACTAAGCAGTCAGCGGGCTACCCGCAACAAATCTCGCGTCAAAACTCGCAAACTGATATGTACAAAGCCGTCAATTATGTTAAAACTCGCATCTTTAAAATTGCGAGCGTACTTATCCGCCAAACCTCGCTACCGCTCCATTTTTCACTGTAATTAGACACATTTGACCACCAACTCGCCAAAAAACGAATGTACTAAAAAATCTATTTGTCCGCTCGCTACAATTTCCGCTCCCACCTCGCTATTTTTGCCTCGCCACCTTTTAGGTGGCGGGCAAGGTACAAAACAATAGGAAAGTCAATCTAGACGCCAGTCTAGTAGACATATATAAAAGGCAGTAATATCAGCATTGTACTTACAGCATAACTGGCGTCTAATTTGTCTCTCATTTCCATGTACATAAATTGCGCCCAATTTGTCGACTGTAATTAAAGAGTAATCTATTTAAATTTGTATTGTTAGTTGTCAATCTTTATAATTATTTTTATATTAATATTTATATATTATCAGATCCAGATGAAGCCATATCCAAATTGTAAATAAATATTACAAAAATAACGCTCTGTTATCACTCTTCAAAAAATTTTGAACAATAATAAAGTTGTTTAGATAAGTTGAACTTTTATAGGAGCAAAATTCTATTCCCGCGACTACTATGATGTTCGTGACACCTTGCATGTCACGTGTTAATAATTGGCCAGACAATTCAACTGAAAGTTAAGTACCATCAGCTTAGTCGCGGCGAGCGAGGCGTCAAATTTATCAACAATCCGCAACTGCTCGCGGCGGGCTAGACTTGTCTATTTATTGGGGGAATATTAGTACATAGCGACAGCGGACACCATTTCGCCCGCGGCGAGTAACGGCGAGTTTATCCGCGTCTACAATGACGAATGAATTGACGGCTTAGTACATGGAGCCCATAAACTGGAGGAACCATGCTATAACAATAACTTCTTACCAGACTGTTAAATCAGGATAGGTCACAGTTTGAACATCTTACTGATCACATAGCATCATGGACATTATCAATCACATTTTATTCAAATAGGCAACACTCTCTCCATTGTATGCCTGTGGCAGATGGGATTACTTAGACAGAAAAGTCTAGAGGTAATTGATATTGCAAATAAAAGTCAGTGTTATATGACGTGACAATGATCAATTTCTCTTTCATCATCCTTCACACTCCATTAAAATATTTTCAGTAAAATACATGAACAAACAAACAAATCAAATAAACATATTTTGTCTACTAACAGATTCAATACCTTTTCCTTTAATTCATTCCTTGGGTTGTTGTGTGCATTTGTCTGAAATAAAGAAATCAAACTATCATCATCATCTACATCTCAAAATGCGTTTCAGATTCAATTCTTTGTAAAATAAACACATATATTTACATTCTTAGTGTATCACCCACAACCAAAAGTATCTGTTGTACCCCCAGTAGTCACTCTTATTGTATCATTTTATAAAAAAAACAATGAAAAACTATTATAGACTTTGACAATCAATTTACAGGGGCCCCCAGAGCAATATAAACAGACTAGTACTAAAGCCTGTGTACACGGGCCATTTTTTGCAGTACAGCGGTCCCACCCCTTGCTCTCTCCCCCCTCTCTTTTGCTCTCTCTCTCCCCTCTCTTTTGCTTTCTCTTGACCCTCTCCTTTGCGCTCTCTCCCCCCTCTTTGGCTCTCTCCCCCCTCTTTTGCTCTCTCTCTCCCCCCTTTTTTTTGCTCTCTCTGCCCCCTCTTTTGTTCTCTCTCCCCCCTCTTTGGCTCTCTCCCCCCTTTCTTTTGCTCTCCCTTTTTCCCCTCTCTTTTGTTCTCTCTCCCCCCTCTTTGGCTCTCTCCCTCCTTTCTTTTGCTCTCTCTCCCCCCTCATTTGCTCTCTTTCCCCCCTCTTTGGCTCTCTCCCCTCTTTGCTCTATCTCCTCTTTGGCTCTCTTTCCTATTTTGCTCTCTCTCTCTAACCCCTCTTTGGCTCTCTCTCTCCCCTCTTTGGCTCTCTCCCCCCTCTATTTGGCTCTTTTCCCCCTCTTTGGCTCTCTCTCACTCCTCTTTTTGGCTCTCTCACACTCTCTTTGGCCCTCTCCCCCCTCTTTGGCCCTTCTCCCCCTCTTTGGCCCTCTCCCCCCCTCTTTGGCTCTCTCCCCCCTCTATTTGGCTCTCTCCCCCCTCTTTGGCTCTCCCTCCCCCCTCTTTGGGCCTCCCCCCCCTTTGTCCCTTCTCCCCCCTTTCTTTTGCTCTCCCCCCCTCTCTTGCTCCCTCTCTGGCTCTGTCTTTCAAACCCTTTGACTCTATGACCACGCCCCCATCATGGCACCCTTCCAACCACGCCCCATCGCGGTGGCACCTGCCCGGTCACACCCCTCGCTGCGCCTGGTCACGCCCCACATTGTGCCTGACCACGCCCCTCATCACGTCCAGACACGCACTTTGCCGCGTCCGGTCACGCACCCACCACAACGCTCCCGTCGGCCACATCCCCTGACACTCCGCTTGAGCCTTGTTTTGTGCTGAGTGTCAGGATCCAAACTGCCAGGTATGCTTGTCATGTGCAGTCTCTACTGCGCATGACTGCATCTGACAAACATACTTGGCCATTTATTATATAGGATACATTTAGTTCTGAATGACTCAAAAGAAAACTTAAACAGAAGAGCTCATCTCTCTTGAATATTTATATCTTAAATGTGTTAACCTTGAGATTGAATCGATATCTTAACAATCACCTAGATTGTGAGTTTTGTGCTAAACAGGGTGCGAAACAAACGCAACAAAAGTTGCATTATTTCACCCTCCATAGCGCTGCTATTACAAGTTTCTGAAAAGCCTCTTTGTGCGTACGATATGGTGGCATTAAGCTCCATAACACACAAAAGCCAAGGGCTGCTTTGACGTGATCGTGCACACTTTCCCCCATAGACATCAATGGGGAGAGAGCGTTAGAAAAAAAACTAACACCTGAAGTGCGGAATGGCGATCGCCGTAACGCATCCCCATTGATGTCTGTGGGTAAAAAAAGTTACGTTTAAACCTAACACCCTAACATAAACCCCAGTCTAA
This sequence comes from Bombina bombina, assembly GCF_027579735.1. Classification (NCBI taxonomy): domain Eukaryota; kingdom Metazoa; phylum Chordata; class Amphibia; order Anura; family Bombinatoridae; genus Bombina; species Bombina bombina. Next base: position 453,498,091 of record NC_069504.1, on the reverse strand, counting down.
ACACCCCTAATCTGCTGCCCCGACATCGCCGACACCTAAATAAAGTTATTAACCCCTAATCAGCTGCTCCTGACATCGCCGCCACTAATAAAAGTTAGCAACCCCTATTCCGCCGCTCCCCAACATCGCCGCCACAATAATAAAGTTATTAACCCCCATTCCGACGCTCCCCGACATCACCGCCACTATAATAAATTTATTAACCCATAATCTGCCGCTCCCGTTATCGCCGCCACTAATAAAAGCTATTAACCCCTAATCTGCTGCCCCCGACATCGCCGCCACTAATAAAAGTTATTAACCCCTATTCCGCCACTCCCCGACATCGCCACCACTAAATAAACCTATTAACCCCTAAACCTAACACCCCCTAACTTTAAATTAAAATTACAATATAACTATTTAGGCAATCACATAGGTAAAAAGTGTATTAATAATACATTGTTGGTTGTGCAATACTGGGGAATGGGTAATAAAGGGATTACCTATCTTTTTAAACAATAACAATTTCAAGTAGACTGTACCTTTAAGCAAGCAGGGATTCAACTCTTTCTTTAAAAAAAAATGCCATACTGGTTTTGTTTTCATCATTTCTTTAAAGAAATGTTATCAGTAAATAAAAAATATGTGTACTTCTATATACAAAAAAAGTTGAGTGCAAAAATAATAGTGATATTGTGTGATAACATCGCTCAAGCACAATCAGTAGTGCTTTTATATTTGCACTCATATTCACAGTTATTTGAGCAATAGTCTAGGTTACACTAACATCTGCATGTCAGATAGCACTGGGGCACTAAATCCCTCACATAATACAGTGTTTCTCAACCACGGTCCTCAAGTACCCCTAACAGGCCAGAGTTTCATTATTTGCAAAAAAAAAATAAAGAAGATGGGTAGCGCTATACAAGCATAGAGATTAAAAAAAAAATGTGATAAGACCAAGTGGTTCTAAAGGAATAATAAGTTATGTGTAAAGTGAAAGAGGCAGTGTATTAGCCAAAGATGCAAGTGAAAAAGGCAGTGTATTTGCCAGAGAATAGTGTCTACTCAGAACATACCGAGTAGGTGATAATGGTGTGAGAAAAACGTGAATGTATACTCAATTAAATAGTACTGAAAATACTGGATAAAAAATGAATAAAAATGGAGCAAAGTTTAAAAGATAATTTTATATAAACAGTTAAATGTAATCATAGGGTGCCGGCACCTATTACAATGAATTAATACAATAAAACTTGCAAAATTAAAAGCAAGAATAAGACGTTTAAACTAGTAATAAAGTCAATGAAACATATAATAATATGCTGTGTTACACAAGAAAATTAATTACTACTGATCCCAACTTTACTGGCAATATTAGCCACGGGTCAAAAGTTCTCCTCCAAATGAATGGTTATAATGTTACCGTCACTCCTGTAGTTAAAGTAACCGTCACTTGTGAAGTCAAAGTCCCCTTTTAACAGAGGTATCTTATGCAGTGTTCCGGACCAGATGTAAACAGCTGAGTTGAGCAGTATAGTATACTGAGATGTAGGTTCCGATGTCTAAGAGAAGGCTCAGGCAGGTCCTGGGACCGAGGTATTTGCTGGCAGCTCGATAACCATTCTAGCTGTACCTACAGGTCCTACTACCTGTTTCAGTGTTGAAGGTCAGAGACTGAATCACTGTGTGCATCAGGGAAAGTCCAAAATCTTTTTGTGACTAGACAAACAATAGGGTATTGGCAAACAATTGGTGTATAGCTCCTGGGTGAGGAATTAAGCATATGGATTCCACTCAGATAATTATAAGCGGCTCGATGCACCTCACCTACTATAACCAAAGTAAACAAAGATTAAGAGAAAATGAGCAATTCTACGCGTTTCAGCCCTGTAGGCCTTTATCAAGATGCTCATTGTAACCAGGTTTGAGTTTAAATATCCTAATGTTGCACCTTATAGGCTGGTTGTTGACTCCCAGTAGGTGTGTTTGGACAGGAGTCAGTTGTTACCATTAGCAAATTTGTTGCGAACATTTATATAATACATATTGTTACGAACATTTTTTTTAAAAAACATATAGCATCAAAGCCTCATATATTAGTAGAGAACCATCAATACATTTGACAAATGAAAATATTTTTATCTTAAAAGTTTTAAAAATGTGTCACAGGTTGTTTCTTTCTAACGTATGAACATTTTCGTAATTGTATACCAGATGCTAACAAATTCTTGTATAGTTGTATAAGGGATATATATCTATATGGGAAATCTATAAAATATACTAAATGTGTTTCATATTTGGTTATCTTGATCTTGAAGTAGTAGCATATGTATAGAAACATCATGAACTATATTGTGTTTAGAAATTATTTATTTTTCGTTGCGAATAAAGAGGTCCTGTTTAGTATAATATAACTTGGTTATCGTGATTTGCCTCGTGATCTGAAAGTGATAGGGTTATGTATAGAAACATGATAAGCTATATCATATATATAACTCGCGGATGAAATATTTACCGTAACGGGCAAAGGGGTCCTATTTAATATGATATAGCTTATGAGAAGAGAAAGGTGTATCGGGAAAAGAAAAAAAATATAAAAAAATGAATATAAAAAATTGTAAAAATGTATGTAGATAAGGACATAATAATAAAGAGCACAATCGAACTTTGTAGAGAGTTATTGGAAAATATGTGTAAAGAGTGATTAAGAAAGGATAATAGGGAACACCGTCGTATCTAAAAGAACGTGTGGGGTTAAATTAAAAATAGATGTAAATGTGAAATATTATATATATATAAAACCTATCAGTTTATTTAGATATTAAGGTATGGTTTGGAAATAGAATCTCAATACCTAAACCAATGTGGTTTAAATATTAAAAAGAAATAGATTTAATAATAAAAAAATTAAAATGGATATATCTAATAAAGAAAGAAAAATAATAAATATATAGTAAATGTTGAATGTTGTCTATCCTATATGTCTATCATTGGAGGGACATGATCCTCAGAAAAAAGCTAGGTAGATGGATGGATAATAGCTATAAATATTAAATGCATATAGATGTCTATATATAGTGATTAACACTAGAGATGATGTGACTAGGTATACATAAAAAGGTCTACACTAAAGTGAAATAGCTGATACTTTAAATAAGTGAATTAAGATCCAATTCTGAATTGAGACCATATGGATGTAAGTTATTATAGTGGAATATGAGTTCTGCTTCTTTTTTTGTGAGTAGTGTATTCATATTTCCACCCCTTTTATTTAAGGTAAGTTTTTTTATACCCCAAAACTTGAAATGTTTTAGGTTTCCTTGGTGAACTTCCTTAAAATGAGAATACAGTTTAGTGTCTGAGGCTTCGTGTTCTATTTTCAAAAGGTGTTCGCGTATTCTGTCCTTTAACATTCTGCTAGTTTGTCCAAAGTAGAGGAGTTTACAAGAACACTGTATGCAATAGATAATGTTCTTATCGGTGCATCTAATGACTTCTTTTATTTTAGTGTAATACTCTGTATTGGGAGATTTAAGTTCTTTAAGTTTTGTACTGTATTGGCAGGACTTACAAGTATTGCATGGAAAATACCCACTCAGTTCTTTGCCTAGAAGGTCTCTATCGTATGTCTGTTTCTCTTTTTTGAATTGACTTGGTGAAAGTATCGTTTTAAAGTTTCTTGCCTTACGAAAAATTATATCAGGTTGGTTTTTTAGATTGTGGCCTAGGACATGATCTTGTTTGAGAAGGTGCCAGTGTCTCTTTAGAATTTTCTTGATCTCTAAATGTTGTGAACTAAAATCCGTTATGAAAGGTATGAAGAGATCATCTGAGTTTGTGTTGGCATTTCTACTCTTTTTCATAGTTTTAGTTGTTAGTAATATATCTCTATCTACATTGGCTACCTCATTTTGGTTTACGAAAAATGATATCAGGTTGGTTTTTTAGATTGTGGCCTAGGACATGATCTTGTTTGAGAAGGTGCCAGTGTCTCTTTAGAATTTTCTTGATCTCTAAATGTTGTGAACTAAAATCCGTTATGAAAGGTATGAAGAGATCATCTGAGTTTGTGTTGGCATTTCTACTCTTTTTCATAGTTTTAGTTGTTAGTAATATATCTCTATCTACATTGGCTACCTCATTTTGGGTTTTTTCGATAATATGTGGATCATAACCTTTTTCTATGAACCTAGTGGTGAGAATTTGAGATCATGATTGGTAACTCTCAAGAGAGGAACAGTTTTTCTTTATCCTCATATATTGGCTCTTAGGAATGTTGGATTTCCATTGTGTTAGGTGGCAGCTTTCAAAATGTATATAATTATTAGCGTCTATATCTTTGAAATATGTTCTGGTCTGTATTTGATTGTTGATAACCTCAATCTCAATGTCCAAAAAATGTATTTTGTTACTACTGTATTCATGGGTAAAAGAAATGCCCATGTCATTTGTGTTTATATTGATCATGAATGAATCTAATAATTCAATATCTCCCTTCCACACTATGAAGATATCATCAATGTATCTGCAATAGTGCACAAGGTTTGCCCCCCATGGACAGTCATTAATATAAATATCTTCAAAATTGCCCATGAACAAGTTAGCATAACTGGGGGCGAACCTTGTGCCCATTGCAGTACCTTTTATTTGCAGATATATCTCATCATTAAACAAAAAGCTATTGTTGGAAAGAATAAATTGTATGCACTCTAATATAAACGTATTTTGTATTGTTGGAAGTTTATCATCTTTATCTAAATAAATTTTAACTGCTGTTACACCTAGCTCATGTGAGATATTGGTATAAAGTGAATTCACGTCGCATGTGACAAAGATATAGTTATCCTGCCAGATAAGGTTTTTAATAGAATTGAGAAAGTGTGTTGAATCTCTTAGGTAATATTGCAAATTTACCACATATTTCTGCAAGTAGAAATCAACATACTGTGATAAATTACTGGTGAGCGATTCTATCCCTGATATTATAGGGTGGCCTGGTGGTCTAGTCAGGTGTTTAAGCACTTTTGGTAAGAAGTAAAAAGTGGGGGTCTTTGGGTGGGTTATGGACAAGAAATCCAATTCAGATTGGTTAATGATGCCTTCTGTTCTAGCATTCTTCAAAAGACTGTCTAATTGTTGTATTTGTTTCTTAAGAGGATTCATTGTTAGTTTCCTATATGTGGACCTATCATTTAAGAGTCTATTAGACTCCTCTATGTATTAACTTGTGTCCATGACCACAATACCCCCACCTTTGTCTGCTGGTTTCACTACTATCTCTTTGTTGTTCTTAAGTTCATTAAGTACCTGAGTTTCTTTTTTAGTTAAATTACTTCTTAATGGTTTAGTTTGATCTAGTAGTGTAAGGTCTTTCTTAATGTTTTGTTCATATAATTTAATATGTTCACTTTTCTCACTAATTGGATAAAAGTTAGACTTTGGTATGTTCTGAGTAGACACTGAGTATGTTCCAGAACATATTTCAAAGATATAGACACTAATAATTATATACATTTTGAAATCTGCCACCTAACACAATGGAAATCCAACATTCCTAAGAGCCAATTTATGAGGATAAAGAAAAACTGTTCCTCTCTTGAGAGTTACCAATCACAATCTCAAATTCTCACCACTAGGTTCATAGAAAAAGGTTATGATCCACAAATTATCGAAAAAAACCAAAATGAGGTAGCCAATGTAGATAGAGCTATATTACTAACAACTAAAACTATGAAAAATAGTAGAAATGCCAACACAAACTCAGATGATCTCTTCATACCTTTCATAATGGATTTTAGTTCACAACATTTAGAGATCAAGAAAATTCTAAAGAGACACTGGCACCTTCTCAAACAAGATCATGTCCTGGGCCACAATCTAAAAAAACAACCTGATATCATTTTTCGTAAGGCAAGAAACTTGAAAACGATACTTTCACCAAGTGAATTAAAAAAAGAGAAACAGACATACGATAGAGACCTTCTAGGCAAAGAACTGAGTGGGTATTTTCCATGCAATACTTGTAAGTCCTGCAAATACAGTACAAAACTTAAAGAACTTAAATCTCACAATACAGAGTATTACACTAAAATAAAAGAAGTCATTAGATGCACAGATAAGAACATTATCTAATATGCTTCATTCTCTTGTAAACTCCTCTACTTTGGACAAACTAGCAGAATGTTAAAGGACAGAATACGCGAACACCTTTTGAAAATAGAACACGAAGCCTCAGACACTAAACTTTATTCTCATTTTAAGGAAGTTCACCAAGGAAACCTAAAACATTTCAAGTTTTGGGGAATAAAAAAACTTACCTTAAATAAAAGGGGTGGAAATATGAATACACTGCTCACGAAAAAAGAAGCAGAACTCATATTCCACTATAATACCTTACATCCATATGGTCTCAATTCAGACTTAGATCTTAATTCACTTATTTAAAGTATCAGCTATTTCACTTTAGTGTAGACCTTTTTATGTATACCTAGTCACATCATCTCTAGTGTTAATCACTATATATAGACATCTATATGCATTTAATATTTGTATCCCTGTCTTTTTCTCTGCAGAGTTTCATTATTGCTAAACTAGAGCACAGGTGAAATAATCAGCTGATGGGTGAGAGCAGTTTAGTAACCATGATTACTGATCAGCTGATTATTTCTCCTGTGCTCTAGTCCAGCTATAATGAAAATAAGGCCTGTTGGGGGTACTTTAGGACCGCAGTTGAGAAACACTGACATAATAGACTTTTTCATGGGCTGTGCAGTAAAAGTCAAATCATATATAGTTGGAATGCTAAGCAAATGGTGTGCTAAGCTGATGGTGTGCAAGTAGTGGAGAACATTGCAGACCTTAAAAAGTTCAGAGAAGATGCACAAACTACTAAGGGGTATGGAGAATTTAAGCTATGAGGAGAGGTTAGCCAAACTGGGTCTATTTTCTCTAGAATAAAGGCACTTGAGAAGTGACATGATTACCTTATATAAATATATTCAAGGTCCATATACAGAGATGGCAGAAGCTCTGTTTATTCCAAGAAAATTGTTTGTGACAAGAGGTCACAATTTAACCCTGAGGAAAGGAGATTTACGGCTAGATTTGGAGTTTGGCGGTAAAAGGGCTGTTAACGCTCCGCGGGTTTTTTTCTGGCCGCACCATAAATTTAACTCTGGTATCGAGAGTTCAAACAAATGCTGCGTTAGGCTCCAAAAAAGGAGCGTAGAGCATTTTTAACGCAAATACAACTCTCGATACCAGAGTTGCTTACGGACGCGGCCGGCCTCAAAAACGTGCTCGTGCACGATTCTCCCATAGGAAACAATGGGGCTGTTTGAGCTGAAAAAAAACCTAACACCTGCAAAAAAGCAGCGTTCAGCTCCTAACGCAGCCCCATTGTTTCCTATGGGGAAACACTTCCTACGTCTGCACCTAACACCCTAACATGTACCCCGAGTCTAAACACCCCTAGCCTTACACTTATTAACCCCTAATCTGCCGCCCCCGCTATCGCTGACCCCTGCATTACACTTTTAACCCCTAATCTGCCGCTCCGTAAACCGCCGCCACCTACGTTATCCCTATGTACCCCTAATCTGCTGCCCTAACATCGCCGACCCCTATGTTATATTTATTAACCCCTAATCTGCCCCCCACAACGTCGCCGACACCTACCTACAATTATTAACCCCTAATCTGCCGAGCGGACCTGAGCGCTACTATAATAAAGTTATTAACCCCTAATCCGCCTCACTAACCCTATCATAAATAGTATTAACCCCTAATCTGCCCTCCCTAACATCGCCGACACCTACCTTCAATTATTAACCCCTAATCTGCCGACCGGAGCTCACCGCTATTCTAATAAATGTATTAACCCCTAAAGCTAAGTCTAACCCTAACACTAACACCCCCCTAAGTTAAATATAATTTTTATCTAACGAAATAAATTAACTCTTATTAAATAAATGATTCCTATTTAAAGCTAAATACTTACCTGTAAAATAAATCCTAATATAGCTACAATATAAATTACATTTATATTATAGCTATTTTAGGATTAATATTTATTTTACAGGTAACTTTGTATTTATTTTAACCAGGTACAATAGCTATTAAATAGTTAAGAACTATTTAATAGTTACCTAGTTAAAATAATTACAAATTTACCTGTAAAATAAATCCTAACCTAAGATATAATTAAACCTAACACTACCCTATCAATAAAATAATTAAATAAACTACCTACAATTACCTACAATTAACCTAACACTACACTATCAATAAATTAATTAAACACAATTGCTACAAATAAATACAATTAAATAAACTATCTAAAGTACAAAAAATAAAAAAGAACTAAGTTACAGAAAATAAAAAAATATTTACAAACATAAGAAAAATATTACAACAATTTTAAACTAATTACACCTACTCTAAGCCCCCTAATAAAATAACAAAGACCCCCAAAATAAAAAATTCCCTACCCTATTCTAAATTTAAAAAGTTACAAGCTCTTTTACCTTACCAGCCCTGAACAGGGCCCTTTGCGGGGCATGCCCCAAGAAGTTCAGCTCTTTTGCCTGTAAAAGAAAACATACAATACCCCCCCCCCCAACATTACAACCCACCACCCACATACCCCTAATCTAACCCAAACCCCCCTTAAATAAACCTAACACTAAGCCCCTGATGATCTTCCTACCTTGTCTTCACCATGCCAGGTTCACCGATCCGTCCTGGCTCCAAGATCTTCATCCAACCCAAGCGGGGGCTAGACATCCACTGAAGAAGTCCAGAAGAGGGTCCAAAGTCTTCCTCCTATCCGGCAAGAAGAGGACATCCGGACCGGCAAACATCTTCTCCAAGCGGCATCTTCTATGTTCTTCCATCCGATGACGACCGGCTCCATCTTGAAGACCTCCAGCGCGGATCCATCCTCTTCTTCCGACGACTAGACGACGAATGACGGTTCCTTTAAGGGACGTCATCCAAGATGGCGTCCCTCGAATTCCGATTGGCTGATAGGATTCTATCAGCCAATCGGAATTAAGGTAGGAATTTTCTGATTGGCTGATGGAATCAGCCAATCAGAATCAAGTTCAATCCGATTGGCTGATTGGATCAGCCAATCAGATTGAGCTCGCATTCTATTGGCTGATCGGAACAGCCAATAGAATGCGAGCTCAATCTGATTGGCTGATTGGATCAGCCAATCGGATTGAACTTGATTCTGATTGGCTGATTCCATCAGCCAATCAGAAAATTCCTACCTTAATTCCGATTGGCTGATAGAATCCTATCAGCCAATCGGAATTCGAGGGACGCCATCTTGGATGACGTCCCTTAAAGGAACCGTCATTCGTCGTCTAGTCGTCGGAAGAAGAGGATGGATCCGCGCTGGAGGTCTTCAAGATGGAGCCGGTCGTCATCGGATGGAAGAACATAGAAGATGCCGCTTGGAGAAGATGTTTGCCGGTCCGGATGTCCTCTTCTTGCCGGATAGGAGGAAGACTTTGGACCCTCTTCTGGACTACTTCAGTGGATGTCTAGCCCCCGCTTGGGTTGGATGAAGATCTTGGAGCCAGGACGGATCGGTGAACCTGGCATGGTGAAGACAAGGTAGGAAGATCATCAGGGGCTTAGTGTTAGGTTTATTTAAGGGGGGTTTGGGTTAGATTAGGGGTATGTGGGTGGTGGGTTGTAATGTTGGGGGGGGGGGGTATTGTATGTTTTCTTTTACAGGCAAAAGAGCTGAACTTCTTGGGGCATGCCCCGCAAAGGGCCCTGTTCAGGGCTGGTAAGGTAAAAGAGCTTGTAACTTTTTAAATTTAGAATAGGGTAGGGAATTTTTTATTTTGGGGGTCTTTGTTATTTTATTAGGGGGCTTAGAGTAGGTGTAATTAGTTTAAAATTGTTGTAATATTTTTCTTATGTTTGTAAATATTTTTTTATTTTCTGTAACTTAGTTCTTTTTTATTTTTTGTACTTTAGATAGTTTATTTAATTGTATTTATTTGTAGCAATTGTGTTTAATTAATTTATTGATAGTGTAGTGTTAGGTTAATTGTAGGTAATTGTAGGTAGTTTATTTAATTATTTTATTGATAGGGTAGTGTTAGGTTTAATTATATCTTAGGTTAGGATTTATTTTACAGGTAAATTTGTAATTATTTTAACTAGGTAACTATTAAATAGTTCTTAACTATTTAATAGCTATTGTACCTGGTTAAAATAAATACAAAGTTACCTGTAAAATAAATATTAATCCTAAAATAGCTATAATATAAATGTAATTTATATTGTAGCTATATTAGGATTTATTTTACAGGTAAGTATTTAGCTTTAAATAGGAATCATTTATTTAATAAGAGTTAATTTATTTCGTTAGATAAAAATTATATTTAACTTAGGGGGGTGTTAGTGTTAGGGTTAGACTTAGCTTTAGGGGTTAATACATTTATTAGAATAGCGGTGAGCTCCGGTCGGCAGATTAGGGGTTAATAATTGAAGGTAGGTGTCGGCGATGTTAGGGAGGGCAGATTAGGGGTTAATACTATTTATGATAGGGTTAGTGAGGCGGATTAGGGGTTAATAACTTTATTATAGTAGCGCTCAGGTCCGCTCGGCAGATTAGGGGTTAATAAGTGTAGGTAGGTGTCGGCGACGTTGTGGGGGGCAGATTAGGGGTTAATAAATATAACATAGGGGTCGGCGATGTTAGGGGCAGAAGATTAGGGGTACATAGGGATAACGTAGGTGGCGGCGATTTGCGGTCGGAAGATTAGGGGTTAATTATTTTAAGTAGCTTGCGGCGACGTTGTGTGGGGCAAGTTAGGGGTTAATAAATATAATATAGGGGTCGGCGGGGTTAGGGGCAGCAGATTAGGGGTACATAAGTATAACGTAGGTGGCGGTCGGCAGATTAGGGGTTAAAAATTTTAATCGAGTGGCGGCGATGTGGGGGGACCTCGGTTTAGGGGTACATAGGTAGTTTATGGGTGTTAGTGTAGTTTAGGGTACAGTAGTTAAGAGCTTTAGAAACCGGCGTTAGCCAGAAAGCTCTTAACTCCTGCTTTTTTCAGGCGGCTGGAATCTTGTCGTTAGAGCTCTAACGCTCACTGCAGAAACGACTCTAAATACCAGCGTTAGAAAGATCCCATTGAAAAGATAGGCTACGCAAATGGCGTAGGGGGATCTGCGGTATGGAAAAGTCGCGGCTGTAAAGTGAGCGTTAGACCCTTTAATCACTGACTCCAAATACCAGCGGGCGGCCAAAACCAGCGTTAGGAGCCTCTAACGCTGGTTTTGACGGCTACCGCCGAACTCTAAATCTAGGCCTTAGTCTCCTGCAATGTTTTTTCACTGTAAGAGCAATAACATTGTGGAACTCATTACCAAAGGAGGTAGTGGATACCAATACCTTAGATACATTTAAAAATGGTTTGGATACATTTCTGACTAGAAACAGAATTTATGAATATGATTGCTTGTGTTAAATGGGTCACCTTTTAATGGGATTAATTTAAGCTCAACTGGAGATTTTTTGTAAGTATATTAGATTTGTATAGGTTGATCTCAATGGACTTCTGTCTTTTTTTTTTACCCTTATCTACTATGTTACTATGTTCTTCATATAGTTCTGTGCTATACTATTAATAATAATGGTTTACTTCAGATATTAAAAAGTGCTAAAATGTACATTGGTATTTTGGATTGCACTTGAGTGCGATGCTTAAATGAGAACTGAAACTCAATTTTTTTATGATTTAGATAGAGCATACATTTTTAAACAACTTTCTTATTTACTTTATTTATCTAATTTGCTTCATTCTCTTCTCTAGCTGCTGATTGGTGTCTTCTCATATGTGCCAAGAGAATGAAGCAAAATTGATAATACAAGTAAATCAGAAAAATGTTTACAAATATATGCTTTATCTAAGCCATGAAAGAAATACCAAAGGAAACTACCAAAAATAATAAAAAATAATACTATTCTTATACCCCTCATAAAAAACACCTCAAAATAATAATATTCTACAAAAATAAACTGCCATTAGCCCTTAAAATGGCCTTTTGTAGGGCATTGTCTTAAAGTTAACAGTTTTTTTCCCATAAAATTAAACAATTACCCCCCTAACATAACAAGCCCCCAATCCCCCAAAATAAAAAAATCCTAACTAAAAAAAAATCTTAACTATCCATTGCCCCAAATTTTTTTAAAAAAAGACATCCAAAAAAAAACAAAAAACTAACTCTAACCCCAAAATTGATACTCACCAATGATGATGGGCGGTGCTCCATCTTCATCCATCGTGGGTCCATCTTCTTCCTGCCCACGGTCCATCTACTATTCTCATCCCAGTAGCTTTTTCCTTTCAACCTACTGGCTGATTTAAATTTGAAGCTCCGTGTCACTGGGCTGAAGATGAGGACCGGCGTTGCCTCATCCATCACCGATTACCTCATCACCACTACCAGGATGAAGATAAAGATGGACCGCGGCCTGTAAGAAGATGGACTCACGATTGATGAAGATGGAGTGCTGCCGGGATGAAGATGGAGTACCGCCCATAATCATTGGTGAGTACCAATTTTGGGGTTAGAGTTAGTTTTTGTTTTGTTTTTTTAGGGCATTTTTTAAAAAAAATGTATGGGTAGAAAAAGAGTTGAATGCCCTTTAAACAGCAATGCCAATCCAAATGCCCTTTTCTGGGCAATGGCTAGTTTAGTTTTTTGTTTGTTATGTTAGGGGGGTTGTAATGTTAGGGGGTAATTGTTTTATTTTAGGCTAAAGAGCTGTTAAATTTAGGGCAAATGTTTATTTGTAGAATAGTTTTTTTTATTTTGGGGTTGGTTTGTTTTTGGGGGTATTAGAATAGGATCATTTTTGGTCATTTTGTTTGTTCTTTTTGTAAAGGGTAGGTTTTTTAATTTTTTAAATGCTTTTTCATTTTTGTAATTTTAGTTTTTTTTTAGGGTAAGCTTAGGTTTAAATTTTATTTTACAGGTAAGTTTTTATTTATTTTATGGTAGTTTGGATAGTTTTAATTTAATTTATGGGTATTTTAATTGGGATTAAGTTATGTGGTGTTCGGTTAGGGGGTTTAGTTATTAGTTTATAACTGTGTTTTGTGGGGGGGTAGCAGTTTAGGGATTAATAATTTATTTAGACAGTTTGTGTTGGGGGGATGGCGGTTTAGGAGTTAATAATTTATTTAGATAGTTTGCGATGTGGGTGAATGGCAGTTTAGTGGTTAATAGTTTTATAAAGTGTTTGCGATGTGGGAGGAGTGTGGTTATGGGGTTAATACTTTTATTTAGTGTTTGTGATGTGGGGGTGGCAGTTTAGGGATTAATAGTGTAGTTTATAGGTGTAAGTGTAGTTTGTAATGTATTTTTGTTGTGTTTTTCACAAATTTTTATTTTGGAAAACACTTTATTACAGCTCTTAAATCATGGTATGGATTGAAGTGGAAAGCACTATTGCGCTAGTGCAATGGCAATTTCTCCTGATTTGTAATATCAGCGGAAGAAAATTGGATCACTTGTATCCATCACTTGCCCTAAGTAAGCAGGATGCATTAACTATTGTTTGTGACCTCTTTATATAAGAATTGGAGCAGAAGAATAAGTTAGCAAGTGTCTCTCTTATTCAAAAGCTAATTTAACAGCTAATTATTCTTTTTTGCCTACATCATAGTGATGTTTAGAAGGCATACATTTCTTTGAGGAAAATGCTACTTGATATAATGGTAGAACAGCTCCAACTTCTATATCAGATGCATCAATTTCCATAATAAAGTGTTTGATGGATCAGGATGTATTAAGACTGGTTCTTCTATAGAGTGCTATGAGCTTGCTGCAGAAGACCATGTTGTTCAACCCCAATTCTGAAAAGTTAGGACAGTATGAAAAATGAAAAAAAAAGATTATTAATACATTATTTGATGTTTTATTCTGTGAATTTAATGCATTTTTGAAAATATACACTCATTTCAAATCTGATGACTGCAACATGTTCCAAAAAAGTTGGGACAGGGAAAATTTAGGACTAATAGCGATGTGACAATTTGAAATAAGAAGGTGATGTGAAACAGGTGAGACAATCATGTAATCATAGTATATTAGAAGCCTCCAAAAAAGGCCTAGCCCTTCAAAAGCAAGGATGAGTCGAGGCTCACCAATCTGCCAACAGATCCATCAGTGAATAATCCAACACTTTGTAAACAACATTCCCCAAAGACAAATTGGTAGAATTTTATTCATTTCAACTACAGTGCACAATATAATCAAAAGATTTAAGGAATCTGGTCAAATCTTGGTGTGTAAAGGGCAAGGCCAGAAACCACTTCTGAATGCGCATGGTCTCCGATGCCTTTAGACGTCACTGTCTTACAAACCGTCGTGAGTCTGTAATGGATATCCTGACATGGGCTCGGGAATATTTTGGTAAACATTTATCAGTCAACACCATCCACAGATTCAAGTTAAGGCTTTACTATGTAAAGCAGAAGCCATTCATCATCACTGTCCAGAAGTGCCCCTGACTTCTCTGGGCTCGGTCTCATTTGATGGATAGTAGCACAGTGGAATCATGTTTTGTGGTTCAACGAGTCAACATTTCAGATCGCATTTAGAAAAAAACAGCTGTCGTGTTCTCCGTTCCAAAGCGGAAAAGGACCAAGTTTCAGGTCCAAAAGCCAGCATCTGCCATGGTATGGGGACGTGTTATTGCCCATGGCATGGGTAATTTGCACATCTGTGAGGGTAAGATTAATGCAGAAAGCTATGTATACATTTTAGAGCAATATATGCTGCCATCCAGACATTGTCTTTTAAAGGGCTGTCCCTGACTTTTCCAGCAGGACAACACCAAACCACATTCTGCCCAGATTACAAGTGCATGGTTGCGTAAGCAGAGAGTTCTGGGTGCTAGCATGGCCTGCCTGCAGTTCTGACCTGTCTCTGATTGAGAATGTGTGGTGCATTATGAAGTGCAAAATAAGGCAAAAAAGGCCCTATACAGTTGAGCAGCTGAAGACATGCAAAAATTGATGAATGAGGGACAATTCCACTTGCTAAACTTATCCAACTGCTGTATTCAGTGCCCAAACGCTTAATAAGTGTTATTAAAAGAAACAGTGATGTTACACATTGGTAAACAGTCAACTGTCCCAACTTTATTGGTGTGTGTTGCAGTTATCAGAATTCACATAGTAAAACATCACATAATTTGTTAATAATGTGTTTTCAATATAGTACAGGGAATTGAACTGAATTTTAAAATGACTCTTTTTGTTAGTTTTTTTTTTTTGCATTTTCCATACTGTTCCAACTTTTTCCGAGTACATTAAGAACCTTTCTTTGTCAGTGCTGTGATTTGTACCGCTTGATATTTTAGAAAATATTGTAGGTATTAATTAGCAAAACCCAAAGATCATTATATACCCTTAATTGTGGTAGGGCTTCGCCAATAACATAAAGCAGATATTTTTTTCAGGATCAATTTCAAAACCACTGCTTGAAATAATATATCCTAGGAAAGGCATTCAGGTTTCTTCAAAGTTTGCATATAACCTATTTTCCCTCAGGCATTGAAGTATAATCCTGACATGTTGCTGATGTTCAGAAAGGAACTCAGAATAGATTAAAATGTCATTGATGTAAATAATTACAATGCAAATGAAAAAGGTCACAGAAGACATGGTTGACAAATGATTGGAATACAGCAGGAGCCCTGCATAACCCCAAAGGAATCCCGACGTGTGCTAAAAAATGATTGCGACCATGTTTATCTCCTACAGAAGTCAATGGAGTGCGAAAAATGCAAAAACATAATTTATACTTACCTGATAAATGATTTTCTTTCCTGGCATGGGGAGTCCACGAATCCATTCAATTACTAGTAGGAATCTAACTCCTGGCCAACAGTTGGAGGCCAAGAACACCCCAGCAAAGCTTCAAGCATCCCCCACTACCCACAATCCCCAGTCATGCAGCCAATGAATTATGGAAAGAGAAGAAGACACAAAGGGTATAGAGGTGCCTGAGGTTTTAAAAAAATGACAAAAAGCCATCTTAAAAATAAGGGTGGGTTGTTGACTCTCCATGCCAGGAAAGAAAATAATTTATCAGGTAAGTATAAATTATGTTTTCTTTCCAATGGCTTGGAGAGTCCACAAATCCATTCAATTACTAGTGGGAACCAATACCAAAGCTAGATTCCACAGAATGGAAGGGAGGGATACACAAGACAGGGTGTACCTAAACAGAAGGCACCACCGCTTGAAGAACTTTCCTCCCAAAAGAAGCCTCAGCTGAGGAAAATTTGGAAAAAGTATGCAATGATGACAAAGTGGCCACCTTACAAATCTGTTCCATAGAAGCATGATTTTTAAAGGCCCAAGAGGAAGCAACAGCCCTAGTTGAGTGAGCCGTAATTTTCTCTGGAGGCTGCTGTCCAGCTGTCTCATCAGTCAATCGAATAACACTTCTCAATAGGAAGGAGAGAGTAGAAGAAGTGGCCTTCTGACCCCTCCATTTACCTGAAAAGACAACAAAAAGAGCAGAAGAGTGACGAAAATCTTTCGGACAAATAGAGCCTTAAAGCATGCACAGCATCCAGATTGTGCAATAACTGCTCCTTCTTAGAGGAAGGATTAGGACAAAATGAAGGAACAACAATTTCTTGGTTAATATTGGGTTCTGAAACCACCTTAGGTAGAAATCCTAATTTAGTACGGAGAACCACCTTATCTGCATGAAGAAAAAGATAAGGAGAATCACACTGTAGAGCCAAAAGCTCAAAAACTCTACGGGCAGAGGAAATTGCCAGCAGAAACAAAACCTTCCAGGACAATAACTTGATATCAACAGAATGCATAGGCTCAATTGGAGCCTGCTGCAGAACTTTAACTTTTTTAGGGCGTGGCTACGTCGGAGAGACGACCAGAACTATCAAAGATAGGATAATTGAACATAAAAGCTCTATTCGAATTAAGAATTTTAAAGCGCCAGTAGCACAACATTTTGTAGAAATGGGCCATTCAATTGGGCAATTGCGCTTTCAAATTATTGAGAAAATAGAAATACCAAGAAGGTTAGGGAATAGAGAACTTCTCCTTAAACAGAGAGAAAGTTTCTGGATTTGGAAATTAGGCACTATGGAACCAAATGGGTTAAATAAAGATCTGGATATGTCTGTCTTTCTATAATAATTTTTTATGAATTAATTTTGTATTTTTTCATAAATTAATCTGTATTTGAGAAAATAACATGATTCTATAAATATTTGTTTTTGTAATTTAATTATAATTAATATATTATAGAGTTTTTTAATGTTTTTTGATGTATAAAATATTTTTGATGTAAAGAGTTAATAGGAAGTTGAACCTGCAGCGCCACCTAGTGGTGTTTAGGTTTAAATAGAATCATTGCAGTATGATGTTTAGCATGAATAAGGTAGCAATACCGAAACGTTGCTGTTAATGCTGTGTTGTACCCAATAAACACAATTGTTTGCTGCTACTCTTTTTGGAGTGTGTTTGGATATTACTTTAGAGACTAGAGTGGGTCTCTTGAGTGGCTGGCACAGGGACCGTTGTGTGCTGAGTCAATTGACTTTGTATTTTGCAGAACTTTAAGAACCAGTTTAAGACTCCAAGGAGGAGCAATTGACCTAAACACAGGCCTGATTGTAACCAAAGCCTGGACAAAAGATTGAACATCTGGCAAAATTGCCAGACACTTCTACAGAAGAATCGGCAGAGCCGAAATCTGACCCTTTAGGGTATTCACTGATAAACACTTCTCCAGGCACTCCTAAAAAAAGGTAAGAATAAGGGGAATTCTCACCTGACTCCAAGAAAAACCACTAGATCCGCACCAGTGAAGGTATTTACGCCATACCTTATAATAAATTTTGTGAGTGACAGGCTTACGAGCCTGAATCATAGTCTCAATAGCCTTCACAGAAAAACCTCATCTGGACAAGACTAAGCATTCAATATCCAAGCAGTCAGCTTCAAAGAGACTAAGTTTGGATGGAGTAAGGGACCCTGAAGTAGAAGATCCTTTCTTAGAGGCAATTTACAGGGGGTAAATAATGACATCCTCACAAGGTCTGCAAACCAAGTTCTGCGAGGCCATGCTGGAGCTATTAGAATCACTGAAACCTGCTCCTGTTTGATACGAGCTATCACCCGAAGAAGGAGGGCAACCGGAGGAAACCGATAAATTAGACCGAAATCCCATGGCACTTTCAAGGCGTCTACCAGAGCTGCTTGAGGATCTCTTGATCTTGCTCCATATCTTGGAAGCTTGGCATTTAGACGAGATGCCATCAGATCCAGCTCTGGAACTCCCGCTTCCGGATGGAGAGCTCATTCCCCTGGATGAAATGTCTGCCTGCTCAGATAATCCACTTCCCAGTTGTCCACCCCTGGGATATGAATGGCAGAGAGATGACAATTGTGAGACTCTCCCCACTGAAGAATGTGAGTCACCTCCTTCATAGCTAACAAGCTCCGAGTTCCTACTTGGTCGTTGATAAACGCCACCAAAGTGATGTTGTCTGATTGAAATATAATAAACTGGACTAAACTCAGTTGAGGCCAAGCTGATTCAATTCTAGGAAATTTATAAGAAGGGCAGACACCTCTGGAGTCCAAAGTCCCTGAGCTTTAAGGGACCCCCAAACTGCTCCCCAGCCTAACAGGCATCCGTGGTCACAATCTCCCAAGAAGGTCTGAGAAAACAAGTGCCCTTAGACAAATGTTCCTGGGAGATCCACCAAGACAGAGACATCCTTGATTGAGAGTCTAAAACTATCCACTTAGAGAGATCTGATTGGTCTCCGTTCCATTGATTGAGCATACATAACTATAGAGGTCTTAGATGGAAGCGAGCAAATGGAATATTGTCCATGAATGCCACCATGAGACCAATTACTTCCATTCATACAGCCACCGATGGATGAACAGAGGACTGAAGAGAATGACAGGCCTTCAGAAGCTTGAGTTTTCTGACCTCCGTCAAAAAAATCTTAATAGATACTGAGTCTATGATTGTCCCCAGAAAACATACCCTGGTACTTGGCACCAAGGAACTTTTCCCTAGATTCACCCTCCACCCGTGAGAGCGGAGAATAGCTAACAGAGAATCTGTATGTGATCTTGCTAACTGAAAAGATGGCGCCTGGACCAAGTTATCATTCAGGTAAGGAGGCACAGTAATCCCTAGAGATTTGGCCACAGCCAAAAGAGCCCCTAGAACCTTTGTAAAGATTTGAGGAGCATTGGTGAGGCTGAAAGGCAGGGCTAAAAATTGGAAATGTTGATACAAAAAAGCGAACCGCAGGAGCTTGAAATGTTCCCTGTGAATAGGCACATGAAGATACGCATCCTTTAGGTCTATAGTGGTCATAAACTGACCCTCTTGAACTAGAGGGAGAATAGAATGAATAGTCTCCATTTTGAAGGACGGAACCTTGAGAAACTTGTTTAGAGACTTTAAGTCTAGAATGTGTCGAAAAGTTCCCTCATTTTTGGGAACTACAAAAAGATTTGAATAAAATCCCTGACCCTGAGAGGACAAATCCCTTATGCAGTTTAAGAAGGCCTCTCTCTTTACCTGGTTTACAGATAATCTTGATAATAGGAATCAGTCCCTAGGGGGACACAAATTGAATCTTATCCTGTATCCCTGGGAGACTACATCCACTGCCCAAGGAACTGGAAGACTTTAACCAAAGGGCTCTGCAGGCAATTATTGCAAAACTAGAAATCTTGTCTCCCAGCCTAACAACTTGCATACTGGCATCACAGATAAAAGTAGTAACCAGCTTTAGAGACTTGATCTTATCCTGGATCTCCTCTATAGTAGTCTACTCTGGAATTAGATCAGAAAAAGAGTCAAACCAATTAGAGGCTGCACCAGATACTGTCGCAATACTAGCAACTGGTTGCCACTGCAAACCCTGATTAAGAAACATTTTTCTTAAATAACCCTCCAGTTTCTTATCCATAGGGTCTCTAAAAGAGGAACTATCATCAAGAGTAATAGTAGTTCTCTTGGCTAAGGTAGATATAGTGCCCTCTACTCTAGGAACAGTACTCTAGAGATCTCGCACAGAATCAGCCACAGCTTCTCCCATTCCTGAGATATAATGTCAGACATGTGATCTGGAACAGGAAAACCTCCAAATATTTAGGTTTGACATCAAAAACTCTATTCAGTTTATTAGCCCTTTTTAGGAGCCTCTGTAACCATTTCAGAGTCATCCAAATTAGCTAAAATCTCCTTGAAAGGTAAACAGAGATGCTACAGTTTAAATCTAAAATTAACCTCCTCAGAATCTATTGTACTAGGAACTGCAGATTCTGAATCAGAGATCTCGCCCTCAGAAGCTGCAGAGGAATGATCCTCGCTAGATAACTGAGAAAGACTAACCAAATCAGTCTTGGCGGAATCAGAACCCATGGAAATGTTCTTAGATTTCCTATTCCTTTGACCAGAACTAGGTAAAGCACTTAGGACTGCAGAAACTGCAGAAGTACACTGTGCAGCAAAATCTTTAGGCAAACAATAACTCCCAGAGATTGACTGAGAGGAACCGCAGGGCACTATATGTGAATCTGTCAAAGACTGGGACATATTAACAGAAGGCTGAGACAACCCCTGAATAGCATTGTCCTGAGAAAAAGAAGGCTCAGATAAGGAATCCTTATCATAGATAATAAAACCTTATTAAGGCAAGGGGAACAAAATTGCACAGGAGGTATAACCTGTGCATCTGCACAATAAAGACATTTATCAAATGACAGAGAAAGCTTGGGATCGGCCTCCATAGTAAATAAAATAGCCCTTTATTCCCTTATATTCTAATTTCAATATAAAAAAGTAGAATAAAATTCTAAGCATAGATAAATAATTATTAAAACCGGCACCTCTACACCCCAGCTATGTTGGAGAGACTCACCTAACCGGTAACCAGGAATCCAATCTACACCAGCAGTTAAACCCTGTTCAAACTGCAGATCCTAGAAAGCTACAAACATCAGAGAGAAGCGACAAGCAGGAAAAACAATCTAATGCCAGAAAATCTGGTCTGTCTCCTTGAAAATACGGCTTTCAAACAGCCAGCTAGAAAACAAACTGTTCAGCACTCACAAAGTAACTGAGCGGTCACATAATCACAAATTCAAAGTAAGGTGCGGTCCAACAACCTTCTTAAAGAGATATTACTCAAACTAAATAAAGGGTGATTTTGTACAAACAAGCCCCCATAGCCAAAATCCAAAAAGCCTTCACATGACAAAACAGTGCCCTGAACTGCTGCCCAATAAATCTCCAACCTTTAAAAGGGATATTCAGTCCCAAAAGGATGCACATTTTCTCTAAGTATCGTTTTTTGGGGGACGGGGGTTTAAACAAGGAACTCATAATTGATGCATCTTTCTCACCTAGAAGGTTAAAGCACTTACCTGTTGATCCGCTGTAGGGAAGGTACAGCAAACAGGTGTGACAAAATCCTCACTGACATAGTCCTGTAGATAAAGAAAAAATAGCGTAACCAACCCTGATTTTAAAGTTTTCATAACAAACATTTTCTTTTAAAAGTACTTATTTATTGGAAGAGCATACAGATCAGGTGACTTAGGATACTTTTTTCTATTTGTTGTGAGTTGGAAAAGGCTGTAGTAATGTTTTTTTCAACACAAAGATAAGCACCACATGCATGTGTTAAGAGCTGGTATACCAAGATAGATATGCATTCATTATATCTACCAATCAGCATCCATGTAAACTCTATGTTTGCCACGTGACCCATTCATGAGCTGATTTCTTTTTTCAATGTGTCTTTGTATCAGCTTCTATACAAAAGTATGTTGGAGCTGTACAATTGCAGTTTTCAATTAACTTTTGTGTCCCTTTAAATGGTTTATTTGATTTTATTATTATGTATTATACAACACACTATAAGCAATATCTCCAGGCTATATCTGTAGGCAATTTAGTAAAAACTCCTAGCTGCAAAGCTGAAGAAAACAAGAACAAAAATAATGCATCAGATTTGTCAAAGTACAAATATAATTGGAGTAATTTATCAAAGTACCATAGGTTACAAAACTAGGTCAAAACTTTGTATCAGATTTATTGAACACAATTACTCAGTTTATTTCATTTGTAAAGTTAAGTCCGATTTTACACATGGATAAATTATGGATAAATCAAAGACAGATAACTTCCTTCCATGTGAGAGATTACCTTGATAATTCTATCTTAATTATGCAATTGCATTTTTCCCACAATGTTCCAGGTTTTCGTTTTTGATAAAATATAATTTTGAATTTAAAAAAATATACAATTGAACTAGCATGATTATATTTTCTCAGACTATGACTATAAGTATTATTTCATATTTGCATTGCAAAATAAATGTTTTAAAATAATTTAACACTTTGTTTTAGTCAATCTGCAAGATTTGGCAAATTTAATTAAATTTAGGAATACACAAATTGTAAAGAAATATCTATGCCTGGTCCTCTCTGCTGTGGCCACTCATAGGCAAATATACGCTCACCGGCCACTTTATTAGGTACACCTTGCTAGTACCGAGTTGGACCCCCTTTTGCCTTCAGAACTGCCTTAATTCTTCATGGCATAGATTCAACAAGGTGTTAGAAACATTCCTCAGAAATTGTGGTCCATATTGATATGATACCATCACACAGTTAGTGCAGATTAGTCGACTGCACATTTAAAATGCAAATCTCCTGTTCCACCACATCCCAAAGGTGCTCTATTGGATTGAGATCTGGTGACTGTGGAGGCCATTGGAGTACAGTGAACTCATTGTCATGTTCAATAAACCAGTTTGAGATGATTTGAACTTTGTGACATGGTGCATTATTCTGCTGAATGTAGCCATCAGCAGATGGGTACACTGTATTTAAATGATGCTCAATTGGTACTAAGGGGCCCAAAGTGTGCCAAGAAAATATCCCCCACACCATTACACCGCTACCACCATCCTGAACCAATAATGCAAGGCAGGATGGATCCATACTTTCATGTTGTTTACACCAAAATCTAACCCTACCATCTGAATGTTGCAACTGAAATCGAGACTCATCAGATCAGGCAATGTTTTTCCAATCTTCTATTGTCCAATTTTGGTGAACCTGTGCAAATTGTAGCCTCAGTTTCCTGTCCTGTTCTTAGCTGACAGCAGTGGCACCGAGTTTGGTCTTCTGCTGCTGTAGCCCATCTGCTTCAAGGTTTGACGTGTTGTGTGTTCAGAGATGGTATTCTGCATACCTTGGTTGCAATGAATGGTTATTTGAGTTACTGTTGCCTTTCTATCATCTCAAACCAGTCTGCCCATTCTCCTCTGTTCACTGACACCAACAAGGCATTTTCGTCCACACAACTGCCGCTCAATGGATATTTCCTCTTTTTCTGACAATTCTCTGTAAACTCTAGAGATGGCTGTGTATGACAATCCCAGTAGATCAGCAGTTTTTAAAATACTCAGACCAGCCCGTCTGGCACCAACAACCATGCCATGCTCAAAGTCACTTAAATCCCCTTTCTTCCCCATTCTGATGCTCGGTTTGAACTTCAGCGTGTCTAGATGCCTAAATGCATTGAGTTGCTGCCATGTAGCAATTTGTGTTAACAAGCAATTGAACAGGTGTACCTAAGAAAGTGGCAGGTGAGTGTAATTGAGCTTTTGCAATGAGTTAATCATTTTTTAGAATGTTGCAGTTTCAGATAAATTTCCCCACAATTGAAGGGACATTAAACTTCAAGGGCTAGATAACAAGTGGTGCACTATCGTTACTGTGGAACTGTATTTACGTTAAAAGTATACTTCTAGTTGCGTTTGAGTACAAACGAAAGTGCTAAATAGTGCACCACTTGTAATCTGGTCCAAAATGTTGTCCCCCACAAAAAAGTTGTAATATGCTTGTTAGTGTGGTTGTGATATTGCTTATCGCGTCCACTTGTAATTTAGTCCTATATGTATGTTCATTATTTATTTGCTTGTTTTCCTATAATTTAGCTCTAAAAGTTTAAATTTCCCCAGAGAACCTGGAATGTATTCCATGGAATACTGAACACTGACACTAAAATAAACTGCACAATGATTGGTTGATATGTGCAAGACCTTTTCTATGTCTAAACTTGATGGACCACAGCATAGGAAGTAACATAATCAATAGGCTTTTGAATAGGTGTAACCTGGGCCTGCAAAGCAATGCATTATTTCTAAATCACTAAGGCCCTGATATTCAAAACTTCTCCATTCAGGTGATGTAGTAACATTTTCAAAAAGCAGATTTTGCTTTACTTTTCCAAGTGGCATTCCTTACTATTTCTGTATATGAAGTAGAGACAAGCCCAGTGCAATATAGTATTGTCTGACTTGACAGATCTGCTGCATTTGTACTTTGTGCTTTCTATTTTATATGAATTAACATGTCAGAATAAATTTTATTATGTTTAAACTTTGCTCTTTCTATTTTGTATTTTATTTCGTATACATGGGTGTATTTATGCCTTCACACTGTAACTTTAACAAATTAGGCTCATTCTTTGTAAATTTATGCATATCTTTAAAAATTAGATTTCACTTTGCATGCCTTTTATTTAAATTAAAGGGACAGTCAACACCAGAATTTTTGTTGTTTAAAAAGAAAGATAACCCCTTTATTACCCATTCCCCAGTTTTGCATAACCAACACAGTTATAATAATACATGTTTTACCTCTGTAATTATTTTGTATCTAAGCTTCTGCTGACTGCCCCCTTATTTCAGTTCTTTTGACAGACATGCAGTTTAGCCAATCAGCGCTCAGTCCTAGGTCACTTTACGTGCATGAGCTCAATGTTATCTATATGAAACATGTGAACTAATGCCCTCTAGTGGTCAAAATGTATTCAGATTAGAGGCAGTCTGCAAGGTCTAAGAAATTAGCTTATGAACCTCCTAGTTTTAGCTTTCAACTAAGAATACCAAGAGAACAAAGCAAAATTGGTGATAAAAGTAAATTGGGAAGTTGTTTAAAATTGCATGCCCTAATTAAAACATGAAAGTTTTTTTTGGACTTGACTGTCCCTTTAACCCCTTAATGACAACTGACGTACCAGGTACGTCCTGCAAAAACTGTCAGTTAGTGACAATGGACGTACCTGGTACGTCAGTTGTTTAAGAGAGTGCTGGAAGCGATCGCAATCGCTTCCAGCAGCTCTCAGGGTATTGCAGTGATGCCTCGATATTGAGGCATCCTGCAATACCCTTTAACAAGCATCCGATGCAGATAGAGCCACTCTGTGGCCCTCTCTGCACCGGTAGCGATGGTGCTGTCCGTTGGTGGGTGGGAGCTTTCAAGGGAGGTGGGTGGGCGGCCCATCGCTACCCGGCATCCGGTTCCAGCAAGTGCTATGTGCACGCCGGATGCTGGGAGCGTGCGGAGGGGGGCCTGCGGGGGCGCGCACGTGCGTGCATGTGTGTGTGCGCGCGCGCGCAGCAACCACTACCACCAATGATTAAAGAGAGAGAGGGGGGCAGAATTTTTTTTTTTTTTTTTTTAAAAATACTAATAGGATCTGCTAGGGTAGGGGGATGGGGTTATTGGGGGGGAAGCTACACTACAGAAAACTATGTATTTAAGAAAAAAAACAAAAAAAAACAACCTCTCTTTTTTTGGGAAAACTGGGTACTGGCAGACAGCTGCCAGTACCCAAGATGGTGGCAAATAGGTAGGTTGGGAGGGTTAGAGAGCTGTTTGGGGGGGATCAGGGAGGTTGGGGGCTAAGGCAGGGGTCCATCACAGATGAATAATAAAAAAAAAAAAAAAAAAAAAAAAAAAAAAAAACACCTTTTATTTTAGTACTGGCAGACTTTCTGCCAGTACTTAAGATGGCGGGTACATTTGTGGGGGGGGGGAGGGAAGAGAGCTGTTTGGGAGGGATCAGGGGGTGGGATGTGTCAGGTGGGAGGCTGATCTGTACACTAAAGCTAAAATTAACCCTGCAAGCTCTCTACAAGCTACCTAATTAACCCCTTAACTGCTGGGCATAATACAAGTGTGGTGCGCAGCAGCATTTAGTGGCCTCCTAATTGCCAAAAAGCAACGCCAAAGCCATATATGTCTGCTATTTCTGAACAAAGGAGATCCCAGAGAAGCATTTACAACCATTTGTGAAATAATTGCACAAGCTGTTTGTAAATAATTTCAGTGAGAAACCTAAAATTGTGAAAATTTTAACTTTTTTTTTTATTTGCTCGCATTTGGCGGTGAATTGGTGGCATCAAATGTACCAAAATGGGCCTTGATCAATACTTTGGGTTGTCTACTACAATACACTAAAGCTAAAATTAACCCTTCAAGGTCTCTACAAGCTCCCTAATTAACCCCTTCACTGCTGGGCATAATACACGTGTGGTGCACAGCGGCATTTAGTGGCCTTCTAATTACCAAAAAGCAATGCCAAAGCCATATATGTCTGCTATTTCTGAACAAAGAGGATCCCAGAGAAGCATTTACAACCATTTGTGCCATAATTGCACAAACTGTTTGTAAATAATTTCAGTGAGAAACCTAAAGTTTGTGACAAAATTTGGAAAAAAGTGAACAATTTTTTTTTTATTTGCTCGCATTTGGCAGGGAAATGGTGGCATGAAATATACCAAAAAGGGTATAAATCAATACTTTGGGTTGTCTGCTAAAAAAATATATACATGTCAAGGGATATTCAGAGATTCCGGACAGATATCAGTGTTCCAATGTAACTAGCGCTAATTTTGAAAAAAAAGTGGTTTGGAAATAGCAAAGTGCTACTTGTATTTATTGCCCTATAACTTGCAAAAAAAGCAAAGATCATGTAAACATTGGGTATTTCTAAACTCAGGACAAAATTTAGAAACTATTTAGCATGGGTGTTTTTTGGGTGGTCGTAGATGTGTAACAGATTTTTGGGGTCAAAGTTAGAAAAAAGTGTGTTTTTTTTCAATTTTTTCCTCATATTTTATAAATTCTTTTATAGTAAATTATAAGATATGATGAAAATAATGGTATCTTTAGAAAGTCCATTTAATGGCGAGAAAAACGGTATATAATATGTGTGGGTACAGTAAATGAGTAAGAGGAAAATTACAGCTAAACACAAACACTGCAGAAATGTTAAAAATAGCCATTGTCATTAAGGGTAAGAAAATTGAAAAATGGTCCGGTCATTAAGGGGTTAAAACTGTAAAACTGTCAGCTTCAGTTTCCTAGACAGGGTCATTACTTTCTATGGGCTAGATGATCAATCATTTCCTAGTTTGGAGAGCGCTTATAGTGATGACTTCACAGGACCAGAACTCACTGAATTTTCTAAGAAAAGGGAGTTACCTGGAAATCTCAGAGATATGAGAGATGCCTTCCATAGAAAATAATGAAGCTTTCTAGGATACAATATTTCACATGGGAGAGAGAAGGTAACTAGATAACCCCTGGGGCTGATATAAATACTCAGTTTGCATCAAATCAAAAGTAAACTGAAATGTTTTCACTACAATTTAACTTGCTTTTCTCTATATTTTTATTACTTTTCTGTTAGTTAAAATAAGTATATTGGGGATTTTGAGCAAATAATTCACCTGCATACAGCTGGTGAGACAAATTCACTGAGACCAGCTTGTTTAAAATGTTTACCAAATTTCACAAGACTAGTGAGATATCTTCAGAAATTCCCTGAGAACTCCCCTGTTCAGACCAGGGAACTTCCCTGTCCTTTCCACTTTCTGAAACTGTCAGTTTACAATGGAGAAAATACAAAGCTCAATGAGACACAAAAAATATACAAAGCATGACCCTTACGTTATTAAATTAACACAGCAACTTTCAAAACAAAATCAGAATGTGAAAATCGATGCTAGATCAAAATTGAAATGTATTCAAATACAAATCAGAAAGTGCAAAGCTTAAATGCAATAATACTGAAAGGACACAATCTGAAATGTATAGTAATATAAAATACTGTATTGCACTGGGCTTGTTTCTGCTTCACATACATAATTGATTAGGATCTCACAGTGGGGGAGAGTTCTGCCCTTTTTCTTTTGAAAATTCAGTGAGTTCAGCCTTTGTGAAGTCTGAAATACAAATTCTCTCCAAGATGGAGAATCTTTAAATTTCAGGCCTACGTCTCTAAAGGACCACATAAATGGGATTACATTTGAATGCCGTGGTCAATTGCACACCTGCATCCTCCTTTGAGGGCACTATTTCAAAAAGATCCACAATCTATCACAACTATTCTGCCTCCCCTCAGCAACAGAAACTTCTGCAGCACCCCCATTTAGATACAAAAAACAGCAAAAACATTGGGCCAGATTACAAGTGAGTGATAAGGGGTTTATCGCAGGGTTTTGCACTCATCAGGTTTACCGCTGGTATTACAAGTTGAAAGTAAATGCAACCGCTCAAGCGCAATCGAAACATGCTAGAATGATTACTGTGACTTCAGAGCTTTTGTTAACTGCTTTGAGAAACATAAAAGTTTCACAAAACACGACAAAACTATATTACAAAGTACAGTTAAACTCATAATAAACATTATTTAAAACAAATTGAACAAAAAAGTTATAAAGGCTCAAAGATGTGAGATCTCATATCTGTTAGAAAAAAAAGCAGACAAAGGGCTTTAACATTGATAGATACATATGCATGTCTAAACATGTATATGTATGTATATAGATATGTCTATATATGTGTACATATGTGAAAAGAAAAAAGGATGGTCTAGCGCAAAAACCTAGTGTAAGACAAAACCACTAATGTATGGTGTGAGTAGTATGAAAATATACACTCCTTTAAATTACAAGACAGAGTGGAGTATTCAGCAGCAAATCACCCTGATGAAACATGTGATAATATATATATATATATAATCTACTATATAATCTGATACATATAAAATAATCTAATATATGATCTGATATATATAAAATGTATATACAAGTGAATATTTGCAGAAAAAATGATGATGATGTCAAAAAATAAAAACAATAAAATAATAATAATATGATATACTGTCAAACAAGAATACCACAATAGTTATACATTGTCAACAGTCTATGAATTTCATGTGTATTCCGAAAAAGAGGACTGTAAAAGCTCAGTCGGAAAAGTTAATTAATCCCAATAATGGCAATATATAGTAGGAACCCACATGTTCTGATATCCTCCCCCTGATGGTAATTCCTACTTATAAGTGCCCTCAATCAAATGAGGTAAGTAGAAGCCAATTAACAGTGATATCCATGTCTATGTTAGCATCTACAGGGAAATCCCCTAGGAGGAGAGAAAACTCAATCCGAATTGGTGGTGTTCGGCCTGGCTTGAAGACCTGTTATTCCACGTCAGTTCCGCTTGTGTATTCAGACACCAGGAGAAAAAGAACAACAAAAAAGCACACTGATAGTGCATTACCATTTATTGAGAGAGATGATAGTAATAAAAATCAGCTCCTTACATCAAACAACCTCAATCATATGAGGTAAGTACAGCTAAGCAATAGGAAACACATTTTCAACTCATAAGGTGAAACCGGGATGCCCAACACGATCCTTACCGCGTTTCGAAGATCAACATCTTCTTCATCAGAGGTTAGTCCTGGGAGTGATAAGGGTATATCGCGGGGTTTTGCACTCATCAGATCTGTGAGAAAAAAAAGGCAGGCAAAGGGCTTTAACATTGATACATACATATACATGTGTAAACATGTATATATATGTATATAGATATGTCTATATATGTGAACAAAGATAGGAGTGACCCTAAAAACCAAGTGTGTAACTATTAGCACTCATCATCTCAGTAGTAGCCATGTATTGGTAGTCTTGAATACTAGTTAATACTGAGACAGTAATATTTCCCTACAGGGGGAAAACTGCGGTTAAGCTCCAAAACTTTATTACATCATAGTTAAAATTGGGACATATACATATAAAAAACAAAAAGCGGAAGGTGAAACTCCAATATGAAAGTCTATGATAATTACAAAATAAGTGGTAATTGATGGACCTTGTATAGTGTTGTATACTAATTCCTATTAATCTCTTGGTACTCACTACATAATGAATTGGTTGGTAAAGAGTGCCTTATAGGTTTACATAAAGAGTGGGTACCTTATAGGTTAGAATCGCCTGTATTGAACTAGAAATTGCCCACATTAAGCTATCACTGAGAATTAGACAAGAATTTCAACTGCACAGATTGCTACTTACTTAAGCCTAACATCTACTAAATCTAACCCTATTTCTCATTTACTTTCCCTTTTCCCTTTAAAACCCTCTGTCTTTGCTGGATTTATTACACTGTTTTAACTCCTGGTATGTCCCTTTAAAACCCTCTGTCTTTGCTGGATTTATTACACTGTTTTAATCCTGGTATGTCCCTTTAAAACCCTCTGTCTTTGCTGGATTAATTACACTGTTATAACTCCTGGTATGTCCCTTTAAAACCCCCTGTCTTTGCTGGATTTATTACACTGTTTTAACTCCTGGTATGTCCACTTTAAAACCCTCTGTCTTTGCTGGATTAATTACACTGTTTTAAACTCCTGGTATGTCCCATTTAAAACCCCCTGTCTTTGAAGGATTTATTACACTGTTTTAATCCTGGTATGTCCCTTTAAAACCCTCTGTCTTTGCTGGATTTATTACACTGTTTTAACTCCTGGTATGTTCCTTTTAAACCCTCTGTCTTTGCTGGATTAATTACACTGTTTTAACTCCTGGTATGTTCCTTTAAAACCCTCTGTCTTTGCTGAGATTTATTACACTCGTTTTAAACTCTTGTGAACCAACTGTCTACTCCATAAAGCTGCTATTTCCTGTTACCAGTATGTGCATCTCTCTATCTATCAACTTTGCATCAAATTAAATAATTAACTAATTAATTAATTACATTATCCCCACCCACAATTCCTTTCTTGACCCTATCCCTCTGATCTTGTAGCAATTCATAGTCTTCTCACCTGGGTGTAACTTATCTCCCTGCCTCCAATCAATTTAACTCAGCTGTCTGCTGTAGCCTTATAAATTTAAGACCAGTTAGGGGTAGAGCGTTTGCAGTATTCCATCTCTCTAAGCTACCCATCTGTCTAAGTGACCATCTTTAAGTGGCAACGCCTGAGATTAGACAAGAATTGAACAGGATTTGAGGAAGATTTGAGGCAAGCTAAATATTTTCATTTAAAAAATCTTTTGCACTTAACATTCTGCTATGTTTGCAGGACTGCTTTTCCTTTTAACAGTCTCATGTCTATTCCACAAGCATGCTCACATGCTCATACCTTACCCTTCTCCACACGCAGTTTATATAGGCCCCTCTCTCCTTTCTTCTCCATACTTTAGCTCTCATGAACTAATTTCTATTTTAAAATCTATATCAACAAACTGCACCACCTCACAGAAATACCCCCACTGTTATAAATCTCATTCTCACCTACTCTTACTTTCCATCTTGATGCTATTAGCATCAGGCGATATCTCTCTAAATCCTGGGCCCACCCTCATTCCCACCATTAACCAATCACGCACTCCTTATAGAAACTTTAATAAAAGCAACACACATAACCTCATTTCCCTTCAATGCATCCCACACGCACATACTGCTTTCACCTGCGCACTATAGACCTCTCGCTGCAACAAACCTGCAGCAATTATGACCTGTTAATATCAAATGATTTCACCTTTTA
This sequence comes from Bombina bombina, assembly GCF_027579735.1. Lineage (NCBI taxonomy): Eukaryota > Metazoa > Chordata > Amphibia > Anura > Bombinatoridae > Bombina > Bombina bombina. The sequence continues at coordinate 453,466,342 of NC_069504.1, read as the reverse complement.
GAAAGTTACAGAACCATTGCGTTATCATCCTTCTGACACTGTTTCCATTGCTGCTCTCACACATGGTGGCCTTCACTTTAGCCATACCCCTAGGCCAGGTGAGAAACATGGCGGCAGTGTTGGCATCCTGCTCTCCCCCTCCTGCACTTAACAATACCTATCTCCAATCCCATCTCTCTCCTTCTCCTCCTTTGAAGTCCACTGTATTCGCCTGTTCTCCCCCCTCTCCCTCAAAGTGGCAGTCATCTATTGCCCTCCTGGACCAACCTCCCAATTCTTTGACAACTTTGCTGCCTGGCTTCCTTACTTTCTCTCTTCAAATATGCCAACCCTAATTCTTGGGGACTTCAAACATTGCCATTGACAACCCATCTGCCCCTGCTGCCTCTAAAACTTCTTTCACTCACATCCTCCTTTGGTCTCTCACAATCCACCCTACTCTCGACTCACCGTGATGGACACTCCATCGACCTGGTATTTTCCTACCTCTGCTCTGTATCTGACACCACCTGTCACCCTTTTCCCATTTCAGACCATCACCTGGTCACCTATAATATTAATGCAACAGCTAAACCCACTTCTCCATCCCGCCCCGCACCTGTGGAAATACACATGCTGTAGACCTGCTCCAATTTTCAAAAATCATTCAAAATCTACTCCCTCACACTTCCACTATAACCTGCCCCTGACTCTCGCTACAGCCCACTATAACAAAACTCTCTCCTCTGCATTAGACACACTTGCCCCTCCCCAGCTGCACAAAACACCACACCATCAGTTACAGCCCTGGCATGCTCAGCAAACACGCTATTTGCAAAAATGCTCCTGTACTGCTGAGCGTGTCTGGAGGAAAACTCACTCTGAACCTGATTTCATACACTATAAGTTTATTCTTCGTTCATAAACTTCTGCCCTTCACTTAGCCAAGCAAACCTACTTCTCTTCTTTCATATCTACTGTTTCCTCAAACCCTAAACAACTCTTTTCCACCTTTAACTCTCTCCTCTACCCCTCCTGCTCACCACCCCGTCTGTCTTTAGTGCTCAAGACCTGGCAGACTACATTTTAAACAAAACACGTACTATCCGAAGCAACATCCCAACACCACACCTGTATTATTCCAACAACAGGCACAATTGCTCCCTCTGTCACCCTCTGTATCTTCTATCAGCCACTGAGAATGAAGTTTCTTCCTTACTATCTTCCTCATGCCTCAACTATCTGCCCATCTTGACCCTATCCCTTAACATCTAATACCCTCCCTATCTTCCACCCTCACGTCCTGCTCTTACCCACATCTCAACCTATCTCTCACTACCGGCTCATTCCCATCTTCTTTCAAACACGCAAAAGTCACATCCCATACTCAAAAAATCTCCCTCGACCCTAATTCTCCTGAAAGCTACCGCACCATATCACTGCTTCCACTAACATCAAAACTACCTAGAAAAACTAGTTTACAATCGCCTAACCCACTTCTGTCCGCCAACTCCTTGCTTGACCCACTGCAATCCGGATTCGCCCAAAACACTCAACTGACACTGCCCTTATCCCAAGGTTACAAATAGTGATGTCGTGAACATAAAAATTTGGGTTCGCGAACGGCGAACTCGAGCTTCCTCAAATGCGAATGGGCAAACCGGGCGAACCGCATAGACTTCAATAGGCAGGCAAATTTTAAAACCCACAGGGACTCTTTCTGGCCACAATAGTGATGGAAAAGTTGTTTCAAGGGGACTAACACCTGGACTGTGGCATGCCGGAGGGGGATCCATGGCAAAACTCCCATGGATAATTACATAGTTGATGCAGAGTCTGGTTTTAATCCATAAAGGGCATAAATCACCTAACATTCCTAAATTGTTTGGAATAACGTGCTTTAAAAAATCAGGTATGATGGATGTTGTATCGATCAGGTAGTGTAAGGGTTACGCCCGCTTCACAGTGCGCAGTGTAGGTGATATACCTGCCCTTACCATGCTTTGCAGACCAGGTATCAGTGGTCAGATGGACCCTTGCCCCAACACTGTGTGCCAGACATGCCATTATAGCAAAAAAGATAAATTTTTAGGAGTCACTGCTATATATACAAAAAAGTCTTGTCCGTAGAGTATACTTTGTGTTATATAATTTTCACCAATATGGTATAGTTATCTTTGTGGTGTATATGGACGGATATGTGCAGGTGAGTGGCTATATTTGGAGCGCAGACATGTATACAAAAACACTTGTGTCAAAACAAAGACGCTATGTGACTCACCACTCCAAGGACTATGATTTCGTCAGGTTCACCGGAGGACTTGCCTTAATAGAGCTTCCGTAGCCCCTTCGATCCTCTCCACCAACTCACAAGTTGCCGGGCCCACTCCAGGAGCCTCCTCTGCCCCCGCTACACACGCAGCTCGTGTGCCTGGCTCCTCTGGATGACGTCACTCTCCGGCGTGCTTCGATCTCTGTTGCGCTATGTATCTCTGTGCACAGCTCCGTAGCCACTCACCACACTCGCCTCACCGCTGCCAACCACTTCTCGATCTCCCACATCTGGGCCAACTCTCCGGCTCAAGGATCCGCCTGCTGAACCAAGGTAGGGTCTGTATGATAGGAACAAAGGAGCTTCCCACTCCTCTAAATCACGTAGAAAAAAGGTTTCCAAGAAGGCAACGACCCTCAATGTAATAAGAATAAAAAATCCAATGTATTATGTACACATAGTACAGACGATTAAAACAAGCAGAGCAGCATCAAAAATGTACAAAGTAGTAGGTAAGATCACAGTCTTACGCGTTTCAGCATGGATTTGCCATAATCATAGACTCATTGTGAAGTTAATTGCTACATACATTTAAAGAACCAACTCTCACCTGATTGGTACTCTAAAAACATACAACTACTACTTTAATTAAAGTATAACACTAGGTCCTAAAGACCTCCCTCTCTCTCTCTATTGTCATGTGTGACACTATTTGTATTCTCACTTGTAGTTATTATTTCCTACTTCAAGAGCCAAACTTCCATGGCATTAACCCTACATAAGCTCTAACCCAATTATCTAATTCTGTCTTAATAACTATACCAAATATATAGAAAAAATATCCTTAAAGATACTTATTATTCTACTGTGTAACATTAGGTGAGCTATTAAAGGGAAGCCATGAGTGAGCTATTAAAGGGAAACTATACTGAAGAATTATCTAAAATATCAAAAATCAGAGATCATCAGGAAACTTGTTTAAGTAATTCATTACCCTTATTATTAAACACTCAATCAATCCTTCCAGTTAGTTAATGGACAATAGTAACATATTACACATTGAAACATAAGTTATAGATTGTTGTCATGATCCGGTGTACATGCGCTCAGGAAACAGACCCTCAGGGCAGTGGTAGGGATTTGAAGACACCGACCCCTGACCCAGGGAAGAGTATCCTGGACGTGGATAGATGATATTCTGTGATTCATAGTTGCTAGAAGTTATTGAAGAATTAATGGAGGGTGCAATATTTGTTTACAATATATTCTGGCTTCACTGTGAGTTATAATTAGTTAACAGGAGTAGCTGCAGGATTCAATGAGAGAAATATATAGCAATGTTCAGGCTCCAAAGTAAACAGGTAGAAGTTTGATACTTAGATGCAAACTAAGGTTTGTTGTAGGTTCACAGTACATAATGTTTTATAAGGTTGTATGTCAGGGTTAAACACAGCAGCACAGGTGATAAACAGGTTGCAAGTCTTAGGTATTAATTACTGTTTTGTGCATATATATGCAAACCAAGGTTTGTTGCAGGTTCACAGTTCATTATATTATGTAAAGCTGTATATCAGTATAATCTGAGCAGCACAAGTGATAGACAAGTTACAAGTCTCAGGCATTAATTACTGTTTGATCAAACTAGGTTTGTTGCAGGTTGTTTCAGCAATGACAACTAGAAGCACAGAAACAGTTATTAATCCAATAGACTTCCTGTCTGGCTAAAATGGACCACCTGTCACTTCCCCTAGGGGGATTCTTAATGAGTTCGATAGCATTCCACTTGAATGTTGACACATTCTGATGGTGTTCATCTATAAAATGTCTTGCTAACTCTGAGCATCTCATATTATTTGTGATATATCCCAAATGCTCTCTTATCCTTGTACGGACATCTCAAGATGTCATTCCTATATACTGTTTGGAATGAACCGAGCATTCAATCAGATATATCACAAAAGTAGAGAAACATTTAATACACCCTTTTGTGTCAAAATTCAGGCCTATTGAGTATGACATCAAATTTGGGCCCACTTTTATATGTTCACATGCCTTGCAATTTTTTCCACACCTATATGTACCATTGTGTGTAATCCAGGAACTATTACTTTTCGGTGTTCGCAATTGGCTAGGAGAGAGCATGTTACCCAATAATAGATTCCTAGAATATACAAATTTACATCCCTGTTTTATAGTATCCTTCAGTAAATCATCTCCATATAGGATAGGCAAATACTTCCTCACTATCCTACAGACATCGTAGTACTGCAATGAATATTTGGTTACAAATACAGGTTTCTTACGTATTTCATCCTTTCTCTCCTGTCTATTGCTCCTTCCTCCCTAAAGATCTCCCCTTTTATATTGTTGAACCTCTTTAAATGTGTCTTTTATTAGGTTGTCTGAGTACCCCTTTTGTTTGAATCTAGTTGCTAAAGCACTAGCTTCGGCTTCAAAGGTATCCTCTTTTGAGTTAATGCGTCTATTTCTTAGTAACTGACTTTTCACAATTCCTCTAAAGACATGCTTTGGGTGCGCACTCGAAGCATGCAATAGTGAATTGGCTGTAATCGCTTTGCGATACAAAGATGTATGTATTTCTTTAGACTGAAAATTAAATGTCAGTCTAATATCAAGAAAGTTAATCTCTGTTTTGTGCCACTCATATGTGAAGTTAATCTCCGGTACACATGAAATGAGGTATTTTACAAACCTCTCTATCTCTCTTTGATCAAAGGTACTGATAAATATAAGGTCATCAATAAACCTTTTATAGAATTTAATTCCATCTCTGAAGGGGTTACCCTCCCCCAGAAGAAAGGTATATTCAAGCCGACCCATAAACAGGTTGGCATACGAAGGGGCGAATTTTGCCACCATCGCTGTACCTCTCTTCTGGAGGTAAAAAACCCCTTCAAATGAAAAATAGTTATGTTCCAGCAGGAACTCTATGGATCTTAACACAAAGTCTTTAGTTTCATCATTATAATCAGTTAACAAATCCAGAAACGTCTTTAGTTTCATCATTATAATCAGTTAACAAATCCAGAAAAAAATGATCAGCTCTAATACCTAGAGAATGAGGAATAGAAGTATAAAGAGCGGTGACATCCACTGTCAACCAGCTCATATCCTCTTCTACCTATACATTTTCAACCAGGGTCAACATATGAGATGTATCCCTAAGAAAACTAAGTAGAGAACTAATGGCTGTAGGATGTTGTCCACCCATTTCGACAAATGTTCGGACAGTGAACCTATACCAGCCACTATGGGTCTCCCTTTGATGTCCTCTAGGCCCTTATGGACTTTCGGCAGATGGTGAAATATGGGTAAGATAGGATTTTCTACCAAAATGTAGTCCAATGTATTCCTATCAATCACCCCCATATACAACCCATCGTCCAAAAGAGACTTAAGCTTTTTACAGAATTTCACAGTTGGGTCCCCACATAGTGGCTGGTATGAATCACCGTCCCCCAATTGTCTATAGGCTTCCTTAATGTACATTTCTCTGTCCATCACAACCAAACAGCCACCCTTGTCCGATTGCTTAATAACAATTGACAAATTATTCTGTAGAGAGGAAATGGCCTCTCTCTCTTTTCTAGACAGATTAGAGTGGCTTGCATTGGTTGTGCTGTCCAAATGAGCTAGATCTTCCAAGACTCTTTTATGAAAATTCTCAAGGGATTTACCCCTAGACTGTACCGGATAAAATTTAGATTTCTGTTTCATACCTTGACTTGATATTATACCTCCCTGAGATATTTGTTCACTTTCAGCATTAAGCGGCTGCAGGGTAACTAAATCCTGCATGTCTGTAAATGCAACCATTGTATTTAAATTGTTTCCTGCACCAGTGTCCTCTCTATCCTTCCTAACCTCTATTTCTTCCTGTACATTATCATGTTCAAAAAAGTGTCTATGAAGAGTTAAGGTTCTGACAAACCTATTAACGTCCAAAATTGTTTGAAAAAGGTCAAATTTATGGGTGGGACAGAACCCCAATCCTAGATTGAGTACTTTCAATTCAAATTGATTTAGAGTATAGGAAGAAATATTAATAACTATATTTTCCTGCCTCATTGTGTCGTTGTTGACCCCTTGATCATATATCTGTTCCTTGCCCTGGTACCCATCATACCGTCTGTCCCTCCTCCTCCCTTGACCTTCATGGCTGACCGAAAAACCGGTGCTACTTGAGTATTGACACTTGGAGTAACCTCAATAGTTTCTACAGATGTCGCCACAGATGTATCCTGATTAATGTTACTCATACCTCTACCGCTACCAATAGATTTAGGGTTTTTGGCAATAGTGAATGTGTTTGTGTGTTGTGTCTTTGCTGCTACTATGTTCGTATTGGCAGTTAATGTGTGAGATGGATGTTGTTCAATTGAATTAACCACTAACTGTTCCTCACTATTCAAATATCCTTCCCCTTCTGAATTAGAGCTATCATCGCAGGAGGTAGAGAAGTTGGATAAAGATTCTTCATCTGTAATTTCATTTTCAGAAATATTGAAGCTAACTTTCTTGTTCTTATTGCTCCTATTATTCCTCCTCCTCCTCCTTCTGCGATTAAACCCCTGTATAGACACATTATTCTGTGTATCTCCATCATCAGCCTGTCTCAATCTATATTGCCTTCGCTGGTATGACTTGTACCATATAAAGACTTGGCCAGTGCTGTAGTCTTTCTGATCCCTCAAAAATTTAATATGCTTAGTCTGTATAATTTCTTTTTTGTGTGTCTCCACTACATTCTCCAAAAGTTTATCAAACTCAGCGTATTCCTTATTGGTCTGAAAATTATTCAACTCCTGTTGTAAAGATAGAATATCTTGTCTAACTGTATTAAGCATCTCAAATTTATATTTAACTAACATAGCCATTAGCCTAAAAGAACATTCAGACAATATTTGATTCCACTCCTTAACAAATTCATCATCATTAACTTCAAATGTGGGGAATTTCTTCACTCTTAATCCCCTAGGAATCATACTTAAAGAGATATACTTGTTCATTATCCATGTATCAAGTTTCAATCTTAGTTCTTTCAAGCGCAATAGTTCCAGGTTACAAAATAAGTCACTTAATATAGTATTTGAAGTGTCCATTGAAAAAAATTCATCAAGCTCAAGTCCTATCAAATCTCTGTCATCCACCACTGACAATGAGTAAAAGTCTTTATGTTCCGAGGGTATCTCCATGTTTGTGCAGCTCAGTATCACAGTTTTTATACATGTATTGATATAAATATACTTCTTAGTGTTGGTTCATATTGAGTAAATAAATATTAAAGCAGATCATAGAATAGGTATGACTCCCGGTATGGGAAGAATATTATCAAAAAAGATACATTTTTATTAGTCACTCCTATATATACAAAAAAGTCTTGTCCGTAGAGTATACTTTGTGTTATATAATTTTCACCAATATGGTATAGTTTTCTTCGTGGTGTATAGGGACGGATATGTGCAGGTGAGTGGCTATATTTGGAGCGCAGACATGTATACGAAAACACTTGTGTCAAAACAAAGACGCTATGTGACTCACCACTCCAAGGACTATGATTTTGTCAGGTTCACCGGAGGACGTGCCTTAATAGAGCTTCCGTAGCCCCTTTGATCCTCTCCACCGACTCACAAGTTGCCGGGCCCACTCCAGGAGCCTCCTCTGACCCCGCTACACATGAAGCTCGCGTGCCTGGCTCCTCTGGATGACGTCACTCTCCAGCGCGCTTCGATCTCTGTTGCGCTATGTATCTCTGTGCACAGCTCCGTAGCCACTCACCACACTCGCCTCACCGGATTCCGGCCAAAACACTCAACTGACACTGCACTTACCAAGGTTACAAATAGTGATGTCGTGAACATAAAAATTTGTGTTCGCGAACGGCGATTACGAGCTTCCTCAAATGTTCGCGAATGGGCGAACCGGGCGAACCACCATAGACTTCAATAGGCAGGCGAATTTTAAAACCCACAGGGACTCTTTCTGGCTGCAATAGTGATGGAAAAGTTGTTTCAAGGGGACTAACACCTGGACTGTGGCATGCCGGAGGGGGATCCATGGCAAAACTCCCATGGAAAATTACATAGTTGATGCAGAGTCTGGTTTTAATCCATAAAGGGCATAAATCACCTAACATTCCTAAATTGTTTGGAATAACGTGCTTTAAAAAATCAGGTATGATGTTGTATCGATCAGGTAGTAGGGTTACGCCCGCTTCACAGTGCGCAGCGTAGGTGATATACCTGCCCTGACCATGCTTTGCAGACCAGGTATCAGTGGTCAGATGGACCCTTGCCCCAATACTGTGTGCCAGACATGCCATTATAGCAAAAAAAGATACATTTTTAGGAGTCAATGCTATATATACAAAAAAGTCTTGTCCGTAGAGTATACTTTGTGTTATATAATTTTCACCAATATGGTATAGTTATCTTCGTGGTGTATAGGGACAGATATGTGCAGGTGAGTGGCTATATTTGGAGCACAGACATTTATACGAAAACACTTGTGTCAAAACAAAGACGCTATGTGACTCACCACTCCGAGGACTATGATTTCGTCAGGTTCACCGGAGGACGTGCCTTAATAGAGCTTCCGTAGCCCCTTTGATCCTCTCCACCGACTCACAAGTTGCCGGGCCCACTCCAAGGAGCCTCCTCTGACCCCGCTACACATGAAGCTCGCGTGCCTGGCTCTCTGGATGACGTCACTCTCGGCGCGCTTCGATCTCTGTTGCGCTATGTATCTCTGCGCACAGCTCCGTAGCCACTCACCACACTCGCCTCACCGGATTCCGCCCAAATCAACTCAACTGACACTGCACTTACCAAGGTTACAATAGTGATGTCGTGAACATAAAATTTGTGTTCGCGAACGGCGATTACGAGCTTCCTCAAATGTTCGCGAATGGGCGAACCGGGCTGGAACCACCATAGACTTCAATAGGCAGGCGAATTTTAAAACCCACAGGGACTCCTTTCTGGCCGCAATAGTGATGGAAAAGTTTGTTTCAAGGGGATAAACACCTGGACTGTGGCATGCCGGAGGGGGATCCATGGCAAAACTCCCCATGGAAAATTACATAGTAGATGCAGAGTCTGGTTTTAATCCAATAAAGGGCATAATCACCTAACATTCCTAAATTGTTTGGAATAACGTGCTTTAAAAAATCAGGTATGATGTTGTATCGATCAGGTAGTATAAGGGTTACGCCCGCTTCACAGTGCGCAGTGTAGGTGATATACCTGCCCGTGACCATGCTTTGCAGACCAGGTTATCAGTGGTCAGATGGGACCCTTGCCACCAAAACTGTGTGCCAGACATGCCTTTATAGCAAAAAAAGATAAATTTTTAGGAGTCGATGCTATAATATACAAAAAAGTCTTGTCCGTAGAGTATACTTTGTGTTATATAATTTTCACCAATATGGTATAGTTATCTTCGTGGTGTATAGGGACAGATATGTGCAGGTGAGTGGCTATATTTGGAGCGCAGACATTTATACGAAAACACTTGTGTCAAAACAAAGACGCTATGTGACTCACCACTCCGAGGACTATGATTTCGTCAGGTTCACCGGAGGACGTGCCTTAATAGAGCTTCCATAGCCCCTTTGATCCTCTCCACCGACTCACAAGTTGCCAGGCCCACTCCAGGAGCCTCATCTGCCCCCGCTACACACGCAGCTCGTGTGCCCGGCTCCTCTGGAGGACGTCACTCTCCGGCGTGCTTCGATCTCTGTTGCGCTATGTATCTCTGCGCACAGCTCCGTAGCCACTCACCACACTTGCCTCACCGCTGCCAACCACTACTCGATCTCCACGTCTGGGCCAACTCTCGGCTCAAGGGATCCGCCTGCTGAACCAAGGTAGGGTCTGTATGATATTAACAAAGGAGCTTCCCACTCCTCTAAATCATGTAGAAAAAAGGTTTCCAAGAAGGCAACGACCCTCAATGTAATAAGAATAAAAAATCCAATTTATTATGTACACATAGTACAGACGATTAAAACAAGCAGAGCAGCATCAAAAATGTACAAAGTAGTAGGTAAGATCACAGTCTTACGCGTTTCAGCATGGATTTGCCGTAATCATACACTCATTGTGAAGTTAATTGCTACATACATTTAAAGAACCAACTCTCACCTGATTGATACTCTAAAAACATACAACTACTACTTTAATTAAAGTATAACACTAGGTCCTAAAGACCTCCCTCTCTCTCTCTATTGTCATGTGTGACACTATTTGTATTCTCACTTGTAGTTATTATTTCCTACTTCAAGAGCCAAACTTCCATGGCATTAACCCTACATAAGCTCTAACCCAATTATCTAATTCTGTCTTAATAACTATACCAAATATATAGAAAAAATATCCTTAAAGATACTTATTATTCTACTGTGTAACATTAGCGGCTAGATTTGGAGTTTGGCGGTAAAAGGGCTGTTAACGCTCCGCGGGTTTTTTTTCTGGCCCGCACCATAAATTTAACTCTGGTATCGAGAGTTCAAACAAATGCTGCGTTAGGCTCCAAAAAAGGAGCGTAGAGCATTTTTACCGCAAATACAACTCTCGATACCAGAGTTGCTTACGGACGCGGCCGGCCTCAAAAACGTGCTCGTGCACGATTCTCCCATAGGAAACAATGGGGCTGTTTGAGCTGAAAAAAAACCTAACACCTGCAAAAAAGCAGCGTTCAGCTCCTAACGCAGCCCCATTGTTTCCTATGGGGAAACACTTCCTACGTCTGCACCTAACACTCTAACATGTACCCCGAGTCTAAACACCCCTAGCCTTACACTTATTAACCCCCTAATCTGCCGCCCCCCGCTATCAGCTGACCCCTGCATTACACTTTTAACCCCTAATCTGCCGCTCCGTAAAACCGCCGCCACCTACGTTATCCCTATATACCCCTAATCTGCTGCCCTAACATCGCCGACCCCTATGTTATATTTATTAACCCTAATCTGCCCCCCACAACGTCGCCGACACCTACTACACTATTAACCCCTAATCTGCCCGACCGGACCTGAGCGCTACTATAATAAAGTTATTAACCCCTAATCCGCCTCACTAACCCTATCATAAATAGTATTAACCCCTAATCTGCCCTCCCTAACATCGCCGACACCTACCCTTCAATTATTAACCCCTAATCTGCCGACCGGAGCACACCGCTATTCTAATAAATGTATTAACCCCTAAAGCTAAGTCTAACCCTAACACTAACACCCCCCTAAGTTAAATATAATTTTTATCTAACGAAATAAATTAACTCTTATTAAATAAATGATTCCTATTTAAAGCTAATACTTACCTGTAAAATAAATCCTAATATAGCTACAATATAAATTACATTTATATTATAGCTATTTTAGGATTAATATTTATTTTACAGGTAACTTTGTATTTATTTTAACCAGGTACAATAGCTATTAAATAGTTAAGAACTATTTAATAGTTACCCTAGTTAAAATAATTACAAATTTACCTGTAAAATAAATCCTAACCTAAGATATAATTAAACCTAACACTACCCTATCAATAAATAATTAAATAAACTACCTACAATTACCTACAATTAACCTAACACTACACTATCAATAAATTAATTAAACACAATTGCTACAAATAAATACAATTAAATAAACTATCTAAAGTACAAAAAATAAAAAGAACTAAGTTACAGAAAATAAAAAAATATTTACAAACATAAGAAAAATATTACAACAATTTTAAACTAATTACACCTACTCTAAGCCCCCTAATAAAATAACAAAGACCCCCAAAATAAAAAATTCCCTACCCTATTCTAAAATACAAAAATTACAAGCTCTTTTACCTTACCAGCCCTGAACAGGGCCCTTTGCGGGCATGCCCAAGAATTTCAGCTCTTTTGCCTGTAAAAAAAAACATACAATGCCCCCCCCCCAACATTACAACCCACCACCACACATACCCCTAATCTAACCCAAACCCCCCTTAAATAAACCTAACACTAAGCCCCTGATGATCTTCCTACCTTGTCTTCACCATGCCAGGTTCACCGATCCGTCCTGGCTCCAAGATCTTCATCCAACCCAAGCGGGGGTTGGCGATCCATAATCCGGTGCTCCAAAGTCTTCCTCCTATCCGGCAAGAAGAGGACATCCGGACCGGCAAACATCTTCTCCAAGCAGCATCTTCTATGTTCTTCCATCCGATGACGACCGGCTCCATCTTGAAGACCTCCAGCGCGGATCCATCCTCTTCTTCCGACGACTAGACGACGAATGACGGTTCCTTTAAGGACGTCATCCAAGATGGCGTCCCTCGAATTCCGATTGGCTGATAGGATTCTATCAGCCAATCGGAATAAGGTAGGAATTTCTAATTGGCTGATGGAATCAGCCAATCAGAATCAAGTTCAATCCGATTGGCTGAATCCAATCAGCCAATCAGATTGAGCTCGCATTGTATTGGCTGATCGGAACAGCCAATAGAATGCGAGCTCAATTCTGATTGGCTGATTGGATCAGCCAATCGGATTGAACTTGATTCTGATTGGCTGATTCCATCAGCCAATCAGAAAATTCCTACCTTAATTCCGATTGGCTGATAGAATCCTATCAGCCAATCGGAATTCGAGGGACGCCATCTTGGATGACGTCCCTTAAAGGAACCGTCATTCGTCGTCTAGTCGTCGGAAGAAGAGGATGGATCCGCGCTGGAGGTCTTCAAGATGGAGCCGGTCGTCATCGGATGGAAGAACATAGAAGATGCCGCTTGGAGAAGATGTTTGCCGGTCCGGATGTCCTCTTCTTGCCGGATAGGAGGAAGACTTTGGAGCACCGGATTATGGATCGCCAACCCCCGCTTGGGTTGGATGAAGATCTTGGAGCCAGGACGGATCGGTGAACCTGGCATGGTGAAGACAAGGTAGGAAGATCATCAGGGGCTTAGTGTTAGGTTTATTTAAGGGGGGTTTGGGTTAGATTAGGGGTATGTGAGTGGTGGGTTGTAATGTTGGGGGGGGGGTATTGTATGTTTTTTTTTTACAGGCAAAAGAGCTGAAATTCTTGGGGCATGCCCCGCAAAGGGCCCTGTTCAGGGCTGGTAAGGTAAAAGAGCTTGTAATTTTGTATTTTAGAATAGGGTAGGGAATTTTTTATTTTGGGGGTCTTTGTTATTTTATTAGGGGGCTTAGAGTAGGTGTAATTAGTTTAAAATTGTTGTAATATTTTTCTTATGTTTGTAAATATTTTTTTATTTTCTGTAACTTAGTTCTTTTTTATTTTTTGTACTTTAGATAGTTTATTTAATTGTATTTATTTGTAGCAATTGTGTTTTAATTAATTTATTGATAGTGTAGTGTTAGGTTAATTGTAGGTAATTGTAGGTAGTTTATTTAATTATTTTATTGATAGGGTAGTGTTAGGTTTAATTATATCTTAGGTTAGGATTTATTTTACAGGTAATTTGTAATTATTTTAACTAGGTAACTATTAAATAGTTCTTAACTATTTAATAGCTATTGTACCTGGTTAAAATAAATACAAAGTTACCTGTAAAATAAATATTAATCCTAAAATAGCTATAATATAAATGTAATTTATATTGTAGCTATATTAGGATTTATTTTACAGGTAAGTATTTAGCTTTAAATAGGAATCATTTATTTAATAAGAGTTAATTTATTTCGTTAGATAAAAATTATATTTAACTTAGGGGGGTTGTTAGTGTTAGGGTTAGACTTAGCTTTAGGGGTTAATACATTTATTAGAATAGCGGTGAGCTCCGGTCGGCAGATTAGGGGTTAATAATTGAAGGTAGGTGTCGGCGATGTTAGGGAGGGCAGATTAGGGGTTAATACTATTTATGATAGGGTTAGTGAGGCGGATTAGGGGTTAATAACTTTATTATAGTAGCGCTCAGGTCCGCTCGGCAGATTAGGGGTTAATAAGTGTAGGTAGGTGTCGGCGACGTTGTGGGGGCAGATTAGGGGTTGATAAATATAACATAGGGGTCGGCGATGTTAGGGGCAGAAGATTAGGGGTACATAGGGATAACGTAGTGGCGGCGATTTGCGGTCGGAAGATTAGGGGGTTAATTATTTTAAGTAGCTTGCGGCGACGTTGTGGGGGGCAAGTTAGGGGTTAATAAATATAATATAGGGGTCGGCGGGGTTAGGGGCAGCAGATTAGGGGTACATAAGTATAACGTAGGTGGCGGTCGGCAGATTAGGGGTTAAAATTTTAATCGAGTGGCGGCGATGTGGGGGGACCTCGGTTTAGGGGTACATAGGTAGTTTATGGGTGTTAGTGTACTTTAGGGTACAGTAGTTAAGAGCTTTATGAACCGGCGTTAGCCAGAAAGCTCTTAACTCCTGCTATTTTCAGGCGGCTGGAATCTTGTCGTTAGAGCTCTAACGCTCGACTGCAGAAACGACTCTAAATACCAGCGTTAGAAAGATCCCATTGAAAAGATAGGGCTACGCAAATGGCGTAGGGGGATCTGCGGTATGGAAAAGTCGCGGCTGTAAAGTGAGCGTTAGACCCCTTTAATCACTGACTCCAAATACCAGCGGGCGGCCAAAACCAGCGTTAGGAGCCTCTAACGCTGGTTTTGACGGCTACCGCCGAACTCTAAATCTAGGCCTAGGTGAGCTATTAAAGGGGAAGCCATGAGTGAGCTATTAAAGGGAAACTATACTGAAGAATTATCTAAAATATCAAAATCAGAGATCATCAGGAAACTTGTTTAAGTAATTCATTACCCTTATTATTAAACACTCAATTAATTCTTCCAGTTAGTTAATGGACAATAGTAACATATTACACATTGAAACATAAGTTATAATCTTTATTAGCAGGTATAAAAACAGCTGTTTTTATACCTGCTAATAAAGATTGGATATTTTTATACTTGCCGGTTTCTGGGACATCATTCTGTATTTTGGATTACCTGCTTCTTAGCGTATGGGACGGATGCGCTGCAGTTCCTTTGCCGGCTTCTGTGACTTGACGTCATCCCCACTCTCCTGTGTGCCGTAACCCGGAAGTACTGCCTTATGTGGTGAGAGAGGGAAAGAGCGCACTGCTGGTTTGATTGTTTGCTTAAAACATAAGTTATAGATTGTATACTTATTCCAACAAATGTCACAATGCCATTATAGCAGACTTATATGGCTTTGGCGTTGCTTTTTAGTAATTAGAAGGCTGCTAAATGCCACTGCGCACCACACGTGTTTTATGCCCAGCAGTGAAGGGGTTAATTAGGGAGCATGTAGGCAGCTTGTAGAGTTAATTTTAGCTTAAGTGTAGTGTAGTAGACAACCCAAAGTATTGATCTAGGCCCATTTTGGTATATTTAATGACACCATTTCACCGCCAAATGCGATCAAATAAACAAAAAATTGTTCACTTTTTCACAAACTTTAGGTTTCTCACAGAAATTTTTACAAACACTTATGCAAGTTATGGCATAAATGGTTGTAATGCTTCTCTGGGATCCCCTTTGTTCAGAAATAGCAGACTTATATGGCTTGGCGTTGCTTTTTGGTAATTAGAAGGCTGCTAAATGCCACTGTGCACCACACGTGTTTTATGCCCAACAGTGAAGGGTTTAATTAGGGAGCATGTAGGGAGCTTGTAGAGTTAATTTTAGCTTAAGTGTAGTGTAGTAGACAACCCAAAGTATTGATCTAGGCCCATTTTGGTATATTTCATGCCACCATTTCACCGCCAAATGCGATCAAATAAAAAAAAAAATATTCACTTTTTTAACAAACTTTAGGTTTCTCACAGAAATTATTTACAAACAACGTATGCAATTATGGCATAAATGGTTGTAAATGCTTCTCTGGGATCCCCTTTGTTGAGAAATAGCAGACATATGGCTTTAGCGTTGCTTTTTGGTAATTAGAAGGCTGCTACACGTGTTTTATGCCCAGCAGTGAAGGGGTTAATTAGGGAGCATGTAGGCAGCTTGTAGAGTTAATTTTAGCTTAAGTGTAGTGTAGTAGACAACCCAAAGTATTGATCTAGGCCCATTTTTGTATATTTAATGCCACCATTTCACTGCCCAAGAAGGTAGAGGGGGAGGTTAGAGAGCTGTTTGGGGGGGGTGGGTCAGGGAGGTTGGGGCTAAGGGTGGATCCTACAGAGCAGCATATGTAAATATGCTTATTAAAAAAAAAAATCAGAGATAGCTTTTATTTTAGTTACTAGCAGACTTTCAATACTTTGGGTTGTCTATGACACTACACTAAAACTAAAACTACCCAAAAAGCTCCCTACATGCTCCCTAATTAACCCCTTCACTGCTGGGCATAATACACGTGTGGTGCGCAGTAGCATTTAGCGGCCTTCTAATTACAAAAAAGCAAAGCCAAAGCCATATATGTCTGCTATTTCTGAACAAAGGGGATCCCAAAGAAAAATGTACAACCTTGTATGCCATAATTGCACAAGCTGTTTGTAAATAATTTCAGTGAGAAACCTAAAGTTTGTGAAAAAAATTGTGAAAAAGTGAACAATTTTTTTTATTTGATCGCATTTGGTGGTGAAATGGTGGCATGAAATATACCAAAATTTGCCTAGATCAATACTTTGGGTTGTCTTCTAAAAAATAAAAAAATATACATGCCAAGGTATATTCAGGGATTCCTGAAAGATATCAGTGTTCCAATGTAACTAGCGCTAATTTTGAAAGAAAGTGGTTTGGAAATAGCAAAGTGCTACTTGCATTTATGGCCCTATAACTTGAAAAAAAAAAAGCAAAGAACATGTAAACATTGGGTATTTCTAAACTCAGGACAAAATTTAAAAACTATTTAGCATTGGTGTTTTTTGGTGGTTGTAGATGTGCAACAGATTTTGGGGGTCAAAATTAGAAAAAGTGTATTTTTTTCCATTTTTTCCTCATATTTTATATTTTTTTTATAGTAAATTATAAGATATGATGAAAATAATGGTATCTTTAGAAATTCCATTTAATGGCGAGAAAAACGGTATATAATATGTGTGGGTACAGTAAATGAGTAAGAGGAAAATTACAGCTAAACACAAACACCACAAAAATGTAAAAATAGCCTTGGTCCCAAACGGACAGAAAATGGAAAAGTGCTGTTGTACAGCAAGCTTCGTAGTCTATTTATTACAGTATACAGTTTCTCAAATTCAAAAAAAGGGAGATGTACTGGATTCATAAGTTATGCACACGCATTCCTAGGGGTCTGAATTCTAAATATGACCTCATAAATTATTGGGAATGATTAGTATTTCATTTCAGGTGTGCATGGTCTCTTTTTCCAGTATTTTCTTGTAAGTGCTAAATGGGGCCCATGTTAAATTAAATTAAATTTAACTAAATGTAATTAATATTAAATAAGCAAACTATATTACATTGAACAAATTGTTTTTTATTTAAGCATTAATATATTTGTATATTTTCCCTCTATTATCCTTTTTTGAACTATTTTAAGAGACATATTAACTATCAATCGCCTAGATTAGAAGTTTTGTGGGTAAAAGCCTGCGGGGCTAATGAGCTTTTTTTTTCCAGTGCTCACTTAAGCCAACGCTGGTATTACAAGTTTTCTGAATGGCTGCATTAGTCTCAGAAAAGTGAGCGTTGAGCAAATTTAGCTCCACTTCTACCTGTAATACTAGAGTTGCTTAAGTCAGCGGTGAGCTGGCTAAACGTGCTTGTGCACGATTTCCCCCTAAGAAACAATGGGGCTGAGCTGGCTGGAAAAAAACCTAACACATGCAAAAAAGCAGCGTCCAGCTTCTAACGCAGCCCTTTTGTTTCCTATGGGGAAATAAAAGTTATGTCTGCACCTAACACCCTAACATGAACCCCGAGTTTAAACACCCCTAATCTTACACTTATTAACCCCTAATCTGCTGCCCCCGCTATCGCCGACACCTACATTATATTATTAACCCCTAATCTGCTGCTCCGGACACCGCCGCCACCTACATTATTCCTATGAACCCCTAATCTGCTGCCCCCAACATCGCCGAACTCTACATTATATTTATTAACCCCTATTCTGCCACCCCCAACGTCGCTGCCACCAAACTACACTTATCAACCCCTAATCTGCCGACCGGACATCGCCGACACTATGATAAATGTATTAACCCCTAAACCGCCACACTCCTGCCTCACAAACACTATAGTAAATTTTATTAACCCCTAATCTGCCCCCCAACGTCGCCGCCACCTACCTACAATTATTAACCCCTAATCTCCCGCCCCCAACGTCGCCGCTATTATAATCAAGTTATTAACTTCTAAACCTAAGTCTAACCCTAACCCTAACACCCCCCTAAGTTAAATATAATTTAAATAAATCTAAATAAAATTACTATAATTAAATAAATTAATCCTATTTAAAACTAAATACTTACCTGTAAAATAAACCCTAATATAGCTACAAAATAACTAATAGTTACACTGTAGCTATTTTAGGATTTATATTTATTTTACAGGCAACTTTGTATTTATTTTAACTAGGTACAATAGCTATTAAATAGTTATTAACTATTTAATAGCTACCTAGTTAAAATAATTACAAAATTACCTGTAAAATAAATCCTAACCTAAGTTACAAATACACCTAATACCACACTATCAATACATTAATTAAATAAATTAAATACAATTATCTTACATAAATACAATTAAATAAACTAAACTATATTACAAAAAACAAACACTAAATTACAAAAATAAAAAAATATTACAAGAATTTTAATCTAATTACACCTAATCTAAGCCCCCTAATAAAATAAAAAAGCCCCCAAAATAATAAAATGCCCTATCCTAAACTAAATTACAAAAGTAATCAGCTCTTTTACCAGCCCTTAAAAGGGCTTTTTGCAGGGAATTGCCCCAAAGTAATCAGCTCTTTCACATGTAAAAAAACAAATACAATACCCCCCCAACAATACAACCCACCACCCACACACCCCTACTCTAAAACCAACCCGATCCCCCCTTAAAAAAACCTAACACTACCCCATTGAAGATCACCCTACCTTGAGCTGTGTTCACCCAGCCGGGCACCGATGGGCCAGAAAAGGACATCCGGACCGGCAGAAGTCTTCATCCAATCGGGGCAGAAGAGGTCCTCCATCCAGCAGAAGTCTTCATCCAAGCGGCATCTTCTATCTTCAATCAATCGGAGCGGGTCCATCTTCTATCCAGCCGACGCAGAGCCATCCTCTTCTTCCGATGTCCTAACGAAGAATGAAGGTTCCTTTAAATTACGTCATCCAAGATGGCGTCCCTCAAATTCCGATTGGCTGATAGGATTCTATCAGCCAATCGGAATTAAGGTAGGAAAAATCAGATTGGTTGATTTAATCAGCCAATCGGATTGAAGTTCAATCTGATTGGCTGATTGGATCGGCCAATAGAATTGACCTCACATTCTATTGGCTGATCCAATTAGCCAATCGATTGAACTTCAATCCGATTGGCTGATTAAATCAACCAATAGTATTTTTTCCTACCTTAATTTCCGATGGGCTGATAGAATTCTATCAGCCAATCGGAATTCGAGAGATGCCATCTTGGATGACGTCATTTAAAGGAACCTTCATTCTTTGTTAGGACATCGGAAGAAGAGGATGTCTCCGCGTTGGCTGGATAGAAGATGGACCCGCTCCGATTGATTGAAGATAGAAGATGCTGCTTGGATGAAGACTTCTGCTGGCTGGAGGACCTCTTCTGCCCCGATCGGATGAAGACTTCTGCCGGTCCGGTTGTCCTCTTCTGGCCCATCGGTGCCTGGCGGGGTGAACACAGCTCATGGTAGGGTGATCTTCAATGGGGTAGTGTTAGTTTTTTTTAAGGGGGGATCGGGTGGGTTTTAGAGTAGGGATGTGTGGGTGGTGGGTTGTAATGTTGGGGGGGTATTGTATTTGTTTTTTTTTTACAGGTAAAAGAGCTGATTACTTTGGGGCAATGCCCCACAAAAAGCCCTTTTAAGGGCTGGTAAAAGAGATGATTATTTTGTAATGTAGTTTAGGATAGGGCATTTTATTATTTTGGGGGGGCTTTTTTATTTTATTAGGGGGATTAGATTAGGTGTAATTAGATTAAAATTCTTGTAATATTTTTTTATTTTTGTAATTTAGTGTTTGTTTGTTTTTGTAATATAGTTTAGTTTATTCAATTGTATTTTATGTAAGATAATTGTATTTAATTTATTTATTTAATTAATTTATTGATAGTGTAGTGTTAGGTGTATTTGTAACTTAGGTTAGAATTTATTTTACAGGTAATTTTGTAATTATTTTAACTAGGTAGCTATTAAATAGTTAATAACTATTTAATAGCTATTGTACCTAGTTTAAAATAAATACAAAGTTGCCTGTAAAATAAATATAAATCCTAAAATAGCTAACTATTAGTTATATTGTAGCTATTAGTTATATTGTAGCTATATTAGGTTTTTTTTTTTACAGGTATTTAGTTTTAAATTGGATTAATTTATTTAATTATAGTAATTTTAGGGGCAGCAGATTAGGGGTTCATAGGTATAATGAAGGTGGCGGTGGTGTCCGGCCGGCAGATTAGGGGTTAAATAATTTTATTATAGTGTTTGCAATGTGGGGGGCCTCGGTTTCGGGGTTCATAGGTAGTTTATGGGTGTTAGTGTACTTTGTAGCACTGTAGCTAAGAGCTTTATGTTCCGGCGTTAGCCCATAAAACTCTTAACTACTGACTTTTAAATGCGGAAGGAGTCTTGGAGGTAGAGGCTCTACCTCTCACTTTCTCCAAGACTTGTAATACCAGCGTTAGCCAAATCCTATTAAAAAGATAGGATACGCAATTGACGTAAGGGGATTTGCGGTAGGGAAAAGACGCGAAAGAAAAGTGAGCAGTGAGCCTCTACCTGCCAAACTTGTAATACCAGCGTTAGATAAAAAGCAGCATTGGGACCTCTCAACGCTGCTTTTTAAGGCTAACGCAAAACTCATAATCTTGCTGAATAGTTTTACTTGCAGTTAAATGTTCTTTAGGCAGCTATGGTATTCACGTAAATTGCATATACTGTATCTTCATAGCTTCTATGGGTTTAACCTTAGAACATTTGATTTTTTCCAGTTTAACTATTGTATTACTATATGTATCTGATACCAGAGTACTAAGATACATTTTCTACATCAATTTTTGGTTGATAATTTAAGGATAATTATGCTGCTAGTGGATTTTTTACATAATAATATTAATAGATCCTATATAATTTCATCTTTATCCTGTTTATACTCAATATTTGATATGTGTTTGGAAATGTGATTTATATTTGGGCCATGTTTTTGTATTGTTCCTTTTTGAACTGTTCCTTTAAACATCTTATCAATTATGTTTTTTTTTTTTATATTTGTATATTGTTTCATCTATGCAATTCAATTGACACATTGGCATCTACTTATCAAGCCATCAACTTACTTGCTTTCGACGGCACCAATACACTCGCCTAAGATCGCCTAACATCTCGGCCGCGGACCTGAATACGTTCTCCAAAGTTACTGAAAAAGCTGTCAAAAAGCCGCGCACCAAGTACGGGGCAATGAGCAACTGACTGTTGTTAACTAACAGTCATCGATCTTGTTGCTCTTCGGCTTTTTCCCAGCTTTATTGGTATACTGTCACTAAACACCCACACTATACTATACTGTTTACCCCCTATACCGCCGCTCTCAGACCCTGCCGCCCCGCCACAACTCTAATAAATGTATTAACCCCTAAACTGCCGCTCCCGGAGCCCAACGCAACTCTAATAAATGTATTAACCACTAAACCGCCACTCCCGGAGCCCACCGCAACTCTAATAAATGTATTAACCCATAAACCGCCGCTCACGGACCCCGCCACAACTAAATAAAGTGTTTAACCCCTAAACCACTGCTCCCGGAGCCCACCGCCACTTACATTATACTTATTAACCCCTAATCTGCCGCCCGCTACACAGCCGCCACCTACATTATATTTATTAACCCCTAATCTGCCCCCCTACACCGCCACCACTATATTACATTTATTAACCCCTAAACCTAAGTCTAACCTTAACCCTAACACCCACTAACTTAAATATAATTTAAATAAATCTAAATAATTATTCCTATCATTAACTAAATTATTCCTATTTAAAACTAAATACTTAACTATAAAATAAACCCTAAGCTAGCTACAATATAACTAATAGTTACATTGTAGCTAGCTTAGGGTTTATTTTTATTTTACAGGCAAGTTTGTATTTATTTTAACTAGGTAGAATAGTTATTAAATAGTTATTAACTATTTAATAACTACCTAGTTAAAATAAATACAAATATACCTAACCTAAGTTACAATTACACCTAACACTACACTATAATTAAATTAATTCCCTAAACTAAATACAATTAAATAAAATTATCTAAAGTACAAAAACAAACACTAAATTACAGAAAATAATAAGCAAGATTTTAAGATTTTTTTAAGATTTTTAAACTAATTACACCTAATCTAATCCCCCTTACAAAACAAAAAAGCCCCCCAAAATAAAAAAGCCCTACCCTACACTAAATTTCAAATACCCCTTAAAAGGGCATTTTGCTGGGCATTGCCCCAAAGTAATCAGCTCTTTTACCTGTAAAAAAAAAACAAAACAAAAAAAACAACATTAAAACCCACCACCCACACAACCAACCCTACTCTAAAACCCACTCAATACCCCCTTAAAAAAAAACTAACACTAACCCCTTGAAGATCACCTTACCGTGAGAAGTCTTCACCCTACCGGGCCGAAGTCCTCAACGAAGCTGGCAGAAGTGATCCTCCAGACGGCAGAAGTGGTCCTCCAGTCGGCAGAAGTCTTCATCCATCCAGCACGGAGAGGGTCCATCTTCAAGACATCCGACGTGGAGCATCCTCTTCATCGGACGTCTTCTTGAACAATGACGGTTCCTTTAAGTGATGTCATCCAAGATGGCGTCCCTTCAATTCTGATTGGCTGATAGAAAAATCATATTGGCTGATCCAATCAGCCAATAGGATTGAGCTGGCATTCTATTGGCTGATTGGAACAGCCAATAGAATGCCAGCTCAATCCTATTGGCTGATTAGATCAGCCAATAGGACTGAACTTAAATCCTATTGGCTGATTACATCAGCCAATAGGATTTTTCCTACCTTAATTTCGATTCGCTGATAGAATTAATTATAGTGTAGTGTTAGGTGTAATTGTAACTTAGGTTAGGTTTTATTTTACAGGTATATTTGTATTTATTTTAACTAGTAAGTTATTAAATAGTTAATAACTATTCAATAACTATTGTACCTAGTTAAAATAAATACAAACTTGCCTGTAAAATAAAAATAATCCCTAAGAAAGCTACAATGTAACTATTAGTTATATTGTAGCTAGCTTAGGGTATATTTTATAGGTAAGTATTTAGTTTTAAATAGGAATAATTTAGTTAATGATAGGAATATTTATTTAGATTTATTTAAATTATATTTAAGTTAGGGGGTGTTAGGGTTAGACTTAGGTTTAGGGGTTAATAAATGTAATATAGTTGAGGCGACTTTGAGGGCAGCAGATTAGGGGTTAATAAGTATAATGTAGGTGGCGGTGGTGTAGGGGGCGGCAGATTAGGGGTTGATAAGTATAATGTAGGTTGCGGCAGTGTAGGGGGGGCAGATTAGGGGTTAATAAGTATAATGTAGTTGGCGGCGGTGTCGGGGAGGCAGATTAGGGGTTAATAAGTATAATGTAGGTGGCGGCGGTGTTGGGAGGCAGATTAGGGTTTAATAAATATAATGTAGGTGGCGGCGGTGTAGGGGGGGCAGATTAGGGGTGTTTAGACTCGGTATACATGTTAGGGTGTTAGGTTTAAACGTTACCATAGGAATCAATGGTATTCGGGCAGCAGCGAACATGAGCTTTCGCTGCTTTCAGACTCCCATTGATTCCTATGGCATCTGCCGCCTCCAGGGCGGAATAGTGGAGAGCCTACCTGGTAGAAATTTGATAACTAGCAAAAGTAGTCAGATTGTGCCGAATTTGCATTCGGAACATCTGTAATGATGTAAGCATTGATCTGTGTCGGACTGAGTCCAGCGGATCGTATGTTACATCACAAAATTCTACTTTTGCTGGTCTGTAGGCTTTGATAACTAAGGGAAATCAGGCTTGCCACAAATACGCTGCGGAATTCCAGCTTATTTGCGGTTATTAGGGATTATGTTTTAACCAATGGGTGCTTTCTAATTGTTTTAAATAACAAGCAGTGAGAACCTGACACCAATGGCTATGATTACAGCGTCAATCCGAAATGCGTAACCCAGTTTGGTGTTTCGCTCTCTCTATGCTTATGCTTGCTGTTTCCACTGCTTTTAACGGAAAATAATGTTTGGTTTGTTTTATCTACGGATCTTCCGAACTTTCTTTATTATTGCTTCTATACACCAGATGGAGGATTCGTTTACTATTGTTCCATGATATACACTGGACTTAACTTGTTTATAGCCATTGTGTTGGTGCTTGGATATTGCACCAAAGTTTTACCAGGATTCGGCTGTCATTTCAGACACACCTCCTCCCCTATTGGCTGCTTGTGTCAACTTCAAGTCTGACGTCATCACAACGATACCTTCCTCGTTATCAGAGGAGCTGCATCCTACATGTGATGGTAGTACCTGACGGAGTGTTTCCAAGCTGAGGTAAGCGAGAGGAATTTATTTCCCACCGACTGGGTCCCACCTGAAGCGGATATGCTGAAAGCGGCTATATGGTGATATTGTGGTATTTATTACACAAGGGCTTTTGGCTACAGGGGAGTGGAGTCTACATTAACTGTATGTTTATATTGGGCATGCACCTACACCTTTAACGCCAGAACTTGTTATGTAATTTTGAACGCACAGGACCAAGTTTTTTTATGGAGGTCCATTACTGACTTGCCATTCTCTCTCTTTGATTCTAATACCAGAGTAAAAATACCCATAACATCCATGGGTCACAGTGAAAACAAACACTTGCAATAAACGGCTGACATTTCGACACTCAAGTAGTAATCATAGCTGTGTATAAAACACCTGCTAATCTATTTAAGGCTGCAGGTTGAATCTGATAGGATTAAAATTTAATCATGCAAAGTGTGTCATAGGGTGACTCATACCCTTTGTATTACATTCATATCAAACATAGTATCATCATGGTCAGAATGTGAACATTGAAAAGTGGACAAGGTACAGAATACAAAGTACAAAGTAGTTACATACCCGAATATGCACTTTATGAATACATAATTATATAAGGATACGTATAGTCCTATGCCCTTAAACCATATGCATGGCCAATAGCTCAAAACCTCATAAAGCTACATATAAATGTATATGGCTTTTGCAAATTTATATGTATGTATGAAACCCAAAGTAGGGGTTTATATGCCATAGCCTTCAAATATATACCACAGTCTAGTTGACGTGTCCCGTATATTCATACAGTAACATCATAAAGAAAAAGGAATATTTGAAGCAAAGAATATTATAGATGGCAACAGCAATACTCAATTCTATAATTCTAGAGCAATATACTGGAAGCATATGGGCTAGTATCAGTATAACATAAATAGATACATATATATGTCAGTGCATAACTACTAAGGTTAAATCAGCATGTAAAAATATGCAAAGAACAAATCCCAAAACTAAAAAATAGTATATATATATATATATATATATATATATATATATACAAACAAAGTAGAAGACCCTTATGACAAGCAAAGGGGTCAGCTTCTGTATAGGAGGGTGCAAGACACAATATAAATATCAGAAATGACTCCAATATAGTAGATGTGTATATATATAAATATATATATATATATATATATATATATATATGTATGTATATATCGAGTATTAAAAAATAATGAAAATACTTAACCACCAGCTCATGAAACTAGATATATGAATGTATCAATCTCATATGTGTGTAATACAATGGGTATAAAGTACTAAATAATATTCACACTTATAACCAAAATATAAAAAATAATATACTAAAATGATAAATGTATTATGCATACATATATTTTTCTATTTCAAACACCTATGCACAATCCCTGCAGCCAAAAAAACACAAGCTCCCAAAGGCGAGACTAGCCTTTCCAACCAGTCTCTAATAAGGAAATAGTGGAACAGAGAAACAATGGGGTGTGTTAAGCGCTGGGAAAATTACATAAGGGTATGTGATAAAAATCCCAGTATCAACATAAACCAATAATCTCTTGTAGAAATAAACCAAACAATTGCATCACTGATATGAAATATGGTATTGGAAAAACATAAATTCCAACATAAAAAGTTCAATGAGTTCTTGATTGGTAGAAAAAAGTGTCCATAAGATACTGACAATAGTGTAAAGTTGAAGTACACAGATGAATCTACCAGACGATCCCTAATGTGGGATTACTTACAAGCTGCACCCTCAATAGTATGAGGTAATGAGACGCTGGTGGATATTATCGTTGCTGAATACGTCAGACGGTGAATTAGCCGACATACCCCCTCTTGTTTATTCTCTCAGCCGTTCGATCACACTGAATTGCCTGTAACGTGTTTGCTCCCTCTGTGGGTGATTTCGGTCAAACTCTCTTCCACCGGGCCAGCAACAGCTGCACAGGAAGTAAATGGGAGGGGAACAAAGGCAGGGATAGGCAAGGTGTCCATATATGGACACTGGTGTCCGTGACTAGCCACAACCTTAGTATATCTTTTCTTTCCAGCAACAGCTGCACAGGAAGTAAATGGGAGGGGAACACAAAACACTCGAGAAGGGTCTAGCTGCATATATATATATATATATATATATATATATATATATATATATATATAATATATATATATATATATATATATATATATATATATATAAATACCAGACAGGATCCCACACTCTCTGCTTCTTATTCAGCCTCCGGGGTGCTCTTTAAGCAATTATTATATATAGTAGAAATAAGAAAGGCACTCTCCGTATTTTATAGTGAGATAACTTTACTCAGGTGAACGTTTTCGGGGTCACCCCCTTCCTCAGACCAAGGTCTGAGGAAGGGGGTGACCCCGAAAACGTTCACCTGAGTAAAGTTATCTCACTATAAAATATGGAGAGTGCCTTTCTTATTTCTACTATATATATATATATATATATATATATATATATATATATATATATATATATATTCAAGGACACATGTGTGCTGTGGGAGAGGGAGATGCAGGGATATAAAAAAATCAATAATAATAACAAATCAATAAATGAAAAAATATGAAAAAATATATGAAAGGGAAACAAAGCTACTTCCAAAAACTATACATACATATAGATATTTAGACATGTATATGTATGTATCTCTATGTTAAAGCCAATTGGAGTCCTTAAAACTTTTTTATGCATTTTTTTTAAAATAATTTTTATTAGATAGTGTTATTATGAGTGTAACTGTACTATTAAATGCATGTTTGATGTGTTTTGTGACACTTTTTATTCAAGCGTAACATTTAATTTCAATTGTGCTCAAACAATCGCCTTTACTTTCAACTTGTAATACGCACGCTACTTCCGATGCACAAAAACAGCCGAAATAAACCCGATATCACTCAAGTGCAACTGTAAGCGCACCACTCATAATGGACCTATATGGGTTTGTATGTGAAGTGTATGCCCTAATATTATGTGTGGAGCTATTTGTGAATTTTAATATGTATAGGAGTAAACTTGTATGGAAAGTGTTTAGCAAAGAAAGAAACTGAAAACTTCTTTACCTGAGGGGAAATAGTTTGCTACTTAAGCCTTAATTGTGTGCTGCTTTCCTCTTAGGTATTGAACAACATTTGACATATCCTCTACCAAACAGGAAACATTTTGTGCATGCCAGGCCCATACTTAAAGGAAGCAATTACCTTAGAAAACTGCATCAAATGTGATTACATGAAAGACCAATGCCTTCCAAACAGAGCTAAAATAAATGTATTGCTGATGCCTTAAAACAGTCTATATTTGTAGCATACTTTTATTCAGGGTCGGATTGGGCCTCTGGGATACCGGGAAAAATCCCGGTGGGCCAGGTCGCCTGAGCCCGCTCAGCAGGGGCAGACTGGGCCTCTCTTGTCTGTAAAATGGGCCGCATCGCCTTATGCCGTAAGTGAGCACTTCAGAAGGAGACATATTATTAACATACAGAGGCCTCATGTGACACAGTCACTGCGTGCAAACTCCCTCTTGGTGCTGCCGCTCCCCCTGACACTCACTCATTACTTACTCCTAGAGTGAGTCCCTCCCAGACCCAGTGTCCTATGCAGTGAGAGGGAAGCAGGCCAATGTTTTATCCGAAGAACAAACTTTGCTCAGGAATCAGGAGGATATGTGAGTGTCACAGCTGATCACCAACACTTCTTAGCACCAAAACAAAGAGTTTGCTTAATTTAGCATTTCCTTCCGTATCCATAAAAAATGTGTACTACAAAATATTTAGCTGTTTATTTTAAAATCTTTCTAGGCTTTACTCTGCACTGTACTGTAATGCTCATTATACAGGAGCGCGGGCTGATGAAGGGGTAGACATGTCTTGTGAGGAGCAGCATAGCAGCCTCATGTGAAGAAGTTGAGACACAGAAGCACAGGTTAGTGCGTGATCCAGCATTTATATAGCGGAGCTGTGTGTCCTGGCAGTGCTGTCCCGACCGCTGCATGTAGTTAATAGCTTATTAAGCATCCTGACCTGTGATTACTGATAGTGTCTGCGCATTGCAAACGGAGCACCATGGTGTCAACAAGATGACATACTCTGTACCCACTGTGTATTTCTTCTGTGTCAGCTCTTGCTGCTCCCTCAAGTGTCTGAATAAATTAAAGATAAATATAGGGCTTGGAAGTGTAAACACTGCAGGAAATACCCCCCCCCCCCCCAGAAACAACTTTAGCTTGCCATCTTCAAAAATATATATTAATTTAATGTAATCTCAGGGAGTAATTCCCTCTTTTCTCTTCATAAACACTTTTTTTATATGATCTCTTTTGTTAGCTAATAAAACACACATCTCTAAGACTTCTAGTAAGCTGCATTTATTTAGAGTGGGTATATGCACAAAAGCTCTGTGATTTGCATGTTAGGTGTATGAGGAGCTGCATTTATTCAGGGTGGGTATATACACAAAAGCTCTGTGATTTGCATGTTAGGTGTATGAGGAGCTGCATTTATTCAGGGTGGGTATATGCACAAAAGCTCTGTGATTTGCATGTTAGGTGTAGGAGGAGCTGCATTTATTCAGGGTGGGTATATGCACAAAAGCTCTGTGATTTGCATGTTAGGTGTAGGAGGAGCTGCATTTATTCAGGGTGGGTATATGCACAAAAGCTCTGCGATTTGCATGTTAGGTGTAGGAGGAGCTGCATTTATTCAGGGTGGGTATATGCACAAAAGCCAACAACAGGCAAGGAAGTAGCACTCTAATTAATCATCAAAGGTGTACAGGTGCATCCTAGAATAATGAATATTAGCAACATAGAGAAGAGAGTACAAACCTCAAAATATGAGGTTTCTAAAAGTCTAGGCAAAAAATTGCACAACTGTAAAAAATAAAGACATTCAAAGGATTCTTAAAGTACAAAAAGTTTAATAAAACATAGCTTCATACATCCAAACATTCAATCCACATACATACAGGGGATCCCCGGATGGCATATAGGAAAACACACTGGCCGTGGGTAAATCTGGTGCACCAGTATTCAACAGGATTAAATGTCATAAAAATATTGCATATATTTATAATCCAGAGAAAGAGGGACCGTCCCCAAATAATCTCAAGCCAGGTAAGTTAAGTCTATGCCCCTATGTGAAACATAAGTATAACTAAATTAGAGAGTTTAAAACCAGGGGGAGCTGTGCATCACCGCGTCTTTTTCACAGGTATAGTTATGAGCCGAACAGAAGTGTGATAGATAATAGTTCACATCGGTACCTGTCTTTTTCACGCGGTTGCTCTTCCCTCAACGGTTGCTCCCATAACGTAGCTTCTTCTGGCGTAGACTGAAGGCAAGCCAAGGATCCACTGAAAGGTGCTGCAAACCACCGACGAGTCTTAAAGCTTGTTTCACTCCTTTCCTTGAAGCAGCATGGAGCTTCTTCCGGATCCTTGGCTTGCCTTCAGTCTACCCCAGAAGAAGCTATGTTATGGGAGCAACCATTGAGGGAAGAGCAACCGCGTGAAAAAGACAGGGTGGGTATATGCACAAAATCTCTGGGATTTGCATGTTAGGTGTATGAAGAGCTGCATTTATTCAGGGTGGGTATATGCACAAAAGCTCTGTGATTTGCATGTTAGGTGTATGAAGAGCTGCATTTATTCAGGGTAGGTATATGCACAAAAGCTCTGTGATTTGCATGTTAGGTTATAAAGAGCTTCATTTATTTAGGGTGGGTATATGCACAACAGCTCTGTGATTTGCATGTTAGGTGTATGAAGAGCTGCATTTATTCAGGGTGGGTATGATGCACAAAAGCTCTGTGATTTGCATGTTAGGTGTATGAGGAGCTACATTTATTCAGGGTGGGTATATGCACAACAGCTCTGTGATTTGCATGTTAGGTGTATGAAGAGCTGCATTTATTCAGGGTGGGTATATGCACAAAAGCTCTGTGATTTGCATGTTAGGTGTATGAAGAGCGACATTTATTCAGGGTGGGTATATGCAGAAAAGCTCTGTGATTTGCATGTTAGGTGTATGAAGAGCTGCATTTATTCAGGGTGGGTATGATGCTTGTTAGGTGTATGAAGAGCTGCATTTATTCAGGGTGGGTATAGGCATAAAAGCTCTGTGATTTGCATGTTAGGTGTATGAAGAGCTGCATTTATTCAGGGTGGGTATGATGCACAAAAGCTCTGTGATTTGCATGTTAGGTACATGAAGAGCGGCATTTA
The DNA here is from genome assembly GCF_027579735.1 of Bombina bombina. Lineage (NCBI taxonomy): Eukaryota > Metazoa > Chordata > Amphibia > Anura > Bombinatoridae > Bombina > Bombina bombina. Next base: position 453,435,097 of record NC_069504.1, on the reverse strand, counting down.
TTCAGGGTGGGTATGATGCACAGAAGCTCTGTGATTTGCTTGTTAGGTATATGAAGAGCTGCATTTATTCAGGGTGGGTATATGCACAGAAGCTCTGTGATTTGCTTGTTAGGTGTATGAAGAACTGCATTTATTCAGGGTGGGTATATGCACAGAAGCTCTGTGATTTGCTTGTTAGGTGTATGAAGAGCTGCATTTATTCAGGGTGGGTATATGCACAGAAACTCTGTGATTTGCTTGTTAGGTGTATGAAGAGCTGCATTTACTCAGGGTGGGTATATACACAAGGGCTGTGTGACTTGAATATTAGTTGCATGAGAAGCTGCATTTATTCAGGGTGGGTATATGCACAAAAGCTCTGTGATTTGCTTGTTAGGTATATGAAGAGCTGCATTTATTCAGGGTGGGTATATGCACAGAAGCTCTGTGATTTGCTTGTTAGGTGTATGAAGAGCTGCATTTATTCAGGGTGGGTATATGCACAGAAACTCTGTGATTTGCTTGTTAGGTGTATGAAGAGCTGCATTTACTCAGGGTGGGTATATGCACAGAAGCTCTGTGATTTGCTTATTAGGTGTATGAAGAGCTGCATTTACTCAGGGTGGGTATATACACAAGGGCTGTGTGACTTGAATATTAGTTGCATGAGAAGCTGCATTTATTCAGGGTGGGTATATGCACAAAGGCTCTGTGATTTGCTTGTTAGGTGTATGAGGAGCTGCATTTATTCAGGGTGGGGATATGCACAAAAGCTCTGTGATTTGCTTGTTAGGTGTATGAAGAGCTGCATTTATTCAGGGTGGGTATATGCACAAAAATTCTGTGATTTGCATGTTAGGTGTATGAAGAGCTGCATTTATTCAGGGTGGGTATATGCACAAAAGCTCTGTGATTTGCATGTTAAGTGTATGAGGAGCTGCATTTATTCAGGGTGGGTATATGCACAAAAGCTCTGTGATTTGCATGTTAGGTGTATGAAGGGCTGCATTTATTCAGGGTGGGTATATGCACAAAAGCTCTGTGATTTGCATGTTAGGTGTATGAAGAGCTGTATTTATTCAGGGTGGGTATATGCACAAAATCTCTGTGATTTGCTTGTTAGGTGTATGAGTTGCTGCATTTATTCAGGGTGGGTATATGCACAAAAGCTCTGTGATTTGCATGTTAGATGTATGAAAAGCGGCATTTATTCAGAGTGGGTATATGCACAAAATCTCTGTGATTTGCTTGTTAGGTGTTTGAAGAGCTGCATTTATTCAGGGTGGGTATATGCACAGAAGCTCTGTGATTTGCTTGTTAGGTGTATGAAGAGTGGCATTTATTCAGGGTGGGTATATGCACAAAATCTCTTTGATTTGCTTGTTAGGTGTATGAAGAGCTGCATTTATTCAGGGTGGGTATATGCACAGAAGCTCTGTGATTTGCTTGTTAGGTGTATGAAGAGCGGCATTTATTCAGGGTGGGTATAGGCATAAAAGCTCTGTGATTTGCATGTTAGGTGTATGAGGAGCGGCATTTATTTAGGGTGGGTATGATGCACAAGGGCTGTGTAACTTGAATATTAAATGTATGAGGAACTGCATTTATTCAGGGTGGGTATGGTGCACAAGAGTTCTGGGACTTGCATGTTAGGTGTATGAGGAGCAGCATTTATTCAGGGTGGGTATCAGGGCTGGATTGCCGCAGCAAAATTTAGGGCTGGTCTACACATTTTCCAGGGCTGCTTTTCATTCCCAGTGCGGCCCTGCTTTTATTTTTTGTTTTGCTTGATTTTCCTGAAAATTTATTTTTTTCCCCATAGTTCCCAATATTCTTGTCAGCATCCTAAAAGATCCACCTACTAATCCTAGAACATTTTTCATGGTAATTATGCAGTAGCATATTTATATATTTCCCTATTGAACCACAGCAATTGAGATAAGATAAACAATTCTCAAGAGGTTTTTCAAGAGTTAAATCCCTGGATTGAAAAACAATACACAATACAATATTTAAATGCTTTTAAAAATGCATTTTGTTCGAAGATCTTTTGCACTGCAGTGTCTAAAGGTACAGAAAAGAGCAAAATTAAATGTGTTAGATCCAGAGTGGCAATGCACTACTAGGTGCTAGCTAAATACATATGGCAAGCCAATGACAAGAAGCATATATGCATAGCCACCAATTGCCAGCTATCTTCCAATAGTGCATTGTTGCCTTTTCTAGATAGGATTTTCAATAACAGATATAAAGAGAACAAATGTAAAATTGGTAATATGTCAATTTAAACAGTCTATTAATGCTGTGTCTGAAGCAGGAAAATCTATTTTTTTAAGTAAATAAATCAATTCCTCTCAGTATTGATTCAAAGGGGGCACTATGTTGAAATCACTAACAAAATATACGTAAACAAAATGTGAAAAATATCAAGTTAATTAAAATTAGCATTATAACAACAAAAAATGGGAACACTCATATTTCCTTATGTACTTCCTTAAGTATAGGGATGGGCGAATGTTTCTAAAAATTCGAAATTTAAAACTAATTTTGATACATTCGTTCATTTGAATCAAATTTTGATTGTTTATATAACATTCTAAAATTCTATTTTCGAATTTTCATTTTCGAATTTTTCAATAAAATTAGAAAATATTCATTTGAATAATAGAATGTTTATTCATTCAATTTCGAAATGTAATATTCAAATTCGAATGTGACATTTGAATTCGAATGTAACATTCAAATTCGAAATAGTATTTCTAGTCTACAACTGTGTTTAATAAATGTAATATTCGAATTTGAATGCTACATTCAAATTTGAATGTCACATTCAAATTCAAAATAGTATTTCTAGTCTAATACTGTGTTTTTTAAATGTAATATTTGAATTCGAAAGTGACATTCTAATTCAAAATAGTATTTCTAGTCTACAACTGTGTTTAATAAATGTAATATTCAAATTTGAATTCTACATTTGAATTCTAATGTAACATTCAAATTCAAAATAGTTTTTCTAGTCTATTACTGTGTTTAATAAATGTAATTTTCGAATTTGAATATAACTTTCAATTTTGAATGTCACATTCAAATTCGAAAGTGACATTTGAATTCGAAAGTGACATTCGAAAACTGTAAATAACATTCGATAATAGAATTTTTAAGAACATTCGTTCTTGTCAACATTCTACTATGTAAATTGAATTTCTACAATAACATTCGTTCTAACATTCGAATTCGAATATAAACACATTCGCTCATCCCTAGTGCTGAACAGGTAGGCTGGAATCAGGGCCTCCAGCTTGCTGACACCAATGGCAGATCACCTCACTCCCCTTTGGATTTGCAGACTGTATTTGATGGCTCCTCTCACCCCTCCTGGCCCTGGGATCACTGCTTGCAGGGTGCTCAGAACTCACCTCCAGCAGCTTGATAGTGCTGCAAGCTTCCACTATGTTTTGATATATAAGTATGTGAGTAAGCTCAGAGGTATAGAGCAGAGCTAATATGCCAATAATTTGTGTAACAACTACTTTAAATACAGTCACAAATTATTTATTAAAATGGTTAAAAGAACATAACAATTAAAACCAGTGGCGAGAGCAGTATTTGAAATACTGTTTTTTTCAGACCTACATAAAAATGTGCCCAGCAAGCAAAAGTAAAGCGTAGCATCTGTTTGACCTAATATTCACAATCATTGCTTAATATGTTGGAATGTTTTTTCAATTTTATTAATTAACTTATTTCTGCAATTAATCATTTTGTATTATTTTTAGTAATTTTATAAATAACATGCTCAAACTTCAAAACATTTAATTTCACATTAATATCAAAGGATCATTTTCAATTTGTTCATAATTTGCAGAGTTTAAAAGTATGGTTCAAACTGTATACTAACTTAAGTTTCATGTACAAGGAAATATAAAACTACCTAGCAACGTAGCCAATAAATGCCACACAAAATAGGTAAAAACAAAACTTTTATCTGGTCCAATGTGTAGAAATTGAAACATGCAAAGTCTTTTCTTAAAGGGATAGGAAAGTCAAAATTAAACTTGCATGATTCAGATAGAGCACGTCATTTTAAGACACTTTTAAATTCACTTCTTTTTTTAAATGTGCTTCGTTCTCTTAGGCCTAGATTTGGAGTTCGGCGGTAGATGGGTTGTTAACGCCACGCGTGTTTCATGTCTAACGCACGGCATTGTTTGACTCCGGTATTTAGAGTTCAAATAAGACCATCTAACGATGCTCCTAACGCGTGTATGTCACACGCGTAATACTGCCCGCGTTAGACAGTCTCCCATAGAGATCAATGGGAAAGGCAAAAAATAGCTTTTTTCACCTAACACTCGATCTCGCGAGAATACGTACAGCTCGGTCATATGACGCATACCACATCATGCACAACAATAACACGCCGCAAATGTCACAACAACAATCAATCAACAAAGCACACAAGAATTACACATTCACAAGCGGGGGAAGTTTTAATACAATTTTATACGGGGAATACGCATATACTTTAAGATGCGGAAAATCGCAAAATAACAACAAGGATTAAAAAATATATACATCCACTAGAAAAAAAATCGCATTCAATATCAATATATATTATGACAAACATACATATACAACACTTCACTAATAACACACCATCGCAAATTCACATTTAAAAAGTATACTATTGGACAATGAAAGATAAAACGAACACTATGACATCATCGCATTCTACACATTCCACAAATACCAACTCTAAATGAGCATGCGCAAATTCACACACTTAATACACATTGCAATAATATTAATTGCTAATAAAGCACACCTGAACACGATTTACAACGGAAATTGGGACATCATTAAACATTTGCACAGGGTATATAAGCAACACACAAGCAGGGCTTCTTTGACTGTGTTGCTGTTGGGTCTTTGGAGATTGGAGGTTTAAGAATAGAGAGTTTGAGAATTTTTGAGAGTGAGTTAGTGTTAGCGTGAGAGAGTGAGTGAGTTAGTGGGAGTTAGTGGGAGTGGGAGAGAGTCTGTTAGTGGGAGCGTGAGTGAGTTAGTGGGAGTTATTAGTGAGAGTTGTTAGTGGGAGCGTGAGTTAGTGGTAGTTAGTGAGAGTTAGTGGGAGTGTTTGTTAGTGAGAGTTAGTGGGAGTGTTTGTTAGTGAGAATTAGTAGTAGTGTGAGTTAGCGAGCGAGTGATTTTTCTGTACACTTAACACATTTACACGCAAACACATTCAATACATACATACACTTATCAATAACACTACATACACTCCATACCCCCTACCCCCTCATACTACACTCCATACCCCATTCCTTGTAGTCCCATTCCCTTTCATCCCATTTACTCTTATCCCATACCCCATACCCATCCCATACCCATCCCCTAGTTACATTTAGTTTACATATCCTTCTTTTAGTCTTCTTCTTTTCATTTATTTAAATACTCCTTACCCTCTTTGTTTTTTACATCCCTCTCACACTTTAAGCACCTTTTTTGTCTTTTTAGTTCTTTATTTTGCCCCCCTTTAATTTCATCACACTCACTTTTTGTTTGATTATTTGGGGTTTAGTTTAGGGAAGAGATGGAGGCCAGGCAGGGGACAGGTAGAGGGGGGAGTAGAGGGAGGGGGAGAGGAACAGGGCAGGAAGGGGGTCAGGAAGCGGGGGTGGAAGCGGTGGGTGGACCCAGCCACTTGGTTCAAGATGACCAAGTGGCTGGGCCCAGTGGCGGTCAGAGTAGGGCTTCACAGTCCGGGAAACAGAGGGCATCGTCACAGGGGAAGGCCAAGGTGACTAGGGAGGCGAGGTTTACGATGGAGGAGAAGGAGGCCCTCGTAGAGGCCTATATGGCCAGGCATAGGAGGCTGCAGCACCAAAAGACCACCCCGACTGAGAAGAGGAGTCTCTGGAATGAGATCAGGAATGCAGTCAATGCAGTGGGTGGCCGGAACCGAGATATGGATTCTATCAAACATCGCTACCGGGACTGTAAACTGGAACTGAAAAAAAAGTTAGGTCTGGAGGCACGACATGCCGCAGGAACCGGTGGCGGACCTGCCATTGAAATCGAGTACTGCCGATGGGAGGAAATGTTGCGGCCCAGCATCTCCGAGGTGGAAGTAGTCGGTATCGGAGGAATCGATACCGGGAACCTGCCACTCTCATCTGACGGTAAGCTCATTGAACAATAATTTAACATACGAATGTATTTCAATGGACACTATACGCAAACATTTACTTTCATGATTGAGGTAGCGAATACAATTTGACAAAACATTCAAATGTACTTAAATTACCGAATTTGAATCCTTCTTGAGATATATTTTAATGAAGAAATAGCCATGCACACGGTGAAACAATCACAGGAGGCAGCTATATTCAGCTAACAATCAGCATCTTATAAGCATATTTAGATATGCTTTTCAGCAAAGAATATCCAGAGAATTAAGTGAATTAGATAAGAAAAGTACATTCGAAAGTTGATACAAAATGTATGCTTCTAAATCATGAAAGATAAAACATTGGGTTTCATGTGTTAAGGATCAGATTAATGCTATAACGTTGTTTACACGCATTCAATTACTTTGCGGTTACATCAGTATCTAGGCTATAGGTTAGGTGTGCATTTAAACAGACTGAAAACAAACGCAAAAACATTCACAATGACCACAGATATCACAAACACGGTTTAGAAAAAGCGGAAATCGTATTGATTGTTTGTTAGATTTCAAAGTGGATTAATGATTCTGCATTTGTAATTGTATCGTAAGCTAAGTCATTTAAACCTTGATTTGCAAATATGCTAATATATACATTTTTTTTTTTTTTTTTTTTTTTAATATACAGAGTCTGGGGACGAGGCAGCACAGCCTCCTGCATCTCCCCGGGATGAGAGTGGTGGTGAGGAATTTCCACTTCGGAGGGAAGAGGCCCCCCGTGACGAAGAGCGCACGGGAGATGATGAAGAGGCCCCGGAAGCACAGGAGGATCCCGCGGAACCCGAGGCCCCTCAAAGACCCGCACTCCGCCGTGCACGGGCACCCCGCCGTGCACGGGTACAACAAGCACAACAAGAGGAAATAGCGGAGGTGCGGGTTCTACTGGACTACATAGACCAGATGCGTACCTCCCGGATAGAAAACATAGAAGGACGCAACAGAATACTTGATGGCCAAAATCAAATTATTCAAGGACAAAATCAAATCATCACCATACTGAATCGAATAGAAGAAGGACAAACCAGAATATTTCAGCTTCACCAAGAAATGTTCACTTTTTTCCGGGAGGCGCATGCTGGTCTACCTCCTGGTCCGCCTCCTGTTGCTGGGCCTCTTGTTGCTGGGCCTCTTGCTGCTGGGCCATCTCCTCCTGCCGGCCCATCTCATCCTCCTCAGCCATCTACTCCTCCTCAGCCATCTACTCCTCCTCAGCCATCTACTCCTCCTCAGCCATCTACTCCTCCTCAGCCATCTACTCCTCCTCATCCATCTTCTCCTCCTCATCCATCTTCTCCTCCTCATCCATCTTCTCCTCACCTTGGTCGTCCCAGTACTCTTCCTTCCACTCTTCCCACAACAGCTCCAAGGAGAACTCTTCGGAGTCGGCAGTTGCCTCTCCCAGAGCCTCAGCCCCGTGGGAAGAGGGGAAGGAAGAGGAAGTAAGTATTTTTTTTCTTCTTTACTGGTTTTTTTAATTTAATGTGTAATGGATAGGTATGTGATGATGTGGTTTTCATACACTTGTGGACCACACTCTGTATATAATCGACTTCTATGGGACCGGGTCCATGGAGGCAGATTGTTTGCAGAGTGTGGGTTATAAGTGTGTGAAAACCACATCATCACATACCTATCCTTGTTCATGATATTGATTGGTTTCTGTGATGTGATGTCCAAACTGTTTCCCGAATCGCTAACTAAATTACCATAACAATTATCCATGATGGCATATTACTGTTTGAATGCCAATAACACAGCTTAAAGGGACAGTCAGAAAATTATTGATTACAACGAAAACACTGTATTATGCATTATAAAGTTGGAAACAACAAAACATGGAGAAATACGTGTGACTTATGTGCTTACCCTTGTATCTCTGACTATGAAAAATGACCACTTATTTGTTGTTCATACATAACAACATTTTAGATATCAATGATCAATACATGGTCAATAATATGCTGTATGAGCACAAGGTTTTACATATACAAATGCTATCCAAATGCCCTCTAGTGCTCAAATTGTATATTGATTACAAGCACTCTTCAAGATCGAAGAAATGAGCACACCAACCTCATAGGTTTAGATAGCAAATTTAAATAAACCCAGACAAATGTTCAATTGTTGAGAAACATTTGATATCCTTGATATTACATAATTGACTTTTAGAATAATGAAAAACATTATTTTTTTTCTAAACTGTCCCTTTAACAACATTACATATGCTAACACATATTTGAAGCTTGTTGGTATATCTACATGTACGTTGTGAAAAAATAAATATTGAAATCACATTTATATTGACGTGTTAAATAAAGTCTATTTTCTTTAAGAGACATTATTGTGTTAATATTTTATTGTAAATAAAAATTTTTTTAACAATGAATATGGTTTAAAGTCCTTTTAGGAGTGGGGGGGTGAAAATATGCTAACAATAATATATTTGAAGATTAAACTATGTGGATCTCATACATGATACAAAAAACAACATTTGCATTCAAGGGACAGTATACTATATTTTTAACAGAACTGTATGTAATAGACACTACTACAAACAACAAGATTAACATATACTGATATCAATATTAAAAAGTTTCAAACACTTTAAAATAAAATAGGGTTAGCTATATTGAAAATATAGATGAACCCCCATTACAACCGTAAAACAACACAATACCCCATCATTAACATATGAAAAGACCCTTTACACAAACTGGAGAAAGCTGGAGATGGTACTCACATGAAACTCAGAGGCTTTGCGAGGAGTCAGAAAATTACTTACATTTTCGTAGAACAGAAGAAAAAATAAACGTATTGGTTAAACAATGGACTATCTAACTAGAGACAAAATCAAAGCTTTTGATTTATAATGTGAGTGTCTAATGAACCTTTAATAAAATATACAACGAAATTACATTTAGAAGAAGTCGGCATCATATATTTAGCATATGATAAAGATAAATGCATATTGATTACTTTATTCAAACACAATAGCGCATATTTATTAATTAGATATATTCAACATTAAACACAACAGTAATTTTTCAGAAAAAGGAACATTGGTGACAAACATATTAAACATGGACTATAGAGATTTGCACTTGCCTCGAAATATCATATGCATGAAAACATTTTGCTTTCGTTCGTTGATTCAACCAGACATCCAGCAAAAGAGAATGTGGTGGTCTTTATCAGCTACGAGTCAACAATGTAACATGATGCAAATAATACATATTCGCAAGGTTTTTAAAATTGCCTGCAGTCACAAACGTTTTTAACGTGCACAAATATTGCGGGACTACGTAATCCAATCAGACATTTTTTTACCTTTTCTTGTGACGTCTTAACATGGCGCTTCCTTGATCACGTAAGAACACCATCCAATGAAAGGCACATTATTGATCACGTAAGAACGCCCAAAAAAAAAGGCGCATCCTTGATCGCGTCAAAACGCAATCCAATAAAAGGCATATTCCTGATCACGTAAGAACGTCAGTCAATACAAGGAATCATTGGACAGCCTGGCAGGTGACGTCTTAAGCAACATGGCGCATCCGAGATCGCTGAAAAACCGCAGACAATACAAGGACTCAGTGACATCTTTGCATATCACTAAGAAACGTATTTATATTTTAGGAACTAGTATGTGTGTAGATTGCTATCTAGGAATGTCAACAAATCATGAATCATCTTTTCGGACTTGACTGTCCCTTGAACTATAGCTATGGTGTATATGTTTAACATTTAAAAGATACACATGAGAAATACATATGCCATTGATGTTTTAAGATATGTTTGGATTGTTGTGGAATAACAATAGTTATACATGGATTGATTAAACGTGTCATTTATTCAAGTTTAATTATTGTCAGCCTACCTATAGCCATATATGGGAGGAGATGTATTTTGTTAACATATTTGTTAACAAATATTCATCATCTAAATTATTTGCATTACACACAGAGATTTATTTGGTTACACTTTTACAATAATATAGAATTGAAAATGAAATACAGGTGCTGTCAACATTACAATAAGATTGTTTATTAATAAGATTATATGTCCTTGTTCATGTAAAAAGGACAAAAACGCTTTAGAAATGGAAATACATTCATTAACAATTGTGATCACCATCACTTAAAGGGACATTATTTTGTTTTTAAAAAGAGCATACACATAGACAATACTATTTCAATAAAATGAACACTTTACAGGGATTATATCATTGTATCAATACTCAGATCATTTGGTAAAGGTGCATCAATTCATGCAGAGTTTCTAAATACACACATGGATCTGAACATTGAAATATACATATATACACAAATAACAATCTATATATACATATATAAAACAATTACTATGCTAATCATAATCAGGCAATGATAAAGCTAAGAGAAAAAAATATAAAGACAAATAATAAGATTACATTGGAGATGTTAATCTTAAAGTAATTTACTATTGTCTTACATATATGATTTTATTATTACAAATATATTTGGTAGGTCCCTTTAAGGATCAACAACATAAACTAGAGCTTTAAAAAAATAACATGAAGAATGAGGACAAAGATTCGTGAAATAAAATGTATTTTATTAGTATGTAAGAAAACATACACAACGTTTATAAATAATCTTGTAAAAATAAGGAATATATGAGCCATATGACAAGGTAACACAGTGCATCACAGTCCATGAAGAGAGTTGCCAAGGGCCAGCATAGCCCCATTGGAGACATATGACAAGGTAACACAGTGCATCACAGTCCATGAAGAGAGTTGCCAAGGGCCAGCATAGCCCCATTGGAGACATATGACAAGGTAACACAGTGCATCACAGTCCATGAAGAGATTTGCAAAGGGCCAGCATAGCCCCATTGGAGACATATGACAAGGTAACACAGTGCATCACAGTCCATGAAGAGAGTTGCCAAGGGCAAGCATAGCCCCATTGGAGACATATGACAAGGTAACACAGTGCATCACAGTCCATGAAGAGAGTTGCCAAGGGCCAGCATAGCCCCATTGGAGACATATGACAAGGTAACACAGTGCATCACAGTCCATGAAGAGATTTGCAAAGGGCCAGCATAGCCCCATTGGAGACATATGACAAGGTAACACAGTGCATCACAGTCCATGAAGAGAGTTGCCAAGGGCCAGCATAGCCCCATTGTAGACATATGACAAGGTAACACAGTGCATCACAGTCCATGAAGAGAGTTGCCAAGGGCCAGCATAGCCCCATTGGAGACATATGACAAGGTAACACAGTGCATCACAGTCCATGAAGAGATTTGCAAAGGGCCAGCATAGCCCCATTGGAGACATATGACAAGGTAACACAGTGCATCACAGTCCATGAAGAGAGTTGCCAAGGGCCAGCATAGCCCCATTGGAGACATATGACAAGGTAACACAGTGCATCACAGTCCATGAAGAGAGTTGCCAAGGGCCAGCATAGCCCCATTGGAGACATATGACAAGGTAACACAGTGCATCACAGTCCATGAAGAGATTTGCAAAGGGCCAGCATAGCCCCATTGGAGACATATGACAAGGTAACACAGTGCATCACAGTCCATGAAGAGAGTTGCCAAGGGCCAGCATAGCCCCATTGGAGACATATGACAAGGTAACACAGTGCATCACAGTCCATGAAGAGAGTTGCCAAGGGCCAGCATAGCCCCATTGGAGACATATGACAAGGTAAAAGAGTGCAACAGGCACAACAATAAACTTTTAAAAAGGCCAAATGGCAACAATAAAAAAACAAATTCAACATGTGGACGGAGGATTCTTATCTGCCACCATGGAGCATATCCAGATCCTCCACTTACTGGTCATCCTCTTCATCGTCCTGTGCATGTCCAGCTCCAGATTCAGGCCTTGAACTTAATCGCATAATTTCACGCAGAGTCAAGTCCTGAACCCGGAGCTGGGCCTGCATGGTGTCGTTCATCCCTCTCAGGACAGCTGCGTTCCTCAACACGGCCTACTCTACTCTTGCTATACCTTCTAGCATGAGCCATGCTAAGTCACAGCCTAAAATAAAGAATACATTAAATATTAAGGATAATTACACAACATACGAAACATTTTTAATACATACATTGTCATCATAAAGACAAATAATTCTTTACATCAATTAGTTTACATTTATTCTTTACACATGAATTAGGTTATTCAGACAGACAGAAATCATTAAAGGGACATGTTACTCAAACATGTTGTCCCCTTTAATTGGTTTTAGATGATCCACTTATACAGCTTGAGTGTATCAAATCTTGTTAAAGGATTTACATTGTACTTACATCAGCAATTTAAAAATTAAATTTAGACTGTGGTAGGCACACCTATCCTTAAACATTTTGGCATTGAGGACAAGCTGTGTAAACATAGCAACCTGAAGAAATTACATTCCCACTGGGTTAGACAAGAGATAATGTATCAACATTTGTACATAAATTGTTGGATCCAAGTAGTGGTGATTGGTATATGTAGTGATATCCAATTAAAGGGACACTGAACCTAAATATTTAATGGACTGATTCAGATAGAGCATGACATTACAAATCTTTAGAAATTACACATATTCATTAAATTTTTTAATTCTCAAGCTAGATTTTGAATGCAAGAATGTTGCTTTTTATGGAAGCCAATATTTGTTTATCAACTTTGTTTGTGCCTGCTGGTTGATGGATACATTCATCCAACAATAAAGAAATGATGGCCAGATTTATTTTATTGTTTAAACTAATTATAGGAATTACTTTGTTTCCAAAAATATATCAAGAGAATGACGAATAATTCATAAGAGTAGTAAATTATAAATTTGATTAACATTGCATGCTGGATTGGAATCACAATTTAAAAAATTTAACTTCACTGTACCTTTAAGTATCTTATAACGTGTATTTTGAATGATACTTACAGCTGTGCCTGGGAAGGACAATCCGACACCCAGGACAATGAAGGTTGAGACAGGGGGGAGGGATGGGATTGGCTTGGGGAGGGATGGGAGTGGCTTGGGGAGGGATGGTAATGGCTTGGGGAGTGGTGAGCTGCCGCTCCGGGGTAGGCCGTACAGCTGGGGAGTGGGGAGTTTGGGTCTGGGCAGCTGTACGGGCCAGAATACGGGGAGAGTGGCGAAGGGGGGTGTATGGGAGTTTTTTGGGAGGGACATGATATGAACTATGGGAAGGGCCGGCAGTGGTCTGGGCATGGTCAGGAGTTTGGTCATGGGCAGGGGTCTGGGTCTGTGCAGGGGTCTGGCCATGGTCAGGGGTGTGTGCATGGGGAGGGGTCTGTGACTGGGCAGGGGCGGAAACCAGATGACCAGAAGTGGTGGATCCATCTGAAAATGTAAAGAAAATATATTAACATCTCATACATCCTGACATAAAATCAACGCATTTCAAATTGATTATGTTTTCAATATACTTCGAAGTGTGTTTGAATTTGTAAAGAATTCTGAAATGAGGATATGGTATGTATATAGGCACTCAGATGAATATCAATGACTGTCTGTACAATTAGAACATTATTATTGTGTTTTGGCCTGGAATATGCATGTGACATAATGATAGCATGAATTATATATTTAAAAAAAAAAAAATCAAAGCAGATTTTCATGCTGCCTGATATAGAAAGGGGGCAGTAGTGTATTTGAACAGACAAATAATATTACTTTTTAAAGTGCAAAAGCTGTAGACTTTGAATGTCTTCAATAAAATGATTTCCAATAAAGCAACATGTTGGAAACATGATAGATATATTTCACATACCATCAGACTCCAAGGCAGCCTCTTCCTCCTCCGTCACATATGATAAATCAATCTCTGTAAAACATAACATGTTGTGTACACGTTAAGATCAGATATTATAACATATGTTACTGTTGCTCAAATACGCACATCAATGTTGCATTAAAGATATACACACCCAAAATTATGATTTACATCATTTTGATGGAGCATACAAATGACATTAGATTTGTTATTCTCAATGATTCAGATTTTCAATGTATTGTTTGTATTAATGTTAAAATCATAAAAGCATAGTACATAGAACATTTAAGATTTCTCATGTGTGTATCACTTGATGACTGTTGTCAAAAAAGAACATGGAAACAAACATATGTTATACATCTTCTGAATAACAAATGTGGAGACTAATAAAGTTGAAATTATTAATCGTTCAATATTAAAAGAAAATTAATATATAATCAGAAGATAAATAATTTTAATTTTTATAATGTTATGCTTAATCAGAATCATTATCATAATATTGATTAGCAATACACCTTCAATTACATATAAATGAGTCAATGGACTTACCAGGAGACCGCAAAGGCGGCTCTATGTCACTGCTGGATTCCTGTGGGCTCACCACACCAACTCTCTCTATGAATGATATAGATATATATTATTAAACACATTTGGGATATCACTAAATCACATCTGTCTCGAATTTTAACATTAATCAACTTTAAAATGTGAAGAATAGAGCAGTCATTACACCAGAAAATGCTTGATTGAATCAAGGGGATTCTGTTAACATTTTTGTATTGAACATATGTTTAATGTCAGACTATATTAGACATCAAAATCATCTCATACGCTGCTATTGCATATCTAAATATACCCATTGATCAATGTTCTTAACCCTTTAAGGACACAGCTTTCAGTTTGCTCAATTGTTTTATGACGGAATAATTCCGTCATATGTCCTTAAGAAGTTAAAAGAATACACACAAACCACATATTGAAGAGCATCTGTTGACAAATCTAAACAAACACATGTGTCACATCGAGCCATTTGTGCAATGTACAGTAATCTTGTTTAGGACACAACACATATTTATCACAATACAAAAAAAAATTGATTATTACAAATATGTAATCATGGTGCTGTTAGAGTATGCAGATATCTATAAAGTAACTCCAACAGAGAATGTGAATTATATATCAATAGTTTTTAATAAAAAGAATGTAAAGATGAATGAATCTATTTTGTCTTAAAGGGACACTGACATGATTAATTTAAATAATTGATTTCTATGTTCAAACTGTTCAAAATGATTGAACATTGACTCCTATTATAATTAGAATGTTGCTCGATTTTAATCTTAAAGGCAGATAAGCAATATTGGATTCAATAAATATTGTTTTTTTAAGGTATCCACCAATCATCAATAAAAAGCCAGGTTGGTCAACAAAAATTTAGATGCACATAAACATACTTTCTTGATTTTAAAATACATTTAGCAATAGAATATGTCACATATGATGATAGTATTATATTTTTATGTTTATTAATATTGCATACTGTATCTGAATGACAACATTAATAATTGTAGCTCAGTATCCCTTTAATCTAAAATTAAATTGATTCCACAATGTTGTTGTTAATGAATTATCTACTCCATATGTTGATGTAATGAATGGGATTGAGCATGCAATTCAAATCTAATATGTTATTTAAGGATATCCGAAGAATTATTTAATTTTCATCTATTAAAGAGACATTACATATAAATATTGAACAATGTGTATTTAGTATGTAATGTTCAGTCCATGTTTCTAAGACAAATGTCAATTAAAAAGAGACATACCATACTGTGACAAGCCCTGGCTTGAGGATCCAGCAGCCACATCCATATCTGTAATATATTAAATGAGGATTGCATATCATTAATACTAATCATGCCATGTTTAAAATCTTTACATTATTAACAAATCAATTTAAAAATATTAATCCTTTGGTAGTCCCATGAGTTAATTGTTTCCTCAATTAAATTAATTATAAATATATCCTGGACTCTTATTTTCAATCAGTTGTGTTGTTTACTGTATCTTTAATAATATCTGGTTGTTATTTCATAATCATCAATTGATGGCCATATGTTATAATTTATTTGTATTCTTCGTTTTTTATTAGCTATAATATTGAAAATAAGAATACTGTATTCTTCACTAATATAAGAATTCACATTTAATTTTGAACAACATGTGTAAA
Organism: Bombina bombina; assembly: GCF_027579735.1. Lineage (NCBI taxonomy): Eukaryota > Metazoa > Chordata > Amphibia > Anura > Bombinatoridae > Bombina > Bombina bombina. Next base: position 453,418,868 of record NC_069504.1, on the reverse strand, counting down.
GCAATGCCACTTACAGCAAAGCCATGTTAACGTGGATGAGAAATGCCATTTTCGCGATCATTGCGCAATGATTCCAAGCGGAATTACGCATCCGTCATTTGACCAACATGTATAAAGCAATGCCACTTACAGCAAAGCCATGTTAACGTGGATGAGAAATGCCATTTTCGCGATCATTGCGCAATGATTCCAAGCGGAATTACGCATCCGTCATTTGACCAACATGTATAAAGCAATGCCACTTTCCGCAAACCCATGTTAACGTGGATGAGAAATGCCATTTTCACGATCATTGCGCAATGATTCCAAGCGGAATTACGCATCCGTCATTTGACCAACATGTATAAAGCAATGCCACTTTCCGCAAACCCATGTTAACGTGGATGAGAAATTACATTTCCGCTCTGTGACGCATATTCTGTAGAGCGCAAGAAACATCATTCCTATTTCATGTGTCACTAATCTAAAATCAGATATCTAAACATCATATGTAGTGTATGTTGTGAGATCTGTATAGGTTTAGTATCTGACTATATACACATTTTTTGATTAAAAAAAAAAAAAAAGATATTATATGAAGTTGGATAATTACCTGGTTCAGATTCTCTATCTCCTCCCAGGCCACCGGACGGAGAAGCATCTGCCCTGGCCCCCGCGTCAGGACTTTCAGATCCCGCAGCTGGGAGGGAAGAAGAGGAGGCCGAGGATGGCGAGGATCTAAATCTTTTGGGGACCCGGAGATTGAGGAGCTCGCATAAAGTCACCTCATAAGGGAGTAGGTACAGTTTCCGCGGGGCCTTTCTTTGGCCCCCTCTTTTACGGGCTTGTACCCAGTCCCTTATGAGGTTGACTTTTTTCGATAAACGCAACCTCATATCTCCGAATCTCCTCATGATCTGATCCTGGGTCCTCTGGACGTCACACACCAATCTAACCGCATTGGTGATAGACTCCCAGAGGGCCTTCTTAACAGGCGCATCTGTCGAGCTCCTCTTGTTCCCAAACAGCTGGGGATAAAAGTCCTTGACGGCGTGGACCAGTGCAGCACTCTCCTCCTTGGTGAACCTGGGAACTGACATGCCTGCTGGGTTGTCTTCGAAAATATATATATAAGAAATATATCGAGTACGCCTGCAGGCATTAGAGAACTGACAAAGATGGCAACGTGTAATGGACTTTTATATGGTGAAGTAAACATGAGATGCACCATGGGACAAGTTATCTGTACATCTGATTGGATAAAAGTTTGAAATATTGTTATAATGTCTGTGAGACCATCCTGACTCAAGTTGTGTTTGTGTGATGAACTCTGATTGGCCGTTCCTTAATGTTTCATATCTTAGTAACTTCCTTACACATACCGCTTGGTGGTGCTGTTACTTCATTTTTCATGTAGACTTATTTGTAACTCATGGGCCTGTCATGCGGATATGTGTGACGCAGATTTAATATCCGTGATCCGTTAAATATTAATGATTAAATACTCTTTAAAATCTAATACTGTCACATTATTAAATGTTGTCGACATTTCTCGGTTTAATAACGGTCTGTTTCTTTAATACAAATACACATTTAATATTGTATGTCTTTATTGTTCATAAAATCCATTTATTGACTTATTGTGAAGTATTGATATTGCTCTATTAAATGTATTTATAATGCACATTGATTGTGTGCTATTGCGTGACATTAGACTCTAATGTTTAAAGATGCTAATCTGGTGTTTCAAGATGCGTTTCCCACGCAATATTTATTAATGTTCAAATTCAGGTTAGAATGTCAGTAACTTGGATAATCTGTTTATAAATGTTAAACTACAGGTTTGTTATTAGCAAATAAACCTCGAGCTTGTATTTCTCTGAAGTGCTCATATATGTTATTGTGCAATGGCGTCTTTAGTTTTAAATATACATTACAAACAAACAATTGTATCAAATGATCTGTAGAGATAGAAGATTGTTTAGACTTTAAAATGTAAATCATTTTCTCTTAGTATTTATATATCCTCAACAGAAGAAATTTAAATGCACGTGGTTGAGACAATCACATAAGGCATCTCTGTGCATCCACCAATCTTCATCTACTGAGCCGATCTCGATATGCTTTTCAAGCAAAGTATGTCAAGATAGGAAGATAATTAAATACACTATTTAAATCTATTAAAGGGACACTGTCCAAACAAATTTAGCATTGGTGATTGAGCATGAAATGTTAATCAACTTTATTATTTAATCCGATTATCAAATGTTAACAGTTATCTTGTTATGTTTCTTTGCAAATCAATAATGATATTTTATATTACGGACAATTGTTTAATAAAAACCTGGGTTGTCCTTGACGATTGTTGTATCAATTATTCCAAACAATCAAGTTCTGTCCAGAGTACTGAAGCAAATAAATTAGCTATTTACTGCCTTATTTTTAAAGTAATGATAGCAACATCACAATGAGCATTCATAATATGAGACAAGTTTTAAAGTTGATTAAAATAGTATACTCATTCAGAATGTATAAATCATTATTTTTTTTACTGTCTACCTTTAAGTATATTTTTAGTTCATGTCCCTTTAAATAAAAATTTCACAATAATGCTTAAAATATCATAAACCTAGGCACCTTCCTTTTGCTAAATTAGTCTAACATATGAATAAAGCAAATTTAGATTAACTTCTAGATTGTTTTACACACTGACTGAAATATATTTATTAAAGGAGGTATTTTTGAGCCTTCAGCTTAGAGGGACATTAAGCTATATGTTATGTATGCATTTTTTATAATATTCTTATATTTGAACAACTTAATATGTTTTGTAATTCAATCATTATATTGTAATTATATATATATTCTTGGATTAAATACATCTCTACATAGGCTATTTTGATGCTGATTGTTGTTTGCATATAGATGCCTTATGTAATTGACTAAGATATGTGCATTGATGTTTTTTTTAACAAGTATATTTAAAGACTGAATGTAATTCTATAGTACTTTCTAAATATGTTGAAATTCTTGTATGATATTTTTAAAAATCTATACACAATATACTTTGTGAATGTCCCTTTAAGGACCCAAACATTTTGTATTTTGATTTAACATTGACAAAATAAACAAAAGGGGAATTTAAATTCTATATAGATATTTGATGTCTAACCCAAGAGGTAAGATTTTAATAAATACATAATATTACTAAGTATAGTTAAATGACTCCACTAGAAAATTACATAGATTAACCTGGCATCCAATAACTAGCTTTGCAAAAATATCAAGTTAAATGACCTACCATTTATAAATGTAATAATTAAAAGAATTTTGAAAATAATGTTTTGAGATACCTAAGGAAGATACAAGATCTTATACAATTATTTTTACATTCAACAACACTGTCACTTTCATGTAATTGAACCACTTCACCTTCTTAAAAGTTAAAATAAAAAACTTTTGACTACATATCCAAAATAATTTTAATATCTACATTTTCAAAAGAAAAGCATTGAAGAATCTCACTCCCCAATTAATGTTATAAAAGATATTTTAATGTAATATTCTCGGAATCATTTGATTTTCTAATATTAATGCATTATTTGATCTTATGCATGTGCTTGTCAAATAGCCAACTACCAGTCATGGGAGTCCAAGTTTTATTTATTTACAGATTATATTGATATTTAGTAGAATCTGTTCAAAAGAATGTATTTAATAAAATGTTTAGTATTAACATGTAAAAATAAAGTTTATAGAAAAAAAAAAAATATTCCTGGAAGTCATCAGATGCCAATCTGAAATGACAAATAATAAAAATGGAACAAAGTTAATACACACGTTGTCAAATATTCCTAAAATACTTTTAAAATCATATGGTGTCTATGCTCTAACTTTGATCAACATTTTTTAAAGATAATTATTAAATTGATTTAAAAGAAATGAAATACATACACCATTATATTGTTGATTCAAAATTCTATTTAAATATCAAAAATTCAAATTATACATAATAATGTATATCACATTTCAACAATATATGTATGCTGAACATAAATGTAATATTTCATGTCCATTCAAATACCTCTATATCAACTATAATATGTATTCCTTTTTCGGATTGTGATCCCTAAATATCTAATGATGAAATAAGTATGACTAATGTATGTAAGCTAACAATAATCAACATTCTTCATGTGATTCTTAACTAGCATGCACCAACCTGGATAATGCATGGTCTTTGAAAGTCAATTCAGGGGTAAACAGTTGATCTTCAATAGGTGTCTTATTCATCAGTTCATTAAATAGAGGACTGGGAAATACCATCTAAAAAAGTACAATCATCTAAGTGTCTGATTGTGATCCCTAAATATATAATTTTGAACTAAATATGACTAATGTATGTAAGCTACTAATATTCAACAGTCTTCACTAGCATGCATTGGTACACCAACCTGGACAATGCATGGTCTTTGAAAGTCAATTCAGGGGTAAACAGTTGATCTTCAATAGGTGTCTTATTCATCAGTTCATTAAATAGAGGACTGGGAAATACCATCTACAAAATAGAAAATCATCTAAGTGTCTCCAATAGGATGTCTCCACAGCCTTATTCTATCAAATAGTTTGCACTTACCATGTGAACATGTCTTTGTATGGTTTTCAAGGTCAGCAGAATTGAAAGATAATGCCAGACATGATCCCATTGGTATACTTCAATTTCAATTTTGGCTTTTTCCCCACTGTCAGTCTGGGCAATCTTCACTGTCAGGCTTCTAATTGTTCCCTTTCAGTCTTTAGATTAAGTCATCTCCCTAATGGAAGAAATATTTTCAATAAAATTCATACAAGTGTGTGAATCAGTTCTGCACCCCTCTCCCACCCCCCATTTCATAATAAATTTATGTCACTAGCTTACTAAGCCTGTGTATGAACCTGTGTTATTTTCTATCAAGTGTGAAGATGAGTCATATTGAGCAGAACAAACCTCTGTGTGACATTGAACCATAGTCATTCTAGAGTATCCCTTTCTGATTATGTACATTTTAAGTAATGTGTAAACAAAATTATATTTTTAAAAATGTATGCCATATGATGTATTTGTGTACAATTCATGCCAGCAACAGTCCATACATTTCTACTTACCATCTGATGTCCTCTTTAAAAACCAGGTGGCAAAGACTCGCTATAGGACCCAATGCCCAGAGCATCACCTATATGAATAAATTTTAAAATTATTCTAACATTTGATCAATCCTAACATGTTTGCACAATTCTCTACTTGTCATTTCCCTAGAGTTCACATCTATTGAAAATACTACAGTCTAAATTCTATTCTTTACCGTCTAAAGTGGCGGTTGATGACGTCTGCTCTGACATCAAGTCCCTCGTCCTGGAATTCCCCCTCTAGAACAGGATCATCCTCCTCATCTCTGAGGAGGTCTCTGTCCACCGGGACGGCCTGCAGCATCCCAGCCCGCTGTGCAATATTATGCAGGACGCTACAGGCTACAACGATCTTAGCCACCTTCTTTGGGTTGTACTGGAGTGCTCCTCCAGAACGGTCCAGGCACCTGAATCTCATCTTCAGGAGCCCGAACATCCTTTCAACCACCGCCCTGGTTCTCTTATGAGCCCTATTGTAGCGCTCCTCAGACACATCAGTCGGGCTACGCAAGGGGGTAATGAGCCAAGGCCGGCTCATGTACCCAGAATCACCTATAAATTTTGAACAGAACATAATTCAAACAGAATCCTTAAACTAGTATATTGTTTTATAAATATTTTTTTGTACACGATAATCCATATTAAAAGTTTTCAGAAACATCAAAAAAATAACTTTCTATATTATTCTGTATCTTCCCATTTCAGCTAAGACATGCTACATATGCGTATTTCTCATAAAACAAACCTTGTGTAAAATGCTAACTACATGGTTACATTACATTCTCTATCTGAGCACTTAAGGTAAGACATGCTACATATCTGCATTGAACTAAAACTAGACATTAGCGGAAAGAGACAATGACAGGGTTAAATTGCATGAGATAATATCTTCCCATTTCAGCTAAGACATGCTACATATGCGTATTTCTCATAAAACAAACCTTGTGTAAAATGCTAACTACATGGTTACATTACATTCTCTATCTGAGCACTTAAGGTAAGACATGCTGCATATCTGCATTGAACTAAAACTAGACATTAGCTGAAAGAGACAATGACAGGGTTAAGTTGCATGAGATAATATCTTCCCATTTCAGCTAAGACATGCTACATATGCGTATTTCTCATAAAACAAACCTTGTGTAAAATGCTAACTACATGGTTACATTACATTCTCTATCTGAGCACTTAAGGTAAGACATGCTACATATCTGCATTGAACTAAAACTAGACATTAGCGGAAAGAGACAATGACAGGGTTAAATTGCATGAGATAATATCTTCCCATTTCAGCTAAGACATGCTACATATGCGTATTTCTCATAAAACAAACCTTGTGTAAAATGCTAACTACATGGTTACATTACATTGTCTATCTGAGCACTTAAGGGAAGACATGCTACATATCTGCATTGAACTAAAACTAGACATTAGCGGAAAGAGACAATGACAGGGTTAAATTGCATGAGATAATATCTTCCCATTTCAGCTGACATGCTACATATGCGTAATTCTTATAAAACAAACCTTGTGTAAAATGCTAACTACATGGTTACATTGCATTCTCTATCTGAGCACTTAAGGTAAGACATGCTACATATCTGCATTTAAATAAAAGTAAACATTAGCGTCGGTAAATAACAAATGGTTAAATTGCATCCTATAGCTGAACATGACGCTAACATTTACAAACTACAGTGGCAATTGTCAAACTAATTAACCATGTTGTGCACAAATACTCACCAACGAGATAACCAGGGGGCATTTGTCTTTCCTCAAACTGTCTCCACAGGGACGACAGAGAGAGGATGCAGGCATCATGACAAGCCCCTCCAAAATTCGCATACACATGCATAATCCTCATCCGTGCGTCACAAACATACTGCACGTTGAGGCTATGAAAATGTTTGCGATTTCTGAAGGGCAAGTCATCAATTGGAGCACGCAGCGCAATGTGGGTACAATCTATGGCTCCCAAGACATTGGGCAATTGAGCAATATCAAAGAATTCCCGCTTCAGGCGCCTCCAATCACCATCATTCTGTGGGAATCCTATGTATTGCTTACTGATACGTACCATGGCATCCAGAAAGTTATCAAACACCACAGAGAATGTACCTTGAGCCAGGCCATGCATGTACAGTTCTCCAGATTGAAAACTCCCGGAGGCCAGGACGTATAGACAGCTTAGCATCTTACTCATGGGGGGAACAGCAGTCCTTATTTGTATACGTGGCTCCAAATGAGGTTTAAGAAGCTCGTAAAGGCCAATGAGCTGTTCGCGATCGAGACGATACTTATCAAAAACCTCAAAGTCGCTCATGTTTTCCAAGGTGGGTCTCACCCTGTAGACAGGAGGACCTCGAACCAGACGACCCCTTCGTCTCGGTCTGAGCCGCCGAGGCTGCCTGATTCGACCAACAGCTAGTTCGCCAATAGCAGCACCAGCAGCGTCTACCATGTCATCGTCATCCATCTTTCAAAACAGCGTAACAAGGTAAGCACTTGATCTGATGTGGATCACAAGTGATGCTTTGGCCATGTTGTTTGGGGGATTTATAGTACGATTAGTCCAATGGTAGTGAGTTTGTAATGATTGCTGATTGTATTCACCTGTTTGTATGTGAGCGGCGCGAATGCTTTCACAGTGGGCGTAGTATTTTTTTTGGCTGAAATGTTGTTTTCCGCCAATAAATCTCAATGTGAAAGTGTCAAATATCACACATACAGTGCATGTTTGTAATGTTTGTTCATATGCGTAATCAATATTTCTTAAACGTGATCTTATAGTAACAAGCACATGTCCAGGCTAACATGAATGAAAGTGCATAGTTGTGTATAATGTGCATCGAATGTGATCGATCAATGTTGCTGCAATATTGTTTGTAAACGATAAAGTAACATCTGCCATCTGTAGTATTGTATATATATGAGTGATTGCCGAGCAGTCAATATTGTATGCGTCCCTTTCAAATCGCAATAATAATTCCGAACTTCCGGCTGTCATCTGTAGTATTGTATATATAAGTGATTTCCGAACTGTCAATATTGTATGCGTCCCTTTCAAATCGCAATAATAATTCCGAACTTCCCGTCTGCCATCTGTAGTATTGTATATATAAGTGATTGCCGAGCAGTCAATATTGTATGCGTCAATTTTCAAATCGCAATAATAATTCCGAACTTCCGGCTGTCATCTGTAGTATTGTATATATAAGTGATTGCCGAGATGTCAATATTGTATACGTCCCTTTCAAATCGCACTAATACTGAATAACTTCCGGCTGCCATCTGTAGTATTGCATATATAAGTGATTGCCGAGCTGTCAATATTGTATGCGTCCCTTTCAAATCGCAATAATAATTCCGAACTTCCGGCTGTCATCTGTAGTATTGTATATATAAGTGATTGCCGAGCTGTCAATATTGTATGCGTCCCTTTCAAATCGCAATAATAATTCCAAACTTCCCGTCTGCCATCTGTAGTATTGTATATATAAGTGATTGCCGAGCAGTCAATATTGTATGCGTCCCTTTCAAATCGCAATAATAATTCCGAACTTCCGGCTGTCATCTGTAGTATTGTATATATAAGTGATTGCCGAGATATCAATATTGTATGCGTCCCTTTAAAATCGCACTAATACTGAATAACTTCCGGCTGCCATTTGTAGTATTGTATATATAAGTGATTGCCGAGCTGTCAATATTGTATGCGTCCCTTTCAAATCGCAATAATAATTCCGAACTTCCGGCTGTCATCTGTAGTATTGTATATATAAGTGATTGCCGAGATGTCAATATTGTATGCGTCCCTTTCAAATCGCACTAATACTGAATAACTTCCGGCTGCCATCTGTAGTATTGTATATATAAGTGATTGCCGAGCTGTCAATATTGTATGCGTCCCTTTCAAATCGCAATAATAATTCCGAACTTCCGGCTGTCATATGTAGTATTGTATATATAAGTGATTGCCGAGATGTCAATATTGTATGCGTCCCTTTCAAATGGCACTAATACTGAATAACTTCCGGCTGTCATCTGTAGTATTGTATATATAAGTGATTGCCGAGCTGTCAATATTGTATGCGTCCCATAAAAATGGCACTAATACTGAAGCACTCCCGTCTGCCATCTGTAGTATTGTATATATAAGTGATTTTCGATCTGACAATATTGTATGCGTCCCATAAAAATGGCACTAATACTGAATAACTTCCGGCTGCCATCTGTAGTATTATATATATAATTGATTTGCGATCTGACAATATTTCTTAATTGTCCCATTGAAATTTCCCTAATAATGCTGTTCAAAAGTGTGGTTTACGTATATGTTGTATTGTAGTATTGAGTGTTAAAGTTCCTAAAGGGGTGGTACAGTGGTGAATCTGTGATGTGTATGGTTGAATCTTGTAATGACGTCATGATATTCTTAACCTGCCTATGTAGTTCTTAAATCCTCATTGTGTTGTTGTATTGTGCTACATTGTTATTGTGTGCTGAATAAAATCTAAATGTGTGCTTTGTGGTTGCGTGATGGGTGATGCGTGTTATGTACATGTACGTATATATTGTGATTGTGTCCCACATATGCTGACTTCTATATAGCGGTCTGGCATTGTTGTTCCTTCCCATAAAGTGACATCTGTAATCTGGTGTAATGATGTTTTTGTTGTAGATAATTCCTAATGGTTTATTGTGATGGAATAATGATGTTAAAAGTACAGTCAAATCCATATGTTGTGTTTTGTGATTCCTGTAGAGAATGTAATGTGTTTGTCCCCCATCATTTGAATGCACATGTATGAGTGAATGATAAAAGTAATGTATGTGCATCCATGAGTGATCATGTGTTAAGCCTATGTAGATATGCAGTTGCTGCAAGCATATGAGTTGAATAACATAAATGCAATAATAAAGGTAAATGAGAGGTGTTTCCCATTGTGTAGTGTTTGTGAATCCTGAAATGTTTAGTGAATTTTATTTTAATTTAAAATGTAATTTTATTTAAATAATAATGTGTTACTAGTGATGTGGATTTGTAGTTGATGTAATCTAAAAGTGTGAAACAATTTAATGGTGTTGTGAATATTCAAAAAGTAAAATCCATAAATCCACCATAGGGAAATAGTCATTTCTTAATCTATTTATCATAGCTGGGTCTAACGCATGAAATCATGTCTTTTCTAGCGCTGGTATTTGGAGTTTTTCAGTCTACGCTATTTGCGTGCGTTAGGGAAATGAGGGTTTCGCGTGCACGAGCACGTCTTCCCAATAGAAGTCAATGGAGGCTCTAAAGATTTCCAAATTTTTTTTCTAAGACTGGTTTTTCTCGTAAAGTGAGTGACGTCATGAGCTTTTGTGAAAAAGTAACTAAATCGTGTTCTTTTTGTGATAAATAAATATTTTTTGTATGTCATGTGGTGTATATTGTTTGTATGCATCGATGAGTGTATGTTTGTGATAATGTTATTAGTTAGATGTAGGTATATGAGGGTCTTTTCCCGTATGTCAATGTAAGTCAATGGGAAAATGGATTTGTGTTGTTTTTTTTCAAACACCCGAGATCTCGCAACTTTAATCCTTTGTATTTTGCAGAAAAAATATTAAATATGAAAAATAAATATAGTGTCGTGTTTGTATGAGTGTAAGTGTAGTTTGTGTAATATTTTTAATTTGATTCGTTGAATTTAATTTTGTCGGTATATGTTTACTACTGGGTCTGAGGTGGCGGTAGAAATGTGAGCGTTAGGTGTTTTTTGAGTGGCGGTAACTAAACTCTAAATACCGGAGTGCGTATGAAACCCGCGTTAGGAGCCTCTAACGCTGGTTTTCACGGCTAACGCCGAACTCCAAATCTAGGCCTTAGTATCCCTTGTTAAAAAATGAATGCGCACATATACACTAGTGGGAGCGGCTGCTAATTGGTGCCTGCACACATTTGTCTCTTGTGATTGGCTAAATAGATATTTTCAGCTTCCTGTCAGTAGTGCAATGCTGTCCCTTCAGCAATGGATAACAAGAGAATAAAGAAAATTTGATAATAGAATTAAATTGGAAAGTTGTTAAATTTGTATGTTCTATCTGAATCATAAAAGAACATTTTGAGCTTTACTATCCCTTTAATGATTGGAATTCTGATGTCATGAAAAGTTTACGGGGTGTTACACAAAGGCATGTGAAATCTAGTGGTCAAAATGCTATTGTGGGTTTTTCAACTTGATATATATTTATATAAATAACTCAACTTTGTTAAAATTATGTTTAATGTTTTTGTTTGTTTAGAAAATAATAGCAAAAAAACCAAACAACTAATGAAATTGTTTTCAGTAAACTAAAAAAGAAAAATGCAATGTTTTAAATATGATCAGCCCATGCTTTTATGTCTATAGTGGGGGAAAAGATTAATTAGTCTCATTTTAAACATTTAATTGATTAGAATTTTGGCATGAAAAATTACACTGCAACCCAACCATGATATGGACAGTAAATCTTTGACAATAATAATTTCAGCTGACAAATTTAGAAAACTGTGGGTATGGAAGGATTTCTTTCAAAGTTATAAACAATGTATGCAGCTGACTGTCATAAGATTAGACAAGCATATTTCATTTCTTATTTTGTCTAAACTGATATGGCACTGATGTTTAGGGGACTGTTACATAAATCTATGGATGATGAGGAGAGCGAGAGCATTTCAAATAGAATTCCCAAAACAATTTGCAAATAGTGCATTAAAAGACTTTTTGAAAAATAGATGAGAGATTACTTAATTGCCTATGAAAAGCCTGAATTTTTATTTTTAATAAAACATTTAAGAGATAGTTTTGATGCAAAATAAAGAATGAATGATGATAAAAAAACTAAGGCCTAGATTTAGAGTTTGGCGGTAGCCGTCAAAACCAGCGTTAGAGGCTCCTAACGCTGGTTTTGGCCGCCCGCTGGTATTTGGAGTCAGTCAGGAAAGGGTCTAACGCTCACTTTGCAGCCGCGACTTTTCCATACCGCAGATCCCCCTACGCCATTTGCGTATCCTATCTTTTCAATGGGATCTTTCTAACGATGGTATTTAGAGTCTTGGCTGAAGTTAGTGTTAGAAATCTAACGACAAAACTCCAGCCGCAGAAAAAAGTCAGTAGTTAAGAGCTTTCTGGGCTAACGCCGGTTTATAAAGCTCTTAACTACTGTGCTCTAAAGTACACTAACACTCATAAACTACCTATGTACCCCTAAACCGAGGCCCCCCCACATCGCTGCCACTCTATTAAAATGTTTTAACCCCTAATCTGCCGCTCCATACACCGCCGCCACCTACGTTATCCCTATGTACCCCTAATCTGCTGCCCCTAATACCGCCGACATCTACATAATATTTATTAACCCCTATTCTGTCGCCCCCACCTACCTACACTTATTAACCCCTAATCTGCCGACCGGACCGCACTGCTACTATAATAAATGTATTAACCCCTAATCCGCCTCACTCCCGCCTCAATAACCCTATAATAAATAGTATTAACCCCTAATCTGCCCTCCCTAACATCGCCGACACCTAACTTCAAGCATTAACCCCTAATCTGCCGACCGGAGCTCACCGCTACTCTAATAAATTTTTTAACCCCTAAAGCTAATTCTAACCATAACCCTAACACCCCCCTAAGTTAAATATAATTTTTATCTAACGAAATAAATTAACTCTTATTAAATAAATTATTCCTATTTAAAGCTAAATACTTACCTGTAAAATAAACCCTAATGTAGCTACAATATAAATTATAATTATATGCTGTTTTAGGATTAATATTTATTTTACAGGCAACTTTGTATTTATTTTAACCAGGTACAATAGCTATTAAATAGTTAATAACTATTTAATAGCTACCTAGTTAAAATAATTACAAAATTACCTGTAAAAAAAATCCTAACCTAAGTTACAATTAAACCTAACACTACACTATCAATAAATTAATTAAATAAAAAACCTACAATTAAACCTAACACTACACTATCAATAAATAAATTAAATACAAATACCTACAAATAAATACACTAACTAAAGTACAAAAAATAAAAAAAGAACTAAGTTACAAAAAATAAAAAAATAATTTACAAACATTATAAAAATATTACAACAATTTTAAGCTAATTACACCTACTCTAAGCCCCCTAATAAAATAACAAAGACCCCCAAAATAAAAAAATGCCCTACCTTATTCTAAAATTAAAATAGAAAAGCTCTTTTACTTTACCAGCCCTTAAAAGGGCCCTTTGCGGGGCATGCCCCAAAGAATTCAGCTCTTTTGCCTGTAAAAAAAAACATACAATACCCCCCCCAACATTACAACCCACCACCCATATACCCCTAATCTAACCCAAACCCCCCCTTAAATAAACCTAACACTAAGCCCCTGAAGATCTCCCTACCTTGTCTTCACCTCGCCGAGTTCACCGATCCGTCCACCGAAGTCTTGATCCAAGCCTCTGAAGTCTTGATCCAAGCCCAAGCGGGGGCTGAAGAGTGACGTCCATCCTCCGGCTGAAGTCTTGATCCAAGCGGGCAGAAGAGGACATCCGGACCGGCAAAAATCTTCATCCAAGCCGCATCTTCTATCTTCTTCAATCCGATGACGACCGGCTGATCTTCAAGACCTCCAGCGCGGATCCATCCATCTTCACCGATGACTTCCCGACGAATGACGGTTCCTTTAAGGGACGTCATCCAAGATGGCGTCCCTCGAATTCCGATTGGCTGATAAGATTCTATCAGCCAATCGGAATTAAGGTAGGAAAATTCAAGTTCAATCCGATTGGCTGATCCGATCAGCCAATCAGATTGAGCTCGCATTCTATTGGCTGATCGGAACAGCCAATAGAATGCGATCTGAATCTGATTGGCTGATTGGATCAGCCAATCGGATTGAACTTGAATCTGATTGGCTGATTCCATCAGCCAATCAGAATTTTCCTACCTTAATTCCGATTGGCTGATAGAATCCTATCAGCCAATCGGAATTCGAGGGACGCCATCTTGGATGACGTCCCTTAATGGAACCGTCATTCGTCGGGAAGTCGTCGGTGAAGATGAATCCGCGCTGGAGGTCTTGAAGATCAGCTGGTCGTCATCGGATTGAAGAACATAGAAGATGCGGCTTGGATGAAGATGTTTGCCGGTCCGGATGTCCTCTTCTGCCCGCTTGGATCAAGACTTCAGCCGGAGGATGAACGTCACTCTTCAGCCCCTGCTTGGGCTTGGATCAAGACTTCGGAGGCTTGGATCAAGACTTCGGTGGACGGATCGGTGAACCCGGCGAGGTGCCCCGCAAAGGGCCCTTTTAAGGGCTGGTAAGGTAAAAGAGCTTTTCTATTTTAATTTTAGAATAGGGTAGGGCATTTTTTTATTTTGGGGGTCTTTGTTATTTTATTAGGGGGCTTAGAGTAGGTGTAATTAGTTTAAAATTGTTGTAATATTTTTCTAATGTTTGTAAATATTTTTTTTTTTTTTGTAACTTAGTTCTTTTTTATTTTTTGTACTTTAGTTAGTTTATTTAATTGTATTTAATTGTAGGTATTTTATTTAATTAATTTATTGATAGTGTAGTGATAGGTTTAATTGTAGATAATTGTAGGTATTTTATTTAATTAATTTATTGATAGTGTAGTGTTAGGTTTAATTGTAACTTAGGTTAGGATTTATTTTACAGGTAATTTTGTAATTATTTTAACTAGGTAGCTATTAAATAGTTATTAACTATTTAATAGCTATTGTACCTGGTTAAAATAATTACAAAGTTACCTGTAAAATAAATATTAATCCTAAAATAGCTACAATATAATTATAATTTATATTGTAGCTATATTAGGGTTTATTTTACAGGTAAGTATTTAGCTTTAAATAGGATTAATTTATTTAATAAGAGTTAATTTATTTTGTTAGATTTAAATTATATTTAATTTAGGGGGGTGTTAGTGTTAGGGTTAGACTTAGCTTTAGGGGTTAATACATTTATTATAGTAGCGGTGAGATCCGGTCGGCAGATTAGGGGTTAATTATTGTAGGTAGGTGGAGGCGTTGTTGGGGGCGGCAGCTTAGGGGTTAATAAATATAATATAGGGGTCTGCGGTGTTAGGGGCAGCAGATTAGGGGTACATAGGGATAACGTAGTTTGCGGCGGTGTACGGAGCGGCAGATTAGGGGTTAATAATAATATGCAGGGGTCAGCGATAGCGGGGGCGGCAGATTAGGGGTTAATAAGTGTAAGGTTAGGGGTGTTTAGACTTGGGGTACATGTTAGGGTGTTAGGTGCAGACTTAGGAAGTGTTTCCCCATAGGAAACAATGGGGCTGCGTTAGGAGCTGAACGCTGCTTTTTTGCAGGTGTTAAGTTTTTTTTCAGCTCAAACAGCCCCATTGTTTTCTATGGGGGAATCGTGCACGAGCACGTTTTTTAAGCTGGCCGCGTCCGTAAGCAACGCTGGTATTTAGAGTTGCAGTGGTGGTAAATATGCTCTACGCTCCCTTTTTTGGAGCCTAACGCAGCCCTTCTGTGAACTCTAAATACCAGCGGTATTTAAAAGGTGCGGGGGAAAAAAAGCATGCGTAGCTAACGCACCCCTTTGGCCGCAGAACTCTAAATCTAGCCGTAAGGAAATTGGTATAAATGATCATTTAAAAATAGTGTATTCCCTAAGGTGATACCCTCTTTCAAATAAGTGGCATCACACTCATCTTATTAACTGAATTAGGGCTAGATTATAAATGGAGCGCTAATTCATCATGCACCCACAAGCGGTCAACTTTGTGCGATAAATAACCAGCCATTATGGTATTAGGTTCAGAAGGCTGATCTCCACCCACAACGTGACATCACCCGCGCCATTCCGATGTACGTTTCCTTGAAAAAGACAAGCGACTATTTTGTGAAACGTAGGTTGGAACGAAGCGGGTGACGTCATGTTATGGGCAGAGATAAGCCTTCTGAACCTAATACTATACTCATAGACATTGTTTCCAAATAAACAGTCTGTGTTCAATATGGAGGTTCTAGCTGTGGTTGTTTTTCTTTGTAAACCCCTGTATTTTTAACACTTTTTTAAAATAAATAGTTTTTACATCAATCTGAATTCACTTCTATTGCTCCTGTTGGAGTCACCCTATGCTATCAAATCTAGAGCTTGATGTGAAGCACTATAATATGTGATTATATTACTTACATGCTAATTAACCCTGCAGTCTCACAGGACTTCACCATTTGCAGCACTTGCTTTTATTTGAGGTGCAATCCCTGGAATCCAGTTGCAACAGTTACCTGTTTCCTTTGAAGAATAGTCCCTGAGATCACTTATTCACATTTGAAATCGGGACTCACATTTTTAATAGCACATATCCTTTAAGCATTAACACATTGTATTTTGTTTGATTATTATTGCTTGTGTTTTAACAGGTTCATATTTTTTGTGTATTGAGATATATATATATATATAGGTGGCCCTCGTTTTACACCGTTTCAGAATAACAATCTTTATTTTCCAGTCATGTGACTGCTATTGAAAAGCATTGAGACGCAGTGCATTTATTAAAATAGCCAATAGGTGGAGCTGTCCGCTTGTGTTGCAGCAAAGCCAAGCAAGCTGAAATTAATCAGTTTATCCATACCTGAGCTATCGAGCAGATTTCAAGGGAACAAGATCTTCCTGTCTATAAATCAGTCCAGAATGGAATGCATAGAAAGAACTGTTTGCAGAAAAATGCAAGTGAAGTCTGCGTTGTGTGATTATTTTATTATGTTTATAATGCTGTTTAGCAAATGTTTTTGTTCATTCAACTTAGTTTAATTATATATTCTGTGTTGTGTGATTATTTTATTAGGTTTATAATGCTGTTTAGCATTTAAAGTCTTCATTTCAAAGCTTTAAAAATAATGTATTAGGTGTTACTTATGACAATTTTGAGAGGGGCCTGGAACCTATCTCCCTCACTTCCCATTGACTTACATTATAAACTGGGTTTCAATTTACAACGGTTTCGATCTCAACCATTCCTTCTGGAACCTAACCCCGGCGTAAACTGAGGGCTACCTGTATTTATATTCACATATAAAAACATATATACAGGTGTATATATAAGTGCATAATAGCCCTTTGCAGTTAAGTAGATAAAACATAATTATGCAATATACTGTACATATTTATTAAATATTTTAACTATGTATTTACTGTAAATATTTGTCATTTGCTAATTCGAATATGTTGCTGTTTGCGCAATGGGTTTTTTTTTCATCAAATTTTTTTTCTCCATTGAGTTCTATGGGGAATGTAAAAATGCGATGGAGTTTGCACGATCTCGGGTGTATTTTTCCCACTTTATTTTTCTCCATTGACTTCTATGTGGGAATACATGCACGCGTATGCTGAAAATTCAGTCAGGGTTTTCACACTATCCAGGTTAGCGCTAGTGCAAAATAAGTTTTTTCGAAACTTGTAATACGAACGCAAACCGACTAGTGCAAAAAACTTAACTCAAATACCTCACCATTTGTAATCTAGTACAAACTGTAGGAATAGAAAATGTACACCAGCTCCTCTCTAGTCTATTAAAATGTATACATTTTCACAATTCACATTACATTTTCTAAATGAATACTTTACCACCTTTGCTATTAATTAATCTGCTAGTTATTGTGATATCAATTAAGATTAATTTCTATATGAATCAAACATTTACATATAATAAATAATTAAGGGCCAGATTACAAATGGAGTGCTCAAGCGTTAATTGCACTGCAAGCTTGCTAGAAGTAAGATACATATATACAGGTTGTAGGTGGCGCAATGGATGATAATTCCCACTGATAATGATATAAAGGATGTATATACATATAAAATACAATCAGATAATGACTGATCTATAACTAAATAAAAGCGTTATACACTCAATAAAATTAAATATATAAGTTTATTAACGTGGTATAAACAATAAAATTTACTATATAAGACACCGGTGTCAGCATAAAATATGTCCTAAAACATCAGTTAATAAAAATATTAAAATATAGGCATACGATCTGGTAAATACTGTTATAGATCCACGCCTGTACAATGGTTATTGCCTAAGTAGATAGCTTAATATTGTTACAATATAATAATTGCTTAAGACATATATGTCTAAAACATGCATACAAAGTGGCTAATAGTTGACACGTTGCTGAAGGTTACTATGTAACTAGTGATCATGAAATGTTCAAATGTATATAAATTGGATGCCAAAGTCTTTAGAAGTAACAAACGTACAACTTTGTAAATATTATCCGTGTGCAATTGTAAAGTGTGGTGCTTTCATGCACAAGTTTCAGCAGTTGATGCCCAAATAAAAATACCTGAATGTCTTCGTCTTCGATCGTTCTGTTTCTTAAAAAGTACTCACAGTGCACTGTGGTTTATAGGACTCCGATCCTCAGGAGGATAGTCAGTACTGACCTTAAAAGGACCAGTCATTAGTCAACACAGTAGATTTGCATAATCAACAAATGCAAGTTAACAAGACAATGCAATAGCACTCAGTCTGAACTTCAAATGAGTAGTAGATTTTTTTTCTGACAATTTTTAAAGTTGTGCCTTTTTCCAATCCCCCTGTACCATATGACATCCATCTGCCAATCACAAATGCATACACATACCATGTGACAGCCATCAGCCATTCACAAATGCATACACACTTATTCTTGCACATGCTCAGTAGGAGCTGGTGACTCAAAAAGTTTAAATATAAAAAGACTGTGCACATTTAGTTAATGGAAGTAAATTGGAAAGTTGTTTAAAATACCATGCTCTATCTGAATAATGAAAGTTTAATTTTGATTGAGTGTTCCTTTAATAGTGTGATTTGTCCATCAATCCTGAGTTAAAGATGTGATGAAATAGTGATCTTATTTTGATAATCTCCAGATGATGTCGTCGTTTGTTAGCCTGTAATCAGTATCCGGCTAGTCTCCGATCTTTCCTTGGGTGCTCTTATGTTCAGCCCCTATCAGTCACCGGCTGGCCACCAAACTTTCCTTTAAGTGCTGTTACGTTCATCCTCTTAATTGTTTCTTGAGGGCAAACGGTTCCGGTCCGATCAGGAAAGGCTCACCTCCTCCATATCCAGTAACTGCCAATCTCTAAGGAATAGCAAAAATTCCTCTGGATCCTGACCCTGTATTCTCAGCTGTGTAGGTGTTTTTTGCAGCTTGTATTCTTTCCAAACGATCTCCGCTGTGACAACCAGCTGCTTTCTCTTTGTGCCTCACAAACACATGTTTGCTGTTATTGCGCCAATCTGTCCAGGTAAACTTGTTCAAATATAAGAGGTGCCAAGTGGAAGAGGAATCCAGAATGAGAGCAAAATTAGGTACTGGCACACTCTCAATGTATCTTAAAAGACGAAAATTTTGATTAAAACAGCAGGTAAGCATCTAACATATTTTGGCATATAGAAAATACAGTCCTAGAAGACAAAAAATGAGAGGCGCTCTTGGTGCAGCAAATTCCAAACAGGGGCAAATTATGAATACACAATATATACCATGTACTCACAAGTAAAGTTGCACAAGCAGTGCAATATCGTGCAGGCCGAAACTTCTGAGCCGTTCGGCTGACTCACAGTGGCTGAAGCAGATGGTATCCAGAATGAGGCTCCAATCCTAATATTCGTCACCTCTCAGGAACGCCAACAGAAACCGATCAGTGCTATAGAAATCCAGCACTCGGCTGAGAGTCCAACCAGGTTTTTCACTCCAGCAACACCGGATATAATAAAGGGTCCAGAGCAAGACCAGCAGCAGCTGAACAGGAAGTAAATGAGAGGGGAACAAAGGCCAGTTCAATCAAAGTAGTCTAGCTGCAGACTGGAGCTCCACTCTAGACAGGAAACATGTCTATGAGTAAGGCTATATGCCGAAACATGTTAGACGCTTACCTGCTGCATATTCTTATGTGCTAACCCAACATGAAAATATGAATATTTCACATTGCAATGCTCTTCAAATAACAGAATATGTTCTATAAATAAATATTTCTAATTATATTTGAAGTTTTTTTGGTAAAGTATTTATAACTATACCTATATATATATAGATGATTATACTTAGGTATATATATAAACAGATGTATACAGGAATATCTATTTTGAAATACAAAGAACATATTCTGCTATGTGCAGAACATTGGAATGTCAAATATTTACAGTAAATACATAGACATCTACTTATCAAAGCGTCAACTTTTTTGCATTCAACGGCACCAATACGCTCGCCTAACATCGCTGCCGCGGACCTGAATACACTCTCCAAAGCTACCAAAAAAACTGTCAAAAAGCCGCCAAGCCAAGTATGGTACGATGAGCAGCAGATTGTTGTTGACTAACAGTCATCGATCTCGCTGCTCTTCAGCTTTTTTACAGCTTTCTTGGTACCCTGTCACTAAACACCAACACTATACTATACAGTTTACCCCCTATACCACCGCTCCCAGAGCCCACCGCAACTCTAATAAATATATTAACCCCTAAACCACCGCTCCCGGACCCTGCCGCAACTAAATAAAGTGTTTAACACCTAAACAGTCGCTCCCGGACCCCGCCGCCGCCGCCTACATTATACTTATTAACCCTTAATCTGCCGCCCCGACACCGCCACCACCTAAATAAAAGTTATTAACCCCTACCCTGCCACAACTAAATAAACATATTAACCCCTAAACCACCGCTCCCGGAGCCCACCGCCACCTACATTATATTTATTAACCCCTAATCGGCCCCCCTACACCACCGCCACTATATTAAATTTATTAACCCATAAACCTAAGTCTAACCCTATCCCTAACACCCCTAACTTAAATATAATTTAAATAAATCTAAATAAATATTACTATCATTAAATAAATTATTCCAATTTAAAACTAAATACTTACCTATAAAATAAATCCTAAGATAGCTACAATATAACTAATAATTACATTGTAGCTAGCTTAGGGTTTATTTTTATTTTACAGGCAACTTTGTATTTATTTTAACTAGGTACAATAGTTATTAAATAGTTATTAACTATTTAAAAACTACCTAGTTAAAATAAAGACAAATTTACCTGTAAAATAAAACCTAACCTAAGTTACAATTACAGCTAACACTACACTATAATTAAATAAATTCCCTAAACTAAATAAAATTAAATACAATTAAAAAAAATGATCTAAAGTACGAAAAAAAACCCACTAAATTGCAGAAAATAATAAAATCATTACAAGTTTTTTAAACTAATTACACCTAATCTATTCCACATAATAAAATAAAAAAGCCCCCCAAAATAATAAAAAGCCCTACCCTATACTAAATTACAAATAGCCCTTAAAAGGGCCTTTTGCAGGGCATTGCCCCAAAGTAATCAGCTCTTTTATCTGTAAGAAAAAGTACAATAACCCCCAACATTAAAACCCACCACCCACACACCCAACCCTACTCTAAAACCCACCCAATACCCCCTTAATAAAACCTAACACTAACCCCTTGAAGATCACCCTACCTTGAGAAGTCTTCACCCAACCGGGCCGAAGTCCTCAACAAAGCCGGGCGAAGTGGTCCTCCAGACGGGCAGAAGTCTTCATCCAAGCCGGGAAGAAGAAGGTCCTCCAGATGGGCAGAAGTCTTCATCCAGGTGGCATCTTCTATCTTCATCCATCCAGCGCGGAGCAGCTCCATCTTCAAGACATCCGATGCGGAGCATCCTCTTCAAACAACGTCCAACTGAAGAATGAAGGTTCCTTTAAATGACGTCATCCAAGATGGCATCCCTTGAATTCCGATTGGCTGATAGAATTCAGCCAATCGGAATTAAGGTAGGAAAAATCCTATTGGCTGATGCAATCAGCCAATAGGACTGAACTTCAATCCTATTGGCTGGTCAGCCAATAGGATTGAGCTTGCATTCTTTTGGCTGTTCCAATCAGCCAATAGAATATGAGCTCAATCCTATTGGCTTATTGGATCAGCCAATAGGATTGAACTTCAATCCTATTGGCTGATTGCATCAGCCAATAGGATTTTTGCTACCTTAATTCCAATTGGCTGATATAATTCTATCAGCCAATCAGAATCTAAGGGACGCCATCTTGGATGACGTCACATAAAGGTACCTTCATTCAGTAAGAAGACTCCGGATGAAGAGGATGCTCCGTATCGGATGTCTTGAAGATGGACCCGCTCCGCGCCGGAATGGATGAAGATAGAAGATTAAGTGAAGGGAAAAAGGAATGGGAGGGGTAAGGAGGGGATATTAGCACTCTTACACCTATTGTTACTAATAAACTGTACAATTACAGCATATGTTACTTGCTAGTAAATAATGTGAATACTAAAGTTAAAAGAAATAATCTTTATTAAGACATATATTAAAAATAGTAATTGAGGTGATGAACATCACCTATAATGACCCACACAGTTGAATAACCTAAGAATACACTACAGAAACTGCACTGCTGCTGTCAAGTCCTGCTGTCAAGTCACCCCCCTGTATTCCTGGCCGATATCAGAACCGTCGGCTTCAGGTGTCAGGGGTAGCATGAGGCCACAGTAATTGCAGCCCAAAAGAGTAGTATAAGCTAAGTTATCAAAAAAGTTTTAAAAACTCAAGAATTTACACAAACATGTTTCGGCTATTGCACAGCCTTTATCAATGTGGTTCTGCAAATGAACTGACAAGCTGATCCTCTGCCGGATGCTGCCTTATAAGCCCTAATGTGAGAAAGAGTAAACCAATCAGCTGAGAGTTACCATACACGCCTCTAGGAAAACCTATCACGGTCCTCTGTTTATTACAATCCTACTTTTGGTTGGTAACTATCTCCTGATTGGATGAAAATCGTCACAGTAAATTTCCCTATCACAAGTTGATGTAAACACACACCTCCACATCGGAAATGCACTATACAGGGAGTGCAGAATTATTAGGCAAGTTGTATTTTTGAGGATTAATTTTATTATTGAACAACAACCATGTTCTCAATGAACCCAAAAAACGAATTAATATCAAAGCTGAATAGTTTTGTAAGTAGTTTTTAGTTTGTTTTTAGTTATAGCTATTTTAGGGGGATATCTGTGTGTGCAGGTGACTATTACTGTGCATAATTATTAGGCAACTTAACAAAAAACAAATATATACCCATTTCAATTATTTATTTTTACCAGTGAAACCAATATAACATCTCAACATTCACAAATATACATTTCTGACATTCAAAAACAAAACAAAAACAAATCAGTGACCAATATAACCACCTTTCTTTGCAAGGACACTCAAAAGCCTGCCATCCATGGATTCTGTCAGTGTTTTGATCTGTTCACCATCAACATTGCGTGCAGCAGCAACCACAGCCTCCCAGACACTGTTCAGAGAGGTGTACTGTTTTCCCTCCTTGTAAATCTCACATTTGATGATGGACCACAGGTTCTCAATGGGGTTCAGATCAGGTGAACAAGGAGGCCATGTCATTAGATTTTCTTCTTTTATACCCTTTCTTGCCAGCCACGCTGTGGAGTACTTGGACGCGTGTGATGGAGCATTGTCCTGCATGAAAATCATGTTTTTCTTGAAGGATGCAGACTTCTTCCTGTACCACTGCTTGAAGAAGGTGTCTTCCAGAAACTGGCAGTAGGACTGGGAGTTGAGCTTGACTCCATCCTCAACCCGAAAAGGCCCCACAAGCTCATCTTTGATGATACCAGCCCAAACCAGTACTCCACCTCCACCTTGCTGGCGTCTGAGTCGGACTGGAGCTCTCTGCCCTTTACCAATCCAGCCACGGGCCCATCCATCTGGCCCATCAAGACTCACTCTCATTTCATCAGTCCATAAAACCTTAGAAAAATCAGTCTTGAGATATTTCTTGGCCCAGTCTTGACTTTTCAGCTTGTGTGTCTTGTTCAGTGGTGGTCGTCTTTCAGCCTTTCTTACCTTGGCCATGTCTCTGTGTATTGCACACCTTGTGCTTTTGGGCACTCCAGTGATGTTGCAGCTCTGAAATATGGCCAAACTGGTGGCAAGTGGCATCTTGGCAGCTGCACACTTGACTTTTCTCAGTTCATGGGCAGTTATTTTGCGCCTTGGTTTTTCCACACGCTTCTTGCGACCCTGTTGACTATTTTGAATGAAACGCTTGATTGTTCGATGATCACGCTTCAGAAGCTTTGCAATTTTAAGAGTGCTGCATCCCTCTGCAAGATATCTCACTATTTTTTACTTTTCTGAGCCTGTCAAGTCCTTCTTTTGACCCATTTTGCCAAAGGATAGGAAGTTGCCTAATAATTATGCACACCTGATATAGGGTGTTGATGTCATTAGACCACACCCCTTCTCATTACAGAGATGCACATCACCTAATATGCTTAATTGGTAGTAGGCTTTCGAGCCTATACAGCTTGGAGTAAGACAACATGCATAAAGAGGATGATGTGGTCAAAATACTCATTTGCCTAATAATTCTGCACTCCCTGTATTGTAATAGTCTTCCCTTTGATGATATGTAATCATATGTGGTCATAACATTAATGTTTTTGTTTTAATGGCATATATTACTGGGTATCTATAGGACAGTTGATGTTATGAGAATAGCCGTGTCAACTGATGATACCAAAGCTGCCTATTAAGCACATTATCTATACTTGTGTGTGTATTGGTTTGTAATGATCTAAAATAGATTCATATCTTTCATGGTTAGATCGATGTGTGAATGGGGAGATTCTATAGAATCTGTGTGGATTCATTCATCCAGGTTACACAAAAGCATAAATAAATAAATAACAATTCAAAATAAATAGGAAGTATGCACCTATTGAATTATTATTCTCATGAGCTAAATAAATATAAAATAGGTTTGTGGGATGTACATTTATGATACTGTTCACTTAGCCCTATAACATCATAGCTCATTGAAATGGCTCTCCTAGTCAGATTTATTATGTGTTTATTCTGTTTAGATACGAACTTTCTATGTTCTATTATTTCTAAACATTATCCATATTTTATATGACATCTTGGAGAGTAAATTCAGGGTGCATACCCTATCTTAGGAGTTTACTATCTACTAAATCTTTTAATGCATATCAACATTAATTGCTTTTATTGTTACATATTCTTAGCTCTTGTTTAGAGAACAATATAAGCATAGTAATATATTGATACCATTAGTAGTGGAAAACAACTATCATAATGGTTATGAACCAATAATTTTGATGAATATATCCAAACCCATATTAATATCATATGGGCATAAATGTTCATCTATCTCTGTAGTTGTATTGACTCATTATGGATCTACTGTATATGTATTTTACCCATATTACTAGCATAGGGAATAAGTGTTTATCTACATATACAGTGATATGTGGTCTTATAAATCCACTTTAGAATGAGTTTCTTAAGTTAGTAGTTTAAAAATAAACGCAGAAATTATTATTTTCATTCATGCCGTGGGGCATCACAGAGTTTAATTTAAAAATCCATCTGGCTTCTTTTTTGAGTAATATTTGTTCAATATTCCCTCCTCTAATTCCAGATTTGGCAGTTTCTAATCCCCAGCATTTGAAGGACTTAGTACTTCCATTGTGATGTTGTAGGAAGTGTCTCGCTACACTTGTTATTTTTTTGCCTCTCTCTAGGGTCTTTGTAGCAGACCGAATATTACTTAGGTGTTCTGTCATTCTTGTGCCAAATCACCTGGTCGTCATGCCTACATAAATTAAGTCACATTCGCACGATACACAGTATATTATGTTGGTACTTTTGCAGTTAATGTGACTGTTGATTATCCATTTTTTGTTGAATCTGTCTGTTACAAATTTCTTTTTTATCATATGTTGACATATACAACAATCCCCACAGGCGATTGACCCTTTATATAGGGTTTTTTTTCCCGCATTTCTGGAGAAATGACTGGTGGTTAGGCAGTCACTTAAATTATTTGCCCTTCTATATGTAAAAAACGGTTTATCAGGTATGACAGTTTCCAATATTTCATCTGCTTTCAAAATGTGCCAATGTTTCTGAATGATGCTGGAGATTGATGTGCTTTGGTTGGTATACGTGGATATAAACCTGAGGGGATTCGAGGATTCTTTAGTATTAGATTTTAAAAGTTCAGCTCTATCCTTTCCTAAGGCTCTATTTTACGCTTTGGCTAGAGCTTTCTTAGTGTAACCTCTTTGTAGTAGTCTCACCTTCAAATCATTTGCTGCTTTTTTGATGGATTCTACCGAGGAACATTTTTTGCGAATCCTAAGGTATTCCCCCATGGGAAGACTTTTGATGGTACTTGGATGATGAAAACTATCAGCACTTAATATATTGTTTGTGGATGTGGGTTTTCTATAAATGTCTGTCTCTAGATAGTTCTCACTTTTCCTGATGGTAATATCAAGGAATTCCAATTTCAGTTTGTCAGTATTCATGGTAAGGAACAATCCTAAGGGATTCAAATTGAGGGTGGCAATAAATTCTGACAAAAGTTCTGTAGTACCCTCCCAAACAAACAAGATGTCATCTATATACCTGGACCAGTGGGTGATGAATTGGGTGTACCGATTATTAGCATTATAAAATACTACGGTTTCTTCCCACCAGCCCAGGTATATATTTGCATATGTGGGGGCACAGGATGTCCCCATCGCTGTCCCGAAAGTCTGCAAATAAAACTTATTATCAAACATAAAATAATTGTGTCCTAATACGAATTCCAGTAATTTTATTAGGAATTATTTAGTTTCATTAGACAATGACTTGTTTTTTAACAAAAAATATGATACAGCTTTACATCCCCATTTGGTGTCAATACTAGTGTAAAGTGATTCAACATCACACGTAACTAGAGTAGAATTGGGGGATAATGTAAGGTGATCTATTTTGTTAAGCATATGCATTGTGTCTCTGGTATGAGATGGGAGGGATTCAACTACATACCGAAGTCTGGCGTCAATGTACCTGCTGGCCTTTTCTGTTAAAGACCCTATACCCAAAACTATGGGCCTGCCCGGGGGGCATACCAGGTCCTTGTGTACTTTGGGAAGCAGGTACAGAGTTGCCACCTTCGGTTGTTTAGTTTCAAGAAAATTGAATTCTTTTTTGTCAATAATGCCTTCCCGTAGAGCTGAATTTATAAGTTTGTTATATTGCTTTAGAAAGTCATCAGTGGGATTACCAAAGAGTTTTTTGTAGTTTTTATCATTACTAAGTTGTCTCTTAGCCTCTTGTAAGTACATTTCAGTGGGCCATAGGACTATATTTCTGCCCTTATTACTTTGCTTTATTTGGATTTCTGTCCATTCTGTTAACTCTTTAAGAGCTTGTTTTTCATCAGATGTCAGATTGTCAGTTATATGCTCTTTGTTATCAGAGAGACAGAGAATATCTTTACATACTAAATAAAAAAAAAGTTATTGTATTGTGTTAAATACTGCTGGGTGGTATAAATTGTGATTTTGGTTTTAATATTTTCCTCCAGTCACTATTACCCTGAGTATTATATACTTCATCTACATTTGACTCTTCTAATAATGAGATTAGATCAGCAATAGCTGTCATATCAACTTTGTCTAATGAATCCTCATCCTTATTCCCAAAGAAGTATTTCTTAAGCAAAATTTTCCGTACGAATAGGTGAACATCTTTTATTACTTCAAATTTGTCAGTATTGGGTGTGGTTACAAAAGTTAGGCCCTTTTTGAGTACGGATATTTGGGTGTCAGTTAGTGTTTTTTCTGTGAGATTTATTATGTTTAATTCTGGCTGTTTGATTTGTTCTTTTTGTTCTGAGGTTTGGATTGAAATTTGACCTGTCTTCTTGTAGAAGATGCCATCTGGATGAAGACTTCTGCCCGTCTGGAGGACCATTTCACCCGGCTTGGATGAAGACTTCTCCCGGCTTCATTGAGGACTTCGGCCCTGCTTGGATGAAGACGTCTCCCGGTAAGTTGATCTTCAGGGGGTTAGTGTTAGTTTTTTTTAAGGGTGTATTGGGTGGGTTTTATTTTTAGGTTAGGGTTTGGGCGGCAAAAGAGCTAACTGCCCTTTTAAGGGCAATGCCCATCCAAATGCTCTTTTCAGGGCAATGGGGAGCTTAGGCTTTTTTAGATAATATTTTATTTGGGGGGTTGGTTGTGTGGGTGGTGGGTTTTACAGTTGGGGGATTTTTTTTTAATTTGGGGGGGCTTTTTTTATTTTAATAGGACTATTAGATTATGTGTAATTAGTTTTAAATTTCTGTAGTTTGTTTATTATTTTCTGTAATTTAGTATTTGTTTTTTTGTACTTTAGCTAATTTAATTTAGGTAATTGTATTTAATTTAGTTAATTTATTTAATTATATTGTAGTGTTAGGTGTTAGTGTAACTTAGGTTAGGTTTTATTTTACAGGTAAATTTGTCTTTATTTTAACTAGGTATTTATTAAATAGTTAATAACTATTTAATAACTATTCTACCTAGTTAAAATAAATACAAACTTGCCTGTAAAATAAAAATAAACCCTAAGATAGCTAAAATGTAACTATTAGTTATATTGTAGCTAGCTTAGGGTTTATTTTATAGGTAAGTATTTAGTTTTAAATAGGAATAATTTAGTTAATGATAGGAATATTTATTTAGATTTATTTAAATTATATTTAAGTTAGTGGGTTTTAGGTTTAGGGTTAGACTTAGGTTTAGGGGTTAATGACTTTAATATAGTGGCAGCGACTTTGGGGCAGCAGATTAGGGGTTATTAAATGTAGGTAGGTGGCAGCGATGTTAGGGATGACAGATTAGGGGTTAATAATATTTAACAAATGTTTGCGAGGCGGGAGTGCGGCGGTTTAGGGGTTAATATGTTTATTATACTGGCAGCAACGTTGGGGTGGCAGATTAGGGGTTAAAAAGTCTAGGTAGGTTGCGGTGACATTGGAGGAGGCAGATTAGGGGTTAATAAATATAATGTAGGTGTCCGCGATGTTGGGGGCAGCAGATTAGGGGTTCATAAATATAATGTAGGCGGCAGATTATGTTTTAAAAATTTTATTATAGTGTTTTTGCGATGCGCGAGGGCCTCGGTTTAGGGGTTAATAGGTAGTTTATGGGTGTTAGTGTACTTTTTAGCACTTTAGTTATGAGTTTTATGTTACGACGTTGTACCATAAAACTCTTAACTACTGACTTTTAAATGCTTTAGGACTCTTGGAGGTAGAGGGTGTACCGCTCACTTTTTGGCCTCCCAGGAAAGACTCATAATACCGGCGCTATGGAAGTCCAATAGAAAAAAGACTTTATGAAGTTTACATAAGTTGTTTTGCGGTAAGGCCATAGAAGTGTGCTTTGCCCCTAAACCTGCAAGACTCGTAATACCAGCGGCGTAAAAAAGCAGCGTTAGGACCTCTTAATGCTGCTTTTTTACCCTAATACACAACTCGTAATCTAGCCGATAGTTTGTCTCTATATATGTACAACATACCTTATTTAAGATTTGATTCTCATAGAAAAACTACACCTTTACCATAAAATATATTTATTCATCAATTATCACATTCAAGTAAATTAATAAAAATGAGGGACGTCTCCCAAAATGGTTAAAAATCCTAAAAAACAAATTTGTGTTTCTGAACAATATTGTATACCCAAAGTATAGCAAACTTGTGTGTTACAGATAACCAGCCTTATCAAACATTTAATGCTTCCTGTATATTTATAAACAATGGTTACAGGCTTAATACTTATATACTGAGCAGTGATACAGTATACCACCAGAGAAAGTCTCCTCTTTGTAGTAGTCTCACCTTCAAATCATTTGCTGCTTTTTTGAAGGATTCTACCGAGGAACAATTTCTGCGAATCCTAAGGTATTCCCCCATGGGAAGACTTTTGATGGTACTTGGATGATGAAAACTATCAGCACTTAATATGTTGTTTGTGGATGTGGGTTTTCTATAAATGTCTGTCTCTAGATAGTTCTCACTTTTCCTGATGGTAATATCAAGGAATTCCAATTTCAGTTTGTCAGTATTCATGGTAAGGAACATTCCTAAGGGATTCGAATTGAGGGTGGCAATAAATTCTGACAAAAATTCTGTAGTACCCTCCCAAACAAACAAGATGTCATCTATATACCTGGACCAGTGGGTGATGAATTGGGTGTACCGATTATTAGCATTATAAAATACTACGGTTTCTTCCCACCAGCCCAGGTATATATTTGCATATGTGGGGGCACAGGATGTCCCCATCGCTGTCCCGAAAGTCTGCAAATAAAACTTATTATCAAACACAAAATAATTGTGTCCTAATACGAATTCCAGTAATTTTATTAGGAATTATTTAGTTTCATTAGACAATGACTTGTTTTTTAACAAAAAATATGATACAGCTTTACATCCCCATTTGGTGTCAATACTAGTGTAAAGTGATTCAACATCACACGTAACTAGAGTAGAATTGGGGGATAATGTAAGGTGATCTATTTTGTTAAGCATATGCATTGTGTCTCTGGTATGAGATGGGAGGGATTCAACTACATACCGAAGTCTGGCGTCAATGTACCTGCTGGCCTTTTCTGTTAAAGACCCTATACCTAAAACTATGGGCCTGCCCGGGGGGCATACCAGGTCCTTGTGTACTTTGGGAAGCAGGTACAGAGTTGCCACCTTCGGTTGTTTAGTTTCAAGAAAATTGAATTCTTTTTTGTCAATAATGCCTTCCCGTAGAGCTGAATTTATAAGTTTGTTATATTGCTTTAGAAAGTCATCAGTGGGATTACCAAAGAGTTTTTTGTAGTTTTAAATGCGTTAGGACTCTTGGAGGTAGAGGGTGTACCGCTCACTTTTTGGCCTCCCAGGAAAGACTCATAATACCGGCGCTATGGAAGTCCAATAGAAAAAAGACTTTATGAAGTTTACATAAGTTGTTTTGCAGTAAGGCCATAGAAGTGTGCTTTGCCCCTAAACCTGCAAGACTCGTAATACCAGCGGGCATAAAAAAGCAGCGTTAGGACCTCTTAATGCTGCTTTTTTACCCTAATACACAACTCGTAATCTAGCCGATAGTTTGCCTCTATATATGTACAACATACCTTATATAAGATTTGATTCTCGTAGAAAAACTACACCTTTACCATAAAATATATTTATTCATCAATTATCACATTCAAGTAAATTAATAAAAATGAGGGACGTCTCCCAAAATGGTTAAAAATCCTAAAAAACAAATTTGTGTTTCTGAACAATATTGTATACCCAAAGTATAGCAAACTTGTGTGTTACAGATAACCAGCCTTATCAAACATTTAATGCTTCCTGTATATTTATAAACAATGGTTACAGGCTTAATACTTATATACTGAGCAGTGATACAGTATACCACCAGAGAAAGTCTCCATATATGCCACTTGTGGATCTATATAAGTGTATAAACGATAATTCACAGTCCACTTCAAAATTCAATTTTTGTTTAACTTAAGGTGTATATGTGCAATTAAGAAAAAACGGCCGCTTGCTGGACCAGAACAGAAACACATTCTTTTGGTGTAGAATTGCCTCTATAATGAAGGTGCAAAAAAAACGGATTGTATTGGTAATGTATGTTTACCTTAGAGCAGTCTTTCTATGCTTATGTAACAATTTTTTTGTAGCAAGTTTTATCCTTTAGTTGTTTAAAGGCTTCTTTTAGATACATATCTATTGGCCAGATAACAATGTTACCCCCTTATCAGAACCTTGTATCACTACCTCATCCCATTGTTTCATTTCTTGGACATCTCTGAAAATCTCTATTTGTGGAGTGTTGAAATTTTTGGGTACAAAGGTGGATTTGTTACTTCATTCTCCCTCCATTTGCCTGGCATTTGAGATTCAGATTCTCTTTTTTTTTTTTTTTTAAATAATTTTTTATTGAGGTTTTTGCGTAGAACATACATAATACACAATACACCATTTTGTAAAAAGAACAAAATACAAACATAGTTAACCGAAAAATTTCGGAAATCATACAATAGCTTGGTGAAAGGCTAATGAAACCTCGATTTTTCAATAATATATCACATGTGACTGACCTGTTAGGAACAAAGATTCAGGCCCTATGGGCCTAAAATATGAAAAATAATAGCTATCTGATGGTCAGGAGTCTAGCTCGCTAGGAGCTTCAAAGTATATCATGCGTAGCTGGTCTATGAGGAGCTTTGTTTTAGGCCCAATGGACCTAGAGTATAGGAAATAATAGATAACTAATGACCAGAAATCTAGTTCTTTAATAGCTTCAAAAGGAGCATGAATAC
This sequence comes from Bombina bombina, assembly GCF_027579735.1. Taxonomy (NCBI): domain Eukaryota; kingdom Metazoa; phylum Chordata; class Amphibia; order Anura; family Bombinatoridae; genus Bombina; species Bombina bombina. The sequence continues at coordinate 453,386,410 of NC_069504.1, read as the reverse complement.
GTGTATAATAAGTGGGGGAAGGGGGATATTCAGCGGGTAAGCACCGCTATGTATATTAGGGAGAGAGTGAAGGGCGGAGCCATAGGAATATAGGAGTATAGTAGGAGACTTGGAGGGGCCTATTAATCTTGGTAATGTAGCAAAGTAAATGGGCTAAGATATCTAATTACCCAGCTATGAATTATTAGTCATGTGAAAGCATGATAGGGGTATATAAAAGAGCACTCTAAGATTTAACACGAAGGTTGAATAATCTGATGATAAACACATAAACTATTATGTATTAGCTCCTTAGCTTAGCTGTGAAAGGGGGTTGTGAGAAGATTTTTTTTTTTTTTTTTTATATATAAAGGGGGATACAGTGGAGAATAGACCATAGAATTATATTATACAATATCTAACATTGCATCTAGGCCGCACATGAACAGCTTCTAAACATGGAGTAAATAAGAAGTTATATCGCCCCATATACAGGTATAACATAAATCTCTCAAATTTGTAATGGTCAGAACTTGGTAACTTGGAAAATAATCAGTACAAACCTGTGGGGCTTCTCAAACGTATATCAACAATAATGCAGACAGTCCTGCTAATAGCAAGGAGTCCCTTTACACACACAGCAATGAGCAGGAATAATAGCATTATGGATATAACTAAGTAACCGATCCCCCCTTTTTTTTTTTTTTTTTTATTATTTAGTGAGTATTATTAAGAGATAGATATACCCTGCTACACTAGCATACATTAGAATTAGTAATAACCAGCTTCTAGGGTAAACATTTACATATATAGTTTTGTAATGACTGCAAGCTCATATCTACCTATCTAGTACATATATAGAACATTCAAATGATAGTGTCAAACTTGTTAAACCCTGAAACACTAAACTTGAGGGTTTAGGAGCAGAGCATAAATATTGGCACACACATGTGTAAAGTTTACACAAGGCTGTGCCTTTAGCAGCATATACAATTACATAAAATTAAGGTAGATTGCAAGAAGTTTTACCCTGTAATTTCCATTAATACTGCATAACTAATTAAGATATAGAGTGTAAATGACTCTTAATACCTTATGTGTGTTTATCAATTAATGTAAATATCTACTAGCATATCTCTATCAGGATTGGTATCATCAAAGGTAGAAGAACACATTGCATATTTCACATTACATCAGACAGCTGATATGTATATTTAATTGTATTATATCATTTATAAAACTATAGCCACGTGCCATATAAATGTACAAACATTTCTCAAAACATTTGAGGTGTAAACCAAGTAGATAAGAGTGAGAGTTCCCAGCAATAGTAGTTCTCTGAGATAGCGAATGCAAGTAATCAGAGTTCTTGACATATAAATCTGAGGCTTATGATTTACATGTAAATGTCTCCAGACTCTGGGTTGTTGGGGATAGGCAAAAGTCTTGAGACAGTAGCAACAGTTTCTCTATATGAGGAGAAGTAATGTGGCGACTCACCCAATGCCCAGGCCAAGTAGAATCTACACCACATTCGCAAAAGATTAAGTCTTGTATGATTGGGATATGCACTAACACTGTGCAGATAGATGTAGTCTGTTGATAATATAGATCTATTATAGAGGAGATCTAACAGTCGCTGTGTTTAATTCCCTTCATTCAGCCGTCCCCATAACGGATCGTAGATAGAGAATGTCAATTTATAACAGAGTCCTTACCATTCCGGATTAAAGTTTCTTAGCAACAGGGTCTCTATCGAGGAACATTTAGAAGTGAGGTGTCTCATTAACAGTTTCAGTATCGACACCCAAAATGCAGGCATTATTTCGTGTTGGAGCCCTAGCCGATTCCAGCTTTATGGTGTATGGGGGCAGATCTCAAAATGAACTTATCTAGTACAGGCCTTTTTGCGAGTTCTAATATTCTACTGGACATAGAGAACGCACCCCCTGCTCCAGGAGAGGTGTAAGAAAGGCTGCACAATTTCCAAGAATGTAGGTTTGAGCGCCTGAAGTGAGTTTTAGGGCGCAATGCGTTTAGGTAATTTCGCTGCTGGGGGTCATGGCGCCGGGCAGTTAGATCTGTCAAGTCCCATCTGCGAGCGGCAAGGTTCCCCACAGGCACAGGCCCCCACTCGCCCTCTCCGGTATCATGGGCATAAACCTGCGCCATAACCGTGCTGGAAGTCCTCAGTAACACATTCAAATCAGACTTCTGGACGCAGACTTGTTCAAAAATAAGAGTGGGCTGTAATCCTCTACCCCAGCGACCAGGTATCTCTTCATTAGCAAAAGCTGACGGGAGACGAGTCATCTCTGCTGCTGTAAGGCAAGTTATGGGGTTTAATGGCCGCTCCAGCACCTCCCTCTGAGATATACTTTCCGGTGCTATGTCAGCTATCACTGCGGGTGCTGTACTATCGGCTGCTGACGCGCTGGATTGGCCCTGTGGATTGCAATCTGGGTCTTTATTCCCAATATATCCTAGTAGCAACTGGGATTGTGTTGGCTCAAGGTCTGTGAAGGGGAAATCTGTCAGCGCGTCCCCGCTCACATTCCCTGGTATTCCTCGGATCGCTGATCTCAATGTGTCTGTGAGATCAGTAAAGCAGCTTTCCATCTGCCGATCCAACCCTTGTAGAATAGTGTAGAGTAGCTCCTGAGTTTCCTCCATTTTAAGAGCAGTGTCAGGCTCAAACCTGCAGTCCCGCAATAATGGAGGTAGGCCCAAGTATCTGACCTCACATAGTCTAGCAGTCTCTTATGGCATGGGTGCACAATAGATGATCAGTAGCATTAATCAGCTTAGGCAAGGTGCCTCTCCTTAATAGCTCGGCTGGTAGTGATTTTCTCATGAATATAGCTCAGTTCATGGCTGTATTTAGTTATTTTAGTTAGTCAAGGCCTAGGAGCTCAGCAGAGCTACGTCTGATCTCCTCGGCTGTTGGCTCCGCCCCCCAGATTCAGATTCTCTTAATAAGTTTTCCAAGTCAATTAAAATTACAAGTTCTTAATTGGACCATCCTTCCTCATTGGGGTTATGAGATAAATGTTTTTTGAGTAGTAATTTTCTTATATATAACTGCACATCTTTAATAACTTCAAATTTATCAACATTACTTGATGGCCAAAAAGATAAATCTTTGGACAAAACTGAGATATGTTCATGTGTTAAAGGCAATTTTGACAAATTTATCACTCTCAATGATTCAGTCGAATCTGTGAGAAGGGACTCTGTTGCCTCCTTGGTGGTCTCCATTGTCCCTGCTGGTCTCTCTGATAACGAGTTTGACCTCTGGTGTTTTTTTTTGTTTATTTCTCCCCCTCTGCGTGTCCTCCTCCCTGCTCTCCTGAATCTAAAAAATAATTTCTCTTATTTCTGCTCGAGGATCTAGATGTTACTGGGGGAGGCAGGGGGGAGGTATATTGTTAGATAGGTTACTGGTGGAGCTCTCTTCTTCCACATCACTTTCAATGGTGTTTACTTTGGGGTTTTTATTGGTGTTTCAATAGAAACCATTTTTGCGCCATTTATATACTCTGTTCTAATCAATTTTCCTTGTTTGGTACTCTTGAGTTCTAGTTCATACTTCTCCAATTCCTGTTGATAGGTTTTGTACAATTGATTGAACTCAGTGTCTTGTTCAAATTTCTTGAGGATCACATTTTGTTCTTTAATCTTAGCCTCTAATATATCATATTCCAATTTGTCATTTTTAACTGATATGTTCATTAGTTTGGCTGAACATTCCGATAGTGCTTCTTCCCATTCTGCTGTTAATGCTTGATCTTTAAACTCAAATGCTGGGAATAAGGAATACTTGGCGGTCCAAGAAATAAAACAATGGAATGAGGTGGTGATACAAGGTTCTGATAAGGGGGGTAACATTGTTATCAGGCCAATAGATATGTATCTAAAAGAAACCTTTAAACAACTAAAGGATAAAACTTGCTACACAAAATTGTTACATAACCCCATGGAAGGATATGTAAAAATTTATTCTAACATGATAAATCGGGCACATAATGAAGGGGTAATTACCATGAAGGAAAGGAAATTCCTATGTTTAGAAAAACCGAAAGTAGCAACATTTTACATGATACCCAAAATCCACAAAAATCCACAGGTTCCACCGGGTAGGCCCATAGTGTCAGGCATACGGTGTTTAACAGAAAAAGTCAGCAAATATATTGACCACAGGCAACACCAATATGTGGAAGAATTGTCGTCTTACGTGCAAGACACTATGCAAGTACTACAGAGATTAGAGAATTTAACTCTAAATTAATCTACCTGGCTTAGCAGAATATGATCATATTGTGTGACTAAGATCCCATTTCATTTAAAGGCATTTTTTAAAGCAAAATTTTTTTTGCAGCATAAATATAAGTCAATATTATTGCGAGATGTTAATCCCAATTTTATTTGAACTATATAAGTATATTTAGCAGATAGAAGTATATTTGTTTTTGCAGCACAAATATAAGCTCATATTATTGCGAGATGTATATCCCAATCTTATTAGAAGCTATGTAAGTATATTTGGCAGAGAGAAGCATATACAAATATGCCATGAAAGAGTGGACTTAAGTGGTTGGATGTGCACCAATATTTTTTGTTGTTTTGTAATTGTTTTGGTCACTTTGGTAGCACTCCCACAATATATGTGTTAAGATTAAACAGTCCTTTTGTGGTGTGCTTAACCAAAAAAAACCTTTGTTGTATTCCTATCATTGACAGCACACTGGTGGGAAGCCAACTGGGCAGTTTTTCAGAGATGAGGGCTGGCAGTGGAGCTGGAAGGCCACAGAAATTTGGCAATCATACTTTCTGTAACTCCAAGCTGAAGTTATGGATTCTCAGCATACCTCAGCACATATGTTGTCAGCCCTTCAAAAAATGCTGGTACAGTGGGTTGGAGTGTGTGTTTGTGTGATTTATGAACACACACCTTTAACTTACCCTACCTTCAGGTTACTGATCGAGCAAAAGCAAGACCTGAGTCTTGTAGTGCATTCCTAAAAAGTCTATTTAGTGAGGATGCACTATTCAGTTTCTAGTTGTTAGCCATCCTGAGGCTTTTGGTGAAGTGCTAGCATTTTACTTTCAACTTTTAATATGGAGATGGAAATGCAAGCACTATGGATTGTGCTCTAGGTGACCATATTTCTGCTATACTTGTAATCTAGATCTTATTGATTATTAAATTCTGCTGTATTTAATAACCCTTTTACATTAAAATAATTGCAAAAAAGGCCATTAATGGGACAGTTTAGTCCAAAACAAACTTTAATTATTGAGACAAGTCATGTCATTTTAAACATTTTTCCAATTTACTTCTATCACCAATTTTGATTTGTTCTCTTGGTATTCTTAGATGAAAGCTAAATCTAGGAGGTTCATATGCTAATTTTTAAGCCCTAATGGACCACCTCTTAGCTCAGGACATTTTGACAGTTTTTCACCACTAGAGGGTGTTAGTTCGTGTGTTTCATATAGATAACACTGTGCTCACGCACGTGGCGTTCCTAGGAGCCAGCATGGATTGGCTAAAATGCAAGTCTGTCAAAAGAACTGAAATAAGGGGGCAGTTTACAGAGGCTTAGATACAAGATAAACACAGAGATAAAAAGTATATTAATATAACTGTGTTGGTTATGCAGAACTAGGGAATGGGTAATAAAGGGATTAGCTATATTTTAAAACAATAAATATTCTGGTGTAGACTGTCCCTTTAAATATAACTATTAGGACTATGGTTAGCCTTTTAAGCTGCATACAAAACCCCTGATTACTTTCCAGGAATAAGCCAAGTGCTGGTTGATTCTTTGCTTTTGAAAACAAATAGTGCCAAATAAAATATACAAATCATAAATCTATTTCACAATCATTTATTCTTGGATGTTATGTTTAACAGTAGAAAAATCAATTAAATGTATACAATTTCTTAATAATTAGTGATGTCATGCACAGCTTACAAGGTGAGAGTGAGGGCAGTTTAAGTTAGGAATGTCCTTGCTTTAAAATGTTTTATAAACAACACTGGCTTTAAGGTTCGTTTTTTTGACAACTAATTAATTTGCTATTCCTAGGAAATTAAAACAAATATGACATTAGAACCAAACAAATAATTTGTTTCTATTTTTTTTTTATTTCCTTCTAAAATTTAAATAAATACCAAACACTTTTATTCAGCAAGAAGGGACCCTATTATATTATATCATTTATCTTAGCCAGCTCTGCACAGGTGAAGATTGCTCAAAATTCATAATACACATATTTAGCTGACAGTTACTAACTACAGTCAAATACAAGCTAAATTGTAGTGAGAACATTCCAATTTAATATGTATTTGCTGCAAACTGAGAATTTATATCAATGCACGGTGCTACCCTGTTAAACGCAATTTCCCCTGTGAGATTCTGTACCCCAGAGATCTTCATTACTTTCTATGTTGAATCACTTGAAACTTGAAAGTGATGCAGTATATCTGTAAAATAAAATAAATATAAAATATCACCTGAACATCTATATTTTAAAGGACCAGTAAATACAGTAGATTTCAATAATTAACAATTGCATGATGAAAAGACAATGCAGTAGCACGTAGTCTGAACTTCAAATGAGTAGTAGATTTTTTTCTGGAAAATTTCTAAGTTCAAATTTCCACTCCCCCTGTATCATGTGACAGCCATCAGCCAATCACAAATACACATATATACATATACATATATATATATATATATATATATATATATATATATGTGTGTGTGTGTGTGTGTGTGTGTGAATTATTGCACATACTTAGAAGGAGTGCAAATATAAAAAGACTGTGCACATTTTGTTAATGAAATGGAATGGAATGTAAATTGGACAGTTCTATAAAACTGCTGCTCTATCTGAATCATAAAAGTTTTTTTTTTTTATTATAATTTTTATTGAGATTTTCTTACATAATATAGAAAGAAAAAGAGATACAATTAGATAAACTTGTCAACGTAAACATTATATATGAGAATAACAATCATTCCTTGTAATTGTATCGAACATAACAATCTGTATAGTTTTAGAAAAAAAATACCCTACAGTTATTATAGATCATATAATATTGTTAATCATTGTCTAAACAGAGTTGTTTTATAACTGTAGATATGCGATAAGAGATAAGGAGAGACCAATTATAACACAACTTATATAAAAGGGGCACAAACTTAAGATAAGCTAAAAAAAAACATTTTATGACTGTTGCATATTATAAGCCCTTTATCTAAGATGTAGTTTCCTTTTGATGAATAATTACCCGATCTCTACCAATGCTACAACTAACCACAACAAAAGAAACTGTAAGGAAAGTGGGTATTAATAGAAATATATTTTTGTAAAACAGAAAAAATAAATATATAAACATTGTAACATATAACCAGCCATATAATTTCCTGAGCTAATTCACATCATATAGGCCAGTTAGTTTTATATATATATATATATATATATATATATATATATATATATATATATATATATATTCACTGAGTTATAGATATTCAGAATTACAATATAAAATAAATAAAAAGTATGATTGAAAATGCTGTATTTTGCAAGGGAAAACGCACAATATGCTCTAAGCTTAATTAAAAAATGCTAGAGCTTATATAAATGGAGGTGGAAGATATGGAGCCAACCGGACAAAGATTTAAATATTATAGTATAAATATACCAGAATTTTAGGAACAAATCAAATATTATCTATATAAGTATAACATAGAGGTTACAGATTAAACTTGAAGCATTGTCTATGAAGGCTTCTTTCTAAGCATTAAATACAGAGTTATACTGCATTCTACATGTGGCCATACAGGCATAGAAGTACATGCCACCTTGGCCACTGATAGCAGGACCACCAACCTGTACAATAGGTATTAAATACTGTGAGTAAAATAATTAAACAATAATTCCACTCCTGTGTATATGTTTGCAGTATAACATAATATGCAAGTCCAAGCTACACGCCTAAATTAGCAAATATATGATAGATAGAATAGTTTATCCTTTAACGATAGGAGGGTAAACATAAATTCAATACATAATAGGATATTACACTTAACATTAAATTAATGTAGTCTTAGTTATAGTGAACAATATAGATACTTGAGGTTTTCAGTTTACGAAATTAAACATGCACTTCCACATCCTGTCAACATCAATCAATATTATATAAAACACATTGAGCAATCTTCAAATAGGTATTGGTTAAATAAAAGTTACATAACAAGTCCGGATGACCATCTCTCAGAAAACAGTGTTGTATGTTAAAAAAGGCACTATTACAATGTGTTGCTAGCTATGCGCATGAATAGCCAACAGCTCCAAGCCATGTCTCCAGAAATCAAACCACCTGGATCCCAGTGGAGCAATAAGGTGGCAGCATAGATAAGGATGTCAAATTTCGGGTGTCTTGGCCACATCCCAGTAGTGCCCCACAAAAGTAAACCACAAGGGTCCCATTTGAGAATTTGTGTGATGATGTGGAGAAATGTATGTGGGAGCAATAAAGCTGATGAGGAGTTTAAGGTGTGTTTCTGCGTATTACCAGCCTTCCGGGCGCATCTTCGAGCTGGGGTCTCTATATATTTCCTGGTTCTGTGATAAAGCTGATCGAGTCCTTGTGGCATTAACATTGCAAGTCTGGGATAGAATATTGGAGCTCTCCTTATCACACTCTGTGCTCTTAGCCGCTGTATCCTCACGTTGCAAAGCCAGTTTCCTGTCATTAGGCTTCATATTCCCCTTAGTTGTACAGGTAGTGAGCGTCGGGGCCCCAAAGCGTCACCTCTCCCACACTCCATCATAACAGGTTCAGGCAGGGTGCGGTGAAGAAGCGAGTAAGCACTGCTACGTTTGGACACCTTACACAGCATATCTTCCAAGGCAGCATGGTGTCTGTCAAGTAGGCTACTCAGTGTTTCCAAGAAACCTGAAGGAATTTCTATAGGAGACATTTTATAGTACTATACTACAAGTACAAAAAATAAATAGTTCATAGGTATATCCTCCTCTACTCTTAATTGTATGAAATAATATTAGCTAAATCAGCCTAGAGATCTGAGAGAGGGTATATTACGATCAACTAGTTCCTCATTCAATATAGATTGCCAAAGCAAGGGGGCCCGGCAGGTAAAACTTCAGCGCTTACCACATGGCGACGTTGAGAAGCTATAACTTTACATGTATCCTCAGTATAGGATTTCTTCTAGCCTCACTTTCTTATATGAGTGCATATGAGATATTGAGCGTTAGTAAAGGAAATCTAGGCTTGTAATATTAAATTATTTTCCTCTATTTAGTCCATTAGTCAGGAGCTCTGCTCATACACATCTGCCCTCTTTGGCGGTTGGCTCCACCCCTGAATCATAAAAGTTTAATTTTGACTTGTGTCCCTTTAAATGGAAGATATTTTACCTCAAAATTTCCATAGAATCCACATGCCACTTGCAAGCCAGCATGCATCTAGCATGTGCAGTAGAGTTACTTAATATCCCTCCCTAGTTTAAGAAAATTTACTATGACAGTCAAGTTAAAAAAAAACTTTCATAATTTAAATAGGGAATGTAATTTTAAACCCTTAATGACCACAGCACTTTTCCATTTTCTGTCCGTTTGGGACCAGGGCTATTTTTACATTTTTGCGGTGTTTGTGTTTAGCTGTAATTTTCCTCTTACTCATTTACTGTACTCACACATATTATATACCTTTTTTCTCGCTATTATATGGACTTTCTAAAGATACCATTATTTTCATCATATATTATAATTTACTATAAATTTTTTTATAAAATATGAGGAAAAAATTGAAAAAACACACTTTTTCTAACGTTGACCCCCATAATCTGTTACACATCTACAACCACCAAAAACACCCATGCTTAATGGTTTCCAATTTTTGTCCTGAGTTTAGAAATACCCAATCTATAAGTTCTTTGCTTTTTTTGCAAGTTATAGGGCAATAAATAGTAGCACTTTGCTATTTCCAAACCACTTTTTTTCAAAATTAGCGCTAGTTACATTGGAACACTGATATCTTTCAGGAATCCTTGAATATGCCTTGACATATGTGTATATATATATATATATATATATATATATATATATATATTTTAGAAGACATCCCAAAGTATTGATCTAGGCCCATTTTGGTATATTTCATGCCACCATTTCACCGTCAAATGCGACTAAATAAAAAAATGTTTTCACTGTTTCACAATTTTTTTCACAAACTTTACTGAAATTATTTACAAACAACTTGTGCAATTATGGCATAAATGGTTGTAAACGTTTTCCTGGGATCCCCTTTGTTCCGAAATAGCAGACATATACGGCTTTGGCTTTGTTTTTTGGTAATTAGAAGGCCGCTAAATGCCACTGCGCACCACAAGTGTATTACGTCTGTTTTTTTTTTTTTGTAGTGTAGCTTGCCCCCACAGACCAACCCAACCCACCTGATTTATCGTTTCTTTATTTATTTATTTTAACATTCCCTCCACTGATCAATTTTATACTATATAAATTTTCTGTAGTGTAGCAGTTCCCACTTGCTCCCTCCCAGTGCACGCGCCCGCCTCTGCCCCCTCGTGCATGCGCGCACATCTGTGCACACCCCCAGTTACCCCCGCCCACGATCCCACCCCCCTCCACATCACTGGGTCCATCGATGGCCGCCACCCGCCTCCCACGTCGGCTCCCACCCACCAACGATACTGGCCATCGATATCCGGTGCAGAGAGGGCCACAGAATGGATCTCTCTGCATCGGATGGCCAATTGATGTTATTGCAGGATGTCTCGATATACAGGCATCACTGCAATAACCAGAAAACACCTGGAAGTGATCAGGATTGCTTCCACCGCTTTCTCAGACCGACAACGTACAGGGTACGTCCTCAGTCGTTAACTGTATATTTTTTTGAGGATGTACCCTGTACGTCGTCGGTCATTAAGGGGTTAAACAACTTTCCAATTTACTTTTATCACCAAATTTTCTTTGTTCTCTTGGTATTCTTAGTTGAAAGCTAATTTCTAATTTTGACCACTAGAGGGCATTAGTTCATGTGTTTCATATAGATAACATTGAGCTCATGCACATGAAGTTACCCTGGAGTGAGCACTGATTGGCTAAAATGCAAGTCTGTCAAAAGAACTGAAATAAGGGGGCAGTTTGCAGAGGCTTAGATACAAGGTAATCACAGAGTTAAAACGTGTATTTCTATAACAGTGTTGGTTATGCAAAACTGGGGAATGGGTAATAAATAGTGATGTCACAAACCTAAAAATTTGCATTCGCGAACGGCTGACACGAACTTCCACAACTGTTCGCGAACGGGTGAACCGGGCAAACCGCCATAGACTTCAATAGGCAGGCGAATTTTAAAACCCACAGGGACTCTTTCTGGCCACAATAGTGATGGAAAAGTTGTTTCAAGGGGACTAACACCTGGACTGTGGCATGCCGGAGAGGGATCCATGGCAAAACTCCAATGGAAAATTACATAGTTGATGCAGAGTCTGGTTTTAAGCCATAAAGGGCATAAATCACCTAACATTGCTAAATTGTTTGGAATAACATGCTTTAAAACATCAGGTATGATGTTGTATCGATCAGGTAGTGTAAGGGTTACGCCCGCTTCACAGTGACAGACCAAACTCCCCATTTAAAGGGACAGTCTACACCAGAATGTTTATTGTTTTAAAAGATAGATAATCCCTTTATTACCCATTTCCCAGTTTTGCAGAACTAACACATTTATAATAATATACTTTTAACCTCTGTGATTATCTTGTATCTAAGCCTCTGCAAACTGCCCCTTTTTTCAGTTCTTTTGACAGACTTGCAGTCTAGCCAATCAGTGCCTGCTCCCAGATAACTTCTCGTGCATGAGCACAGTGTTATCTATATGAAATAAGTGAACTAACACCCTCTAGTGGTGAAAAACTGTTAAAATGCAATCTGAAAGAGGTGGGCTTCAAGGTCTAAGAAATTAGCATATGAACCTCCTAGGTTAAGCTTTCAAATAAGAATACCAAGGGAACAAAGCAAAATTGGTGATAAAAGTAAATTGGAAAATTGTTTACAATTACATGCTCTATCTGAATCATGAAAGTTTATTTTGGCCTAGACTTTCCCTTTTAACGCACAGCAAACAACTGCAAACAGTCCATTTGCACAACCGCAAACTCCCCATTTGCACAAGGTTGGATACCAAGCTAGCCATGTCCCGTTCCTTGTCCTCACTGATGTCATTGAAGGTCTCTTCCTCCATCCAGCCACGTACAACACCAAGGGTCCCCGAAAGGTGACAACAAGCCCCCTGGGACGCCTGCTGTGTTTGGTCTTCCACCTCCTCAAAGCCACCTTCCTCCTCTGACTCCTCTTCTTCAGACTCCTCTCTCTGCATTGCCTCTCTCTGCGTTATTATAAGGTGTGTTAAGTAGTACTATTCCTATCAGTGTAATCCCTGTTACGTCCCCTATCAGGGGACGTGTATATGGCATGGATTTTAGGAACCGGGAGATGGAAAAAGATGCTTGGTCGGTCCTCCTACTTCAAATTTAGGGCACTGCGCGTGCAATCTACTGTGCCACCAGATATAAGTGGTGTGTTAAGTAGTACTATTCTGATCAGTTTAATCCCTGTTACGTCCCCTATCAGGGGATGTGTATATGGCATGGATATGTATATGGCATGGCCGAAACACAAGTGGCTGTCAGATAACAGTCAGGCCACGAGATAGATAGATTTGATAGATAGATAGATAGATACATAGATTAGATAGATCAATAGATGCAATAGATACATTTGATAGATACGATAGACAGATAGATAGATTTGATAGATAAATAGATAGATTTGATAGATAATTTCCAAGACAGAGAATTACAAGACGTGTGCCTGGGACCCATGGTAAGGTTCCCAGAGGATGTTGCGGCGCCCGAGGCTCTGATTAGAAGAGAGCACACTGGAACGTATCTGCTCTGGGCCGAAATCGGAACATTCTTTAGCTTTCTGTCTGTCGGCCAAATGTTCGTCTGCCAAATGTCCTTCTGCATTTTGTCAGAGCACCGCGTGCAATCTACTGTGCCACCAGATATGAGTGGTGTGTTAAGTAGTACTATTCTGATCAGTTTAATACCTGTTACGTCCCCTATCAGGGGACATGTATATGGCATGGATTTTAGGAACCGGGAGATGGAAAAAGATGCTTGGTCGGTCCTCCTACTTCAAATTTGGGGCACTGCGCGTGCAATCTACTGTGCCACCAGATATGAGTGGTGTGTTAAGTAGTACTATTCTGATCAGTTTAATCCCTGTTACGTCCCCTATCAGGGGACGTGTATATGGCATGGATATGTATATGGCATGGCCGAAACACAAGTGGCTGTCAGATAACAGTCTGGCCACGAGATAGATAGATTTGATAGATAGATAGATAGATAGATAGATACATAGATTAGATAGATAGATCAATAGATGCAATAGATACATTTGATAGATACAATAGATAGATAGATAGATAGATTTGATAGATAAATAGATAGATTTGATAGATAGATAATTTCCCAGACAGAGAATTACAAGACGTGCAGGCTGGGACCCATGGTAAGGTTCCCAGAGGCAGTTGCGGCGCCAGGGGACGTGTATATGACATGGATTTTAGGAACCGGGAGATGGAAAAAGATGCTTGGTCGGTCCTCCTGCTTCAAATTTGGGGCACTGCGCGTGCAATCTATAGTGCCACCAGATATGAGTGGTGTGTTAAGTAGTACTATTCTGCTCAGTTTAATCCCTGTTACGTCCCCTATCAGGGGACGTGTATATGGCATGTATATGTAAAAGGCACGGCCGAAACACAAGTGGCTGTCAGATAACAGTCCGGCCACGAGATAGATAGATTTGATAGATAGATAGATAGATAGATACATAGATTAGATAGATAGATCAATAGATGCAATAGATACATTTGATAGATACGATGATAGATAGATAGATTTGATTAATAGATAGATTTGATAGATAGATAATTTCCCAGACAGAGAATTACAAGACGTGCGGTCTGTTACCCACGGTAAGGTTCCCAGAGGCAGTTGCGGTGCCAGGGGACGTGTATATGGCATAGATTTTAGGAACCGGGAGATGGAAAAGATGCTTGGTCGGTTCTCCTGCTTCAAATTTGGGGCACTGCGCGTGCAATCTATAGTGCCACCAGATATGAGTGGTGTGTTAAGTAGTACCATTCTGATCAGTTTAATCCCTGTTACGTCCCCTATCAGGGGACGTGTATATGGCATGGATATGTATATGGCATGGCCGAAACACAAGTGGCTGTCAGATAACAGTCAGGCCACGAGATAGATAGATTTGATAGATAGATACATAGATGAGATAGACAGATCAATAGATGCAATAGATACATTTGATAGATATGATAGATAGAGAGATAGATTTGATAGATAAATAGATAGATTTGATAGATAGATCATTTCCCAGACAGAGAATTACAAGACGTGCGGTCTGGGACCCATGGTAAGGTTCCCAGAGGCAGTTGCGGCGCCAGGGGACGTGTATATGGCATGGATTTTAGGAACCGGGAGATGGAAAAAGATGCTTGGTCGGTCCTCCTGCTTCAAATTTGGGGCACTGCGCGTGCAATCTATTGTGCCACCAGATATGAGTGGTGTGTTAAGTAGTACTATTCTGATCAATTTAATCCCTGTTACGTCCCCTATCAGGGGACGTGTATATGGCATGGATTTTAGGAACCGGGAGATGGAAAAAGATGCTTGGTCGGTCCTCCTGCTTCAAATTTGGGGCACTGCGCATGCAATCTATTGTGCCACCAGATATGAGTGGTGTGTTAAGTAGTACTATTCTGATCAGTTTAATCCCTGTTACATCCCCTATCAGGGGACGTGTATATGGCATGGATATGTATATGGCATGGCCGAAACACAAGTGGCTGTCAGATAACAGTCAGGCCACGAGACAGATAGATTTGATAGATAGATAGATAGATAGATACATAGATTAGATAGATAGATCAATAGATGCAATAGATACATTTGATAGATACAATAGATAGATAGATAGATAGATAGATAGATTTGATAGATAAATAGATAGATTTGATAGATAGATAATTTCCCAGACAGATAATTACAAGACGTGCGGTCTGGGACCCATGGTAAGGTTCCCAGAGGCTGTTGCGGCACCAGGGGACATGTATATGGCATGGATTTTAGGAACCGGTAGATAGAAAAAGATGTTTCTTCGGTCCTCCTACTTCAAATTTGGGGCACTGCGCTTGCAATCTACTGTGCCACCAGATATGAGTGGTGTGGTTTTTGGAGCCACAGTGCAGCACCAGAGGCCAGAAAAAATTGGCATGTACACATGCCTGAAAAATTAGGCATTGTTGCAGCCGCTGCTGTAGCAGCGGCCAGAAAAATTGATGTTTGTGTCCCAGGCAGAAAGTGCCCTAAAACATTGCGGCTTGAACCCTAGTTGGTGGAGGATAAGTCATGCAAGTCATCCGGCATTCGAAGATAAAATACAGCAGCGTATGGACCATTTTTAGCCAAGGCAGCTCATGTCATCAGGCCTTTTTTACTTGAATGTATCACCCAATGTCAGTCCCTTTAGGATCCATCCCTCATTCATCTTAATAAAGGTTAGGTAATCTAGACTTTTTTGACCTAGGTGACTTCTCTTCTCAGTGACAATACCTCCTGCTGCACTGAAGGTCCTTTCTGACAGGACACTTGAAGTGGGGCAGGCCAGAAGTTCTATCGCAAATTGGGATAGCTCAGGCCACAGGTCAAGCCTGCACACCCAGTAGTCAAGGGGTTCATCGCTCCTCAGAGTGTCGAGATCTGCAGTTAAGGCGAGGTAGTCTGCTACCTGTCGGTCGAGTCGTTCTCTAAGGGTGGACCCCGAAGGGCTGTGGCGATGAATAGGACTTAAAAAGCTCTGCATGTCCTCCATCAACAACACGTCTGGAAAGCGTCCTGTTCTTGCCGGTGAGGTCGTAGGAGTCGGAGGATTACTTTCACCTTTTCCCCTGTTTCCCGTTGTGCTGTGACATCACACTTATATGCTGTGTAAATCATACTTTTTAATTTATTTTGGAACTGCTGCATCCTTTCCAACTTGCGGTAATTCGGTAACATTTCAGGCACTTTATGCTTATACCGGGTGTCTAGTAGCGTGGACACCCAGTACAGGTCGTTCTCCTTCAGCTTTTTTATACGAGGGTCCCTCAACAGGCACGACAGCATGAAAGACCCCATTTGCACAAGGTTGGATGCCGAGCTACTCATGTCCCGTTCCTCGTCCTCAGTGATCTCACTGAAGGTATCTTCTTCCCCCAGCCACGTACAACACCACGGGTACCAGATAGGTGACAACGAGCACCCTGGGATGCCTGTTGTGGTTGGTCTTCCTCCTCTTCCTCAAAGCCACATTCCTCCTCTGACTCCTCTTCCTCACAATCCTCTTCCAGTGTTGCCGCTGGTCCAGCAAGCGATGCTGATAAGGCTGTTTCTGGTGGTGATGTTGACCATAACTCTTCCTCTTCACGCTCATCTACTGCCTGATCCAGCACTCTTCGCAGGGCACGCTCCAGGAAGAAAACAAATGGTATGATGTCGCTGATGGTGTCTTCGGTGCGACTTACTAGGTTTGTCACCTCCTCAAAAGGACGCATGAGCCTACAGGCATTGCGCATGAGCATCCAGTAACGTGGCAAAAAAATTCCCAGCTCCGCAGAGGCTGTCCTAGCACCCCGGTCATACAAATACTTGTTAACTGCTTTTTCTTGTTGGAGCAGGCGGTTGAACATTAGGAGTGTTGAATTCCAACGTGTCGGGCTGTCGCAAAACAAGCGCCTCACTGCCATTTTGTTTCACCGCTGTATATCGGAAAAGTGTGCCATGGCCGTGTAGGAACTCCTGAAATGGCCACACACCTTCCTGGCCTGCTTCAGGATGTCCTGTAAGCCTGGGTACTTATGCACAAAGCGTTGCACGATCAGATTACACACATGTGCCATGCACGGCACATGGGTCAACTTGCCCAATTTCAATGCCGCCACCAAATTACTTCAGTTGTCAGAAACCACTTTGCCGATCTCCAGTTTGTGCAGAGTCAGCCACTGATCCACCTGTGCGTTCAGGGCGGACAGGAGTGCTGGTCCAGTGTGACTCTCTGCTTTCAGGCAATTCAACCCCAAGACGGCATGACACTGCCGTATCCCGGATGTGGAATAGTACCTGTGGAGCTGGGGGGGTGCCGTTGATGTGGAGCAAGACGCAGCAGTAGAAGAGGACTCAGCCGAGGAGGTTATGGAAGAGGAGGGAGTAGGAGGAGTAGAGGAGGTGGCAGCAGGCCTGTCTGCAAGTCATGGCGGTGCCAACTCCTCTGGAGAGCCACGCATTCCATGCTTGTCAGCCGTCAGCAGGTTTACCCAATGCGCAGTGTAGGTGATATACCTGCCCTGACCATGCTTTGCAGACTAGCTATCAGTGGTCAGATGGACCCTTGCCCCAACACTGTGTGCCAGACATACCATTACTTCCTTTCGCACAATCAAGTACCGGTTGGGGATTGCCTTTTGTGAAAAGAAATTTCAGCCGGGTACCTTCCACTGTGGTGGGTACCTTCCACTGCGGTGTCCCAATAGCTACAAATTTTTGGAATGCCTCAGACTCCACCAGCTTGTATGGTAAAAGCTGGGGGGCTAAGAGTTCAGACAAGCCAGCTGTCAGACGCCGGGCAAGGGGGTGACTTTGTGACATTGACTTCTTACGCTCAAACATGTCCTTGACAGACACCTGACTGTGGGCAGATGAGCAGGAAATGCTCCGTAAGAGAGACGGTGTGGCAGATGGTTGAGAGTGGGCAAGGAGGACAGCAGTGGTTGTCGGGCTGAAGATGCTGGACCAGGAGGAGGATGGCGGCTTTCAGTTTGTGTGCTGCTTCTACTCATGTGTTGATCCCATAGGCGTTTGGGATGTGCGATCATGTGCCTTCGCAAAGCAGTTGTACCTAGGTGGCTGTTGGACTTCCCACGACTCAGTTTCTTTTGGCACAGGTTGCAAATGGCATCGCTGTTGTCAGAGGCAGACACACAAAAAAAAATGCCACACTGCTGAGCTCTGCGATGACGGCATTCTGGTGGTGGCAACAGCATGCGTTGATTGGTGTGCTGTCTGGCTGACCCCGGGTGCCGATGCCTGCTGTCTGACTGTGCCACTAGCTCCTTGCGACCACCTCCCGCTGCTTCCAACTCATCTCCTCCTCCTCCTCCTCCTCTCTGTCTCCCCATCTGAACTTTCCCCCTGTTCTTCTTCTCTTCTAGCGGGCACCCACGTGACATCCACGGACGCATTGTCATCATCAACCGCTTCACTTGTATCTGACAAATCAACAAAGGAAGCAGCAGCGGGTAGAACATCATCATCATCACACTGTACGTCCATGTCTGTAATGCTGCCTGACTGAGACATATCACTGTTATCTACATCCTCTGTCAATGATGCTTGTGCATCACTCATTTCTTCCAAATGATGTGTAAATAACTCCTCTGACAGATCAAGTGAAGCGGCTGGGTGCTAGTGTTGGTGGTGGCGGCAGGCGGGCGAGTGGTAACGAGAGTTGCCCGAAGCTAAGCTGGAGTAGGATGGTGCGTCAAGGTTTGGAGCGGAAGCTATAGAAGATTGTGTGTCCTGTGTTAAAAAGTCAACTATGTCCTCAGAACTTTTCGAGTTCATGGTACGTGGCCTCTGAACACTGGGCATTATTCTAGGGCTAGAGGGAATCACAGCACCAAAACCACGACGGCACCTGCGGGGTGGCCTGCCTCTGCCTATCATTTTTTTTTAAATGTACAC
This sequence comes from Bombina bombina, assembly GCF_027579735.1. NCBI lineage: Eukaryota > Metazoa > Chordata > Amphibia > Anura > Bombinatoridae > Bombina > Bombina bombina. The sequence continues at coordinate 453,367,493 of NC_069504.1, read as the reverse complement.
TTACACTACTATTAAACAAGATATGAGTGGTGGCACTGGACAAGTGGGCACAGTATACGCTGTGAGCCTGACACAAAAAAGCAGACTGATGTTTCACATTCCAAAAACTATATTTATTTTTAAATGTACACTTACACTACTATTAAACAAGATATGAGTGGTGGCACTGGGCAAGTGGGAACAGTATACGCTGTGAGCCTGACACAAAAAAGCAGACTGATGTTTCACAGTCCAAAAAGGCAGGCAGTCAAGCAAGTTTTTTGTTTTTTTTTAATTTACACTACTGTTACACCAGGTTTGAGTGGTGGCACTGGGCAAGTGGGCCTGGCACACACGCTGGCAGGCAAGCAACTGCAATTAGATTACAATAGCAGACTGATCTTTCACAGTCAAATTTTTTTTTTTTAAATGTACACTTACACTACTATTAAACAAGATATGAGTGGTGGCACTGGGCAAGTGGGCACAGTATACGCTGTGAGCCGAACACAAAAAAAGCAGACTAATGTTTCACAGTCCAAAAATTTTATTTTGTTTTAAATGTACACTTACACTACTATTAAACAAAATATGAGTGGTGGCACTGGGCAAGTGGGCACAGTATACGCTGTGAGCCGAACACAAAAAAGCAGACTGATGTTTCACAGTCCAAAAATTTTATTTTGTTTTAAATGTACACTTACACTACTATTAAACAAGATATGAGTGGTGGCACTGGGCAAGTGGGCACAATATACGCTGTGAGCCTGACACAAAAAAGCAGACTCATGTTTCACAGTCCAAATTTTTTTTTTTTTTTAAATGTACACTTACACTACTATTAAACAAGATATGAGTGGTGGCACTGGGCAAGTGGGCACAGTATATGCTGTGAGCCTGGCACACACTGGCAGGCAGGCCACTGCAATTAGATTACACTAGCAGACTGATGTTTCACAGTCAAAAAAGTTTTTTTAAAATTTACACTACTGTTACAACAGATATGAGTGGTGGCACTGGGCAAGTGGCCTGGCACACACGCTGGCAGGCAGGCAACTTGCAATTAGATTACACAAGCAGACTGATGTTTCACAGTCAAAAAAGTTTTTTTTTTTTTAAATTTACACTACTGTTACAACAGATATGAGTGGTGGCACTGGGCAAGTGGGCCTGGCAGGCAGGCAACTGCAATTAGATTACACAAGCAGACTGATGTTTCACAGTCAAAATTTTTTTTTTTTTTTTTAATTTACACTACTGTTACACCAGATATGAGTGGTGGCACTGGGAAAGTGGGCACAGTATACGCTGTGAGCCTGGCACACACGCTGGCAGGCAGGCAACTGCAATTAGATTACACTAGCAGACTGATGTTTCACAGTCAAAAATGTTTTTTTTTAATTTACACTACTGTTACAACAGATATGAGTGGTGGCACTGGGCAAGTGGGCCTGGCACACACGCTGGCAGGCAGGCAACTGCAATTAGATTACACAAGCAGACTGATGTTTCACAGTCAAAAAAGTTTTTTTTTTTAAATTTACACTACTGTTTCACCAGATATGAGTGGTGGCACTGGGCAAGTGGGCCTGGCACACACGCTGGCAGGCAGGCAACTGCAATTAGATTACACTAGCAGGCTGATGTTTCACACTCAAAAAAGTTTTTTTTTTTAAATGTACACTACTGTTACACCAGATATGAGTTATGGCACTGGGCAAGTGGGCCTGGCACACATGCTGGCAGGCAGGCAACTGCAATTAGATTACACAAGCAGACTGATGTTTCACACTCAAAAAAGTTTTGTTTTTTTTAAATTGACACTACTGTTACACCAGATATGAGTGGTGGCACTGGACAGGTGGGCCTGGCACACATGCTGGCAGGCAGGCAACTGCAATTAGATGACACAAGCAGACTGATGTTTCACAGTCAAAATTTTTTTTTTTTTAAATTTACACTACTGTTACACCAGATATGAGTGGTGGCACTGGGCAAGTGGGCCTGGCACACACGCTGGCAGGCAGGCAGGCAACTGCAATTAGATTACACTAGCAGACTGATTTTTCACAGTCAAAAAAGTTTTTTTTTTAAATTTACACTACTGTTACAACAGATATGAGTGGTGGCACTGGGCAAGTAGGCCTGGCACACACGCTGGCAGGCAGGCAGGCAACTCCAATTAGATTACACAAGCAGACTGATGTCTCACAGTCAAAAAAGTTTTTTTTTTAATTTACACTATTGTTACACCAGATATGAGTGGTGGCACTGGGCAAGTGGGCCTGGCACACACGCTGGCAGGCAGGCAACTGCAATTAGATTACACTAGCAGACTAATGTATCACAGTCAATAAAGTTTTATTTTTTTTAAATTTACACTACTGTTACACCAGATATGAGTGGTGGCACTGGGCAAGTGGGCCTGGCACACACACTGGCAGGCAGGCAACTGCAATTAGATTACACTAGCAGACTGATGTTTCACAGTCAAAAAAGTTTTTATTTTTTTTAAATGTACACTACTGTTACAACAGATATGAGTGGTGGCACTGGGCAAGTGGGCCTGGCAGGCAGGCAACTGCAATTAGATTACACAAGCAGACTGATGTTTCACAGTCAAAAAAGTTTTTTTTTTAAATTTACACTACTGTTACACCAGATATGAGTGGTGGCACTTGGCAAGTGGGCACAGTATATGCTGTGAGCCGAACACAAAAAAGCAGACTGATGTTTCACAGTCCAAAAATTTTATTTTGTTTTAAATGTACACTTACACTATTATTAAACAAGATATGAGTGGTGGCACTGGGCAAGTGGGCACAGTATACGCTGTGAGCCGAACACAGCAGACTGATGTTTCACAGTCAAAAAAGTTTTTATTTTTTTTAAATGTACACTACTGTTACAACAGATATGAGTGGTGGCACTGGGCAAGTGGGCCTGGCAGGCAGGCAACTGCAATTAGATTACACTAGCAAACTGATGTTTCACACTCAAAAAAGTTTTTTTTTTTAAATTTACACTACTGTTACAACAGATATGAGTGGTGGCTCTGGGCAAGTGGGCCTGGCACACACGCTGGCAGGCAGGCAACTCCAATTTACACTATTGTTACACCAGATATGAGTGGTGGCACTGGGCAAGTGGGCCTGGCACACATGCTGGCAGGCAGGCAACTGCAATTAGATTACACTAGCAGACTGATGTTTCACAGTCAAAAAAGTTTTTTTAAAATTTACACTACTGTTACAACAGATATGAGTGGTGGCACTGGACAAGTGGGCCTGGCACACATGCTGGCAGGCAGGCAACTTGCAATTAGATTACACAAGCAGACTGATGTTTCACAGTCAAAAAAGTTTTTTTTTTAAATTTACACTACTGTTACACCAGATATGAGTGGTGGCACTGGGCAGGTGGGCACAGTATACACTGTGAGCCTGGCACACACGCTGGCAGGCAGGCAACTGCAATTAGATTACACTAGCAGACTGATGTTTCACAGTCAAAAAGGTTTTTTTTTTAAATTTACACTACTGTTACAACAGATATGAGTGGTGGCACTGGGCAAGTGGGCCTGGCACACATGCTGGCAGGCAGGCAACTGCAATTAGATTACACTAGCAAGCTGATGTTTCACACTTAAAAAAGTTTTGTTTTTTTTAAATTTACACTACTGTTACACCAGATATGAGTGGTGGCACTGGGCAAGTGGGCCTGGCACACATGCTGGCAGGCAGGCAGGCAACTGCAATTAGATCACACTAGCAGACTGATGTTTCACACTCAAAAAGTTTTTTTTTTTTTTAATTTACACTACTGTTACACCAGATATGAGTTGTGGCACTGGGCAAGTGGACCTGGCACACACGCTGGCAGGCAGGGAACTGCAATTAGATTACACTAGCAAACTGATGTTTCACACTCAAAAAAGTTTTTTTTTTTAAATTTACACTACTGTTACAACAGATATGAGTGGTGGCTCTGGGCAAGTGGGCTTGGCACACACGCTGGCAGGCAGGCATTTGCAATTAGATTACACAAGCAGACTGATGTTTCAAAGTCAAATTTTTTTTTTTTTTTAAATTTACACTACTGTTACACCAGATATGAGTGTTGGCACTGGGCAAGTGGGCCTGGCACACACGCTGGCAGGCAGGCAACTGCAATTAGATTACACTAGCAGACTGATGTTTCACAGTCAAAAATTTTTATTTTGTTTTAAATGTACAGTAACACTACTATTAAACAAAATATGAGTGGTGGCACTGGGCAAGTGGGCACAGTATACGCTGTGAGCCGAACACAAAAAAGCAGACTGATGTTTCACAGTCCAAAAATTTTATTTTGTTTTAAATGTACACTTACACTACTATTAAACAAGATATGAGTGGTGGCACTGGGCAAGTGGGCACAATATATGCTGTGAGCCTGACACAAAAAAGCAGACTCATGTTTCACAGTCCAAATTTTTTTTTTTAAATGTACACTTACACTACTATTAAACAAGATATGAGTGGTGGCACTGGGCAAGTGGGCACAGTATACGCTGTGAGCCTGGCACACATGCTGGCAGGCAGGTAACTGCAATTAGATTACACTAGCAGACTGATGTTTCACAGTCAAAAAAGTTTTTTTTAAAATTTACACTACTGTTACAACAGATATGAGTGGTGGCACTGGGCAAGTGGGCCTGGCACACACGCTGGCAGGCAGGCAACTTGCAATTAGATTACACAAGCAGACTGATGTTTCACAGTCAAAAAAGTTTTTTTTAAAAAATTTACACTACTGTTACACCAGATATGAGTGGTGGCACTGGGCAAGTGGGCCTGGCACACACGCTGGCAGGCAGGCAACTGCAATTAGATCACACTAGCAGACTGATGATTCACAGTCAAAAAAGTTTTTTTTTTTTAAATTTACACTACTGTTACAACAGATATGAGTGGTGGCACTAGTTGGCAAGTGGGCCTGGCACACACGCTGGCAGGCAGGCAACTGCAATTAGATTACAGAAGCAGACTGATGCTTCACAGTCAAAATTTTTTTTTTTTTTAAATTTTCACTACTGTTACACCAGATATGAGTGGTGGCACTGGGCAAGTGGGCACAGTATACGCTGTGAGCCTGGCACACAGGCTGGCAGGCAGGCAACTGCAATTAGATTACACTAGCAGACTGATGTTTCACAGTCAAAACAGTTTGTTTTTTTAATTTATACTACTGTTACAACAGATATGACTGGTGGCACTGGGCAAGTGGGCCTGGCACACACGCTGGCAGGCAGGCAGGCAACTGCAATTAGATTACACAAGCAGACTGATGTTTCACAGTCAAATAAGTATTTTTTTTAAATTTACACTACTGTTACACCAGATATTAGTGGTGGCACTGGGCAAGTGGGCCTGGCACACACGCTGGCAGGCAGGCAACTGCAATTAGATTAAGCTAGCAGGCTGATGTTTCACACTTAAAAAAGTTTTTTTTTTAAATTTACACTACTGTTACACCAGATATGAGTGGTGGCACTGGGCAAGTGGGCCTGGCACAGATGCTGGCAGGCAGGCAACTGCAATTAGATTACACTAGCAGACTGATGTTTCACACTCAAAAAGTTTTTTTTTTTAAATTTTCACTACTGTTACACCAGATATGAGTGGTGGCACTGGGCAAGTGGACCTGGCACACACGCTGGCAGGCAGGGAACTGCAATTAGATTACACTAGCAAACTGATGTTTCACACTCAAAAAAGTTTTTTTTTTTTAAATTTACACTACTGTTACAACAGATATGAGTGGTGGCTCTGGGCAAGTGGGCCTGGCACACACGCTGGCAGGCAGGCAACTGCAATTAGATTACACAAGCAGACTGATGTTTCACAGTCAAAAAAGTTTTTTTTTTTAAATTTACACTGCTGTTACACCAGATATGAGTGGTGGCACTGGGCAAGTGGGCCTGGCACACACGCTGGCAGGCAGGCAGGCAGGTAACTGCAATTAGATTACACTAGCAGACTGATGTTTCACAGTCAAAAAAGTTTTTTTTTTTAAATGTACACTACTGTTACAACAGATATGAGTGGTGGCACTGGGCAAGTGGGCCTGGCACACACGCTGGCAGGCAGGCAACTGCAATTAGATTACACAAGCAGACTGATGTTTCACAGTCAAAAAAGTTTTTTTTTTAATTTACACTATTGTTACACCAGATATGAGTGGTGGCACTGGGCAAGTGGGCCTGGCACACACGCTGGCAGGCAGGCAGCTGCAATTAGATTACACTAGCAGACTGATGTTTCACAGTCAAAAAAGTTTTATTTTTTTTAAATTTACACTACTGTTACACCAGATATGATTGGTGGCACTGGGCAAGTGGGCCTGGCACACACACTGGCAGGCAGGCAGGCAACTGCAATTAGTTTACACTAGCAGACTGATGTTTCACAGTCAAAAAAGTTTTTATTTTTTTTAAATGTACACTACTGTTACAACAGATATGAGTGGTGGCACTGGGCAAGTGGGCCTGGCAGGCAGGCAACTGCAATTAGATTACACAAGCAGACTGATGTTTAACAGTCAAAAAAGTTTTTTTTAAATTTACACTACTGTTACACCAGATATGAGTGGTGGCACTGGGCAAGTGGGCACAGTATACGCTGTGAGCCTGGCACATACGCTGGAAGGCAGGCAACTGCAATTAGATTACACTAGCAGACTGATGTTTCACAGTCAAAAAAGTTTTTTTTTTTTTAAATTTACACTACTGTTACAACAGATATGAGTGGTGGCACTGGTCAAGTGGGCCTGGCAGGCAGGCAACTGCAATTAGATTACACAGGGAAAAAAAAAACATACTGATGTTCTAGCCCTAAAAAGGGCTTTTTGGGGTGCTGTCCTTACAGCAGAGATCAGATGAGTCCTTCAGGACTGTAGTGGACTCTGAATACACTAGCCTAGCTATCAATTTCCCTATTAAATCAGCAGCAGCTACACTGTCCCTCCTCTCACTAAGAAAGCAGCTTCCGAATGAATCTAAAATGGCTGCTGTCCAGGGTCTGGGAAGGAGGGTCTGCTGTTGATTGGCTGGAATGTGTCTGCAGACTGTGAGATACAGGGTCAAAGTTTACTCAATGATGACGAATAGGGGGCAGATCCAACATCGCATATGTTCGCCCGCCGTTCCGAACGCGAACAAGCTATGTTCGCCGGGAACTATTCGCCGGCGAACAATTCGAGACATCACTAGTAATAAAGGGATTATCTTTCTTTTTAAACAACAAAAATTCCGGTGTTGACTGTCCCTTTAAGTGAAGTCCCATGAGATCACAGTATAGCGCACAGCTTCCCGCCCACTGCAGCCATATTGATTAAGTTTTGAATAAAAATCACTTATAACTGACCAATTGTATTGGACTGTGAAATGCTGAAAAACAAAAATAATTTTTGGAAATAGCTTAAATAACAAATAAAATCTATAAATTCAAACTACCAAAGGCCATTATATAAAGTCAAAAGCTTGCTAAGTTTCATAAAAACCCATTAACCATGTCAGCTGTAGAACTGGCTACAAATCCCAATGATAATCAAATGGAATTTCTCTGTTTTTTCTACATTAAATAACAGGTTGACCAGTTTAATTGAAAATGTGTTCAAATTTAAGATATTAATATATAGGACATATGCGTATATATGTAATGACCTTACATTTTCCCCCAACAATAGATCATGTTTAGAAGGACACTTTCTTAGGTGCATTGAAGTGGCCTTGATGTGGGTATTTTGCAGTGAAAATATGTCAGTCTTGTCAGGTAAATTGTTTTTAACAAAAGTAACAGAGCACACTGATGGCGTAATTGAAATATGTTCTTTGTTAGCATTACTTTCATCTCTGTATATTACTAGAATATGCTCTATTGTTGTAAACGCTCTATTTAGGTAATCATTAATTGCTTTGGTCTGTTTTTGGAATAGTCTTACATAATTTATGGCAGGCAACATATTCCTCTAAATTCTCCAATATCCAACTGCATTTGCTCTTCAAGCATGGGGGATCCTGTTACCATATTTGGGGCGCTAATTGTTGCACGTGAGTGATACCAGATTTTTACAGGTAACAGTTAGAGCTCTCATATTACAAGTTAAAAGTATATGTGATTGTGAGAGCACAATCACATTGTATGCTTTTCGAATTAGCTTGACTAAAAACCTTGCATAAAGAGTAGTGCAGTAAAAAAAACAGTTACACTAAACACAACATAAAGACATTGAAAACTACTATTACACTCATATAAACACTATCTGATAAAAATTATTGATATAAATATAAAAAAAAGTTATAAGGGCTCAAAGGTATATGGTATATGACAAGGTGTTTGACTTGTACAAGTGGAAGGGTGGTGTGAGAGCTACCTAGATTGGTTATAGGCTAACTGTCCCTATTTGATTACTTTTTCCTCAAAAAGTAATCCTAATAGTAGAAAAAGAACAAGAGGTGCGGGTCAAAAAGAGCTCCGTAGTTGGAGCTAACCAAAAGAAAATGTGATACTAAATATAAGTAAAAGATAATAGTTGATATAAATTCATAAAATTCTATGTAATATGTTTCACAAAAAAGAAAAAAAAAGAAAAATGACAGTATAATTGGATATGACAACATTTTTATATATATATATATATATATATATATATATATATATATATATATATATATATATATATATATATATATATATAAATATATATATATTAAGCTAAAAAACAGACTTTAAAACAATTGTTATAAGAAAAGTGATGCCGGCATCAATAAAATGTTTACTAAAAACAAATACTTCAGAGAGGGCGCAAATGACAAAAGGAAGAAGGTAGTAACAAAATACCATTGGTAATAACATATACATATAATGATTTAAATAGCAAGATGGTTTAGTTGTACTTAAAGCAACAAAACATCATAAAACATTAATCATAAACAGATGCTGAAAGCTCACTACAGGAGATGACTATCCCTTGCGATATGGCATTTGGCGAAAAGGAAGTTTCAAGATATTGCCAAATTGAATGATAAAGCTGTATCAATCTTCGGCTTTGCACAGCTTAAACAACTCACTGTTCATGGTAGCATGATAGATGTCCAGGTTCCATAGGGCGCCCTGAGGGGTGTGATGATGTCAGACCACAAGACCTGATCGGCTTGATTTTATAGGTCTCTCATCGATGATGGCTCCTTGTCAGATGAAGACAAAGTATCTCCGTGATTGAAGATTCAATAAAACTGAAGATAAACTGTGTTTGCTCAATTATAGCACAGTTTTAGCACAGTGGTTTCTTTTGAGTCCTTTGATGCTGAAAATAAAGCTAAATACAATGTACACCAGTTATTATACATATAGTTAGCTCGAGTATGTAAAAAACAAACAGTGAACCTGATTAGTGCTAAAAAATTAGATTACAAGTTAAGGAATTATTCATATGCCCATATTCCAAAAATTTAGAAATGGGGATGAACCTGTAAGAACGAGTAAATATTCCAAGTGAGTATATTGAACAGTAAGCAAATTTCTACGCGTTTTGGTAGACCCAGCTACCTTTATCAAGATGCTTACTAATGCTAACACATCCCCTTATATAGGGAACAGAGAGGTGGTGAACAATATGATAGTTAGATTGTGTCTGTACAATAGGACTAGAGTGGGAGTGCATTAGTTATTTTCACCTGTGTAGAAGGGGCTGCGAACTTACTTGTACATAATAACTAAATGCAAATTTAATTTAAACTAATTGAGTTCAAAATGAAAAGTATATAAAAAAGTAATAGAATTGTAATGTTGTGTATCTATATGATCAGTAAGTGTTACATAGAACTAATGCATAGTTTCTACTTGCAGAGTTTATATAGCGCCGGAGAAAACAAAAACAGTTTACTCATATGTATTAAGAAATACATATATAGATCAATGTAGTGTATTATAATATATACATAGGAAAAAAGGACAAATCCAGATAGATAGCCAGTGCAATAGTTTTTATTCATCTGTAGAGTAGTTTAGCAGGGCAGCTTAAACTAACTGACATGTTTCGTGCATGTCCTATGCGCTTCTTCAGAGGACTAGTTACAGATATGCATTAAGAAATACATATATAGATCAATGTAGTGTATTATAATATATATGTGTCCTTATAGCTGTGTTAAATTAAGGTGTTCAGATCAAAAGAACTATTAAGTCCTTGTGGATATAGGGTTCTAAAACGAAAAATGAGTTCTGCTTCTTTTTTAAGTAATATTTTTTCCATATTTCCTCCCCTTATATTCGGAGGGATTTTTAGGATGCCCCAGAAGTTGAAACATTTTATGTCACCTAAATGTATATCTGTAAAATTTTGATATAGTGCATTCTTATTTGTTTTGTGTTCTATATTCCAGATGTGTTCTCTGATACTGTCTCTCAGAATTCGTTTCAAGATATTGCCAAATTGAATGATAAAGCTGTATAAATCTTCTGGCTGTGCACAGCTTAAACAACTCACTGTTTGTGGTAGTATGATAGATGTCCTAGTTCCGTAGGGCACCCTGAGGGGTGTGATGACGACAGACCACGTGACCTGATCGGTTTAATTTTATAAGTCTCTCATCGATGATGGCTCCTTGTCAGATAAAGACAAAGTATCTCCATGATTGAAGATTCAATAAAACTGAAGAGAAACTGTGTTTGCTTTGATGCTGAATATAAAGCTGAATACAATGCACACCAGGTATTATACACATAGGCCTAGATTTGGAGTTCGGCGGTAAAAGGGCTGTTAACGCTCCGCGGGCTTTTTTCTGGCCGCACCATAAATTTAACTCTGGTATCGAGAGTTCAAACAAATGCTGCGTTAGGCTCCAAAAAAGGAGCGTAGAGCATTTTTACCGCAAATGCAACTCTCGATACCAGAGTTGCTTACGGACGCGGCCGGCCTCAAAAACGTGCTCGTGCACGATTCCCCCATAGGAAACAATGGGGCTGTTTGAGCTGAAAAAAAACTAACACCTGCAAAAAAGCAGGGTTCAGCTCCTAACGCAGCCCCATTGTTTCCTATGGGGAAACACTTCCTACGTCTGCACCTAACACTCTAACATGTACCCCGAGTCTAAACACCCCTAACCTTACACTTATTAACCCCTAATCTGCCGCCCCCGCTATCGCTGACCCCTGCATATTTTTTTAACCCCTAATCTGCCGTTCCGTAAACCGCCGCTACCTACATTATCCCTATGTACCCCTAATCTGCTACCCCTAACACCGCCGACCCCTATATTATATTTATTAACCCCTAATCTGCCCCCTCAACGTCGCCGACACCTGCCTACACTTATTAACCCCTAATCTGCCGAGCGGACCTGAGCGCTACTATAATAAAGTTATTAACCCCTAATCCGCCTCACTAACCCTATCATAAATAGTATTAACCCCTAATCTGCCCTCCCTAACATCGCCGACACCTACCTTCAATTATTAACCCCTAATCTTCCGATCGGAGCTCACCGCTATTCTAATAAATGGATTAACCCCTAAAGCTAAGTCTAACCCTAACACTAACACCCCCCTAAGTTAAATATAATTTTTATCTAACGAAATAAATTAACTCTTATTAAATAAATGATTCCTATTTAAAGCTAAATACTTACCTGTAAAATAAATCCTAATATAGCTACAATATAAATTATAATTATATTATAGCTATTTTAGGATTAATATTTATTTTACAGGCAACTTTGTAATTATTTTAACCAGGTACAATAGCTATTAAATAGTTAAGAACTATTTAATAGTTACCTAGTTAAAATAATAACAAATTTACCTGTAAAATAAATCCTAACCTAAGATATAATTAAACCTAACACTACCCTATCAATAAAATAATTAAATAAACTACCTACAATTAACCTAACACTATACTATCAATAAATTAATTAAACACAATTCCTACAAATAATTACAATTAAATAAACTAGCTAAAGTACAAAAAATAAAAAAGAACTAAGTTACAGAAAATAAAAAAATATTTACAAACATAAGAAAAATATTACAACAATTTTAAACTAATTACACCTACTCTAAGCCCCCTAATAAAATAACAAAGCCCCCCAAAATAAAAAATTCCCTACCCTATTCTAAATTAAAAAAGTTACAAGCTCTTTTACCTTACCAGCCCTGAACAGGGCCCTTTGCGGGGCATGCCCCAAGAATTTCAGCTCTTTTGCCTGTAAAAAAAAACATACAATACCCCCCCCCAACATTACAACCCACCACCCACATACCCCTAATCTAACCCAAACCCCCCTTAAATAAACCTAACACTAATCCCCTGAAGATCTTCCTACCTTGTCTTCACCATCCAGGTATCACCGATCCGTCCTGGCTCCAAGATCTTCATCCAACCCAAGCGGGGGTTGGCGATCCATAATCCGGTGCTGAAGAGGTCCAGAAGAGGCTCCAAAGTCTTCCTCCTATCCGGCAAGAAGAGGACATCCGGACCGGCAAACATCTTCTCCAAGCGGCATCTTCGATCTTCTTCCATCCGGAGCGAAGTAGCAGGATCCTGAAGACCTCCAGCGCGGAACATCCATCCGGACCGACGACTGAACGACGAATGACTGTTCCTTTAAGGGACGTCATCCAAGATGGCGTCCCTCGAATTCCGATTGGCTGATAGGATTCTATCAGCCAATCGGAATTAAGGTAGGAATTTTCTGATTGGCTGATGGAATCAGCCAATCAGAATCAAGTTCAATCCTATTGGCTGATCCAATCAGCCAATCAGATTGAGCTCGCATTCTATTGGCTGTTCCGATCAGCCAATAGAATGCGAGCTCAATCTGATTGGCTGATTGGATCGGCCAATCGGATTGAACTAGATTCTGATTGGCTGATTCCATCAGCCAATCAGAAAATTTCTACCTTAATTCCGATTGGCTGATAGAATCCTATCAGCCAATCGGAATTCGAGGGACGCCATCTTGGATGACGTCCCTTAAAGGAACAGTCATTCGTCGTTCAGTCGTCGGTCCGGATGGATGTTCCGCGCTGGAGGTCTTCAGGATCCTGCCACTTCGCTCCGGATGGAAGAAGATCGAAGATGCCGCTTGGAGAAGATGTTTGCCGGTCCGGATGTCCTCTTCTTGCCGGATAGGAGGAAGACTTTGGAGCCTCTTCTGGACCTCTTCAGCACCGGATTATGGATCGCCAACCCCCGCTTGGGTTGGATGAAGATCTTGGAGCCAGGACGGATCGGTGATACCTGGATGGTGAAGACAAGGTAGGAAGATCTTCAGGGGATTAGTGTTAGGTTTACTTAAGGGGGGTTTGGGTTAGATTAGGGGTATGTGGGTGGTGGGTTGTAATGTTGGGGGGGGGGGTATTGTATGTTTTTTTTTACAGGCAAAAGAGCTGAAATTCTTGGGGCATGCCCCGCAAAGGGCCCTGTTCAGGGCTGGTAAGGTAAAAGAGCTTGTAACTTTTTTAATTTAGAATAGGGTAGGGAATTTTTTATTTTGGGGGGCTTTGTTATTTTATTAGGGGGCTTAGAGTAGGTGTAATTAGTTTAAAATTGTTGTAATATTTTTCTTATGTTTGTAAATATTTTTTTATTTTCTGTAACTTAGTTCTTTTTTATTTTTTGTACTTTAGCTAGTTTATTTAATTGTATTTATTTGTAGGAATTGTGTTTAATTAATTTATTGATAGTGTAGTGTTAGGTTAATTGTAGGTAATTGTAGGTAGTTTATTTAATTATTTTATTGATAGGGTAGTGTTAGGTTTAATTATATCTTAGGTTAGGATTTATTTTACAGGTAAATTTGTTATTATTTTAACTAGGTAACTATTAAATAGTTCTTAACTATTTAATAGCTATTGTACCTGGTTAAAATAATTACAAAGTTGCCTGTAAAATAAATATTAATCCTAAAATAGCTATAATATAATTATAATTTATATTGTAGCTATATTAGGGTTTATTTTACAGGTAAGTATTTAGCTTTAAATAGGAATAAGTTATTTAATAAGAGTTAATTAATTTCGTTAGATGTAAATTATATTTAACTTAGGGGGGTGTTAGTGTTAGGGTTAGACTTAGCTTTAGGGGTTAATCCATTTATTAGAATAGCGGTGAGCTCCGATCGGAAGATTAGGGGTTAATAATTGAAGGTAGGTGTCGGCGATGTTAGGGAGGGCAGATTAGGGGTTAATACTATTTATGATAGGGTTAGTGAGGCGGATTAGGGGTTAATAACTTTATTATAGTAGCGCTCAGGTCCGCTCGGCAGATTAGGAGTTAATAAGTGTAGGCAGGTGTCGGCGACGTTGTGGGGGGCAGATTAGGGGTTAATAAATATAATATAGGGGTCGGCGGTGTTAGGGGTAGCAGATTAGGGGTACATAGGGATAACGTAGGTGGCGGCGCTTTGCGGTCGGAAGATTAGGGGTTAATTATTTTAAGTAGCTGGCGGCGATGTTGTGGGGGGCAGGTTAGGGGTTAATAAATATAATACAGGGGTCGGCGGTGTTAGGGGTAGCAGATTAGGGGTACATAAGTATAACGTAGGTGGCGGTCGGCAGATTAGGGGTTAAAAATTTTAATCGAGTGGCGGCGATGTGGGGGGAGCTCGGTTTAGGGGTACATAGGTAGTTTATGGGTGTTAGTGTACTTTAGGGTACAGTAGTTAAGAGCTTTATGAACCGGCGTTAGCCAGAAAGCTCTTAACTCCTGCTATTTTCAGGCGGCTGGAATCTTGTCGTTAGAGCTCTAACGCTCACTTCAGAAACGACTCTAAATACCAGCGTTAGAAAGATCCCATTGAAAAGATAGGCTACGCAAATGGCGTAGGGGGATCTGCGGTATGGAAAAGTCGCGGCTGAAAAGTGAGCGTTAGACCCTTTAATCACTGACTCCAAATACCAGCGGGCGCCCAAAACCAGCATTAGGAGCCTCTAACGCTGGTTTTGACGGCTACCGCCGAACTCCAAATCTAGGCCATAGTTTGCTCAAGAGTATGTAAAAAAGAAAGAATGAACCTGTTTTGTGCTAAAACATGGGATTACTAGTTAAATACAGGAATTATTCATATGCCCATATTCCAAAAATTTAGAAATGGGGATGAACCTGTTAGAATGAATAAATATCCAAAGTGAGTATATTGAAAAGTAAACAAATTTCTACGCATTTCGGTAGACCCAGCTACCTTTTTCAAGATGCTTACTAATACTAACACATCCCCTTATATAGGGAACAGATAGGTGGTGAACAATATGATAGGTTAGATTGTGTCTGTCCAATAGGATTAGAGTGGGAGTGTATTACTTATTTTCACCTGTGTAGAAGGGGCTGCGAACTTACTTGTACATAATAACTAAATGCAAATGTTTAATTTAAACTCATTGAGTTCAAAATAAAAAGTATATAAAAAAGTAATAGAATTGTAATGTTGCGTATCTACGTGATCAGTAAGTGTTACATAGAACTAATGCAAAGTTTCTACTTGCAGAGTTTATATAGCGCCGAAGAAAACAGTTTACACATATGTATTAAGAAATACACATATAGATCAATGTAGTGTATTATAATATATATGTGTCCTTATAGCTGTGTTAAATTAAGGTGTTCAGATCAAAAAAACTATTAAGGGCTCCATGTACTAAGCCGTCAATTCATCCGTCATTTTAGTCGCGGCTAAACTCGCCGTTACTCGCCGCGGGCGAAATGGTGTCCGCTGTAGCTATGTACTAATAATCCCACAACAAATAGACACCTCTAGCCCGCCGCGAGCAGTGGCGGAATATTGATAAATTTGACGCCTCGCTCGCCGCGAATAAGCTGATGTACTTAACTTTCAGTTCAATTGTCTGGCCAATTGTTAACACGTGACATGTAAGGTGTCATGAACGTCATAGTAGAAGCGGGAATAGAATTTTGCTCCTATAAATGGACAAGTTTTCTAAACAACTTTATTATTGTTCCAAAATTTTTGGAGAGTAATTACAGAGCGCTCGTTTTTGAGATCTTTATTTACTATTTCGATATGGCTTCATCTGGATCTGAAACCGCTTCAAAATCCAAGAATCCTCACTTTTCTCATCAGCAAAACGTCGTTTTGATTGATATGATTATTGACTCTTATGATTATTTGTTTGGATGTCGTGTCAAACAGACAAATTTTTCTAGAAGGAAGCAGATCTGGCAAAGGATCAGCGACGCTGTTAGTGCCCAGGGTCCAGGAAAAAAGGATGTCGATCAGCTGAAGAAGCGTTACAACGACATTAAACGCTTCGCCAAAGCTAAATTGGCCAGAGAGAAAAATTCGGCACGTGCTACCGGAGGTGGACCAGCATATGTGGCAGACCTCAATGACTATGAGCAGAAGCTTGTTCAGCGTCTGGGACCGGAGATCATCACTGGCATAACGGATGATTGTGACAGTGATTTAAGAGGTAAATGTACAACATAGTTGACGTAAATGTTCTTTTTAAAGTTATGATAGGTTATTGTCTCCAATATATATTTCTTTAAAATAACATTATCTGACTTCTTACGCTTCAGTATCCTATATGCCATCTAGGCCCCAAATACTGTAATCATTTATGTCGCATATATGTATAAGGGATTGTACAAGCCATTTAGGCCCCAAATACTGTAATAATTTATCTCGCATATATGTATAAGGGATTGTACAAGCCATTTAGGCCCGAAATACTGTAATAATTTATCTCGCATATATGTATAAGGGATTGTACAAGCCATTTAGGCCCCAAATACTGTAATCATTTATGTCTCATATATGTATAAGGGATTGTACAATAATAGTATTGTTATACTGCCTTTTTTTTAATGGTCTAACGGAACTAAAGATTTGTTGATTATTACTATAGTGATCCCTAAAGATAACACCCATGTGTTTATTTTCAAACCAGTATTGCATAGAAACCTTAAAGAGATAATGACAATAGAAATAATGTAATTTGAAACTATTAAAATAATATTGTATGTCCGACATTAATCATGAGACTAACCCCAGATCACATGCCTTCTTAAATTTCTGATCTATTGACTTCCATGTTGCGTTATTTCACTATAGAATATTATTGTTAGCATCTTTCAAAATTGTTCTCCGCTTTATAAACATACATTTTTCAGATATAGCTATGCACATAGTTGACGCAGTCACATGAACCATCTATGTGCATCAACCAATGATCATTTACTGTGCCTGTATAGATTTGCTTTTCCTCAAAGTATAAAAATCCAATGAATGCAAAAACATAATACATTTAAATATTTTTAAAAATGCATTTTCTTATGCAATTTGTAAAGGTAATTATTTTTTTTCATGTCCCTTTAAAGGGCCACTAAACCCAAAATCTTTTATTAATGATTCGGATAGAGAATTGAAATTTAAACAACATATTACTTCAATTTTCTAGATATTCTTAGTTGAAGAAAAATAAATACACATGTTGAGCCAATCACACGAGGCTTCTTTGTGCATCAATCAAATGCTTTTCAACAAAGAATATCTATAGAATAAAACAAATTAGATAATATAAGTAAATTATAAAGATGTTTATAACTGCATTCTCTTTCCAAATCATAAAAAAAGGTGGTTGGCATGTCCCTTTAATGATTGAGCCTGCATTCACTGCTGTAATTATTATTATTAACAGTTTTAACTTTCAGTTTCAAATATAAATAAAAATAAACCTAATTTTTTTTTTAATTTTTTTTTTTTTAAGCAATGCCAACAACAGCAGAGCCTGTGAGGAGTAACGAGGTGCCCACTTGTTCTACTTCTTCTTCTGCGGTTTCGAGACCACCCGGTGCAGCTGTTTCAAGACCTTCGGACAGTTTTACACATGGACAATTTATACGCTCATCATCTAATGTTACACACACAACTTCCTCGGCGGACACACTTCCGGATCTAAGGACCAGCACTCCACAAACTGGTGTTGGTAGAGCAACTGGTAAGTACTTTACAAATGAATAATTTCAATGTTGTGTGTTTTATCTCTTTTATCTCTCAATTTTTTTTTTGTAATTTTTTTTTTAAATGTCAAATGTCATTATTGACATATTCTATTTCGAGATCTTGTACATATTTTTTTAAATGAGGATTCTTGTAGAGCATGCATGCTATTTTAATCAACTTTCAAATTTTTTTAAAATTTATCATTATTTTCTTTTTGAGAATTGATCATAGTATTACATAAGAAAGCTGATAGAAATTCCATGCAATATATCTTATTCTCAAAAAGATTATTTTTGCTTCAGTGTCCAGTTAATTGCAAAATACATTTCCATTAATAATTTCGAATATATCGTTACATTGACAAAAAAGCATTTTATTTATTTATTTTTATGTTATTTATTTTTTTATAGGTGATTTGGGACGTCTTTTCCAGAGATTGACTGGACATTCATCTCCATTATTTGATGGTATGTATCACATATGTATATATATATATAATATAACTTAAATTGGTGTATGACGGTTGTATCTGCTCTCTCCTTCTATTCTATTTCTGCAAGTGTTTTTATAACATTTTATTTTTATTTACTAACAATTTGTTATGTCTTGATCTAGAAGAAGAAAACTCATCAAGGGAGATCACTATCAATCTCATGCCGATAGTGGAAAATCCCATTCAAGATGAACCACCAGGAGGGCATGATGGAAGTGAGACTCCGGATATTCTTGAAGATTTGGGAGATGCGCAACCGGATGAAATTCACACACCAGAAAACATTGAGGAACCTGTTGAAACACAGGCACCACCAATTGAACTGCAAACAGGTGGTGTAAATATTGACAATACACCGGCAGAAGGACAATTTGGCGATGTTGCATTGAGGGAAATGTTGACACTGGCAAGGCAATACAGAGAGGACCACAGAGAAATGCTGAATATTATTAACACTAATATTGAACGCTGGGCTGCTCTGTCAGAAAAAAATGTGGAAATCGAAAGGCAAAGGAATGAGATAGAGATGCAGAAATTACAGCTGCAAAGAGAGATGTTCCAGTGGCAGAGGCAGATGGATGAAGAGAAAAACCATCAAATTAACAGAGCTTTGAGCATCAGCGAAAGGACATTACAATCTCTGTTGGCTATTGTCAGTGAAAGGGAGGCGACAACAGACCCAAAGAGGCAACGTCTGGAGTGAACATTTTTTATTATCTAGTCACTGTTAATTTTTTTACTCTGTATATTGTGTACAAAGTTATTGTTTGTGTATTTTTAAGGGACACTGTACTCAAATTTTTTCTTTTGTGATTCAGATAGAGCATGCAAATTTGATCATAGGAGTACATTTGAAAGTTGCTTAAAATTGCATGCTCTATCTGAATCACAAAAGATAAAATTTGGATACAGTGTCCCTTTAAGTTTAAAATGTTAGTCACTGTTAATTTTTTTACTCTGTATATTGTGTACAAAGTTATTGTTTGTGTATTTTTAAGGGACACTGTACTCAAATTTTTTCTTTTGTGATTCAGATAGAGCATGCAAATTTGATCATAGGAGTACATTTGAAAGTTGCTTAAAATTGCATGCTCGATCTGAATCATTAAGTCCTTGTGTATATAGGGTTCTAACGAAAAATTAGTTCTGCTTCTTTTTTAAGTAATATTTTTTCCATATTTCCTCCCCTTATATTCGGATGGATTTTTAGGATGCCGCAGAAGTTGAAACATTTTATGTCACCTAAATGTATATCTGTAAAATGTTGATATAGTGCAGTCTTATTTGTTTTGTGTTCTATATTCCAGATGTGTTCTCTGATCCTGTCTCTCAGAATTTGGCTCATTTTCCTATATATATTAAATCACAGGAACATTTTATACAATATATAACATTAGAATCACTGCACTTAATAATTTATTTAACTGAAAAGGTGTTTTGTTTATTTGTGGAGACTATTTTCAATATTTTACTACTTGATTTACATGACTTACAGGTATGGCACAGGAAAAAACCTGTTAGCTTCTTGTTATCTAGGTCAATATCAAATAAACTGCTATTTGAGTTTTTAAACTCACTAGGGGACAGATAACTTTTTAAGTTTTTTCCTCTTTTAAAAATAAGCTCTGGATGTTTTTTTTTTTACTTTTGTTCCTAAAATGGGATCTTTTTGGATGTAGTGCCAATGTTTATTTAGAATTTTTTTTTTATTTCTTTATGTTGAGAACTGTATTCTGTAATAAATGGAACTGTAATAGAGTTATCTTCAGATATAAAGTTGGTGTTAAAAGACTTATTCAGATTTCTTATTTTATTAGGTCTATCTTTATTAAGTAGGGTTTTTCTATCAATAGTTCTTATTGAATCTTTAGTTTCCAAAACTATTTTTTTAAATTATAGCCCTTCTCTTTAAACCGATTGACCAATACATCTGACTGAATGTCATAAGATTCAATATCAGTGCAGTTTTTTCTCACTCTCAAAAATTGGCTTTTGGGAATATCGGATTTTCATCTGTTTAGGTGACAGCTGTTATAGTGAATGTAGTTATTTGAGTCAATCGGTTTAAAGTAAGTTCTTGTTTTTAGTTGATTGTTATCAATTTCTATTTCTATATCCAAAAATGTATTAGTCTAGTGCTCATTTCGTGTGTAAAAGTTAATCCTAAATTATTCTTATTCAGATCCTCAAGAAAAAATGCAAGGATTTCTGGATCTCCCTTCCAGATCAGGAAGACATCATCTATATAGCATTTATAGAGCACAAGGTTCGCTCCCCATTGATCTCCAGTGAAGAAATTCTCTTAAAAAATAGCATAAAGAGATTTGCATAAATGGGAGTGATCCTTGTGTCCCCATTGCTGTCCACCTGATCTGGAGAAAAAATGCATTATTAAATAAGAGGCTGTTATTTTTTAGAATTAATTCTATACTCTCTAATAAAATTTTATTTTGTTCATCCATTAATAATTTGTCCTTATTTAGAAAGTGTGTGATGGCTTTTATACCTAGTGTGTGATCTATATTAGTGTATATGGAATTTACGTTGCATGTGACCATAATATAATTTTCTTTCCATTCAATTTGGTAAATAAGGTTAAGAAAATGTGTTGAATTCTTTAGATATGCTGGTAACTCACTGACATAGGTTTGAAGATAATAGTCAATATATTGAGATAAGTTGGATGTAAGTGATTCAATCCCTGATATGATAGGGCGACCTGGGGGACAACTGAGATGTTTATTTTCGGTAAAAAGTAGGAATGAGTGGATGGTTGATTTAATGGAAATTATATTCTGAATCTGGGAGTATGCCTATTGTTTTTGCTTCATCAAGAATTTCATTTAATTTTTTTTTTCATTTGACCCGTTATTGGATTATTTTTATGTTTGGTGTATGTAGTCTTGTCATTCAGTAATCAATATGACTCTTCTTTATAACTATATAGAAGAGTCATATAGGTTATTGAATGACAAGACTACATGCACCAAACTTAAAAAATAATTCAATAACGGGCCAAATGAAAAAATTCAATGAAATACTTGATGAAGCAAAAACAATAGGCATACTCACAGATTCAGAATATAATTTCCTTCAAATCAACCATTTACGCATTCCTACTGTTTACATTTTACCGAAAATCCATAAACATCTCAGTTGTTCCCCAGGTCGCCCTATCATATCAAAGATTGAACCACTTACATCCAACTTATCTCAATATGTTGACTATTATCTTCAAACCTATGTCAGTGAGTTACCTGCATATCTAAAGGATTCAACACATTTTTTTAACCTTATTAACCAAAATGAATGGAAAGAAAATTATATTATGGTCACATGCGATGTAAATTCCCTATACACAAATACAGATCACACACTAGGTATAAAAGCCATCACACTTTCTAAATAAGGACAAATCATTAATGGACGAAGAAAATAAAATTTTATTAGAGAGCATAGAATGAATTCTAAAAAATAACAGCCTCTTATTTAATAATAATTTTTTCTCCAGATCAGAGGGACAGAAATGGGCACAAGGTTAGCTCCCAGTTATGCAAATCTCTTTATGGGTTTTTTTTAAGGCAATTTCTTCACTGGAGATCAATCGGGAATGAACCTTGTGCTCTATAAACGCTATATAGATGATGTCTTCCTGATCTGGAAGGGAGATCCAGAAATCCGTGCATTTTTTCTTGAGGATCTGAATAAGAATAACTTAGTAATAACTTTTACACACGAAACAAGCACTAGACTAATACATTTTTTGGATATAGAAATAGAAATTGATAACAATCAGCTAAAAACAAGAACTTACTTTAAACCGATTGACTCAAATAACTACATTCACTATAACAGCTGTCACCTAAACAGATGGAAATCCAATATTCCCAAAAGTCAATTTTTGAGAGTGAGAAAAAACTGTACTGATATTGAATCTTATGACATCTTATTACAGATGTATTTGTCAATCGGTTTAAAGAGAAGGGCTATAATTTAAAAAAAAGTTTTGGAAACTAAATATTCAATAAGAACTATTGATAGAAAAACCCTACTTAATAAAGATAGACCAAATAAAATAAGAAATCGGAATAAGTCTTTTAACGCCAACTTTATATCTGAAGATAACTCTATTACAGTTCCATTTATTACAGAATACAGTTCTCCACATAAAGAAATAAAAAAACATTCTAAATAAACATTGGCACTACATCCAACAAGATCTCATTTTAGGAAAAAAGTAAAAAAACATCCAGATCTTATTTTTAAAAGAGCAAAAAATTTAAAAAGTTATCTGTCCCCTAGTGAGTTTAAAAACTCAAATAGCAGTTTAATTGATATTGACCTAGATAACAAGAAGCTAAGAGGTTTTTTCCCATGCCATACCTGTAAATCATGTAAGTCAAGTAGTAAAATATAGAAAATAGTCTCCACAAATAAACAAAACACGTTTTCAATTAAAGAAATTATTAAGTGCAGTGATTGCAAAAAAGAGTTCAGATATAGGCTCCCGAATAGTTTAAAAGGTATTCTTTATTCCATAGTAGTTAAAAACATATTGAAGACATCAGCATGAAGTGAGCATAATCTTGATCTTACGCGTTTCAGCCGTTGGCCTTAATCATAGATCTAAATCTCCTTGTCAGAGGTATGCTTTTAAAGGGGGCATTAGCCCCTCCCAGTAAAACTTAATTAAAAAGACAAAAAGAGGGGCGGAGCCAACAGCCGAGGCAACCAGAAGCATATCTACTGAGCTCCTGGGCCTTACTTTATA
Organism: Bombina bombina; assembly: GCF_027579735.1. Classification (NCBI taxonomy): domain Eukaryota; kingdom Metazoa; phylum Chordata; class Amphibia; order Anura; family Bombinatoridae; genus Bombina; species Bombina bombina. The sequence continues at coordinate 453,344,243 of NC_069504.1, read as the reverse complement.
AACTCTCAATAAACTGCTTCTTTTCAGCATTATCCTAAACTAAACGTGTGGGTGAGAAACTATAGTCCACCTGGTACAGAATTCCTGATCTCAGAAGAATCCTGAAGCGGCAACAGTGCTTTAATAACTGCCACAGAAGTGAGCTGTCGCACTAACATGGAAGCGCTGCAAGTGTGGGAGCTGAAGACTCAGCAACTTTTGGAGAATCATTATCGTAGCCTTGCTGACGATATATTATCACTGCTAGAACATATATCGCAACCACATAAAAAGGAGACTAGGACTGCTGCCCAGCAATCAATTACATCTAGAAATCCAGGCACTCAAGCTGGCGGCGCTACAAGCAAGATGGCGGAGAGCAGAGCCGTGCTACTACAGGCCCTGACTACACAAGGCGCTCACCTTCAGTCTGATGAAAAGTTGAACCACGGGATACAGCGTGAAAGTGATACCCGCGCTGAGGAGTCAAGCATCCGGGGACAAGGTTCACCACTTACAACTCCTATGACTCCGGTGCAACAACCATTACCTAAGGCAACTCGCAACGCACAGTATATAAAGACTGACCACAGAGTGATGCCTAAGCCACGCCATGCACATGAAGGAGATATGGGAGACATGGTTACAGCGATGTGCGCTGCATTGAGTGTGGTAAACATAGCATGGCATTTGCAGAAGATTTGCCCACCTCAACCCGGTCAAGTAAATACTTGGTCCCAGCACTATATGATGAACCCTGCTATGCCATTTGGAGCGCCTAGATTCTTTTGTGCAAGGAAAGATAAGTTTCTATTTGCTGAGCACCCCCTGAGGTTATCTGTGTTCGGGAGATGTATTGAACTGAACTCTGCTATTCTCTATAACCTCAGAAGGGGTATTGGCTGAGATGAGGTAACCTTTTGTACCTGCTCCCCGTGCCTACTAAAAAAGACCATGCTAAGGCCCATGGAGTACCCTTGATCTAAGATTAGTTGCGCTGCTACTTGCCCAGCGTTGCTGTCACTTACTGATCCTATGATTTCCTACATTAACCTTTAAGAGCTGATAAGACATGCAGTACTTACTTTTCTAGCTTTGCTTCTAAAAGTTCTGACAAATCTCTTCTATATCAGATGTTATTTACAAATGTTGACTAAAGTTTTGGGATATATAATTACACCCCCACATACTCCTTATAATCTTTATAGTTTATGACAGTTATGTTTATTGTGCATTGCCTATACAGGGAACATTTCAACTTTTGCTAAATCACTTCTATGGCATGAAATATATGTAAATGTATTATAAGTGCCACCTTGCTAATGACAAGTGCATGTTTTTCGGAGTCTATGTCTTTTGTGTTATATTCATCTACATCACATCTAGTCATGATGTTAGCCTTTAGCTGCGATATGGACACACGTAATTACCTCTTATCACATGGTATATGCCTACATATATACATATATTGTCTGTGTTTTTATAAGTTTATCTGAATCTATCCTCAGAGAGGTTATATGGTTCTCATGAATATGCAGTGAGGATTTTTCATACCACCTACCATCATTCAAGTTGTATATACTGTGTCCAAGCCAGAGTTCTTTTGTTATGCCTTGCACTCACTGGGATTCGACCTTCTACTTATATTAGGGGAGACTCTCCTATTGTTCTATTAATGTATACTTAAGCTTCCTACTAGACCTGGTTTAAATGATCAGTCCTCAATGCTCAATAGTTGAGCAGCCTAAGAATTACTAGCAAGATTCTATTATAATCCCTATTAGATATATGGATAGGCCCTTTACTTCATAGGACAATATCCCTGATTCACGGTTCAGTTATCTTACGTACTGCGACTTACTTTCCTTTACGGAAATGGGAGGAAAAGAGAAAAAGTTGATAGCTTAAGTATATACTTGTTGGGCTAGGTATCTTGTATTCACGCCTTTCAAATCTATTCATTACCAATACCCACTAGTTAAGCTACCTTTGACACCCTGTTAATTTATATGTTTTGATTAAGTGCTTTGCTTATGTTAACTCTTTCATTACTTAATCTCTGGGTGTCATAGCAATACTTGGCCGTTAATTACTATTAGGATATACCTAAAGGCATCTCCTCCTTTAGTCCTAAACGCATCACCCTGATTATAGAGCTTGAAAGTAAACTGCACATCACATCCTCCAGTTCTTTTTATCCATGCTGAGTTTTGATGCTAGGATCCTGGCGACTAGAAAGCTATATAACCCTCAACTCATATTATATGTAACCCCTAGACTAGCAGATATTATTTAGTGGGAGTAGGCATTACTTTTCCATTGTGGTGATGTTTTTGTATATGACCCTCATTTTATGCATGCCTATGCATGCCATTATTACATGTGAAAGTAACACTGTCAGCCCTAATATGACTAAGGGTGTTCCTTATGTTGTTGATGTTGATTTCATTATTAGAATAATTTAACTATTCCCTCTTGGGCCCCTCTCCTCCCTTTCCCGCTGGTACTTTTTGCCTGCGGGTCATATCCCTACACCTTTTTCCCACATCGCCTATAGCTGGCACTCCCATAGGAGAGGAGCCCTTCCAGAAGTCATTCATATCCTTTATTCTATAATCCTTATTGCCTATATACTAACATCCCTTTCTGTGTATAACTGTAATGGGAATTAATCTTGTCCATTATGCACACAAGAACCTAGAGACCTTTACTAAGTCCCTATTTAAGAATATTCTCAAATTATAACTGGTAGCAGCTTGAGAAGTATGTTAGACTTAATACATGTTATGGCTCTGCCCTCCACTCCACTCCACTCCCCCCTAAATTTAGAGCGGTGCTTACCCGCTGAATATCCCCCCCCCCTACTCCTTCTGCAAGCTCCTAAAGAGCTGTTCACCTGTCCAGTAACTATTTCTTTATTATATATAATGTTGGTCCATTAGACCTAAACTTGTGTCACCATCTGGTCAGCCATGTATGCTATTTTATAGCAAAATCGAGGTTTCATTAACTTATCATTAATGCTCTTTTATAATTGTCAAAGTATTTTGTTCAAGTTTGCTTATATCTTGTTCTTTTCTTCATGAGAGATGTGTTATGTTCTATGTTTGACATGCAAAACCTCAATAAAAAAATATTTAAAAAAAAAAAAAAAAAAGACAAAAAGAAAAAAAGAAAAACTTTTTTTTACAAAACGCTCAACTAGTATGTACACACAATTATAAAGAAGTTTCAAAAAGAATATTTACACAAAATTACCTTGATATAAAGAAGTTAATACATTTTGAACAATAATAGAGAACATGGACTATTTTAATGGAGATAGGAAATGACACTAAGCTCTTTATGTACAAAGTGCATTAGCAGGATTATCCGTGACATACTTAGGTTTTTATACTTAGATGAACCTTTATGAGTTTAATCTGCGAAGGGTATTAATATCATAATATCATAATATCTTTAAATAATTAAAGAGCTGTATTGTCAGTTCCTAAATTCTTATCCCTAAATAGAACTTTAAAAATGTATTGCTCTCTCTATATAAGCAGCACATGTATATGCCTCATTACTAGTCAATAGGTTATTAACAAACTAAAATATTAATCCAAGACAGAGACCTTACTTGCATAATCAAAATTTAGTTTACATATTATTGTGACAAAGCTTAAATATTTCTAGATACATTCATATGTATCCTACTTTACAAATTTTATCAACTCAATTTGTCTATGCTGAATAGATTAAACCTAAATCAACTCATTGGGATAGATCATAGAAATCATTCCCAATAGTTGATTATATCATATTGCGAGTTAAACCCATTGGGTACCAGTGTCTGCAATGTGTGTATCCAGTACACTAAGTGCAGTGATTCTAATGTTATATATTGTATAAAATGTTCCTGTGATTTATTATATATAGACAAACGAGCTGAATTCTGAGAGACATGATCAGAGAACACATCTGGAATATAAAACACAAAACAAATAAGACTGCACTATATCAACATTTTACAGATATACATTTAGGTGACATAAAATGTTTCAACTTCTGGGGCATCCTAAAAATCCATCCGAATATAAGGGGAGAAAATATGAAAAAATTATTACTTAAAAAAGAAGCAGAACTCATTTTTCATTTTAGAACCCTATATCCACAAGGACTTAATAGTTCTTTGGATCTGAACACCTTAATTTAACACAGCTATAAGGACACATATATATATTATAATACACTACATTGATCTATATATGTATTTCTTAATACATATCTGTAACTAGTCTGTTTTTATGTTTCCTATATTACATTAATCCATACTTATATTTAAAGATAGATTGCACATTACCAATATTTTATTATATATATTTTTTTAATCATAGACATAATAAATATATTTGTTTTTTTCGTATGTGTTCTGGTCTGTATATATTTGATATGACAAAACTATATACAAATTCTATATCTGACTCCTATATTCTGGAGGAGTTTCTTTAGTGGTAATCAACAGCACCATAAAAAAAAGTATTGTGTAAACTGTTTTTGTTTTCTTCGGCGCTATATAAACTCTGTAAGTAGAAACTTTGCATTAGTTCTATGTAACACTTACTGATCACGTAGATGCCAAACATTACAATTATATTACTTTTTTTATATACTTTTCATTTAGAACTCAATGAGTTTAAATGATAGATTTGCATTTAGTTATTATGTAAAGGTAAGTTTGCAGCCCCTTCTACACAGGTGAAAATAAGTAATACACTCCCACTCTAGTCCTATTGGACAGGCACAATCTAACCTATCACATTGTTCGCCACCTCTCTGTTCCCTATATAAGGGGATGTGTTAGTATTAGTAAGCATCTTTATAAAGGTAGCTGGGTCTACCGAAACGCGTAGAAATTTGCTTACTGTTCAATATACTCACTTGGAATATTTACTCGTTCTTACAGGTTCATCCCCATTTCTAAATTTTTGGAATATGGGCATATGAATAATTCCTGTATTTAACTAGTAATCCCATGTTTTAGCACAAATCAGGTTCATTGTTTCTTTTTTACATACTCTTGAGCAAACTATCTGTATAATACCTGGTGTGCATTGTATTCAGCTCTATATTCAGCATCAAAGGATTCAAAAGAAACCACTGTGCTATAACTGTGCTATAATTGAGCAAACACAGTTTCTCTTCAGTTTTATTGAATCTTCAATCACGGAGATATTTTTTCTTCATCTAACAAGGAGCCATCATCGATGAGAGACCTATAAAATCAAGCAGATCAGGTCACGTGGTCTGACATCATCACACCCCTCAGGGCGCCCTACGGAACCTGGACATCTATCATGCTACCATGAACAGTGAGTTGTTTAAACTGTGCACAGCCGAAGATTTATACAGCTTTATCATTCAATTTGGCAATATCTTGAAACTTCCTTTCGCCAAATGCCATATCGCAAGGGATAATCATCTCCTGTAGTGAGCTTTCAGCATCTGTTTATGATTAATGTTTTATGATGTTTTGCTACTTTAAGTACAACTAAATCAGCGTGTTATTTAAATCATTATATGTATATGTTATTATCAATGGTATTTTGTTACTACCTTCTTCCTTTTGTCATTTGCGCCCTCTGAAGAATTTGTTTTTACTATACAATTTATTGACCGGCATCACTTTTCTTCTAACAATTGTTTTAAAGTCTGTTTTTTAGCTTAATAAAATAATATATATATATATATATATATATATATATTTATATATATATATATATATATATATATATATATATATATTTTGTCATATCCAATTATACGGTAATTTTTCTTTTTTTTCCTTTTTTTTGAAACATATTACATAGAACTTTATTAATTTATATCAACTATTATCTTTTACTTATATTTAGTATCACATTTTCTTTTGGTTAGCTCCAACTACGGAGCGCTTTTTGTCCCGCACCTCTTGTTCTTTTTCTAAGGTGTTTGACTGCAAAGGGCTATATTGTATATATACATAAATAATTAAATATATATGTCTAAATATGTGTATATATATATATATATATATATATATATATATATATATATATATATACGTATATGCATATATGTGTGTACATAAGTATTTATGTTTTACTGTATATTTAATGTACACATTCCAATGTTCTTCACATACAAGACAATGTTATTTTTATTGTAAATACATATTTCTATATATATATCTGTATATATCTATATCTGTATATCTATTCCTATAGATACATCGGTATACATATATATTTTACATTCAAAGTATCAGAAACATTTAGAAATATATATTTAATCATAAAAAGTACATTATTTTCTATGTGAAATGCAAAGGAATCTAAAATCTGCATAACTTGATTAGTGTCGGTCTAGCACACATGAAGAATTAGTAATATTTAAAGCACATTCTTGAAATATTAAATATAAAATATTAAATAATATTAATACTAATTATTAAAAATTATTATACATACTGAATAAATTCTAAATAATCCAAAGAATATATATATATATATATATATATATATATATATATATATATATATGTAATAGTGTACAAGTCCAGCACTCACTATATGCCTTAAAACTGGGGTGCTTCCCACAAAGTATACAACAAATCAATCCAAAGAGAGCACTCGCCGTGGTAAAAAATCGTGTTTTAATCCAGAGTGTAAACATTTTCAGGGAGTGACACCGTCATCAGACAAGTGAAGAAAAGAACAAGTGTACTTACTAAGTTTTACTATTTAGAGACTGATGCCTGTATGCCGCCAGCTCCCGCGGGAGAACGCTCCTCCTAAAACCGGAAGTAACCATAGTGATGTCATCATGTTAGGCTCCAGCGGTGTACTCAAACACCATTGGACAAAATCTGTGTAAACAAAAACGGTTGCCGTGGTGATACAAATCCTGTATACAAATGTTAATTATAGATGCTGATTACTGTGCTAACTGTGTAGGTTATACAGTTGTGTTAATATAGTGGCCATAATTGAGTGAATACTACTAGTGCTCAAGCAACCAAGTGTTTTAAAAGTCGAAATGTGGAACCTGCCTATAAATAGAGCAAAGATGTAATAGTTGCAGGGAATACCAAGTACAAGAGGAGATAAAGATTATTGGTCACTTTAGGGAGGTGGTTGAACTGTTCCTAAGAATAGGGCCATATTACTATGGGGCCAGGGTTACTACAATATAACATGGACTACAAATTAATATCAAAGGAGTCCACATAACGGCTATATAGCTGGCTACGGTACTTCTATATAGGGAAAAAAACTGTGTATTAACCAGGTATAGAATAGCCAAGGAGGGTACTAAACCCTATTGTTAATGTTGCTCCCGTAACTCACAGAGAGGGAAAAGGGAAAAAAGGGGGAAAAAGCAGGAAAAAAAGAGGAAGAAATAGAAAAATAATAAAAATTAAGAAAATGAAGAATAAGGATAGGAATAAGGGAAAAGAAATTTGTAGCTGTCAAATACATCAGCCTAATTAGAAATTGGTACTATAAAAGGGGATGTAATGTGATATGACACTAACATATATGTAGCAAAGGCTGAAAAAATGTTGCCAAAAATGAATGCAACAAACAGTTATGCAAATTAGTTACAAAAACTATAAACAGCAAATAATTGCAAACAACTAGTTATTAAAAAACTAATTATTAAAAAACTGCAAAAATCCAGAAAATGGTATTGTGTCTGTATCAAAAAGGTATTGTGTAGGTATTATAGACTATAGGGAAAGAGTCTACAAAAAAGGAGTCTACAAAAAAAAGAATCTACAAAAAACAGTGCCAGTCCAGATGAGTGTTAAGTCCTTTGGGGACCAGTGTTCCCAATTCCTAAGTCCATCTGGCCTCACGTTATAGGAGTAGTCTTCCCCTGTATCCTCCTCTCAATAGTGGAGGGACGTGATCAATGAATGTGTACCGCAGATCTTTAGCAGTGTGGCCCTGTTGGAGAAAATGCCTTGCCACTGGTTGGTTCGACTGACCCCTATCTATGGCGGTCCTAATCGCAGACCTGTGATTTGCCATTCTTGTTTGGAGGTAATCTGTTGTCTTCCCAACATAGATTAAACCACAATTACAGTGAAGCAAATAGACCACATGTGTGGTGGTACACGTAAGTCTGTATTTGTGATGGTATTTCTTACCCTTGTGAGGATGGGTAGACATACATTCCTATGTTCCTCACATAGATTTGTTTTTATTTTTATTATTAATAACATATATTTCTATATATATCTTATAATGCTAATGTAAAATATATATCTATACCTATATATCTATAGCACTGGTTTTCAAACCTTTTCTCAGGCTTCCCTAACAGGCCTGATTTTCAGGATTACCTTGGGTGAGAGCAGGTAAAATAACCATGTTTGCTAATCAGCTGATTATTTCACTTGTGCTCTAGTTCAGATATCCTCAAAATCAGGCCTTTAAGGAAAGTCTGAGGACAGGTTTGAAAACTAGTGATCTATAGGAATAGATATACAGGTATAGGTATATACATAGAAATATGTATTCACAATACAAATAACATAACATGTGAAGAACATTGGAATGTGAAATATTAATAACTTCTGTCGGGTTAGCGCCCGAGTGATAGGTGTTAGTTTTTTTCTTCTGCGCTCTCCATTGAAGTCTATGTGGAGAGTAAGTTAATGCTGTCTTAAACAGGAGCGCTAAATACTGTGCCATTTGCAATCTAGCTCCTAAAGTGATATTATGCACTGATGTTTTTATGTTATTATTTTTTTGAGCATGTGAACAAATCGTTAACTCTTTATCACCAATATCTAAATTTAACAAGCAATACAATTTAGAATTAAATGTTCCCGTTTTTACTGATGCTTACCAAGCCCTGTAGATTCATTTATTTTGTATGTGCAGTGGTGAACAAAGGAATTTGTCAATGAAGGGATAAAAAATGCCAGCTAACTTAAAGGCACAATATAGTCAACTTGTTAATATACTTATTTTCAATCTGCATTATAATATTTTTAAAAACAATGTACATTTAATATTAAAAATAGAGGATTACACCAAATTTCCTACTTGACCACTTTAATTTCCTACTTCTGCCGTAATAACCTGAAATATTGTTGGGCAGCTTTGTCTTTTATTATTAAAGGACCACTGACCACAGTAGAATAGTCTGAAAAGTTAAATTAGCACTTGGTTTGAATTTCAAATGAGTAGTAGATTTTTTTTTGTCTGACAAATTCCCACTGCATCATGTGACAGCTATCAGCCAATCCCCCAAATAATATAAAAACATTTGGCGTATGTATTAAACAAATCATTTGTTTTCAATATACATGTTTTGAATACATCCAGAGCTACTTTTTCACTGTAAAGTATTATGATGGATTTAACAAAGAATTTTGCAAACACTATATATGCTTTCTGATACATTTTTAGAAATTGTAATGGAAAGGAAAGTGTATATGGAGAGATGATGATTTAAGCAGAATTCCTTCCTTCATTAATCATATAGGTTTGATTTCTAAATGCATGTGCAGGTCCTTATCTCTCTGATGAGTCTTGTTGAAGTATTGAGCTTAGATGACCAAGGAAAAAGCAAATAGCATCTGACCTTGCTTTACAAAAGACATTCAGATTAGCTGAAGTAGTTATTGACCCTTTTTATTGCTCCATGTGATTGCGGTACAATAGTCTGTTTACTCCCACTTTAAAGAGGAAATGGAAGAAATTAAATTCGAAGGTATATGTATATTAAACAACTTTTATTTTTTTTTGTATTCGTGGGCAAGAAATATAATTGATAACAGAATGATACCATATTTAGATGCAGTAATTGTTAGAAATTAATTCCCTGACTGCAAATTTGCTTTCAGTTTTATTCTATTTTTTTTTTTTAATATATATTTCTATATGAAGTAACATTTTAGGTTCAGATTTAAATTGCATCACTGTCTAAATCAATCTCAAGATACAATACCCTTTCTCAGGATGTATTCTTTATACAAGGTCCAGTTATTGATTTAAAAACCTTCCATTTAAGTTAACATGGTGCTTTGAATTTCTTTTACACGTTTCAATAAAGGCAAATTAAATATCAATGATTTTAAGAAACAAGGAGCAACAAGCAAGTTTAATTAAGCTTTTCAACTATAAAGAACACAAACACTTTCAAGTATCAATACCTATTGACATAAATAGGTGTTTCAGTATGATTCAAAGGCCATTGTACTTACATTTTATCTTTTGCTGTATCTAAGAGAATGTCTTTTTAAAATGTAAAACATTTTCCTTGATGTTCAATATTTTTTTCTTGTTGTATTATGAAGGATTGTCCCGGCTGGTACTTAAAAGAAACATAGCCCAGTTATTGTAGCATATATGCAGGTTCTTTATGAGCTCTTCTGTTTCAGCATATTTCTATGAAAGTAAGAGCTTGTAAGTTCGAACCTATTGGAGCAATAGGTCATTTATCTATTGTTAAAAGTGCATCAAAGATCTCTGTAACTCTTGCAATTTAACATCAATTTATACTCACACTCTCTAAAATTTCCTTGAAAAGGGACATGAAACACATTTTTCTTCTTTCATGTTTCAGAGAGAGCATACAATTTTAAGAACTGTTACAATTTCGTTTTATTAGAAAATGTACTTTGTTCTCTTGATGAAAAGCGGGTAGGCAGGCTCAGGAGCATGCAGATGACTGGAGAAGTATATCACCAGTTTTGCAAGAATGGTTTTGAGCACTAGCTGGCAGCAGTGTATACCAATGTTAAAACATTATTTACTGTAGCAATTTTACTAGAATATCCTTACTGATCTTCTGCAGTAATATCTATGGATATAAGTATTGCACTACATAAATGTTAGCAAAGTATTATACATAAAAAAGCTTTCAACTTTCAATTAGATTTTTTTTATCAATGGCCTCTATCACAAATTGTTTTCAAATTTTGCTGATATGGGAGGCATGTTTATCAGGTGTTTAGAATCCAAAATGGATTCAGATGCTAAAATGCCACAGCTATGAATGAGTTTTTAATAGAAAAAATCCTGAAAATGTCTTTTTGGCTGTTAAGTACTTGTTATGAGGTTTGAAACTGGGAGTCCAACCAAATCTGACATATGCAATTGCCCTTTCACAACTATAATTATTTACATGTGTGAGATTAACCCATTGTAATCCAAATCATTCCTGATCAAGGGTAAACAATGATAATGTCATTTGTATATAGGCATAATGGTTAAACTGTACATGTTTGCTTAATTATATTGACAATTTTAATATTAATTATTATTTTAAAAATCACTGTGACTGGGATTTCAATAAGGTAGTAACAAAAAATGGAAACTGCACTGAGGTGCAATACCATTTAATATCACAGTCACAATTCTATTTGATATCCCAGTCACAATGGTGCCCTTTAATATACTTTTTACATCTGTGATTATGTTGTATCTCAGCCTCTTCAGACTGCCCCCTCATTTCGGTTCTTTTGACAGACTTGCATTTTAGCCAATCAGTGACCTCACATAAGTAACTCCCCGGGCGTGAACACAATGTTTTCTATGTGGCACACATGAAATAATGTCCTCTAGCTGTAAAAAACTGTCACATGCATTCAGATAAGAGGCGGCCTTCAAGGGCTTAGATATGATGATAAAAGTTAATTGGAAAGTTGTTTAAAATTGCATGCCCTATCTGAATTGTGAAAGTTTAGTTTTTACTTTTTTCTATGTGAAAAACAGGGATGTAAAATATGTATGCATAATAATTTTTATTAATGTGATAATGTTAATGTAAAATAGATATTTTACCTACATTTCTATAGGAATAGATATACAGGTAAATAAAAATGTATATAGACATGTGTATTTACAATAAAAATTACAGTTTTCTGTATGTGAAAAACATTGGAATGTTAAATATGTACAGTACATATACAGTAAAAAACATAAATACTTTTATATATATATATATATATATATATATACACAATACATACGACACATATTTAGACATCTATATGTATGTACTGTATATATGCAATATAGCCCTTTGCAGTCAAACACCTTGCCATATACTGTGTACCTTTTTAACCCTTATAACTTTTTAAAATATTTATATTAATATTTTTTTATCAGACAGTGTTTTTATAAGTGTAACTGTAATTTTGAATGCATTTATGTTTTTTTGTTCTGCAGCTTTTTTTAACACATTACCCTGTACGCAAGCTTTTCAGTTGCGCTAACCTAATGAGCTTAAAATTCGATTGCGCTCTCGTGATTAAATTTACTTTCAACTTAATGTGTTCAAAAACCTGATATTGTTCAGACGCAAATGTTGGTACACCACTTATAATCTAGGCCAATGTTAGCTAATATTAATTTACAATTATGTTAACAAAAAGGGTGAAATAATATATATATATATATATATATATATATATATATTTACACATGATTTACTATATCTATCTTTAACACTTACTTTTTTTATCTATATATATATCTTTGTCTGATTCATCTAGAATTTTCCATATTTTTTTATTAGTTCTTATGATTTAAAATAAATAACTAAAACATGGAGATAATATTAATAAACTTACTAGAGGAGTCTGTTATAATAGAATCAATAACAGGATAATCAGGCTCCGATTTTAGACTTTCTATTTGAGAAATTGCAGTTTCTTTATCAGTTTCTATTTAAATATTAACGTTAAACTTGACTTTTTCTATATTAACATAACATGCACAAACATATCATATAAATATGAATTCACTTTTATGTGCATTGCATACTCTGATGCTACAGAGGGGTCAACTGTTTGCACATGGGGATAACGATGACAGGAATTTCTTTTTATGGGAAACAAAAACTTTGGTTTCCTGTGATGACCAATTACCCTTTTCACCATTTGTATTCCTCCATTGAATGTCTGCAACCCTTGTGTGACATTGTTATACAGTCCACTTGTTTTGCAGAATAATTAAATATTTCTTACTAAATTTTCCTAAAACTCCTCCCTTGCTGCTAAACTGGTTGACCAGTTGGTGGCCCAACAAGTATAAAATAGTGTGGATCAAGTACAGCCAACCATATATAATTTTCAATGATTTATAAACATTTCTCCAAAACTCCCACACACTGCAAAAAAAATGGAAGTGGAAGGCCCTCTAGTGGGCCTGTAGCAAAATTAAGGGATAGCTGACTTGAAGTCTGGAGGGTTCTAGAAGTGTGTGTATGCTACAATGTTGCAAATGTGTGGGAGGGTGTACCTCTTGCCTTTATAGGGTCCTGTTCCAGTGGATTCGGCCTCTTCCTGCCTCCAAACTTTCTTCTGTGCTGGATATCTTGAACTCTAGGCCCCAGTGATCATGAAGCGTGCCAGGCGTACCTCTTTGCCTCCCAGGAGGTACAGGGATGCGGCGGTGGAGCCTTCAAGAAGGAAGAGACCTGCAGGAGGAAATGAGACGTCAGACCTGGAAGATGTGGTACCCCCTACCCCCCAAGCTAGGGTTCCCAGTAGGCCCTCCATTGCAGCTAGACAGAGGGTTAGGAGGGAGCTCAGTTACACCCCTACTAGCAGGGCGGGGGCCAGGGCGGGCACCAGGGCTAGGGGAAGAGGAGCAGGGAGAGCGGTTCCCAGAGATAGTTCTGCCCAGGTTTCTGCTAGGGCTGGGCCTGATGTGGGGGGAGCCGGGGAGCATGGCGCAGACATGGGGGCCCTTATGCAGCAGCTGCCGGCACTACCGCCGGGTGCTCTGGCCACTGTCTTGGCCCTCGCTCAGTCTCTGGCCTCAGGCCGGGGGCCGGGCGGCATAGAGCAGGGCCTGGATGGTGCCGGAGGGTCCGGTGTTGCTGCCGGTGGTTGCCGGGGCCGGGCGGGCTTTGGGCCTTCTGGTAGTGCGGGGCGTGGCCACGCCCCCGCACGTAACGTGCGTCGCGTCTCCTCCCCCTCTGACGGATCTTCTTCTGGGGAGGAGCGCGGTCTCACGCGAGCACAACGCCGCCCTGCAGGACGACCGGAGGAGCCTTCCGGAGCAGCCCCTAGTAAGTTGGGGAGACTCCGGGCGGCGACGACGGTCGCAGGGGGCAGGGGGGCGGGCACCGGGCAGGTGGTGAGTGTGGCTGTGAGCGGGGAGCATAGGCGGCAGGTGCGAGGCATGCAGGTGGGTGGCTCAAGTGTTAGAGGCGCGGATGACGCCATCACTGCAGCTGGGGACTTCCAGGCTCAGGGTCACAGGCAACAGGTTAGACCTCCAATAGAAGCGGAGGTAGTGGTGCTGAGGGGTAGTGGCTCGAATGGTGCTGTTACAGCTATGAACAGGGATCTTATCATGACAGATCAACCCCAGAGTCAGGAGCAATGCGTGAGAGTTTGCAGGGGACAAGGTTTAGGTACAAATGATGCCTCTAACTTTCAGGAAGCGGTCTGTCCGCAACAGCCTCCTTTGCAGCAGAGGGAGCAGATGCAAGCTCCCGGCAGGGGCCAGGGCACAGCCAATAGACAAGGCAATGATAATGTGAATCATGGGTCAGGTGCTATAGGTGACGAAGGTGACTCTATGCAGGGCCAGTTGAGGGGTGTGAATGTATGTGTGGACAGTGCGCAGATCGCTGCTGAAGTACAGCGTGAGGTGAGAGAATGCGTTAGTCAGGCATTAGGTGTTCAGGAGGACTTGATTAGAAGGGCTGTGGCTGCAGCACTTGGGGTGCAAGAGAGGGCTAGGGGTGGCGAAATGGAGGGTACGGCCCCATCTGGGGCCCTCTTCGTCACTCAGAGTACTCCCCAGTCTGTTTTGTCTCCTCAGGTGTCATCTGTTGCAGAGCAAAGAATGGAGGCTGGTACAAGCAGCCAGTGCACGGCGAATGGAGGAGCTGCGGGACTTGCTAGCCCAACAGCAGGTGGACACCTACAGCCATCGGAAGGGGCTTCACAGCAGCTGTCTCAGGCTGGTGAGTGCACCATCACTGACATTACACACACTAACATGGGGTCTTCCTCTAGCGACTCAGGCTCTGATAGCGAGACAGGGCTAGGTTTAGTGGGCAAGGGCCAACAGCAAATGTTTAGAATGATTAAAAAATTAGTGGCAGCGCAGGTGCAGGCGAAGGCAGGCGCGCCGGGCGTCGTAGAGAACAATTCCATAGCGCAAGTGGGAGTTGCGCCGGCAGGGCAGGTGGCGTCAAGGAAAGTGGCGGTGCACGGGGATTCGTACCCATGCCTAGTCCACTCACTTTATGGCCATTTGAAGGCTAAAGTGATTAAAAAAATCCAAGAGGGTAGATATGTGAATATCTACGAACTCACTCTGGAAGCCTGTAGAGCTAAGGAGAGGGCGGCCGAGGGCTCTGGCCCCAAAAAAGTTCGGCACCAGGAAACTTATGACGAATGGCAGGCAGGATATAGGGTGTTGGCGTCCTGCTATGTTGATAGGTGGCCGACTCAGGGGCATAACCTTTTTAAATATCAAGACACGATTGGTGATATTTACAAAAGGTTCAGGGAAGGTGCTTGGAGGGATTACGATATAGCATTCCGCAAGAAAATGGTGGGCAACCCCATCTTACACTTCGGGACGCAAGATATGCACCTGTGGTCTAAGTTGGGGCGCGAGAGGTCTACTTCGCCACCCGCGGCGGCGAAGCCTGGAACGCAGCGGTCCTTTCTGCGCCCGAAGAGGCGGGGGAGGGAGTGCTGGAAATTCCAGGACAAGCAGTGTGACAGGGGAGCAAATTGCTCCTTTCGGCACATCTGCAAGTTTTGCAGCGGACCTCACCCGGGTTCAGAATGCACGAAGAGAAGGGAATCCGGTGCACCCACCAAGATTAGTAGAGGGGGGTCTGGTGGCAAGGGCCCCAACTCCACTTAAGTACGAGAAGATGGCGCCGTGGCTGGCGCTGTACCCTGACGGTGAGGCAGCGGCAGTCCTGTCGTCAGGGTTGAGGGTGGGGTTTAGGATACCGGTTACTTCACAAGTAACCGGGTCCTCTGTCCACCGTAACCTAAAGTCAGCTTATGAGTTCCCGCACGTAGTGAGGGAGAAGTTGGCTAAGGAACTGAGGCTGGGGAGGGTGGTCGGCCCATTTCGGGAGCGACCAATCACGGATCTAGTAGTCTCTCCACTGGGAGTAGTTCCCAAGTGGGAGAAGGGGAAGTACAGGCTTATTCATCACTTGTCGTATCCCAAAGGGGCGTCAGTGAACGACGCGATAGATCCGGACCTTAGCTCTGTACACTATCAGTCCTTTGACGAGGCACTGGAGGTGGTTCGCTCTCAGGGTCGCGGGGCCTTGATGGCCAAGCTGGACATTGAGTCCGCTTTCCGCTTGCTCCCGCTTCATCCTTCCTCATTTCGGCTGATGGGGATGAAGTTCGAGGGTGAATTCTTTGTTGACAGGTGTTTGCCCATGGGCTGCTCCTTGTCATGTGCCCTTTTTGAATGCTTCAGCTCCTTCCTGCACTGGGTAGTGCAGAGGGCGTCTGGGGGCGGGGCCGTGGCCCACTACCTGGATGATTTCCTGCTGGTAGGGGGTCCAAATACTGACGAATGTGCGGCGTTGATGCGGGTGATGCAGGATGTTACAGCCGAGTTTGGGGTTCCGCTCGCACACGAGAAAACGCAGGGACCATGTACATTCCTAGGCATAGAGATCGACACTGTTGCATCCCTATGCAGGCTCCCAAAAGATAAAGTCGACCGCCTACTTCAATCAGCGTGTCGCGCGGAGCACATCTCCATTAAGGAGCTGCAATCTCTTCTGGGGTTGCTTAACTTTGCAGGGAGGGCGATCCCCATGGGGAGGGTCTTCAACCGCAGGTTAGAAGCTCAATTGAAAGGGCCTCGGACGCTTAGTCACAAGCGCCGGGTGACGGAGGAGATGAGGGACGACCTGAGAGTTTGGGAAAGGTTCCTGGTTCATTTTAACGGGGTCTGCCTTTGGAGAGACGGACCCATTTCCAATCAAGCCCTGCATCTGTTCACGGATGCTGCTGGCGGGTTGGGCTATGGAGCCTATTTGGACGGAGACTGGAGTGCGGAGCCATGGCCAGAGGGCTGGATTACCGCGGGCCTCACGCGTAACCTTGCATTGCTCGAACTCTTCCCTATTGTAGTAGCGGTAGAACTATGGGGAGAGAGGCTGTCCAATCGGTCAGTAATCTTCTGGTCAGACAATATGAGCGTGGTATACGCCATAAACAGGTTGTCAGCAGCCTCGCCGGTGGTGGTGACCTACCTCCGGCACCTGGTCTTGCGGTGTTTGCAGCTTAATGTTCGCTTCACAGCGCGGCACGTCCCAGGGGTAAGCAATGTGATAGCAGATGCCCTTTCAAGATTTCAATGGGATCAGTTTAGAAGGGTAGCCCCGAGGGCAGCAGCTGAGGGTCTAACGTGCCTTCTTTTCCTTTGGCAGCTGGCAGAGGTTGGGAGTCCATTCTCCCCCTGATCAGAGCATCGCTGGCTCCTAAGACGTGGGCTGCGTACTCGTCGCATTGGAGGGCGTGGGAGCGCTTCAGCGTGCAGAAGGGTTTCTTGTTGTGTCAGGCGTCTCAGGTACACGTTCTGGAATGGCTAGCGTGCTTGAAGCTTGAGGGTGTGTCCAGATTGTCAGCTCTGAGCAGGTTAGCGGCATTGTCATTTTTCAGCAAAGCTTTAGGTTTCAGGGACCATATGGGTACTTTCCTAGTAAGGTAGATCTTGAAGGGATGGGGCCGGATGGCCCCACCCGCGAAGGATCGGAGGGAGCCGATTATGACAGAAAGATTGCGCTCGCTGGTAGTAAATCTGGGGGCAGTGTGCAGTTCAGCCTACGAGGTGGTCTTGTTTCGGCTGCTTTCGCGCTGGCATTTGCGGGGGCGCTGAGGATAGGCGAAGTGGTCGCCTCCTCCACAAGAGGGGAGGTAGGCGGCATTAAAGTGGGGCACGTAAGGACCTCAGATGATTGCGTGCTACTGCTCATTCCCAGATCCAAAACGGATCAGGATGGGAAAGGGGCTTGGTTGCCTTTAGCCAGGCACGAATGCACGGAGTGCTGCCCGGTATCGAGCGTGGCGGATTATTGCCGTGTATGGCCGGGCGGAGGGCTGCAGTTCCTCATGCATGAGGACGGCAGTTCTCTTTCAGCCTTCCAGTTCCGCAAAGTGCTAGCCAAAGTGGCAGCGGCAGCGGGATTGGATCCGTCTAAGATTGCTCCACATTCATTCCCTATCGGGGCAGCGACTAGTGCTGCTGCCGGTGGGTCGTCGCAGACGGTCATTAAGAAAATGGGGCGTTGGAAGTCGGAGCGATATAGGGGCTACATTCGCCCGTTGAATGCTTAGTTGATGGGGGCGCGTAAGGTGCGTGACCTCTTGATACCTTCCCGGCCGGGCGGGGGGGGGGTGAGAAGGGGTGTATTGCTAGTGGTTGTTTGTCACCGTTTCATTGTCCCCATCCATGTTGTTATAGGTACAGTAAAGACCCCAGTGCGCGTGTGGATTATTGGGCACTCCTTTATCCACTGGGCGGCTATCAGGGCGCATCATTCCCCGGGAGGGCAGCAGCTAGGATTGGCGGCATCCAGGGCTAACATTCGCTGGCTCGGGCGCAGGGGTCTTAATTGGAGTGAGCTCCCCGCTCTGTTACAGGATGCGCATAGGAGGTGGGGAAAGCCTCAAGTGATTGTTGTGCATCTGGGCGGAAATGACTTGGGATCCATTCCCGTGTTGGATTTAATTTGGGTTATGGTTGCGGACATTAAGTGGGTGTGCACATGGCTTCAGGATGTGCGGATAGGTTGGTCTAACGTGGTTGCACTGCTGCGTTGGCGTCACATTGTGACACAGAGGGCAGCGTACAATGTCCGCAAGAAAGTTAATAGGGAAGTGGGAAGAGCGGTCACGGCCGTGGGAGGTTTCGTCATCAGGCATGACACTATTACGGCCGACAAGAAGGCCCTTTACCGACCGGATGGGGTTCACCTGGCGGACGTCGGGTTGGACATTTTCCTGGCTGACCTTAAGAAAGCCATCTCATCGGTTGTTTAAAATGGACACTCGGTAGGACATTAGTTAGTTTTCAAAGTCCTGTGCTATGGTTGGCATCCGACCGTTGTTAACACAGCGTTATTTATATAAAAAAAAAAAAAAAAAAGTTGAATTTGGTTGTGTGTTATATTGTTATATTGTTATTTAAGGGCTATGTTGGTTAAGTGTGGCGGCAAGAGGATCATCTTTTGTGGCGGTCGGGCAAGGCCCTGGGAGCAGGCGCAGTGTGAGCAGAGTGACGGCCCGAACACAGGGAGAGGTGTCGCCCACTAAGTGCCGGCTTAGGGGTTCCTCTCCCCCTTTTAAAGAGCTGCAGGCCGAAGAGCTCTCCAAAATCTCTCTCACTGTGCCAATGAGCGTGCGCAACCCCTGTGCCACGCTGCAGACATTGGAGGGGCCTTGTCCGTCAATAAGTAGGGGTTAGTTAGCTAGAAGAAGATGCCGCCACCAACTGGAATGAACTTGTTACAAGTTCAGTGATAGGTTGATTTGAGCTGCCTAATTATTGGCTAAGATTAGGCAGAATTCAATTTGTTTAATAAACGCGACCGTGACCGGTCTTTTCCCCAAGCAGTTGTGTTGTGTTTTTATTGAAAACGTAGGACGTAATAGGAGGTTTATCCCTTATGGAAGTGGAAGGCCCTCTAGTGGGCCTGTAGCAAAATTAAGGGATAGCTGACTTGAAGTCTGGAGGGTTCTAGAAGTGTGTGTATGCTACAATGTTGCAAATGTGTGGGAGGGTGTACCTCTTGCCTTTATAGGGTCCTGTTCCAGTGGATTCGGCCTCTTCCTGCCTCCAGACTTCGAGGAGAACTTTCCCCGCCCGCCCGTCCCTGGAAGAAGGTATGTGGCGGCAAGTTAGGTTGAGGGTAAGTCTGTCCTCGGCGGGGGTAGGTTTATTTGAACCAGCCCCATAAGCCCGAGGTTGTAAGATAGTCATCCACCTCTCTCATTCGTGTTGGACGACTCGTTTGGAGAGGATGCCTTACTGGGTTGGTGAAATTGTGCCCTAGCTGGCGGTCGGGCAAGGCCCTGGGAGCGGGCGCAGTGTGAGCAGAGTGACGGCCCGAACACAGGGAGAGGTGTCGCCCACTAAGTGCCGGCTTAGGGGTTCCTCTCCCCCTTTTAAAGAGCTGCAGGCCGAAGAGCTCTCCATAACAAAATCTCTCTCACTGTGCCAATGAGCGTGCGCAACCCCTGTGCCACGCTGCAGACATCGGAGGGGCCTTGTCCGTCAATAAGTAGGGGTTAGTTAGCTAGAAGAAGATGCCGCCACCAACTGGAATGAACTTGTTACAAGTTCAGTGATAGGTTGATTTGAGCTGCCTAATTATTGGCTAAGATTAGGCAGAATTCAATTTGTTTAATAAACGCGACCGTGACCGGTCTTTTCCCCAAGCAGTTGTGTTGTGTTTTTATTGAAAACGTAGGACGTAATAGGAGGTTTATCCCTTATGCAACTGTACATATGAAAATGAGAAAAATAAGAAACTGTGATTAGTGTAAACTAAGGAAATACACATGACCCCCCATTTCTGAGTCCACTCCATCCATTCACAATAAGACACAACCAACTTTATGGGGAAGAAAAGGCCGCAGCCTGTTTATTAAATCAACAACACAAGTTAAACTTTATCAACATTACAACCTCTTATCTAACAATCCACCCAGTGCTTGCTTTTAACCTCTCCATAAGCCCCCACCCCTTTTCAGGGGCGGGGCGTCCACCATCACTTTTCACTTTCTCTTACCGACAGAAGTACCAGCCACTATCTATCAGGCGTAAGCCTCAACAGATCACAGCAAGCACCCCGCCGTAGCTGCGACAACCATCCTAGTTTCCATTCCTGGGGAGGGAGGGCGGGAAAACTTCCCCCTTCCGTGCTGCTCCCAACTCTGCAACTGACAGCTCTCAGCAGGGGAGGAGTATTTATCTCCTCCCATCACTCTCCACCCCCACAGCGGAGCCTACCATCGCTCCCATAAAGTGGGGGTCAAATAGCCCTTTTCTTCCATGCGTCCGCCGGGCTAGTCTTGACCCCCCATTTCTGAGTCCACTCCATCCATTCACAATAAGACACAACCAACTTTATGGGGAAGAAAAGGCCGCAGCCTGTTTATTAAATCAACAACACAAGTTAAACTTTATCAACATTACAACCTCTTATCTAACAATCCACCCAGTGCTTGCTTTTAACCTCTCCATAAGCCCCCACCCCTTTTCAGGGGCGGGCGTCCACCATCACTTTTCACTTTCTCTTACCGACAGAAGTACCAGCCACTATCTATCAGGCGTAAGCCTCAACAGATCACAGCAAGCACCCCGCCACCACTCGCCTTCAGCGAGTACCGCCACCCCGGGCTAAGGCCTTTTCGATCCCCTCCTTAATAGTGAAATTAAATAGGTGCAGACCAACTTCATTCAAATGGACCCCATCCTTCAAGTAGAAACACTTGCCCGACTCCCCTTCAAACTCCACGTGCCTAATGCTCACTCCGCCCAGCTTCCTAACATACCCACTGACCGTCCTATTTACCTTCCTTCTGGATGCTTCCAAATCTATCCCACTCTTCATTTCCCACAGCAAATCCTTCTGAGGCATCCACCCTAAGTCATTCCCTCCCACATGGAGGACCAACAACTGAGGGGGTTCAAACACCCTTGCATATTCTGATACCTTCCCGACCACCTGCGCCCACTTCATTCCTCGAACCCCCAACCAACGTAAATGCACCTGATCCCTGGAGAACCCCAACTGCAACCCATTGTCCTTAACAGCTGCCTCTTTCCTCGCCCAAAATATGTAGGAGTGCCCTAAGATCCAGCAAGACACCGGCCCTGTCAAATAAAGCAAAAAATTATCACTTGTCAGTAAACCCCTGGCTGCACCACCAACCCTTGCCTCACGTACCCTTGAAACCTTTCAGACCTCCATCTGCCAATCTTTCTGATCACCCCCCCATCCAAACCTAAGGATGCTGCTTCCGTCGCTGCCCCAATCCGGAATGAATGGGAACTGAAGTCTTCCCCTCTCAACCCCATCGCCACTAATGCCTTACGCACCACCGCCACAAATTGGTACCTAGATAAGGGCTTTCCATCACTGTGAACCAACAGTGGACCCGATAAATTATTAGACACCTCAAAAAATTCCCGAACCGACCCAACCGGACAGCAACGGCCCCCAATCTCCCTCAGTACAACCATAGCACCTCTCCCTTCCTGGTCCGTCTTGGACTTTCTCACCCAAAGCTCCACCGAATCTCCCTTCAACACCACGTCCTGCCTTGCCAAGCCTCCTACGTCCCCCCGATTCCTCCCCATCAGCTCCGATACCCTAAATGCTCCGAAAAAAGCCAGCACACTTGCCATCTTGAATAATTTTTCTTCGTAACTTGAAGAACAAATACCCCCCAGCCTTCCAATCACACCTTCTAATATGGCGAATGTTAGCGGCCGCCTCCCATCCGCCCGCAACTTCCTCTTACACAGACTCCTCACCGCCATCCTTACCACAAAGAATTTTGTCAAATCTACCTGTCCCAACAGTTTGAACAGGAACGCCAAAGCTGCCATCCTCCTCCGTATTTCTGAGGGCGACAGCCCTTCTGTCCCCCAGCATTTTATCCACTCCACCAAAGTTCTCATCCCTTCCTCCACAGTACCGTCTTGATAATCCTGCTCCATCCTATTCCTCCACAACTTCCACACTCGGACGTAAGCCCTCCATGTGTTAGGAGCTAACGCCCCCTGTACCAGACTCAATGTTCCTGACAGCCAAGCTGCCAAAGATCCTCTGGGCACTCCCGGCCTTCCGCATCCGCCCCTGGAGCCACCTCTCGAAATCGATCCCACTGAAACCGGGATAAAGAATCAGCAATCACATTAAGACTTCCAGGGACATGCACCGCCCTCCATGATACATTACACCTCAAGCATTCCAACACAAATGCCCTTAGTAAACGGATCACAGCCGGAGAATTCGCTGTCAAGCGATTAATCGCCCATACCACCCCCAAATTGTCAGAGTGGAAACAAACCCTTTTGTCCCTGAGGTGGTCAGGCCAAATTCTCAACGCTACCACCAATGGGAACAACTCCAGAAATGTCAGATTCTTTGTCAGCCCCCATTCCACCCAGGCCTCCGGCCAGGCCCCCGCACACCACATACCATTCAGGAAAGCCCCAAAGCCATGAGCACCCGATGCATCTGTAAACAAACACAATTGGTCGTCCGACCAACCGACCTCCTGGATCAACAGAGCTCCATTGAAATCTTCCAAAAAGATTTTCCAAATCTTCAAATCCTCCTTCATATCTGCCGATATGCGGATGTGAAATTTTGGATTCGAAACACCAGCTGTAGCCAGAGACAATCTGCGACAGAAAATCCGCCCAATGGGAATAATCCGACTAGCAAAATTTAATTTACCCAACAGCGATTGAAGTACCTTAAGCAAGACCTTCTTCTTGCTCAGGATCCCGTCAATCACCTCCCGCAGATCCCGGACTTTGTCCTCCGGGAGTCTGCATTCCATTCTGACCGAATCAATCTCAATCCCCAGAAAACTCAAGGTCGTTGCCGGGCCCTCCGATTTTTCTTCTGAAATCGGAATACCGAATTCTTGTGCCACCTCACCAAAAACCGCTACAAGGAGCTCACATATACCGGACCCAACCGGGCCCACAAAGAGGAAATCGTCCAAGTAATGTACTACTGAGACCTTCCCCGACCTCTTCTTCACCACCCACTCCACGAACGAGCTGAACCTCTCAAAATATGAACAGGAAATTGAACAGCCCATCGGGAGGCAAAGGTCAACATAGAACCGTTCTTCAAAATTGCACCCCAAGAGGTGATGGGACCTCGGGTGAACAGGCAATAATCTGAAAGCGGATTCAACATCCGCCTTCGCCAAGAGGGCTCCCCGGCCCGCCTTCCTCACTACCGAAATTGCCTTGTCAAAAGAGGCATACTTCACTGATACCAATTCCGGGTCAATGCCATCATTCACTGATATACCCCGCGGGTAAGATAAATGATGTATCATCCGGAATTGCCCCGGGGTCTTCTTAGGGACTACCCCCAAAGGAGACACCCTTAGCCCCGGGAACGGAGGTAGCCTGAATGGGCCAGCCATCCTCCCCAGTTTGATTTCTTTCCCCAGCTTCTCCCTCACCACCTCCGGAAATTCCCTCGCTGACTTTAAATTTCCTGTGAAAGACGGCCCCTCTTGCTCCTTAAAAGGAATCAAAAATCCTGAACTAAATCCCGTTAAGAGCAATTCCGCGTCCCCAGCGTGTCCCCGCTCATTGGCGTATGCCTCGAGCCACGGGACCATCTCTTTTACTTTCACCGGCGTCCGTGCCCGGTACACCCATTTCCCCTGGCCTGTTACCCATCCTGTTCTTTCGGAAACATTTAGCCCCGGAATGGATCCCTCCACACACCGAACACTCATGTTTGTATTTACACAAGGATCCAAACTTACATTGCCCTTCATTAAACTGGAAACACAGCCCTTTACGGATAGCTGTTCCAGTTCCTGCGCTGGCTCCCGGGATGCTCCCCGACTGCCCTGGACTCCGAAAGGAACGAACCCCCCTCAATGGGGTCATCATTTCTAACCAAATCCCCATATCCCTATCGTCCCACCGCATCTCCGGACGAACTGCCATTCGCTGCCTAAATCCCTCATCATACCTCCACCAGGCCATTCCCCCATAGGTCCCAAAGGCACTAGCTATCTCCTCATAATAGCAAAAAAGGGAAGCCCCTTGATCGGGGAACTTTTCACAAAAGACACTAGCTAAAATCCGAAAGGCCCGAGACCAATTCGCAAATGTCTTGGGCAACTTCCTCCATCTTTTCTTTCTTTCCTCCTCCTCCTTTTTCCCTTTCTCCTTCTCATCCTCTTTCACCTCTAAAACATGTTCCAAGGGCAACAGGGAGAATATCTCCACAAATTCCCTCTTCCCTATCTTTTCCCGCAACTCGGCCGTGAGATGGATACCCAATGGGCCCACCGAGCATAAACAAGGCCTCCTAAGCGCCCCTTCCGGAACTTTAACCACTTCCTTACTCGTAGCCGGTGACTCACCTGCTATCGCAACCCCGCTACTCAGCGCTGCCACCGGCCCTACTGGTCCCTGCGTCCCTGCTGCTACTCCCGTCGCTACTACACCCTGCGTCACCGAACCAGGGGCCACCCATGCCGCCGCAACAGGAACACCCCCACTGCTAGGCTTCTCCAATGCCGCCAACAACCCCTTCAGACCTGCCAATATCATGCCTCTCTCACCACTCTCCACACCAGTCACTCCTGGAGCACCCCCAGCCGTACCCTCACCTGTAGGCTGCTGCTCCGTCACTGGGATTTGTGTCGACTCCGTCCCTTGTTCCCTCCTCTGTTCTCTCCTTCCGCCTTCAGGACATCTGCTGTCGTCCAATCTCCTACGTACGTCGTCTTGTCTGGCAGGAGAACGTCCCCTGCCGTGCCTGCTCCTGTCCCGCTCTCTTTCCCCCCGCCCTTGGGGCGGCGACCCAGACCTGCCTCCTCCTTGAGGCCGCCGTATCGGCGATCTTGACCTCCGGCGACCGCCGGAGCCTCCAACCCTGATTGCGGGCGATGCACCCCTCCTACCTGCACCTACAGACTGTGAAGAAGACATAGTCAAAACACCCCTAGCCCCCCCTTCTTCCCCCCGGCCTCCCTCCCCTTCCCCTTGCCCCACCCCTACTGCACTCCGTTGAGGAGACAACAATTGAAGAAGCTGCACCAGGGTAGACATACCCCCTACCTGGCCAACCGTACGTGAACCCGACGATGTTCCCTCCAATGGGTCCTCCTCATCAAAGTTCCCACTGGCCTCCAACTCTAATGGTGGATCCGTGATGTCCTCCTGCCGTTCCCCAGTGTCATTCCTTCTGGCTTCCGCAGCCACCACACCCCTCCTGTTTCCCGCAGCATTCCCTGTAACCAGAAGAAAAATTAATCCCCTGCACCCTAACCTGCCCCTTATAGCACCCCCCCACTTTACCTCCCCCTCCTAACCCCTCGTGATCCTTCCCAGCTGCCCAGCTGGCCTCCCTATAATCACCCTCCGACAGGCCCCCTGCCCCTTCCCCTCAATCAAACCCATTCATACCTACCTATCTCACTACTACCACCCCTACCCTGCTCAAACCATTATATTAAACCTTCCAATGGCATACACCTCCTGATTCCTTTTTTTTTTTTTTTTTTTTTTTTTTAATATATATAACCCGCCCCACCTGTCACCCAAGGACCTCCTCGCCTCCCTACTCCTACAAATCTTTGTGCCTACTTTCGACCATACCTTAACCAATCTCCCCCACTACCATTTCCCTGTTCCTCCCAGCGTGCTAGGGAGCCACCACCTTCCCCGTCCCTCCTTGTCAAACCTCCTTCACCACTCCCCTCCCCCTTTCAGCTTCTTGCTGCCCGCCTCCGCTCAGCCAATCCTAGTAACCCCTCCCCCTACTACCATACCCACCTGCACCCCTTACCAAGTCTACACCCATCTCCCCGCCACCCACCCCGAATAAATAAAGCTCTCCTCACCTCAGATACCCCCTTTGTCCCTCCACGTCAGCCCCCACTCCCTGCTATCGCAAACCCCTTACCACGCTGCCAAGGCTCACAATAACCCCCCCACCCCCGTTAATTCCCTTAATAGGCCCAAACCTAACCTCACAACCGTCATATACCAAAAAACACCAGGCCCTAACCCCCCCCTCCCCACCACAAGAATATTGCCTCCAACACACCACTACCTGTAGCCTTATTCCGGCTCCCGGCCTCTGCTCCCTGAATCTAAATACCAGGAATCCACTCTTCCCCCCCCTCCTTAAACTAAATCACACTGAGCCGGAACCCTACTTATCCCTTCTAAACTGCCCCCTCCCTTTGCCTGTCCATAACGGCCTCCCGGCCCTTGAAGCCCCCCCCGGAGCCTTATCCCGGCTCCCCACCCATCCTTTGGATTGTATCCATTTAACCCCACACGTCACCCATGTGCTCCACCTTCCCCGTTACCCTCCACACACTATGGCCTCCACATTCCCCCATGCTTGCTTTGCCGCCCAATCTGCGATAGCTCAGCGGCACTCACCTTCGTCCACGCCACCGGTCCCGCTCCTCAACGATCTCCGTCTGCCTCTTCCAGCGCCCGGTTCCTCCTGACGCCGTTCGCCAATGACGTCAGCCACCGGCGCCGTGCTAGGCTGCGACTCGGCCCCACCTCCTCCTCGACGACTTCTCCCACCATCCGGCCTCACATCTGTCTCCGCCGGCCGCCCAGGCCCCGCACTCCCTCTTCTGGACCTGGCGGCGTCGATCTCCGGACTCAGGCGCTCCGGTGGCCGCGACCTCCTGGCTGGCCATCCTCTGGTCCCGCTCCTCGCCGACTCTCCAACCGGAACACCAACCGCCGCCACACCTCCGCTCAGCCGCTCCCGGATCCAGTCTTCGCCGTTCTGCCTGGCGACCGCCAGCAACTCTGACAGCAGGGCTTCCATCCGACTTCAGGTAAGACACTTCAGGTGAGTAAAAACTTCCCCCTTCTGTGCTGCTCCCAACTCTGCAACTGACAGCTCTCAGCAGGGGAGGAGTATTTATCTCCTCCCATCACTCTCCACCCCCACAGCGGAGCCTACCATCGCTCCCATAAAGTGGGGGTCAAATAGCCCTTTTCTTCCATGCGTCCGCCGGGCTAGTCTATACATTTTGTAATAATTATGCATGCAATGTATAATGGTTACAGTGCAATGTAGTAATGGTTTTGATGAGGTAAAAACTGTTACACATTTACAAAGAACTTGAGTGTACATTAAACATTTATTATGCTTGGCCTTTCATGGGCGTAACCTATTCTGTACAGTGAAAACTTACAGTTTTCAGTGAAAAAAGCAGCTCAATAGATTAAAAGTTAGAAATATCATCATTGAAATAAAAAAAAAACATTTTCAAAGCGTGGAAACTTTGTAAAGCTTCCTATCGTAAATGGGAAAAGTTGTGACCACTTTCTTCTTTGAGATAATTTATGTCCCATAATATTATCTTGTCTCTAAAAAGAAAACATGCCAAATGAAAGGAATTTTATTTTAAAAATAAACAGTTAGTTAATGTATGTAGGGCCAAATTACAAGTGGTGTGCTATCGATAGCATTGGACGCAATACACAATATTGATGGACTGCGTTATTATTAGTGCGCAACTTGATATTACAAGTCCATCGTAAAGCCCATTAGCCAGAGAAGGGTTGGCACGGTTGACTTTGCTTGAGCACAACCTACACTTTCCATAGAGATTGCAAATGTGCTAACCTGTGCTCATATTACAATTTGAAAATTATAGTTAGCGCTCAAACAAAAGCTGAAACTGTGCTAGAATATTTAGCGCAATTTGAGACCTGAAGTAAAAAATAAGGATTAAAAAAACACATTAAAATAAAGTATTACACACACATATACACATTTTAATAAAAATAGATAATTTTTCATATTAATAAAAGTTTTAAAAGTGTTTGACTGGAAAAGGCTCCAATGTATATATATATATATATATATATATATATATATATATATAAATATGTGTGTGTATATATATATATATATATATATATATATATATATATAATTGTTGTTATTGTTCTTTACTTATAAAGCGCCAACAGATTCCGCAGCCCTGTCTATGGGTGCAAAGATAAAAGTACAGTACAATACAATATAAAAGATACCAGAAAAAGTTTAATAAACAAATACAGGGGGAATTGAGGGCCCTGTTCCTGTGGGAACTTACAATCTAGATACACGTGTATTTAAGTGTTTATATGTGTAAATATGTATGTGCACACATATATACCTACAGTATATGCACATAAATACACATATATACACTTTTGAGCCCTTCCCAGTCAAATACCTTGAAACATGCAATATGAGCTTTTTTAATCTTTAACCCCTTAATGACAAGTGACGTACCAGGTACGTCCTGCAAAAACTTGCAGTTAGTGACAATGGACGTACCTGGTACGTCACTTGTCTAAGAGAGTGCTGGAAGCGATCGCAATCGCTTCCAGCAGCTCTCAGGGTATTGCAGTGATGCCTCGATATTGAGGCATCCTGCAATACCCTTTAGAAAGCATCCGATGCAGAGAGAGCCACTCTGTGGCCCTCTCTGCACCGGTAGCGATGCGGCCGTTCGTTGGTGGGTGGGAGCTTACAGGGAGGAGGGTGGGCGGCCCATCGCTACCCGGCATCCGGTTCCTTCAAGTGTATTGTGCACGCCGGATGCCGGGAGCGTGCGGGGGCTGCGTGCACGCGCGCGCGCGCGTGTGTGTGTGCGCGTGCGCGCGCGCGCGCAGCAATCACTAGCACTGCCACCAATGAATTTAGGTAAGAGGGAGGGGGGCAGAATTTTGATCACGATCTGGATCTGGGGGGGGTGGGGGGGGGTGGTTGGGGCAGCTACACTACAGAAAAAATAAAACATGTCACAAAACAAAACACTTTTTTTGGGGGGGAAAACTGGGTACTGGCAGACAGCTGCCAGTACCCAAGATGGTGGCAATTAGGTAGGTGGGGAGGGTTAGAGAGGTGTTTGGGGGGGATCAGGGAGGTTGGGGGTTAAGGCAGGGGTCCATCACAGCTGAATAATTTAAAAAAAAAAAAAAAAAAAAAAAAACACCTTTTATTTTAGTACTGGCAGACTTTCTGCCAGTACTTAAGATGGCGGGGACAATTGTGGGGTGGGGGAGGGAAGAGAGCTGTCTGGGAGGGATCAGGGGGTGGGATGTGTCAGGTGGGAGGTTGATCTCTACACTAAAGCTAAAATTAACCCTGCAAGCTCTCTACAAGCTACCTAATTAACCCCTTCACTGCTGGGCTTAATACAAGTGTGGTGCGCAGCAGCATTTAGCGGCCTCCAAATTGCCAAAAAGCAACGCCAAAGCCATATATGTCTGCTATTTATGAACAAAGGAGATCCCAGAGAAGCATTTACAACCATTTGTGCCATAATTGCACAAGCTGTTTGTAAATAATTTAAGTGAGAAACCTAAAATTGTGAAAAATGTCACTTTTTTTTTTATTTGCTCGCATTTGGCGGTGAAATGGTGGCATGAAATATACCAAAATGGGCCTAGATCAATAGTTTGGGTTGTCTACTACACTACACTAAAGCTAAAATTAACCCTTCAAGGTCCCTACAAGATCCCTAATTAACCCCTTCACTGCTGGGCATAATACACGTGTGGTGCGCAGCTGCATTTAGCGGCCTTCTAATTACCAAAAAGCAACGCCAAAGCCATATATGTCTGCTATTTCTGAACAAAGGGGATCCCAGAGAAGCATTTACAACCATTTGTGCCATAATTGCACAAACTGTTTGTAAATAATTTCAGTGAGAAACCTAAAGTTTGTGACAAAATTTGTGAAAAAGTGAACAATTTTTTTTATTTGCTCGCATTTGGCAGTGAAATGGTGGCATGAAATATACCAAAATGGGCATAAATCAATACTTTGGGTTGTCTTCTAAAAAAAAATATATACATGTCAAGGGATATTCAGGGATTCCGGACAGATATCAGTGTTCCAATGTAACTAGCGCTAATTTTGAAAAAAAGTGGTTTAGAAATAGCAAAGTTCTACTTGTACTTATTGCCCTATAACTTGCAAAAAAAGCAAACAACATGTAACCATTGGGTATTTCTAAACTCAGGACAAAATTTAGAAACTATTTAGCATGGGTGTTTTTTGGTGGTTGTAGATGTGTAACATATTTTGGAGGTCAAAGTTAGAAAAAGTGTGTTTTTTTCCATTTTTTCCTCATATTTTATTATTTTTTTTTTAGTAAATAATAAGATGTGATGAAAAAAATGGTATCTTTAGAAAGTCCATTTAATGGCGAGAAAAACGGTATATAATATGTGTGGGTACAGTAAATGAGTAAGAGGAAAATTACAGCTAAACACAAACACTGCAGAAATGTAAAAATAGCCATTGTCATTAAGGGTAAGAAAACTGAAAAATGGTCCGGTCATTAAGGGGTTAATGTCTTTTAATGTGTTTTGAAAATAAAATTTTAAAATTAATGTTTCTACATCTATCTGAAAATGGAGGAGTTTAATCTCATGATTTTATCTCCACCATAATTTTTATGAATTTCCATTTATCTGTACATACAATATATTTCTCTATTTATATCAAAATCTGTATGTATTCATACATATACTGTATATAGGTATATATATATATATATATATATATATATATATATATATATATATATATATATTTTACAAAAAATATTAATGTATTTAGAAATATCTATTTAACAACAAAAACACATTTTCTTCTATGTGAAGAACATAGGAAATTAAAGTATTCCTAACACCTTCTGGTTTAGTCCAATTTCAGGTTTGAGCAAACCAGCGTGCGATAACACATAGTTTTTCTAGCACGCCCTATAGAAGTCTATTAGGAGAATGTGTTAGTGTGGTCTCAGTATCTGAAGTCAGTATGCCTCTGTCTTTTGCTTGCTCTCTAACTTTTTACTTCCAACTTGTAATAACGAAAAAAATAGTGTGCCACTTGTAATCTGGCCCATAATAAACTATTTTACATTATAATGCATATAACTGCATAAAACACCATATATATATATATATATGTGCACAGTATACCCATAATGCCCATCTTAAAGGGACACGCAAGTCAATATTAAACTTTCATAATTCAGATAGAACACACCATTTTAAACACTTTTCCAATTTACTTCCATTAACAAAATGTGCACAGCCTTTTTATATTTACTCTTGTTGAGCCACCAGCTCCTCCTGAGCATGAGCAAGAATTCATAGAATATATGTTTATGCATTTGTAATTAACTGATTGCTGTCACATGTTACAAGAAGAGTGGAAACATACATAACTTTGAAAGTGTATAAACTTAAAGGGAGTAAGGGACATGAAAACCAAAATGTTTATTTTATGATTCAGATGGAACATACATTTTTAAACAACTTTACAGTTTACTTCTTTTATTAGTTTTGCTTCATTCTCTTCATATACTTTGTTGAAGTAGCAGCAATATTTTTTAACATAATGGAAATCAAGAATTCATGATATACCGTATTGATGCACATCAAAATGTACTTGGTGTTTTATTAAAACACAACCCTTATTTGTTATTCATGTTTATACTTTGTTATCCAGTTCTAATGATCACTTAAAGGACCAGTCAACACAGTACATTTGCATAATCAACAAATGCAAGATAAGACAATGCAATAGCACTTAGTCTGAACTTCAAATGAGTAGCAGATTTTTTTTTTCTGACAGTTTTAAAAGTTATGTCTATTTCCACTCCTCCTGTACCATGTGACAGCCATCAGCCAATCACAAATGCATACATGTTTTATTCTGTGAATTCTTGCACATGTAGGAGCTGGTGACTCAAAAAAGTTTAAATATAAAGAGACTGCAAATTTTATTGTGAATTGGAAAGTTGTTTAAAATTTCATGCTCTATATGAATAATGAACATTTAATTTTGACTTGAGTGTCCCTTTAATTCTTGATCAAGTAGTTGGTAAGACAAATTTCTAAGTAATATACTTTTTCGTGACTGTCCCAGCTACTAAACAGTTTTTTCTTATATTGAAGACAAAGTAAATAACTCCTAATAAAAGTTACTATGCAAGCTAAGATATTTTAAATGAATGCAAAGCAGCAGTGATGTGGATCCATTTTTGTGCCAGGCAGATAAGGATAATCAGTTTATAGATGGCAGGTAATATTACAGCATTAACATTCAGATATGCTCCCTTTCATAAGAATAAAATACATTTATTGTCTTGCCTTTTATTTGCAATATGATTCTTAGCCTTGCTCTAGACGTAGTGAATTACTGGATGCATTTTCCCATTTTAAGTTACTAGGACATACCTTCAAATGGGTAAGAAATGCTATACTTCAAGAACTGTAATAACAGTAGCTTTTAAAACTATGTTTGGATTTCTGCCCAGAAAAAGATCAATTTGATTGCTCAAAATATCATGTTTCATTAACTAGTTATTCATATTTTGTCTTTTAAAGAACATGATGCTTTGAGTAGAAAAAAAATATGTATAGAACAGGATTGTCTAATTTTATGATCACCCAGACATTTAGATTTCTTTTTCTGCTGATATATAAGCTGGGTATTCATTTTCAAACAAACAATTTATTTCTTATTGATCAACTCTTTTCAATTCCATTTAAGAAATATGAGTCTTTGTTATATTTTTGATTTTTTATGTTTTAAATTTTCTTAGAGTGTTGATTTTCTAGTTTTTTATAAAAATTGGTTTTACATATTAAAGGCAGATTTAGATAACAAAGTACTTTAAATATCAGAATGAAATCAGGGGCGGTATATGTGCAGTCACCAACAACTGGCCATGTTCATCTCAGGATCCCCTGTGTTGCCCAATTTCCGTAGTCTTGATCTCTTAAAAATCTATTTTGGCACATTGCAAAAGTCATTTTTTGACTGCTGTTTTTGGAGATTTTAGTGTCAATGCCTTTAAACGAACTGCTGTTGGAGGCTGATAATATCGAATAGTCAGAAATATTTAATTGTCCTATTGAAAGAAATCTAGCCTATCATCTTGTTGAAGACTATCCAAGTTATAAAGTACGTAGATTCTTAATGTAATGTTAGGAGGAACTGGCAATTTATACAAGCCTTAGGGGCATATTTATCAAGCTCTGTACAGAGCTTGATGCCCAGTCTTTTTGGTGAGCCTTCAGGCTAGCTGGAAACAGAAGTCATGAAGCAGCAGTCTAAAGACCGCTGCTCAATAACCTTTCCACTTGCTCTGAGGCGGCGGACAGAAATCAACCCGATCAAATACGATCAGGTTGATTGACACCCCCTGCTAGCGGCTGATTGGCCGCAAATCTGCAGGGGGCAGTATTGCACCAGCAATTCACAAGAACTGCTGGTGCAATGATAAATGCCGTCAGCGTATGCTGTCGGCATTTATCGATGTGCAGCAGACATGATCCGCTATATCGAATCATGTCCACTCGCACCATCATAAATAGACCCCATAGGGCTCCATGTACTAACCGGCGGGCGGACAGCTTCTTAACTCGCGAAGCTGACTGCCTGACTTCTCTACACATGGGCAGCGGATCTGTTTATCTGCTTGGCCGTATGTATCATTACACACTCATTGGAGTGTGTAATGCCCGCCCCTTCATTCGTGAAACCAATCTCATGACTGAAGGGGCTGTCAATCACCAAGAGCAAGCGAGCTCTCAGTGATTTTCCCTCACCACCTCAGAGGTGGCGTAGGGTGTAAGAAGCAGTTGTATAATGACCGCTGCTTCTTACATTGCGGGAAGCATGCTCAGATATGCAAACCTGCCCCGCAAGGGCTCCGGAGCAGCTTTTGCTGCTTTGTACATGGAGCCCATAGTGTTTACGAAAAACTAAATGTGATTACTCTTGCTGGGGTTTATTCATTTGCCAGAGTCAACAACATAAAGCATCCCTTAGTGCTGGAGGGGCAGGTACCCGTGAACATCATTCCCTAGTTCCTAAATTCACATTTCTATGCAATGTCCTTATATGGTACAATAAAGTTGATACAACATGTGGTGTTGTTTTTTTAAATCAGACAGCTCCAAAATCTGTGCTTATTATTCTTTTGAGTGCTATTTAGTGCATATTTCAGACTTTGTATTATGGAGGTGAAAAGCATCCTTCCAAAAATAATAACTAATAAACTCAATTGAATATAATAAAAACATATCACACACTTCTTAGTTGCTGGTAATATATTTTGCTCATATCACAATTTCAAACCATTTATAAAACCCATAAACATCTAGAATACAGAAATCAGTATGTTCTTTCATAAATTCAATGATGTTGTGTATTGTGAAATGGAAAATTAATCAAAATGGCATGAAGTTGGTGATTGCTATGTTTTTAACCTGAATAAACTAGATTACTAATAAAAACACTGGATTGGAAGGGATTTTAAAAATGTTTCAAAAAATTAACCAAGATTGCATACATTTTTTTCCCCAGGTGGATTGTAATGGAGACTTCAAAAAATGAATGCTTGGTACTATCCTTAATTATATATTCAAACTAAAATATATATTAATATATTATATACAACATTCTACAGTTGAACATACAATTTTCCTAAATGATGTTTGAATGAATTGTTATGTTATACAATGATCATCTATTTTGGAAAATTGATTATTATCAGTTACAAATTATCATGTCTAAATCAATTTGCCTATATCAATTTTGTTTATCTAAAGTTCTAGCAATGGTAATCTATTTGTTTGTCCAAAACCATGGTGTAAAGCTTCCACAATGACCTTCTATATACTCTGTCTAATGATTTCATATTTTGCTAGAAAAATATAAAATAAAATAAAAAAATACTAATTTTGAAACATTTTGAAAAATATGGAAGCTGCACTGTTTACTTTTTAACCCATATTATAGAACTATGAAAAAATGAAGAAATATATATATATATATATATATATATATATATATAACATTTTCCAAATATGTTTTTTTATATATATATATATTTATATTTTCATTTTTTTACTATTTGGGTCTCCATTACAATCCACCTGGGAAAAACAATTTAATAAAGCTTGGGTGATTGTTCTTTCAATATTTTTTAAATCCCTTCCAATCTAGTGTTTGAATTAAAAAAAAAATATTAATTTTGCATACAATAAAACAGGAAAATCTGGTTAAAAACAAAACAATTAACAATCTCATACCATTTTGATTAATTTTACATTTCACAAAACACAAACACAGAGATCATAAATGAATATGCTGATCTATATTTATAGGTTTAACATAGTAACATAGTAGAT
The DNA here is from genome assembly GCF_027579735.1 of Bombina bombina. Classification (NCBI taxonomy): domain Eukaryota; kingdom Metazoa; phylum Chordata; class Amphibia; order Anura; family Bombinatoridae; genus Bombina; species Bombina bombina. The sequence continues at coordinate 453,308,289 of NC_069504.1, read as the reverse complement.
GAGGTTGAAAAAAGACCATCGAGTTCAACCTATACAAATCTAAAATACTTACAAAAAGCTCCAGTTAAAACTAAATAATCCCACTAAAAGGTGACCCATTTAATACTAGCAATCATATCCATGCATTTTTTTTTCTAGACAGAAATGTATCCAATTTTTAAATGTATCTAGGGTATTGGCATTCACTACCTCCTTTGGTAATGAGTTCCACAATTTTATTGCTCTTACAGTGAAAACATGTTTCCGTTGCAGGAGATTAAATCTCCTTTCCTCCAACCTTAAATTGTGACCTCTTGTCACAAACAATTTTCTTGGAATAAACAGAGCTTCTGCCATCTCTGTATATTGGCCTTGAATATATTTATATAAAGAAATCATGTCACCTCTCAAGCATCTTTTTTCTAAAGAGAACAGGCCTATCTTGGGTAGCCTCAACTCATAGCTTAAATTCTCCATTCCCCTGATTAGCTTTGTGGTCATTCTCTGACTTTTTCTAGTTTTGTAATATCTTTTTTTGCGATCGGTCTCCAGAACTGCACTCCATACTCAAGGTGAGGTCTTACCAGGGATTTATATAGTAACAGAATTATGCTTTCCTCCCTTGAATCAATGCCTCTTTACATACAAACTAGTATCTTATTAGCTTTTGTAGCCGCTGCCCTGCATTGTACACCCATCTTTATCTTGTTATCTATTACTACTTCCAAATCCCTTTCCTCCTCTGTTTGGCTAAGACTCGTCCCATTTAAATAATACGTTGCCTGCTTATTTTTACTTCCAAAATGTAGATCCTTGCATTTTCAGCGCTGCGGAATCTGTTGGCAGTGCTGCAGAATCTGTTGGCGCTATACAAATAACAGATAATAATAATAATAATAATTTTCCCGTATTAAATCTCATTTTCCATTTAGCTACCCATAATTCTAATTTTTGCAGATCCCTTTGTAACGAAAGTTCATCCTGCTCTGACCTTACTTAACTGAGGCCTAGATTTAGAGTTCGGCGGTAGCCGTCAAAACCAGCGTTAGAGGCTCCTAACGCTGGTTTTGGGCGCCCGCTGGTATTTGGAGTCAGTGATTAAAGGGTCTAACGCTCACTTTTCAGCCGCGACTTTTCCATACCGCAGATCCCCCTACGCCATTTCGTAGCCTATCTTTTCAATGGGATCTTTCTAACGCCGGTATTTAGAGTCGTTTCTGCAGTGAGCGTTAGAGCTCTAACGACAAGATTCCAGCCGCCTGAAAATAGCAGGAGTTAAGAGCTTTCTGGCTAACGCCGGTTTATAAAGCTCTTAACTACTGTACCCTAAAGTACACTAACACCCATAAACTACCTATGTACCCCTAAACCGAGGTCCCCCCACACCGCCGCCACTCGATTAAAATTTTTAACCCCTAATCTGCCGACCGCCACCTACGTTATATTTATGTACCCCTAATCTGCTGCCCCTAACCCCGCCGACCCCTGTATTATATTTATTCACCCCTAACCTGCCCCCCACAACGTCGCCGCCAGCTACTTACAATAATTAACCCCTAATTTTCCGACTGCAAATCGCCGCCACCTACGTTATCCCTATGTACCCCTAATCTGCTGCCCCTAACACCGCCGACCCCTATATTATATTTATTAACCCCTAATCTGCCCCCCTCAACGTCGCCGACACCTGCCTACACTTATTAACCCCTAATCTGCCGAGCGGACCTGAGCGCTACTATAATAAAGTTATTAACCCCTAATCCGCCTCACTAACCCTATCATAAATAGTATTAACCCCTAATCTGCCCTCCCTAACATCGCCGACACCTACCTTCAATTATTAACCCCTAAACTTCCGATCGGAGCTCACCGCTATTCTAATAAATGGATTAACCCCTAAAGCTAAGTCTAACCCTAACACTAACACCCCCCTAAGTTAAATATAATTTTTATCTAACGAAATAAATTAACTCTTATTAAATAACTTATTCCTATTTAAAGCTAAATACTTACCTGTAAAATAAATCCTAATATAGCTACAATATAAATTATAATTATATTATAGCTATTTTAGGATTAATATTTATTTTACAGGCAACTTTGTAATTATTTTAACCAGGTACAATAGCTATTAAATAGTTAAGAACTATTTAATAGTTACCTAGTTAAAATAATAACAAATTTACCTGTAAAATAAATCCTAACCTAAGTTATAATTAAACCTAACACTACCCTATCAATAAAATAATTAAATAAACTACCTACAATTACCTACAATTAACCTAACACTACACTATCAATAAATTAATTAAACACAATTGCTACAAATAAATACAATTAAATAAACTAGCTAAAGTACAAAAAATAAAAAAGAACTAAGTTACAGAAAATAAAAAAATATTTACAAACATAAGAAAAATATTACAACAATTTTAAACTAATTACACCTACTCTAAGCCCCCTAATAAAATAACAAAGCCCCCCAAAATAAAAAATTCCCTACCCTATTCTAAATTAAAAAGGTTACAAGCTCTTTTACCTTACCAGCCCTGAACAGGGCCCTTTGCGGGGCATGCCCCAAGAATTTCAGCTCTTTTGCCTGTAAAAGAATAAATACAATACCCCCCCCCCCCAACATTACAACCCACCACCCACATACCCCTAATCTAACCCAAACCCCCCTTAAATAAACCTAACACTAAGCCCCTGAAGATCTTCCTACCTTGTCTTCACCATCCAGGTATCACCGATCCGTCCTGGCTCCAAGATCTTCATCCAACCCAAGCGGGGGTTGGCGATCCATAATCCGGTGCTCCAAAGTCTTCCTCCTATCCGGCAAGAAGAGGACATCCGGACCGGCAAACATCTTCTCCAAGCGGCATCTTCGATCTTCTTCCATCCGGTGCGGAGCGGGTCCATCTTGAAGCAGGCGACGCGGATCCATCCTCTTCTTCCGATGTCTCCCGACTAATGACGGTTCCTTTAAGGGACGTCATCCAAGATGGCGTCCCTAGAATTCCGATTGGCTGATAGGATTCTATCAGCCAATCGGAATTAAGGTAGGAATTTTCTGATTGGCTGATGGAATCAGCCAATCAGAATCAAGTTCAATCCGATTGGCTGATCCAATCAGCCAATCAGATTGAGCTCGCATTCTATTGGCTGTTCCGATCAGCCAATAGAATGCGAGCTCAATCTGATTGGCTGATGGGATCGGCCAATCGGATTGAACTTGATTCTGATTGGCTGATTCCATCAGCCAATCAGAAAATTCCTACCTTAATTCCGATTGGCTGATAGAATCCTATCAGCCAATCAGAATTCGAGGGACGCCATCTTGGATGACGTCCCTTAAAGGAACCGTCATTAGTCGGGAGACATCGGAAGAAGAGGATGGATCCGCGTCGCCTGCTTCAAGATGGACCCGCTCCGCACCGGATGGAAGAAGATCGAAGATGCCGCTTGGAGAAGATGTTTGCCGGTCCGGATGTCCTCTTCTTGCCGGATAGGAGGAAGACTTTGGAGCACCGGATTATGGATCGCCAACCCCCGCTTGGGTTGGATGAAGATCTTGGAGCCAGGACGGATCGGTGATACCTGGATGGTGAAGACAAGGTAGGAAGATCTTCAGGGGCTTAGTGTTAGGTTTATTTAAGGGGGGTTTGGGTTAGATTAGGGGTATGTGGGTGGTGGGTTGTAATGTTGGGGGGGGGGGGTATTGTATTTATTCTTTTACAGGCAAAAGAGCTGAAATTCTTGGGGCATGCCCCGCAAAGGGCCCTGTTCAGGGCTGGTAAGGTAAAAGAGCTTGTAACTTTTTTAATTTAGAATAGGGTAGGGAATTTTTTATTTTGGGGGGCTTTGTTATTTTATTAGGGGGCTTAGAGTAGGTGTAATTAGTTTAAAATTGTTGTAATATTTTTCTTATGTTTGTAAATATTTTTTTTATTTTCTGTAACTTAGTTCTTTTTTATTTTTTGTACTTTAGCTAGTTTATTTAATTGTATTTATTTGTAGCAATTGTGTTTAATTAATTTATTGATAGTGTAGTGTTAGGTTAATTGTAGGTAATTGTAGGTAGTTTATTTAATTATTTTATTGATAGGGTAGTGTTAGGTTTAATTATAACTTAGGTTAGGATTTATTTTACAGGTAAATTTGTTATTATTTTAACTAGGTAACTATTAAATAGTTCTTAACTATTTAATAGCTATTGTACCTGGTTAAAATAATTACAAAGTTGCCTGTAAAATAAATATTAATCCTAAAATAGCTATAATATAATTATAATTTATATTGTAGCTATATTAGGATTTATTTTACAGGTAAGTATTTAGCTTTAAATAGGAATAAGTTATTTAATAAGAGTTAATTTATTTCGTTAGATAAAAATTATATTTAACTTAGGGGGGTGTTAGTGTTAGGGTTAGACTTAGCTTTAGGGGTTAATCCATTTATTAGAATAGCGGTGAGCTCCGATCGGAAGTTTAGGGGTTAATAATTGAAGGTAGGTGTCGGCCATGTTAGGGAGGGCAGATTAGGGGTTAATACTATTTATGATAGGGTTAGTGAGGCGGATTAGGGGTTAATAACTTTATTATAGTAGCGCTCAGGTCCGCTCGGCAGATTAGGGGTTAATAAGTGTAGGTAGGTGTCGGCGACGTTGTGGGGGGCAGATTAGGGGTTAATAAATATAACATAGGGGTCGGCGATGTTAGGGCAGCAGATTAGGGGTACATAGGGATAACGTAGGTGGCGGCGTTTTACGGAGCGGCAGATTAGGGGTTAAAAGTGTAATGCAGGGGTCAGCGATAGCGTGGGCGGCAGATTAGGGGTTAATAAGTGTAAGGCTAGGGGTGTTTAGACTCGGGGTACATGTTAGAGTGTTAGGTGCAGACGTAGGAAGTGTTTCCCCATAGGAAACAATGGGGCTGCGTTAGGAGCTGAACGCTGCTTTTTTGCAGGTGTTAGGTTTTTTTTCAGCTCAAACAGCCCCATTGTTTCCTATGGGAGAATCGTGCACGAGCACGTTTTTGATGCCGGCCGCGTCCGTAAGCAGCTCTGGTATCGAGAGTTGCATTTGCGGTAAAAATGCTCTACGCTCCTTTTTTGGAGCCTAACGCAGCATTTGTTTGAACTCTCGATACCAGAGTTAAATTTATGGTGCGGCCAGAAAAAAACCCGCGGAGCGTTAACAGCCCTTTTACCGCCGAACTCTAAATCTAGGCCTGAGTATCATCTGCAAAAATAGAGCTGTCGCTATATTATCCTTGCTCCAAGTCATTTATACAAATATTAAAAAGAACAGGGGCCAGTACTAATCCCTGTGGGACTCCACTGATTACCTTTGTCCAATTGGAGTATTATCCATTCACTACTACTTTTATCCAGTTATTTATCCATGAGCTAACATTTTCAGCTATTCCCAGTCCCTTAATTGTGTGCATTAATCTCTTATGTGGCAGTGTATCAAATGCCTTTGCAAAATCTAAGTATATCACATCAACTGATTCCCCTTTATCTATATTTTTACTAACTTCCTCATAGAATCTAATTAGATTAGTTTGACATGATCTATTTCTCATAAAACCATGCTGATTTAAACTCATTATCTTGTTTACACGAATATGCTCATCAATATAATCCCCACTATTGATGTGTCACTAACTGGTCTATAGCTTCCTGGATCATCCATACTTCCCTTTTTGAAGAGTGGCACCACATTAGCTTTACGCCAATCCTGGGGTACATTTGCCTAAAGATAATGAGTCTTAAAAAATTAAGATTAGAGGTCTGTCTATTACAGTGCTAAATTCCTTTAACAAATAATAAATTATTTACATTGTGATCTGAGCAATATACAGGGAGTGCAGAATTATTAGGCAAATGAGTATTTTGACCACATCATCCTCTTTATGCATGTTGTCTTACTCCAAGCTGTATAGGCTTGAAAGCCTACTACCAATTAAGCATATTAGGTGATGTGCATCTCTGTAATGAGAAGGGGTGTGGTCTAATGACATCAACACCCTATATCAGGTGTGCATAATTATTAGGCAACTTCCTTTCCTTTGGCAAAATGGGTCAAAAGAAGGACTTGACAGGCTTAGAAAAGTCAAAAATAGTGAGATATCTTGCAGAGGGATGCAGCACTCTTAAAATTGCAAAGCTTCTGAAGCGTGATCATCGAACAATCAAGCGTTTCATTCAAAATAGTCAACAGGGTCGCAAGAAGCGTGTGGAAAAACCAAGGCGCAAAATAACTGCCCATGAACTGAGAAAAGTCAAGCGTGCAGCTGCCAAGATGCCACTTGCCACCAGTTTGGCCATATTTCAGAGCTGCAACATCACTGGAGTGCCCAAAAGCACAAGGTGTGCAATACTCAGAGACATGGCCAAGGTAAGAAAGGCTGAAAGACGACAACCACTGAACAAGACACACAAGCTGAAACGTCAAGACTGGGCCAAGAAATATCTCAAGACTGATTTTTTTAAGGTTTTATGGACTGATGAAATGAGAGTGAGTCTTGATGGGCCAGATGGATGGGCCCGTGGCTAGATTGGTAAAGGGCAGAGAGCTTCAGTCCAACTCAGACGCCAGCAAGGTGGAGGTGGAGTACTGGTTTGGGCTGGTATCATCAAAGATGAGCTTGTGGGGCCTTTTCGGGTTGAGGATGGAGTCAAGCTCAACTCCCAGTCCTACTGCCAGTTTTTGGAAGACACCTTCTTCAAGCAGTGGTACAGGAAGAAGTCTGCATCCTTCAAGAAAAACATAATTTTCATGCAGGACAATGCTCCATCACACGCGTCCAAGTACTCCACAGCGTGGCTGGCAAGAAAGAGTATAAAAGAAGAAAATCTAATGACATGGCCTCCTTGTTCATCTGATCTGAACCCCATTGAGAACCTGTGGACCATCATCAAATGTGAGATTTACAAGGAGGGAAAACTTGCTACTGCACGCAATGTTGATGGTGAACAGATCAAAACACTGACAGAATCCATGGATGGCAGGCTTTTGAGTGTCCTTGCAAAGAAAGGTGGCTATATTGGTCACTGATTTGTTTTTGCTTTGTTTTTGAATGTCAGAAATGTATATTTGTGAATGTTGAGATGTTATATTGGTTTCACTGGTAAAAATAAATAATTGAAATGGGTATATATTTGTTTTTTGTTAAGTTGCCTAATAATTATGCACAGTAATAGTCACCTGCACACACAGATATCCCCCTAAAATAGCTAAAACTAAAAACAAACTAAAAACTACTTCCAAAAATATTCAGCTTTGATATTAATTTTAATATTAAGTTTTTTGGGTTCATTGAGAACATGGTTGTTGTTCAATAATAAAATTAATCCTCAAAAATACAACTTGCCTAATAATTCTGCACTCCCTGTATATAACTATATTGGCACCCCTGGATTTCTGTCAAATAATGCACCACTTCGCCCAGAAAATTGTTGCAATTACAAATGTTTAGGAATTCTCATGTTTATTTCTTTTGTTTGTATTTGTATGACAAAAAAAAGTGGAGAAAAAAAGCCAAATCTGACACATTCCACACAAAACTCCAAAAATTTACTTGACACAATTATTGGCACCTTATCAAATTTGTAAGAAATAATTGCATTCCAAGTTTGTGATACTCCTGTAATTTGTAATTAAACTCACCTGTATCAATTAACAGGTGCTGACAATATAGAAATCCCACCAGAAACCAGTCAAAATGGTGAACAAAATTACTTAACCTTTCTGTTGTGTGTCTCTGTGTACCACACTGAGCATGGAGAAGAGAAAGAGCAGCACAGAATTGTCTTAGGATTTGAGAACAAAATTTGTGGAAAAGCATGGACAATCTTAAGGTTATAAGTCCATCTCCAGAGATCTTAATGTTCCTGTGTCCACTGTGCGCCACATTATCAAGAAGTTTACAGCCCATGGCACTGTAGTTAATCTCTCTGGACATGAACAAAAGAGAAAAATTGATCAAAGATTGCAATGAAGGATTGTTCAAATGGTGGATAAAGAACCAAATGCAAGCTGACCTTCAGGCAAAATCTTTTTCGGAGAATGTGCTGTGGAAAGACAAAACAAAATTACAGCTTTTTAGTAAAGCCCATCATTCTACAGTTCAGAAAAAGAAATGAGGCTTTTAAAGAAAAGAATACAGTCCTTACAGACAAACATGGAAGACTAGCAAATAATTCTGTAATGCATTGTAAGGCCCAGTTTCAGAAAGTTGGGTTTCCGTCAGAGGTCATGGGTCTTACAGCAGGACAATGACCCAAAACACACGCCAAAAAGCTCCCAGAAATGGTTTAAGACAAAGCACTGGAGAGTACTGAACTGGCCAGCAATGAGTCAATATCTCAATCCCATAGAGCATCTGTGGAGAGATCTTAAAACAGCAGTTAGGAAAAGGAACTCCTCCAATCTGAGAGACCTGGAGCAGTTGGCAAAAGAAGAGTGGTCCAAAATTCCAGTAGAGAGGTGTAAGAAACTCAATGATGGTTACAGGAAGTGATTGATTTCAGTTTTTTTTTTTTCAAGGCGTGTGCTACCAAATATTAAATTGAGGGTGCCAATAAATGTGTCTTAAGTTTTGCATGGAATGTGTCAGATTTGGCTTTTTTTTCTCCACTTTTTTTCTGATATAAATATAAAGCTAAAGAAATAAACATGAGAATGCCTAAACATTTGTAATTGCAACAATTTTCTGGGCGAAGTGGTGCATTATCTGACAGAAATGCAGGTGTGTCAATATTTTTGACCATGACTGTGTATATATATATATATATATATATATATATATATACACACACATCTCTAAGCTGCCATCTCTCTAAGTGACATCTTTAAGTGGCAGCAATGAGAATTAGACAAGATTTACAAACAGGACAGAATGCTACTTATTCAAGCCTAAACTAACCCTGTTATTTCATTTACTTTCAGGTATGCCCCCCATCTAAATTGCTGTCTCTTACTGGATCTTTTTTAACACTGCTTTATAACTTATTCTATGGTATCTCCCCCATCTAAACTGCCTTCTATGCCTGTATCTGATCACATCCTGTCCTCAGCATTTGCATGTCCTAATATTTTAACTTTGCTTAATTAATTGACTAATCCCCACCCAAATTTGTTTTATCTGCATCTATCCCTTTGATCTAGTTTTAGTTCTTAATTGTCTCACCTGTGTGTCACTCATCTCCCTGTCTCCACTCAGTTAATTGATTTAACTCAGCTGTCTGCAAAAGCCCTATAAATTTATGATCAGCTTTAGGGAAAACATTTGCTGGGTTTAGCATTTGCAGAGAACACCATCTTTAAGCTGCCATCTCTCTAAGTGACATCTTTAAGTGGCAGCAATGAGAATTAGACAAGAATTGAACAAGATTTGAAGAAGACCTGAGGCAAGCTAAATATATATTATAGTAACTTTAATAAAAGCAACACATCAAATGCATCCCATATGCACACACTCCTTTCATTTGCGCACTATGGAACTCTCGCTCTGTGTGCAACAAACTTACAACCATTCATGACCTGTTTATTTCAAATGCTTTCACCCTTTTAGCAATTACTGAAACCTGGCTATCTCCTTCTGACACTGTCTCCACTGATGCTCTCACACATGGTGGTCTTCACTTTAGCCATACCCCTAGGCCAGGTGAGAAACGTGACGGCGGGGTTGGAATCTTGCTCTCCACCTCCTGCACTTATCAGTACCTACCGCCAATCCCATCTCTCTCCTTCTCCTCCTTTGAAGTCCACTGCATTTGCCTGTTCTCCCCCCTCCCTCAAAGTGGCAGTCATCTATCGCCCTCCTGGACCTACCTCCCATTTCCTTGACAACTTTGCCGCCTGGCTTCCTCACTTTCTCTCTACAAATATACCAACCCTAATTCTTGGGGACTTCAACATTCCCATTGACAACCCGTCTTCCCCTGCTGCCTCTAAACTTCTTTCACTCACATCCTCCTTCGGTCTCTCACAATCCACCCTATTCCTTACCAACCGTGGTGGAAATTCCATCGACCTGGTATTTTCCTACCTCTGTTCTATATCTGACCTCACTTGTTGCCCTTTTCCCATTTCTGACCATCACCTGGTCACCTATAATATTAATGCAACAGCTAAACCCACTCCATCCCACCCCCGCACCTGTAGAAATCTACATGCTGTGGGTCCGCTCCAATTTACAAAAAATATTCAAGATCTCCTTCCTCACACTTCCTCTATAATCTGCCCTGATCTTGCAACAGCCCACTATAATAAAACACTGTCCTCTGCACTAGACACACTTGCACCTCCCCAGCTGCGCAAAACATCATGCCATCAGTTGCAGCCCTGGCACTCTCAGCAAACACGCTATTTGCAAAAATGCTCCCGTACTGTTGAGCGTGTCTGGAGGAAAACTCACTCTGAACCTGACTTCATACACTATAAGTTTATTCTTCGTTCATACACTTCTGCCCTTCACTTAGCCAAGCAAACCTACTTCTCTTCTCTTATATCTACTCTTTCCTCAAAACCCTAAATTACTCTTCTCCACCTTTAAATCTCTCCTCTACCCTCCTGCTCCACCCCCTCCATCTGTCTTTAGTGCTCAAGACCTGGCAGACTACTTCTTAAACAAAACATGTTCTATCCAAAGCAATATCCCAACACCAACCTGCAATATTTGATCAACAGGCCCAGTTACTCCCTCTGCCACCCTCTGCATCTTCCATCCAGCCACTGGGAATGAAGTTTCTTCCTGGATGGCTTCTCACCACCTAAAGATTAACATGTCCAAAACTGAACTCCTTCTTATCCCCCCCCTTAAGCTCTACGCCGACTTATGACTTCTCTATCCCTGTTGACAGCATCACCATTTCCCCATCGCCCCAAGTCCGCTGCCTCGGAGTTACACTTGACTCAAATCTATCCTTTGCCTCCCATATTCAATCACTTTCTACATCCTGCAGCAACCATCTACGTAACATTTCCAAGATTCGACCTTTCCTTTGCGCTAACACCAAAAAGCAAATAATCCACTCCCTTGTTATTTCCCGACTTGACTACTGCAATAACCTACTTACTGGCCTTCCTCTTTCCCACCTCTCCCCCTTCAATCCATCCTAAATGTCTCTGCCAGGCTGATCCACCTTTCCCATCGCTCTTTTTTCTGCTGCACCTCTCTGTGAGTCCCTTCATTGGCTCCCCATACACAGCAGAATTAAATTCAAAATTCTCACCTTTGTATACAATGCGCTCACCAATACCGCTCCCCACTACCGCTCCCCTCTACCTATCCTCTCTAACCAACAAGTATACTCCAGCCCGTCCACTAAGATCCAACAATGACCTGCTCCTTGCATCTGCGACTATCACCTCCTCTCATGCTAGACTGCAGGACTTCTGTCGTGCAGCACCTACCCTCTGGAACACTCTCCGTCGTGCTGTCAGGCTTTGTCCTAATCTTTCTTCCTTTAAATGCTCTCTGAAGACTTTTCTGTCTAGAGAAGCCTACCACCCAACTCAATAATATTTTTCTTACCTAACATCATTTCCCTCCTGTAACTCTGTATTAACATCTTTCTCAATCTTGCAGTCCTCACCTCCGGTTTCTCAACCTCCTACCCTTCTAGATTGTAAGTTTCCACGGGAATAGGGCCCTCAATACCTCCTGTATGTGTTTGTAAATTTTTTCCTGTGTACTTGAAGTTTTATATTGTTTTATTTAAATGAACCGTATCCATGGACAGCGCTGCAGAATATGATGGCGCTTCATAAATAAAGTATAATAATAATAAAATTATATATATATATATATATATAACACAGACACAGATTGCAATGTAATGCTGTAAACAGAGTGAACTATGCATAACAAAATGGTGCCAGTCACTTTTCTCACAATCTCACAATGAGTACAGCACTGTTTTAAAATACATGGAGGTTTAACTTCAGCTCCACATAAGGGATGTATTAGCGAATTGATGTAAAGTAAAGCATTGTTAAGTGAGGTATACCTGTATGTATATGTATATATATATATATATATATATATATATATATATATATATATATATATAGTCAAACAGAAGATGCACTCACAGTTCTTTTTCACTCGCAGAGGATTTTAATGTATCCTTTTCGGGGTTCAAAACCTCTTCATCAGCATTGGGGTTTTGAACACCGAAAAAGTTACATTAAAATCCTTTGCGAGTGAAAAAGACATGTGAGTGCATCTTCTGTTTGCCTATTCATCTGTATCCTTGCACCCAGGCTGTTGCCGAACAGGAGGGCTTAACTGGAATTTGTAAATTATATATATATATATATTTATATATATATATATATATATATATATATATTTATATAAATATATATATATATATATGTGTGTATGTGGCTAACACATACGCATGTTACTGTATCTAGCTGTCATGTATTAACTTGCAACTGGCAATATTACTGGAGAAAAAAATATTAACTGACATGTTCTGCACTTACTACAGATTAATTATGTATGTTTATATAGAAATTCCCCAACAGTATGTTAGTACATTATCAGAATTCCCTATAGAATTTCAGTCAATAGGATAAAGTATTGTCGGAAATTTATTTGATGCAGTAAAAAAGAAAATGATGATCTGTAATAGACATATTTATCAAAGTTTTATTTGGTATGTCACAAAGAAAGAGAGAGATTTTTCAATATATTTCTTATTTTGAAGATTGTGCAAAAAAATATGTTAATGCCAAATTGCTATCCCTAGATTTTTTTTTTACCCTTTTTATTTACCAAGCGTTGTATAAAGAAGAAAACAAAATGTAATTATTGAAATCACAGGGTAATATTATTAAGATTTGGAATACCCGTTTTCGTTTTAGAATTAGACAAGGGGATATTTAAATTTAAAAAAAAATCTTAATGACTCTACTGAAGTGTCTGAAAACACTGAAGGCATCTGTGCATCCACTGTTCTTCGCAATCAAAAAGTGTACACTTTAGTGCTCAGGATTGCATGGAAGTGTATTTACAACCTAAACTAAGCATACATGGAAGTAAAGGATATAAGCATGTTTTTTTGTAGACAGTAATAAGTGTCTGTAGACAGTTAAATGTGCCAGAGACATGTGCACATTTATTTCCCTTTACTTTAATCAAATATTTGCTTTTAAAAAAATAATCAAGAAAGCAAATAATCCAATAAATAATACTAAAGATAAAACAAGCATAGTATATAGTATTAAATAATACTGCATTCTCCTAACTTTCCAAATTATATCAGCTCTTCTTATGTAAAGTCAATTTTTAAATCCCTGTGTAAATTAAAATATGGCCATAATATATTTCAGATTTTACATTTTGTTATATCTGAAGTATGGATTTTCTTTGTTGTACTAATAATTTAGCACTTTAGATCATTCATGTACAAAATATGACAGCCGTCATATCAGATATAAAAGCACACATCTAAAATCAATTGCAAATGCAATTTTATTTGGACTTTAAAAAATAATATAATTGTTAAAATTTAAGTTAACCAGACATATATAATCTATTTGCCACATTATTGTGTTATTTATTATTTCTTTCTATCTATCTATCTATCTATCTATCTATCTATCTATCTATCTATTATCTAGCTCTCTTCCTCTCTCTGTCTCTCTCTCTCTCCTTTCTCTCTCTCTGTGTCTGTCTGTCTGTCTTTCTGTCTATTTTAACTTGCAACCTGAGATGAAGACTAATTCAAACAGTTTCATGAGCAAAAGTTAATGGCCCATATTTACTAAATTATTCTACAAGGCACCTGTTTTTGCCAGAAGTCACTGTGCAATCTGTTCAAATAAGTGGACCATTAGGGCTAACTGTTTTAAGTGGATATTTTTTTAAACCTGGCATTTTAATTTGATTGTAATGCCCCAAATACTATATAGAGCTCAAAAAAATTAATGTATATTTACTGATACACAACTTAAAATCTAAGTGATATAACACTAACTGTGCAATTTTCCCAGTTCATTTAACTATTTATGATGGCAATTGTGAGAAATCCAAAATGTAGTGCATTTTATCTAATATTTATAATTGTAATATTTTGTAAAATGTAATTACATATTAAAATATTAATAAAAGGTTTAACATGTTTGACATACGCATCATCCTATTTTAATGAAAGTAATTGCAATAATGTTAATTTTGAAAGAATATATACTTTATATATTTTACTTTAATTTAGTAACATAGGGGTATATCCAATCTGTTGTCAAAGCTTGTCACACAAGTTAATGTAGTTAGTGCATTTTATTGGAATCCAATTTAATCCGTAAGAATAAAAGGTTTTGTTTAATTGTTTTCAAATACATTCTCAGATTTATATCTTGTCAGATAACTATCATTGAGGCCCTAAAATAACCCTCTAAGATACCATCTGAAAAGCATTTTTTTTAAATATTTTCAAGACCTGTACAAGGTCGAAAATCCAGTACAACCATTGTAGCATTTTTTTTTGCTCCAAATCTATCTCAATTCACATTTTAACAAATGCAATTATTAGCTGAATTTTAGGATTTTGTAACAGCATTTTTTTAGTGCATCATATACTTTTAATGGAGAGTGCAGGAAACATTATTCGCTTTTGAAGATCTGAAGTAAACCATTACCGCTTGATTGTTTGCATAATAAAACACACGAAAATTAAATAAATTATTTTTGTAAATTATACTAATTTAATCTAACGCAAAGGTTTATTATTAGAGATGTGCACAGGGGGGGACATTTTCTTGGCGAATCTTTTGTAACAAATATTAAAAAATTTAAGTTTTCGTATATTTGTTGCCCTGCTTTTCGGTATTCATTTTGTTTTAAACTAAACGAATACTGAATATTCATGGAACATTTACATTCATTTTCATTAGATACTTAACTTTAGCATGCCGGAGAGACACGCTAATCTCGATCCTTCTTTACATATCCCCAGGCTATTGCTCAAGCACTAAAATATTACTTTTTTTTAACTTGTAATATTAGCACAAAGGTAGAAGCGCTATTGATTTAACTCAAGCGATGTTAATGCGCAATACTTCTAGAAAATATTCTTGCTTGACTTGTAATCTAGCTCAGGGTGTTTCTTCATGGTTGAATTACATTTTTTGAAAATGATAACAACAACTGTTTCTCCAATATAGCATCCCATTTCACATGCAGTGCAATGTATCATGTATACCACATTTGCAGATATACATGAATATGCCCCTTTAATGTTATAAGATTTATTATTGTGGTTTGCTGTGCTGCTTTCACAAACGTGTTGACACAGTTTGCAGAGTGCTTTATAGCAGCACTTGGTTCCATTCTGAGTGTTCTTTTTCTCAAGGGGTAGCTATATTGGAGAAACAAGCCAAAAACTGCACCTTCAAATGAACTTACACAGACACTCAATCAAAAACCACTGTGAAACAAAATACTGCACCCCTGTTGGTCACCATTTCACCCAACCTGACCACTCCATCCAAAACCTCAAAATCAAAATTCTCAGAGGCAACTTCAAAACACCATGGAAAGAAAAACCTTTGAAATGAAAATGATAATGCACTTCAACCTGTTTAATTCTGGACTAAATGTGGACTCTGGATTCTTAACACATTATCAAAATTTTTTGTAATATACTTTCATTTAGTCAATTACATTGTATATTCCACATTCTTTATACATAGGTACACAGGTAAGCCTATGTCCACACTTTTGTCTTTTTTTTTTTTAACTTTTGCACTCCCCCTGTATATACAATTTCACATCTTTATAGATATTGATTCAATGTTGATATATAACTTTATGTCAGTATATGCTCTATGTATAGCTATATATTTCCCCTGTCTGTTCTCCTACACTGGACACTGTCTGCCTGTTACCTAAGCCCCCCTCATGATTTTTACGACACCTCCTCCTCTCCCTGCACTTTCTGTCTCCTTAGCTATTCTGTGTTTTAAGATATAATCTGTAAATTCCATTGAATTGGTCAGTATTGCTTCAGACTTGATAAAGGAAGGAACTCTTCCGAAAGCTTGTCAACTTATAAATGTATAGTTAGTCCAATAAAAAAAGTATCATTGCTCAATGCAATACTCTTGTTATTTTGATATCTAAATCTCTGGACTAACATGGCTACTGCAATCAACGTATATATATATATATATATATATATATATATATATATATACACAAACACATATAACACACAGAGAAAGTCCAGCACTCACTTACAAGCTCACAACTAAGGTAAACAGTAAAAATTGAATAGTTAGTTACCGCATCTGGCGAACTGGGACAAGCCCAGGTACCACGTCAAGGTCTCTTTTAAAAAACCTGTGTCCCAAAACAGCCACACAATGTAGGCTCACAATCCAGCAAACTGGGAAAAATGAAGGGTGCACAGGCTTATGTAATCTCTCCAGACATATACAAAGCACGGAAGGGGACAGTACTCTTAGGCCGGAACGTTACACATCCCATGACCCTGTAACATGCACAGCCCTGGGTGCACAATAGCACTCTCAGGAAGCTGCACTGGCCACAGAGTCACAGGCAGTTAACCCCAGACAGGTCTGGGTGCAAGTCCCAAAGGGGAAAATTACAAAACAAATAAATATAACACACATAGAAAGTCCAGCACTCACTTACATGCTCACAACTAAAGTAAAAAGTAAAAATGCTATTGTGCACCCAGGGCTGTACATGTTACAGGGTCATGGGATGTGTACCCGGTCCAGCGTGAGAGTGCTGTCCCCTTCTGTGTTTTGTATATGACTGGGGAGATTACATAAGCCTGTGCACTCTTCATTTTTCCCAGTTCGCTGGATTGTGAGCCTGCATTGAGTGGCTGTTTAGGGACCCAGGTTTTTGGACGGGACCTTGACGTGGTACCTGGGCTTGTCCCATTTGGCCAGATGCGGTAACTAACTCTTCCATTTTTACTTTTTACCTTAGTTGTGAGCTTGTAAGTGAGTGCTGGACTTTCTCTGTGTGTTATATTTATTTGTTTTGTAATTTTCCCTTTTGGGACTTGCACCCAGACCTGTCTGGGGTTAACTGCCTGTGACTCTGTGGCCAGTGCAGCTTCCTGAGAGTGCTATTGTGCACCCAGGGCTGTGCATGTTTCAGTGTCATGGGATGTGTACCCGGTCCGGCCTGAGAGTGCTGTCCCCTTCCGTGTTTTGTATATATATCATATATATATATCAGTAATATCTATTTATAAATGCTTAGAACATATTCCATTATGGGAAGAAAATTGGAATGTAAAATACACAGTTAAATACTTTATTAAATATGAATATTCCATAAATATATAATTTTCAGCTACTTGACAGCAAAGAGCTTCAATGAACTTATATATATTAATACATATGTATTTATGTGTTTATATGTGTATGCCTGTAAATACATAAATACATATTTTCTCATATAAATATATATATATATATATATATATATATATACACAAACAAAGAGGTATCAGCGCACATCCATTTTCCAAAGCACAACATATTTTTTGAACTGCTGCAAAAAATTGCCTGCAAATACATCAAGAGACAACTATTATTTTTTAAATAATATTGGGAACTTAGTCACACAATATGGCCATATTTTGCTTAGCCAGTCACCACTTACAAGGTGCCCCAATTCGACTGGTCCTAACACTACAGTCCTGTTTGCCACAGAGGGCTGAATCATTCCTGCTTTTACTCTTCATAATAGAATGACACTCCCTGGCTTTTTATTCACAACTCTATTACACTGTTTTGAGCACACCTGAACTTGGGTGGGGTGCTTAAACCAATGGGAGATGGTCAGTCTCCCTGGTAATTTTAAATACAAATACAAAATTTGTTTTTTTAGCACACCTTACAAAAAGTTTAACCCCTTAATGACAGAGGACGTACCAGGCACGTCATGGAAAAAACTCCCCTTAATGACAATTGACGTACCTGGTACGTCCTCTGTTGTTAGAAGTGCTGGAAGCGATCATGATCGCTTCCAGCTGCTTACAAGGGATTGTAGTGATGCCTCAATATTGAGGCATCACTACAATCCCCTATTTTACCCACCGATTCAGAAAGGGCCACTCTGTGGCCCTCTCTGCATCGGCGATTGTAAATCACATATTCGTTGGTGGCTGGGAGCAACTTTTAGGAGCAGGCTATGTTATGTTATCCTTCTTCATCGGATCCTAATGTCTTTATGTTTTCTCGGCGGTTGCGGCGAGGGGGGCGGTTGTGGTGAGGGGGCGGGGGTTTTTTGGGTGCGCGCGCGCACGTAAATATGCCCACAACTAAAAAAAAAAAAAAAAAGACAGAGGCAGATGCAGGTGGATCTCTGTTTAGTAAGGGATCTGGGAGGGGGAGGGAAGTAATTATTTAGGGGGGCCAGCTACACTACAGAAAACAAATGTTTTAAATAACAAAGTTAAAAAAAAATATTTTGGGGGGCAAATTGGGTACTGGCAGACAGCTGCCAGTACCCAAGATGGCGGCAAATAGGTAGAGGGGGAGGGTTAGAGAGATGTATGGTGGGATCAGGGAGGTTGTGGGGTAAGGGGGGATCCATCACTGCAGACTGTATGAAAAAAAATAAAAAAATATTTTTATTTCAGTACTGGCAGACTTTCTGCCAGTACTTAAGATGGAGGTGACAATTGTGAGGTGGGGGAGTTAAGAGAGCTGTTTGAGGGGGGTCAGGGGGGGATCAGGGGGTGGGATGTGTCAGGTGGGAGGCTGATCTCTACAGTAAAGCTAAAAATTAACCCTACAAGCTACCTAATTAACTCCTTAACTGCTGGGCATATTACAAGTGTGGTGCGCAGCAGCATTTAACGGCCTTATTATTACCAAAAAGCAACGCCAAAGCCATATATTTCTGCTATTTCTGAACAAAGGGGATCCCAGAGAAGCATTTACAACCATGTGTGCCATAATTGCACAAGCTGTTTGTAAATAAATTCTGCGAGCAACCTTAAAGTTTGTGAAAATATTTGTGTAAAAGTCAACAATTTTTTTTATTTGATCGCATTTGGCAGTAAAATGTTAGCATGAAATATACCAAAATGGGCCTAGATCAATACTTTGGGATGTCTTCTAAATAAAAATATATACATGTCAAGGGATATTCAGGGATTCCTGACAGATATCAGTGTTCCAATGTAACTAGCGCTAATTTTGAAAAAAAGTGGTTTGGAAATAGCAAAGTGCTACTTGTATTTTTTGCCCTATAACTTGCAAAAAAAGCAAAGAACATGTAAACATTGTGTATTTCTAAACTCGGAACAAAATTTAGAGACTGTTTAGAATGGGTGTTATTTGGTGGTTGTAGATGTGTAACAGATTTTGGGGGTCAAAGTTAGAAAAAGTGTGTTTTTTTCAATTTTTTCCTCATATTTTATATTTTTTTATAGTAAATTATAAGATATGATGAAAATAATGGTATCTTTAGAAAGTCCATTTAATGGCGAGAAAAACGGTATATAATATGTGTGGGTACAGTAAATAAGTAAGAGGAAAATTACAGCTAAACACAAACACTGCAGAAATGTAAAAATAGCCATTGTCATTAAGGGTAAGAAAATTGAAAAATGGTCCGGTCATTAAGGGGTTAAATCCACATCTGGGAGTGCTGTCAATATGACCCAGTAATTACACAAACAAAGAGGTATATACATATTTAGACATGTATATGTATGTAGCCCTTTGCAGCTTTTTTTTCTAACACATGAGACCTCATATCTTTGAACCCGAGCTTTGAAGTCGGGCTATCCCAGCACACATTAAATGCAATTGCGCTTGAGCGAAGACATTTACTTTTAACTTTTCATATGTGTGCTACTTCCAATGAGTGCAAACACCCGCGATAAACCCCTTTTCGCTTGCGCACAACACTTAGCACGCCACTCGTAATTTAGCCCATTGTGTGCACTTAAAACTTAAAATTTACCAATTTTAGTTTGCAAACAAATTAATATGTTTCTATATCATATTGTTATATTTATCGTAATGATTTAACTAATCTATACAGAAATCATGTTTTTATTTTATTTTCTGCCTGGTTAATAGAATTATATTGATTTGGAACATTTAGCATGATTATCTGTCACTATCTATGTTCTGATTCACTACAGTACAATAAAATACATCAAAAAACGAACATGACTTATTTTAACCCATTGATTGTAAAGGATAGCACTGTATCATGCTTTGCAATGCTTATTGATTGCAAAGGATAACAAGGTTGTCCTCTTCACCACAATCAAACATCCTCATTCTCTAGTGGAAGAATGGGGAGGGACCAGATGGATTCTGAGATCTTTTTCAAATTGTATAGCAGAAACATGTTGGTCAGTCTTTTTTTGCATGCTGTGTCCTTTTGTAAAGCAAAGCTCTAATTTAGATTTGTTTTTCTCTAAGGAAGATCTAACAGACCTAACCATAAATTGTGATTTTCAGTGTAAAGTCAGCATTATAACTTTACAAATATAAGAGATGTGATTTCAAGTGTAAAGCAGACAAAGGCACTGTTTAGAAAAAAATTGTTTAAACTTTCCATTACAGGTAGGAATTCTGGCCTAGTCAAAGTAGGAAGCCTCCAAAGATTGTGACTTGATTATATCCAGACTTACCAATAATTAGCTATGATAAACAAAAAGCCTTTTAACATTACAAAACGTTTTAAAATATGTTTTTATGAAAACAATCAATGCTTTAAAAATATCTATTTAAAATTCAAAAATAAAAAAAAGTTTTTATTTACCTATTTTTCAATATGTCCAAAAAATGATTAAGGTGGTATCATTAATTTATTCATAGCTAATTCTAGTGGATTTTTAAGGGAAGAAATTAGTTTCATGAATTACTTATATTAATTTGAAAAAATAAATTTAATTTAATGTGATTTGTTTCACAGTGCTTGCTATTGAAACTCACATTCTTGTGTATTTAATGGCACAGAGCCCTATACCTAAATTTCACATGATGGAAGGTTATCATCTAAGGGGGGATGGTTGTGTCTGGAACAGACCTCTCTAGAACACCTATCCAACTTGTTTGATAACTTGCTTATACCCATAGCTTTATGCCTCCCCAGCTGTATATACCACATAAAACAGCTGTTAAATCGAGAGAAGAAAGTACATTTGAATGATCATTGCAGTTTTTTGTTAGTACATGTCACATTATGGCCCACATTGGGCCAGATTAGGTTTGGTGCGCTAACAGTTATGAGCAAGCGAAAAGGGGTTTATCACAGCTCCACTTGTTGGATGCAGCGCTCATATTACAAGTTGAAAGTAATCACTTGAGAGGAATTGAAGTTAATGTGTGTCAGGATAGAACGTCCTCAGAGCTCTGGATAACTGTTTCACGAAACAAAAAAGTGTTACAAAACACATCAAAAATGCATTTAAAAGTACAGATACACTCATAATAACACTATCTAATAAAAATTACTAATAAAAAATATTGCTCAAAAAAGTTATAAGGGCAAAAAGATATGAGGTCTCAGGTGTTAGAGAAAAAAGGCAGGCAAAGGATTTTAACATTAAGATACATACATATACATACATAAACATATATGTATAGGGGAATTTGTTCTATGAATTTATAAATATATATTCCCATATATATCTGTATATATCTATACCTATAAATAATCATACAATGTATAGATACATAGATAGATAGATAGATAGATATAGATAAATATTTTAGCAAAAGAAATAAAACATGAGATATATGTAGAAATATGTATTTATGAATAAATAGAACAATATTCTGCTATGTGAAGAACATTGGAATGTGAAATATTAATATTTTCATAGGTGGTTAGCGCACTTGAGAATATGTGATCGGGTTTGCACGTGAGTAGGGTGTTTTTTCCCCACTTTTCTTGCTCCATTGATTTCTAAAGGGGAATACTTTAACGCGTTTGTGATGTTCTAAAACGTTTTACTTTCAACTTGCAATATGAGTGCTACCTGTTGCGCACAAAAAGCTATCTTAAAGGGCCATGATACCTAAATGTTGAAACACTTGAAAGTGATGCAGCATATCTGTAAAAAGCTGACTAGAAAATATCACCTGAACATCTCTATGTAAGAAAGAAAGATATTTTACCTCCAAATGTCCTAAGTATTCAAACCCCATTGCAAAGGACTTTAAGCAGCAAATCAGTATGTCTGTCCCGGGACAGGCAAGGGAGTGAGCTTTGTGTACACTCATGTTATTTCCCTATTCAGTTTAAGGAAGTTTACTATAAAATCTCATGAGAATTAAGTGAAATCTCCTGAGATCACAGTAAAAGAGTTCAGGACCTCAGCACTGTTGATGCTGATTTGCTGCTGTTCATTTCTTTTTTTTTTTTTTTATCTATCTTTTTTTACATAGAGATGCTCAGGTGATATTTTCTTGTCAGCTTTTTACAGTTATACTGCATCAGTTTCAAGTGATTTAGCATATGAGTATTATGTCCCTTTATTTTTTTTATATTTTTTTTTTATTGAGGTTTAAATCATGGCATACCTACAGACTGTGTCATTAGAAGATGCACAAAAAGTTTGTTACAAAAATATAACCAATGTGAAAAGAGACAATACAATGCAGGTCTATATGATATATTGAAACAAAATATAAGTAGAAATATTGTTTGCCCATATGTAGTGTATACCTCCTGACTGGTACATGGGGCCACTCTTGGACCCTCTAACAGCAGGTAAAATATAAATCTATGGAAGGTAGAGAAGGTGAAGAGACCTCTCTTGGGTCTCAAGTGATGAACCTCCTTTTATGTAATTATATTTTTTTCATTATGAAATAGTCCAGTTGACCCCTATTTTCAATCAACTTGTCATACAGGTATATATTCCCCATATGGAAAACAATGGCCACTCTTGGGGCTTGGCTTTTAATAGACATGTGCGTTTCGAATCGTTCCGAATCGAAATTCGGATGAATTTGTTAAATTCAGAGATTCGGATCGATTCGAATTTCCGAATTACGGTAGTACCGAATCTACCGAATAAATCCAAATTAGTTTGGATTTATTTGTTACATTCGGATGGCCATGGATTACACTAGTATTGTACAGTATATTAGGTTATATCACTCTGCTATGGGTTACACCTAATATACAGTACATAATACTAGTCTAATACACAGCACATCCCACCTAACACATACCGAAATTCCGAATTTCCGAATCGAACCGAACCTAATCCAGCCGAATTTATTCAAATCCGAATGAATACGAAATGAATTCATTCAAAATTTTCCGAATTCGAATCTATCCGTACCGAAATTCGAAAACATCCGAATCGATCTGAACCGAAACGAAACAAATTTTTCGGCCGTGCACAAGTCTAGCTTTTAACTTCTATCAGTAGGGGAGCTTAGTAGGGGATATGTAGTAGTAATATAATATATAGAGCCACTCTTGGACCCTTAGGACTATAAAAATAACAGAATAGCTATATTATTAGCATTTAGACTTTGAAAATCAACTAGCAGGGGGAGAGGCAAGAATATTTAGAATAAAGTTTAGGCGCCTTGATCATATTTGTAGAGAAGGGCTGTCATATTTTCATATCTAAAAAAAAAATCATATTGATTTGTTTATATATCAGGTCTATTATCTCAGTATGTGCTGTATACAGGAAGTTTAACAGGCTAGTTACATGTGTTCCTTTTGTTTGGATAAATAAAGTAGATAGAGACTTAAAAAAAAAAAAAAAAAAGAACAAACTTAGAGCAGAGATACAGCGTGATACCCCAACTGGTGTAATAAGCTAGGAGTTAAGAAATTATATATAATTGTGTACATATTTAAAAAGTATGGCCATAAAATGTGCATATATGCTGAAAATATCAAGCTGCTAGAGAAGGACGGTACCTCTGATTAACTGGTCACAAAAAGTAAATGTTGTCTAGGGGTACAACAACCAAGCCACCCCGGCTGCAGGCAGATGGTGTAAATATATGTCAACTTTAGCAGGATACAATAAAAATGGATGCTGTGTAAATCTTAAGCTTTCCTCAACATCCCTAGATTTTACTATGAAGCTATAATACTTAAATAGGAGGAACTCAGATATTAAGCATTTTATAGTAAATGGCCCAAAAAAACCTCTGATATCAGTACTCCTAATGTATAATGTAAAACTAGCGTTTAAGTTCACTAAAAAAACAAACATTTGTATCTCAGGGGTAGAAGCTGGGTAGAATATATGTCTCCTACAGTCTTAATCACAGGATATTGTCCTTGTGGTATCTAAGTGTAGGGCTACTGACAATATATACAAATTATCAGCCTTAGTAAACATATTACAAAACAGTAAAGTAAACCTTCCATGCAGAAGTTATTCAAAACATATCTAAACTGAGATGTAACTCTTTATAGACAAATTATAAACTTATAAAATTGTCCAAGAGGATAACTCGTAGTGACTTTTAAGTGGATTATCTTCAGCGTAAGTTCCCTCTATAATGAATAATAATTAACACAAAAATAGTTAACTAGCCGACTCCAGTTTTTAGCTTGGACCCTGTAAACTTTGAACAAGGGGTAGGACACAGAAAGGGCCATTCTAGGACCCTATAAACTTAGCATGTCAAAGCTTTATAAACTCAGATACAACCACTAATATTAATCTCTTAATGGAGACTATAAATGCAGTAAATAAGAAAGTTGTGCTTGCTAGGACCTGCTCCAGTAAGAATACAATAAACCAATGGCTTTAAAACAAGTGTTCATTATTTGCACAGAAGGGACGGCGCAACTTTGACCAGCCTTTCTACTTCGCTTAAGAATAAGCTGTCACCCAACTATTTAATCAGAGACACAGTGTGTGACATATTCAATCTTTAAAAAAACCTGCATTTATCTTATAAAGCAGAATATACATGTAAGCCTCATCAATTCTCTAATATAAACTATAGCACACATTGCAAATAACTCTAATGGTTAAAAAAGTTCATGCAAATAAAGAGCCATGCAGACTTTCCAAGAATACATGAGCTGTTTAGATTGTAATCCTACATAACAGTAAGTCCAATAGCAGGTATAAACCCTCACAATTAGTCGTTTAAGTAATGTGAGGAGAGTATAGACCTGATGGGATAGCAGCTGCTCTTCTTAAATACCTCCACTGATATCTATAGTGTAGTAGCTTGACTGGTCTCTAAGCTTAAAAAGTAAGATATATGTTATTGTGGCCTGTTACTATTAAAAAGCACATAACTTGGTTTGGATCAATGTAGGTCTTAACCTTGCTACAAACAGGCACATATGTCACCCAGTTTAAGATAAACCTTTAGCTATCTTATAATAAAAGTTATTGTTAGGAGAAAATGAGAGCTATGTTAAAATGGCTATAATAGATATAAAAAGAAACAACACACACAAAAAAAATTCAGAATCAAGAACTGACCTTTAAGCTGGTATGGATAGACTGCACCATGGAGGCATAATTGTCCAATGCAAATAAGAAAATATTTTTTAAAAAGTAAATGCGGTGACTAAAAGAAACATGAAATTATCATGGCACTAGCTGCTATATTGTTATGGCCATCTAGGGGTCAAAATGTGAATTACCCTGATGTGTTAAAAAACTAAAGTGATATTACCATTACGTAAATGGGAGAGAAAAATGGTTATGTGAATAGGTCAATATCGAATAAGATGAGCTGCAGAGCACTTAGATAGACTCAAAAACCCTTTGACAGCTCTAGTGGTTGCTAATATTATGATCTCCTATGCATTGTCATATTGTGAAACTGCAAGTATATAACACCTTCCAACTCTTGCCTACGGTTCCAGCTGCTAGCTGCAATGCAAGAGTGTACAGATTTTTTTTTTAAAATGGAGATTAGGGAACAGAGCAGTGGCATATGAGCAGATCACCTTAAGGGATAAAACATAACATATAAAAACAGTGCAAAGATATAATTTTTAAATGGAACTCACAATCAGCTATTTTAGTCTAGATCTGCCCTGCAGCAAAAGCTTGTATGATCAAAACTGTTCCACAGATCCATTACTAAAAGATTAAATTGTCAATTGTGCATAATAAAATGTAGTCCTATTGCATAGTCAGTCGTTCAAGGCCTACACAAAGGGTAGTGCCTTACCTTTGACATCTCACAAAACTCAGGAACATCATCCATCATATAGAGATGGATTTCAAAGAGTCAGATCAATAGGCAGAGTACATACTCACAAATTCACTAGTGCAGCAGTCTCAAACTGCTAATCTGAAACAGTCTGATTTGTACAGGATCTTCTATCCAATGCCGGCTCTAACCTGGAATCTAAGACGGCTTGCAGTATTCAGTTGTGCTGGCATTGCAGAATCACAGATGTCCATTGACTGAAATCGGCTCCAGCAGGTCTCAATTGTTTCCCCAGTAAGGGTGAAGTGCCGGATATGTATAAGCTGGCAAACGCCTGGATGTAGATTTATAGGTTTGTGTCCATGAAGGGCTAGTAACAGCTCGATATCTCTGTCAATGTAGGAGACTGTACTTACTATCAGCTGGGGTACTTCAGAGCATTGGATGGGCACACGCACCCCAGTGGAGTCTGATCCGTCTGTTGTCTTGCCTCCTCCATAGTCCAATGCCCACATCTAGAGCTTGCTTGGCAATTGGTATTGAGGGAGTATCAGATACAGCCGTCAACTCCGTCATTTGCAAGAAAGGAATGACTAAATTCAGCTTGCTGCAAGTATTTCCCTGAGCATAAGGTTCAGATGGAGCATTTTCTCTTGTAGCGATTCGCCATGTGTTTTGGGACTCGGCGTGATCCTACTCAGGAGTATCACACGCTCTGCTGAAACATCCTTTAATTGGTTGATGAAGCTTCAAGAAATGTTCGTCTAACAACCTGAGCAGTATTTCTTCTGAATTCTGCGTCTCCATATTTGAGTGAACATAGCAGTCTATCTTGTACTGCTCTACCCGGTTCACCGGGGTGGGGGATGAGAAATCCAGATGGAGGCCGCCGCCTATGATTTTCAAAGGTCCAGACAAGAGCTCTGAGAAGTGAGATCACCAAGAGATAAGTATCAGTCGATGGAGGGCCGCCTACTTAGATGATCACTAGTCCTTTCAAGGTTAGATGTCAAGTATATCAGAAGATAATTGGCGGATTATCAAAACTTAGCACATAGCAGATAGTATTGCGGCTTAACATGGCCGCTGCCCGGACACGCCCCCTCCAGATATATCGTATTATGTCCCTTTAAATACCACTCCACTTGCAATCTGGCCCATTATGTCAGGGTCACTATTAATATTGAAAGCCCACGCTATGATTAGTGCACAATCTAGTAGTACAAGTGAGTGAATAGTTAAAGTTAATTACCAGAGAATGTGTCAGGCATCTCTCTAGCATGCCCTATCCTGCATGGATAGTGCAGCCATGCTAAATATTGCTTATATTACAAGTTGTGAGTTATAACAGCATGAAAAAGTTAACTCAACTGGAGGCCTGAACTAAAGTGCCTAGGCTAAAATAATGTGCATGTAAAACATATTAAAATAAAGTATTGCAACTCCACACACATGAATTGCCATGAACTAGGCAATATTCTGACAACTACATATTAATTTGAATAATAATGTACCTGTATATGTTGACTTCACTCTCAGACTGGAATGGGTACACATCCTAAGTCATTGTAAAACCCACAGCCAATTTCACATTCCAATGTTCTTCTCATACAGGAAAATGTTATTTTTATTTTAAAGTCACCAAACAAAATTGCTTTCATTGAAGTTTTACATTAATATTAACCACAGTCTTAATGCAGGAAATATTCTAAATGTGTTTCAACGGTTGTGCAGTTGTGGCTTTACATTGGCCAAAATAAAAAATAGTACTTAATCAATCACTGAAATCAGCTGCAGCTGCACCCTTCCGTCTCACTCTTATAGTGCATGTGTGTTTGGAGTATACTTATGTAGAATAGATATACATAAATAGATATACAGATATATATAGAAATATGTATTTAAAATAAAAATATTTTTTTTCTTTATGTGAAGGACATTGGAATGTGAAATTTTAATAGCTCATGTCAGGTTAGCGCATGAGCAATAAGAGAAAAAGATAGTTCAGTCACGATATCCGAAGTTCTTTAGTTAGCATGCATTGAGTTTCGCTCTTGCATAAAATCATTACTTCTATTGTCGCTCAAGCGAAAGCGCTAAATAACGCTCCCCTTGTAATCTGGCCATTAGTATTTTAAAGAAATAGGCTGAAAAATAAAATGTCAAGTTTACTAGTACTTTTGGTCACAAACAAATGATTTATTTTGGTGTCATGTTTATAGTTAATGTTTAAGGACTCTATTTAACAAGCTCTCAATTTGTTAATTTCCCCCGAATACAAAAATAATCACTGCTGTTTGTGCCTTGTAGCAAAGCCTTTGACAGTCAAAATTAATTAAAAAATATGAATACCTTAATGTGTCAAATTAGACATAAAGAGCAGCAAATGAATGATTACTTTGGATCTATGAATACCACAAATATATTAGTTCATCATTCTTTCAATCACATCATCCTTGCAGTAAATATAAGACACAGTTTACCTTTTTTCCTTGTAATAATTTCCTATGAAACTAATTTTATATTTTAAAGCATAAAATATTTTCAATTTGACTAATTACAATATATGCATACACACACTATGTAAGCTTTTGTTAACAAAAAGGAGCAAACATTTTTCTCTGTCAGGTGTTAATTTAAACTCAACAATTGTTAATGAAATTTAAATTTTGTTACACTATTATTAGATTTTACATCTTGTTTCATGCATTTTTATGTATTGGGTGTTGCTTTTTTAATTATTTATTTATTTTCTTTAATTAACACATGAGTGAGGCAGTTCATATATTTTATATTTAATTTGTATATCATTTTATTATATCATTTTTATAGTTATTATAATTTGATAATGGCCACCTTCCTATCAGTCTGGTCTACAATTTGAAACAATAGAATGGATTATGCAGTGTTTTTTCATCATTGTGCTATGGCCAATAATAGATATTGAAGGAGCAAAAATTTGTTTTGTCCAAAAGATTTGTTTCAGATTTTCCGCAAGGTTCATTTTGGCAGAATTTCGGTTATGCCGGTTTACGGCTTGTCAGAATATTCAGTAAAGAATTTTGTTCATAACAAAAATATTTCTTTGCACTCCATATGTCAGCCATAGAGAAGCTAGTGTGGCACTAAATGAGTGTGTGTTGCAGAGCAAAGCAAGGTATATAAGTGGAGTTAAAGTAATATAGGTGAAATGGAAAGTACCTACTTCATCACATTTGCACACACCTACTCATCAACAAGTTTGTAATTATTATTGGAGTATCAATTCAGACATTTTTTTACAAATTTGTAGGGGGGGTTTTGAGGGAGAGTTGAGTGGGTTATATTAATCCAAACTGGGTAACCTGTTGGCATATCTTTACTAAGCAAGGTTGAACTGCAAATTTAATTTCTATTTTTTTTTTTTAAAGCAAAGTTAATAATTGTTTGTACAAGTTATATACTTATATTATATTTAACGATGCATATGTGCATTATGCATATAAAGTGCATTTGATTCTCTAATTAATTTAAAGGTATATACCGTACTTCAAAATCACCAATTACTTTGCTGTGACCGGGGTCCTTTAATGACAATTCAATATATTTTGCAACACTGGCAACGATTGAACTTTAGAAACACAGTAAACCACCAGCTTTACTTCCGACTGTTTGATTAATATATATACATCGAGTGTACTGTAGATCATTTCTTGTAACTTTACATTTTTTAGCACACAAATTGGAAACTTAATCGGATATCATATATATTATTGTGGTGCTTTTTTGTATAAGTACTTATCAGATACACTCTACTACCACTACTAATAACATACTCACTTACCTACAGGGGTTGATTACTTATATATACACAAATACTCAAATACCTCCTGTAAAGAAGTGATGTATATTTTATAAGGTGCAATTCAGATTAAACTACACAGTCTGAGTTCCAGCAAGTTTTAAACCGTATGTGTGTGTGAGTGTGCGTGAGTACTAGTCCAGCCGGACTACTACCTTAATACTTTTTCCAAATAAAGTTATTTTGTGTGAATGCAGTTGTCAATGTTATTTCAAAGAATTGAATTTTGATTTCACTTATTTTTTGATTACTCTGATAGTGGGTTCTAGTATTTAACTAGTCCAGTAACCAACAGTCTTTTTTCTTTGTGCTGCAAAATCTCTCCTTTTTTGCATCTCACTGTACATTCTGATTTTTTTACAAATATCTTATGAAATTCCTTCAAAATGAGCAAAAGCAGTATCTCTTTCAGTTGCCCAACTTGAACAGAAGGGAGCCATCTCCTTTGAAAATGATGCTTTGGTGAAGGGAAGGAACTTCGAATAGATGCACAATGGTGTTGATTACTGTGACTTACATCTTGTATGGTTTTTTTTTTTTTTTTACTTGTTTGTAGTCCACAAATTTGGAAAACATCTTATGTCACTTCCAGGCCAGCCTTCAGCATGATGTTGTCATCATGAACTCCTGCCTCTAGGACATCACTAGTTATAGCGAGAAACAAATAGAAGAATACAAGACCAAGATAACAAACAGATGCACCAAAACTCTGCTGGACACAGCTGCTAGCTGTTTCCTAAGGATTTGGCACTGATGATGACCACCACATATCAGGAAGAGCAAGAGAAGGAGCAGCAGAAGGCATCAGCATCACTGAATTAGGCCTCTGATTATTGTACACAAACCCCAAAAATACACCTGTAAGGAAGACAAACAAAGCCATGCCTAGTTCCCCTTGTACACATCAACAAGCTGCTCCCTAAGAATTTTGACGTGACACAGTTTCCAGCTCTGCCTGCCCTTCTACCACTGCGGAAGTCTTCTTAACCAATTTAACAGAATATATAGGATCTGTGGACAAGTAAGGAAAAAAATGATTGTAAGAAAAACATATACATGACTAATGTTCTAAAACTTAGGTGTCAACCACTGCAGATGCCTCTATGGCCAGTGAATCAGTTGGTTAGTATTTCTAGTCACACTAATCACCTTACAGTTTCAAACTTCTGCAAGGGTTTTTTCTTTCCCTTCTACCATTCATTTGTCCAGATGTAAAATTTGAAAAAATATATTTATATGTTTAATTGATAATTTATATTTGTTAATAATAATAATAATAATAATGTAAAAATGTAAAAATATCGTTATACATTTAAGGATAATTTATATTTTAATAATAACCTTTATAACATATTAAAAAAAATTTAATTCATGATATCTATGGAAGAGACAATGGACCGAATCTTAATTCATTGGTGTGGTGGTGTATATTACCTATTAATTATTAGGGACGAAGCAAAGAGAGAAATTAATGCAAAAGCTTTATTATGTTTATTTTATTAAATGCAATGTTTTTGCTTAACAAAATATTTTTTTGTAACACATAAATCTCAAAGCTTCTTTCAACTTTGTTATTTAAAGGGGCAGTAAACCTACAAACTAATGTTATATAATTCTGCACATAGTGCAGAATTAGATAACATTATCTTAGCGTTTAACAGACCCGCTCAGTAGTGCAAGGAGCGGCGGTCTGAGAAATCCTCCTTTATAATAAAATATCAGCTGCAATATTATGTTGAAAAAAGTTAGCGCTAAGATAATGTTGTATAATTCTGCACTATGTGCAGAATTATATAACATTATTTTGTAGGTTTACTGCCCCTTTCAATGTTATTATTTTATGAAATATTTATTAAACAATTATTGATTCAAACTATATACATTTCCTATAAAAAAATTTTTTTGTGTATTGAAATCTTAACTCAGTGTAAATATACTGCTGCAAAGTTCTACAGTGATGGAAATACTGCAGCAGCAGAGTTACCTTTCTGTGGTACAGATTACAAGTGTAGAGGTATTTTATTTTCCTGTTCACACATATAAACTCCACTAGAAGTAAGCTTTTTGCATGAGTCGGATAGCGCTTGTGTTGCAAGTTGAAAGGAAATAGTTTTCGATCGCACTCTAACCCGATGCATGCAAAAAGCATATTCCCCCTTAGAAGTCAATGGAGCAAAAGCGGAAAAAACACACCCTATTTGGACATAAACCCGATCGCATATTCTCAAGTGTGCTAACCCGACATAAAAATAATATTTCACATTCCAATGTTCTTCCCATAGCAGAATATGTTCTATGTATTCATTAATACATATTTCTATATATATCTGATAGTATTTAGTTAAATTTTATATATCTATATGAATAAGGCATAAATATGGTTTTACATGTTTTTATCTACTTAACTTCTAGGGCTCTAATGCACTTATATATATATTTACACATATGTATTTATGTGTTTATATGTGTATATATGTCTGTAAATACAAATATACACATATAAATACATAAATACATATGTACACACACATATATATATATATATATATATATATATATATATATATATATATATAAACGATGACTTGCACTCGCTGGTCTTTTGCAAAAAATGTGCCTTTAAAGGGACACTGAACCCAAATTTTTTCCTTCATGATTCAGATAGAGCATGACATTTTAAGCAACTTTCTAATTTACTCCTATTATCAAATTGTCTTCATTCTCTTCATATCTTTATTTGAAATGCAAGAATGTAAGTTTAGATGCCAGCCCATTTTTGGTGAACAGCCTAGGTTGTCCTTGCTGATTGGTGGATAAATTCATCCACCAATCAAAAAGTGCTGTCCAGAGCCCTGAACCAAGAAAAAGCTTAATGCCTTCTTTTTCAAATAAAGATAGCAAGAGAACGAAGAAAAAATGATAATAGGAGTAAATTAGAAAGTTGCTTAAAATTGCATTCTCTATCTGAACCACAAAAGAAAAAATTTGGGTTCAGTGTCCCTTTAATGTAATGTTTCGGGGACCGTATCCCCTTCCTCAGGTCCCCGAAACGTTACATTAAAGGCACGTTTTTTGCAAAAGACCAGCGAGTGCAAGCCATCGTTTATTTCTATTTGCTTCTTGTTTGCACCATTGCACGTTGGCTTGAAGTGAGAGTGCTCTCCATTTGCTTATATATATATAAATATATTATATATATATATATATATATATATATATATATATATAGTATGTTAGGGGGTGTAGTAGATTGCACAAGCACAACTATAGCTCCATAAAGGATTAAATTCCTCTCTCAAAAAGTCACTCAAACACCCTCAATAGGAGTGAGTAAAGGACAGTTAGGACCAAAGTCACAATACAAATCTCAAATCATATCCTATAAAGCGTATACCCACACCTGGAAATGTTAAGCACACTAGGGGACAGAAAAGTCCGTATATGACTGGCTGTTTAAGCAGAACCCAAAAGCTAATATTGTCCAGGGCAGCCTGTGGCTGCGCTCACTGACCGCTCCTGTGTCACTGTAGCTGGTATGCCGATATCTCCATATTATTTTCCCCAGGTTCTGGTAAGTATACTCAGTGTGTACCACTGCATCCGTGGCTGGTGTGTGACCAATGATTCATTGTTCTGGTCATGTGGTCCTCATCAATCAATCACCACCTTACTTTCCGGTGCTGTCTGAAAGTGCACTGTAGGTAGAACTTTGCAGGGGAAAATGCTGTAAAGTGGAGAGGAATGGCGAGCTCGCTCTGACCTAGGATCCTGGCCAAGTAATAGAAGATAGTGAAAAACGTAGATCCAAAGGCAGGGTTAAAATATGAAAAGTCTTTATTAGAATTCCACTTTTGGATGAAGACTTCTGCTGGCTTCGATGAGGACTTCTGCCGCTTTGTTGAGGATGGATTTCAGGTCTTCAAAAACTGTAAGTGGATCTTCAGGGGTTTTGTTAGGTTTTTTAAGGGTTTATTGGGTGGGTTTTATTTTTAGATTAGGGGTTTTGGGCACCAAAAAAGAGCTAAATGCCCCTTTAAGGGCAATGCCCATCCAAATGCCCTTTTCAGGGCAATGGGGAGCTTAGGTTTTTAAGTTAGGATTTTATTTGGGGGGTGTGGTTGTGTGGGTGGTTTTAATGTTGGGGGGTTGTTTGTATTTTTTTTTACAGGTAAAAGAGCTGATTTCTTTGGGGCAATGCCCCGCAAAAGGCCCTTTTAAGGGCCATTGGTAGTTTATTGTAGGCTAGGGTTTTTTTTTATTTTGGCGGGGCTTTTATATTTTGATAAGGCTATTAGGTTAGGTGTAATTAGTTTAAATATTTGATAATTTCTTATTTTATTTTGTGTAATTTAGTGTTTGTTTGTTTGTTTTTTTGTAATTTAGTTAATTGTATTTAATTAATGTTATTTATTTAATTTTAGTGTAATGTTAGGTGTTAGTGTAAGACAGGTTAGGTTTTATTTTACAGTTAAATTTGTATTTATTTTAGCTAGGTAGCTAGTAAATAGTTAATAACTATTTACTAACTATTCTACCTAGTTAAAATAAATACAAACTTGCCTGTGAAATAAAACTAAAATCTAAGTTAGCTACAATGTAACTATTAGTTATATTGTAGCTAGCTTAGTGTTTATTTTACAGGTAAGTATTTAGTTTTAAATAAGAATTATTTAGTTAATGATAGGAATTTTTTATTAGATTTATTTTAATTATATTAAAGTAGGGCGTGTTAGGGTTAGGTTTAGGGGTTAATAACTTTAGTATAGTGGCGGCAATGTTGAGGGTGGCAGATTAGGGGTTAATAAGTATAATGTAGGTGGCGGAGGTGTCGGGGTGGCAGATTAGGGGTTAATAACTTTAATGTAGGTGGCGGCTACATTGGGGGCGGCAGATTACGGGTTAATAAGTGTAGGTAGGTGGGGGCGGTGGCGGGGGTGGCAGATTAGGGGTGTTTAGACTCGGGGTTTATGTTAGGGTGTTAGGTGTAAACATAACTTTTGTTTCCCCATAGGAATCAAAGGGGCTGCTTTACGGAGCTTTACGCTCCTTTATTGCAGGTGTTAGGCTTTTTTTCAGACGGCTCTCCCCATTGATGTCTATGGGGAAATTGTGCACGAACACGTAAAACCAGCTCACTGCGGTGCTGGTATTGGAGTGAAGTATGGAGATCAATTTTGCTCAACGCTCACTTCTTGCCTGCTAATGCCGGGTTTATGAAAACCTTTAATAGCAGCACTGTAGGAAGGTGAGCAGTGACAATAACTTGCAAGTTAGCACCGAGCAGCTCTTACCGCAAAACTCGTAATCTAGCCGATAGTTTATAGGAAAAACATAGACTTAAGAAGCATCATAGCCCCTCTAAATTAAAACTAGCACAAAATGAGAAATTGAAACATGTGTCTAATTGGCTATTATTAAAACGTGGAACATATAAATGTGGCAAAAAAGATTGCTGTATGTGTCCAATTATTGACAACACAACATAGTCTACAACCAATTGGAATAGAACAAAAAAGTTTGAAATCAAACATAGAACCACATGTAATTCAACATTTGTTGTCTATCAATTAACCTGTTCATGTGGGATGATTTATATAGGGTGCACTAAAAGAAAGATCAAAAGGAGCGTATACGAACACCTTACCAACATCAAAAAATGGAATGGAAGGACACAGTGTTTCCAACAATTGCAAGGTTAAACATAACCGTAGTAGCGAAGGTATTAAAATTAAAATCTTAGAGTTCATAGGTAATAAAGGGAATGACCGTCTAGTTAGACAGGCTGAGACCAGATGGATTCATGCATTAGGTAGTATGTCCCAAAAGGGACTTAATATTGATATAGACTTGCAAGCCTTTATGTTATAAATCCATCTCATCACAAGATTTATTTAGTTGTATATCAATTATTTTTTATATAAAAGTTATTGATATTTGCAATAGGGCATGTTAGTGGTCTATCTATACTATAATCGCGTTTGTAACGCGTCCGTTGCCGTCGCCAGTTGCACACGCATCCTCAAAGGAATGTTGGCTGTGCGAGGCAGCCAAAATAATGTTGGCAGCGCAAGCAGCCAAAAGAATTCACTTGGATGTCGCAAAGCTGCATCCCGGTGGATTCCGAAAAAGGCAGGGTGGTGAAAGAATCCACCGTAGGGTGATTATTTTACCACCCTGACATTTTCGGAATCCACCGGGATGCAGCAAAGGCAAACGGAGCATTACAAAAAAAAAACTAACCGCCCGCAATAAGTATTAAATAAAAAATAATCGCCGCAATAGGTATTAAAAAATAAATAAATAACTGCCCACAATAAGTATTAAAAAAAAAAAACTGCCCGTACCATGTATTAAGAAGAAAAAAAAATAACCGCCCGCATGAAGTATTAAGAAAAAAACAACTACATAATAAAATTATTAATCCCTAAATGCGCCAACCTCAACATCGCAAACTACCTAATACATCTATTAACCCCTAATCTGCCATTCTCCCACATCACAAATTAAATTATTATTTTAATAACCCCTAAACCGCCATCCACCACCAACGCAATAAACTTAATTAAGATATTAACTCCTAAACCACCCACCCCCACAAAGCAAAAAGCTAATTTAATGACTAAGCCCCCTAGCCTTACAACCCCTTAATTACATAAAATAATAAAATACTACATTAGAATTAAAATAAAAAATCCTAACAGTACTTAAAAAAAAAAAACTAAAATTACATTAAATTAATCTAAAATTACAAAAAATAAAAAAGGCTAACATTACAGAAAATAATAAACCACATTATCCAAAATAAAAAAATAAACTTAATAACAATGAAAATAAAAAAGTCCCCCCAAAATAAAAACACCCCCTAATCTAAGAATAAACTACCAATAGCCCCTAAAAGTGCCTTTTGTAGGACATTGCCCTAAGTTATTTTCCTTCAAAAAATTCAGCTATTTTCCTTCAAAAAGTCCCCCTCTAACAGTAAAACCCCCCACCCACCAAACCCCCCGAAATAAAAAACCTAACACTAAAAAATTCTAAACTACCCATTGCCCCCTAAAGGGGCATTTGTATGGGAATTGCCCTTAAATGGAATTCAGCTCTTTTTCAATTGCCCAAAAAGCCCTAATCTAAACCCCCCCAAAAAAAGCCTAACACTAAAGCCCCAAATAGCTACTCACGGTTCCTGAAGTCCGGCAGAGAAGGTCTTCTTCCAGGTGGGTCCATCATCTTCTATCTTCATCCACAACGAAGGCGGCACAGAGCAGAGGTGCGGAGAGGTGTTCCCAGATGTGGCGGTCCTCGGTGGCATGGAAGCTCCTCTTCATATTATCGTCCGCCGCACACTGAAGATTGAATGCAAGGTACCCCATATTTATTGTGGTACCTTGCATTCCTAATGGCTTACATTTTTGAAATCAGTCAATAAGATGAGAGCTACTGAAATCTTATTTACTGATTTGAACAGCGAATAGTATTTCAGTAGCTATAATCCTATTGCATAATTTTAAAATTTCAGCCAATAGGAATGCAAGGTACCCCAAATTGATTGCGGTACCTTGCATTCAATCTTTAGTTTACGACGGACATCGGATGAAGAAGAACAGGAACACAGCTCCGCACCTCCGCTACATGCCGCCTTTACTCTGGATGAAGATTGAAGATGATGGATCCGTCTGGAAGAAGACCTTCTCCGTTGGACTTCAGGAACAGTAAATACCTATTTGGGGCTTAGGTTTATGCTTTTTTATTTTAATTTTTGGGATGTTTTTTTTTAGATTAGGGTTTTTTGGGCTAGAAAAAGAGATGATTGCCTTTTAAGGGCAGTAAAAGAGTTGAATGCGCTTTAAAGGGCAATGCCAATACATTGGGGCAATGGGCAGTTTAGTTTTTTTAGTTAGGTTTTTTTTTATTTTAGGGGGTTTTGTGGGTTGGGGTTTTTTACTGTTAGGGGGGACTTAGTATTTTTTTACTGGTAAAAGAGCTGTTTAACTTAGGGCAATGCCCTACAAAAGGCCTTTTTAAGGGCTATTAGTAGTTTAGTATTAGATTAGGGGGTGGTTTTATTTTGTTTTGGTCTTTTTTGTTTTTATAGGGGTATTAGTATAGGTTTGGTTAGCTTTGTTTATTTTTTTCTGTCATTTTACTTTTTTTATTTTTTGTAAATTTAGCTTGGGGTTTGTATTTTTTCAACATAGACTTATCACCTAGTACTATATAATCTGTATTGAATACCATTTAGCTATTTAAGAAATCCAGCGCTGCTTTAATTTTTGTACTGTTATTAATATAACCATGTTGGTTGTGCAAAACTGGAGAATGGGTAATAAAGGAATTATCTATGTTTTAAAACAATAACATTTTTGGAGTAGACTGTCCCTTTAATGAAGCCATCACATGTTTTTTGACTAGTTACAATCATATAGGAGACACATAGGTAAAAAATGTAGACAGTGTTCAAAGTTGTGTTTGTTGTATCTTTTGGTTAGATTATGCAAATGTTTTCACCACAATTGTTTTTCTGTGTCATTTAAATAAATGTTACTGTTGTTTTGATGCAAGCTTTAGACAAATAAAAAAGATGTAAGTATTCTGTAACTTGTAAATATTCTTTTTTTCATATGTATCACCTTGGTTTTTATGTTATGTTAATGTTGTTTTACTATTCTGTTTCTTTTAATTGTTTGCATTGTTTAATAAGAATTTACAGATGTTTGTACTAATAACATTAGCTACAAATAAACACAAATATAGAGTAATGAAAGTAAAAAATAAATAGTACATGAAACAAGGCATCAAGGGCCCATGATCTAAAGGTCTCTGGCCTGGTGAGATTATTAAAGAATGCTTGCTAGGTCCTTCTATTTTCAAGGTGTAATCATCTAAAGCCACTTTTCACCCTGAAAACAGTGGGCCCCATCCGATATGCAGCGTCGCCGGCAAAAGCCAGCGACGTCGTTTTTTGCGCGGGTTTGGTATCCTATATACAGCGCCGCATATAAATGCGGCACATATATTTCACCCATCGGACATAGTTTTTTTACCTATAGACTAACATAGAAAAGCCGCGTAATTTGGTATCCAATATCCAGCGCAAGGCCTTATGTGGCGAAAATGGAGAAAACTTACTCCATTTTCACCTCACCATAAATTGCAGCTGTAGCAGGCCTTGCGCTGAGTATGGGAGCACCGTAAAATGCCTGCAAAAAAAAAACTAACACCTAACGCATGTCTATCTACCTGTCAACCGCAATCCCCCACCGCAATACCTAATAAAGTGTGACTTGTCTAAAGATAGAAAAATCACGTCTGTCGCATCTCACTTTTTCAGATATCACCAATCTAAAACCTCTGAACTCAAGTGCCATGGAATCCAAAAAATATCCTTGGGTCTAAGAGGGGGTGACCTGGAAAAAGCCCTCTTAAAGGCTGAAACCAGGTGGATCTATTTAATGGACTCAGTATACCCCAAGGGTATGAACGAACAAAACAACTATTCCATGTTCCTTTAGGGACATGTAGACCCAAAACATTGATACAACAGAAACAGCCAAATTAGCCTAGGAGAGATTAAGGTCACCACAGTGAACCAAGATATCATGACCTGTCACCAGCCTAGTTTAAACAAAACAGTCAAATGTGTTGCATTTAACACACATTCAGGATCTTATTATGATTATTATTATTATTATTATTATTTTTTATATAATTTTCATATATTGTTCATCTCACTCTACGTTAAGAGACACAATTCAGGCATTGGCCTAACACTTACCCCTTCTTCAACCAACACATCCCCATAAAGTAATATGTTCAAGAAATTTTGAACTATATATCAATCACCAATCAATTGATTCACTTGTTTTCACCTACACATTTTTATAAAAAATATACATATTTTATTTTCTATGTTTCACTCACACTTTTCACTGTGTATGTCCTTCATTGATTATTTCACACCTTATTATCACTTTATTATTTGTGTTTGCAGTAGGGATTATTATGTTAATCCTGTACACTACACAGCCTCACAGTTATTTTCTTCTTCCTTTTCTCAACAATTTTTTATTCCAGGTATTATCATTCACAGGATAATAATCACTGTTTAATTATTTGATACAAAAACAAAGTAGATGTGTGTATCTAATCGTGTGTCACGTCCTCTCTACCTGCACCTATTTCCTTTTTTCCCCCCCTATTCCACAATGTTAATACATTAAAAGCAAATAATTAAAATACTCATATAGGCCCCCCCTTCCCCCCCCTCCCCCCCCCCCTTGTTCCTTTGTTTTTATAAACACTAAAAAATATGACACCCACTAAGTTAATAAGATTCAATTTAGGCTGTTATAATATACTTATGCCCAAGCACCAATAATTCTAGGCACCTTAATCCGGTCCATTGTATCTTGCAGTAAAGCATACAGAATATTTGAACACTCCATTACTTCATGAATCATCTCATTGTATTTCCCTAAAAACATTAATAAATTCTATTATAGGATTTCAATAATCCGACATATAACCTTGATTTTTAGAAATTTACAGACAAAATATGAGTTAAAGTGTATCTTACCAATAACACCTATAGGTTAAAAACATTAAAACCCACAGGTACAATAATACTCAAAAAATTGTGAGCTATAACCAAATACCGTATGAAGCTAAATAAATTGTTTGTTAGGTGAAATACACAAAAAATGTATAATTTCATATTTCTGCAATGTATTATTTATCCGCACTCTAGTACTCTCAACACGTAATCGGGCTGATCATAAATTTAACATTGAGGTATAATTATTGTAGATAAGTTGTTTTCCTAGTAACATCCAAGATTTCACACCGCTTATAAATCCCAGGATGATCGTATAGCAGAATATAGGTGAGGTGTGATGACAATATTCTAAATTCACACACCTCCAGTTCAGAGTAAAATGATTGGCCGATATGGACCAATCATTTCCTTTCAAGACATTTAAAAAGCCCCAGACGCCGGCGCGCGTCACCTTTGAGAAAGCCGAAACAGCATCGGCGAAACATGTCAGGGGGGGTATAGTTTAATACACACCCCAATTAGCCGTTTTTAAATGGCATAGGAACTGGCTGAATATTTCTTAATTTAATGCGTTGTCAATCCAAAAAACTTATACTTAAACATTAACACTTGTAGTGGTCGATATAAGATTTATAGTTTACTGACCGTGACGGTCAAAATTACAATCAGTAATTGGTGATACGCTTTGGGGTAAAAATCTGGGGTTAGGTAACCTCTAAACAGCGGTTTTCTAAATTGTAAAAGCCTAAATCGATAAGCATTAATGCCAAAATAAGGCATCTCTCTAGACTCGCTAGACAAGCTAACACCCAAACAGCTCATTTACCGGGACGGTCAGAATTACACCAGCAATTGGTGACACGCTTTGGGGAAATAGTCTGGGGTTAGGTAACTGATAATAGCGGTTCTCAAAATTGTAGAAGCCTAACCGACTAGTAATAGATGCAATAAGAAGGCATCTCTCTAGATTTTTTAGATAAGCCAACACCCATATCCAATAGACACTGTTTGTGAATTACCATAAGCCGTATACCACGCTATTATAGTACTAAGATTTCAAGCAGTGCAGGTGACACTGAGCATCAAGTTTATGGTGACTGCATATTTTACAAAGTGTACCGCATTTGAAAAATAACACACTGACCCCCAGGAGGTCTCTGGCACTTGGATATTTGTACCACATGCCAGAGGTGCAATAGGTATAAAGGATATACTGATTATAACAAACACATATAAGCTATTCCTCTATTTAATTCCAACAGCAATGCGTGTCCAATTCAAATGTATTTAAGCCGATAAAGGGCACTCTATGTGGACAACAATATATAAACCATTGCGAACCTATATATATTAAGAAGCCAATTACACGTATGAGGTGAATGTCAAGTGACAACATATAGGTTCTACTTGAAAGAACACTTGCCAAAATAAGATACATATAATTTTTTTTTAAATTACCGGTACAAGGTAATAAAATAAAATTATTTCACACTCTCATTATAAGCCAAATATAAGATCCCCAATCTGAAAGTTTACACCAAGCACCTTTAGGTAAGGACTAAATAGTAGGTCCTTACAGACTTCGTATGTTATTAGCTATTTAAAACTGGAATTTTACGCACAATATACAAAAAGAAAGAAGAAAATTCATTGCATAAAGCAAACTCCAGTTTAGCTAAGTAAATTCTCTATTTTAAGACTGACAAGTCTTGTAAATTAAATAAGGCGTGATGTAGACCCTATGTACTATTTGGAAGTAAGGAATATACTCACCTAATAAAAATCT
This sequence comes from Bombina bombina, assembly GCF_027579735.1. NCBI lineage: Eukaryota > Metazoa > Chordata > Amphibia > Anura > Bombinatoridae > Bombina > Bombina bombina. Next base: position 453,265,985 of record NC_069504.1, on the reverse strand, counting down.
GTTATTAAATAGAGTGGCACCAACACGAATAATTTATGATATTTATATCTTTATTTTGCTAATACAAAAAGCCTAGGTATTGTGTGAGACATCAGGGTATTGATAGAAGAAATAAAACTCATCATACCACTAGATAGCCTGAAGTCCAGTATACCAACCCAGATCTGAGTATAGACTATATTAGATGTCACATCTGTAAAACCTAAATCAGATACTTGACCAGGAATATTATTAACTCAGAAAGTGCTACACACAGCATCTAGAACATGAACCCACAATGAAATACCCCAATTCACCCCTAGCATAAAACACACACGACCATCTACTCAAAGTGGGACCCCTCTGAGGTACCCTATATGTTTGCATAATCAGATTGTTCAACTAAATACTAGCCAATATTTCTAACCAAGTTCCTATGTGTTTTTAAAGCACACACATACACGTACTAATTTTATAATTATTGTTGAATAAAAGTTATGTTTTAAGTCAATCCTTTTGAATAGAAACTTTTTGGTCCCGAATGTGAGTCCATTATTAATCATTTCAATCAGGGACGGGAGTGCTACCTAAGTGCACTTTTTCTAGTCTTGATCCCTTCACCTGGGCTCCTGACTCAATCTAACACCTAATAAAGTGTATTAACCCCTAAACCGCCGCTCCCAGAGCCCACCGCCACCTACATTATATGTATCAACCCCTAAACCGCCACTCCCGGACCCCGCCGCCACCTACATTAAATTTATTAACCCCTAATCTGACCCCCCTACACCGCCGCTACCTACATTAAATATAGTAACCTCTAATCTGACCCCCCTACACCGCCGCCACCTACATTAAATATATTAACCTCTAATGTGACCCCCCCTACATCGCCGCCACCTACATTAAATGTATTAACCTCTAATCTGACCACCCTACACCGCCGCCACCTACATTAAATGTATTACCCCCTAAACCTAAGTCTAACCCTAACACCCCCCTAACTTAATTATTATTTAAATAAATGTGACCCCCCTACACCGCCGCCACCTACATTAAATATAGTAACCCCTAATCTGCCCCCCCTACACTGCCGCCACCTACATTAAATATAGTAACCTCTAATCAGACCCCCCTACACCGCCGCCACCTACATTAAATATAATGTGAAAGTGATTGAGGAGCACAGGTGTGAATGAGTTGCAACAAAAAGGTTTATTTGAAACGGCTTGCAATGTTACAACGCAAATGAGTGAAACAAATATACAAAGATTAGTATTGAACTAACCAAAAAACAAACAGTGTGAGGGGAGAAAAAAAAAACATACTCCCCGGGGCTAATACATGACTGAACAGAATCTACTGTTAGGAAGCAGACTACAAAAAGGACAGGTATACGCGTTTCAGCAGATTGCCTTACTCATTACCTGGTTAAAAGTATATGTGTGTGCTCTTTAAAAAGACTAGTAGGATGCTTCCTATTGGTTACTAGGGACCCACCCCCTGTTGCTAGGTGTAAACAACAGACCAATCACGAAGTTCTGTAGATACACAGAAAATCACTACCAGTGTTTACATTGAAACTCCTAAAGTGTTAAATGATAATCTGATAAACAAACAAACTAACAAACTAATCATTACTGCATAAATTAAAGGGGCACCAATTTATCCGAGTTATTTCAACTATCTAGGTAAGGGTGACCAAATGCAGGAAAATACAGATGAAGGTTAGTAATCTAACTATGTCATGTGTTTCATGGGTAATATGCAGTTCATCATTTCTCTTTGATTTAAAGTAGAACTTCTGCTTCCATACACTCTGAAACATAATATAGAAAATTATATGAGACATGTTATAAAAGACATTATGCAGATTATCATAAAATAAAGTTATTGAATTCTAAATTCTAAATATTTTGAATGCACAGATTGGAAACAACACTAATCAGTCCTAGATAAAGTTCCTAGAAGGGAAGGTAAAATTCTGGTTATTCCAGTGTAAACATGTATCCATTTGCAAATAGTAGATATTACATCAATAACAATTGTGGTCTAGATAACCTTGCTAATGGAGGTTTTTCGGGAACAGAGGGTCAAGAGGATGGTGAAAATACGTGGGCAGTAAGCTATAGTTCCACTTACATAAAGCAAACCCAAGATGTTACTTACTCGGTTTTGGATAAAGAGGCAAAAAGAGGTGAGCAGGACCTTGGGCTGGGAGAGAAATAAGTAACAACAAGGGAGAATATATTCTCACCAAAAGTTTATTAGGTCATATTCAGAATTAAGACCTTCAGGAACTCTTGTCCTGAGTTTGAAAATCCAAAATACTTCTCTCTCCCCCAGCCTTCGGTCCCTATCTTGTCCTCTCTTCAGTGGGGGGACCTTTTCTATGATGGTCCAAGAGAAGTTAGAGGTATCTTTAGCATGTATACCTGCAAAATGTTGTACCAGAGGGGTGGATAATACTCCCGCCCTAATATCTGCTAGATGTTCTTTTATTCGGACCCTGGCTTCCCTGGTCGTGAGACCCACATATTGAAGGGAACAATTCCTACAGCTAATGACATATATCACATAGGTAGATCTACAGTTTAGACATGTGTCTATTCCAAATACTTGGCCAGTTGTTAGTGAATTGAACTGATTTCCTGTTGTCACTTTCTCGCATGCCACACAAGTTCGATGGTGGCAGCGGAAAGTGCCCTTACAGCTCAACCATGATGACACATTTTGGCCTTGTGTTTTCAACCTAGTGGGTGCTATTAGGTTGCCTATGGTTTTATTCTTCTTGTAGGATACTCTCAAGCCTCTCTCTACTACCTCCTTCAATCTGTCATCAGCAGACAGCATGCAGAAGTTTCTTTTGATGATTTGACAAATATCATCATATTGTTTAGAGTATTCTGTTAGGAAAATGATCTTGTCATCTGTCCTCTGTTGCGGACTCAGTCTTTCCCTTGAAGCTCTAGATGGTCCAAGGAGTTTGTCCCTAGGTATACTCTCTACAATATTCCTAGCCTTAGAAATGACCGAATTCTTATAGCCTCTCTCCCTAAGCCTTCTCTCTAGGTCATCCGCCTGTTTATTGTAAACTGCTGCATCGCTGCAGTTTCTCTTCAGGCGGATGAACTGTCCCTTTATAGGCAACCTAATAGCACCCACTAGGTTGAAAACACAAGGCCAAAATGTGTCATCATGGTTGAGCTGTAAGGGCACTTTCCGCTGCCACCATCGAACTTGTGTGGCATGCGAGAAAGTGACAACAGGAAATCAGTTCAATTCACTAACAACTGGCCAAGTATTTGGAATAGACACATGTCTAAACTGTAGATCTACCTATGTGATATATGTCATTAGCTGTAGGAATTGTTCCCTTCAATATGTGGGTCTCACGACCAGGGAAGCCAGGGTCCGAATAAAAGAACATCTAGCAGATATTAGGGCGGGAGTATTATCCACCCCTCTGGTACAACATTTTGCAGGTATACATGCTAAAGATACCTCTTACTTCTCTTGGACCATCATAGAAAAGGTCCCCCCACTGAAGAGAGGACAAGATAGGGACCGAAGGCTGGGGGAGAGAGAAGTATTTTGGATTTTCAAACTCAGGACAAGAGTTCCTGAAGGTCTTAATTCTGAATATGACCTAATAAACTTTTGGTGAGAATATATTCTCCCTTGTTGTTACTTATTTCTCTCCCAGCCCAAGGTCCTGCTCACCTCTTTTTGCCTCTTTATCCAAAACCGAGTAAGTAACATCTTGGGTTTGCTTTATCTAAGTGGAACTATAGCTTACTGCCCACGTATTTTCACCATCCTCTTGACCCTCTGTTCCCGAAAAACCTCCATTAGCAAGGTTATCTAGACCACAATTGTTATTGATGTAATATCTACTATTTGCAAATGGATACATGTTTACACTGGAATAACCAGAATTTTACCTTCCCTTCTAGGAACTTTATCTAGGACTGATTAGTGTTGTTTCCAATCTGTGCATTCAAAATATTTAGAATTTAGAATTCAATAACTTTATTTTATGATAATCTGCATAATGTCTTTTATAACATGTCTCATATAATTTTCTATATTATGTTTCAGAGTGTATGGAAGCAGAAGTTCTACTTTAAATCAAAGAGAAATGATGAACTGCATATTACCCATGAAACACATGACATAGTTAGATTACTAACCTTCATCTGTATTTTCCTGCATTTGGTCACCCTTACCTAGATAGTTGAAATAACTCGGATAAATTGGTGCCCCTTTAATTTATGCAGTAATGATTAGTTTGTTAGTTTGTTAGTTTGTTAGTTTGTTTGTTTATCAGATTATCATTTAACACTTTAGGAGTTTCAATGTAAACACTGGTAGTGATTTTCTGTGTATCTACAGAACTTCGTGATTGGTCTGTTGTTTACACCTAGCAACAGGGGGTGGGTCCCTAGTAACCAATAGGAAGCTGCCTACTAGTCTTTTTAAAGAGCACACACATATACTTTTAACCAGGTAATGAGTAAGGCAATCTGCTGAAACGCGTATACCTGTCCTTTTTGTAGTCTGCTTCCTAACAGTAGATTCTGTTCAGTCATGTATTAGCCCCGGGGAGTATGTTTTTTTTTTCTCCCCTCACACTGTTTGTTTTTTGGTTAGTTCAATACTAATCTTTGTATATTTGTTTCACTCATTTGCGTTGTAACATTGCAAGCCGTTTCAAATAAACCTTTTTGTTGCAACTCATTCACACCTGTGCTCCTCAATCACTTTCACATTGTTTCTATTGGCCGCCCGGAGTGAGCACAGGCAGGAAGTGAGCGCAATACCTGACCGCACAGCCTGCTCGTTGTCAGGGACGTTTGGCAAGGAGGCGACACACACACCGCACTCAGAGAGGAAGCTGCCCTGGGGGCTACACGGCATTATTCACCAGTGGAGACATAAGTCACACGGCAGTAAGCAGCAAGCAGCAGACAGAGGATGATCTCCGGTGGGTAACAGCAGGATTAAAGGTACAAGTTTGCTTCTTATCCCACAGTTCTGTATCTAGCTAACCACGTTGTGAACTTTTGCATGCATATATACATACCTCTATACCGGCGGTGAGACAGTGGATAAGGGGCACCGGTCTGATAAGGGAACGGACGGAACCCCACTCCTCCTATTTATATGTATTCATGTGCTCAGGATTGCTTCAAGAGAGCACTGCATAACTGTCAGTTGACTATACCTTTACAGCTTATGAGCACACAATTGGTGCTAGCACATTACGCCAAACTTTACTCTCCCCCACAGCTATTTCCCTGAATCTGACTTTTTTTCATACATTAAATATAGTAACCCCTAATCTGCCCCCCCTACATCGCCGCCACCTACATTAAATGTATTAACCTCTAATCTGACCACCCTACACCGCCGCCACCTACATTAAATGTATTACCCCCTAAACCTAAGTCTACCCTATCACCCCCCTAACAATTATTATTTAAATAAATATAAATAATATTACTATTATTAACTAAATTATTCCTATATAAAACTAAATACTTACATATAAAATAAACCCTAAGATAGCTACAATATAAATAATAATTACATTGTAGCTATTTTAGGATTTATATTTATTTTACAGGCAACTTTGTATTTATTTTAACTAGGTACAATAGCTATTAAATAGTTAATAACTATTTAATAGCTACCTAGTTAAAATAATTAGAAAATTACCTGTAAAATAAATCCTAACCTAAGTTACAAATACACCTAACACTACACTATCAATAAATTAATTAAATAAATTAACTACAATTATCTAAAATAAAATACAATTAAATAAACTAAACTATAGTACAAAAAAAAACACTAAATTACAAAAAATAAAAAAATATTACAAGAAGTTTAAACTAGTTACACCTAATCTAAGCCCCCTAATAAAATTAAAAAGCCTCCCAAAATAATAAAATTCCCTATCCTAAACTAAATTACAAATAGCCCTTAAAAGGGCATTTTGCGAGGCATTGCCCCAAAGTAATCAGCTCTTTTACCTGTAAAAAAAAGAACAATCCCCCCCCATCATTACAACGCACCACCCACACACACCTACTCTAAAACCCACCCAATCCCCCCTTAAAAAACCTAACACTACCCCATTTAAGATCACCCTACCTTGAGCTGTCTTCACCCAACCGGGCCGAAGTCTTCATCCGATGGGCCAGAAGAGGACATCCAGACCGGCAGAAGTCTTCATCCTATCCAGGCAGAAGAGGACATCCGAACAGGCAGACGTCTTCATCCAAGCGGCATCTTCTGTCTTTATCCATCCGACGAGGAACGGCTCCATCTTGAAGACCTCTGGCGCGGAACATCCTTCTAGGCTGACGGACTAACGACGAATGAATATTCCTTTAAATGACGTCATCCAAGATGGTGTCCCTCGAATTCCGATTAGCTGATAGGATTCTATCATCCAATCGAAATTAAGGTAGGAAAAATCTGATTGGTTGATTTAATCAGCCAATCAGATTGAAGTTCAATCCGATTGGCTGATTGGATCAGCCAATAGAATTGACCTTGCATTCTATTGGCTGATCCAATCCGCCAATCGTATTGAACTTCAAAATATTGGGCCATTTGGCGCATCTGTCCTTTCTTCTAATTTTAGATTGTTGTCTTGGGATCCACGCCGGGTCCTCCACAGATTGCTGCCAGTACCCTACCCACTACTATCTTTTCATCAAGGGATCACTTGCCCATTATCCGATTATTGCCAGAGACTGATTTTTTACCTCAAACAGTGTGTAATTAATTCTTCCAATTGTTGGTGATATTGTATTTAATTTTATTGTGTTATAATTATTTATAGTTATGATTTTTTATCCTGAAGATAAATTTGATTTAATATATATTATCAGTTTATTGTATATACATTGAGGGTGCCCCCTATCTAGTAGAGTTCAATCCGATTGGCTGATTAAATCAACCAATCGGATTTTTCCTACCTTAATTCCGATAGTAGGTAAATTACACAGAAATAAATCATATTTACTATGTACAGAATAAATTGTAATTTAAGTACACTGAATGTGCAAAAAACAAAACAAACATTTGTACTTAAAATTACAAAATAACCATAATTTTAACTTTTCATAAAATAGGCTGAACATGGGTGTTCCATGGGCTCTCTCTAATCCCAGTATAATTTTGTTAAGATGTTTGGCTACAGATCTTATTTTTTTTCTCGCCAACTAACAGTTGACAAGCTTTTCTCAAAACACTAAAAATACTTATAACCCAAATAGAAAAACACATGCATGTGAAAATATAGGCAATTGTAAGATGCTATATGCAGAAAGCAGTCTAATGTGAATTACATTGGCTGCAGGATTTAATATTTAAAGTCCTCCCTGCTAACTAAGCTTCATGGTGCAAAAAGTATCTTTCCAGCACGCTCCATTACTTTTAATAGGAGACATCTCGCCACTTGCATAGACTGCCCGCTTTTTATGATAATTCCACCAGGGCAACCACCTCGAGGGTCAGCCACAAAAAACACGTCTGACATTGCGGGGGTTTAGATCATGGGGCCCCAAGACCTAGCTCTATTCATCATGTTTGATGCTAGATTACTTTTAACATGAGAACTGTTAACAATGTTTTACCTTAATATGTTTTAAATGACTTGACATGCCTCCCCTTCCTGCCCGCTCCCAACCCCCTCCAGCAATGGACTACCCACCCACCTCCCTCCTGACCCTCCCTCACCACCAATTGTTGGCACCACCTCAACCCAATGCAGAGAGGGAGACAGTGTTTTTCTCTGCATCAGTAATCTAAAAATTAGCGCTGCGGAATCTGTTGGAGCTCTACAAATAATCGATAATAATAATAATCTTCTGCACTACTATTTCTGCACTGTCCCACTCATGGGGCATGCAGAAATAGCGTGATCTTGCCACCGTTAGGGAGATTGTGGCAGAAAGAGCCCAGGACTTCAGTGCATTACAGGGTAAAGCGCTGGTCCTTAAGGGTTAAACGACCAGCACCATAAGATGTGCAGTGCTTGTTGTTGAGGGGTACATTTTTTTATTAATCATTTATTTTTCTTAATTATTTTAAAATGATGATTTGCTTATCATAACCAAAACTCTTTAAATGCTTGCCTTTATATATTATTATTAATTATTATTGGATGTAACTTTAAATGCACCCAGGCAGTTGCAACAACACAAGATATTAAGTGCTAGCCCTTATTAGAATATTACATATATATTTATATGTATATATGTATATATGTATATATATATATATATATATATATATATATGTATATATATATATATATATATAAAAAAAAAAAAAATATATATATATATATACATATATATTGCCTAGTTTGTTCATTCGGCACAGAAATGAATGAATGACAGCCTGCACTAATTAAAAAATAACGAATGAACATATTTATGAAAATAATTAATATGGTAATAGGCCCAGGTCCACATCAATGTCTCTACCTCCATGGGTCCTTAACATACAGCCGCAGAATGCAAGTATTCAACCAAACACACTGCGATACAAACAAAAGTGACACAGACCCTTTGTATTTTATATATATATATATATATATATATATATATATATATATATATATATATAGTATGTGAAGAAAGTGACACACACCACCCCATCAACTGCCTGGTGCACTGCTGAGTAGAGTGAATGCAAACAGTTATATCTTCTTTTTCTTATGATCTGGTTTCACTGCCACATGTGTGCAATGAATAGCATCAAGCAAATTTGTATCACTGCAACATTGAAACTTTTTAGAAATTGGACATCACTGCTTGACACTCATCTAGTGTGCTTGGCCGACTGACTTACTGGCCCAAACCAGTGAAGGTGACACAAAAATGTTGGTTATCTTATTCCAACAACAATGTTGGATACAAATTGCAAGGAGGCGGTAGGGAAGCAAACAGTTTTCAGAATCCTGGAATGGCCTATGCCTTTAGTATGAATTATTCAAGAGCTTTGCTGACCTCATTGCATGGCATAAACATTAATTACATATTATGACATGACCTCAGTACTATCTCCCTTTCCATTAGAGCTATTAGTCTACATCTATGAAGGAAAACATTGACACCCCTTTTTTACCATCATTTGCCTGTTGATGGTTTCAAGCTTTCAAGCCTTCTCCAGCCTCTACTAAGAATTCATATTGGTAACATAGGTAACAGGTTAACCATAATAATGATTTCTGGTCAGCACAATCACAATAAAGTAAAGTAGGGAAACTGTATAACTTGCCCTACAGCTTTGGCAAAAATCTTCTCTGACATTCAAGAAGTCTGTCTGAACAGAACATCCTATTGTTTCTACTGTGTCACCTAAAAGTTATCAATTTTAAATTGTGGATCTATACACATATATCCACATTAATATATTGGTTGAATTAAGGATAATTTAAAAAATAATGTATTGAATCATGCGCAAGGGCATATATTGCAGCAAAAAATGATATTGATGAACTATAAATTAACATCAGTCACATAACTGATATCACAAACGTTTTATGATTTATCTATTTTGTCTGTCATTTAATACAAAATGACACATAAACAGGCAATTGATGGTTTGATAAATTGGGCCCATGGACTCTTCTGCTGTAGCATGAAAAAGAAAAATGAAAAGACTAGGCTTAAAAATCAAATGGCATTATGTTTGCACTTCTTTTTCTAATTACTAATATCTACATATCTTCCTTGCAGATGAGAAATTAAAAAGCATAGTAGAAAGCAGATGTCACATTTTTAACAAAGAAAAGTATTGAGAATATTATTGTCCCAAGCATACATTTTACTTTATATTGACACAAAGCTAGCAAGCAATTGGTCAAAGCTTAAAGGCAACTACAAGTGTGATAGCCCCCACGTCGCCAACACTAACTAAAACACTAAACAAAGCTATTAACCCCTAAACCGCCACCCCCCACATCACCAACACTAACTAAAACACTAAATAATGCTATTAACCCCTAAAACGGCACCGCCCCACATCGCCAACACTAACTAAAACACTAAATAAGGCTCTTAACCCCTAACCCCCCACATCACCAATACTAACTAAAACACTAAATAATGCTATTAACCTCTAAACCGCCCCCCCCCCCCACATTGCCAGCACTAACTAGTTTCATGGCAAACATCCTTATTAGAATATATATGCACTAATTAACTCCAATAGATTAAGGACAACAGGGGGTTAATGGATAGTGAGCCTCAGAGGAGATTAATCACCTGTTTCCCTCTGCTCACACAATTTTTTAAACATAGTATGTTTGTCAAATGCTTTATATATGATGTGATGTTCATTTGTTTTATTCACTGCCTGAGGAAAGAGTGCCATAAGCACTTTTGAATGTGTTGCAGATTATATTCAAGTTTTAAATATACTTTTTTGTTCCAATAAATAGTTCTCTATGCATAGAGGTTATTTTGGTTTTTACCTAAGACTGTGAGTGTGTTTTTTTACTTTTATTTTAACTGTGGATCTGGTACCTGTTTGCCTGAGTGAGCTAGCTGGTGGGCTCAGATTAACTCAGTTGGTCTGACTTGCATTGCATTATAGTGCGCCACTTTTGTGAGTATATTCTTTGGAGAGTTTTGGGGAATTTTCTGTATTTTGTAGTGATTTCATGCACTATTGTAGTACCCTTCCCCCTCCCTCTCTGTATCTTACTTTGCAGCAACCTTTGGTATATCCACGAATTGGAGTGAGCCAGCTGGTGGGCTCTGATATATCCAGCCTGCCTGACTTGCACTGCCACATAGTTCGCCACTTTTGTGAGTATCATTCTGTAGAGTGATGTACAATTTCCAACAATTGTTGTGATCTTCTGCACCATTGGAGCGCCTTTTTCTGTTTTTTCATATTTACAGTTTCAACACTAACTAAACCTATTAACCTCTAAACCGCTGTTCCCCGACATCATTGACACTAAATAAACCTATTGACCTCTAAACTGCTGTTCCCCGACATCGCTGACAATAATTAAACCTATTAACCTCTAAACCAACGTTCCCCGACATCGCCGACACTAACTAAACTTATTAAACCCTAAACCGCCATCCCTCCCACATCGTCAACACTAATTAAACCTATTAACCTCTAAACCGCCGTTCTCCGACATCGACAACACTAACTAAACCTATTAACCCCTTTACTGACGTTCACAGAAATCGCCGACACTAACTAAAGATATTAACCTCAAAACCGCCGTTCCCCTGATCTTTCCAACACTAACTAAACATATTAACCCCTAAACCGCATCCCCACCACTTTGCCAACACTAACTAAACTTATTAACCCGTAAACCGCAACCCCCCACATTGCCAAAACTAACTAAAACTATTAAACCCTAAACCGCTGTCTCCCCATATTGCTAAAACACTAAGGCCTAGATTTGGAGTTTTGTCGGTAACGACCCGAAAAACTAACGCCGGCTTTTTTCTGGCCGCACCATAAAAATAACTCTGGTATCGAGAGTCCACATAAAGGCTGCGTTAGGCTCCAAAAAAGGAGCGTAGAGCATTTTTAACGCAGCTTCAACTCTCGATACCAGAGTTGCTTACGGACGTGGCCAGCCTCAAAAACGTGCTCGTGCAAACACCTGCAAAAAAGCCGCGTTCAGCTCCTAACGCAGCCCCATTGTTTGCTATGCGGTAACCCTTCCTACGTCTGCACTTAACACTCTAACATGTACCCCGAGTCTAAACACCCCTAACCTTACACTTATTAACCCCTAATCTGCCGCCCCCACTATCGCTGACCCCTGCATATTATTATTAACCCCTAATCTGCCGCTCCGTAAACCGCCGCTACTTACATTATCCCTATGTACCCCTAATCTGCTGCCCTAACATCGCCGACCCCTATATTATATTTATTAACCCCTAATCTGCCCCCCACAACGTCGCCTCCACCTGCCTACACTTATTAACCCCTAATCTGCCGACCGGACCTGAGCGCTACTATAATAAAGTTATTAACCCCTAATCCGCCTCACTAACCCTATCATAAATAGTATTAACCCCTAATCTGCCCTCCCTAACATCGCCGACACCTAACTTCAATTATTAACCCCTAATCTGCCGACCGAATCTCGCCGCTATTCTAATAAATGTATTAACCCCTAAAGCTAAGTCTAACCCTAATACTAACACCCCCCTAAGTTAAATATAATTTAAATCTAACGAAATTAATTAACTCTTATTAAATAAATTATTCCTATTTAAAGCTAAATACTTACCTGTAAAATAAATCCTAATATAGCTACAATAAAATTAGAATTATATTATAGCTATTTTAGGATTTATATTTATTTTACAGGTAACTTTGTATTTATTTTAACCAGGTACAATAGCTATTAAATAGTTAAGAACTATTTAATAGCTAAAATAGTTAAAATAATTACAAATTTACCTGTAAAAGAAATCCTAACCTAAGTTACAAATAAACCTAACACTAGACTATCAATAAATTAATTAAATAAACTACCTACAATTACCTACAATTAACCTAACACTACACTATCAATAAATTAATTAAATACAATTGCTACAAATAAATACAATTAAAAAAATTAGCTAAAGTACAAAAAATAAAAAAGAACTAAGTTACAAAAAATAAAAAAATATTTTCAAACATAAGAAAAATATTACAACAATTTTAAACTAATTACACCTACTCTAAGCCCCCTAATAAAATAACAAATCCCCCCAAAATAAAAAAATGCCCTACCCTTTTCTAAATTACTAAAGTTCAGTGCCAATCAGATTGAGCTTGCATTCTATTGGCTGATCGGAACAGCCAATAGAATGCGAGCTCAATCTGATTGGCTGATCGGATCAGCCAATCGGATTGAACTTGATTCTGATTGGCTGATTCCATCAGCCAATCAGAATATTCCTACCTTAATTCCGATTGGCTGATAGAATCCTATCAGCCAATAGGAATTCGAGGGACGCCATCTTGGATGACGTCATTTAAAGGAACCGTCATTCGTCGTTCAGTCGTCGGCCAGGATGGATGTTCCGCGGTGGAGGTCTTCAGGATGCTGCCGCTTCGCTCCGGATGGATGCCGCTTGGATGAAGACTTCAATCGGATGGAAGACCTCTTCTGGCCCGCTTGGATGAAGACTTCAGCCGGATCATGGACCTCTTCAGCCCCCCGCTTGGGCTTGGATCAGGACATCGGAGGAGCTCTTCTGGACCGATCGGTGAACCTGGTATGGTGAAGACAAGGTAGGATGATCTTCAGGGGCTTAGTGTTAGGTTTATTTAAGGGGGGTTTGGGTTAGATTAGGGGTATGTGGGTGGTGGGTTGTAATGTTGGGGGGCTTGGGTATTGTATGTTTTTTTTTACAGGCAAAAGAGCTGTATTTCTTGGGGCATGCCCCGCAAAGGGCCCTGTTCAGGGCTGGTAAGGTAAAAGAGCTTTGAACTTTAGTAATTTAGAATAGGGTAGGGCATTTTTTTATTTTGGGGGGCTTTGTTGTTTTATTAGGGGGCTTAGAGTAGGTGTAATTAGTTTAAAATTGTTGTAATATTTTTCTTATGTTTGTAAATATTTTTTTATTTTTTGTAACTTAGTTCTTTTTTATTTTTTGTACTTTAGCTAGTTTATTTAATTGTATTTATTTGTAGCAATTGTATTTAATTAATTTATTGATAGTGTAGTGTTAGGTTAATTGTAGGTAATTGTAGGTAGTTTATTTAATTAATTTATTGATAGTCTAGTGTTAGGTTTATTTGTAACTTAGGTTAGGATTTCTTTTACAGGTAAATTTGTAATTATTTTAACTATTTTAGCTATTAAATAGTTCTTAACTATTTAATAGCTATTGTACCTGGTTAAAATAAATAAAAAGTTACCTGTAAAATAAATATAAATCCTAAAATAGCTATAATATAATTATAATTTATATTGTAGCTATATTAGGATTTATTTTACAGGTAAGTATTTAGCTTTAAATTGGAATAATTTATTTAATAAGAGTTAATTAATTTCGTTAGATTTAAATTATATTTAATTTAGGGGGGTGTTAGTATTAGGGTTAGACTTAGCTTTAGGGGTTAATACATTTATTAGAATAGCGGCGAGATTCGGTCGGCAGATTAGGGGTTAATAATTGAAGTTAGGTGTCGGCGATGTTAGGGAGGGCAGATTAGGGGTTAATACTATTTATGATAGGGTTAGTGAGGCGGATTAGGGGTTAATAACTTTTTTATAGTAGCGCTCAGGTCCTGTAGACAGATTAGGGGTTAATAAGTGTAGGCAGGTGGAGGTGACGTTGTGGGGGGCAGATTAGGGGTTAATAAATATAATATAGGGGTCGGCGGTGTTAGGGGCAGCAGATTAGGGGTACATAAGGATAACGTAGGTGGCGGCGCTTTGCGGTCGGCAGATTAGGGGTTAATAAGTGTAGGCAGGTGGAGGCGACATTGAGGGGGGCAGATTAGGGGTTAATAAATATAATACAGGGGTCGGCGGTGTTAGGGGCAGCAGATTAGGGGTACATAAGGATAACGTAGGTGGCGGTCGGCAGATTAGGGGTTAAAAATTTTTTTTCGAGTGTCGGCGATGTGGGGGGACCTCGGTTTAGGGGTACATAGGTAGTTTATGGGTGTTAGTGTACTTTAGAGTACAGTAGTTAAGAGCTTTATAAACCGGCGTTAGCCCAGAAAGCTCTTAACTACTGACTTTTTTCCTGCGGCTGGAGTTTTGTCGTTAGATGTCTAACGCTCACTTCAGACACGACTCTAAATACCGGAGTTAGAAAAATCCTATTGAAAAGATAGGATACGCAATTTACGTAAGGGGATCTGCGGTATGGAAAAGTCGCGGCTGAAAAGTGAGCGTTAGACCCTATTTTGAGTGACTCCAAATACCGGCGGTAGCCTAAAACCAGCGTTAGGAGCCTCTAACGCTGGTTTTCACGGCTACCGCCAAACTCTAAATCTAGGCCTAACTAAACCTATTAACCTCTAAACTGCCTTCCTCCCACATTGCCAACACTAACTAAACCAATTAACCTCTAAACCACCTTCCCCCCACATCGCCAACACTAACTAAACCTATTAACCTCTAAACCTCCGCCCCACCACATTGCCAACACTAACTAAACCTGTTAACCTCAGAACAGCCGCCCCCCACATCACCAAAACTAAATAAACCTATTAACCCCTAAACTTGTTTCATTTTTGAGAATTATGTAATTATGAAAAAAATTTTGGTAGCAGTTATAAATAATTATAATTGTAACTGATTTACAATATAAATACATTTTGCTTCATTGACTTTTAATTGAAAGCACAGTTTCTTATTCATTTATGCATTTTTAAAAAGATCCATTCCTTGAAAGGGTTTATGAAGACTTAAAATCAAGAATGGGGTGTATTTGTTAATCAAGTTTGTATATATATATATATATATATATATATATATATATATATATATATATATATATATATATAAATATATATATATATATATATATATGATTATTATTATTTTCAATATTTTATAATTAATAAATAAATAGCGCCCTTAATATAACTCATGTCGGGTTAGCGCATATCAAGAATTAGTGTACTCATGTCTGCTTATGTGTGAAAAACCACCAGACGTCCCTAACAGGCCAGATTTTGAAGATATCTGAACTAGAGCACAGGTAAAATAGTTAGCTGATTAGTAAACATGGTTATTTTGAAAACCAGTCATTTAGACACACACAAATATATATATACTGTATATATATATATATATATATATATATATATATATATATATATATATATATACTGCTCAAAAAAATAAAGGGAACACTAAAATAACACATCCTAGATCTGAATGAATAAAATAGTCTAATTAAATACTTTGTTCTTTACATAGTTGAATGTGCTGACAACAAAATCACACAAAAATTAAAAAATGGAAATCAAAATTTTCAACCCATGGAGGTCTGGATTTGGAGTCACACTCAAAATTAAAGTGGAAAAACACACTACAGGCAGATCCAACTTTGATGTAATGTCCTTAAAACAAGTCAAAATGAGGCTCAGTAGTGTGTGTGGCCTCCACGTGCCTGTATGACCTCCCTACAACGCCTGTGCATGCTCCTGATGAGGTGGCGGATGGTCTCCTGAGGGATCTCCTCCCAGACCTGGACTAAAGCATCCACCAACTCCGGGACAGTCTGTGGTGCAAAGTGAAGTTGGTGGATGGAGCGAGACATGATGTCCCAGATGTGCTCAATTGGATTCAGGTCTGGGGAACGGGAGGGCCAGTCCATAGCATCAATGCCTTCATCTTGCAGGAACTGCTGACACACTCCAGCCACATGAGGTCTAGCATTGTCTTGCATTAGGAGGAACCCAGGGCCAACCGCACCAGCATATGGTCTCACAAGGGGTCTGAGGATCTCATCTTGATACCTAATGGCAGTCAGACTACCTCTGGCGAGCACATGGAGGGCTGTTCGGCCCCTCAAAGAAATGCCACCCCACACCATTACTGACCCACTGCCAAACTGGCCATGCTGGAGGATGTTGCAGGCAGCAGAACGTTCTCCACGGCGTCTCCAGGCTGTCACGTCTGTCAAATGTGCTCAGTGTGCCCCTGCTTTCATCTGTGAAGAGCACAGGGCGCCAGTGGCGAATTTGCCAATCTTGGTGTTCTCTGGCAAATGTCAAACATCCTGCACGGTGTTGGACTGTAAGCACAAGCCCCACCTGTTGACGTTGGGTCCTCATACCACCCTCATGGAGTCTGTTTCTGACTGTTTGAGCAGACACATGCACATTTGTGGCCTGCTGGAGGTCATTTTGCAGGGCTCTGGCAGTGCTCCTCCTGTTCCTCCTTGCACAAAGGCGGGGCTAGCGGTCCTGCTGCTGGGTTGTTGCCCTCCTACGGCCTCCTCCACGTCTCCTGATGTACTGGCCTGTCTCCTGGTAGCGCCTCCATGCTCTGGACACTACGCTGACAGACACAGCAATCCTTCTTGCCACAGCTCGCACTGATGTGCCATCCTGGATGAGCTGCACTACCTGAGCCACTTGTGTGGGTTGTAGACTCCGTCTCATGCTACCACTAGAGTGCAAGCACCACCAGCATTCAAAAGTGACCATAACATCAGCCAGAAAGCATAGGAACTGAGAAGTGGTCTGTGGTCACCACCTGCAGAACCACTCCTTTATTGGGGGTGTCTTGCTAATTGCCTATAATTTCCACCTGTTGTCTATCCCATTTGCACAACAGCATGTGAAATTGATTGTCACTCAGTGTTGCTTCCTAAGTGGACAGTTTGATTTCACAGAAGTGTGATTGACTTGGAGATACATTGTGTTGTTTAAGTGTTCCCTTTTGAGCAGTGTATATATATATATTATAGCCCTTTGCAGTCTAATAAATGACCATATACCATATCCCTTTGAACACTTATAAATTATTTTTATTAATAGTTTTATGACAATTTTTTATCAGATAGTGTATATATATATATATATATATATATATATACCCACAACTTGTGATGCGCAAGCAAATGATTGCGGGTGCGATTAATTTAGTCACTTGTTATCTAGCCCACAATAGGTTAAGTTTTATTTGCTGTGTTCCATAAAAGTAATTATTGGCATAAAAAAGTAAAAATAATAATTAAGTTAAATAACAGCTATTTGTTTTCGTTAAACCAGCTCCCCTTCAAGAAAGATGATTCTTTAAAGCTCATCTGAAGTCAATGCAATTAAATAAACAATTGATTTACTAAGCCTTTTTAATTAAAACAGACTTGAGAAATACACAGTATAAATCAAAATGTCACTGTCGTGTTTTAAAATACCTAAGGCTCTTCACTTTTTCCCACTGCACACATTCATTATAGTTAGTATAACAATTATCATTTTGTTGAGAAGTAAGATATGAAATTACAGCAATTAAAATTTATATAAAAAATACAAAGATTAAACTATGGTTATTTTATGTTATGATTTATAAAGTGTATAAATATATTTTAAGTATTTTTGGCACTATTTTTTGGTTAAGAGCAATATTTAGGGGTTAAAACCAACTGTATATGTATTTTATGCTGAATTTCTCATAGATGTGCAAAATATTTAGAAAAGCTCCAACGGAGAGTCTAGCAGCAAATATATATATAGGAAAAGCATCTCACCCATTTGCCATAATGAAACCTTAAAAATATAAATCCTACTTAAAATACTTGAAAGTGTATTTTTTATTATCAGAAAGCAAGCACATTTTCTATTCTTTTGGGTTATGTTATTGATTTGTTAGAGAGCCACAATAAAACAATGTGTACACACTCCTTTCATTAATATACATTAAGAGAGAAAATAATACATTTTGGAGACAATAAGGGTAAGATGGACTGTTGTTATTATTAGACACTGTAATACACAACAAATTAAAGAGACATTAAAGACTGTAAAATTGTTATTCTCGAAACTAATTTCTACTTGTTTCTTAACTGTACACATTTTGACATTTTTATAAAAAAATGTTTTACTATGCAGAGTAAAACAATGTTGCAGTATACACTCATTATTTATTTTGCCCCTCTTTCAATGGATATTTTAAAATCAAACTGACAATGACAATCCTTGTCTACTTTGTTAGCAATATCAGATTGGCTCCTCAAAATAAGGTAAGTGGGTTTAAAATAGTTATTGACAAAAAATTGCAGCAAATAAGATGTTATAATATAAAAACAATCAGGATAATCATGCTAATTTACAACAAGGCTACAGAAAAATACTGCAATTATGTGATATTTACATTAGGTTTCTTTGCCTCAGCAGAGGAGATACCAAATATTTAACCCTGGTGAAACCTATGTTACAACATGGAAGCACATATTTGATAATAAATATTAAAACTTTGTTTCTTTAACTAACCAAATAATACAATTACAAACACACACATAGCTGCATATTATTCTCAGAAAAATATTTGTCTTGAATGCATGAGTTTATCTAGCATTTATTTAGTATGCCCCAATTCATAGATTACATTTTAATGGCAAATTAATAAAAAATTGTTTAGAAGGTATACCATTTTCTAAAGCATGGTAAATTAATCTGCCTTTAGTAGAGTAGATTTATATGGTGCAGCTCCTAATTGCTAATATTTTTATATTTATTTACTGGCTAAAAATGTATATATGAGTTGGGCGTTAAGTTCTTGGGGAAATTATGTTGTCTGTACTTAATCCAATAAAGGAATTCAATGTCATCACTCCTCAACCTGAAGATACTGCTTGTAAATATAACTAGAAAAATATGATCAATTTTACAACTTCATAATATTTTTATTACTGTTACCAAAAAAAAAAAAAATCAACATCTGGAATGCCACTAAACAAGATGGAATGTCAAGGGATCTGATCTCATTCATGCCAATGTGATTCCCAAGACAAATCTTTTTCTTAAAATTAAAATACTGTCATTTAAGATTAAAGGGACATTAAACACTTTGAGATGGTAATATAAAATGATAAATTGTATATATAAAACAACTCTGCAATATACTTTCATTATTTATTTTGCCCTCTTTGTCTGTAATTCCATTCTGAAATTGTGAGCTTTTCAGTTCCTGTTAGAAATGGAAGTGCAGAACACTGTTATATTCCACACAGCCATTGGCTGCACACTCTAATGACCTATTTATAACTGTCTCTAATTGGCCACAGCAGAGAAGGTAACACAAGTTACAACATGGCAGCTCCCAGTGTTTTATAGACACTAAAACTTTACACTTATTTTGTCACTTTTTTAAACAACTAATGAAACTTTAAAAAAATACATCTACATGTTAGTCATGGACTAATCTTTTCTTTGAATGTATCATTCTATCTAGCATGTATTTAGTGTTTAATGTCCCTTTAAAGAAATATGAGCATTAACTAAATAGAAATATTTTAAAAACACAATTGCTAAGTGATATTTATAGATGTTCCTGTAGATATTTATGTATTCTCACATTTCTAGCAGTTTGCTGTATGAGAAAACACATAGATGGCTAATAAATACATTTACGTATGTAAATTTTGGAATGTCCACTATAATGAATCAATAATTCAATTTTTTTCTTCCAAAATAGCATCTGTTAATAGTATGTTTATTGTGTTTTACCCATGCATGAGATAACTGTTTCATTCAAAAAAGTCTTGAAAAACTCACAAATAAGTTAAAAAAGCTACTTTGGTACTTTATCAAGTGCTCCTAGCTGTCAAATTCAAAAGGTGAAAAATGTAGTCTCAAAAACCTGCTAAATAGTTTTGAGAAAATAGATTTTAATTACCTTAAAAAATACTGTCCCCTGTTAAGAATAAGGCCTTGAACTATGATTCAACCAAAATTGAGCATGAAAAGTGCATATCAGTGAATGAAAAATATCTGCCTATAGATTGTGATTGACCCTATTGTGTAGCTTTATGTCTTAAATTGTAATAGCTACAAAGATTGCATTTTGAAAGCTCTCTCTAAATACTAACAAAATTATAAAATATAGAATGAACTAATGGTATAGATAAATGCAAATATATTTATTACACAAGACAACATAAAATATATACCACTGGTGGATTAAAGGGATACTAAACCCAATTTTTTTCTTTCATGGTTCAGATAGAGCATGAGATTTTAAGCACCTTTCTAATTTACTCCTATTATCAATTTTTCTTTGTTCTCATGCTATCTTGATTTGAAAAAGCAGTACTGTTAGCTTTAGAGCCGGACCATTTTTGTTCAGCACCTGGGTAGCACTTGCAAACCAATCAGCAAGCTCTACCAAGGTGCTGAACTAAAAATGGTCCGGCTCCTAACCTTTTATTACTGCTTTTTCAATTCAAGATAACATGAGAACAAAGAAAAATTGATAATAGTAGTAAATTAGAAAGTTGCTTAAAATTGCATGCTCTATCTGAATCATGAAAGAAAAAAAATATGGGGTTAGTATCCCTTTAATAAAAAAGTGTACTGATACATAAAAGCATGTTCTTATAAAAGACAATATTCATGTATAGAAATGTATGACTGTTCAAAGTCCTTAAAAAGAAAAAGTGTGTCCTTAGATGGTACTTGGTACGTGACCATATAGTGTTAATACGGTTGTAATTTGTATGACTGCCCCACACAAACCATTGGAAATGTTCTGATTGTGTGCGGATGTAATGTTGCTTTAAACTTGAGACAATCTTATATCAAAGTCCTAAATTAGTGTGCTGTTATTCTCCAAATTATATAATGTTAAAGGGACATCTATCTGAATCATGAAAGAAAAAATTTGGGTTCAGTGTTCCTTTAACCGGAATACGAAAACAACTAATGTTAGTTGTTTTCTCTAACCTGTTTCTTTGGAGTGTGATTGTATTTCACTCAGCGTTCTCTCTGCTAAGTCCGAGCTCTGTCCGTGACGTAATATGATCATTTGTGTGCCGGTATCCAATAGGAAAGGAAGATTTCAGGATTTACTTTGTTTCAGATGAAATGACACTAAGTGTGTCGGTAATGTAGATCAGTGAATTTGATACTCCCCAATATACTCCCCACAGCACTCCTGAGTCCTGAGTTTCATGGGGTTAGGTCACTCACATATATGGCTTCATTTTGTTAACTGGATATAGATGTTTGAGTTTTCACATCCAAACACTTATGGGCCGAATTATCATTATGCGAGCGGACATGATCCGATATTGTGGATCATGCCTGCTGCACATCGATAAATGCTGACAGCATACGCTGTCGGCATTTATCATTGTGCGAGCAGACATGATCCGATATGCTGTCAGCATTTATCATTGCACCAGCAGTTCTTGTGAACTGCTGGTGCAATGCTGCCCCCTGCAGATTTGCGGCCAATCGGCTGCTAGCAGGAGGTGTCAGTCAACCTGATAGTATTGGATCGGGTTGATTTCTGGCGATTTCTGTCTGCCATCTCAGAGCAGGCAGACAGGTTATAGAGTAGTTCGCCAGAAACACGGGGCATCAAGCTCCATACGGAGCTTGATAAATATGCCCCTTAGCATCTTATTTTATAAAACAACCACAAGGTTAGCTATAAAAGAGAAGCGCAATATATAGATGTCTAATTAGGTATTATGAGTAAAATATTCAGATGCTCACAGAATATTGTGAACCATATTGCATTAATAAACATATAATAATATGTTATAATACTTAAATAATTCAGGCCCAGTCCTTATGTATGCAAAAGGAGATGTCAGCCAAGTGTAGGTCACGGATCCGGAATTGTGCTGCAGCTCCTCAAACAGGTGAAGATACTGTATCCCTTGAAAAGCCGTCTAAATGTGAAAAAAACAGAAGAGCGCAGACACGATTCAAGTGTAGATCTCCAAAAATTTATTAACAGCCACACGTGTGAATATACTCACAAGAGATAAAATGTTAAAATACACATCAAATACAAGGACCCCTCCTGGTCAGTGTCTCGAGCAGATATGCGTTCAGTCAGTCAGATGTTCACAATCGCCATATACAAAAGATACTAACCGGTTCTATTGGGGATAGAGGTAAACAGCCCTCGGCTCTTCCGTGTATGAGTTCCACTGTTACGGCGGCCTCACAGGGTCAAAATAGAAAGAAACTGAGAACAGTTTGATGACCCCCAAAACTGTCTTCTATCTTTAGCAGATGTTCCCGGATTCTATCCCTTAGTGGGCATGAGGTCTCACCTAAATATTGTTTTTTGCATGGACACTGTACTAGAAATAGTACATTTTTGTCCATGCATCTTATTAAATCCCTAATCCTAAATTCTTTATTAGTAACTGTGGAAAACACACTTTTCATTTGATTGCTGTAATTGCAAGATTTAATGTTAAAGTAAGGGTAAGAACCTTCCAATTTATTTACTTTTAAATCTACATTATGACCTTTTTCTATTATTTTGTTGAATGTGCTTGGTGCTAGGATATTTGTTAAGTTTCTTGCCCGTCTAAAAAATATCTTCGGTTTATCTGTTAGGATTTCTCCTATTAAAGGATCTCGTTGTAACAGGTACCAATGTTTATTTAAAGAATTTCTTAGCTCCCTATGGTGAATGTTATAGTCTGTTAAAAAAGTTATCTCAACAAGTCCTTCACAATCTTTCTTTTTATTCTTTATCTCCAATAAGGTACTTATTTCCTTGTTTCTGGCTTCTAGTTTGGCTTTTTTCTATGAGATTAGGGTCATATCCTCTTTTATTAAATTTATTTTCCAAGGATTTAGCTTGTTCGTCAAAATCATTTAATTTACTGCAGTTTTTTCTTACTCTTAAGAATAGTTTTTTTTTTAATATTATCTACGTATTTTGTAAAATGGCAGCTTTTATTATGGATATAGTTATTTGAGTCTACATTTTTAAAGTGTGTTTATTATTATCAAGAATTTCTACATCTATATCCAAAAATCTGATTTTTGATAGGCTCATTTCTTATGTAAAATCTACTCCAAATCTATTATTCTTAAGATCTTATATAAATAATTCCAGGAGCTCCACGTCTCCCTTCTAGATGATAAAGATATCATCTACGAAATTATATAGAGCACCAAGTTTGTCTCCCTTGGTGAACTATGGATCATGATTTCTTCTATGTTGCCCATAAAAAAATTTGCATAGCTGGGAGCCAACTTGGTGCCCATCGCTGTTCTCTTTATTTGGAGATAAAATTGTTTATTAAAACTAAAACCATTGTACTTTAGAATGTAATCAATGTTTTTTAATAAAAAAATCAACTTGTTGTATGTGCATATCTCCTTATTTTCTCAGGAAGTAATTTACTGCTTATAAACCTATTTCATGTTGGATATTCAAATAGAGTGAACATACATCACATGTAACTAGTAACAACTCCTCATTCAATAATATTTCATTTAATGTTCTTAAAAAATCAGTTGAGTCTCTCAGGTACGACGGTAGTCTAATTACAAACTGTTGAAGAAAATGGTCTACGTACTCTGAAAGATTGGAGGTGATTGATTGGATTAATGAAATTATTGGTCTCCCTGGGGGGGTTGGTGAGGAACTTGTGTATTTTAGGTAAGTAATACAGGGAGTGCAGAATTATTAGGCAAGTTGTATTTTTGAGGATTAATTTTATTATTGAACAACAACCATGTTCTCAATGAACCCAAAAAACTCATTAATATCAAAGCTGAATAGTTTTGGAAGTAGTTTTTACTTTGTTTTTAGTTATAGCTATTTTAGGGGGATATCTGTGTTTGCAGGTGACTATTACTGTGCATAATTATTAGGCAACTTAACAAAAAACAAATATATACCCATTTCAATTATTTATTTTTACCAGTGAAACCAATATAACATCTCAACATTCACAAATATACATTTCTGACATTCAAAAACAAAACAAAAACAAATCAGTGACCAATATAGCCACCTTTCTTTGCAAGGACACTCAAAAGCCTGCCATCCATGGATTCTGTCAGTGTTTTGATCTGTTCACCATCAACATTGCGTGCAGCAGCAACCACAGCCTCCCAGACACTGTTCAGAGAGGTGTACTGTTTTCCCTCCTTGTAAATCTCACATTTGATGATGGACCACAGGTTCTCAATGGGGTTCAGATCAGGTGAACAAGGAGGCCATGTCATTAGATTTTCTTCTTTTATACCCTTTCTTGCCAGCCACGCTGTGGAGTACTTGGACGCGTGTGATGGAGCATTGTCCTGCATGAAAATCATGTTTTTCTTGAAGGATGCAGACTTCTTCCTGTACCACTGCTTGAAGAATGTGTCTTCCAGAAACTGGCAGTAGGACTGGGAGTTGAGCTTGACTCGATCCTCAACCCAAAAAGGCCCCACAAGCTCATCTTTGATGATACCAGCCCAAACCAGTACTCCACCTCCACCTTGCTGGCGTCTGAGTCGGACTGGAGCTCTCTGCCCTTTACCAATCCAGCCACGGGCCCATCCATCTGGCCCATCAAGACTCACTCTCATTTCATCAGTCCATAAAACCTTAGAAAAATTAGTCTTGAGATATTTCTTGGCCCAGTCTTGACGTTTCAGCTTGTGTGTCTTGTTCAGTGGTGGTCGTCTTTCAGCCTTTCTTACCTTGGCCATGTCTCTGAGTATTGCACACCTTGTGCTTTTGGGCACTCCAGTGATGTTGCAGCTCTGAAATATGGCCAAACTGGTGGCAAGTGGCATCTTGGCAGCTGCACGCTTGACTTTTCTCAGTTCATGGGCAGTTATTTTGCGCCTTGGTTTTTCCACACGCTTCTTGCGACCCTGTTGACTATTTTGAATGAAACGCTTGATTGTTCGATGATCACGCTTCAGAAGCTTTGCAATTTTAAGAGTGCTGCATCCCTCTGCAAGATATCTCACTATTTTTGACTTTTCTGAGCCTGTCAAGTCCTTCTTTTGACCCATTTTGCCAAAGGAAAGGAAGTTGCCTAATAATTATCCACACCTGATATAGGGTGTTGATGTCATTAGACCACACCCCTTCTCATTACAGAGATGCACATCACCTAATATGCTTAATTGGTAGTAGGCTTTTGAGCCTATACAGCTTGGAGTAAGACAACATGCATAAAGAGGATGATGTGGTCAAAATACTCATTTGCCTAATAATTCTGCACTCCCTGTAGTTTAATTAGGTAATTTGCATTGTGGGTGGAATGTCAGATTAGGGGTTAATATGTTTATTTAGTAGTTGCAATGTGGGGGATGGCAGTATTAAACTAATAACTAAGGGTCATTTGGATGGGCATTGCCCTTAAAAGAGTATTCAGCTCTTTTTCTGCCCATTAAAAATAAAATAAGCCTTAAATAAAATAAAAAAAAAAAAACAAAGGTAAAATACTGCACTTTAGTTTTTGTTTTGTCATTTAAGAGGTTTTTTTTATATAGATTAGAGCTTTGGGGGTTTTTGGGGCAGCAAAAGAGCCAAATGCCATTTTATAGGCAATTCCTACCCAAATGCCCTTTTCAAGGCAATGGGTAATTTAGGCTTTTATTTTTTAGTTCGTTTTTTTTTTTTTTGGGGGGGGGTGTTTTTTGTAATGTTAGAGGGTTAGTGTATTTTAAAGCAAAAGAGCTGGTCGCTTTAGGGCAGTGCCCTACAAAAGGGCCTTTTAAGAGCTATTGGTAGTTTATTTTTACAATAGGGTTTTCTGGGGTTCCTTTGCATTCCTATTGGCTGATTTAATTCTTCAAATTCAATTCAGCCAAAAGGATGAAAACAGCTTTCATCCTATTGGCGGATTTAAATTTGAAGAATCAGCCAATAGGATGATTGGCTGTTATGAATTTGAAGAATGTAATCAGTCAATAGAAATACATGGGTACCCCTATATAAAAAGGATTCTTTGCATTAAATCTTCAGTGTGCAGCTGGGGATCGCATGAAGAGGACCTCCGTGTTGCCTGGATGAAGATGAGGACCGAAGTCACAGATGACCTCGCCACCACAGCCTCCGCCACTGGGATGAAGACAGAAGATAGTCCTGTGATGGATGAAGATGTTTTGCCGATGTGATGAAGAATTTTTTGCCATTGGAATGAAGATGGATCACCGTCCTTCATCAATGGTGAGTGCCAATATTGGAGTTAGTGTTTTTTGTTTTTTGGGGGGGGTGTTTTTTTTTAGATTAGGGCTTTTTTATTTTTAATGGGCAGATAAAGAGCTGAATGCCCATTTAAGGGCAATGCCCATCCAAATACCCCTTTCAGGGCAATGGGTAGATTAGTTTTTTTTTAGTAAGGTTTTTCTTATTTTGTTGGGGTGGGGGTTGTAATGTTAGTGGGTTATTTCTTTATTTGTTTTTGCAAAAGAGCTGTTAACTTTAGGGCAATGCCCTGCAAAAGGCCCCTTTAAGGGCTATTATTAGTTTATTTCTAGATTAGGTTGTTTTTTGGGGTGTTTTTTTAACAGGGGTATTAGAATAGAAATAGCTTTTTTATTTTGGATAATTTTGTTTGTTATTTTTTGTAAGGGTAGGTTTTTTTATTTTCTTTACTGTCATGGTTTGTTATTTTTTGTAATGGTTGTTTTTTATTCTCTGTACTGTTTTTTGTACTTTTTTTGGTAATGTAGATTTTTTTTTATTTTGTGTAAGTTTTATTTTAATTTTATTTAAATTAATTTTAATTGGGGTTAAGTTATGGGATGTTAGGTTAGGGGACTTAGTTATTAGTTTAAAACTTTGTGTTTTTTGGGGATGGCGGTTTAGGAGTTAATAGTTTAATTAGGTACTTTGCATTGTGGGGGTAGCAGTTTAGGTGTTAATAGTTTAATTAGATACTTTGCATTGTTGGGGGTTGCGTTTTAGGTGTTAATAGTTTGATTAGGTACTTATTGTTGAGGGGGTGTGTGGTTTAGGGGTTAATATGTTTATTTAGTACTTGCGATGTGGGGGGATGGCGGTTTAGGGTTAATAACTTTTATTAGTGATTGTGAAGTGGGGGGATGGCAGTTTTGGGGTTTTAAATGGCTTTTTGACATGTTGTTTTTTTGTTTATTTTCTATTTAGATTTTTACGTGTGAATTCAACATTTTAATTATTTTTTAGTTATGTATGCAATATATTGGTGTAAGTTACTGGTGACGCCAGAAATGTGTAGTTGCGCACATTTCTGAACCTTGACAGTTTTTCCGACTTACGCCAGTTTATCATATTGTGGTATGTTTTATGTGATTCACCCGATGTTTGAGGTGAACTTATGAGTGACGTGGGTTTCAACAGTTGCGCTGAAAAATATGCAACATATGTAATCTCTCCTCTGATATTTAATGTTCCCTGTATCTTTTTTTTTTTATGGTTTCAGTCCCCTGTATGCAGAAGGTGGGTCTGATGTAAATGTTTTTTACCACAATGAAAATTAGATTCTTGGTAGATTTTCATGCCAATATGATATCTCAATCCTCTTCCTTGCCCAACCCCACCACCGCTGGATGCCCATTCATCCTTCAAAGAGCATTGGATTTAGTAACACCATTTGGCAACACATTTCTTCATGATATGTATTTGTATGCCATTATATAGATCTCTGAAGCTCTTTTAGGTACCAACAGTAATGACTAGAATATGATTTTTTTTAAATTGTTTTACAATTATTATAAAGTTAAAACAGTATTTGTTTCTTTATTTAATAAAACAGTATTTGCATCTGTATTTAATATCCCAAGAGTCTTTCTTACCTATTTCCCCTATTCTTCATACCAATCAAAATACATTTTTCTATACTTCTCAAATTCACCTATCTCACTGTGTTACCCTCCTTCATTTTCTCCATTGTTTCTTCTAATTTTCCAGCACTGGAACATATAAAATACCACAAATGTTGTCTTAAAATAATATTGGTTAAACTACTTTTTCCCTGATACCCGTGAAATATATAACTCTTATAAGATATTGATTATATATGTTTATTCAAATATATAGTTTGATTTTATGTCATTTGAATATTGATTATGTATTTAGAGCCAGATAACCAATTTCACTTGACGACCCAATCATTAGCATGAAACTTTAATATTACAAGTCCATGGTATATGTGTGCATTTGTGTGTGTGTGTATGCACATTTTTTAAATTTTACTGTGTAATGGTAAACTAATGTTTAGGTGTTATAATGCAGTATTTTATAAAGGTCAATATTATCTAATGGTGAGATACTGTGTAGAAGGGTTTTAAAAACAACCAGTACATTATACTTGTCTTTTCTGGTGTATGGTCAAATATCAAAATAGTGTGTGGGAGGCTGCATTGCCTTAAAATGCCTTGGACTTTTTTGGTCCCAGTCCAGTTCTCTGTATTAAACTTGCAGGATTCAGATAGGGCATGCAATTTTAAGACACTTCAATTTTCAGATGTGCTGCATTCTCTTGGTATCACTTATTGAAAAAGAATACGCACATATCCTACACTAGTGGGAGCTAGCTGCGAATTGGTGCCTGCACACATTTATCTCTTGTTATTAGCTAACTAGGGCCTAGATTTAGAGTTTTGTCGGTAACGACCCGCGTAGCTAACGCTGGCTTTTTTCTGGCCGCACCTTTTAAATACCTCTGGTATTGAGCGTTCACAGAATGGCTGCGTTAGGCTCCAAAAAGGGAGCGTACAGGCATATTTAACGCCACTGCAACTCTCGATACCAGAGTTGCTTACGGACGCGGCCAGCTTACAAAACGTGCTCGTGCACGATTCCTCCATAGGAAACAATGGGGCTGTTTGAGCTGAAAAAAAACCTAACACCTGCAAAAAAGCCGCGTTCAGCTCCTAACGCAGCCCCATTGTTTCCTATGGGGAAACACTTCCTACTTCTGCACCTAACACTCTAACATGTACCCCGAGTCTAAACACCCCTAACCTTACACTTATTAACCCCTATTCTGCCGCCCCCCCTATCGCTGACCCCTGCATATTATTATTAACCCCTAATCTGCCGCTCCGTAAACCGCAGCTACTTACATTATCCCTATGTACCCCTAATCTGCTGCCCCTAACACCGCTGACCCCTATATTATATTTATTAACCCCTAATCTGCTCCCCACAATGTTGCCTCCACCTGCCTACACTTATTAACCCCTAATCTGCCGAGCGGACCGCACCGCTATTATAATAAAGTTATTAACCCCTAATACGCCTCACTAACCCTATAATAAATAGTATTAACCCCTAATCTGCCCTCCCTAACATCGCCGACACCTAACTTCAAACATTAACCCCTAATCTGCCGACTGGAGCTCACCGCTATTCTAATAAATGTATTAACCCCTAAAGCTAAGTCTAACCCTAACCCTAACACCCCCCTAAGTTAAATATAATTTAAATCTAACAAAATTAATTAACTCTTATTAAATAAATTATTCCTATTTAAAGCTAAATATTTACCTGTAAAATAAATCCTAATATAGCTACAATATAAATTATATTTATATTATAGCTATTTTAGGATTTATATTTATTTTACAGGTAACTTTGTATTTATTTTAACCAGGTACAATAGCTATTAAATAGTTAAGAACTATTTAATAGCTAAAATAGTTAAAATAATTACAAAATTACCTGTAAAATAAATCCTAACCTAAGTTACAATTAAACCTAACACTACACTATCAATAAATTAATTAAATAAAATACCTACAATTACCTACAATTAAACCTAACACTATACTATCAATAAATTAATTAAATACAATATCAACAAATAAATACAATGAAATAAACTAACTAAAGTACAAAAAATAAAAAAGAACTAAGTTACAAAAAATAAAAAAATATTTACAAACATCAGAAAAATATTACAACAATTTTAAACTAATTACACCTACTCTAAGCCCCCTAATAAAATAACAAAGCCCTCCAAAATAAAAAAAATGCCCTACCCTATTCTAAATTACTAAAGTTCAAAGCTCTTTTACCTTACCAGCCCTGAACAGGGCCCTTTGCGGGGCATGCCCCAAAGAATTCAGCTCTTTTGCCTGTAAAAAAAACACATACAATACCCCCCCCAACATTACAACCCACCACCCACATACCCCTAATCTAACCCAAACCCGCCTTAAATAAACCTAACACTAAGCACCTGAAGATCTTCCTACCTTATCTTCACCATAACAGGTTCACCGATCGATCCAGAAGAGCTCCTCCGATGTCTTGATCCAAGCCCAAGCGGGGGGCTGAAGATGTCCATGATCCGGCTGAAGTCTTCATCCAAGCGGGAGCTGAAGAGGTCCATGATCCGGCTGAAGTCTTCTATCAACGGCATCTTCAATCTTCTTTCTTCCGGATCCATCTTGCAGACCTCAGACGCGGAACATCCTGCTGGCCCGACGGACTACCGACGAATGAAGGCTCCTTTAAGGGACGTCATCCAAGATGGCGTCCCTCGAATTCCGATTGGCTGATAGGATTCTATCAGCCAATTGGAATTAAGGTAGGAATATTCTGATTGGCTGATGGAATCAGCCAATCAGAATCAAGTTCAATCCGATTGGCTGATCCGATCAGCCAATCAGATTGAGCTCGCGTTCTATTGGCTGTTCCGATAAGGTAGGTGAAGATAAGGTAGGAAGATCTTCAGGGGCTTAGTGTTAGGTTTATTTAAGGGGGGTTTGGGTTAGATTAGGGGTATGTGGGTGGTGGGTTGTAATGTTGGGGGGGGGGTATTGTATGTGTTTTTTTTTACAGGCAAAAGAGCTGAATTCTTTGAGGCATGCCCCGCAAAGGGCCCTGTTCAGGGCTGGTAAGGTAAAAGAGCTTTGAACTTTAGTAATTTAGAATTGGGTAGGGCATTTTTTTATTTTGGGGGGCTTTGTTATTTTATTAGGGGGCTTAGAGTAGGTGTAATTAGTTTAAAATTGTTGTAATATTTTTCTGATGTTTGTAAATATTTTTTTATTTTTTGTAACTTAGTTCTTTTTTATTTTTTGTACTTTCATTGTAGTTATTTGTAGATATTGTATTTAATTAATTTATTGATAGTGTAGTGTTAGGTTTAATTGTAGATAATTGTAGGTATTTTATTTAATTAATTTATTGATAGTGTAGTGTTAGGTTTAATTGTAACTTAAGTTAGGATTTATTTTACAGGTAATTTTGTAATTATTTTAACTATTTTAGCTATTAAATAGTTCTTAACTATTTAATAGCTATTGTACCTGGTTAAAATAAATACAAAGTTACCTGTAAAATAAATATAAATCCTAAAATAGCTATAATATAAATATAATTTATATTGTAGTTATATTAGGATTTATTTTACAGGTAAGTATTTAGCTTTAAATAGGAATAATTTATTTAATAAGAGTTAATTTATTTCGTTAGATTTAAATTATATTTAACGTAGGGGGGTGTTAGAGTTAGGGTTAGAATTAGCTTTAGGGGTTAATACATTTATTAGAATAGCGGTGAGCTCCAGTCGGCAGATTAGGGGTTAATGTTTGAAGTTAGGTGTCGGCGATGTTAGGGAGGGCAGATTAGGGGTTAATACTATTTATTATAGGGTTAGTAGGCGGATTAGGGGTTAATAACTTTATTATAATAGCGGTGCAGTCCGCTCGGCAGATTAGGGGTTAATAAGTGTAGGCAGGTGGAGGCGACGTTGTGGGGGGCAGATTTGGGGTTAATAAATATAATATAGGGGTCGGCGGTGTTAGGGGCAACAGATTAGGGGTACATAAGGATAACGTAGGTGGCGGTCGGCAGATTAGGGGTTAAAAAAATGTAATCGAGTGGCGGCGATGTGGGGGGACCTCGGTTTAGGGGTACATAGGTAGTTTATGGGTGTTAGTGTACTTTAGAGCACAATAGTTAAGAGCTTTATGAACCGGCGTTAGCCCAGAAAGCTCTTAACTCCTGACTTTTTTCTGCGGCTGGAGTTTTGTCGTTAGATTTCTAACGCTCACTTCAGCCACGACTCTAAATACCGGAGTTAGAAAGATCCCATTGAAAAGATAGGATACGCAATTGACGTAAGGGGATCTGCGGTATGGAAAAGTCGCGGCTGAAAAGTGAGTGTTAGACCCTTTCCTGACTGACTCCAAATACCGGCGGTAGCCTAAACCAGCGTTAGGAGCCTCTAACGCTGATTTTCACGGCTACCGCCAAACTCTAAATCTAGGCCTAGATGTCTTCATCTAGCTGCCAGTAGTGCAATGTTGTTCCTTCATCAACGGATAAAAGATAATGAATCAAATTCGATAATAGAAGTACATTGGTAAATTGTTTAAAATTGTATGTTCTTTCCAAATCATGAAAAAAAAAATTGAGGTTTCCTTTCCCTTTAATATGTCTGTTTACAAGTTGATTTATATTGACCACTAATTTTGAAGAAGAAAAAAAAGCATTTGTGGAAAAAAATAAGGGTGTCATTTGAATCCTGTATACATAATACTGAGGTAGCATTGAAACAGATATTTCCATGCAATCAAATGTGTATGTATTATTTGTGAATGACTGTCTGAAATTAAAATGATCAATATTTAAGGAGTCATTATCATAAAAGATGTTCCGCGTGATCTTTCCTAATTCTTTCCATACAAATTAGGATTTCAACATTTTTATCAAATCTAATTTGTGAAAATGATAATGTCATTAGTATTGTACAATAAAAAGATAAAGCAATATGTGCCATCTGTGCAGCTACAATATCCTTGATCATGCTGTCTGATTATACGATCAGATAGTGACATAGTGTAATTGGAAAAGCTTTAAATATTTAATTATCTGTATGTTATGATGTTCTATCAATTCCTTTTATATATATATATATATATATATATATATATATATACAGTAGATATTAATAAAATGTATATTATAAAGAGCTAAAAATGTTTTTTTTTTATTTGCAAGTGGATGTGTTTCAATACCCAATGTGTTGTGTAACTATTTGGTCTTATTGGCAGCACTCCCAAAAATGTATTTAAACTCTGTTTCGTAAGGTTTGTTAAATAAAACTTTGTGGATTTGTATTAAAAAAAATGAAGACTGACAATTTTCTATTGATGACGTGTATATAAAGCCATGGAGTTTCAGAAGAAATTATTCAGCCCATAAGGGAAAAGTGTTATAGTGTTAGGCATGGGTGTCTGGAGGGGGGGGGGGGGGGCAAGGGAGGGCACTCCCCCCCCTGGAATTTGCATACATACAGCAATTGACTCCTGTTGCCAGATATAGGTCATATTAAAAGGACCAGTGGTTGCACCGGTACAGAGGTCTCAGTCACTGGCAAAGTGTTTATATTTTTTTTTACCTGACATTTCAGATGCACCGGTTGTGGCACAGCTGCTTTACTGTAATTTCCAGTGCTGTTTCAGCACAGTCTGCACGTTCCCTCATTCAGAAGTCCCTGTGTAGTGACTCACAAAAATGGGAATGGCTGTCGGTGTGAGTCATCAGTTGCTAGGCCAACATTCATCCTCCCAACTTCTAAATGCTGTTGAAGAAGGGGAGGTGCAGAAGGGATGTGGGAACTAGCTGGTGCTCAGATGCAAAATGGGTGTGGGAGCCAGCTAGGGTTGCCACCTAAGCCATGTTTTCCTAGACACTTATGAGTTACACATGCTGCAGGGTGTGCAGGGAGGAACATGTATTGTGCTTCCGGAAAGTACTATTCATATTCCTCCCGTCACACCTTGCAGCATGTGTAACTTATAAGTGTTCTGTATTTTAAGGGACAGGTGGCAACCCTAGAGCCAGCTAATGCTCAGAATGAAGTTCAGCCCCTAAAGTTGTGCTATAGGAGGTAGAGATCAACAACTGCCATGTAAGTGTCAATGCGTCTATATTTGTGTTAAAGTGGGGTTTATATGTATGTATGTCACTGTAAGCAGATGGGGCCCCATCCGATATGCAGCGTCGCCCGCAAAAGCCGTCAACGCCGGTTTTTGCGCAGGTTTGATATCCTATATACAGCGCCGCATATAAATGCGGCACGTATATTTCACCCGCCGGAAGTCGTTTTTTCCCCCATAGACTAACATATAAAACCCACGCAATTTGGTATCCAATATCCAGCGCAAGGCCTTACGTGGCGAAAATGGAGAAAACTTACTCCATTTTCACCTCGCCATAAAAAGCAGCCCTAGCAGGCCTTGCGCTGAGTATGGGAGCACCGTAACTCCCTAAAATACCTAAAAAAAAAACAACTAACACCTAACGCATGCGCAATGTCTATCTACCTGTCAACCGCAATCCCCCACCGCAATACCTAATAAAGTGTTTAACCCCTAAACCGCCGCCACTAAATAAAGTGTTTAACCCCTAAACTGCCGCTCCCGGACCCCGCCGCCACCTAAATTAACTTTATTAACCTCTAATCTGACCCCCCTACACCGCCGCCTCCTACATTAAATATATTAACCTCTAATCTGACCCCCCTACACCGCAGCCACCTACATTAAATGTATTAGCCCCTAATCTGACTCCCCTACACCGTCGCCACCTAGGTTAAATATATTAACCCGTAATCTGACCCCCCTACACCGCCACCACCTACATTAAATATATTAACCCCTAATCTGACCCCCCTACACCGCCACCACCTACATTAAATATATTACCCCCTAATCTGACCCCACTACACCACTGCCACCTACATTAAATATATTAACCCCTTATCTGACCCCCCTATACTGCCGCCACCTACATTAAATATATTAAACTCTAATCTGAGCCCCCTACACCGCCGTCACCTATATTAAATATATTAACCCCTAATCTGACCC
The DNA here is from genome assembly GCF_027579735.1 of Bombina bombina. Lineage (NCBI taxonomy): Eukaryota > Metazoa > Chordata > Amphibia > Anura > Bombinatoridae > Bombina > Bombina bombina. The sequence continues at coordinate 453,230,726 of NC_069504.1, read as the reverse complement.
ACCTACACCGCCGCCACCTACATTAAATATATTACCCCCTAAACCTAAGTCTAACCCTAACACCCCCTAACTTAATTATTATTTAAATAAATCTAAATAATATTAATAATATTAACTAAATTATTCCTATTTAAAACTAAATACTTACCTATAAAATAAACCCTAAAATAGCTACAATATAATTAATAATTACATTGTAGCTATTTTAGGATTTATATTTATTTTACAGGTAACTTTGTATTTATTTTAGCTAGGTACAATAGGTATTAAATAGTTTATAACTATTTAATAGCTACCTAGTTAAAATAATTACAAAATTACCTGTAAAATAAATCCTAACCTAAGTTACAAATACACCTAACACTACACTATCAATAAATTAATTAAATAAATTAACTACAATTAATTAAAATAAAATACAATTAAATAAACTTAACTATATTACAAAAAAACAAACACTACGTCAATTCTATTGGCTGATCCAATCAGCCAATCGGATTGAACTTAAATACGATTGGCTGATTAAATCAACCAATCAGATTTTTCCTACCTTAATTCCGATTGGCTGATAGAATCCTATCAGCCAATCGGAATTCAAGCAATGCCATCTTTGATGATGTAATTTAAAGGACCAGCCATTCATCAGGTAGTCGTCGACCAAGAAGGATGTTCCACACCGGAGGTCTTCAAGATGGAGCTGCTCATCGCCGTAAGGATGAAGATAGAATATGCCCCTTGGATGAAGACTTCTGCTGGATGGAGGACCTCTTCTGCCCCGATCGGATGAAGACTTCTTCCCGGCTGGAGGACCACTTGTGCCCGGAACGGATGAAGAGTTCTGCCCGGCTGGGTGAAGACGGCTCAAGGTAGGGTGATCTTCAATGGGATAGTGTTAGGTTTATTTAAGGGGGGATTGGGTGGGTTTTAGAGTAGGGGTGTGTGGGTGGTGGGTTGTAATGTTGGGGGTATTGTATTTATTTTTTTTACAGGTAAAAGAGCTGATTACTTTGGGGCAAAGCCCCGCAAAAAGCCCTTTTAAAAGCTGGTAAAAGAGTTGATTACTTTGGGGCAATGCCCCGCAAAAGGCCCTTTTAAGGGCTATTTGTAATTTAGTTTAGGATAGGGAATTTTATTATTTTTGGGGGCTTTTTTATTTTATTAGGGGGCCTAGATTAGCTGTAATTAGTTTAAACTTTTTGTAATATTTTTTTATTTTTTGTAATTTAGTGTTTGTTTTTTGTAATATAGTTTAGTTTATTTAATTGTATTTAATTTTAGATAATTGTATTTAATTTATTTAATTAATTTATTGATAGTGTAGTGTTAGGTGTATTTGTAAATTAGGTTAGGATTTATTTTACAGGTAATTTTGTAATTATTTTAACTAGGTAGTTATTAAATAGTTATTAACTATTTAATAGCTATTGTACCTAGCTAAAATAAATACAAAGTTACCTGTAAAATAAATATAAATCCTAAAATAGCTACAATGTAATTATTAATTATATTGTAGCTATCTTAGGGTTTATTTTATAGGTAAGTATTAAGTTTTAAATAGGAATAATTTAGTTAATAATATTAATATTATTTAGATTTATTTAAATAATAATTAAGTTAGGGGTTGTTAGGGTTAGACTTAGGTTTAGGGGGTAATATATTTAATGTAGGTGGCGGCGGTGTAGGAGGGTCAGATTAGGGGGTAATACATTTAATGTAGGTGGCGGCGGTGTAGGGGGGTCAGATTAGGGGGTAATACATTTAATGTAGGTGGTGGCGGTGTAGGGGGGTCAGATTAGTGGGTAATACATTTAATGTAGGTGGCGGCGGTGTAGGGGGGTCAGATTAGAGGTTAATATATTTAATGTAGGTGGCAGCGGGGTCCAGTAGCAGCAGTTTAGGGGTTAAACACTTTATTTAGGTGCGGCGGGGTCTGGGAGCGGCGGTTTAGGGGTTAATACTAGGATAGGTTTATTGCGGTGTGGGCTATGGTGGTTTAGGGGTTAATAATTAGGCTTATTGCGTTGTGGGGGGTTGTTGGTCTAGGGGTGAATACATTTATTATTAGGAGTAAGAGGGGGGATTGTTGATATATGGGTATACATGTGGGACTATTTTTGGGAGGCATGTTAGACAGTTATGGGAGATTTAATACTTTAGTTAGTTTTTTTAGGCGCAGGCAGTTTCTAAATTGCCGTAAGTCACTGGCGACTCCAGAAATTTGTAGTTACGCTCATTTCTGGACATCGCTTGTTTGTCCTACTTACGGCACTTTAGCAACTGCCGGCTGGGTATATGTAATATACCGATTTGCGAGGTGAAACTATGGGCGGCGCGGGTTACCTCGCTTGCGCCGAAAACTACGCCATATATCGGATCACGCCCATGATGAGTAAGTTTGTTCCTGGGTGTGTATGTGTGTGCAAGAGTGTTAGTTTGTTCCTTTTTGTGTGTGTAAACAAGAGTGTTAGTTTGTTCCTGAGTTTGTATGTATGAGCAACAGTGTGAGTGTGTTCCTGTGAGTGAGTGAGTTTATTTGAGCAACAGTGTGTATGTTCCTGTGTGTGTGTTTGACCAAGAGTGTGAGTATTTTTCCTGCGTGTGTGTATGTGCAACAGAGTGTGTGTGGGTTCCTGTGTGTGTGAGCAAGTGTGTGAGTTTGTTCCTGTGTTTGTGTGTGTGTGAGCAAGAGTGTGAGTTTGTTCCTGTGTGTGTGTGAGAAAAAGTGTGTGGGTTCCTGTGTGTGTGTGAGAGAGCAAGAGTGTGAGTTTGTTCTTGTGTGTGTGTGTATGAGCAACAGTGTGTGTATGTGTTCTTGTGTGTGTGTAAACAAGAGTTTATTCCTATGTGTGTATGTGTGAGTAAGAGTGTGATATGTTCTTGTGAGTTTGTGTGTGTGTGTGTGTGCAAGGGTGTGAGTTAGTTCATGTGTGAGTGTGAGCAAGAGTGTGTTTGTTCCTGTGTGTGAGTGTATGAGCAAGAGAGTGAGTTTGTTCCTGTTTGTGTATGTGTGTTACAAAAATTGTGATATGTAAAATATGTATGTGAGTGTTTCTCTCTCTCTCTCTCTCTCTCTCTCTCTCTCTTTCTCTCGTAAATAAAATGTTTTCACATCATATTACAGCCACAAATATCTATTTTTCAAGATTTTCAAATAATATTTATTAAGCCCTGCCTTATATCTAAGTATAAACACTCACTTGAGTCACTCTTGACACTAATAAGCTACCATGTTTAAAAATATGTGCAGCATATGCGAGCAACAATTAACTGTGTCTGCTTCACTGATATCATTATGCTTAGGGCATTTTATTTTTTTTGCCCCACCCCTGGAAAAATTTCTGTGAACGCCCATGGTGTTAGGACAACATTGGGATACCTTGTAAGTTGGTGACTGGCTAATCAGAATATGGCCATATTGTGTAACAAAAATTCCAATTTTAGTATAAAAGCATAGATGATATTTGCCAGCAATTTTTGCACCATTTAAATATGTTTTGTTTATTTTCAAGTGGACGTGTGCTAATGCCCCCTATTTTGTGAAACTATTTGGTCTTATTGACAGCACTCCCAAAGATGTCTAAACTCTATGTTTGTAAGGTGTAAACCAAACAATGGATTTGTGTTTTAAAAAAGGAAGATTGAACATCTTCTATTGGTGAAAGCACTCCACCCAAGCCCTGGGGGCCCATTTATCAAGCTCCGGATGGAGCTTGAGGGCCCGTGTTTCTGGCGAGCCTGCAGGCTCGCCAGAAACACCAGTTTTAAAGACCACTGCTCCATAACCCTGTCTGCCTGCTGTGAGCAGGCGGACAGACATCGCTACAAATTGACCCGATCGAGTACGATCGGGTTGATTGACAACCCCCTGCTGGTGGCCAATTGGCCGAGAATCTGCAGGGGGCGGCGTTGCATCAGCAGCTCACAAGAGCTGCTGGTGCAATGCTGAATACGGAGAGCGTATTGCTCTCTGCATTCAGCGAGATCTGTCGGACCTGATCTGCACTGTCGGATCAGGTCCGACAGACCATTGTTAAATAAGCCCCCAGGTGTGCAGATGATAGTGTATTGGAGTTTTATATAAAGAAAGGGAGCCTAATTTTATTTTAAACTAGGTGATAAGCTTGCCCAGAGGGCAGTCTATGTTTAAAAAATGCAAATCCCCAAACTGCAAGTTGCAAAAAATAAAAAAAGTAAAATTACAGAAAAAAATAAACCAAGGCATCCAAAATAAATGTTTTATTAACCTAAACTAATACCCCTATAACAACAAAAAAAACACCCCAAAAATTAAAATAAAAAAGCCTAAACCTAAGCCCCAAATAGGTACTCACTGTTCCTGAAGTCTGGTGGAAAAGGTCTTCTTCCAGACGGATCCATCATCTTTTATCTTCATCCGGAGTGAAGGCAGCATGGAGCGGAGGTGCGGAGCTGTGTTCCCGATGCCTGGATCCTCAATGGTGGTGGTCCTTGGCAGCATGGAGGCTTTTCTTAGTTTGTTTATTTTTTTCTGTAATGTTAGACTTTTTAATTTTTTGTAATTTAATGTTAGTTTTTTTATTTTAATTGTAATTTAGTAGTAATTGGGGTTAAATTAGGGTGTGTTAGGTTAGGGGGCTTAGCAATTAAATTAGTTATTTGCATTGTAGGGGGGTTGGCAGTATAGGGGTTAATATATTAATTAGGGTTATTGCGATGTGGGGGTTTGGCGGTTTAGGGGTTAACAGGTTAATTTGGTTTTTTTGCGATGTGGGGGGTTGGTGGTTTAAGAGTTAATAGGTCAAATAGGTTTTTTGCGAAGTGGGGTTTTTGCGGTTTAGAGGTTAATAGGTTAATTAGGTTAATTGTGGTGTGGGTGGTTGGCTGTTAAGGGGTTAATATTTTAATTATGTTATTTGCAGATTAGGGGTTAATTACTTCTTTGTTTTGCGATGTGGGGGTTGATGGTTTAGGTGTTTGTTAATATTTTGTGTGGGAGGTTAGGTTTTTTTTTGTTATACTTCGTGCGGGTGGTTACGTGTTTTTTATTTATATTTAGTGCGGGCGGTTGCGTGTTTTTTTTTAAGGCTTCGGGTTTCCCTACGCTGCATCCAGGGGGAATTTTTTGGGCTGCGTGGGCCTCACGCAGCCAACATTCCTTTTGGTTGCCTCACGCTGCCAGTGTTTGCAACTGGCAACGGACACGTTACAAACGCGATTATAGTATAGATAGAGAAGCAGGAATAATTGTATTATTTTGTATTGTAGTGTTAGGACAAGTCAACATTGGGACACCTTGTAAATTGGTGACTGGCTATATGGCCATATAGTGTGACTAATATCACAATTTTAATATAAATTCATAGGTAATATTTGTAGGCATATTTTGCAGCATTTTTAAAAGGTTTATTTGAATGCAGATATGCGCCATTATCTCCTGTTGTGTGTGTGTGTTACAGTGTGTATATTTATATACATATATATATATATATATATATATATATATATATATATATATATATATATATATAGTTTTTTTGTTCCAAATATATAGGTACAAATTATTTTATCTTTTATATGGAAAGAGGAATGAATATTTTATTAGAATGACCACATTGGACTCCATTTATCAAGATGCGGATGCAAACTTAGTAGCGCAAACGCTTGTCCCTGATTGATAAGGGGTTTATCATGGGGGTTTGCATTCCTTAGGCTAATCGCTAGTATAACAATTTGAAAGTAAACGCTATAGCTTGACCATATTTGCGATTTACACTAGAATGATTACTGCAACTTTAGAGTTCTAGTTAACTGTTTTGCAAAACATAAAAGTTGCACAAAACACATCAAAAATACAAATTATTGCACACAAAAGATATAAAGGCTCAAACATATGAGGTCTCAGATGTTAGAAAAAAAAGGCAAGCAAATGGTGTTAACATTGAGATACCATGTCTAAAGATGTATATGTAGTTTTGTATATATATATATATATATATATATATATATATATATATATATATATATATAAATATATATATATATATATATATATATAAATATATATATATCCTATATTAAAAAAGGCCAAGTATGTTTGTCCGATGCAGTCAAGCGCAGTAGGGATCGCACGAGGACAAACATACCTGGCCTTAACTGCAGATGCACGTTAGCTTAAGGAAGCTCCAGCACTCTCAGCTGTTAAGTTACAGCTGAGAGCTGGAGCTCCTGAAGCTTCAGGCATCTACCGCATATCCAGCCAGAGCACGATTGATGCTCCTCCTCCATATGAGGGCAGATGCCTGATCATTACAGATGGTGATACTGTGTGTGTCATCGTCTGTACTGATCTTCTGCTAGTGCCGATGGGTAGTGTGGGTGAGAGGCAGGTGGGTGGCTCAGCAGCAGAGAGGGGACGAAGTAGGAGAGCTCTACGCTACAGAAATAATTTTTTTAAAGGAACAGGGAGGGATGGGGCATCTACACTGCAGAAAAGGGGTTTGGGGGTGTGGGGGGGATAATTGGTTATCGTGGGAGGGGGTGATGTGGTGGGACCACTACACTACAGAAAAAAAATGGGTTTATAAGTACTGGCAGACAGCTGCCAGTACATAAAATGGCGGCAATAGTTAGAGGGGGAGGGTTAGAGAGCTGTTTGAGGGGGGATCAGAGAGGTTGAAGGGTTAGGTAGATCCTACACTGCATAAAACTAACGAGATAGAGGGATAGGGATAGAGGGATAGTGATAGATAGATAGATAGAGATAGAGAAATAGAGATAGAGGGATAGAGGGATGGAGGGATAGGGATAGAGATAGAGGGATATATGGATAGAGATAGAGGGATAGGTATAGAGATTGAGGGATATATGGATAGAGATAGAGGGATAGGTATAGAGATTACCCTGGCAGAATTTATGATTTCTTGGCCATTTTTCAGAGAATATGAATGATAACACAAAAACTTTTCTTTCACTCATGGTTAGTGTTTGGCTGAAGCCATTTATCAATCAACTGTGTTTACTCTTTTTAAATCATAATGACAACAGAAACTACTCAAATCACCCTGATCAAAAGTTTACATACCCTGGTGATTTTGGCCTGATAACATGCACACAAGTTGACACAAAGGGGTTTGAATGGCTATTAAAGGTAACTATCCTTACCTGTGATCTGTTTGCTTGTAATTAGTGTGTGTTTATAAAAGGTCAATAAGTTTCTGGACTCCTGACAGTCCCTTGCATCTTTCATCTAGTGCTGCACTGACGATTCTGGATTCTGAGTCATGGGGAAAGCAAAAGATTTGTCTAAGGATCTGCGGGAAAAGGTAGTTGAACTGTATAAAACAGGAAAGGGATATCAAAAGATATCCAAGGAATTGAGAATGCAAATCTGCAGTGTGCAAACTCTAATAAAGAAGTGGAAAGTGAGGGGTTCTGTTGAAACCAAACCACAGTTAGGTAGACACACTAAAATTTCAGCCACAACTGCCAGGAAAATTGTTTGGGATGCAAAGACAAACCCACAAATAACCTCAGGTAAAATACAGGACATGTGGTGTGGCTGTTTCAAGATGCACAATAATGAGGCACTTGAAGAAAGATGGGCTACATGGTCGAGTCGCCAGAAGAAATCCATTACTACACAAAGGCCACAAAGTATCCCACTTAAAATAGGCCAAACAGCACAGAGACAAGCCTCAAACCTTCTGGCACAAAGTCATTTGGAGTGATGAGACCAAAATTTAGCTTTCTGGCCACAACCATAAACACTACATTTGGAGAGGAGTCAACAAGGCCTATGATGAAAGGTACACAATTCCTACTGTAAAACACGGAGGTGGATCACTGATGTTTTGGGGATGTGTGAGATACAAAGGCACAGGAAATTTGGTCAGAATTGATGGCAAGATGAATGCAGTATGTTATCAAACAGAACGCCTCATTTTCCACTTCTTGATTAGAGTTTTACCACTGCTGATTTGCATTCTCAATTATTTGGATATATTTTTATATCCCCTTCCTGTTTTATACAGTTCAACTACCTTTTTCCAACAGATCCTTTGACAATTCTTTTTCTTTCCCCATGACTCAGAATCCAGAAATGTCAGTGCAGCACTGGATGAAAGATGCAAGGGTCTGTCAGGAGTCCAGAAACTCATTGACCTTTTATACACACACACTAATTTCAAGCAAACAAATCACAGGTGAGGATGGTTACCTTTAATAGCCATTCAAACCCCTTTGGGGCCTATCTATCAAGCTCCAAAAGGAGTTTGACGGCCCGTGTTTCTGGTGAGTCTTCAGACTTGCCAGAAACAGCATTTATGAAGCAGCGGTCACAAAGAACGCTGCTCCATAACCCTGTCTGCCTGCTCTGAGCAGGAGACAGGAATCGCAACAATTCAACCCGATCGAGTATGATCGGGTTGATTGACACCCCCTGCTGGTGGCCCATTGGCTGCGAGTCTGCAGTGGGTGGCATTGCACCAGCAGCTCTTGTGAGCTGCTGGTGCAATGTTAAATGCGGAGAGCATATTGCTCTCCGCATTCAGCGATGTCTTGCGGACCTGATCCGCACTGTCGGATCAGGTCCGCAAGACATTTCTTAAATATGCCTCTTTGTGTCAACTTGTGTGCATGTTATCAGGCCAAAATCCCCAGAGTATGTAAACTTTTAATCAGGGTCATTCGGGTAGTTTCTGTTGTCATTATGATTTAAAAAGAGTAAACACAGTTGATTGATAATAAATGTCTTTAGCCAGACACTAACCATGAATGAAATAAACATTTTTGTGTTATCGTATATTTTCTCTGAAAAATGGCCAAGAAATCGTAAATTCTGGCAGGGCATGTGAACTTATGAGCACAACTGTATATATATATATATTTTCCAGAAGGAATGGAATAAAGAAGTAAAACCTGTCTGTACATTCATGATCCCATCAATTTGGACAATAACACCAATGCAGCCCCAAACCAGGACAGACCCTCCACCATGTTTCACTGGAGGCCGCAAGCACTCATTCTTTCAACTCTCTTTAATTCTTCTTCTAACATATTGTCCACGATTGGACCCAAAAATGTCAAACTTTTTTCACTACATAATACTCTTTTCCAATGATCTTCATTCCAATCTTTGTGTGCTTTCGAATATCTTAGCATTTCCCCCTGTTTTAATTCCAAAAAGTGGTTTCTTGGCTGCTACCCTTCCACAAAAAACATTTATGATCAAGCTTCTTCAGACAGTAGAAGGTTCAATTTGGAATCCAGATAAAGCTGCCAGATGCTGAGCCACATCCTTGCTGGACTTCTTCCGGTCTCTCAAAGAAGAAACTCTGAGAAACTTCTCATCAGATTTTGAAAGTTTTCTTGGGCTTCAAGTTCTTTTTGTCCTTGACCTCTCCCGATTCTTCATATTTCTTTATAACAGCTTAAACACCACATCCTGAATATCCAGTTTGTTTGCTGATTTCCCTTTGAGAGTGGCCTTGCTGATGCAAAAGTATGATTTTATATCTGTCAAATTCTGAAATCTTTGGCATTTTGAATAGAATGATGTGATTGAAAGTTGGTCTTATTAGCAAGCTTCCAATGAATTAAACTCATACCACATGTGTATGTAATACTCAAACATGTTTTGCACAAACCTGGTGTAATAGACCTTTTTGCCCAGCAATCATTTTGACATGGAATAGTAGGAAAAATACATGTGCTATCAATGACATTAATTAGGGTTTTGTTAAATTTCGATTTATGAGAGTAAAGTTCCTGCTATTGCTCAAGTGTAAGGAAATCACACTAGATACTTGCCACTTTAGCCTATAGAAGCTGTTTTTTTGGATTTTTTTTTTCTTTTAATACTGCATACAAATAGCCTATATTTTCTGGCTGTATTCTAATAAAGAGATTCAGAAATATTTATATATGGTCATTATACCATTGCTAAAACAACCAATCTAATTGTGGCCTAAGACGTTTTACAAATATACAAATAGCCTATATATTCTTGCTGTTCAGAAATATGGCCTAAGACTTTTTCACAGTACTGTATATATTCATATATGGTCATTATACCATTGCAAAAACAAAAAATCTAATTGTGGCCAAAGACTTTTTCACAGTACTGTATGTGAAAAAGAAAACTGTATGTCCTCAGGATAATAAATGGAGCACATTATGTTAAAGATGAAATAGCCCATATCTTTATTTCTTCTGATAAAATAGTAAAGCATTAACTATAGTTTTATATGCTAATTATAACTTTAAAAACTATGGAATGACTGTTTATATATATATATATATATATATATATATATATAAAATTATGGATAAGCACTAACTAATGAGTTTAAACCAAATAAAAGTTTTAATTAATGAGTAATGCTTGAGACTAAGGTGTACTCCAGAATATGTTAAAGATGAAATAGCCCATTTCTTTATTTCTTCTGGTAAAATAGTAAAGCATTAACTCTAGTTTTATATGCTAATTGTAACTTTAAAAACTATGGAATGACTGTTAAAATATATATATATATATATATATATATATATATATTTATATATATATATATATACACATACATAAAATTATGGATAAGCACTAACTAATGAGTTTAAACCAAATAAAAGTTTTAATCAATAAGTACAGGGAGTGCAGAATTATTAGGCAAGTTGTATTTTTGAGGATTAATTTTATTATTGAACAACAACCATGTTCTCAATGAACCCAAAAAACTCATTAATATCAAAGCTGAATAGTTTTGGAAGTAGTTTTTAGTTTGTTTTTAGTTATAGCTATTTTAGGGGGATATCTGTGTGTGCAGGTGACTATTACTGTGCATAATTAATAGGCAACTTAACAAAAAACAAATATATACCCATTTCAATTATTTATTTTTTACCAGTGAAACCAATATAACATCTCAACATTCACAAATATACATTTCTGACATTCAAAAACAAAACAAAAACAAATCAGTGACCAATATAGCCACCTTTCTTTGCATGGACACTCAAAAGCCTGCCATCCATGGATTCTGTCAGTGTTTTGATCTGTTCACCATCAACATTGCATGCAGCAGCAACCACAGCCTCCCAGACACTGTTCAGAGAGGTGTACTGTTTTCCCTCCTTGTAAATCTCACATTTGATGATGGACCACAGGTTCTCAATGGGGTTCAGATCAGGTGAACAAGGAGGCCATGTCATTAGATTTTCTTCTTTTATACCCTTTCTTGCCAGCCACGCTGTGGAGTACTTGGACGCGTGTGATGGAGCATTGTCCTGCATGAAAATCATGTTTTTCTTGAAGGATGCAGACTTCTTCCTGTACCACTGCTTGAAGAAGGTGTCTTCCAGAAACTGGCAGTAGGACTGGGAGTTGAGCTTGACTCCATCCTCAATCCGAAAAGGCCCCACAAGCTCATCTTTGATGATACCAGCCCAAATCAGTACTCCACCTCCACCCTGAGTCGGACTGGAGCTCTCTGCCCTTTACCAATCCAGCCACGGGCCCATCCATCTGGCCCATCAAGACTCACTCTCATTTCATCAGTCCATAAAACCTTAGAAAAATCAGTCTTGAGATATTTCTTGGCCCAGTCTTGACGTTTCAGCTTGTGTGTCTTGTTCAGTGGTGGTCGTCTTTCAGCCTTTCTTACCTTGGCCATGTCTCTGAGTATTGCACACCTTGTGCTTTTGGGCACTCCAGTGATGTTACAGCTCTGAAATATGGCCAAACTGGTGGCAAGTGGCATCTTGGCAGCTGCACGCTTGACTTTTCTCAGTTCATGGGCAGTTATTTTGCGCCTTGGTTTTTCCACACGCTTCTTGCGACCCTGTTGACTATTTTGAATGAAACGCTTGATTGTTCGATGATCACGCTTCAGAAACTTTGCAATTTTAAGAGTGCTGCATCCCTCTGCAAGATATCTCACTATTTTTGTTTTTTTTCTGAGCCTGTCAAGTCCTTCTTTTGACCCATTTTGCCAAAGGAAAGGAAGTTGCCTAATAATTATGCACACCTGATATAGGGTGTTGATGTCATTAGACCACACCCCTTCTCATTACAGAGATGCACATCACCTAATATGCTTAATTGGTAGTAGGCTTTCAAGCCTATACAGCTTGGAGTAAGACAACATGCATAAAGAGGATGATGTGGTCAAAATACTAATTTGCCTAATAATTCTGCACTCCCTGTATAGTAATGCTCGAGACTAAGGTGTACTCCAGAATAGACACCTCAAGGTAATAATGAAGATAAATATAGATGTCCCCGCACTACCAAACAATCAATGTACAAAAAGTAAATACTTATGCAAACGTATATATGCTAAAGTGATGATAACAACAATTTAATGTACATCAAATGGGAATACATCAAAAAGACAATACATATGCAGTGCATAATTCTTTAGAGATGCAGACACACAGTAAAAAAAATTAATACTGGGCATCCCCAGTAGTAGAATATAGGATATAGACGTCAGACCAAGACTTGTAATGGGCCGGACCCTCTAGCTGAAATGTTCAGTATTTAGACAACATATGTCTTAGAGATATATAAAACTATAAGCTTGGATGCAAATGCAGCAGGGTTATATGCAAGCGGTGAGGAATGCAAAAGCTTTTAAGTAATATGGTAAAGCAGTTCATGCAAGGGGGTTGCCTTGTTAGCAGCATAAGATTAATGTAGGTACCGATGTCCTCAGCATAACTATCATGTGCAAGGTGTAAGAACTAATACCGGCATTTAAGGACCAAAGTCCGCCAGTAGAAAAGTAGCAGCAATATGAAGTTCCGCTCAATGAACAATCTCACCCAGTCCTCTGGGGATTTGTGCACACATGTACGGATGATCCACCTCACCACTGCGCTATGCCATCCAGACAGTAAAAGATACACTTCAATGATGAAAAACACTGCTTCCCACACAAGGCAACCCAGAGATACTCAAGCAATTTTAACAGTCCCGCTTGCATCGGCTCAATCTGGCATCACACACACAGACGACAAGTGTTTTGGGTTCCGCCCTTCAACTTGGCCTGTTGATCCAGGACGTCGGTCCTCTATTTAAAGCAAATTTTGTGAGATTGTGTATGCCATCTAGTGGCTAAACCTCCTCCTTAGACTGTAAGGGATTGCTAACATGATACTAGCCGGACAAGTGATCCATAATAATACATCTGTTCACTTATAAACAAACACCTTATTAGAGCTATGGTATAACTAATGTATAGACTTCTATATACAAAAGAGCAAGATATGTATAAATAAAACAAAATATAAGAAAATAATACACAGTACAAAACATAATCATGATTAGAAATTGATGCACATACGTATAGATATAGAGGAAACGAGGTGTAGACACCAATAATCTCCACAAAAGGTGGAATCCTAATCTGGGAGTAGAATAAATACCTATGTCATAGAATCTTATATAACTATAAAAAAAAATAAAAAAACAATAATGAAAACAACAAAAATGACTATCTAGTAGTCAAATATTCTCATTTAGTCTCAAATAGAGGGAAAACTGGGAAAAGTTTTGTGGGGTATATTAAAAAGGGGGAATTTACATCTTAATTGATCACTAGAACCACAGTCTACATATTAAGGTCCCCGTTGTACTCTCCCTATTAAGACCATAGGGGATCATGGAGTCCAACTTTTGGATCCATAATGCTTCTTTTTCAAAGAGCAATTTCTGCCTGTTACCTCCTTTTCTCAAGGGACCTACACCGTCCACTACCTGAAATTTCAATTGACTTTTATTGTGTCCATACAATGTGAAATGGTGTGCTACTGGGGCAGACTGATCTAATTTAGGTATCACTGTTTTATGTTGTCTTGCCAATGTAGGACAGGCCACATGGGCATTTGATTACATAAACAACAAATTGTGACTCACATGTGAAATGACCTCTGATGGGTAAACATTTCCCAGACCTAGGGTGGGTGACAGTATTGCCCATTTGGATTGAATTGCATTGTGCACAGTTATTGCAAGGAAACATAACATTAGGTATAACAGGACTATCCTGAGGGGTCGATGATAGAAAACTCATTTGTAAAATTATATGATGTAAAGATGTTCGCACTGGAGTGCGAATATAAAATTGTAATGATTGAAAGTGTTCGAATTTGATTGCATGTATGTATTCAAAATGGGCATGTTTTCTTCATTCGACATATGTTGCAAATGGTTTTTTTTGTTTGTGTAATGTTAAATACCCACTTCGTATGTGTAATTCTGTATTCATAATTTCTTTCGAAAGTGTTTATTGATCAATTGTATTATCAACCTTGAACTTAGATATTCCAATGTGTATATTATAAATATTAAATGTCAAAATTCATGTATTATTTCTGACTTCTGTTTATTTTTAAATAAAAAGAAAATTAATACAATTGTATTCATAAGTAAAGCAATGCAATGTAATTATAAAATTTTATATAAAAAATAATTATTAATCATGTTTTCCCTCACACTGGTGTTTACAGTAGAGTCCTGTGAAGAAAATTTGTTTCAAATTATTTCATGTTCATAATCATAATCTACAACAATATCTAGATTATTTTCAATGGCTAAATTATGAAGCATACAACACAAACGGCTAGATTTGGAGTTTTGTCGGTAACGACCCGAAAAACTAACGCCAGCTTTTTTCTGGCCGCACCATAAAAATAACTCTGGTATTGAGAGTCCACATAAAGGCTGCGTTAGGCTCCAAAAAAGGAGCGTAGAGCATTTTTAACGCAGCTTCAACTCTCGATACCAGAGTTGCTTACGGACGCGGCCAGCCTCAAAAACGTGCTCGTGCACGATATCCCCATAGGAAACAATGGGGCTGTTTGAGCTGAAAAAAAACCAAACACCTGCAAAAAAGCCGCGTTCAGCTCCTAACGCAGCCCCATTGTTTGCTATGCGGTAACCCTTCCTACGTCTGCACTTAACACTCTAACATGTACCCCGAGTCTAAACACCCCTAACCTTACACTTATTAACCCCTAATCTGCCGCCCCCGCTATCGCTGACCCCTGCATATTATTATTAACCCCTAATCTGCCGCTCCGTACACCGCCGCAACTTACATTATCCCTATGTACCCCTATTGGCTGATCAGAACAGCCAATAGAATGCGAGCTCAATCTGATTGGCTGATCGGATCAGCCAATCGGATTGAACTTGATTCTGATTGGCTGATTCCATCAGCCAATCAGAATATTCCTACCTTAATTCCGATTGGCTGATAGAATCCTATCAGCCAATCGAAATTCGAGGGATGCCATCTTGGATGACGTCATTTAAAGGAACCGTCATTCGTCGTTCAGTCGTCGGCCAGGATGGATGTTCCGCGGTGGAGGTCTTCAGGATGCTGCCGCTTCGCTCCGGATGGATGCCGCTTGGATGAAGACTTCAATCGGATGGAAGACCTCTTCTGCCCCGCTTGGATGAAGACTTCAGTCGGATCATGGACCTCTTCAGCCCCCGCTTGGGCTTGGATCAGGACATCGGAGGAGCTCTTCTGGACGGATCGGTGTGATACCCGGTGAGGTGAAGACAAGGTAGGATGATCTTCAGGGGCTTAGTGTTAGGTTTATTTAAGGGGGGTTTGGGTTAGATTAGGGGTATGTGGGTGGTGGGTTGTAATGTTGGGGGGCTTGGGTATTGTATGTTTTTTTTTACAGGCAAAAGAGCTGTATTTCTTGGGGCATGCCCCGCAAAGGGCCCTGTTCAGGGCTGGTAAGGTAAAAGAGCTTTGAAATTTAGTAATTTAGAATAGGGTAGGGCATTTTTTTATTTTGGGGGGCTTTGTTATTTTATTAGGGGGCTTAGAGTAGGTGTAATTAGTTTAAAATTGTTGTAATATTTTTCTTATGTTTGTAAATATTTTTATTTTTTTTTGTAACTTAGTTCTTTTTTATTTTTTGTACTTTAGCTAGTTTATTTAATTGTATTTATTTGTAGCAAATGTATTTAATTAATTTATTGATAGTGTAGTGTTAGGTTTAATTGTAACTTAGGTTAGGATTTATTTTACAGGTAAATTTGTAATTATTTTAACTATTTTAGCTATTAAATAGTTCTTAACTATTTAATAGCTATTGTACATGATTAAAATAAATACAAAGTTACCTGTAAAATAAATATTAATCCTAAAATAGCTACAATGTAATTATAATTTATATTGTAGCTATATTAGGATTTATTTTACAGGTAAGTGTTTAGCTTTAAATAGGAATAATTTATTTAATAAGAGTTAATTAATTTTGTTAGATTTAAATTATATTTAACTTAGGGGGGGTGTTAGTGTTAGGGTTAGACTTAGCTTTAGGGGTTAATACATTTTTTAGAATAGCGGCGAGATTCGGTCGGCAGATTAGGGGTTAATAATTGAAGTTAGGTGTCGGCGATGTTAGGGAGGGCAGATTAGGGGTTAATACTATTTATTATAGGGTTAGTGAGGCGGATTAGGGGTTAATAACTTTATTATAGTAGCGCTCAGGTCCGGTCGGCAGATTAGGGGTTAAAAAGTGTAGGCAGGTGGAGGCGACGTTGAGGGGGGCAGATTAGGGGTTAATAAATATAATATAGGGGTCGGCGGTGTTAGGGGCAGCAGATTAGGGGTACATAAGGATAACGTAGGTGGCGGCGCTTTGCGGTCGGCAGATTAGGGGTTAATAAGTGTAGGCAGGTGGAGGCAACGTTGTGGGGGGCAGGTTAGGGGTTAATAAATATAATACAGGGGTCGGCGGTGTTAGGGGCAGCAGATTAGGGGTACATAAGTATAACGTAGGTGGCGGTCGGCAGATTAGGGGTTAAAAAAATTTTTCCGAGTGTCGGCGATGTGGGGGGACCTCGGTTTAGGGGTACATAGGTAGTTTATGGGTGTTAGTGTACTTTAGAGCACAGTAGTTAAGAGCTTTATAAACCGGTGTTAGCCCAGAAAGCTCTTAACTACTGACTTTTTTCCTGCGGCTGGAGTTTTGTCGTTAGATTTCTAACGCTCACTTCAGACACGACTCTAAATACCGGAGTTAGAAAGATCCCATTGAAAAGATAGGATACGCAATTTACGTAAGGGGATCTGCGGTATGGAAAAGTCGCGGCTGGAAAGTGAGCGTTAGACCCTATTTTGAGTTACTCCAAATACCGGCGGTAGCCTAAAACCAGCGTTAGGAGCCTCTAACGCTGGTTTTCACGGCTACCGCCAAACTCCAAATCTAGGCCAAAGTTATAAATTTCTGCAGCAGCCTTTGTTGGTTGATATTTCAATGCTCCTCCAGTTTTATCTATACAACAGAATCTACTCTTAAGAAATCAAAAGGTACTTTCAATAGCTGATCTTGCTTCTGAGTGTGTGTCATTGAACTTAATTTCTTTTCTGTTTGCTGGTTTGGAGACAGGTGTGATTAACCATTTGTAACATGGGTATCCTGCATCTCCTGTTGGATGTATGATTTATGGTTAGTATTACAAATAATTTATGGTATGTATTAGACAATTAAACATCTTAGTACATAACTTACCAAGTATCAAACCATTTCCACAAATTCCTGCATTCATATCTTCCTAAAGGAGTGATTGCTTCAGAATATAATAATCATGTGCACTCCCTAGAAAAACAACAGAGAAATATTTTTGTATTTGTGGTCACATACTACTTGAGTGTTTAGCGAGTGCTACCTCTTTCTGTTAAAATATTTTTCTGGATGATTAATTGGTGCACAAATTTGTATGTGTGTGTAGTCAATACATCCTAGAGTATTTGGTATTCCATAATGTTCATAGAAATATTCCTTAATTATATTTTTATCATTTTCAGTAATGGGAAATTTAATAAATCTGTCAATATACTTCTTGAAAACATTAATAACCTGGTAAAGAAATCTTGAAAAAGCACTTTGTGACACACCTGTAATTGAACTGGTAGTATGTTGGAAAGAACCTGTTCCCAAAAAATGAAGTGTGGTCAATAATTTAATAATTCCTGGTATTGCTCTATTTCTTCTTGTTCTAGGATCCAAATCATCTTTAAATAATTTGTAAAGGGTAATTATAACTGATTTGTTAAATCTAAATCTTTGAAATATTATATCATCAGGCATGTCACTTAAAAAAATGTCTTTCTCTGTATGTTCTGAACCTGTATACCTTGTGTGTCATCATGGTTGTTAGTTCAGAAGTTAATCCTTCAATATTCAATTCAATATTTCTATTATATTTGTATGATGTGTTATCAACCTCCTTCTTCTCCTTTGAATTCTTCTATGTTGATATACTGCATAATATAAATATTCTGCCATCTGTAATTATAAATACAAAAATGAATTATAAATATTTTTTTTTTGTAAATTTCAAATCTTATTTCTCGAAATAATTTTCATAAACTTACCCTAGTAACTTGAATTTCCCTCACTTTTTAAAAAAATTACATAAAAATATTTATAGTTTAGCAATTGCTTATTCCGACACTCTTTAATCATGTCATTTTTGATCATTGCGCAGTTTTTAATAAAGTTTTATGGTGAAAACATAAGCAATCATCCTTCGCTATTTCGATATAAACTTCGTAAATTTATTTGTGAATATTCGTAACTGCAATCGTTATGTAATTTGACATTATAAAAGTACCCTTTTTATGGCCTGAAATTTTCAATGCTACTTTCCTGAGGAAACTGAAAATATGATTTGCATTTTCCAAAGCGAAACAAGTGTATATAAATTCTGAAAATATTAACAACAATGGTAAGTAAATATAATCCACCATATTATATATTTATTGTATATGTTATTTTACATTTCCTTTTATTTTTTAGAGAAATATGACACATTTAATGCAAATAATATTTTAAAATATTTTTAAAATATTTTATTCATATGTTCTACCAACTGGAGTATTATCCCAAAATAATAGTGAGTCTGGTAGAAACCCTGCATTCACAGAAGAGGAAAATCTTGTATTAGCACAGCAAATGTAAATGCATTATGATAAACTGTTTGGATCCATGTCTGCAAAAACTTCAAATTTTGAAAATAATGCAATATGGGAAAACATTGCAAAATCTGTATCAGCTGTAGGTGTTAGGCCCAGATCAGTGTCCAAAAAAAGATACTCTGATTTAAAAAATTTAAGTTAAAGCAAAAATGGGAAAAGAAAAAACGGGGAAAAAAACAGGTGGTGAAACGTATGTATCAATCACATACTCTGAATCTAAAAAAAATAATTAGAGAATTAATCCCAGCTTCAATGGTTTCTGGAATTCCTGGACTTACTGATATTGGTGTAAGAACAGGTAATCTTAAATATATTTATGGATAATGTAATTAAAAATATGTATGTGAAATCAAAAATATAACCAAAAATAAATAAAATTTCTTTTTTAGTGGCACAAGAACAAAATTAAATCTCACAAGAAAATATTGAGACACCGTCATTGGATCTTAATGAATCTAATATTAATGAAAATAAAATGTTTAGTAGTTTAGAATGTAATATAATTAATAAAGAAATAAGTGTTGAAAGTGAACTACCACCCAACAATATATCATCTCAAAATAAAATAAATAAATAAATGTAGTGTTGGATTTATGACAAGCCACATTTTCAAATAGTAACATAGAACAGGAGAAGGAAAACAACATTAGCAATGAAGCTGAAAAAAAAATATTTTTTTACAAAATGAAAATAATTAATTGGCATCAGAAAATGAGAACACTCCTGAGGACAATGAATTTTATAAGGATGTTGGTGAATTTAGTTACAAATTAATATAACATAATGATTTATTACGCGACAGACTTGATATTATGAATAACACCATGCTTGAAGTAAAGGAAGAAATAGTTCAACAAAATCATGCAATAAACAAATTAAATGAGTCTGTTGAAAAAAATAATACACATTTGGAAAACATTAGTGACTGATGGTAATCTTTCAGCTAGTAAAAAAACAATAAGAAAATTTCGAAAAAAATAAATAAATTTAATATGTGTATATTATTATTCTTTGAGTTAAACATAGTAATTTAAACTAAATTAATATAAAAGACTCATTGTAAAATATTTGTAAGATTGTTTTAAGAAATATTAAAGGGACAGTGCACACAATTATGCAGACAAGTATGTGTATTATAAAATAATATAAGTAAGAATATGATTTTATAATGATATAAATATCCATGTTCATTAATTATATAATCACACTTGTGAACACCCCCCACTGATGGTCTATACGAATGGCTCATATTATTAAAATATCTGAAATCATAAATCAAATGTACATGTCCCTTTAATACATGTGAGAAAAATATGTATTGTGTTGTATGGTGTATAACTCAAGAAAATAAAGAGAACAATTGTAAACATTATTTTTATTAACTTTCAATCAATAAAGAACTAAAACAAACATAAGAAATTATGTTGTTCTTTTTGGTTTTCAATAATTATTGTTAATAATCAAAGTCTTTTGATTTTTTGATTGTGTACTTTATTTTTTCTTAAATTGTGCGGCATTGAGTTTTTCAAAACTTTAATATTACTAATATATTTTCCAGCAAATCACACATTTTCTCAAATGTATTCTCTTCACGTTTTCCTGTTAGAAATTCAAAGAAGTATCATATTAAAATACATTTCACATTTAATTGCAATAATAATAATATTGTTTGGCTAAAGAAAATAATAAAAAATGAATTGATAGTTCATGTGTTAAAAATTAAAAAAAACTGTGCTACAACAATGTTTTTTTTTTTCAATAAAAAATATGCACACACATAAGTGACATTCTTTATTAACAAGTAAATTAATGTGTAAATGAATACATACCTTGTTCATGTGGTTAAAGATCTTTTGCATTGTCGGCATCAACCACATTTCCAGTAATTGCATTGTTATTTTCAGCATCTTTAAAAATACAAAAACAATATTTTTTATAAACAAAATGATATACTATTGGCTATATTGCAAGTTGTGAAAATAAAATATTGTGCACCCATTAATGTATAACAAATCCCTTTTATGGATGCATAATTAATAACCATCCATTACAAGTGCTTTTAACATTAATCACAAATCAGAAGCAGGTTTTAGGGGTTAAACTTTGCAGATGTAAGGAGATATCCAAACATGTTAAAGATAAGGGGATTTACATATTAGTCTATGGGGAACTTTGTGATCAAAGTAAATATTTATATATATATATATATATATATATATATATATATATATATCCCAAAGATACAATGTTTAAAGGGACACTGAACCCACAGTTAGAGCATGCAATTTTAAGCAACTTTCTAATTTACTCCTATTAATTTTCTTTGTTCTTTGCTATCTTTATTTGAAAAAGAAGGCATCTAAGCTAAGGAGCCAGCCAATTGTTGGTTCAGCACCACGGACAGCACTTGTTTATTGGTGGGTGAAATTATAGAACATTCAGCAAGAACAACCCAGGAAGATCATCAAAAATGGGCCAGCATCTAAACTTACATTATTGCTTTTTGAATAAAGATAGCAAGAGAACAAAGAAAATGTTATAGTAAGAGTAAACTAGAAAATTGCTTAAAATTGCATGCTCTATCTGAATCACACAAGAAAAAATGTTGCTTCATTGTCCCTTTAAATTGATGTGTAAATTTACATGCTAAAGGATTATAACATGTAATAAAAATATATATATATATATATATATATATATATATATATATATATATATATATATATATATAAATATATATTTATACCGGTAATGATAAATTCCAATTCTTGAATGTCTTCCATTTCTAATTGGTCACTTTCAGGTGCTGCCTCAGTGGTTTCAGCAAGTAATTCAGGTGATGTAGTTACTTCTTGCACTAAATTAAAATAAACATTATTTAATATTAGTTTAAGGAACATGATAAGTTAACTAAATAAATTAAACACCTTCATCCACATTCTCAGTATTCTTTTGCTGTGCAACATCACTTTCTGGGCCAACAAAGACATCTACATGTTCTACACACAAGGGAGAAGTTTGGGAAGATGATGCTGAAGAAGACTGTTGCTCAATGTCCACATTAGGGTTTACAGACATTAAAAGTTTAATAAATATTTTTTCATATTTTAAAAATCTAATCTAAGAACTTTCCTTTTAATGTCTGCAACCCTTTTGCGACATTGAGCCACAGTCTTTATATATGTAGCATTTAAATTTACCATTTCAGCAATATCTTCCAGGATTGCATCCCTTGTCTTTAAACTAGTTTCACGCCTCTGTGGTCCAAAAAGCATGTCATAGTTTGGCTCCAAAGCAGATACTAGGATTTAATTCTCCACAACTGAAAACCTGTCAGCAAACATTTTCACAAATATCATCAACTGCCTCACAGAATAAAAATATGCTATACATTAAAGAAATCTATAAATGTAACCAGCTTAACATGTAAAATACTCTGTGATTGGAGAATATTAAGGAAGCACTCATAAATATGCGTACATAAATGTATTGCAAGGTATTATGGTAACAGAAATAATATAACAGTAAATATGATTGGTTAACAAATATTGCACATTGAACATTTTTTTATAACATACGCTATTTCGTAATAATTGAACTACAAATGAGTGATGATATTACAAAAATAAAGAGCGTAAAAACGTTTAATGTACGATTTCACTAAAAAGAATAACAAAATATATCCAGTACAGTAAAATCAAAATTCATTGCGAAGGAGAGGGCGTAAGATGGACGTTCTATGGGCATCTCGCAAGTAAATCTCGCAAGTTTTGCAGATATGTTACGATGATATAAAACCATACGCTATACGATTCGCACATGTAACACATATACATGTCTCGACACCCATCCTTTTGCTAATTAACATAAATAACATTATTTACAATATTTATTTCATTGAACAAATTTTACTACATATAGTAATTAGACAATAAACTATAACTGTAGTTTTAAATTTTGAAATATGCAAACACAAACTGAAATAAAGTTATTCTTTTAAATTACGAAGCCACGCGATGATATATCGAAACCCATTTCGAAGTTCGTGAAATGATATAAGGAGGTGAAGCCTTTAGTTTACTATGGATAGCTTATCACGTAATGTATTGTTTACAATGGACTGCCCACTTTATACGATCATTAGGCAAGGCGTGAAATATGCGAGATAACCAAGTCAGAAATACACATTTCTCGCCTCCAATTTCTATCATCGACCCCTGAGTGATTTTATCTTTGCTCGAGCCCACATCGGCTTTAACCAGAGTGTCTCTCAAGTTTTGATTTCTTTTATATGAAAACAAGGAAAAATCCCTAAAGTAGTAGCTAATGTCCTATCTTCTGATAACAATGTCCAGTGTTTCTTTAAAAAATATTCAGTGGTTTTATATGGTACTCGTGTGGTACAACAAACAGAAATCTGTCATTCAAAGTCTGTTTTTTTGTATTTTGTGAATAGGTTGCTCACGGGGGATCTGATCAACTTTTGTCTTATGGGTTTCCAATAGATTGATTGGATAACCTCTACTCTCAAACCTATGGAAAAAGTTATTAAATTGTTGATTCAATCCTGACTTATTATTAATGATCCTTTTTGCTCTCAGAAGTTGGCTGAAAGGAAGGCTCTTTAGAGTCTGTGGAGGGTGGAAACTGGTAAATTCTAGAAGATTATTCCTATCAGTCTGCCTTCTGTACACATCTGTTGACAAGGAATTAACCACTCTTATTATTGTAGTATCAAGGAAATTTTGAGTATTATGATCATAGTCCACGGTAAATTGGAGATTTAAGTCAAATTTATTGAGTTATTTAAAGAACTCTAGCAAAGAATTGACATCACCTGACCAGATCATAAAGACGTCATCGATGTATCTTTTCCAAAAGGTACAATATTTATTAAAGTTACCATGGGTATATATAAATTTTTGTTCAAATTCATGTACAAAAAGAGTTGCATACGGGGGGGGGGGGGCATATTCATCCCCATTGCCATGCCCTTCGTTTGTAAGTAAAATTAATCCTCAAAGAGGAAGTAATTCCTTGTCAACACTATTTCCAGAAGGTCCATGATGAACATCCATTCCCTAGGGGAATAAAGCTTCATTTGTGGGGTATGGATGTATATAGACTTTTAATGTCTAAAGTCACTAAAAATGAATTATCACTGATCTGTAAATTCTCAATATTCTGTAAAAATTTTTTAAAGTATCTTCCAAATATGAAGGGACATTCTCCAACATGGGACGCAATCATTTGTCTAGAAAGATTAAGAGTGGTTGAAAAATTGAATTAGTGCTAGCCACTATTGGCCTCCGGGCGATTGTGGAGGATTTTGTGCAGTTTAGGTAAGCAGTAAAAAGCAGGTCTTTTTGAATAAAAAAGACCTGCTTGTTTTATTTCGTTATAATACAGTTTTCCAGAGCTGCATCAATGACTGTTTGCATATAGATCTGGAATTTTACAGTGAGGTTAAATGTCAATTTAGAGTAGTTACCCTCCACCCACAGTTGATTATTTATTTCATCCCTATATAGGGAATTATCCATGATGACCAGAGCCCCACCCTTGTCCGCAGGCTTGATAACAAGGTTGGTTCTGGATTTAAGAGCGTCAAGAGCCTTCCATTTCGCCATGCAAAGATTAGGTATACTAAACTTCACCCCCTTCTTTTTCATTTTTTCAGTATCTCTTTTTATCAATGTAATAAAGGATTCAACAGTGTTGTTGGTTAGTGGTGCATGAGCAGTACTTTTAAATGTAAGTGTTTTTGTACCTGGGTGTGAAATTTGCTCATAGTGTCAACATAATCCTCATGTCTACTTGTTTTTGAATGAGTGGCAAAGAAGGCTTTGAATCTAATATTCCTAAAAATTCTCTGAAGATCAGCTTCAATCTGGAAAAAAATAGGGGTAACTGTGGGAATAAAGGTTAAGCCCTTCTGTAAAACAGAAGTTTTAGTTACATCTAAAGTAACTGAAGATATGTTGATTACTAGGTTATCCACTATCTTTTGCTATGTCTTGTTTGCATGTGATTTCCTGTTCCTCTCCCCCCCCCCTCTTTGTATTCTCTTTTTCCTTTGGGTTTGTGTCTTTTGGAATTCTGGCCTAAAGGGGAGGGGCTTCTAGACTCTTGATCAGAGGATGAATCACCTGAGTTATCAGTATATCTAGGGGTTCTCCTTCTCTCATGTCTAAATGGAATGAAGTTTGGATTTCTTCACTTATATACTTTATTACTGGAGTAATCTGTCAAATCTCTCTGGAATTTTTGGGCTTTTTTGATTTATACCTCTTTTTTAAATGTATTGATTAGATCCAAAATATCCCTTTTAATTTTTTTGTAATCTGTCTCAAGGATTTAAGTTGTGTCCCAATTCTTTCAATGTCAGCCTGTACTTTTGGGATTTTCCTTTGTATATTTTCAATAGTTAATATGATGAGATCACTGGAACATTTATTAAGAATCCCTTCTTATTTATTGCAAAACTCTGGTTCATCCTTAAATAGTGTGGGATGTAAATTACACATCAGCCGTCTTAAATATATTTAAGGCGATTGTATTCTGCTAATGTAATGGCATGTAATTCAAGACTAGTCTGTTTTTCTATATAGTTTTTCCAAAGACTGTGGTTCATCTGTTTCATTAGTATTTTTCAAAAAATCTCTATTGCCCAAACAGAGCGTGGCAATCCTGGAGGCATCCAGTTCAGAATATGCAAAGAATTTAGGGGCTTCTTGTGATTGTTACAAAAATGCCATATCAACAATCAATAATATAAATAGTGCTCAGTCCTGTGCTGAAATTATAAATATGTACATAAAATTATGGATAAGCACTAACTAATGAGTTTAAACCAAATAAGAGTTTTAAATAATGAGTATAGTAATGCTCAAGACTAAGGTGTACTCCAGAATAGACACCTCAAGGTAATAATGAAGATAAATATAGATATCCCAGCACTACCAAACAATCAATGTAACAAAAGTAAATACTTATGCAAACGTATATATGCTAAAGTGATGATAACAACAATTTAATGTACATCAAATGGGAATACATCAAAAAGACAATACATATGGAGTACATAATTCTTTTCAAAGATGCAGACACACAGTAAAAAACTGTAAAAAACAATAATACTGGGTGTCCCCAGTAGTAGAATATAGGATATAGACGTCAGGCCAAGACTTGTAATGGGCCAGACCCTCTAGCTGAAATGTTCAGTGTTTAGACAACATATCTCTTAAAGATATATGAAAGCTGTAAGCTTGGATGCAAATGCAGGGTTATATGCAAGTGGTGCAGGATTCAAAAGCTTCTAAGTAATATGGTAAAGCATAAGATTAATGTAAGTACCGATGTCTTCAGCATAACTATCATATGCAAGGTGTAAGAACTAATACCGGCACTTAAGGACCAAAGTCCACCAGTAGAAAAGTAGTAGCAATATGAAGTTCCACTCATTGAGCGAACTCACTAAGTCCTCTGGGGATTTGTGCACACATGTCCGCCTGATCCACGTAACCACTGTGATATGTCATCAAGACAGCAAAAGGTATACTTCAATGATGAAAAACACCGCTTCCCACACGAGACAACCCAGAGATACTCCAGCAATTTCAACGGTTCCGCTTGCCTCGGCTCAATCTGGCATCTGATATCACACACACAGGTGACGTGCGTTTCAGGCTGTGCCCTTCAACTTGGCCTTTTGAACCAGATCGTCCATCCTCTATTTGAAGCAAATCTTGTGAGATTGTGTATGCCATCTCTTGGCTAAACCTCCTCCTGAGACTGTAAGGGATTGCTAACATGATACTAGCTGGACAAGTGATCCGTAATAATAGTGTACATCTGTTCACTTATAAGCAAACACCTTATTAGAGCTATGGTATAACTAATGTATAGACTTCTATATACAAAAGAGCAAGACATGTATAAATAAGACGAAATATAAGAAAATAATACACAGTAGAAAATATAATCATGATTAGAAAGTGATGCACATAGGTATAAATATGGAGGAAACGGAGTGTAGACGCCAATAATTTCCCCAAAAGGTGGAATCCTAATCTTGGAGTAGAATAAATATCTATGTCATAGAATCTTATAAAACCATGAAAAAAAATAAAAAAAAACAATAATGAAAACAACAATAATGACTATCTAGTAGTCAAATATTCTCAATAAGTCTCAAATAGGGGAAAAATGGGGAAGATTTTTGTGGGGTATATTAAAAAAGGGAGAATTTACATCTGAATTTATCAGTAGAACCACAGTCTTCATATAAAGGTTACCCCATTTAATCTCCCTATTAAGACCATAGGGGATCATGGAGTCCAACTTTTGGATCCATAATGCTTCTTTTTCAAAGAGCAATTTCTGCCTGTTACCTCTTCTTCTCAAGGGACCTACACTGTCCACTACTTGAAATTTCAATTGACTTTTATTGTGTCCATACAATGTGAAATGTTGTGATACTAGGGCAGACAGATGTAATTTACCTTTTGCTATTTTATGTTGTCTTATCTTATCTTTTATGCATTTAGTTGTCTTGCCAACATAGGCCAGGCCACATGGTCATTTGATTACATAAACAAAAAATTGTGACTTACATGTGAAATGACCTCTGATGGGTAAACGTTTCCAAGACCTAGGGTAGGTGACAGTATTGCCCATTCCAATCGTATTGCATTGTGCACAGTTATTGCAAGTAAATCTACCATTAGGTATCACAGGACTATCCTGAGTGATTTTATCTTTGCTCAAGCCCACAACGGCTTTAACCAGAGTGTCTTTCAAATTACGATTTCTTTTATATGAAAACAAGGGAAAATCTCTAAAAGTACTAGCCAATGTCCTATCTTCTGATAACAACGTCCAGTGTTTCTTAACCCCTTGAGTGCTAATGACGGCTCTGAGCTGTTACAGAGTTTCCCACTTTGGTGCTAATGATGGCTCAGAGCCGTCACTAGCACTCTCCCCACTTAAGGGAGATCTGGGGGCTCCCACCCACTCCTACCCCGATCGGTGCTGCATAATGAAAGGCATCGCCGGGGCTTCCGTTTTGCGTTGTGACGTCACACGCAATAAATGTGATGACGTCACAGTGCAACTTTATTTAACATTAACAATGTTAAATATAGGAGCAGGGGGCATGCTGCTAGAAGCCTGTATCTCAGGCAGCTAAGCAGCTACAGACCCCCAAGACCAACCATTGGAAAGGTAATCACCTAACCTAATCACCAACGGTGTAAGTCTTGGGGATCTGAAATAAATTTAAAAAAAAGTAAAAAAAATATATTTTTAAAAATATTAAATAAAAAACCCATTAAGAAAACCTTAGCACCCAGGTGGGAAAGTGCTTAGCACTCAAAGGGTTAAAAAAGAGGTAGAAATAAAAAAAGCACAAAAATTCCAGAGAGATTTGACAGATTACTCCAGTAAAAAAGTATATAAGTGGAGAAATAAATTTTTTATTCCATTTAGACGTGAGAGAAGGTGAACTCCTAGATATACTGATAACTCAGGTGATTCATCCTCTGATCAAGAGTCTAGCAGCCCCTCCCCTTTAGGCCAGATTTCCAACAGGCACAAACCCAAAGAAAAAAGAGAATACACAGAGGTGGAAGAGGAACAGGAAATTGCATGCAAACAAGACACAGAAAAAGATAATGGATAACCTAGTGATCAACATATCTTCCATTACTTTAGATGTAACTACAACTTCTGTTTTACAGAAGGGTTTATCCTTTATTCCCACAGTTAACCCTAATTTTTTACAGATTGAAGCTGATCTTCAAAGATTTTTTAGGAATATTAGATTTAAAGCCTTCTTTGACACTCATTCACAAACAAGTAGGCATGTGGATTATGTTGACACTATGAGCGTATTTCACACCTAGGTACAAACACTTTAATCTAAAAGTACTGCTCATGCACCACTAACCAACAACACTGTTGAATCGTTCATTACATTGATAAAAAGAGATATTGAAAAAATGAAAAAGAAGGGGGTGAATTTGGTTATACCTAATCTCGGCATGGTGGAAAGAAAGGCTCTTGACTCTCTTAAATCCAGAACCGACCTTGTCATCAAGCCTGCGGACAAGGGCAGGACTCTGGTCATCATGGATAAATCCCTATATATAGATGAAATATATAATTAACTGGGGGTGAAGGGTAACTACTCTAAATTGACATTTAACCCCACTGTAAAATTTCAGACCTATATACAAATAGTCATTGATGCAGCTCTGGAAAACTGCATTATAACAAAAAAAAAAAAAAACAAGCAGATTTTTTTATTCAAAAAGACCCAGCAATACCAGTTATCTACTGCTTACCTAAAGTGCACGAAAGTCTCAACAATCCCCCCGGGATGCCGATAGTGGCTAGCACTAATTAAATTTTTCAACCACTCTCAATCATTCTAAACAAATTATTGTGTCCAATATTGGAGAATGTCCCTTCATATTTGGAAGATATTTCCGATTTTTACGTAATATTGAGAATTTACAGAACAGTGATGTTTAAATTTTAGTGACTTTAGACATTAAAAGTCTATATACATCCATACCCCACAAAGAAGGTCTTAAATGTATTGGTGATCGACTTAATGCCATGAAGCTTTATTCCCCTAAGGAATGGATGTTCATCATGGACCTTCGGAAAATAGTGTTAACAAGGATCAGCCAATAGAATGCAAGCTCAATCCTATTGGCTGATTGGATCAGTTAATAGGATTGAACTTCAATCCTATTGGCTGATTGCATCAGCCAATAGGATTTTTTCTACCTTAATTCCGATTGGCTGATATAATTCTATCATCCAATCGGAATTTAAGGGACGCCATCTTGGATGACGTCATTTAAAGGAACCTTCATTCTTCAGTTGGACTTCGTTGGAATAGGATGCTCCGTGTCGGATGTCTTGAAGATGGATCCGCTCCGTGCCGGATGGATGAAGATAGAAAATGCCGCCTGGATGAAGGCTTCTGCCCGTCTGGAGGACTTCTTCTGGCCGGCTTTGATGAAGACTTCTGCCCGTCTGGAGGACCACTTCGCCCGGCTTTGTTGAGGACTTCGGCCTGGCTGGGTGAGACGTCTTAAGGGTTAGGTGTGTGGGTGGTGCGCTTTAATGTTGGGGGGTATTGTAATTTTTTTTACAGGTAATAGAGCTGATTACTTTGGGGCAATGCCCCGCAAAAGGCCCTTTTAAGGGCTATTTGTAATTTAGTATAGGGTAGGGATTTTTATTATTTTGGGGGGCTTTCTTATTTTATTAGGGGGATTAGATTAGGTGTAATTATTTTAAAAAACTTGTAATTATTTTATTATTTTCTGTAATTTAGTGTTTTTTTTCCGTACTTTAGATAATTTTTTTTCAATTGTATTTAATTGTAGTTAGTTT
The DNA here is from genome assembly GCF_027579735.1 of Bombina bombina. Classification (NCBI taxonomy): domain Eukaryota; kingdom Metazoa; phylum Chordata; class Amphibia; order Anura; family Bombinatoridae; genus Bombina; species Bombina bombina. The sequence goes on along the minus strand of NC_069504.1, from coordinate 453,200,331 downwards.
AGGTAATTAATTTAAATATAGTGTAGTGTTAGGTGTAATTGTAACTTAGGTTAGGATTTATTTTACAGGTAAATTTGTATTTATTTTAGCTAGGTAGCTATTAAATAGTTAATAACTATTTAATAACTATTGTACCTAGTTAAAATAAATACAAAGTTGCCTGTAAAATAAAAATAAATCCTAAGATAGCTACAATGTAATTATTAGTTATATTGTAGCTAGTTTAGGGTTTATTTTATAGGTTAGTATTTAGTTTTAAATAGGAATAATTTAGTAATTTTATTTAGATTTATTTAAATTATATTTAAGTTAGGGTAAGGGTTAGACTTAGATTTAGGGCTTAATACATTTAATATAGTTGCGGCGACGTTGGGGGCGGCAGATTAGGGTTTAATAAGTGTAGGTAGGTGTCAGCGATGTTAGGGACGGCAGATTAGGGGTTATTAAAATTAAACTAGTGTTTGCGATTTGGGAGTGTGGCGGTTTAGGGGTTAATATATATTTTATAGTGGCGGCGATGTCCGGTTCAGCAGATTAGGGGTTAAAAAAAAATTTGTAGTGTTTTCGATGTGGGGGGGGGGGGGCTCGGTTTAGGGGTTCATAGGTAGTTTATGGGTGTTAGTGTACTTTTTAGCACTTTAGTTATGAGTTTTATGTTACTGCGTTAGCCCATAAAACTCTTAACTACTGACTTTTAAATGTGGTACCAGTCTTGACAGGAGAGACTGTACCGCTCACTTTTTTGCAGACTCATAATACCGGCGTTATGCAAGTCCCATTGAAAATATAGGATACACAATTTACGTAAGTGTACTTGCGGTATTAACGAGTCTGGACAAAAAAGTGAGCGGTACACCTGCCATTTCAAGACTCGTAATACCAGCGGGCGTTAAAAAGCAGCATTAGGAATCCCTTAACACTGCTTTTTAACCCTAACGCACAACTCGTAATTTAGGCGAATATCTCTTGTGCTCAAAAGTTAGAGTGTCACTTGTAATCTAGCCCAAAATGCTTCAATATTAATAGTAAATAAGTTCTAATTTGCTTTTATTATATAATTTGCTTAATTCTTTTTACATACTTTCTTTTTTTTGCATACCTAGGTAGGCTCAGATGCAACAATGCACTACTGGAAGCTAGTTGCTAAGCAGTGGATGCACATATATAGTAGTGCTTTGATTTTACATCAACAAAGGACACCACGAGAATGAAGCTAATTTGATACTATAAATAAACTGGAAGATTGTTTAAAGTTGTATGCTCTGACTGAATCCTAAATAAATAGGGTTTCATGTCCCTTTAAGGGAAAGTTGTACACAGACATAGGCCTCCATTAATCAAAGGCTGGACGGACGGGGCTTGTGGTCTAAAACCTTGCAGCGAGCAGGCATCAGTACGCTGCCTGCAGTTAACATTGCCAATTTGCTGATTCTGTAATGCCTCCCCGTTTGTGCGTTTAATCAGATCAATATGATTGCAATCCTGCACCTAAAGTGTTGCGGATAGGATAAGTAGCAGTGATCTTGTGACCACTGCTACTAAAAGGGACAGTCAATTTTGTTTATTGTTTAAAAAGATAGATAATCCCTTTATAACCCATTCCTCAGTTTTGCATAACCAACATGGTTATATAAATACACTTTTTACCTCTGTGATTACCTTGTATCTAAGCCTTTTCTGACAGCCCCCTGATCATAAGACTTTTTATTTATTATCTATTGAGTTGCATTTTATTCAATTAGTGCAGTGTCAGCCACAAGTCATGGGCGTTAGCACAATGTTATCTATATTTCTCACGTGAACTAGCACTCCCCTGTTCTGAAAAGCAAATAAAAAAGCATGTGATAAGAGGCTATCTGTAGTGGTTTAGAAACAGGCAGAAACTCAGAGGTTTAAAGCTTATAAAGTATATTAATATAACACTGTTGGTTGTGCAAAGATGGGGAATGGGTAGTAAAGGGGTTATCTATCTTTTTAAACCATAACAATTTTTCTGTGGACTGACCCTTTAACTAGCTTTTCAGGCAAAACTGAAACAGCAGCTATCACTGCTTGTTAAATGGAGCTCATAGGGGCCGATTTATCAAAGGCTGAATGGCCCCTGATGCCCCTGTTTCCGCGCGAGTCTTCAGGCTCGCCGGAAACAGCAGTTAAGAAGCAGCGGTCTTAAAACCGCTGCTCCTTAACTGGTCCATCTGCTCTGAGGCTGTGGACATCAATACAATTGGGCTGATTGACACCCCCTGCTAGTGGCCGATTTCCGTGAATCTACAAGGGGCGGCATTGCACAAGCAGTTCACTAGAACTGCTTGTGCAATGTTAAATGCTGACAGCGTATGCTGTCGGCATTCAGCGATGTCTGGCGGACATGATACGCTACAGCGTATCATGTCCACCAGAAAATAATAATTCGGCCCCATAGACTTTATGTTAGCTTCAAAATAAAAATAAACCACTGTGATACAATTTTTTGTACGTGAAAAATATATATTGGATATTTTAGGATTTACATTTTTTTAAGGGGCAGTAAATGCCTTTTAATTGCAAGACAATTTTGTTGTCTTGCTATCGAAGAACATCAGTAACATTTTTTAAAACAAATTAGCATCTTGTTAGCTGCAATTGTCTTTTAATAGCCAAACTCCACCGCCAACATTATTATTATTATTATTATCGGTTATTTGTAGAGCGCCAACAGATTCCGCAGTGCTTATTCATTTTTAGGAGGCAATCTAAACCGAGTCTGTAGCTGAGAAGGTTCGCCTTAGTCACAATGTTAATGTAAAGTACTAACCATGGACACCAAGAAAATGAAGTTAATTTGATACTATGAGGCCGAATTATCAAGCTCTGAATGGATCTTGATGCACCGGTTTCCGCGCGAACCTTCAGGCTCACCAGAAACAGCAGTTATGAAGCAGCAGTCAACAGACCGTGAATCTGCAGGGGGCAGCATTGCACAAGCAGTTCACAAGAACTGCTTGTGCAATGATAAATGCCGACAACGAATGCTTTCGGCATTTATCGATGTGCGTCGGACATGATCCGCTACATCGTATCATGTCCGCTCGCACATTAATAAATAGGCCCCTATAAATAAAATGGAAAATTGTTTAAAATGAATTGTTTTTAATATGGACGGACTTACCTGAACTGATTTACAAACACTGTAGCTTTGAGGGAGAACCACAGACAGCATGGGTGCCCTTGTCTAGTGAACATTAGTTTAATTTCAGGTATATTATTATATTTAGTAATGGGATTCTATGAAAAGTATCTTCTCACTGTGGATCTCCAAAAAAAGGTAACATTTAAATCATTTTTAATTTGAAGCAAATACAAATCAAGAGGCAATGTTTTAGCAAAATTGTAATAGTATTTACTTCTAGTTTTAGATACCTTAAAAGTGCCTACAATAAAAAGTTTGTATTGACATGCAAATAATTAACATTCAATTGTGATCAGCCCTAGTATCCTTTATAAAAAAAAAAAAGGTAAAATATCTCTAAACCAAAATTTTTTTTTTTCTTTTTGTGTAATTTCAACTTTAGGAATATTTACATTTTTATTTTCAATATATCTAATGCAAAACTCCAGGAATAAGAAACCTCTGCTAACTGTTTTAGCTATACACAAAGAAAAAAATGACTTTAAGGGACAGTTTAGTGAAAATGAAACATTCATGATGCAGATAATGCATGGAATTTTTAACAACTTTCCAATTTAATTATCAAATTTGCTTTGTTCTCTTGTTATTTTTTGTTAAATGCTAAACCTAGGTAGGTTCATATGCAAATTTCTAAGTCCTCGAATACCGACTCATCCCAGTGCATTCTGAAAGTTTTTCACAGGTAGTTCATGTGTGCCATATAGATAATATTATGCTCACTCCGGTAGAGTTAAGTTATTTATTAGTCAGCACTGATTGGCTAAAATGTAAGTCTTTCAAAAGAACTAAAATAAGGGGGCAGTCTGCAGGGGCTTAGATAGAAGGTAATCACAGAAGTAAAATGTATTTTAATATAAACGTGTTGGTTATGCAAAACTGGGGAATAAGTAATAAAGGGATTATCTATCTTTTTAAACATTTAAAATTCTGGAGTAGACTGTCCCTTTAAATGTTTCCTGTACCCTTTCAATTTGCTTGTCACATTTTTATTTAGATAACAGTAATGTACAGAAAATTCTTCATAAACCTTTTATATAGGGGAAGTGCATAGTTTTCTTAGACTAAAAAAAATAAATTGAGGTGGGTTATTACATTAGGAATGATTTGTTACATCTTTTATGGACCATGTAGGGAATGATCCATAAATGATTCAAATTGTTAATAGATTATAGGAAACAGTTTTGAGAAGACTATTGGAAATAAATGTAAATACAAGGTCAACAATCTAAGGAGTTACATGAGTCCTGATTCAGAATTTTAGGGATGGATAGAGCTGGGTATATTGTATGTCTATGATGAATAATATGAAATGCTCATGCACCATGTATCGATTGACATATGGATGTACAGCATGCTAAATATGACACTAGTGATCTAAAAGATGTATTAAAAAAGGGAGATAATCATTTAAACTCTTCAAACTGGTCAGATCTTACATGACCAAATCAAAAGAACATCTCAGAATGCAATATCCAAAGTCCATGTTCATAAAAATGTTACCTACCCACCTCTTCATCAAAGCCATTAAATAAAAACATGTTTTCACAATTTCATAACCTGTTAACCATGAATAAGTTAAAATTCTGATAGGATGATGTACTTGCTGAGCTTTACATGATTAAAAATATGAATTTCCCCTTTATTTAACACTAAAGAACAGATCTTGCTAATATCAGAACACAAATGTTATTGATTTAGTGCTAAATTCAAAGTCCCAAATAACATGCAGAACATGAGTGGCCCAAAGCAAACATCATGTTCAATCAAAATCTCTGCAGTAATCTCGTGCTCCAACAAAGCATAACTTCTTTATGTAAAACAGCATAAGGTGATCTGTTGTGTCTTATAACCCTCATAAGCCTTTGGTTTTTCATATATTCATTTCAGTTTGCCTCCTCAATCTTCTTTTTTTCATTAGCACCAATATATATATATCTTTTTTCTTGCTTGCAGACTTGCAATTACAAATGAACAGGTCCAATTTTAACATGTAGGGACATCCTTTTCCACCATACTCCCCAGCATTTTAAAAGTGTTACTCAGAATGTGAGTGTGGAAGAAGTAAAAAAAAAATGAACAGTTGATTCAAAAGGGCTTTAAATATAAATCCATCATTAAATGCTCATTAAGAACATAGATACGAGCATATGACAAGCCAAATGTCATCACTCATGCCCACTGTGTCAGATGCTTTTGACTTACACCTAGATTACAAGTTTTGCGCTATAGAGAATGCGAAACGAACGCAACAAAAGTTGTGTTATTTCACCCTCCATAGCGCTGCCATTATGAATTTTGAAAAAGACGCCTTGTGCGTGCGATATGGTTGCGATAAGCTTTATACCACACAAAATACAAGCACTGCTTTGATGTGCTCGTGCACACTTTCCCCATAGACATCAATGGGGACAAAGTGTTATAAAGTGTTATAAAGAAACCTAACACCAGTGATCGTGGAATAAAAAGATCCGTAACGCAACCCCATTGATGTCTATGGGGAAAAAAAGTTACGTTTAAACCTAACACTCTAACATAAACCCCACATCTAAACCCCCCTAATCTGCTGCCCCTGACATCGCTGACACCTACATAAAGTTATCAACCCCTAATATGCCGCTCCCGACATCGCTACCACCAAAATAAATCTATTAACCCCTAATCTGCTGCTCCCGATTTCGCCGCCACTATAATAAAGTTATTAACCACTATTCCCCCACACCCCAACATCACCCAGACTATAATAAAGATATCAACCCCTATTCTGCCGCTCCCCAACATCACTGTCACTAAATAAACCTATTAACCCCTAAACCGCCAGCCCCCAACATCGCAAAAAACTAAATTAAACTATTAACCCCTAAACCTAACAACCCCCTAACTTTAAATTAAAATTTACAAGATCCCTATCTTAAAATAAATAAACACTTACCTGGGAAATTAAAAAAACATAAGTTTAAACTATAAATTAAACTAACATTAATATTATACTAAAATTAAAATAACGATCAATTAAATGAATTAAATTACTCATTAAAAAACCTAACGCTACTAAAAAAATTAAATCTACAGTTACAAAAAATTAAAAATACTAAATTACAAAAAATAAAAAAATACTAAAGTACAAAAAATAACAAACACTAAATTACGAAAAATAACAAACAAAATTATCCAAAATAAAAACAATTACACCTAATCTAATAGCCCTATCAAAATAAAAAAGCCCCCCCAAAATAAAAAACCCTAGCCTACAATAAACTACCAATATCCCTTTAAATGGCCTTTTGTAGGGCATTGCCCTAAATAAATCAGCTCTTTTCCCTGTAAAAACATACAAAGACCCCCCAACAGTAAAACCCACCACCACCCAACCAACCCCCCAAAATAAAAAAACCTAACTCTAAAAAAAGCCTAAGCTACCCATTGCCATGAAAAGGACATTTGTATGGACATTGCCCTTAATAGGGCATTCAGCTCTTTTTTATTGCCCTTAAAAGGGCATTTAGCTATTTTAAGAATGCCCAAAACCCTCATCTAAAAAAAACCCACCCAAAAAAAGTTTAAAAAACCTAACACTAACCCCAGATGATCCACTTATATTTTCAATGGAAAACAGGATGTGGGGACTGCAAAGGTGAGAATGATATTAGTGAGGAGATAGATGAGGGCAACTGTTAGTTAAGTGAAGTTAATTTGTTAATGAGTCGGGTGATAAGCTTCCCTGAACAAAAAGGTCTTTAGGGAACGTTTAAAGGAGGAGAGGCTAGGGGAAAGTCTGACAGCTCGAGGAAGTGCGTTCCAGAGGGTTGGTTCCTCATGGGAGAGGTCCTGTAGTCTAGCAAGAGAGGAGATGATGGTAGAGGATGCAAGAAGCAGGTCATTGTTGAATCTTATGGGGTGGGCTGGAGTATATTTGTTCATGAGTGAGGAAAGGTAGGGTGGAACAGCATTGGTGAGGGCTTTGTAGGTCAGGGTGAGAATTTTGAATTTAATTCTACTGTGAATGGGGAGCCAGTGAAGGGACTCACAGAGAGGTGCAGCAGAAACAGAGCATTGAGAGAGGTGGATTAGCCTTGCAGATGAATTTAGGATGGATGGAAGGGGAGAGAGGGAGGCCAGATAGTAAATTATTACAGGCAGCGGGAAATTACCAGAAAGTGGATTAGCTGTTTAGTAGTTTCAGCACTCAGAAAAGAACACATTTTGGAGATATTCCGTAGGTGGTTGCGGCAGGATGAAGAGAGCAATTGAATGTGGGGATTGAAGGACAGATTTGAGTCAAGTGTGACTCCGAGGCAGCAGACTGGGGGTGATGGGGATAGAGTGGTGCCGCCAACAGTGATATATATCTGCATATCTGTGCTATATGTATATGTATATAAATATATATATGCACTGTTTAACTGACCAAATCATAATCCTAGACATCACAATGCCGTCAGGAGTCATGACACTAATAAGAAACTATTGTAAAAAAATTCATTATGCCTCATCTGTAATATACACTTATATATGTGATGCCCACATAGGAAAATTATATTTATATATGTCTTACGTACAAATAAGTGTCTAAATTAAATCATAAGGATTAATTTAAAACTGGTAACATTTTAGTTAAACAAAAAAAACTATTAGTATGTATATGTATGTATATATATAGTTGTAGGTATGTGCCTGCATATATACAGATAAATGAAAGATAGGGAGATTGATGTATACATAAATAATCTCCCTATATTAAAGCCATGTACGTATGCTTTTAATAAGACAATACCTAAATAATAAGCCATAAAGACATGAATACTGATTTCAATATATATTATTGATAAATTTATGAAGTCTAGCCCAGAAATTAGATAAATGAATATATGTATATCTGTGTATGATATATGAAAAATGAATTCTAAGAAGGATACAATGTAAGAATTAGTTCACTTTTATAGCACCATTTTACAGCACCATCTTGTGGTGAATTAGTGAAAATACAACCAGCTATACTTAGCATTGAGTAAATTATTTTCAGGGGCTAATTAACATTCCGCCTATCAAAGCATTACAGATCCTCACACATCTGTGAAAGGCTGTTGCAGATTGGCTGTTCCAATCAGCCAATAGAATGCGAGCTCAATCCGATTGGCTGATTGGATCAGCCAATCGGATTGAACTTGAATCTGATTGGCTGATTGAATCAGCCAATCAGATTTTTCCTACCTTAATTCCGATTGGCTGATAGAATCCTATCAGCCAATCGGAATTCGAGGTACGCCATCTTGGATGACGTCACTTAAAGGAACCTTCATTCGTCGGGTAGTCGTCGGTGAAGAAGGATGTTCCGCACCGGAGGTCTTGAAGATGAAGCCGCTCCTTGTCGGATGGATGAAGATGGAAGATGCCGCTTGGATGAAGATGTCTGCCGGTCCAGATGTCCTCTTCTGCCCGGATAGGATGAAGACTTCTGCCGGTCTGGATGTCCTCTTCTGGCTCATCGGATGAAGACTTCGGCCCGGCTGGGGGAAGACGACTCAAAGTAGGGAGATATTCAGGGGTGTAGTGTTAGGTTTATTTAAGGGGGGTTTGTGTGGGTTAGAGTAGGGGTATGTGGGTGGTGGGTTTTAATGTTGGGGGGGTTGTAATTTTTTTTACAGGCAAAAGAGCTGATTACTTTGGGGCATGGCCCGCAAAAAGCCCTTTTAAGGGCTGGTAAAAGAGCTGGTTAATTTGTAATGTAGAATAGGGTAGGGACTTTTATTATTTTTTTTATTTTTTATTTTATTAGGGGGCTTAGAATAGGTGTAATTAGTTTAAAATTCTTGTAATCTTTTTTATTTTTTGTAATTTAGTGTTTGTTTTTTGTATTATAGAATAGTTTATTTAATTGTATTTAATTGTAGGTAATTGTAGGTAATTTATTTAATTAATTTAATGATGGTGTAGTGTTAGGTTTAATTGAAACTTAGGTTAGGATTTATTTTACGTAATTTTGTAATTATTTTAACTAGGTAGCTATTAAATAGTTAATAACTATTTAATACCTATTGTACCTAGTTAAAATAAATACAAAGTTGCCTGTAAAATAAAAATAAATCCTAAAATAGCTACAATATAATTATTTGTTATATTTGTAGCTATATTAGAGTTTATTTTACAGGTAAGTATTTAGTTTTAAATAGGAATACTTTAGTTAATTTTAGGATTTTTATTTAGTTTAATAAAAATTATATTTTATAGGGTTAGGGTTAGAGTTATGTTTAGGAGTTAATAACTTTATTAAAGTAGCTGCGACGGTGCGGGCAGGAGATTAGGGGTTAATATTTGTAGGTAGGTGGCGGCGATGTTAGGGAGGGCAGATTAGGGGTTAATACAATTTATTATAGTGTTTGCGAGGCGGGAGTGCGGCGGTTTAGGGGTTAATACATTTATTATAGTGGCGGCGAGGTCCGGTCGGCAGATTAGGGGTTAATAAGTGTAGTTAGGTAGCGTTGACATTGGGGGGGGCAGATTAGGGGTTAATAAATATAATATAGGGGTCGGTGGTGTTAGGGGCAGCAGATTAGGGGTTCATAGGGATAATGTAGGTTGCGGTGGTGTCCAGAGCGGAAGATTAGGGGTTAATAATAATATGCAGGGGTCAGCAATAGTGGGGGCGGCAGATTAGGGGTTAATAAGTGTAAGGTTAGGGGTGTTTAGACTCGGGGTTCATGTTAGGGTGTTAGGTGCAGACTTAGAGAGTGTTTCCCCAAAGGAAACAATAGGGCTGCGTTAGGAGCTGAACGCTGCTTTTTTGCAGGTGTTAGGTTTTTTTTCAGCCAGCTCAGCCCCGTTGTTTCCTATGGGGATATTGTGCACGAGCACGTTTTCCCAGCTTACCGCTACCATAAGCAACGCTGGTATTGAGAGTTGAAGTGGAGCTACATTAGGCTCAACGCACCCTTTTTTGAGCCTAACGCAGCCCCTCAGACAACTCTAAATACCAGCGTTGTTTGGAAGCAGCGGTAGGAAAAAAAGCAGCGTTAGCTACGCGGGTATTTACCGACAAAACTCTAAATCTAGCCGATTGTAATCTAAAATATACTACATTACTGGAGACACCGCTGACGATCAGATATATCTTTCACAGATAATATTTTGTGTAGTAAATTTGTGTTTTAATAACAAAATTATATTGTACAAACAGTGATTTCTTATGGCTAGATTACGATTTAGGGTAAAAAAGCAGCGTTAAGAGGCCCTAATGCTGCTTTTTTATGCCCGCTGGTATTATGAGTCTTAATGGTTTAGGGTCACTGCACACTTTTTTGGCCTTACCGCAAAACGACTTACGTAAACTTCGTAAAGTCTTTTTTCTATGGGACTTCCATAACGCCGGTATTACAAGTCTGTCCTGGGAGGCCAAAAAGTGAGCGGTACACCCTACCCCGTCAAGAGTCCTAACGCATTTAAAAGTCAGTAGTTATGAGTTTTATGGTACAACACCGTAACATAAAACTCATAACTAAAGTGCTAAAAAGTACACTAACACCCATAAACTACCTATTAACCCCTAAACCGAGGCCCTCTCGCATAGCAAACACTATAATAAAATTATTAAACCCTAATCTGCCACTCCGGACATCGCTGCAACTATAATAAACATATTAACCCCTAAACCGTCGCACTCCAGCCTCGCAAACATTCGTTAAATATTATTAACCCCTAATCTGCTGCCCTAACATCGCCGCCACCTATCTACATTTATTAACCCCTAATCTGCCTTCCCCAAAGTTGCCGCCACTATACTAAATGTATTAACTCCAAAACCTTAGTCTAACCCTAACCCTAACACCCCCTAACTTAAATATAATTTAAATAAATCTAAAAAAATAATAATATTATTACCTGAATAATTCCTATTTAAAACTAAATACTTACCTGTAAAATAAACCCTAAGCTAGCTACAATATAACTAATAGTTAGATTGTAACTATCTTAGGGTTTACTTTTATTTTACAGGCAATAGAATGCAAGCTCAATCCTATTGGCTGATTGGATCAGCCAATAGGATTGAACTTCAATCCTATTGGCTGATTGCATCAGCCAATAGGATTTTTTCTACCTTAATTCCGATTGGCTGATAGAATTCTATCAGCCAATCGGAATCTAAGGGACGCCATCTTGGATGACGTCACTTAAAGGAACCTTCAGTCGTCGTTAGTTGTCGGCAGAAGAGGATGCTCCGCATCGGATGTCTTGAAGATGGAGCCTCTCCGCTGTGGATGGATGAAGATTGAAGATGCCGTCTGGATGAAGACTTCTGCCCGTCTGAAGGACCACTTCGCCCGGCTTGGATGAAGACTTCTCCCTGCTTCATTGAAGACTTCGGCCCGGCTTGGATGAAGAATTCTGCCGCTTCCTTGAGGATGGATGTCCGGTCTTCAGAACTGTAAGTCGATCTTCACGGGGTTAGTGTTAGGTTTTTTTAAGGGTTTATTGGGTGGGTTTTATTTTTAGGTTAGGGTTTGGGCCTACAATAGAGCTAAATGCCCTTTAAGGGCAATGCCCATCCAAATGCCCTTTTCAGGTCAATGGGGAGCTTAGGTTTTTTTAGATAGTATTATATTTGGGGGGCTGGTTGTGTGGGTGGTGGGTTTTTCCTGTTTCCCCACAAAAGGCCCTTTTAAGGGCTATTGATAGTTTATTTAGGCTAGAGTTTTTTTTATTTTGGGGGGGATTTTTTATTTTGATAGGGCTATTAGATTAGGTGTAATTAGTTTAAATATCTTGTAATTTGTTTATTATTTTCTGTAATTTAGTGCTAATTTAATTTATTTTATTGTTTTTAATTTATTTAATTTATTTAATCGTAGGGTTAGGTTAGGTGTTATTGTAACTTAGGTTAGGTTTTATTTTACAGGTACTTTTGTATTTACTTTAGCTAGGTAGTTATTAAATAGTTAACAACTATTTAATAACTATTCTACCTAGTTAAAATAAATACAAACTTGCCTGTAAAATAAAAATAAACCCTAAAATAGCTACAATGTAACTATTAGTTATATTGTATAGCTAGCTTAGGGTTTATTTTACAGGTAAGCATTTAGTTTTAAATAAGAATTATTTAGGTAATAATATAAATTTTTATTTAGATTTATTTAAATTATATTTAAGTTAGGGGTGTTAGGGTTAGGGTTAGACTTAGGTTTAGGGGTTAATACCTTTAGTATAGTGGCGGCGATGTTAGGGGCAGCAGATTAGGGGTTAATAAGTGTAGTTAGGTTGCAGCAACATTGGGGGAGGGAGATTAGGGGTTAATAAATATAATGTAGGTGTTGGCAATGTTGGGGGCAGCAGATTAGGGGTTAATAAGTATAAGGTAGGTATCGGCGATGTCGGGGGCGGCAGATTTAGTGGTTAATAACGGTAAGATTACGGGTGTTTAGACTCAGGGTTCATGTTAGGGTGCTAGGTGTAAACATAAAATATATTTCCCCATAGGAATCAATGGGGCTGCGTTAAGGAGTTTTATGCTGCTTTTTGCAGGTGTTAGACTTTTTTTCAGCCGGCTCTCCCCGTGGATTCCTATGAGGAAATCGTGCATGAGCACATACGACCAGCTCACCGCTGACTTAAGCAGCGCTGGTATTGGAGTGCGGTAAGGAGCACAATTTTGCTCAACACTCACTTCTTGCCTTTTAACGCCGGGTTTGTAAAAACCTGTAATACCAGCGCTGTAGGTAAGTGAGCGGTGAGAGAAAACTGCTCGTTAGCAATGCATAGCCTCTAACACAAAACTCGTAATCTAGCCGTTTGAAATTAAACAAGCATTTTTATCTTATTAAGTACAACACTAAAATAGCTATGTCTTCAGCAAAAAGTAACGCACAAGATGAATATGTGCCCTCCCCAAGATCCTCTGTCCATGAAATGGTTCAGAAACTCTCGAACTCTCAAATTCGAAGCCATGAACTACCTCATGACTAGACTTGATATGGGACATGATGTCTACACATATATCCAGGGATTTAAAGCTAAGGCCAAAGATTTAGTTAAAGATATGTGGGTTGAAGATGGTGAATTGTATCATATTTTACTGCAACTTAGTAAATGCATGGAATTTAGAGGGCGTGACAAATTAATTTTCAAAACTTGGCCAATCCTAATGTATTTAGATGAGCTGTGAGATGTCTAGCCAAATGGCAGGACAAGACAGACAATTAGGACAGCTAAGGGATGAAAATTATTCATTACGAGAATTTGAAGAAGCCTTTATTAACAGAAAGGTTGAGGTTCTAGAAGCTAATAAAAAGGTTTCTGCCTTAAATAAATATAATCAGAATTTAGTGGCTGAATTTAAAGCTTTAGAAGAAGACTATGAAAAATGCCAAAATTAAAATAAAACTTTAAAAGCTAGATATCGTGGGGCTGAAAAAGGATATGAACAAGAAATAAATGAATTAAAAAGACAAATCAGCAGCAATAAGGAACCTTTGAATAATGACACTAATGCTGAAATGATTAACTCAATTAAGGACTGGGTCAGAAATGAGTTTCAAAATACCAGGCAGGAGGATAGACAAAAGTCCCCAAATTATAGCCCTAATTCAGGCCCAGAGCTAACTTTTCCCCTTAGGCAATTACCTAACTCTGGAGGACAAGATGATTATTACACCTCAGAGGAAGAGGTCAGTTACTATAGTGGGTCAGAAGGGGGGCTAGCTTCTCAGACAGCCCATACCAAAATACACTGGTGAAATTTCAGCGTAGTAAAGGTAGAACCGATAGAGGACGCTCTAACCCAAACAATAAAACCCCAATGAAATCTGGTAATGTACTTAATAAAGTGTATGACACCCCTACAATAATTAAATTTCTAAGTAACACAGTACGCCCATTTTCCAAAAGGGGGACCACTTCCATAATTGATCATTTAGAGGCTTATGAAAATGCCTTAGCTATATTAAATATAAATGATAGGAAATCTAAAATTGAATTTCTGCCATGGGTATTTGAGGTTAAGCATCATAAATACTTTGATTCACTAAAAGATATGAATGTCAGATCTTGGAGTGCAATTAAGCAAAGGTGTAAAAGAGAATTCGGCCCATATCGCACAGCGACCGCAACTAAGGCAGCGATATATCATTTGAAATGTGGCGCCAATCAGAGCCCAATTGAATTCCTTTCTACACTGAAAGGAGCTTACAGTATGGCTAAAAATGATCCCAAATTTGAGAGCTCAGAATTTGTCAACCTGTTTTATGAAGCCCTACCCCCTCATATAAAAGGAAATTTGGCTAGAGACTTTGATGAAAACTGTTCACAGGCACAGTCATAAGTACTCAGATATTATCTGAGGGGAGAGAAATATCAAATGAAATAATAAATGTTAAAAATTATATTATTCAAATTCTCTCCCTACAGCCCAGCAACGAAAGGCCTGAATGTCAGGAGAGGTATTCCCAGTCTGGAGGTATTAATGACTCTCCTATCTTTCAGTTGTCCCTAAGCATTATTCCCACAGATGAACGCACAGAACAATCCCTACAGGAGGAAGTATCCCTAAACTGCAGTGCTGTATACATAAAACCTTTTATCCCCATTACAGAGGAGGCAGTCAATAAGGATTGTGCCACGTCAGGTGCCACGTCAGGTGCCACGTCAGGTGATGTATGTTTAAACATGACAACTTTATGTGTGAAATGGTAGAAACTGCAGGGAGATATTATGTATCAACTGAAATCCAGGACTCTGTTAATAATCCTATCATTGGATTGATTGATACTGGATCTCATGTAACTATCCTATCCCACAGGTATTACACACAGTTAGATGAGCTAACACCCCACAAACCTAAAATAAAATAATTTGATGGTTCACTAATAGGTGTTGGGGGTGACTCTCTAAAAGTCAAGGGTACTGCATGGTTAAAAGTGAGGCTGGGGAACAGGGTCATAAGACGCCATGTCATTATAGTGGATCTGCCAACTGATCGTTTAATAATTGGTAGTGATCTCCTGAAGCGATTAAGCACCATAATTGATTGCATAAATAATGTAATTTGGTCACAAGTAAAAAGGCCAATCAATTATGAGCAATCTGATATATCTCACACCCGACATAACTGTCACGTGGTGGAAGAGAAGCCAGATGCTGTGGAGATTATATTTCAGGAATGACTCTGTACCTGAAATCACTATCTTACAAATAGATGATCAAACTCCTTTAAGTGGTTCTGATGGTAATACTTTTAAATTTCGCCTGGAAAGATAGCAAATATTTCCTTAGATGGCGATGTATTAACCATATCTCTCCACAAGGGGATCATAAAATCCCTAAGGGGGGAGGCCACACACAATACCTTGTAGGAATTAAGAGAGTTAAAGAGGATATATTTATCCCTATACAAGTGCATGACCTTGAGAAAACCAAGTATGCCAAATTAAACTTAAAACAGGAAGCTAGCTATATAAGCAAAGGCTTATTAGCGCAGATAGCTGAACCTAAGGTGATTAAATATCTTTCTCCCCAAGACCACTGTGTCCACAGCCTGGATGACAGGTTTGAAAGCTATAACATCACAGCTAAGTGCTTATTATCTATATCTATAGGTAATAAATCAACGAAGTGGGGGCGGAGCCAACTGCCGAAGTAGCTAGACATAACCTGGAAGAGCTCCTAGCTCTAAATTTCAATTATAGAGGCTATTTGTTCAAATTTTATTTTGGAATTGCAATCTTTACGTCCCTAAAAGGCTCCTGAGGACACTGGCCGAAAAAAAGAAATTTGTTTTGTTATTATACGTATTTCTTGGGGGACAGATTGAAAAATAAACCCTTGGACACACGCTGTATTTTAATTCAAGATGGCAGAGGACATCATAGAAGCGCTTTGGGTGCTAGAACGAGTCATGGACTTTCACTATGTAGACCTACTGCAAAATATCCACCTCTTACGCCCTGACTCACTAAACATACCAAGCCATGAGGACTGTCGACCAGCCTCTTCATCTGGGATGGCGGAGGATGGATATGACATGCTGGTATCGGTTTCTGAGGAAATGCTTGATACACGCTCACCGGCTGGGTTAAATTTCTTATATCTGCAGGGCGAGGAGGATTATCTTCGAGCGCCACACATCACCTGTCCGGCTGAGAAGGTAGATGGGCTCCCTGAGGATGTCGCAACATTGCTGGCCCATGTGGAGAGACGGATGATCGTGGCTGGAACTATTACAGATGATCCTGTATTAATACACCATGGGCATCCTACATATTATGCTCCAACTAGAAGTACCTACCCGACCTTGTTGGTGAGCAATAAGACTTCTATAAAATCTTCTCTTACTACCAGCTCCTCATCACAGGAAATGGAACTCTCATAGTACTCTCCGTACAACGCTTGCCTTCAAGGGCCGCATAAGGAAATTTGGAAAAGCAGAACGCAAGGCCAGAAGGCCAAGCACTTTGAATGGAGCTCCCCGCAGGATCTTCAGGTCCCTCAGAAAGTTGGTGTTGGGTAATGGGGTAGTGGCTAGCTGCAAAAGTACTTAAGTTACCTTGCCATTTTTGGAAGCAATTTGTGCCCTGGCAACCCTCCTATTAATAGTTTGATACGGACAGTTTCTTTTTATATAGTTATTACCAAGTATTTTTTGTTTAACTTTAATTGCCTATATACTGTGTGCAAAACTTGTCATTTATGCTGTTAGCCTATAGTCCTTTCTACCGTATATTGCTTAATACTAATGCAGTAAGATTGGGTTTAACTCCTCTCATAACATCAGTTAGGTTTTTATTACAGCCCTACAGGCTCTTACAATTTACATAGACTCATCTCACCTCTTAGGTTCCCTGTTCCATATACAATTGTTATTTAGTGTTAACCCCACCAGTAGAGCCGTACTATCATTTGTCAACCTATATTATCACAGGAGGGGTCTATGTAGTATATACAGTATATTTATCAACAAAAGTTAGATCTACTATATGGTCTGTTTTTTTATATTTAGATATGCAAGTCTTTTTGCTGTTATGGTTCATGTTATATAGGTTATATTTGCTTTGTGTATAGGAGTCTCATGGTTACATTATGCAGGATCTGTGATCTGTGTCATCTAGTATGAACTCCCTGGCTTGCTTGCTACCCTTAACTTATCCTACCCAGCTCACTAACATATTATAGTAATGCAAGCAGGGTAAGATATAATGAGGTCGCTTAGATGTAAAAATGGCTGCAAAGCTATCTGAGTATGAAGGAGATTAGTTCAGTTACTATAACAGCCTATATTACAATCTCTGAACAAACAAAATCATATAACATTTTATAATGTCTGTATGTAATTTCTCCTTTAACACAGCTATATGTTCATTAACTAAAAAGGGAAGGCTGTTACTTCAATCCCAAAGTTTTTACAAGCCTGTTCATCAGCCAGGTATTAGCAGATAAAATGTTTAATTTAGGTTAGACAGATATTATATAGAGTTGTCAAACCTGATAACTCAGATTATTGACTATGTGAGCAGTCATTCATGCAGTTATTCCATTTCACTTTGCAACTTGTACTAAGCAGTAAACTTTTATATGTAAATATTCCATTGAATTATGAAAGGGTACATTACTTAGAAGCTGGGTTCCTTAACCATGCTAACATTCCTCATTTGTTTTAGCTCACAATGATGACCTATACCTTAATATTTAACCCCTTAGGGGAATAGTCCCTCCCAACTAAGGTTGCCCCTATACCTGAGGGATCGAATTGTCATGAAGGAAAATTGTCATATATTACTGTAATGTTGATTTCCTTTCATATACCAAGATCTTTGCTTGTATATATGCACCTTGAGTGCTCCGCTCTGTATTTCAGCATGTTTAACATATTGACATTGGATAGGCCCTGCATATATCAGTTATAGAGGAAGTTGCCTTTGTAAAGCACATTGTTGATTAGAATTCCCATTAAGCTGGGCTCTAATTTGAACCCCTCTCTTCCCCTATACTTACCTTATCTTAGGAGTAAGCGGTGCTCGTCCGCTGTTATACTCTATAAGCATTCATATCATGGGTATACAGCTTATTTTATATCATTGCTACCACAGCTATCTTTTAACCATTCTCCACACCGTTTATCTTCCCCTAACTTGGCATACATAACTCCAAAACAGTTGTTTTCCCCCTTTAAGTTTTGAGATCTAAGCCCTTCCATTAGTCTGTATATCCCATGTTTTTGGTTGTTAAATTAAGTCCTGGATTTCTCTTAATGTCTTAGGCCTAGATTTGGAGTTTGGCGGTAGCCGTGAAAACCAGCGTTAGAGGCTCCTAACGCTGGTTTGAGGCTACCTCCGGTATTTGGAGTCACTCAAAAAAGGGTCTAACGCTCACTTTTCAGCCGCGACTTTTCCATACCGCAGATCCCCTTACGTCAATTGCATATCCTCTCTTTTCAATGGGATCTTTATAACTCCGGTATTTAGAGTCGTGGCTGAAGTGAGCGTTAGAAATCTAACGACAAAACTCCAGCCGCAGAAAAAAGTCAGTAGTTAAGAGCTTTCTGGGCTAACGCCGGTTCATAAAGCTCTTAACTACTGTACTCTAAAGTACACTAACACCCATAAACTACCTATGTACCCCTAAACTGAGGTCCCCCCACATCGCCGCCACTCTATTAAAATTTTTTAACCCCTAATCTGCCGACCGCCACCTACGTTATACTTATGTACCCCTAATCTGCTGCCCCTAACACCGCCGACCCCTATATTATATTTATTAACCCCTAACCTGCCCCCCACAATGTCGCAGCCAGCTACCTACAATAATTAACCCCTAATCTGCCGACCGCAAAGAGCCGCCACCTACATTATAGCTATGTACCCCTAATCTGCTGCCCCTAACACCGCCGACCCCTATATTATATTTATTAACCCCTAATCTGCCCCCCTCAACGTCGCCTCCACCTGCCTACACTTATTAACCCCTAATCTGCCGAGCGGACCTGAGCGCTACTATAATAAAGTTATTAACCCCTAATCCGCCTCACTAACCCTATAATAAATAGTATTAACCCCTAATCTGCCCTCCCTAACATCGCAGACACCTAACTTCAATTATTAACCCCTAATCTGCCGACTGGAGCTCACCGCTATTCTAATAAATCTATTAACCCCTAAAGCTAAGTCTAACCCTAACACTAATACCCCCCTAAATTAAATATAATTTTAATCTAACGAAATTAATTAACTCTTATTAAATAAATTATTCCTATTTAAAGATAAATACTTACCTGTAAAATAAACCCTAATATAGCTAATATAGGGGTTAATAAATATAATATAGGTGTCGGCGGTGTTAGGGGCAGCAGATTAGGGGTACATAGGGATAATGTAAGTAGCGGCGGTTTACGGAGCGGCAGATTAGGGGTTAAAAATAATATACAGGGGTCAGCGATAGCGGGGGCAGCAGAATAGGGGTTAATAAGTGTAAGGTTAGGGGTGTTTAGACTCGGGGTACATGTTAGAGTGTTAGGTGCAGACGTAGGAAGTGTTTCCCCATAGGAAACAATGGAGCTGCGTTAGGAGCTGAACGCGTCTTTTTTGCAGGAAACAATGGGGGAAACAATGGGGGAATCGTGCACGAGCACGTTTTTGAGGCCGGCCGCGTCCGTAAGCAACTCTGGTATCGAGAGTTGCAGTTGCGTTAAATATGCTCTACGCTCCTTTTTTGGAGCCTAACGCAGCCTTTCTGTGGACTCTCAATACCAGAGTTATTTTTATGGTGCGGCCAGAAAAAAGCCAGCGTTAGCTACGTGGGTCCTTACCGACAAAACTCTAAATCTAGCCATTAGTATTTAACCCCACTAAGCTACTCTAGCAGGTATACGCAGTAAAGACCCCCACGTGGAATATTTCTATATGGATAGTCATAAATTCTAAACTCCCCAATACTACATGGATCTCATTAGTATTCTATCTTCTTGTCACCCCTTTGATAGCTACATGAGATGTTCCCCTGCAGTACTCTTGTAACTGTTTTATATGGCTCCGTCCCTCCCCCCCTTCCCTATATTTTCCTCTATTTACTATACATTCTAACGCAATAACGTTTTTTTTAAGCGGTTCTTACCCGCTGATTGTTATTGACTATTCTGAAATCCCCCCTCCCTATTACTATATATCTACATATTTCTTATTTGACGCTTATAATGAGCTGCCCATCTGACTATCAACTATATCTCACAACACTAGACCACGTGGCCTATAATTTTGGCTTCTAACTAGTCAGCCTATTATGCTAATATATTGCAAAATTCGAGGTTTTATTAGCCTAACTATTATTTACTCTATAATTGTCGAAATATTATCTTTCATTATAATTTTATGTTTATTATGGCGTGTATGTTTTCTTTTTGAGAAAAGGCGATCAATGTACCTTGTTTACTATGCAAAACCTCAATAAAAATTATTTAAAAAAAAATAAAATAAATCAGCGAAGCACCTGTTTTTAGTTTTAAATACTCCCCATAATCAAATATACATTGGCAATGATCTCTTACATAGATATGCCATGCAAATAGATTTGATTAACTCTTGCCTCTGGAGCAGGTTAAAGGGGGACCCTGAAGTATTTCAGGATGAAAATGCAGCCCTGAAATCAAACCAGCAAATGCCATATGCTGTGAATATGCAGGTGTCTAATGATGTTATACTTCCCACTGGGACTGATAGATTCCTCTTACCCTTACAGGTAAAGAGAGGTAAGAAACTAAAAACTTCTGAAACACTAATTTACCTCTCCCATAGAATACAAAATCTGGGTATCACAATGACCTATACTCCTATGGCAAATATTGGAACTATTCCAATACATGTAATTGTGCATAACATGACCCCACAGGATATAACCTTATCCAAGGGAACTACCATAGGATATGCGCTGGAATCAAGTTATTAAACTTTTGGATTCCAGAATAATGTAATTGGGCTAATACCTGAAGGATACTTAACCAAAGAACAATTAATAGCACAATCCTTTGCATCTATGCCAGAGGAACTATTTACAATTCAATCTATTTATCCCTTCAGCTCAGAGGAAGGCATCTGTAAAATTGAAGAAGCATCTATAGTATTGGATCAGCCAATCAAACAGCAAGATTACCCCAAAACCCAGAGTCATGGGGGCAATATAAATTATAATCAAGGGGACCTCACCTCTAGTTTGGAAGAAGCCTATGAAATAGGACAGCCTGAAATCTTTCCAGGATTTAGCAAATAGTCGAAGAGCAAATCTCCTTAGCTAATAGCTGTTCCAGTGATGACGAATGCCAACAGCTACAAGAACTCCTGATGGAGTACAAGGATATTTTTGCTAGGGATTCTTATGACTGTGGGACTACAGACTTGCACATTGCAAGAATACAAACAGATCCCAATGCACCACCTGTCTTTGTTAAACAATACAGACTTCCTTTAGCATCATATGATTCTCTCACAGAAATCATAAGGAACCTGGAAGAAAGAGGTATTATCAGACAGGTGCACAGCTCTTATAACAATCCTATTCTAAGTGTTTTTAAGCCCAATGGACAATGGCGTTTGTGTGCTGACTTAAGACAGCTAAACAAACTAGTGTACATGTCTGGCTGGCCTGTGCCATATATTGACCAGTGCCTAGCATAGATGCAGGGTCTAAAATATTCACTGCCATTGATTGTGCACAGGGATATTGGACAATAAAGGTACATGAGAAGGACCAGTATAAGCTGGCATTCTCATTCCAAAATGTCCAGTATGCATTCCAGAGACTTCCATTTGGATACATAAATTCTGGACATGAATTTGCTGTATTCATGCTTAAGGCTATGCCTGATGCACTGGAAAGGGAGACTTTATCTTATGTTGATGATGTTTTAATCAAAAGCACAGACTTTGAAAAACACATTGCAGAACTTAAACATGTCCTCAGCCAACTTAAAAGTGCAGGTGTCAAATTATCCCTACAAAAAGCTAAATGGTGCCGCACTCGTGTAAACTTCGTGGGATATGAAGTTACTTCTGAAGGGTTAAATCCTCAGAAGAAAAAGGTGGAAGCTATAGTAAATTCTAAAAACCCAACTAACTTAAAGGAATTGAGATCATTCCTGGGTATGACAAATTATTCTCGCAAATTCATTGATAACTATGCAGAATTAGCTAAACCACTATTACTTCTTCTAAAGAAGGATGTGAAATGGCACTGGAGTGAGACTCAAGAGACAGCCATCAAAGAGCTGAAGAGAAAACTCACTCAAGCACCTTGCTTAGCATACCCTGAAGGTGGTACCCCTTTCTACTTAGAGACAGGGTACACAGATAGCAAGTCATTGCTTATGCGAGCAAAAAACTCTATCCCCGATAGAAATAAAATTTAGTGATTGCGAAAAAGCCCTTTTATCTACTGTATGGGCTCTACAAAATTTCCGCAGCTATATACAGGGCGAGAAAATTATTGTAGAAATGGCCCACCAGCCTTTGCTATATCTGCAAAGTGAGATAATAAGAGAGGGGAACTTGTCTAATAGCCGCATAACAGCGTGGACTCTCTCCTTACAAGGCTGGCCTTTAAAATTCGCTATTAACAAAACAAAAGGAATCCAGTCACCCAGGGGCTTGCTGAACTCCATGACTGTACGGCTAAGGATCATGAGGAAGAGTTATTAGAAGATAATTTCCTGGAGGAACAATTGCTTTCCCCATATAAAATGTATAATGAGGACCAGTCAAACATTACCTTGGGTGTATGTTGATGGTTGCTCATACCATGCCACTATTGAAAGTGAGCACAGCTTAGTCACTGGTATTGGTATAACTTGGGCAAATGGAAAAGAAATGGCATGCAGAAAACTAACAACAAACCAGTCAAGCATGGCAAGTTGTTCTGCAAGGTTGATAACCATACACTGGAAAAAGACCAAGGGTCATTCCAGAATTCAAGGTCCTGATAAGGAAGGCAATGATCTTGTGGATTCATTAGCCAAACAAGGAGCCATAATTGGAGAACTCCTTAATATCGACCATTTAATGGGTGCAATTCAGGTAGAAACCATTACCAGAAACCAGGCTAAACAACAGAGTGAGCCTAACCTGGTACACCTTTTGGCCGCATATGTTGAATGATGTTCAAACCTACTGTCAAGGTTGTTTAATCTGTCCACAGTTCCAACCCATTGCACCAATGCACAGAGCACCATTGCAGAAAAGTGGGATGATAATGCCATGGTCAGATATACAAATTGATTTTATTGGTCCAGTAACAAGGTCATCAAGAGGTAACAAATACATGTTAACAGTGACATGCCTATTCACTTAATGGGTAGAGTGCATCAGTGCACCTAACAATAGCGCTGAAACATGTTCAGCATTGCTCCTCAACCACGTGTTTTCCAGATTTGGTTTGCCCCAAAGAATCGAATCCGATCAGGGGAACCCATTTCACTAGCAAAGTGATGACCAAAATGTGGAAAATACTAGGGGTTAAAAGAAAGCTCCATATTGCATAATGAGCTGCCTCAAGTGGTGGTGTACAGCGTTACAACCAGTCCATTGTAAAAATCCTCAAAATGTTTGTGAGTGAAACTGGTAAAGACTGGGATGTAAAATTACCACTGATCCTAATGGCATTAAGATCAGCTCCAAGTAGTGCTACTAAGATGTCACCTTTTGAACTGATGACTGGTAGAAGAATGGTTCTACCTCAGCATTTACTGTATTGCACCTCAGACCAGAATGTAATAAATGCTGCCACTACTCATCAGTATGTGAAGAACCTGAGGAAGCATCTGCAATATGCTTTTGCATTTGCTCAAAGAAACATAGAGAAGTCTGCAACTGCCGCTAAAACTTATTATGATCTTAAAACTTCCAAAAAGGAATATGAAATTAATGATAAAGTTTATCTTTATAACTTTGGAAGAGATCAGGTTAAGGAGAAGAAATTTCTTCCATCATGGAAGGGTTCTTTTGTCATTACGGACAAAATATCTGCAGTGGCCTATAAAATAAGGATCCCCAAAAATTATAGTTTTATAGATAAATGGGTCCATATTAATCAGTTGCGAGCATGCCATCCTAGGTCCCAATTACAGGTCATAGAAGAGGGATTAAATGATATACCTGTACCACAGTAGTAAAGGATAGGAGATCAGATAGAAATAAAGTAGTTCAGTGTGTAAATATATTTTAAATGTTTGATGATATGTTTAAAGGGTGAATTCCAGATACTCATTTGAGTTGTCTATTTCTAGTAAAAACACGATCCGATCCAGGCCTGATGATGATGAGAATGATGCCATCAGAGGAGGGATAGACATTATGAGCCCAGATTGAAAGACTACCTCATGAGCACAGAAGAGGACTACGCTTCAATCCAGAGATCTACAGGAAGGCAGCCAGATGACAGCAGGGGCCCATCAGATGACAGCAGGGACCCATCAGATGACAGCAGGAACCCATGAGATGACAGTGGGAGCCCATTAGATGACAGCAGGGACCCATTAGATAACAGCAGGAACCCACCAGATGACAGAGGAGGCCCTGCCAGTGGCTGAAACTCCGGGAGGAAGGGGATACCACCCCTTAAAGGGTCCACAGGACTGAAGACTCGCCAACGCCACAATGTTTAAAGGCATCCTGATAAACCCTAAAAGAAAGTCAACATGCTTCCAAAGGATACAATGATTAAAGGAGTGCCTTGGAATTGCATACAAAAATTGCTAAACTGAAAGGGGGTCATTTTAGGATTACAATTCCTGCACCAAATGCACAATGGAGTGCTACCATCAAGCCTAGAGGTGAATTGAAATCCTCAGCTTGACAGGCAGTTATTTGGCCTATACATGGAATGATACGTTGGGATAAAGACTCAATACAAGAATTTTGAAATTGTTGCTCTATCCGGAACGGATAACAGGTTGATCACACGTGAGCCATCATCTTACTGCCGGCTCCATTGTGAAATTTCCAAACCTGTCTAGTATTCTCAGCCGGTGATTCCTCTCCCCTGATGCTGCAGGGCGGCTAGGAAATGGAGAGGGGTCACTGATTGAGGATGCCAGACAATGAGCATACCGAGCCTGCATGTTTGCTTTTAAGGATCTAAAACCAAGAACCTAAAATCATCTGTTACAAGAACAACTATATTGTTCCCACACAAATTACATTGAATCTAAGTCAAATCCTCCGCATGTCTCTAACATCCAGAGAATTTAAAAAAGGGGGAATATGTTACATCATCTGTGGGGAATTGTCTATATCAAAAGAATTATTTTATCAAATTATAAAAAGAATTAATTTGGTACAGGAAATGTATTTAAAATCATTTTGGGATATAGCATTCTAATTAAACAAGGACATTTTGGCTAGGATTTAACACACCATTTCAAAGGGAATACCCCTGCTGTTTTGTAAACACAGGGATGGACCAAGGATCAGATAACAAAAGGCATGTGTCCAGGATCTACCTCGTAACAGGAGATCACCTGGGGGCTTTGTAAACAGAACAGAGACACCATTTAATGAAAACTAAAAACTGTTGTGGGGAACTTATCTTATAGACACAATTCAATGGAAATTAAACATTTGTCCATGACTCATGAGATAACAATATAAATGATCTTGGCTCACAGGTGTCCAAATATTACCAGTTGGCCAGGAAAACCCTGCTGTTTTGTAAACACAGAGCAGAGAGAACTGTGTTCCAACTCAAAAGGTGGAGTCCCCTTTGTCTAGAGGCTTTTGTGAATAAACTTGCATACAAATTGGCCCTCCCTAGAAGATAAATAGAAGACAAATGTCTGTTTTAAGGATGGAAATACAATTTTGAAAAGGACATATATGAAATAACCAATATGATGTGAATATATATATATATATATATATATATATATCTGCATATCTGTGCTATATGTTTATGTATATAAATATATATATGCACTGTTTAACTGACCAAATCATAATCCTAGACATCACAATGTTGTGAGGAGTCATGACAGTTTATCATATACTAATACGAAACTATTGTAAAATACTATATAATTCATTATGTCTCATCTGTAACATACACTTATATATGAGATGCCCACATAGGAAAATTATATTTATATATGCCTTACGTACAAATAAGTAAATTAAATCATAAGGATTTATTTTAAACTGGTAACATTTTAATTAAACAAAAAAAAACAAAAAAAAATTAAATGAGTATGTATATGTATGTATGTGTATGTATATATATATATATATATATATATATATATATATATATATATATATATATATATACAGGGAGTGCAGAATTATTAGGCAAATGAGTATTTTGACCACATCATCCTCTTTATGCATGTTGTCTTACTCCAAGCTGTATAGGCTCGAAAGCCTACTACCAATTAAGCATATTAGTTGATGTGCATCTCTGTAATGAGAAGGGGTGTGGTCTAATGACATCAACACCCTATATCAGGTGTGCATAATTATTAGGCAACTTCCTTTCCTTTGGCAAAATGGGTCAAAAGAAGGACTTGACAGGCTCAGAAAAGTCAAAAATAGTGAGATATCTTGCAGAGGGATGCAGCACTCTTAAAATTGCAAAGCTTCTGAAGCGTGATCATCGAACAATCAAGCGTTTCATTCAAAATAGTCAACAGGGTCGCAAGAAGCGTGTGGAAAAACCAAGGCGCAAAATAACTGCCCATGAACTGAGAAAAGTCAAGCGTGCAGCTGCCAAGATGCTACTTGCCACCAGTTTGGCCATATTTCAGAGCTGCAACATCACTGGAGTGCCCAAAAGCACAAGGTGTGCAATACTCAGAGACATGGCCAAGGTAAGAAAGGCTGAAAGACGACCACCACTGAACAAGACACACAAGCTGAAACGTCAAGACTGGGCCAAGAAATATCTCAAGACTGATTTTTCTAAGGTTTTATGGACTGATGAAATGAGAGTGAGTCTTGATGGGCCAGATGGATGGGCC
Organism: Bombina bombina; assembly: GCF_027579735.1. Classification (NCBI taxonomy): domain Eukaryota; kingdom Metazoa; phylum Chordata; class Amphibia; order Anura; family Bombinatoridae; genus Bombina; species Bombina bombina. The sequence continues at coordinate 453,173,194 of NC_069504.1, read as the reverse complement.
TGTGGCTGGATTAGTAAAGGGCAGAGAGCTCCAGTCCGACTCAGACGCCAGCAAGGTGGAGGTGGAGTACTGGTTTGGGCTGGTATCATCAAAGATGAGCTTGTGGGGCCTTTTCGGGTTGAGGATGGAGTCAAGCTCAACTCCCAGTCCTACTGCCAGTTTCTGGAAGACACCTTCTTTAAGCAGTGGTACAGGAAGAAGTCTGCATCCTTCCAGAAAAACATGATTTTCATGCAGGACAATGCTCCATCACACGCGTCCAAGTACTCCACAGCGTGGCTGGCAAGAAAGGGTATAAAAGAAGAAAATCTAATGACATGGCCTCCTTGTTCACCTGATCTGAACCCCATTGAGAACCTGTGGTCCATCATCAAATGTGAGATTTACAAGGAGGGAAAACAGTACACCTCTCTGAACAGTGTCTGGGAGGCTGTGGTTGCTGCTGCACGCAATGTTGATGGTGAACAGATCAAAACACTGACAGAATCCATGGATGGCAGGCTTTTGAGTGTCCTTGCAAAGAAAGGTGGCTATATTGGTCACTGATTTGTTTTTGTTTTGTTTTTGAATGTCAGAAATGTATATTTGTGAATGTTGAGATGTTATATTGGTTTCACTGGTAAAAATAAATAATTGAAATGGGTATATATTTGTTTTTTGTTAAGTTGCCTAATAATTATGCACAGTAATATTCACCTGCACACAAAGATATCCCCCTAAAATAGCTATAACTAAAAACAAACTAAAAACTACTTCCAAAACTATTCAGCTTTGTTATTAATGAGTTTTTTGGGTTCATTGAGAACATGGTTGTTGTTCAATAATAAAATTAATCCTCAAAAATACAACTTGCCTAATAATTCTGCACTCCCTGTATTGTTGTAGGTATGTGCCTGCATATATACAGATAAATGAAAGATAGGGAGATTGACGTATACATAAATTATCTTCCTATAATAAAGCCATGTACGTATGCTTTTAATAAGACAATGCCTAAATGATAAGCCATAAAGACATGAATATTGATTTAAATATATTTGATAAATGTATGAAGTCTAGCCCAGAAATGTATGGTATTTGAAAAATGAATTCAAAGAAGGATAAAATGTAAGATTTAGTTCACTTTTATAGCACCATTTTACAGCACAATCTTGTGGTGAATTAGTGAAAATACAACCAGCTATACTTAGCATTGAGTGAATTATTCCCAGGGGCTAATTAACTTTCCGCCAATCAAAGCATTACAGATCCTCACACATCTGTGAATGGCTGTTGGAGATTGAGGCTGAGTTGTAGTTCAGGATAAATTGAGCCACAGAGTGCTCACAAGAGACTGGTTTTGGGTGAAGATAACATTTTAATGGTAACATTGGGCGAAGATAACATTTTAATGGTAATATTGGCTAAGATTATATTAAATAGCCATTTGTTAATAATATATACTGCATAGTTGGTCCATGCTGGTTCACTGTACTTTGTAATACATTTCACTGTTAGATTTGAACCCATAGGGTTAGATTCAAGACAAAGTGTAGTGACGTATTTTTATTTCATACTGTATCAGAGAACTTGTTTTATGTATAATAAAGTTGTATGTCGCCTGTTAATAGCTTGTTTAATGTTTAATAAATCTGTATATATATTTTTTTTTAAACTGAATCCTCTTTACTCCACAAACATAATCTGCTGTGTTTAAAAAGATATCTCCTAATATAGAACTACTAAGAAAAATAATACAAGTATATGGGAGATTACTGATGAGACAATAGTAAATTATTTTGTAACCTATATAAATATATATTAACTCGTTGGAGGTTACTGCCGAAATAGTCATAATTAATATAGCAATCTAAAATATACTTCAATACTATGGATTCCTGATAGGAATTATCCATACTTTTAATAACTTTGGGGGTAAGATTACTATATTCCCTAATTTCATTGCTACAATTTTCCAATTTGTGTTCTTCATAACCCCTGGCGACAAGTCTATTTTTAAGTTCTATGGATTGATCTTCATAAATCTCTACTGATTTGGTATTTCTTTTCAATCTTATAAACTGTCCTATAGGTATAGCTTTGATGAGATGTTTGGGATGCTGGGAGGTAGCGTGCCCACAGTGGGCTTACGATAAGTTTTCGTGATAATATTATTATTAACTATCTCAAGGGTTAAGTCTAAATAGCTAACCTCCAATGGATAAAATATTCCAGTAAATCTTAAATTCATGAAGTTGTTATCCAGAAATTTTATAAAGTCTCTAAATTCCATCTCATTAAAGGTTTCTTCATAATGATCAAAATATCATCTATATACCTCACAAATAGCAAAATAACTTCCAACCATGGATTTAGGACACTATAGATGTAGGTTAATTCCCACCAAGACACATATAAATTTGCAAAGCCCCCATGGCAGTACCACAAATTTGACGGTAATAACTACCATCATGCATAAAAAAATGATGTGAAAGCATGATGACTGCCTTGCCTTAAATGTCTGAATTGATTTTTTTCACGTATCCAATAATATTAATTGATTAAATATGTACAATTAATAGTTTAATATCCTTTTGATTAGCTTTATAAATATTTTTAAACTTAAATAACAATTACTATAATAAATATAAAATTAGAGCATTATATTTTGTTAGCGTAGAAGTTTTCTAGTATAAAATTAAAATTTTTCTTTTCTTTTTTAAATAAACCAGGCAATTTATTGCATTTATCACCACAATAATCTTTTGAAAAGCCACAGGAAAAGCATTTTCTGATTAATTGAAATTGTGACATAAACGTCTTTGAAAATTGTTACTTATTGTTTGGTTTTTAAATGGATTGGAATGTTTTTGAATTTGAAAACCCCACAAATAACCTTGTGCTGCACTTTGCAAAGGAAGTCTTTTCATTTGGCATAGCATTTCTCGCAAGCATGAAATTAACTAACATTTTTTTTTTAGAAAAAAGAAAAAGACCAGTGGTAACCAAGAATGCTTTTTATACAGTTCTGGTATGCTTTGGTAAAAACACAATTGTCTATTTTTTTAATTTACCCCAAACGTGTTATATAATGTTTCTCAGGATAAAAAGAGCTTTCTATTAGTATAATGTGTTTGTGGCAACTATCATAGGAAAGTAAATATTCAACAGAATTGTAATGTTATTTGAAATTTGAAAGTATTATGGGCACTTTCAGTAACTGCAAACACAAAAAAAATATGAAGTAAATTGATTGTGTAATTTTGGAGTTATTAAAGGACCAGTAAACACAATAGATTTTCATAATCAACAAATGCAAGATAACAAGACTATACAATAGCATTTACTCTGAATTTCAAATGAGTAGTAGATTCTTTTCTAACACATTTCAAAGTTATGTATATTTCCACTCCCCCTGTACCATGTGATAGCAATCAGCCAATCACAAATGCACATACGTATAGTTTGAGTTCTTGCACATGCTCAGTAGGAGCTGGTGACTCAAAAAAGTGTAAAAATAATAGACTGTGCACATTTTTTTAATGGAAGTAAATTGGAAAGTTGTTTAAAATTACATGCTGTATCTGAATCATGAAAATTTAATAAAACCTGAGTGTCCCTTTAAAGAGCCATAAAACATTTTGAGTTATGTGCATATTAAAAAAAGGCTCAACTGAGGTAAAACAGTGTGCAAAAAAAAGGGTAAAATAAAGCTTAAAAATATTTTAATAAAATTTCAAAAATCTTCAAAATTATTTACACTTTAGTTTTGCCCCTTATTTATGTCCTATCCAAACCTTGTGCTATCATATAACAAAGTGTGCATGTGACGATAATTACTTATGCAAGCAAGGGGGGTGAGGAGGGACAGCAGGTGCTGCTATGGTTTGTTGCCAAGAGGCTTACTTGTTCCCATGGTGATAATGTCACTATAATGTACACTGCTTTAGTCAGGTGCCATGTAACTCTGCCTCTATCGTGCAAGCGCATGAGTGCATTCTGCATGCGTTTCTCAACCCAAAACAGTGACACATTTTGCCTGATGAAACGACCACTGTTTGGGGTCAAGAAACGCGTAGCAATAAAACCTTGTTTTTAACACTTTACTCAGAGGTGTCTGTATTTCCTATCATCCACTTAAGGGTCTCTGTTACCCTTGTTTTACTTTTGGAGTGTTCCAGTATTTCTTGAAAAGTCGACCAATAGATGTCCAGACTGACTACGAGTAACTGTTCCTGTTCCACCTACATACTTTGGAAATATCCAGTAAGCTGACAATTGTGAGCATCAGCCTGTTTGCACTCTGCTAAACCCAGGTGCCATCGCAATGTGAGCTATATTCTATTACCTATTATACATTATCCACATGGAGTTCACTATGGGGGCCCCTTCTCTTTTTGAATGTACACAGGGGAATCTGCATCGTATTCCAAAGTGGAGCTGCCTCCAGATTCGCACACTTCACCAGCAGATCGTCGTAGTCTGCAAACTCTATCATGGACACAAGCTATATGAACTGTGGTAATTATTACCACAAACCTTTTTGAACAGAATCTTTATTCAATTATTTTTTTTTTAATTTAGCATGAGTTTTATTATTTACACTTTGCAAAAAGTATTTCCTATATGCAATTGTTGATACAAACCTTTCACACAAGGTTGGTCAATATTGTAACAATATTCAAATAATTTTGAGACACAATTCTTGAGAATTGTCACTTTTTTAAAATAATTTTTGTCTGTGCGCTACCTCTAGTCTGGATGATTTTCACCAGATTTTTCTAAAGCCCCAAAACTGCCTAGAGCAGTTGTTTGTTTTTTTTAAATACTACATTTTTTTAACAAAAAACTAAAATGCCCTCTATTTTGAGAGCATTTGAGGGAATTATAGAAAATTAATCAGAGATCGTAATGGCTGGTTAATTATCGCGCTCCAGCAAATGGGCAAATTTGCATATTTATGGGCACTTGATAATTTAGCGCTCCACTTGTAATCTAGCCCTAAGGGCACCATGTACTAAGCAGTCAATTAATCCAACATTGTAGGCGCGGATAAACTCGCTCTTACTCCGCTGTCACTATGTACTAAAAAAACACCCAGAAATATTATTGATTATTGATAAATTTGATGCCTCGCTCGCCACGACTAATCTGATGTACTTGAATGTCAGTAAAATTGTATGGCCAATTATTAACACGTGACATGCAAGGTGTCAGAAACATCATAGTAGTTGTGGGAACAGAATTTGGCTACTATAAAAGTGCAACTTTTCTAAAGAACTTTATTATTGTTCAAAATTTTTGGATCAGTTCATTCTGTGTGTTATTTTTGTAATATTTATTTACAGCTTTGATATGGCTTTATCTGGATCTAATACCCAGACTTCAAAATCCAAGAATCCTCACTTTTCTCATCAGCAAAACATATTTTTTATTGATATGATTATTGACTCTTATGATTATTTATTTGGATGTTGTGTCAAACAGACCAATTTTTCAAGAAGGAAGATGATCTGGCAACAGATAAGTGATGCAGTTAGTGCCCAGGGTCCTGGAAAAAAAAGATGTTAAACAGCTCAAGAAACGTTATAACGACATCAAATGTTTTCACCAAAGCAAAATTGGCCAAAGAAAAAATTCTGCACGTGCTACCAGAGGTAGAAGAGCATATGTGGCTGACTTAAAGGGACAGTCAAGTCCAAAAAAAACTTTCATGTTTCAAATAGGGCATGTAATTTTAAACAACTTTCCAATTTACTTTTATCACCAATTTTGCTTTGTTCTTTTGGTATTCTTAGTTGAAAGCTAGATCTAGGAAGGCCGCCTCTAATCACATGCTTTTGTATTTGCTTTTCACAGCAGGGGAGAGCTAGTTCAGGTAAACCCTATAGATAACATTATGAGCACGCCCGTGGATTGTGGCAGACACTGCACTAATTGGCTAAAATGAAAGTAAAAACATAATGAATAAAATGTCATGTGATCAGGGGGCTGTCAGAAGATGTTTAGATACAAGTTAATCACAGAGGTAAAAGTGTATTATTATAACTGTGTTGGTTATGCAAAACTGGGGAATGGGTAATAAAGGGATTATCTATCTTTTAAAACAACAAACATTCTGGTGTTGACTGTCCCTTTAAATGACTATGAGCAGAAGCTTGTTTAGCGTCTAGGGTCTGAGATCATCACCGGCATAATGGACGACTGTGACAGTGATTTGAGAGGTAAATGTATTAACATAATAATTGACGCCAAATACTTGTAAGGTATCAATCGTTGTATTTGTCCAATATTATTTTTGAAAAATAACCTTATTTGTCTTCTTCAAAAGAAATTAGCTGCTTACGTACGTTACGTCGCACATAGGCTTCAATGAATTAGATTCATAGAAATAATGATGCATTTTTAATAAATTTGCATCGTTATTGATTTATGAAATACTAGTCCTAAAGCCCGTTCACACGGGCCATTTTTTGCAGTACAGCAGTCCCACCTCTTGCGCTCTCTCCCTCCCCCTCTCTTTTGCTCTCTCTCCCCCCCTCTCTTTTGAGCTTTCTCTCTCCCCCCTCTCTTTTGAGCTCTCTCTCCCCCTCTCTTTTGCGCTCTCTCTCCCCCTCTCTCTTTTGCGCTCTTTCTCCCCCCTCTCTTTTGTGCTCTCTCTCCCCCTCTATTTTGAGCTCTCTCCCCATCTCTTTTGAGCTATTTCTCTCCCCCCTACTCTTTTGCGCTCTCTCTCTCCCCCTCTCTTTTGTGCTCTCTCTCTCCCCCTCTCTTTTGCGCTCTCTCTCTCCCCCATCTCTTTTGCGCTCTCTCTCTCCCCCATCTATTTTGTGCTCTCTCTCTCCCCCATCTCTTTTGTGCTCCCCCCCTCTCTCTCTCCCCTCTCTTTTGCACTCTCTCTCCCCCCTCTCTTTTGTGCTCTCTCTCCTCTCTTTGGAGCTCTCTCTCCAACCCTTTCTTTTGCGCTCTCTCTCCCCCTCTCTTTTGCGCTCTCTCTCCCCTTCTCTTTAGCGCTCTCTCCACCCTCTCTTTTGCGCTCTCTCTCCCCCCTCTCTTTTGCGCTCTTCCCCCCTCTTTTGCGCTCTTACCCCTCTCTTTTGCGCTCTCTCTTCCGCCCTCTCTTTTGCGCTCTCTCCCCCTCTCTTTTGCTGTCTCTCTCCCCCTCTCTCTTTTGCTGTCTCTCACCCTCTCTCTTTTGCTGTCTCTCTCCCCCTCTCTCTTTTGCTGTCTCTCTCCCCCTCTCTCTTTTGCTGTCTCTCTCCCCCCTCTCTTTTGCTGTCTCTCTCCCCCTCTCTTTTGCTGTCTCTCTCCCCCCTCTCTCTTTTGCTGTCTCTCTCCCCCTCTCTCTGTTGCTGTCTCTCTCCCTCCTCTCTTTTGCTGTCTCTCTTCCCCCTCTCTTTTGCTTCTCTCTCCCCCCTCTCTTTTGCTTCTCTCTCTCCCCCCTCTCTTTTGCGCTCTATCACCCGTCTCTTTTGTGCTCTTTCTCCCCCTCTCTTTTGTGCTCTCTCTCCCCCTCTCTTTTGCGCTCTCTCCCCCTCTCTTTTGCGCTCTCTCTCCCCCCTCTCTTTTGCGCTCTCTCCCCCCCTCTCTTTTGCGCTCTCTCCCCCTCTCTTTTGTGCTCTCTCTCCCCCCTCTTTTGCGCTCTCTCTCCCCCCTCTCTTTTGCGCTCTCTCTCCCCCCTCTCTTTTGCGCTCTCTCACCCCTCTCTTTTGCGCTCTCTCTCCACCCCTCTCTTTTGCGCTCTCTCTCTCCCCTCTCTTTTGCGCTCTCTCTCTCCCCCATCTCTTTTGCGCTCCCCCCCTCTCTCTCTCCCCTCTCTTTTGCACTCTCTCTCCCCCCTCTCTTTTGTGCTCTCTCTCCTCTCTTTGGAGCTCTCTCTCCAACCCTTTCTTTTGCGCTCTCTCTCCCCCTCTCTTTTGCGCTCTCTCTCCCCTTCTCTTTAGCGCTCTCTCCACCCTCTCTTTTGTGCTCTCTCTCCCCCCTCTCTTTTGCGCTCTTCCCCCCCCTCTTTTGCGCTCTTCCCCCTCTCTTTTGCGCTCTCTCTTCCGCCCTCTCTTTTGCGCTCTCTCCCCCTCTCTTTTGCTGTCTCTCTCCCCCTCTCTCTTTTGCTGTCTCTCTACCCTCTCTCTTTTGCTGTCTCTCTCCCCCTCTCTCTTTTGCTGTCTCTCTCCCCCTCTCTCTTTTGCTGTCTCTCTCCCCCTCTCTCTTTTGCTGTCTCTCTCCCCCCTCTCTTTTGCTGTCTCTCTCCCCCTCTCTTTTGCTGTCTCTCTCCCCCCTCTCTCTTTTGCTGTCTCTCTCCCCCTCTCTCTGTTGCTGTCTCTCTCCCTCCTCTCTTTTGCTGTCTCTCTTCCCCCTCTCTTTTGCTTCTCTCTCCCCCCTCTCTTTTGCTTCTCTCTCTCCCCCCTCTCTTTTGCGCTCTCCCCCCCGTCTCTTTTGCGCTCTATCACCCGTCTCTTTTGTGCTCTTTCTCCCCCTCTCTTTTGTGCTCTCTCTCCCCCTCTCTTTTGAGCTCTCTCCCCCCCTCTCTTTTGCGCTCTCTCTCCCCCCTCTCTTTTGCGCTCTCTCCCCCTTTCTTTTGTGCTCTCTCTCCCCCCTCTTTTGCGCTCTCTCTCCCCCCTCTCTTTTGCGCTCTCTCTCCCCCTCTCTTTTGCGCTCTCTCACCCCCCTCTCTTTTGCGCTCTCTCTCCACCCCTCTCTTTTGCGCTCTCTCCCCCCTCTCTTTTGTGCTCTCTCTCCCCCTTCTCTTTTGCGCTCTTACCCCCCTCTCTTTTGCGCTCTCTCTCCCCCCTGTTTTGTGCTCTCTCTACCCCCCTCTCTTTTGCGATCTCTCTCCCCCTTCTCTTTTGCGCTCTTCCCCCCTCTCTTTTGCGCTCTCTCTCCCCCTCTTTTGCTGTCTCTCTCCCCCTCTCTCTTTTGCTGTCTCTCTCCCCCCTCTCTTTTGCTGTCTCTCTCCCCCCTCTCTTTTGCTGTCTCTCTCCCCCTCTCTCTTTTGCTGTCTCTCTCCCCCTCTCTCTGTTGCTGTCTCTTTCCCCCCTCTCTTTTGCTGTCTCTCTTCCCCCTCTCTTTTGCTTCACTCTCCCCTCTCTCTTTTGCTGCTCTCTCTCCCCCCTCTCTTTTGCGCTCTCTTCCCGTCTCTTTTGCGCTCTATCACACGTCTATTTTGTGCTCTTTCTCCCCCTCTCTTTTGTGCTCTCTCTCCCCCTCTCTTTTGCGCTCTCTCTCCCCCCTCTCTTTTGCGCTCTCTCCCCCTCTCTTTTGTGCTCTCTCTCCCCCCTCTTTTGCGCTCTCTCACCTCCCTCTCTTTTGTGCTCTCTCTCCACCCCTCTCTTTTGCGCTGTCTCCCCCCTCTCTTTTGTGCACTCTCTCCCCCTTCTCTTTTGCAATCTTACCCCCCCTCTCTATTGCGCTCTCTCTCCCCCCTGTTTTGTGCTCTCTCTACCCCCTCTCTTTTGCGCTCTCTCTCCCCCCTCTCTTTTGCGCTCTTCCCCCACTCTTTTGCGCTCTTCCCCCTCTCTTTTGCGCTCTCTCTTCCGCCCTCTCTTTTGCGCTCTCTCCCCCTCTCTTTTGTTGTCTCTCTCCCCCTCTCTCTTTTGCTGTCTCTCTCCCCCTCTCTCTTTTGCTGTCTCTCTCCCCCTCTCTCTTTTGCTGTCTCTCTCCCCCTCTCTCTTTTGCTGTCTCTCTCCCCCCTCTCTTTTGCTGTCTCTCTCCCCCTCTCTTTTGCTGTCTCTCTCCCCCCTCTCTATTTTGCTGTCTCTCTCCCCCTCTCTCTGTTGCTGTCTCTCTCCCTCCTCTCTTTTGCTGTCTCTCTTCCCACTCTCTTTTGCTTCTCTCTCCCCCCTCTCTTTTGCTTCTCTCTCTCCCCCCTCTCTTTTGCGCTCTCTCCCCCGTCTCTTTTGCGCTCTATCACCCGTCTCTTTTGTGCTCTTTCTCCCCCTCTCTTTTGTGCTCTCTCTCCCCCTCTCTTTTGTGCTCTCTCCCCCCCTCTCTTTTGCGCTCTCTCTCCCCCCTCTCTTTTGCGCTCTCTCCCCCTCTCTTTTCTGCTCTCTCTCCCCCCTCTTTTGCGCTCTCTCTCCCCCCTCTCTTTTGTGCTCTCTCTCCCCCCTCTCTTTTGCGCTCTCTCACCCCCCTCTCTTTTGCGCTCTCTCTCCACCCCTCTCTTTTGCGCTCTCTCTCCCCCTCTCTTTTGTGCTCTCTCTCCCCCTTCTCTTTTGCGCTCTTACCCCCCCTCTCTTTTGCGCTCTCTCTCCCCCCTGTTTTGTGCTCTCTCTACCCCCTCTCTTTTGCGCTCTCTCTCCCCCCTCTCTTTTGCACTCTTCCCCCCTCTCTTTTGCGCTCTCTCTCCCCCCTCTTTTGCTGTCTCTCTCCCCATCTCTCTTTTGCTGTCTCTCTCCCCCCTCTCTTTTGCTGTCTCTCTCCCCCTCTCTTTTGCTGTCTCTCTCCCCCTCTCTCTTTTGCTGTCTCTCTCCCCCTCTCTCTGTTGCTGTCTCTCTCCCCCCTCTCTTTTGCTGTCTCTCTTCCCCCTCTCTTTTGCTTCACTCTCCCCCTCTCTTTTGCTTCTCTCTCTCCCCCTCTCTTTTGCGCTCTCTCCCCGTCTCTTTTGCGCTCTATCACCCGTCTCTTTTGTGCTCTTTCTCCCCCTCTCTTTTGTGCTCTTTCTCCCCCTCTCTTTTGCGCTCTCTCTCCCCCCTCTCTTTTGCGCTCTCTCCCCCTCTCTTTTGTGCTCTCTCTCCCCCCTCTTTTGCGCTCTCTCCCCCCTCTCTTTTGCGCTCTCTCTCCCCCCTCTCTTTTGCGCTCTCTCACCCCCCTCTCTTTTGCGCTCTCTCTCCACCCCTCTCTTTTGCGCTGTCTCCCCCCTCTCTTTTGTGCTCTCTCTCCCCCTTCTCTTTTGCGATCTTACCCCCCTCTCTTTTGCTCTCTCTCTCCCCCCTGTTTTGTGCTCTCTCTACCCCCTCTCTTTTGCGCTCTCTCTCCCCCCTCTCTTTTGCGCTCTTCCCCCCTCTCTTTTGCGCTCTCTCTCCCCCCCTCTTTTGCTGTCTCTCTCCCCCTCTCTCTTTTGCTGTCTCTATCCCCCTCTCTTTTGCTGTCTCTTTCCCCCTCTTTCTTTTGCTGTCTCTCTCCCCCTCTCTTTTGCCATCTCTCTCCCCCCTCTCTTTTGCTGTCTCTCTCCCCCCTCTCTTTTGCGCTCTCTCTCCCCCCTCTCTTTTGTGCTCTTCCCCCCCTTTCTTTTGCTCTCTCTCTCCCTCTCTTTTGCGCTCTCTCTCCCGCTCTCTCTTTTGCTGTCTCTATCCCCCTCTCTTTTGCTGTCTCTATCCCCCTCTCTTTTGCTGTCTCTCTCCCCCCTATCTTTTGCTGTCTCTCTCCCCCTCTCTCTTTTGCTGTCTCTCTCCCCCTCTCTCTTTTGCTGTCTCTCTCCCCCTCTCTCTTTTGCTGTCTCTCTCCCCCTCTCTCTTTTGCTGTCTCTCTCCCCTCTCTCTTTTGCTTTCTCTCTCCCCCTCTCTTTTGCTATCTCTCTCCCCCTCTCTCTTTTGCTGTCTTTCCCCCCTCTCTCTTTTGTTGTCTCTCTTCCCCCCTCTCTTTTGCGCTCTCCTCCCCTCTCTTTTGTGCTCTTCCCCCCTCTCTTTTGCGCTCTCTCCCCTCTATTTTGCTGTCTCTCTCCCCTCTCTCTTTTGCTGTCTCTATCCCCCCTCTCTTTTGCTGTCTCCCCCCCCCCTCTCTTTTGCTGTCTCTCCCCTCTCTCTCTTTTTGCTGTCTCTCTCCCCCTCTCTCTTTTGCTGTCTCTTTCCCCTTCTCTCTTTTGTTGTCTCTCTCCCCCCTCTCTTTTACTGTCTCTCTCCCCCCTGTCTTTTGCTGTTTCTCCCCCTCTCTTTCTCCTCCCTGTCTTTTGCTGTCTCTCTCCCCCTCTCTTTCTCTCCCCTCTCTATCTCTCTCCCCTCTCTCTATCTCTCTCCCATCTTCCAACGTGCGACTGCGCCCGGCCACGCCCCTTCACGCCAGGCCATGCCCCCTTCACCGCGGCGCAGATCGGATCACCAGCAGGAGCAGGGACTCAAAGGACAGGTGTGTTTGTCCTCGTGCTGTCTGTACTGCGCATGACAGCTTCGGACAAACACACTTGGCCTTCTATATAATAGGATATATATATATATATATATATATATATATATATATATCATCTCCGTCCTCAAACTTTCGATATAAGACAGTCTGCCTTAAGATGTATGAATCATGACATGAGCATGAGTAGTTTGAATGGACACTGATTATCTTTATGTTGGGGTCACAGACCATCTGAACATTCAAGGAATGAAAATGCTTTCTATTTCTATAGATCTCCTCACAAGCTTGAAGTGGTCTTACTGCAACATGGGTGCAGTCGATGGCCCCTAGGACATTGGGCATCCCAGCTATCTTAAAAAAATAGATTTTATAGATTGCCATTCTTCTTGGGTAGATGGTAAGCAAACATATCGTGGAAAAATATTCATCATAGCCTCTATGACTTTTGTTAAGTGACGTGAAAATGCGGATTGACTTATTCCAATAATGACGCTAGAAACCATAAAATGTAATGCAGCTAATTGTTTCAGTAGTCCAGGAATAGCCTGTGAATGCGCCGTCATTGGCTCCAAATAATCCTCTATCTCTCGATACAAGTGTAATATGGATTCACGATCAAGCTGGAATCTTTGTACAATCTCTTAGTCTGAAAAGGCTGTGCAAACCAACCCGTGGAAGGAATATATGGTGGACACAAACTCTCCTTCTTCTAACTAATCGATTAGCGACATTTTCTTCAGTATTCTGTTTTCTAGACCAGATTTGCATCACAAGAAGAAACAAATAGAGAAGTGTCTCCATAGCTGCAGAAATAAACAATGTAAGTACAATGATGATATTACTGCCTTTTATATCGGTCTAGACTGGCATCTACATTGACTTGAAAAAGAGGAAACAGAGGCACCAAACATGGCCTAGTACAGCCAAAAAACTAATTCTTCAATCCACACAAATAACAATTGGATACTCACAAAGGGGGCACACCCTTTGGTGCTATTGGGACAGACTTGAGCCTCTCAGTGGTCCAGCTCACTGGTACACATAGGTTGTAGATCGGGACCCTTGATGATGGTTGTTACCAGGTTCCTTAATGGACACAAAATGTACAAACCATAGCCCAGTAACGTTTAGACAGGACAACCTAGCACAGGTTTCCTTAATGGAGGTTTTTTTCACAACTTGAATGCTGGTAATCTTTATACTGGGATTATAAGGATATCCTGTCTTTACCTGGAGGTATCAGTCTACTGGCGACTGTTTGGTTCCAGTTTGCTGTGAGTGCACCTGCAGGTGCTCTAGATCTTGTAAGTAAGATTGCTCATTTTACCTTTGTCCTGTCTAAACGTTACTGGGCTATGGTTTGTATATTTTGTGTCCATTCAGGAACCTGGTAACAACCATCATCAAGGGTCCCGATCTACAACCTATGTGTACCAGTGAGCTGGACCACTGAGAGGCCCCAGTCTGTCCCAATAGCACCAAAGGGTGCGCCCCCTTTGTGAGTATCCAATTGTTATTTGTGTGGATTGAATAATTATTTTTTTGGCTCTACTAGGCCATGTTTGGCGCCTCTGTTTTCTCTCTTTTTCCAGTTACCTATTGAGCTATAGAGCTACCTATTGTTTTTGGACACATTATACTTTGGGACATTATTATTACCATCCATTCTTGGACTGATTTTGGTATATTTTAATGTTCCTTTTAATGTGTAGGAGTATAGTTTAATATTTGTGTTGTGTGATTATATGATCTTGTATTGTGTATGCTATAGGAGGCGCCCCCTAAGGGTGTGATTACACATTGGAGTGTATTACACCCTCATCATTTTTTCATCTACATTGACTTTCCTATTGTTTTGTACCTTGCCCGCCACCTAAAAGGTGGTGAGGCAAAAATAACGAGGTGGTAGCAAAAAATTTAGCGAGCGGATAAATAGATTTTTAGTACATTAGTTTATTTTGAGTTGGTGGTCAAATCTGTCTATTTACATAAAAAAATTTAGTGGTAGCGAGGTTTGGCGGATAAGTACTCTCGCAAGTTTAAAAATATGGGTTTGAACATAGTTGACGGCTTTGTACATATCCCTGTACAAGTTTTGACGTGAAAATATTTGTTGGCAGCTCACTGACTGCTTAGTACATGGAGCCCTAAGTGTTGAAAAAAGGAACTATATTTACATTATAAGTGATTATCAAAACCTACAGCATAAAATACTACACCAATTATTATGCAGATGGATTTTATTATCTTTTATTGTCTAATATAATCAATGCTTGTTTTGTTGCTGAGATGCAAAGGTTTAAAGTCACTTATTTTATATTTAAATTAAATAAATAGGGGAAGATATCCCCATTAGCGACTTGGCAGCAGAGGTTTGTTGGAGCTGTAGTCTGAGATATTGATCTGCATGGTTCTGTAGCTAAGGAAATTTAATTGCATATTATTATATTTATGCTAATGCCAGAGTTTAAGTTCTAAATTAAACATTAAAATGCATGGATATTCTGAAATGAAACCCCTCATCCTGATATTAGGGACATTTAAAGATTAGAATGTTCATGGTTTTAAACAACAATAACATGTTTGCCTTCACCCTGTACTGAATTGTAATGTATTTTTGAAAATATACACTCATTTCAAATCTGATGACTGCAATACGTTCCAAAAAATTAAGGACTTATAGCGATATGACAAGTTGAAATAAGAAGGTGATGTGAAACAAGTGAGGCAATCGTCTAATCATAGCATATAAAGAGCCTCCAAAAAAGGCCAAGACCTTCAAGAGCAAGGATGGGTCGAGAATCCCCAATCTGCCAACAGATGCATCATTGAATAATCCAACACTTTGAGAACTTTTAAAGTGCAATATAAAATGAAAAGATTTTAAGGAATCCGGTCAAATCTCGGTGTGTAAAGGGCGATGCCAAAAACCACTTCTGAATGCGGGTGATCTCCGATCTCTCAGATGTCAGTGACTCAAAAACCATCATGAGTCTGTAATGGATATCCTGAATAGGGCTCAGGAATACTTTGGTAAACCTTTGTCAGTCAACACCATTTGCCGCTGCATCCACAGATACAAGTTAAGGCTTTACTACACAAAGCAGAAGCCTTACATCAACACTGTCCAGAAGCACTACTGACTTTTCAGGGCTAAATTTCATCTGAGATGGACAGGAGCACAGTGGAATCATATTTTTTGGTCCGATGAGTCAACATTTCAAATAGTTTTTGGAAAAAAACAGCCGTCATTTTCTCTGGGCCGAAGAGGAAAAGGACCATCCAAGCTGTTATCAGCATCAGGTCTGTCAGTTATGGGGGTGTGTTAATGCCCATGGCATGGATAACATGCACATCTGTGAGGGCAACATAAATGCAGAAAAATACGTATACATTTTGGAGCAACATATGCGCCATTCAGATGTTGTCTTTTCCAGTGACGTCCCTGCATTTCCCAGCAGGACAACGCCAAAACATATACTACATGGATTACAAGCGCATGGTTGCGTAAGCAGAGTGCCGGTGATAGCATGGCCTTCCTGCAGTCCTGACTTGTCTCTGATTGAGAATGTGTAGTGCATTATGAAGCGCAAAATAAGGTAATGAAGGCCCCGTACAGTTGCGCAGCTGAAGACATGCATAATGGATGAATGGGGGAAAATTCTGCTTGCTAAACTTAACCCAAATGCCTAATAAGTGTTATGAAAAGAAAAGGTGATGTTACACAGGAGGCTGTCCCAACTTTTTTGGAGTGTGTTGCAGTCATCAGATTTGAAATGAGTGTATATTTTAAAAAAATGTTTTTTTGCATTTTTCATACTGTCCCAACTTTGGAGTGAATTGGGGTTATATATATATATGTATATGTGTGTGTGTGTGTGTGTGAATGTGTGATCAATGTGCATGCATACATTATGCAGTGTATGTGTTTATAGTGTTTCAGATGTAACATGTCTGTAGTGGAATGATTAGTATGGGTGATGTTTGAGAAGTGTGGAGTGTTCGTTTAGTGTGTGTCTGGAAAATGTGTAGTGTGTATTGATCAGGTGTTTGGTTAAAATGTCTGTAGTGTTTTTGTGTGTAGTTTGGGCACATGAGGTTTCTTTAGTGTCTATATCATCTGTGTGTGTAATGTAGCATTTCTGTGGTATGAAGTGTTGTTTATGTAGTGTGCTTGATAATGTATGGCTAACAGGAATTTACCATTTTCTAGGATCATTTAAGCCAGCTCATAGCACAGTGAGTGACATGGCTCAGTATGCATTTTCTTTCAAATTCCACAATGTGTGGGGATTTACAGCCTTTTTAGTCACACCTTATAAATGTAAATGAAAGAGGTGTTTCATTCAGAGACAAATAATAATCTAGGGAGTCAGAGCTATCAGGCATTTACAGAGACAACTTATATGAATTGTAAGCATTCATGTGTATTTAAAGGACCAGTCATCACAGCAGATTTGCATAATCAACAAATGCAACAAATGTCTCTGTTTCATTCAGAGACAAATAATAATCTAGGGAGTCAGAGCTATCAGGCATTTACAGAGACAACTTATATGAATTGTAAGCATTCATGTGTATTTAAAGGACCAGTCATCACAGCAGATTTGCATAATCAACAAATGCAAGATAAAAAGACAATGCAATAGCACTTAGTCTGAACTTCACATGAGTAGTAGATTTTTTTCTGACAATTTTAAAAGTTGTGTCTTTTTCCACTCCCCCTGTACCATGTGACAGCCATCAGCCAATCACAAATGCATACACGTACCATGTGACAGCCATCAGCCATTCACAAATGCATACACACTTATTCTTGAACATGCTCAGTAGGAGCTGGTGACTCAAAAAGTTTAAATATAAAAAGACTGTGCACATTTAGTTAATGGAAGTAAATTAGAAAGTTGTTTAAAATTGCATGTTCTATCTGAATCAAGATAGTTTAATTTTGATTGAGTGTCCCTTTAACATCTGTGATGCAAAAAATATATACATTTGTTTGCTGGAAAGTTTCCTTAAGGATGAGTTATTGTTATGAAAAAAAAAATCAATGTCTAATGGTGGAAAGTAATAGCTAAGTAATAAATACAATGGGCTAAATTATGAGTGGAGTGCATTATCGTACTTACGCAAGTGCAATATTTGCACTATATTGCACTAAGTAATACCAGCGCACAGAAATATGAGCTGGTATTACAAGTGTGGTGAGTAGTCCAAAGGATATGGCAGCAATAAGTGGTTTCTCAATGGTCTTTATTCAAGCACAACAAACAAAGTAGCAACGATGTTTCGGGAGCTTCCTCTCTTTGTCAAGTAAATGTGGTGCAATACAAATGTGACCTCATGTTCTCATTGTTCGGAAGACAATCGTTTACTAGAGCATACTTCCATAGGCTCCAATGGTTTTCATGCCGGCAGCCACAGTAAACTACCTAGCGCAGCACAGAGTCCAAATCGTGCAGCGTTGGACAGCAAAAAATAAATATTTGTTTATATGTGTATATACACATATTAACACATAAATATATATGTGTATAAGTATATATATGTTGTCTTACTCCAAGCTGTATAGGCTCGAAAGCCTACTACCAATTAAGCATATTAGGTGATGTGCATCTCTGTAATGAGAAGGGGTGTGGTCTAATGATATCAACACCCTATATCAGGTGTGCATAATTATTAGGCAACTTCCTTTCCTTTGGCAAAATGGGTCAAAAGAAGGACTTGACAGGCTCAGAAAAGTCAAAAATAGTGAGATATCTTGCAGAGGGATACAGCACTCTTAAAATTGCAAAGCTTCTGAAGCGTGATCATCGAACAATCAAGCGTTTCATTCAAAATAGTCAACAGGGTCGCAAGAAGCGTGTGGAAAAACCAAGGCGCAAAATAACTGCCCATGAACTGAGAAAAGTCAAGCGTGCAGCTGCCAAGATGCCACTTGCCACCAGTTTGGCCATATTTCAGAGCTGCAACATCACTGGAGTGCCCAAAAGCACAAGGTGTGCAATACTCAGAGACATGGCCAAGGTAAGAAAGGCTGAAAGACGACCACCACTGAACAAGACACACAAGCTGAAACGTCAAGACTGGGCCAAGAAATATCTCAAGACTGATTTTTCTAAGGTTTTATGGACTGATGAAATGAGAGTGAGTCTTGATGGGCCAGATGGATGGGCCCGTGGCTGGATTGGTAAAGGGCAGAGAGCTCCAGTTCGACTCAGACGCCAGCAAGGTGGAGGTGGAGTACTGGTTTGGGCTGGTATCATCAAAGATGAGCTTGTGGGGCCTTTTCGGGTTGAGGATGGAGTCAAGCTCAACTCCCAGTCCTACTGCCAGTTTCTGGAAGACACCTTCTTCAAGCAGTGGTACAGGAAGAAGTCTGCATCCTTCAAGAAAAACATGATTTTCATGCAGGACAATGCTCCATCACATGCGTCCAAGTACTCCACAGCGTGGCTGGCAAGAAAGGGTATAAAAGAAGAAAATCTAATGACATGGCCTCCTTGTTCACCTGATCTGAACCCCATTGAGAACCTGTGGTCCATCATCAAATGTGAGATTTACAAGGAGGGAAAACAGTACACCTCTCTGAACAGTGTCTGGGAGGCTGTGGTTGCTGCTGCACGCAATGTTGATGGTGAACAGATCAAAACACTGACAGAATCCATGGATGGCAGGCTTTTGAGTGTCCTTGCAAAGAAAGGTGGCTATATTGGTCACTGATTTGTTTTTGTTTTGTTTTTGAATGTCAGAAATGTATATTTGTGAATGTTGAGATGTTATATTGGTTTCAATGGTAAAAATAAATAATTGAAATGGGTATATATTTGTTTTTTGTTAAGTTGCCTAATAATTATGCACAGTAATAGTCACCTGCACACACAGATATCCCCCTAAAATAGCTATAACTAAAAACAAACTAAAAACTACTTCCAAAACTATTCAGCTTTGATATTAATGAGTTTTTTGGGTTCATTGAGAACATGGTTGTTGTTCAATAATAAAATTAATCCTCAAAAATACAACTTGCCTAATAATTCTGCACTCCCTGTATATATATATATATATATATATATATATATATATATATATATATATATATATATATATATATAGTGAAAATAGACCCCCATTGACCTCCATATAGAGGCACTTAAAGTGCTATTTTTTTTTTCAAGCACCCCACATCCCCTCACTTTAACCCCTTATAACTGCTTTGTGCACATTAATAAAATAATGCTCATATTTATTTTTTATTTTAAAGAACTGTCCTTTTTATTTTGGGGGCAATTGGGGCAACTTTGTATATTTAACCAGTGTTCTAATCTCTGGTTAATTGTGCTTAGCGCAAAGTGAAACCTCAAGCTTGTGGCAGCATTAACCAGCTACTTGTAATGGCTGGTTATTTAACGTGTGCCCGTAAACTGGCAAATATGCCCCTTTACGGGCGTACGTTAAGATAGCACTCCACTTGTAATCTGACCAAATATGTTTTTCTCACTTTACAGACTTTTAAAAAATAATGGCATATTTTAAATTATTCTCTTATAGATTTAACAAAGGGGAATACCACTTTGATGTCCCCTTAAAAATTGAGACTAAATTCATAATAATTTTTTTTTATAAATTATTAACACATGATATGGAAGACTATTAAAGAAGTAACACATCACAAAGGTAAGTTATATTCTGCTTAAAATGCAGTAGCTGTAGCCACCAATCAATAAGCGCTACCCAGGGTGCTGAATAAAAAATGGGCAGCTCCTAAGCTTACATTCCTACTTTTTCAAATAAAGCTAACAAATGAACACATAAATATGTATAATAGGAGTAAATTCTAAAGTTGCTTAAAATTGCATGCTCTGAATCATGAAAGAAAAAATTTGGGTTTCATATCCCTTTAAATGTCTTTTAAAAACATTTAAGGAACTCTTGGATTAATGTATTTGTGTAATGTTAGATTGTTTTTTGTCTTTATAAATATATTTTAGAGAAATCGCTACAGCTTTCTTCTTATAGTGTTTATAAAAGGAATGTTCAATTGCTTTACTTTCCTCCCATCAACAATAACAACATGTTTAATAATTAGCAAGCTGTCCATTATAAGTAGAGAATACAATGTAATGGATCCTTTCAACTGTAAGTTTATCTCAAGATAATTACTTTTTTATTGCTAATTATTAAAGTTTACTGCATGCATTTTTCCAGAAACCTTTACAGATATCTCTAATTTTACTGTGCTTTAAAGTTTACATCATTAGTGAAATCTAGAGCTAGCTTACTTAGAGTGTTTAAAAAAATAATAATTACTACTTGGAAATTGTGCAGAATCACTTTCTCTTTAATGAAGCCATATAATTTATACTGTCCTTATACCAGCGTAGAAAGCAGCCTAGAAAACAATACCTAGCAACAATAATTATGAGAAAGGGATTCCTGACAGTTTAACTGTGAGCATAAAGACTTGTTTTTAACTGCAAAATGATCAATGAAGCTCAAGTGCTATACACAATAAAAGAATCATGCATAACGGTTTTCCCCTACAATATACCTTTGCCTCAAGGGATTTTGTTGGCTCACCTATATTGATTTTCTGCTGTGGTTTATTCTATACTTGAAAAGGATTTAAAAAAAAAAAAAAAACAGGGCATGGAAATCATATTTACAGCGCTGGAGCTTAAATTGTTTGCTTGATATTGATCCATTCTTTTCATGTATAATAATTATCCCGAACTTTGCACAACTCACAGCTCAAACAACATGCCTCTTAGGCATTTCCAATAATTCCTGTATGCAAGCGAGAAATACAAGTAATTGTTCATGAGTTTGAAGTTCTTTTGTTGAGGGAGTTTAATGAAGATTAATAGGAAAGGTTATTGATTTTTTAATAGATGTTAATAGACATATTCCTAAATGCATAATTGTTTAAGGGAACAGCTCACGTGCCATATAACAAACTTTGCATCAAATGGTCCTAGAGAAGTACATTTGAAGAGTTTTTATAATTAGGCTTCCATAAGCCCATGGCCCGCTCCCTTATAATAAATTATGATTCATCTTCCCAGGACTTCAAACCCACAAATGTAAATATGAAAAATAATATATCTATAAAACATAAAAATAGATCATAAATACTAACGGTCATTTTATTAGTGACTAAGTAACAAAGGATATGGTGAGGTAACCACTTGGGGCGCGATCCGATATACGGCATAGTTTGCGGCGCAAGCGAGGGAACCCGTGTCGCCCGCAGTTTCAGCGAGCATCTCGAGCTATCCAATATACGGCGCCGTCAGATGCTAACGTGCCGTAAGTCGGATAAACCAGCGATGTCCAGAAATCTGCGCAAGTACAAATTTCTGGCGTCGCCAGTGACTTGCGCCACGTTAGAAACTGCCGGCGCCTACAAAACCTGACTAAAGTATGAAATCACCAGCACTGTCTAACACGCCTCCCTAACATAGCCCGACACGTCTAACACGCCTCCCTAACATAGCCCGACACGTCTAACCCTCTATCCGCTATCCCCCCTCACTAGCCTAACAATAAAATATGTATTAACCCCTAAACCGCCGCTCCCAAACCCCGCCGCAACATAATAAAGTTATTAACCCCTAAACCGCCGCCAGCTATATTAAATCTATAACCCCCTAAAGTGAGCCCCTAACACCGCCGCCATCTACCTTACCTACCCCCTAAAGTGAGCCCCTACCCCGCCGCTATCTATTTTAAAATTATTAACCCCTAATCTAATCCCCCTACCCCGCCGCCATCTATATTAAATTATTTAACCCCTAAAATACTAAACTATCCCTACCACTAAACCTAAGTCTAACCCTACAAATAGCCCTGAAAAGGGCTTTTTGCGTGGCATTGCCCCAAAGCAACAGCTCTTTTGCCAGCCCTTAAAAGGGCTTTTTGCGGGGCATGCCCCAAAGAATTCAGCACTTTTGCCAGCCCTTAAAAGGGCTTTTGGCGGGGCTTTGTCACAAAGTAAACTGCTCTTTTGCCTACAATCTACATCCCCCTACACCGCGGCCACCTATAATAAATGTATTAACCCCTAATCTAATCCCCCTACACAGCCGCCACCTATATTAACCCTAATTATATTAGGGTTAATATAGTTAATATAGTTATTATATTATATATATTAACTATATTAACCCTAATTATATTAGGGTTAATATAGTTAATATCGTTATTATATTATATATATATATATATATTAAGTATAATAACCCTATCTAACTAAACTAAATAAATAAAAAAATAAAATAAATCCTAACCTAAGTTACAAATACACCTACACTATCAATAAATTAAATAAACTACAAATATCTATCTAAAAATACAATTAAATAAACTAAACTAAATTACAAAAAAAAAACACTAAATTACAAAAAATAAAAAAAGATTACAAGATTTTTAAGCTAATTACACCTATTCTAAGCCCGCTAATAAAATAATAAAGCCCCCCAAAAAAAAAAAAATTCCCTACCCTATTCTAAATTAAAAAAAGTTCAAAGCTCTTTTACCTTACCAGCCCTTAAAAGGGCCTTTTGTGGGGGCATGCCCCAAAGAAAACTGCTCTTTTGCCTGAAAAAAAACCCACAATACCACCCCCCAACATTACAACCCACCACCCACATACCCCTAATCTAACCCAAACCCCCCTTAAATAAATCTAACACTACCCCCCTGAAGATCTCCCTACCTTGTCTTCACCACACCGGGCCGAACTCCTCATCCGATCCGGGCGATGTCTTTATCCAAGCGGCAGCAAAGTCTTCTTCCATCCGGCAGCATCTTCCATCAAACGGCATCTTCAATCTTCATTCGTCGCTCCTCCGACGCGGAGCATCCATCCCGGCCGACGACTGAACGACGAATGAGGTACCGTTACATGACGTCATCCAAGATGGCGTCCGTCGAATTCCGATTGGCTGATAGGATTCTATCAGCCAATCGGAATTAAGGTAGAAAAATCTGATTGGCTGATTGAATCAGCCAATCAGATTCAAGTTCAATCTGATTGGCTGATTGGTTCAGCCAATCAGCCGGGATGGATGCTCGCGTCGGAGGAGCGACGAATGAAGATTGAAGATGCCGCTTTATTGATAGTGTAGGTGTATTTGTAACTTAGGTTAGGATTTATTTTACAAGTAATTGGGTAATTATTTTAATTAGGTAGCTATTAAATAGTTAATAACTATTTAATAGCTATTATACCTAGTTAAAATAATTAACAATTTACCTGTAAAATAAATATAAACCCTAACATAGCTACAATGTAATTATTAATTATATTGTAGCTATCTTAGGGTTTATTTTATAGGTAAGTATTTAGATTTAAATAGGAATATTTTAGTTTATAATATAAATTAGATTTATTTAATAAGAATTTAGTTAGGGGTGTTAGGGTTAGATAGAGTTAATATAGTTAATATATATAATGTAATAACTATATTAACTATAATATACTTAGGGTTAATATAGATAATATAGCTGGCGGCGGGGTAGGTAGATTAAATTAGGGGTTAATAATTTTAATATAGATGGCGGCGGTGTAAGGGGCTTACATTAGGGGTTAATACCATTAATATAGGTGGCGGCGGTGTAGGGAGGGCAGGTTATAGGGCAAAAGAGCTGTTAACTTTGGGGCAAAGCCCCGCAGAAGGCCCTTTTAAGGGCTGGTAATAGAGCTTATTACTTTATGGATATTAGATTAGGGGTTAATAATATTAATATAGCTGGCGGCGGTGTAAGGGGTCAGATTAGGGGATAGATCAGGTAGATGGTGGCGGTTTTAGGGGCTCACATTAGGGGATAGATCAGTTAGATGGTGGCGGTTTTAGGGGCTCACAGTAGGGGATAGATCAGTTAGATGGTGGCGGTTTTAGGGGCTCACAGTAGGGGGTTAGTTTATGTAGATGGCGGCGGTTTAGGGGTTAAATACTTTATTAGGGATTGCGGCGGGGGATCGCGGTTGACAGGTAGATAGATATTGCGCATGCGTTAGGTGTTAGGTTTTATTTAGCAGATCGCGGTTGACAGCTAGATAGACATTGCGCATGCGTTAGGTTTATTTAGCAGCTAGTTTAGGGAGTTACGGGGCTCCAATAGTCAGCGTAAGGCTTCTTACGGCTGCTTTTTGTGGCGAGGTGAAAATGGAGTAAGATTTCTCCATTTTCGCCACGTAAGTCCTTACGCTGTATATTGGATACCAAACTGCGCTGGTTTGGTATACCTGCCTATGGCCCAAAAAACTACGGGCGACGGCAGAAATATACGCGTGTAACTTCTAGGTTACGCCGTATATAGGATACCAAACCCGTGCAAATATTGGGGTCGCCCGCTTTTGCGGGCGACGGTTTTTATCGGATCGACCCCTTGTTGCAAATGAACTGTTCTTTTAATAAAAGTAGAGTATATCAGCTCAACAAAGGACTCCAACAGAACTGACACATTTAGAGCATGCGAGCATGCGCTTCCTCAGAGATCTGGGAATCATTATCTATCAGCAAATTAAAAAAACAGTCACAGACAATGAGGTTATTATGTATCAGGTGTATGTATAATAAGTTTAAATTGTTCACCCTGGTATTATTTATTACAGCATTTTGATATATTCATTGACTCAAACTCTAATCTAAAGTCTCTGATGTAAAGTATCATAATCAACTGTACATCATCTTGTGTATTCACTGTTGTTAAACTCTCCTAAACTATGATAGCTATTGAGTGCCTCTAAGCTGCCGATTCTAAACAGAAGAAAATTAATATTTTTGGAAACGTAAAAATAAAAATAATAAAATACAAGAAATCTGTAAATTACAAAAAATAATAAAAAGTACTAATAATATAAAAAATAGAAATAGGTAGAGTGACTCAACTTCATCCCACATAGACATTCCTTATCGAAGAGGGACACTAAGGTACTGATATTAAGATACTATAAATAGCTGGAGAATGTCATACCTATATGTAAGAGAATGACAATCAGTTCTTAAATTAAAAAGTTGGCTTATTAAAGGTTTCTATTTTTAGGTGAGAGAAAAAGAGAAAAACTGAAAAAAAACTGGAAAAAAATGAAATTTTTTTTTACTTTCTAGTAGTTTCTAGCGAACTAATCTAAGCTATAAACATGTCGTGGTCATCTTAGACAGAGAGGCATACATAAAAAAAAAACAATGCCAATTCAATGATAGGGAAGTATATATCAAGTTAAAAGAGAATCCAACAAACAACTTTAAGAAAATATTAAATGATATTGTGAAATATGTGAGATACAATAATGTCATAACTCAATCGATGGAAGAAAGTCTTATTCCTGATCACCCAGTAATACCGATATATCATTACTTCCCCAAAATTCACAAAGATCAAAAAAATCCTCTGGGTCACCCAACAATTGCTGGGATAGATTCCTTAAATGAACCACTGTCTGACCTGATAGATCATTTTTTACAGCCAATTGTTAAGACATTACCTAGTTTTATTCAGGACACTACTTCCTTATTGTCTAAACTGAACAACATTAAATGGAAACCTACTTTCAGGTTTCTAGTGATTGATGTTACAGCTCTATATACAATAATCTTACATGAAAAGGCATGCAAGCTATAGAGTTCTTTTTGGAGAGATGTAGCAATTTTGAAAATGCTACAAAGGAATTTATAGTAAGATCAATCGATTACCTTCTTACACATATTTTTATTTATGTTTGATGGGGGTTTCTTTCTCCAGAGACGTGGGACTGCTATGGGGGCAAAATTTGCCCCCTGTTACGCCAATCTCTTTATGGGATGGTGGGAGCAGTCCCACGTTTATGGAGATGGAAACCCCTATCCAGATAATATAGTTCTATAAGCACTATATATAGATGATTTAATTTTTGTTATGGATTGTGATGAAGAAGATACTGAAGAGTTTTGTAATTACCTAAATAGGAAAAATTGTGGTATAACTGTCTCATGGTAAAGTAATTCAAGTCACATCAATTTCTTTGACATTGTAATTTCTAGCAATACCGAGAGAGGAATTATTGAGACCAACCTATTTAGAAAACCCACACACAATATTGGAATATAATTCATGTCATCCCTGACACACATTACAAGGTATCCCAAAAGGTCAGTTCATAAGGGCCAAAAGAAATTGTACAAGTCAAGAGAGCTATTTAGAACAAGCTAATATTATGATGAAACGGTTGAAAGAAAGAGGATATAATGATGACACTAATGAAAAAGCAAGAAGGGAAGTAGATCAGATTCCTAGAGAGGATTTGTTGAAATACAAATCAATGACAGCCAGAAAAAATAGAAAACAAAAACCAAGCTTTATAACATATATAATATAAAATAACTTCTAGTATTTACCGTCTGAAGTGGTGGTTGATGATGTTTGCTCTGACATTGAGCCCCTCATCCCGGAATGGCCCCTCTAGAACAGGGTCGTCCTCCTCATCTTGGAGGAGGTCTTGGGGCGCCTGAACGGCCTGCAGCATCCCAGCCCGCTGAGCAATGTTATGCAGGACGCTGCAGGCTATAACGATCTTTGCCACCTTACTAGGGCTGTATTGGAGGGCTCCTCCAGACCTGTCTAGGCATCATAACCGCATTTTAAGGAGCCCAAACATCCTCTCCAATACAGCCCTAGTCCACTTGTGCGCCCAATTGTAGCGCTCCTGGGCCTCGTCCGTGGGGTTACGTAAAGGCGTAATGAGCCAAGGCCGGCTCATGTAACCCGAATCACCTATAAATAATGAACATAACAAAAAGTAAAATATTAAAAATATAGTTAAAATTATTATATAAAAATACAATTCATTGGTGTACACGAAAATCGCCTAACATAGACATTTGCTGAAAGACAATTAAATGGTTAAAGCGCATTCTATATCTGCCCATTTAAGCTAGGACATGCTACATATGCGTATATTGCATAAACAAGACATTTGCTAAAAGAGAAAGAAATGGTTAAATTGCGTTCTAGAGCTACCCATTTAAGCTAAGACATGCTATATATCTGTTTGGAGCTAAAACTAGACATTTGCGGAAAGAGACAATTAAATGGTTAAAGTGCATTCTATATCTGCCCATTTAAGCTAGGACATGCTACATATGCGTATTTTGCATAAACGAGACATTTGCTAAAAGAGAAAGAAATGGTTAAATTGCATTCTAGAGCTACCCATTTAAGCTAAGACATGCTACATATCTGTTTGGAGCTAAAACTAGACATTTGCGGAAAGAGACAATTAAATGGTTAAAGCGCATTCTATATCTGCCCATTTAAGCTAGGACATGCTACATATGCGTATATAAACAAATTATTTGCTAAAAAAGAAAGAAATGGTTAAATTGCATCCTAGAGCTGCCGATTTAAGTTAAGACATGCTACATATCTGTTTGGAGCTAAAACTAGACATTTGCTGAAAGAGACAATTAAATGGTTAAAGCGCATTCTATATCTGCCTATTTAAGCTAGGACATGCTACATATGCGTATTTCGCATAAACGAGACATTTGCTAAAAGAGAAAGAAATGGTTAAATAGCAACCTAGAGCTGCCCATTTAAGCTAAGACATGCTACATATCTGTTTGGAGCTAAAACTAGACATTTGCAGAAAGAGACAATTAAATGGTTAAAGCGCATTCTATATCTGCCCATTTAAGCTAGGACATGCTACATATGCGTATTTCGCATAAACGAGACATTTGCTAAAAGAGAAAGAAATGGTTAAATTGCATCCTAGAGCTGCCCATTTAAGTTAAGACATGCTATATATCTGTTTGGAGCTAAAACTAGATATCTGCGGAAAGAGACAATTAAATGGTTAAAGCACATTCTATATCTGCCCATTTAAGCTCCGACATGCTACATATGCATATTTCGCATAAACGACACATTTGCTAAAAGAGAAAGAAATGGTTAAATTGCATCCTAGAGCTGCCCATTTAAGCTAAGACATGCTACATATCTGTTTGGAGCTAAAACTAGACATTTGCTAAAAGAGAAAGAAATGGTTAAATTGCATCCTAGAGCTGCACATTTTGCACATTACACAAACACAACTGTTTTTGAAGACTACAGTGGAAATTGTCTCCCGTTCAGACTATGGAAGTGTTTGCGATTTCGGAAGGGCAAGTCATCTTCTGGAGCACGCAGCGCAATGTGGGATCAATCTATTGCTCCCAAGACATTGGGCATTTGAGCTTTTGTAAAGAATTCCCTCTTCAGGCGCCTCCAATCACCATCATTTTGAGGGAATCCTATGTAGCGCTTACTGACTCGTACCATGGCATCCAGAAAGTTGTCAAAAACCACAGAGAAGGTACCCCTCTCCGGATTGAAAACTTCCAGAGGCCAGGACGTGTATGCAACTTAGCATCTTGGTCATGCTAGGGATTGCAGTCTGCATACGTCTACGTGGCTCCATATGAGGTTTAATAACATTGTAAAGGCTAATGAGCTGTTCGCAATTGAGTCTATACTTGTCATAAACCTCAAAGTCGCTCATGTTATCCAAGGTGGGCCTCACCCTGTGAACAGGAGGACCTCTAACCAGACGAGCTCTACGTCTCTCTTGGAGATGCCAAGCCCGCCTGATTCTATTGAACACCACTCGTGCAACAGCACCAGCAGCAACTAACTGCAGATCATCCATATTTGCCAAGCTAAGCAGCACAAAGTCAAACAGCAGAGCAAACACACAAGGAGTAACAAGGTATGCAAAAACACAAAAACGATTTGATACAATGTCGATCACAAGGGACGCTTTGGCCATGTTGTTTGGGGGATTTATAGTGCAATTAGTGCAATGGTAGTGAGTTTGTAATGATTGCTGATTGTATACACTTGATTGTATGTGAGCGGCGCAAATGCTTTCAAAGTGGGCGTTTTTGTTGTTGTTTGCTTAAATTTTGTTTTCCCCCAATGAATCGTAATGTAAAAGTCCAAAATCTAACATATGCAGTGCATCTTCGTAATGTTTGTTCATATGCGTAACAAATACTTATTAAACGCGATGTTATAGTAAAAAGCACACATCCACGCTAACATGAATGAAAGTGCATAGTTGTGTATAATGTGCATAGACATGGCATAGAATCAGATCGATCAATGTTGCTGCAATATTGTTTCTAAACGATAAAGTAACTGCTGACATCTGTAATCTTCTATATATAAGTGATTGGCGAGATGTCAATATTGTACACGTCCCATTGAAATCGCTATAATAATAAAGATCTTCCAAACGCTCGTTTACGTATATGTAGTATTTTTAGTATTGAGTGAGAAACTTATGAAAGTGGCGGTACAGTCCAAAAGCTGTAATCTTTATGGTTGAAGCTTATAATGACGTCATCATATTAGCAACCTGCTTGTCTAGTTAGCAAATCCTCATTCTGTTGTTGTATTTTACAACATTGTTATTGTGTGCTTATTAAAAAGATAAATGTGTGCTTTGTTGTTGTGTGATGCATATAAAAAAGTGACAGCTGTAATATTTTCTAATGATCTGTTCTTATTGTACGTAATTCCTAATGGTATATTATGAGTGAATTGTGATGTTAAAGGGACACTAAATTCAAATTTTATGTTTCATGATTCATAGAGAGAATCTAATGTTAAGCAACCTTCCAATGTAGTTGTATGATGTAAATGTGTTCATTGTTTATATGTGTTTTTTGGCCAGAATATCAATGCACATGTATGAATCAATGACAAAAGTCATGTATGTGCATCCATCAATGATCATGTGTTGAGCCCATGTAGATATGCTGTTCATCCAAGCATATGAGTTGAATAAATGAAATACTATAATAGACAGAAATAAGACATGTTTACAATTGTCTACTGTTTGTGAATAATGAAATGTAAAAATTATTTTTCTGTCCGTTTAAATCTGATGTAATCTTTCAAACTGATGTGTTGATGGGGATTTGCAGTTGATGTAATGTAATTTACTTTAAGAATGTGATGTTGTAGTGTTGTTCACACAAGTAAAAGCCATAACTCCATAGGGAAATAGTAATTTCTTGATCTATTTGTCATAGCGGGACTAACGCAAGAAAGAATGAGTTAGTTCCACAATTGTAACTATGGTATTACGAGTTTTCAAGTCTACGCATTTTGCGTGCGTTAGGTAAATCTGTCTGTCGCATGCACGAGCACGCCTTCCTAATAGAAGTCAATGGAGGAGTAAAATTTGTTGAGAAATAAAATCCAACACTTGTTTTGAGCGTAAAGTGAGTGACATCATGTTCTTGTTTGAAAAAGTAGCTAAATTGTGTTTATTTCCTAATAAAAATCTGTTTTGTGTAGGTAATGTGCTGTATATTGTTTGTATGTATGTATCGATTAGTGTACGTATGTGATAATATTTGTAGTTATATGTAGCTATATGAGTATATGTTCCCGTCTGTCTATGTAAGTCAATGGAGAATGGATTTGTGTGGTTTTTTTTTTCAAACACCCGAGATCTCGTAAATTTGATCCGTTCTATTTTGACATGAAAGTGTAAAATCTAAAAAATAAATATTATGTAGTGTTTGTATGAGTGTAAGTGTACTTTGTGTAATATTTTTGAAGTGATTTGTGGATGTTTTTGTTAG
The DNA here is from genome assembly GCF_027579735.1 of Bombina bombina. Classification (NCBI taxonomy): domain Eukaryota; kingdom Metazoa; phylum Chordata; class Amphibia; order Anura; family Bombinatoridae; genus Bombina; species Bombina bombina. Next base: position 453,142,538 of record NC_069504.1, on the reverse strand, counting down.
CGGTATATGATTAACTACTGGGTCTGGGTTTACGCTAATGATTTGAGCGGAGATTGTTATTTGTGTGGCATTATGGAAACTCGTAATACCAGTGGTAGGAAAAAAGCAGCGTTAGGAGGCTTTTTCCCGCATAACGCACAACTCGTAATCTAGCCGTTAGACTTTCATTTAAGACTTGTTTCCTAAAAAAGTAAAGAGAAGTAACAATAAAGCCATTGCAATTTTTTAAGTATTCATATTAGTTACAATGTTATGTCTGTCAATTAATTTATCCTGAGCTATAAATATAAAACTGTAGGAGTAAAAACACAATTTATGCTTACCTGATAAATTTATTTCTCTTGTGGTGTATCCAGTCCACGGATCATCCATTACTTGTGGGATATTCTCATTCCCAACAGGAAGTTGCAAGAGGACACCCACAGCAGAGCTGTAATATAGCTCCTCCCCTAACTGTATAGCCAGTCATTCGACCGAAAACAAGCCGAGAAAGGAGGAACCATAGGGTGTAGTGGTTACTGTAGTTTAAATTTAAAAATTACCTGCCTTAAAATGACAGGGCGGGCCGTGGACTGGATACACCACAAGAGAAATAAATTTATCAGGTAAGCATAAATTGTGTTTTCTCTTGTAAGGTGTATCCAGTCCACGGATCATCCATTACTTGTGGGATACCAATACCAAAGCTAAAGTACACGGAGGAAGGGAGGGACAAGGCAGGAACCACTGCCTGTAAAACCTCTCCCCCAAATATAGCCTCCGAAGAAGCAAAAGTATCAAATTTGTAAAATTTTGAAAAAGTATGAAGCGAAGACCAAGTCGCCGCCTTGCAAATCTGTTCAACAGAAGCCTCATTTTTAAAGGCCCAAGTGGAAGCCACAGCTCTAGTGGAATGAGCTGTAATCCTTTCAGGAGGCTGCTGTCCAGCAGTCTCATAGGCTAAGCGGATTAAGCTTCTTAGCCAAAAAGAAAAAGAGGTTGCCAAAGTCTTTTGACCTCTCCTCTGTCCAGAGTAGACAACCAACAAAGCAGATGTTTGACGAAAATCTTTAGTAGCTTGTAAGTAAAACTTTAAAGCACAGACCACGTCCAGATTGTGTAACACAAGGATGGAACCACAATCTCTTGATTGATATTCTTGTTAGATACCACGTTAGGTAAGAACCCAGGTTTGGTACGCAGGACTACCTTATCCGTATGAAAAATCAGATAAGGAGAATCACATTGTAAGGCAGATAGCTCAGAGACTCTACGAGCCGAGGAAATAGCTACCAAAAGAAAAAAAAAAAAGAACTTTCCAAGATAAAAGTTTATCTATGGAATGAAGAGGTTCAAACGGAACTCCTTGAAGAACCTTAAGAACCAAGTTTAAGCTCCATGGTGGAGCAACTGGTTTAAACACAGGCTTGATTCAAACTAAAGCCTGACAAAATGCCTGAACGTCTGGAACATCTGCCAGACGCTAGTGCAAAAGAATAGACAGAGCAAAAATCTGTCCCTTTAAGAAACTAGCTGACAATCCTTTTTCCAAACCTTCTTGGAGAAAAGATAAAATCCTAGGAATCCTGACCTTACTCCATGAGTAACCCTTGGATTCACACCAATAAAGATATCTACGCCATACCTTATGGTAAATTGTCCTGGTGACAGGCTTTCGTGCCTGTATTAAGGTATCAATAACTGACTCGGAGAAGCCACGCTTTGATAAAATCAAGCATTCAATCTCCAGGCAGTCAGCCTCAGAGAAATTTGATTTGGATGGTTGAAAGGACGCTGAAGTAGAAGGTCCTGTCTCAGAGGCAGAGACCATGGTGGAAAGGATGACATGTCCACTAGATCTGCATACCAGGTCCTGCGTGGCCACGCAGGTGCTATCAGAATCACTGATGCTCTCTCCTGCTTGATCTTGGCAATCAGTCGAGGGAGCAGAGGAAACGGTGGAAACACATAAGCCAGGTTGAAAGACCAGGGCGCTGCTAGAGTATCTATCAGTGTCGCCTTGGGATCCCTGGACCTGGATCCGTAACACGGAAGCTTGGCGTTCTGGCGAGATGCCATGAGATCCAGTTCTGGTTTGCCCCAACGGAGAATCAGTTGTGCAAATACCTCCGGATGGAGTTCCCACTCTCCCGGATGAAAAGTCTGACGACTTAGAAAATCCGCCTCCCAGTGCTCTACTACACCTGGGATATGGATAGCTGATAGGTGGCAAGAGTGAATCTCTGCCCAGTGAATTATTTTTGAAACTTCTAACATCTCTAGGGAACTTCTTGTTCCCCCTCGATGGTTGATGTAAGCTACAGTCGTGATGTTGACCGACTGAAATCTGATGTACCTCAGAGTTGCTAACTGAGGCCAAACCTGAAGAGCCTTGAATATCGCTCTTAGTTCCAGAATATTTATTGGAAGGAGAGACTCCTCCTGAGTCCACGATCCCTGAGCCTTCAGGGAGTTCCAGACTGCAACCCAACCTAGAAGGCTGGCATTTGTTGTTACAATAGTCCAATCTGGCCTGCGAAGGTCATACCTTTGGACAGATGGACCCGAGATAGCCACCAGGGAAGAGGATCCCTGGTCTCTTGGTCCAGATTCAGTTGAGGGGCCAAATCTGTGTAATCCCCGCTCCACTGACTGAGCCTGCATAGTTGCAGCGGTCTGAGATGTAAGCGTGCAAACGGCACTATGTCCATTGCCGCTACCATTAAGCCGATTACTTCCATACACTGAGCCACCAAAGGGCGCGGAATGGAATGAAGAACCTGACAGGAATTTAGAAGCTTTGATAACCTGGACTCCGTCAAGGTAAATTTTCATTTCTACAGAATCTATCAGAGTCCCTAGAAAGGAAACTCTTGTGAGTGGGGATAGAGAACACTTTTCCTCGTTCACTTTCTACCCATGCGACCTCAGAAATGCCAGTACTACGTCCGTATGAGACTTGGCAATTTGGAAGTTTGACGCCTGTATCAGGATGTCGTCTAAATAAGGGGCTACTGCTATGCCCCGCAGCCTTAGGACCGCCAAAAGCGACCCTAGAAACTTTGTAAAGATTCTTGGGGCTGTAGCTAATCCAAAGGGAAGAGCTACAACTGGTAATGCCCGTCTTGAAAGGCAAACCTGAGAAACCGATGATGATCTTTGTGTATCGGAAAGTGAAGATAAGCATCCTTTAGATCCACTGTAGTCATATATTGACCCTCCTGGATCAGTGGTAGGATGGTACGAATAGTTTCCATCTTGAACGACGGAACTTTGAGGAATTTGTTTAAGATCTTTAGATCCAAAATCGGTCTGAAGGTTCCCTCTTTTTTGGGAACCACAAACAGATTTGAGTAAAATCCCTGTTCCTCCTTTGGAACTGGATGGATCACTCTCATAACTAGGAGGTCTCGTACACAGTGTAAGAATGCCTCACTCTTTATCTGGTTTGCAGATAATTGTGAAAGGTGAAATCTCCCTTTTGGAGGGGAAGCTTTGAAGTCCAGAAGATATCCCTGGGATATAATTTCCAACGCCCAGGGATCCTGAACATCTCTTGCCCACGCCTGGGCGAAGAGTCAAAGTCTGCCCCCTACTAGATCCGTTACCGGATAGGGGGTCGTTGCATCATGCTGTCTTAGAGGCAGCAGCAGGCTTTTTGACCTGCTTACCTTTTTTCCAGGTCTGGTTTGGTCTCCAGACTGTCTTGGATTGAGCAAAAGTTCCCTCTTGTTTATTATTAGAGGAAGTTGATGCCGCACCTGCCTTGAAGTTTCAAAAGGCACGAAAATTAGACTGTTTGGCCCTAGATTTGGACCTGTCCTGAGGAAGGGCACAACCTTTTCCTCCCGTGATATCAGCAATAATCTCCTTCAAACCAGGCCCGAATAGGGTCTGCCCCTTGAAGGGAATGTTAAGTAGCTTAGATTTTAAAGACACGTCAGCTGACCATGATTTAAGCCATAGCGCTCTGCGCGCCTGTATAGCAAAACCAGAATTCTTAGCCGTTAGTTTATTCAAATGAACAATGGCATCAGAAATAAAATAATTGTCTAGCTTAAGTGCTCTAAGTTTGCCAAGTATGTCATCCAATGGAGTCTCTACCTGTAAAGCCTCTTCCAGAGACTCAAACCAGTACGCCGCAGCAGCAGTGACAGGGGCAATGCATGCAATGGGCTGTAGGATAAAACCTTGTTGAATAAATATTTTCTTAAGGTAACCTTCTAATTTTTTATCCATTGGCTCTAAAAAAGCACAACTGTCCTCGAAAGGGATAGTAGTACGCTTTGCTAGAGTAGAAACTGCTCCCTCCACCTTAGGGACTGTCTGCCATAAGTCCCGTGTGGTGGCGTCTATTGGAAAACATTTTTCTAAAAATAGGAGGGGAAGACAATGGCACACCTGGTCTATCCCATTCCTTATTAATAATTTCTGTAAACCTTTTAGGTATTGGAAAAACATCAGTACACACCGGCACTGCAAAGCATTTATCCAGTCTACAAAATTTCTCTGGCACTGCAAAGGTATCACAGTCATTCAGAGCAGCTAAAACCTCCCTAAGTAACACGCGGAGGTGTTCAAGCTTAAATTTAAATGTAGAAATATTAGAATCAGGTATCTTTCCTGAGTCATTAACATCACCCACTGACTGAAGCTCTCCTTCCTCAGCTTCTGCATATTGTGAGGCAGTATCAGACATGGTTCTTAAAGCGTCAGTATGCTCTGCATTTTGTCTCACCCCAGAGCTATCTCGCTAACCTCTAAGTGCCGCCATGTCTTGTAAAGTAAACGCTATGGGCGCCCTAGATGTACTTGGCGCCATTTGAGCATGAGTCCCTTGGGCGGGATTCAAAGGCTATGACACGTGGGGAGAGTTAGTCGGCATAACTTTCCCCCCGTCAGATTCCTCTGGTGATAATTTTTTTAAAAACAGAATATGATCTTTATTGCATAAAATGAAATCAGTACATTTGGTACACATTCTAAGAGGGGGTTCCACCATGGCTTTTAAACATAATGAACAAGGAGTTTCTTCTATGTCAGACATGTTTATACAGACTAGCAATGAGACTAGCAAGCTTGAAAAACACTTTAAATCAAGTTAAAAAGCAAATATAAAAAACGGTACTGTGCCTTTAAGAGAAACAAATTTTGTCAGAATTTGAAAAACAGTGAAAAAATGCAGTAAATCAAACGAAATTTTTACAGTGTATGTAATAGGCTAGCAGAACATTGCATCCACTTGCAAATGGATGATTAACCCCTTAGTTCAAAAAAACGGATCAAAAAAACAAAATAGACTTTTTTTTTTTTTTTTAACAGTCACAACCAACTGCCACAGCAAGCTGTGGTCCTACCTTCCCCAATAAACGACTTTGGAAAGCCTTTGAGCCCTTTAGAGATGTCCTATAGCATACAGGGGACTCCTGAGGGAAGCTCAATGTCAGAGTTTGTAATTTTAACTGCACCAACTGTAATTTTTATACTATAACAGTGGAAAGCCTCAGTAAAACTGTTTCTAGTCAAAATTTAAGCCAGCCATGTGGAAAAAACTAGGCCCCAATAAAGTTTTATCACCAAAGCATATATAAAAACGATTAAACATGCCAGCAAACGTTTTATATTGTAAATATCATAAGGGTATTACCCCTGGGAGTAAGCATGATACCAGTCGTTATTAAATCACTGTATTCAGGCTTAACTTACATTAATCCGGTATCAGCAGCATTTTCTAGTGTTTTCCATCTCTAGAAAAAAATATAACTGCACATACCTGATAGCAGAATAAACTGCACGCCATTCTCTCGCTGAAGTTACCTCATCTGTGTAATCCCCTCAGACATATGTGAGAATAGCAATGGATCTTAGTTACAACCTGCTAAGATCATAGAAACCTCAGGCAGATTCTTCTTCTATTTACTGCATGAGATAAAATAGCACAACTCCGGTACTATTTAAAAATAACAAACTTTTGATTGAAGAAAATAAACTAACTATATTTAACCACTCTCTCCTACAACATCCTAGCTTGTTGAGAGTTGCAAGAGAATGACTAGCTATGACAGTTAGGGGAGGAGCTATATTACAGCTCTGCTGTGGGTGTCCTCTTGCAACTTCCTGTTGGGAATGAGAATATCCCACAAGTAATGGATGATCCGTGGACTGGATACACCTTACAAGAGAAAAGGTGTTTGTCATGGTCACTTAATTGTTGTCTAAAGCTATGTAGCAAATTATTGATATTATTTTTATTTAACCACAATCATAAAGTTAAAACACTCCTACTCTTGCCTCCTCTCTGCAGCCCTAATTTCCATTTTTAAGATTTTTTAAAAAAATATCTTTATTTTGAGTAAAAAAAGTAGACGTGCATTAGCTAAAAAATACTTTGAAAAATTTGGTTTAGAATTTTTAGCTGATTCCGGTCGTTTGGATGTCTTTCGTGTTTATGTTCAGCTTGTCTGAATATTCGGATATTAAATTTGTTCGACACAAATTTTGATCTGTTATATTATGGCCAATAGGTAGCCTGCAAAACACAAATTTTAGCAACAAAATAACACTACTAGCAAATGCCAACAATTGAAAGATACAGTGCTAACTATGACATGAGAACATACAGGAAATAGAACAAACTTTACAAAGAGAATTCAAACAATAAATTGAGATGAAAAGCATTTGATAATTACAGTAATATCAATTATTCACTAGTTCTATCTTTTCTAACTACCCTATTGTCTCCCCATTCTAACCTTTCACATCCCACCACTTCAATGTCGCAATACAATCTTACTTTTTAACAACTCTTGCACTCTTTTTTTTTTAAATATCTCATGCTGGCTAGCATACATAAATTCCTCCCTTTCTCACACACCTGCTCCATAATACATTGTAGTTAGTTATCCTTGGAAACTCAATTCGGAGATGAGCAGGAACAGAAGAGGGGGCACCATCAGGCAACAAAGTTACTGAACTAGGTAGGCCTCTGATTACTATACATAAACCTCAAAAATCTACCTCCAAGGGAGGATGATACAAATATGTTTGGAGTACATTGGACACAGCCAGCACTTTCCTAAGGATTTGGCAGTGACGGATGATGACCACCACATAGCAGGAAGGGTATAAGAAGAAGAGGAAATAATAGCAGGCAACAGATATACAAACTATGTAGGCCTCACAGTATATAAAATCCAAAAATACCCCTCCAAGGGAGGAGGACAAAATCATTCTAAGAGACCTCGGGACACAGAAGCTGACAATTTGCTAAGATTTGTGACATTAACTGATGATGACCACTGCAGAGCAGGAGGGCATGAACAGTAGAGTCAGCAGCAGCCAGCAGAGTTACTGAACTAGGTAGGCCTCCAATACACAAAACGTCATAAATACACCTTCAAAGGGAGAAGGATTAACACATGCTTAGATTCCTTTGGCTGCAGATTTACTGAGTCCCTTAAACACAGTGGTCCGCATTTACCTAAGGATTTTGGATTGAGGGATGATGACCACATAGTAACAAAGAAACATAGTAACATAGTAGATGAGGTTGAAAAAAGAAAGAAGTCCATCGAGTTCAACCTATACAAATCTTAAAATACTTACAAAAAAGCTTGGGTTGAACTTAAATTAATCCCATTAAAAAATTTGACCCATTAGATCTCCTTTCCTCCAGCCTTAAGTTGTGACCTCTTGTCACAAACTATTTTCTTGGAATAAACAGAGCTTCTGTCATCTCTGCATAACAGATCCAATTTGGCTAACCTCTCCTCATAGGTTAAATTATCCATTCCCCTTATTAGCGTTGTGGCCCTTCTCTGAAAATGTTCGACGTCTGCAATGTATTTTTTTGAGATCCTCAGAACTGCACTCCATACTCAAGGTAAGGTCTTACCAGGGATTTATATAGTGACCACATTATTCTTTCCTCCCTTGTATCAATGCCTTTTTTAATACATGCTAGTATCTTATTAGCCTTAGAAGCTGCTGTCCTGCATTGAGCCCACATCTTTAGTTTGTTATTACTCCCCCCAAATCCCCTTCCTCCTGTTTTGCTACGTCTAGTCATATTTAAATAACATGTTGCCTGCTTATTTTTTACTTCCAAATATAGAGCCTTGCATTTTCCAGTATTAAATCTCATTTTCCATTTACCGGTCTATTCTTCTAATTTTTGCAGATCCCCTTGTAAAGCAAGTTCATCCTGCCCTGACCTCATAACCTTATACAACTTTGTATCATCTGCAGAAATAGAGATGCTGCTATTTAATCCTGGCTTCAAGTCATTAAAGGGACACTGAACCCAAATTTTTTCTTTTGTGATTCAGATAGAGCAGGCAATTTTAAGCAACTTTCTAATTTACTCCTATAATAAATTAATCTTCATTCTCTTGCTATATTTATTTGAAAAAGAAGGCATCTAAGCTATTTTTTGGTTCAGACTGTGGACAGCACTTGTTTGGTCGGTTAAATTAATCCACCAATTAGCAAGAACAAACCAGGTTGTTCACAAAAAAATGGGCCGGCATCTAAACTTACATTCTTCCTTTTCAAATAAAGTTTCCAAGAGAATGAAGAAAATTTGATAATAGGAGTAAAACATAATTTATGTAAGAACTTACCTGATAAATTCATTTCTTTCATATTAGCAATGTAATTAGCAAGAGTCCATGAGCTAGTGACGTATGGGATATACATTCCTACCAGGAGGGGCAAAGTTTCCCAAACCTCAAAATGCCTATAAATACACCCCTCACCACACCCACAATTCAGTTTAACGAATAGCCAAGAAGTGGGGTGATAAGAAAGGAGCGAAAGCATCAAAAATAAGGAATTGGAATAAATGTGCTTTATACAAAAAACTCATAACCACCACAAAAAAGGGTGGGCCTCATGGACTCTTGCTAATATGAAAGAAATAAATTTATCAGGTAAGTTCTTACATAAATTATGTTTTCTTTCATGTAATTAGCAAGAGTCCATGAGCTAGTGACGTATGTGATAGCAGATACCCAAGATGTGGAACTTCCACGCAAGAGTCACTAGAGAGGGAGGGGTAAAATAAAGACAGCCAATTCCGCTGAAAAAATAATCCACAACCCAAATCAAAAAGTTTTAATCTTATAATGAAAAAAACTGAAATTATAAGCAGAAGAATCAAACTGAAACAGCTGCCTGAAGTACTTTTCTACCAAAAACTGCTTCAGAAGAAGAAAAAACATCAAAATGGTAGAATTTAGTAAAAGTATTCAAAGAAGACCAAGTTGCTGCTTTGCAAATCTGATCAACAGAAGCTTCATTCCTAAAAGCCCAGGAAACCGACCTAGTAGAATGAGCCGTAATCCTTTGAGGCGGGGATTTACCCGACTCTACATAAGCATGATAAATCAAAGACTTTAACCAAGACGCCAAAGAAATGGCAGAAGCCTTCTGACCTTTCCTAGAACCAGAAAAGATAACAAATAGACTAGAAGTCTTTCTGAAATCTTTAGTAGCTTCAACATAATATTTCAAAGCCCTTACTACATCCAAAGAATGTAAAGATCTCTTCAGAGAATTCTTAGGATTAGGACACAATGAAGGAACAACAATTTCTCTACTAATGTTGTTAGAATTCACAACTTTAGGTAAAAAATTAAATGAAGTCCGCAACACCGCCTTATCCTGATGAAAAATCAGAAAAGGAGATTCACAAGAAAGAGCAGATAACTCAGAAACTCTTCTAGCAGAAGAGATGGCCAAAAGGAACAAAACTTTCCAAGAAAGTAATTTAATATCCAGAGAATGCATAGGTTCAAACGGTGGAGCCTGTAAAGCCCTCAGAACCAAATTGAGACTCCAAGGAGGAGAGATTGACTTAATGACAGGCTTGATACGAACCAAAGCCTGTACAAAACAATGAATATCAGGATGATTATCTTTCTGTGAAAAAGAACAGAAAGAGCAGAGATTTGTCCTTTCAAGGAACTTGCAGACAAACCCTTATCCAAACCATCTTGAAGAAATTGTAAATTTCTAGGAATTCTAAAAGAATGCCAAGAGAATTTATGTGAAGAACACCAAGAAATGTAAGTCTTCCAGACTCAGTAATAGATCTTTCTAGACACAGATTTACGAGCCTGTAACATAGTATTAATCACTGAGTCAGAGAAACCTCTATGACTAAGTATTAAGCATTAAATCTCCATACCTTCAAATTTAATGATTTGAGATCCTGATGGAAAAATGGGCCTTGAGACAGAAGGTCTGGCCTTAACGGAAGTGTCCAAGGTTGGCAACTTGCCATCCGAACAAGATCCGCATACCAAAATCTGTGTGGCCATGCTGGAGCCACCAGCAGTACAAACGAATGCTCCATTAGGATTTTGGAAATCACTCTTGGAAGAAGAACTAGAGACGAAAGATATAAGCAGGTTGATAATTCCAAGGAAGCGACAACGCATCCACTGCTTCCGCCTGAGGATCTCTGGATCTGGACAGATACCTGGGAAGTTTCTTGTTTAGATGAGAGGCCATCAGATCTATTTCTGGAAGCCCCCAGATTTGAACAATCTGAAGAAATACCTCTGGGTGAAGAGACCATTCTACCGGATGTAATGTCTGGCAACTGAGATAATCCGCTTCCCAATTGTCTATACCTGGGATGTAAACTGCCAAAATTAGACAGGAGCTGGATTCCGCCCATACAAGTATCTGAGATTCTTCTTTCATAGCCTGAGGACTGTGAGCACCCCTTTGATGATTGACATATGCCACAGTTGTGACATTGTCTGTCTGAAAACAAATAAACTATTCTCTCTTCAGAAGAGGCCAGAACTGAAGAGCTCTGAAAATCGCACGGAGTTCCAAAATGTTGATTGGTAATCTTGCCTCCTGAGATTCCCAAACCCCCTGCGCTGTCAGAGATCCCCATACAGCTCCCCAACCTGAAAGACTCGCATCTGTTGAGATCACAGTCCAGGTTGGACGAGCAAAAGAGGCCCCTTGAACTAAACGATGGTGATCCAACCACCAAGTCAGAGAAGATCGAACATTGGGATTTAAGGATATTAATTGTGATATCTTTGTATAATCCCTACACCATTTGATAAGCATACAAAGCTGAAGAGATCTCATGTGAAAACGAGCAAAAGGGATTGCGTCCGATGCAGCAGTCATGAGACCTAAAATTTCCATGCACAAAGCTACTGAAGGGAAAGATTGAGACTGAAGGTTTCGACAAGCTGTTAGAGACAAAGTCATGGACACTGAATCTATTTGGAAACCCAAAAAGGTTACCCTTGTCTGAGGAATCAAGGAACTCTTTGGTAAATTGATCCTCCAACCATGTCTTTGAAGAAACAACACAAGTTGATTCGTGTGAGATTTTGAAGAATGTAAAGACTGAGCAAGTACCAAGATATCGTCCAAATAAGGAAATACCGCAATACCCTGCTCCCTTATTACAGAAAGAAGGGCCCCTAGAACCTTCGAAAAGATAATTGGAGCTGTTGCTAGGCCAAAGGAAGAGCAACAAACTGGTAATGCTTGTCTAGAAAAGAGAATCTCAGGAACTGATAATGGTCCGGATGAATTGGAATATGAAGATATGCATCCTGTAAGTCTATTGTGGACATATAATGCCCTTTCTGAACAAAAGGCAGAATAGTCCTTATAGTCACCATCTTGAATGTTGGTATCCTTACATAACGATTCAATATTTTTAGATCCAGAACTGGTCTGAAAGAATTTTCTTTCTTTGGAACAATGAAAAGATTTGAATAAAACCCCAGGCCCTGTTCCAGAACTGGAACTGGCACAATTACCCCAGCTTACTCCAGATCTGAAACACATTTCAGAAACGCTTGAGCCTTTACTGGGTTTAGTGGAATGCGTGAAAGAAAGAATCTTCTCACAGGCGGTCTTACCTTGAAACCTATTCTGTACCCTTTTGAAACAATGTTCTGAATCCAAAGACTTTGAATCGAATTGATCCAAACATCTTTGAAAAATCGTAACCTGCCCCCTACCAGCTGTGCTGGAATGAGGGCCGCACCTTCATGTGGATTTGGGAGCTGGTTTTGACTTTCTAAAAGGCTTGGATTTATTCCAGACTGGAGAAGGTTTCCAAACGGAAACTGTTCCTTTAGAGGAAGGGTCAGGCTTTTGTTCCTTATTCTGACGAAAGGAATGAAAACGATTAGCAGCCCTAAATTTACCTTTAGATTTTTTATCCTGAGGTAAAAAGGCTCCCTTCCCCCCAGTAACAGTTGAAATTATTGAGTCTAACTGAGAACCAAATAATTTATTACCTTGGAAAGAAAGAGAAAGCAAAGTTGACTTAGAAGTCATATCTGCATTCCAAGACTTAAGCCATAAAGACATATACCTGACATCAATTCTGATGATATCGAAAATGGCATCACAAATAAAGTTATTAGCATGTTGAAGGAGTTTAACAATGCTATAAGCATTATGGTCTTACACTTGTTGCGCTAAATCCTCCAACCAGAAAGTTGAAGCTGCAGCAACATCAGCCAAAGAAATAGCAGGTCTAAGAAGATTACCTGAACATAAATAAGCCTTCCTTAGAAAGGATTCAAGCTTCCTATCTAAAGGATCCTTAAATGAAGTACTATCTGCCGTAGGGATAGTAGCACGTTTAGCAAGAGTAGAGATAGCCCCATCAACTTTGGGGATTTTCTCCCAAAACTCTAATTTATCAGATGGCAAAGGGTACAATTTCTTAAACCTTGGAGAAGGAGTAAATGAAGTACCCAGACTATTCCATTCCCTAGAAATTACTTCTGAAATAGCATATAACCCCCACATTTTTTGCGGCAAGAATGACGCCCATATTTTTTGGCGCCAAAAAAAGTCTGCAATACACATACGTAAAAAAAAATGACGCAATTACGCGAAAACTTCTGGCGCCAACTATGACGCCGGAAATGACAAAATATTTGAGCCAAAAAAGTCTTGCGCCAAGAATGACGCAATAAATAGAAGCATTTTCTGCAGCCCGCAATTTTGAAGAAAAGTCAATTGAAAATTTTAAGGTAAGAAAAAATTTAATTTATATGCATTTTCCCAAAAAAATTAAACTGACAGTCTGAATGAAGGAATACCGATTATCCTGAATCATGGCAAATATAAGTTTAAACATATATATTTAGAACTTTACATATAAAGTGCCTAACCATAGCTTTGAGTGTCATAAATAGAAATAAGATTTACTTACCCTAAGACACTCATCTACATATAGTAGATAGCCAAACCAGTACTGAAACGAGAATCAGTAGAGGTAATGGTATATAAGAGTATATCGTCGATCTGAAAAGGGAGGTAGGAGAAGAAATCTCTACAACCGATAACAGAGAACCTATGAAATAGATCCCCTAGAGGAAGACCATGGTATTCAAATAGGCAATACTCTCTTCACATCCCTCTGACATTCACTGCACTCTGAGAGGAAAACCGGTCTTCAGCCTGCTGCGCAGCGCATATCAACTTAGAATCTAGCACAAACTTACTTCACCACCTCCATGGGAGGCAAAGTTTGTAAAAACTGAATTTTGGGTGTGGTGAGGGGTGTATTTATAGGCATTTTGAGGTTTGGGAAACTTTGCCCCTCCTGGTAGGAATGTATATCCCATACGTCACTAGCTCATGGACTCTTGCTAATTACATGAAAGAAATTAGAAATGTTCTTAAAATTACATGCTCTATCTGAATCAAGAAAGAAAACATTTGGGTTCAGTGTCCCTTTAATAAAAATATTAAACAGAACAGGCAACAGTGTTGATACCTGGAGGATTAAACTAATTACATTTGTCCACTCTAAGTATGATCCATGTATTACTACTTGTTGCTCCCTGTCTTTTATCCAGTTATTTATCCATGAACTAACATTTTCAGCTATTTCCAGTGATTTGATTTTGTAAATGAATCTCTCATGTGACACATTGACTGATTACCCTTTATCTATATTTTACTTACTTCCTCATATAATCTAATTAGATTAGTTTGACATAATCTATTTCTCATAAAAACATGCTGTTTTGAACTCAATCTTGTTTACATGAATATACTCATCAATATAAACCCTTACAATCCCTTCAAATATCTTCCCCATTATTAATGTCAGACTAACTGGTCTATGGCTTCCTGGATCAGCCCTGCTTCCCTTTTTAAAAAGTAGCACTATATCAGCTTTATACCAGTCATGGGGTACTATGCCTGAGGATGAGTCTTGACAAATTATGAGTAGAGGTTTGTCTATAACAGTGTGAAACCCTTGATTGTATTCCATCTGGGCCTGTAGTTTTATTTACCTTAATACTATCCATTTTTTTCCTGATATCCTCTAGAGATAACCCAAGTATTGCTATGGGCTTGTACATTCTAGTTTGTTTCAAAGTATCTCCCATTGTTTCCTCTTGTGCATACTGAAAAAAGAACTGGTTTAGTACCTCAGAATTCTCCCTGTCACTGTGAATCATGCTACCCTTCACACATTTTAATGTAGCTATATTGTCCTTCTTAGATTTTTTCTGCATTTATTTACCTAAAAAACCTTTTAGGGTTTGACTTCGAATTCTTTGCAATTACCCTACATTTTTTCTTAATTTCTCTTAACACATTAATATTTTTACTAGAGAATACTTTGACCCAATTTGTGTTATTTAATGATTTCCTTTTATCATTGAATTTTGATTTCTTAAATTCAAAGTCTTAGCTGAAACCTTATAATACTGCTGATAGAGAGCGATTTCAAATGTCAAAAGAACATTTGGGTAACAGTGATCATAACATGGTCTATGATCACTGTTACCCAAATGCTCTTTGACTTCTATGTTTGATATTATATCAGTATAATTTGATAGCACTAAATCCAATATAGCTTTATTCCTAGTTGGCTCCTTAATTAATTGTGAAAAGAAGTTATTCCTGAGAACATTTAAAAATCTCCCCTAACTGTATTACTAGTTTCATTGGCCCAGTTTATGTCGGGGTAGTTAAAATATCCCATAATAGCAGCAATAGTATTATTAGCAGCCTTTCATATTTGCATTAGTAGTTGAGTTTCCTCCATGTTGGAGGTCTTGCAGGATGTTCCTAGTAATATTTTACCACAGAAAAGAAAGGGCAGGAGCAGTAGTGGCAGCACAAGCAGACAGCAGATTTACTAGACTAGGTAGGCCTCCAGTACACAAACCCCATAAAAACACCTCCAAAGGAGGAGGACAAACACATGCTTAGATTTCTTTGCAAACAGCAGCCAATTGTTTCCAACAATTTTGGAAAGTAATTGATGATGACTACTATAGAGTAGGATAGACAGGAGCAGTAAAGGCAGCAGCAGGAGGCAGAGTTACTGAAGTAGGCCTCTGATTATAGTACACAAACACAAAAAATACACCTCCAAGGAAGGGGAACAAACATGTCTAGAGAGCCACTTTGAAAACAGCAGCCAACAGGTTATTAAGGATTTGGCATTGACTAATGACTCCAACATAGCATGGCTGGACAGGAGCAGCAGAAGGCAGAAGTGAGCTTCTGTATTTTATTACATAAACCCCATAATAAGATTGAGGAATATAATTATTAATTGTTGCGCTGGTAAACACCCTTGTACATATATACAGTCCTGCTCCCAAAAAACAGGTAATGAATGAAAATAGTGAAAAGTGGATATTTGTATATGAGCGCTAACAGCTAAAGGGTGAATGATATATAGTATAGGAGTTAATACTTGTAATCTTAAAATATATAAATAATTAAAATTTCAAAATATATAAAAATATTGAATATCTATTTAACCACACATGGATGAAAAATAATAAAACTGACTAGTACCCAACTCAACAAAACAAAAAACTAAGAATAAAAAAGTTAATTGTAAAATCTTAATAAAGTGCTAATGCCCAAGATGGTTGTGATAAATAACTTATTTGAAATTCTTTGTATCAATATAGTCGATATCAATTCATTGACTTATTAAAGTGGAATTTGCAAGTCATACAAAAAGTCTCTTAAAAGACAACCAATGGCAAATGACAACCAATAAAGATCCCTCTTAGGGTATCTCAAACGATAAAGTACTGGATCATAGCTGATAATAGAGTGTCAAATTTGTCAGTGGATTGCGTCTCAGACTCCTTAGAGTCCTCTGTGTTACCAAGTTGTGAAATATGTAGATTGTCTCTAAGGTCCTCTGCTGTTACGAAATTCCTGATGTGGAAAATGAAAAAACAAATGGAAAGGCTTTCCACCTCCAAGTGCCTACCTTGATTCAGGATGAAGTTTAACTATTAGCCGGTAGCTTACCGCACTCAAGCCTGGGCACAGGTGTTTATACAGCTCTGTCTGGTGCTTCCTGGTTCCTCAGTGTTCACGTAAACCCACCTGATTTTACAGAGGTCAAATCTGGAGTTATGATGTGGAATATAGTTCCGTAATTATGGATCTTTACTCTGGGCAGAGAATTTACAATGGATCATTTGGAGAAATAGTCCTTCTTTAATCTAAAGCAATCCTTTGCTGTCCTTGGTAATATTGTAAAATCCAACAAATGGTGTCACCATCAACGCATTTCACCATATACAACGGCTTTATCATAAACCCCATAAATAAGTCTCCAAGGAAAGTGACACATGGAGTAAAAGTAGTATGGGTGAAAGGAAATAAAGTTCTCACATTTCCTTACCTTCATACACACCTATTTCTGAAACATGTTTGAAGTTATCCTTGTAGACTCAATTCAAAGATCTGTTTACAAAAAGTTATGAAATTCCTTTAACATGAGCAAAACTCATATCTCTCAGAAGTTCAAAATAAACAGAAGGGAGAGATCTACTTTGAAACTTATTATGGTGAAAGGAAGAAACTTCGGAGAGATGCACAATGGTGTGGAACGTGCATCAGTACTGCATCAACCAAGGTTTTGTCTTTTTATTTTTCCTAACTTGTTTGTATTCCATGTATTGGCAAAACCTCTTATCTGAATTTCAGGCTGGCCTCTAGCCTAATTTTTTCATCATGGACTCCCGCCTCTAGGACATTGGTATCACCTGAAACAAATGGAATAATCTAAGACCAAGGGAACAAAGATATGTGCCAAAACTCTGTTTCACACTGCACATAGCTGTTCCCTAAGTTTTTTTTCACTGAATGATGACCACCACAGAGAAGGAACAGCAGGAACAGCAGTCAGCATCAGCATTTCTGAAGTAGTCCTCAAGATTTTAGTACACCAAACCCATAAATACAACTTTAAGGAAGGTGAACAAAGACATGCCAAAATGTTAAATTCCTTTTGGAAGCCTTAAGCCATACTTATTATCATCCCAGTGTTCTCAATCAAAACTTAAATTTGGATACTTCTGTATTTACAAGTTGGTGATTATTCCTTGGTCTGCTTTAAGAAACTGCATTCAAATAAAACACAAAATATAATGAAGCAGGGCAGAAGGATAGAATGTCACTTTGACAGCAGTGTTAAAGGCAGTCATCTACTTAGGCAAAACCAAAAGAAGGCAGGGCTTACCCAGCACTGTCTTAAGCAAGACA
This sequence comes from Bombina bombina, assembly GCF_027579735.1. Taxonomy (NCBI): domain Eukaryota; kingdom Metazoa; phylum Chordata; class Amphibia; order Anura; family Bombinatoridae; genus Bombina; species Bombina bombina. Next base: position 453,125,009 of record NC_069504.1, on the reverse strand, counting down.
ACATCACTGCTAGGTGGAAATTGACTTTGGAGATGGTGGAATGTTGGATCAGCAGAGGGGTAGCCTCCATGCAATGTTTTTTTTTGTCATTTCATTTTGTTTGGGAGCCCATTAGGCAGAGATGAGTGGAGCATTATTGGTCAGTTAGTGGCAATCCTAAAGCCTTTTAGGTATATCACAGAGAACACTTTCAGTCTTTGTCAAGTCATAGCCTTGTTCAGTCATCTCTTGAAGAAGGTGGATAGCTTCATCAAAAATTGTGAAATGGTTCCTAATAGATTACTAAGTAGTACAGTAGCGGCACTTGTCAGGAGGCTAAAGAAGTAGATGAAAGATTGTATGTGGAGCATCCCAAGAAAACTTTTTTCAGTAAAAGATTGACAATACAATTAAAGGAAGTAACTGAATGTATGTACATTTTATTGTTTCTGACAGAGTTGTATTTAGTTGTTACTAAGAAAATAAAATAATATTTTGCAGACTTAGAACTATTTAATGAAATCATAAAAGATAAATGCAAATTTAGTGAGCAGTGGAGATCTTTGGGGGCATGTAATCAAACTACATACTGATCATAGGCACTTAACAACTTTACTAACTAATTACAAACAGACCGTGTCAAGCAGGAACTGTATTACTAGATGGTCAGCTAGACTATTCTTTTTCATATATGAGTACAGTCCAGGAAATTAAAATGTGACAGCTGATTGCCTATCTTGCTTGTCTTTGCTGTCACTGGATGTTCAACTGGAGATGTTCAACTGGAGGATAATGTAGAAGTTGTTTTACGTCTTAAAAGCACTATCACTGCAGTAACACAAGAACAAATTTAAGTTGCCTGTTTAACATGTGCCATTCAAAAACATTTTGGGAATTTCCATTGAAGAAATGGCCCAGAATTAATGTTCTAATGGACTTGATTCAGCATTGCTGCTTTATTGGGTAATTAACTTATCTTACAAAATGATTTCACTACAAGGCACTCACTGATTACTTGTGCCAAAATAATTAGATGCCTTGTTCACTATACACTAATAGTGAAGGTGGCAACTGGCAAAATCAGTAGTGGTTCACGCTGATGCACTAGCTCTACAACTGAAGATGATGGTGGTGATGGAGAGAATTAAAGCAGGTAGAGACTGATGGCCTAAAACCCATAGTGCACAGCCTCTGTAGTGGAATCATCTCCTTCACTATCTCCCCAAGCTCAAAAGCAACTTCATCCTGGTCCAGAGTAAAAGGAAGCTATAGAAGGCATACTGGGAGTCAAAATATTAATCTTCATCGGCCAAACTAGAAACTGGGGAAATCTGCTCAATAATTCCCTCTTCTTCATGACTGCTTTGCACAATTGTAACATCTACTACTCTAGTACTCTTGTAATGTCTGTCCTGCTGCTGCTGTTGCTGCTGGGAGACAACCTTCTTATTCTGATAAACTTACCAGGCTGGTGGTACTGGGCTAAACACTGGTACAGGTGGTTTTTGAAGTAAAATAAAAACTTGAAGTTTATATAGAGGATTCTTGGTAATGTCAGACATTTTCCCAATCATACTACTAGGCTTGGAGTCAAATAATGTCAATTTAGCACCTACACCTTCAGTTCCCCTCATTGTCTTCTTTACTTTCGTGGGTGAATTTAGATAACCCTTACTGCTACTGATGCTGCTTCTACTGGTTCTCGTACCAGTAGGCCCTGCATATCTCCTACCCCTAGAAGTCATGGAATAGCCTGCTATAGCAGATGCTATAGATGATCCTGCTGCTGCCACTACTCATCTAGTTATTTAAGCTAGAGCAGCAGATAATGGCCTTGAAAATTATATTTGACTCTTTAAAGCAGGGGCAACAATTCTTGTTCCACTTCTGCTCATTAGACAGTATAAACAGACATGGATTCTGCACTGGTAGTGACGGTGTTGGTGGCAACAGCTGGAAACGTAGTATACTCTGAATGACTTAACAATTTTAAGACATAATAATAACATTATATTTTATTAGCTACTATGATACATGTAAATATAGGAACATAGAGAGGCGCCTGTGTGTATCAGTAATAAACAGAGTCGAATAAGAAAAAAAGACCCCTTTGCCAGGGTACTCACATTCTTAGGAGCACTCAGACAGTGCTATTAGGTGCAGGCTGGGTATTTATACAGCAACACAGCTTACTGTTTTGCCGAATACAGACACTCAGGGATGCAGAGGCCAAGGATACCAGAAACCCAGGAATCACAGGAACAAACAATTGCTGAGTTTTCAAAAGCTTAATACCTCCAATGGAAGCGATTGGTGTAAAACAAGCAGTGGAGGTTCTAGGCTAAAAAGTTTATCAACCAATTTATTAAAAAATCAATAAAAAACACATTAAGAACAGGAACCAGATAGGCAGGGAATAGTGACAGACCCCCTTAATAAAATGCTATGCGTTTCTCAGCGCTTCAAACGCTGTTTCATCAGGCATACAAATGAGGCTATAGTTATCCTTTAAATACACATGCTTTACCAATCAGAGAAAACACCTGGGCACCTCCCTCACAGAGGAGTGGTCCCATCAAATGAACCCTTTGTTTGGAGCACATATTTTCATCCATAGTGATAAATTGAATCCTTCTGCTATATGCACACTAGGCAATGTCATACATGATGTATAGAGTATTATCTTAAATACCCCTTATATTCAAATGTGATTAAATATCACAAAGTGTAATTAATGTGATTATAAACTAAATTATATTGTAGTAGAAAAGATATATGTCAGTATGTGTCGTTATTAAAAGGGAAATATTTTTTTAAAAGGGAAATATGTTTTAATAATGACACATACTGACATAAATTTTTTCTACTACAATATAATTTAGTTTATAATCACATTAGTTACACTTTGTGATCTTTAATCAAATTTGAATATAAGGGGTATTTAAGATAATACTCTATACATCATGTATGACATTGCCCTATGTGCATATAGCAGAAGGATTCAATTTATCACTATGGATGAAAATATGTGCTCCAAACAAAGGGTTAATTTAATGGGACCATTCCTCTGTGAGGGAGGTGCCCAGGTGTTTTCTCTGATTGGTAAAGCATGTGTATTTAAAGGCTAACTATAGCCTCATTTATATGCCTGATGAAATAGCATTTGAAGTGCTAAGAAACGCATAGCATTTTATTAGGGGGGTCTGTCACTATACCCTGCCTATTTGGTTCCTGTTCTTAATATGTTTTTTTTATTGATTTTTTAATAAATTGGTTGATGAACTTTTTAACCTGGAACCTCCACTGTTTGCTTTACACCAATCGCTTCCATTGGAAGTATTAAGCTGTTGAAAACTTAGCAATTGTTTGTTCCTGTGATTCCTGGGCTCCTGGTATCCTGGGCCTCTACATCCCTGAGTGTCTGTAGTCGGTAGAACAATAAGCTGGGTTGCTGTATAAATACCCAGCCTGCACCTAATAGCACTGTCTGAGTGCTCCTAAGAAATGTGAGTAACCTGGCACAGGGTTCTTTTTTTCTTATTCGACTCTGCTTATTACTGACACACACAGGCGCCTCTCTATGTTCCTATCTTTGCTCTAGATCACTTGCTACTAAGAGTGCTGCATCATCTGGAGTTTTGGATACATCCCCTCATTGGAGGAAAAGATTGAGACAACCACTATATGCTCCAGACATCATTTGTGTTGGGACTTTTTTCAATAGAAACCTGTCAAGGTTTGCATATACAAAGTATTATATATTTAGGGGGCTCATACCCTTATTCTGAAAAAGCTTTTCTTTTATTTATATGTTTCAATAATATCACTCAACATTATTCTTAATATTCCTTTAAATTGTAAATATACTTATATATTTTTACCAATCTTAACTAGTATATTTATACTTTAGATAGCGCCCTCTATTGGAAGTGCTTTTAAGCTCTTCTGTGTAATTATGATACATGTAATACTGATTGGACACTAGTAACAGTAAAGGCAAACGACATGCACTGTGTGCAATATAGCCAGCCACTGAGCTTGATAACCTTGCCGGAAACAGAAGTTATGAAGCAGCGGTCTAAAGACCACTTCTCCATAACTTGTCTGACTACTCTGAGGCAGCATACAGACATCGCCAGGAATCATCCTGATCGATTACGATCGGGTTGATTGACACCCCCTGCTAGCGGCTGATTGGCCGCAAATCTGCAGGGGGCAATGATAAATGCGGAGAGCGTATGCTGTCGGCATTTATCGATGTGGAGCAGACATGATCCGCAATATCAGATCATGTCCACTCGCACATTAATAAATAGACCCCAGAGGGTTAAATTAAAAAAAATTCCCTCAACAAAAGCACGAGACCTACCAGTTCCAGCAGTGCCCACGCTGCAATATAAATGTGCCAGTGTTATGTACTTAGAGCAACAACAAAAAAACCAACAGATTCTACACACAAAAGGTGTAAATTAAAAGTTAGTTCCAGCTATGCCCCCCATAGATTTAGCATGAGCTCTTTAACACTTAAATAGTAAAGAAAAGTTATAAATCCCTGGTCCTCAGAGTGGAAGAAAAATAATGCAGTATTAGCAGTTAGAATGCACTGCAAATAAAATCTGATTCTGCACACACAGGCTTTTTGTTTTAAAAGAAAAATACTTACTTATACCCTTATCACATTTCCTTTAAGACCATTTTATTTCAGTTATCAATCTTGTTCTCTGTGTACTCAGTCATTTTTTTTATTTTACATAAAAATAATTTACCATAAAAATAGTCACAGATCCATCTAAAGGGGACATTTGTGACAGTTCATTTTATAACTTCTTATAATACTTAAAAGAGAGTTAGGCCAAATATACTTTGTAAACTGATATACATTGTAAACCAATTTAGCTGGTGTAAAGTGTTACCATTTTCTATTTTATTGTAGTATTAAAAGCAATGTTTTTTTCAATATTTACATTTATTGATTTAAAATTGTTGTTTTCCGGTTTGGAACAATCTACATTGGAAATCAAGAAGAAGACTATCGCCTAGATTTAGAGTTTTGTCGGTAAAGACCTGCATAGCTAACGCTGCTTTTTTTCCCAGCGCACCCTTAAGACAACGCTGGTATTTAGAGTTGTCTGAGTGGCTGCGTTAGGCTCAGAAAAGGGAGCGTTGAGCATAATTTACCTTCCCTTCAACTCTCAATACCAGCGTTGCCTACGGTAGCGGTAAGCTGGAAAAACGTGCTTGTGCATGATATCCCCATAGGATACAATGGGGCTGAGCTGGCTGAATATAAAAACTAACACCTGCAAAAAAGCAGCGTTCAGCTCCTAGCGCAGCCCCATTGTTTCCTTTGGGGAAACACTCTCTAAGTCTGCACCTAACACCCTAACATGAACCCTGAGTGTAAACACCCCTAACCTTACACTTATTAACCCCTAATCTGCCGCCCCCGCTATCGCTGACACCTGCATTATATTATTAACCCCTAATCTGCCGCTCCGGACACCGCCACAATCTACATTATCCCTATGAACCTCTAATCTGCTGCCCCTAACATCGGCAACACCTATATTATATTTATTACCCCCTAATCTGCCCCCCCCCAACGCCGCCGCTACCTTACCTACACTTATTAACCCCTAATCTGCCAACCGGACCTCGCCGCCACTATAATAAATGTATTAACCCCTAAACCGCCGCTCCCCCTCCTCGCAAACACTATAATAAATTTTATTAACCCCTAATCTGCCCTCCCTAACATCGCCACCATCTACCTACAATTATTAAACCCTAATCTCCCGCCCGCAATGTCGACGCTACTATAATAAAGTTATTAATCCCTAAACCGAAGTCTAACCCTAACCCCCCCTAACTTAAATATAATTTAAATTAAACAAAATAATATTCCTATAATTAAATAAATTATTCCTATTTAAAACTAAATACTTACCTATAAAATAAACCCTAGTATAGCTACAATATAACTACTAATTACATTAGTTGTTCCATTGTTCCAATCAGTCAATAGAATGCGAGCTCAATACGATTGGCTGATTGCATCAGCCAATTGGATTGAACTTCAATCTGATTGGCTGATTGGATCAGCCAATCAGATTTTTCCTACCTTAATTCCGATTGGCTTTTTACCGCCCTCTGGTATTTAGAGTCAGCCAGGAAAGGGTCTACCGCTCACTTCCTTTCCGCGACTCCAGGCTACCGCAGATCCCCTTACGTCAATTGCGTATCCTATGTTTTCTATGGGATTTGCCTAACGATGGTATTTGGAGTCTTGGAAGAACTGAGCGGTAGACCCTCTACTGAAAAGATTCCAGCCGCAAAAAAAAGTCAGTAGTTAAGAGCTTTATGGGCTAACGCCGGAATATAAAGCTCCTAACTGCTGTGCTATAAAGTACACTAGCACCCATAAACTACCTATGTACCCCTAAACCGAGCCCCCCCCCCCACATCGCCACCCTCTAATAACATTTTTTAACCCCTAATCTGCCGACCGGACACCGCCGCCACCTACATTATGCATATGAACCCCTAATCTTCTGCCCCTAACATCGCTGACACCTATATTATATTTATTACCCCCTAATCTGCCCCCTCCAATGTCACCGCTACCTTACCTACACTTATTAACCCCTAATCTGCTGACCGGACCTCGCCGCCACTATAATAAATGTATTAACCCCTAAACCGCCGCACTCCCGCCTCGCTAACACTATAATAAATATTATTAACCCCTAATCTGCCCTCCCTAACATCGCCGCCACCTACCTACAATTATTAACCCCTAATCTCCCGCCGGCAACGTCGACGCTACTATAATAAAGTTATTAACCCCTAAACCGAATTCTAACCCTAACCCCCCCAACTTAAATATAATTTAAATTAAACTAAATAATATTCCTATAATTTAATAAATTATTCCTATTTAAAACTAAATACTTGTAGCTATTTTAGGATTTATATTTATTTTACAGGCAACTTTGTATTTATTTTAACTAGGTACAATAGCTATTAAATAGTTAATAACTATTTAATAGCTACCTAGTTAAAATAAGTACAAAATTACCTGTAAAATAAATCCTAACCTAAGTTACAAATAAACCTAACACTACACTATCATTAAATTAATTAAATAAATTAACTACAATTAGCTAAACTAAAATACAATTAAATAAACTATTCTATAATACAAAAAAACCCCACTAAATTACAAAAAAAAAAATTACAAGAAGTTTAAACTAATTACACCTAATCTAAGCCCCCTAATAAAATAAAAAATCCCCTCAAAATAAAAAAATGCCCTACCCTATTTTAATTACAAAAGTAATCAGCTCTTTTACCAGCCCTTAAAAGGGCTTTTTGTGGGGCATTGCCCCAAAGTAATCAGCTCTTTTACCTGTAAAAAAAATACAACCCCCCCAACATTAAAACCCACCACCCACATACCCCTACTCTAACCCACCCCTTAACGCTGCTTTTGACGGCTAACGCCAAACTCTAAATCTAGCCATATGGGTTTCTATTAGAAGGACTTTTTGTTAAACTGGATTTTTAGCAGTACTGTAACTGTAAAACGTGAAACCGATCCATTTCAATATTTTATTTGCAAAGCTAATGAGCCTACTACTTCTAAACAGAATGGTGCATACGTAAATGGGAGTTAAATAATGTAGGTGCAAGCACTGTACAATGTACTATCATGAACCTGATTGCACTTTGTGTTCAAGAAGGTGACATCTTGTTTGAAAGCCCATTCAGCAAGGCTTGTTTCCTATTAAGCAAATGTTCACTAAGGTGCAATCTCGCTTGAACATCTTTTTTGCAGATACAATATTTCAATGGAACCTTCTGGCTGATTGTGATTAACCCCTAGGTGTTTTAACACTATAAAGGGTAAGCAATATTTTTCAACAAAAGATACTAAAATAATTAAAATTGCATGCTGTGTCTGAAGCATAAAAGTTTAATTTTGACTTTCAGCATTTTAACCATTGCAGGGTAAAATATATACATACAAAATACATTTCTCACCCCTTGAAAAGCTTCTGGAGTAATCTTCATTGCTGTTGCCATTAGTGATGTCCCGAACTGTTCGCCCGCGAACGGTTCACAGCGAACATAGCTTGTTCGCGTTCGCGTTTGTGGGCGAACACATGTTCGATCCGCCCCTATGTGTCATCATTGTGGAAACTTTGACCCTTTATGTCACAGCCGCCTGACACATTAGAGCCAATCAACATCAGACACTCCCTCACAGACCCTCCCAGCTACTCGGAATCCGCCATTTTAGACTCATAAAGACCTTGCTTTCTTAATGAGAGGACGTGTTGTGTTTTTGCTCCTGACATTAATAGGAAAAACATAGCTAGGCTAGTGTATTTACAGTCCAGAAGGACTCCACTCATCTTTGCTGCAAGCACAGCACCCCAAAAGCCCTTTTTAGGGCTATATTTCGTGCCGTTTTTTTTTTTTTTTCGTTTTTTTTTTTTATTAGCATTTGCTTAGCTTTCAGCTGTGTGTTTAAGGCTCACAGCATATGCTGTGACTACTGCCACCACTGATATCTCCCTAACAACATTAGTTTAAATTTAACTAACCAAAAAATTTAATTATTTTTCTAGTGTAATTTTTTTTCATTTTCTATCAGGCCAGTGTCACACAGCATATACTCTGGTTAATTGCTCTGTGCCAGCCAGCAGCCACCAGTGTTAATATCCGTTTATAACATTAATTTAAATTAAAAAAACAAACAAACAATATTTTGCTAGTGTAATCTAATTACATTTACTATCAGGCCTGTGTCTGTCAGGCTCACTCAGCATTAATATACCTCATTTTTTTCAGTCTTTTGGTTAATTGGTCTGTGCCAGGCAGCCACCCAGCACTCATATCTATTCTTCTTCACCTTAATTTTAATATAAAAAAAAAAAGTTTAAATTTGTTTGCTAGCGTATTCTAATATAATTTTCTATCCGGCCTGTGTGTTTTGCTGACATACAGAGCATACTGTGTTTACTTGCTGCCCTCCCTAGTCTATGAGCCACGACTCATATGTGTTTAACCTTTTTTTAATCCCCCCCCCCAAAAAAAAATAATTTCAATCATTTTTCTAGTGTAATCTAATAGTATTTTCTATCAGGCGTGTGTGTATCCGACTTACAGAGCCTACTGTTTTTAATAGCTGCCCTTCCAAGGCTATCAGCCACGACTCATATGTATGTGCTTAACATTTTTCTTAAAATTTCCAAAAAAAAGTCTTTAAATCATTATGCTAGTGTAATCTAATTGTATTTTCTATCAGTCCTGTGTCTAACTGTCTATCTGACTTACACAGCATACTGTTGTTAATTGCTGCCCTACGTAGCAGCCAGCCAGTGCAACCACTCATAGAGTCATATGTGCATTGCACTTCTTAACATAATTTTAATATTAAAATCTAAAATTTTAAAATATTTTTCTAGTGTAATCTAACTTAATTTTCTATCAGGCCTGTGTTTTTGTCACTTACACAGCATACTGTGTTAAATTGCTGCCCTACCTACCATCCACGACTCATATCTGCCAGCCTGTGTGCCAGGCCCAACTAGCCAATTAGTGGCACCAATCACAATGCTTGTAACAGTAATTAAAAAAAAAAATCATAATTTTTTGGACTGCAAATATTCAGTCTCCTAGTGCCATTGAATTGCATTTACCTCCTGCCTGCCACTGCCAGCCTTTTGTGCCAGGCCGTCTAGCCAACTATTTACTATATATTATAATCATAATTGTTGTCACAGACAGTATAGTTACTAATTAAAATTAAAAAAATTGTTATTGTTGATCTTAATCCTCAGTTTGCTCGTGCCCTAGAATTGCACTTTTCTACTGCCTTCCAAGCCTGTGTGCCAGGCCTACTTGTAAAATATTTACACCAATCATATTTGTTGTGACAGTATTCTTAAAAATTAAAAATTAAAATTGTTGGTAATAGTTGTGCCATTGAATAGCACTTTCCTGCTGCCTTGCAGCCTGATGTGAGCCAGGCCCACCTAGCCAATTGTTGCCAGCAATCATATTTCTTTTAACAGTATTGCAAAAATTGTCAATCATCACTGTTTTGACTGTCAGTAATCAGTCTCCTAGTGTCCTTGAATTGCATCTACCTCCTGCCTGCCAGCCTTTGTGCCAGGCCGTCTTGCCAACTATTTACACCAATCCTAATGTTTGGTCACAGTATAGTTACTAATTAAAATTAAAAAATTCTTGATTGTTGATGATCTTAATCCTCAGTTTGCTCGTGCCCTAGAATTGCACTTTTCTACTGCCTTCCAAGCCTGTGTGCCAGGCCTACTTGAAAAATATTTACACCAATCATATTTGTTGTGACAGTATTCTTAGTAATTAAAAATTAAAAATTTTGTTAATAGTTGTTGTGAATCCTCAGTTTGCTGGTGCCAGTGAATAGTACTTTCCTCCTGCCTTGCAGCCTGCTGTGAGCCAGGCCCACCTAGCCAATTGTTGCCAGCAATCATATTTCTTTTAACAGTATTGCAAAAATTGTCAATCATCACTGTTTTGACTGTCAGTAATCAGTCTCCTAGTGTCCTTGAATTGCATCTACCTCCTGCCTGCCAGCCTTTTGTGCCAGGCCGTCTTGCCAACTATTTACACCAATCCTAATTTTTTGTCACAGTATAGTTACTAATTAAAATTAAAAAAATCTTGATTGTTGATGATCTTAATCCTCAATTTGCTCGTGCCCTAGAATTGCACTTTTCTACAGCCTTCCAAGCCTGTGTGCCAGGCCTACTTAAAAAATATTTACACCAATCATATTTGTTGTGACAGTATTCTAATAATTAAAAATTAAAAATTTTGTTAATAGTTGTTGTGAATCCTCAGTTTGCTGGTGCCAGTGAATAGTACTTTCCTCCTGCCTTGCAGCCTGCTGTGTGTCCGACCCACCTAGCCAATTATTGCCAGCAATCATATTTCTTTTAACAGTATTTCAAAAATTGTCAATCATCACTGTTTTGACTGTCAGTAATCAGTCTCCTAGTGTCCTTGAATTGCATTTACCACCTGCCTGCCAGCCTTTTGTGCCAGGCCATCTTGCCAACTATTTACACCAATCATAATTGTTGTCACAGTATAGTTACTAATTAAAATTAAAAAATTCTTGATTGTTGATGATCTTAATCCTCAGTTTGCTCGTGCCCTAGAATTGCACTTTTCTACTGCCTTCCAAGCTTGTGTGCCAGGCCTACTTGAAAAATATTTACACCAATCATATTTGTTGTGACAGTATTCTTAGTAATTAAAAATTAAATTTTTTGTTAATAGTTGTTGTGAATCCTCAGTTTGCTGGTGCCAGTGAATAGCACTTTCCTCCTGCCTTGCAGCCTTCTGTGTGCCCGGCCCACCTAGCCAATTATTGCCAGCAATCATATTTCTTTTAACAGTATTGCAAAAATTGTCAATCATCACTGTTTTGACTGTCAGTAATCAGTCTCCTAGTGTACTTGAATTGCATTTACCTCCTGCCTGCCAGCCTTTTGTGCCAGGCCGTCTTGCCAACTATTTACACCAATCATAATTGTTGTCACAGTATAGTTACTAATTAAAATTAAAAAATTCTTGATTGTTGATGATCTTAATCCTCAGTTTGCTCGTGCCCTAGAATTGCACTTTTCTACAGCCTTCCAAGCCTGTGTGCCAGGCCTACTTAAAAAATATTTACACCAATCATATTTGTTGTGACAGTATTCTAATAATTAAAAATTAAAATTTTTGGTAATAGTTGTTGTGAATCCTCAGTTTGCTGGTGCCATTGAATAGCACTTTCCACCTGCCTTGCAGCCTGCTGTGAGCCAGGCCCACCTAGCCAATTGTTGCCAGCAATCATATTTCTGTTAACAGTATTGCAAAAATTGTCAATCATCACTGTTTTGACTGTCAGTAATCAGTCTCCTAGTGTCCTTGAATTGCATCTACCTCCTGCCTGCCAGCCTTTTGTGACAGGCCGTCTTGCCAACTATTTACACCAATCCTAATTTTTGGTCACAGTATAGTTACTAATTAAAATTAAAAAATTCTTGATTGTTGATGATCTTAATCCTCAGTTTGCTCGTGCCCTAGAATTGCACTTTTCTACAGCCTTCCAAGCCTGTGTGAAAGGCCTACTTAAAAAATATTTACACCAATCATAGTTGTTGTGACAGAATTCTTAATAATTAAAAATTAAAATTGTTGTTAATAGTTGTTGTGAATCCTTAGTTTGCTGGTGCCAGTGAATAGCACTTTCCTCCTGCCTTGCAGTCTGCTGTGTGCCCGGCCCACCTAGCCAATTATTGCCAGCAATCATATTTCTTTTAACAGTATTGCAAAAATTGTCAATCATCACTGTTTTGACTGTCAGTAATCAGTCTCCTAGTGTCCTTGAATTGCATTTACCTCCTGCCTGCCAGCCTTTTGTGCCAGGCCGTCTTGCCAACTATTTACACCAATCATAATTGTTGTCACAGTATAGTTACTAATTAAAATTAAAAAATTCTTGATTGTTGATGATCTTAATCCTCAGTTTGCTCGTGCCCTAGAATTGCACTTTTATACTGCCTTCCAAGCTTGTGTGCCAGGCCTACATGAAAAATATTTACACCAATCATTTTTGTTGTGACAGTATTCTTAGTAATTCAAAATTAAAATTTTTGTTAATAGTTGTGAATCCTCAGTTTGCTGGTGCCAGTGAATAGCACTTTCCTCCTGCCTTGCAGCCTGCTGTGTGCCCGGCCCACCTAGCCAATTATTGCCAGCAATCATATTTCTTTTAACAGTATTGCAAACATTGTCAATCATCACTGTTTTGACTGTCAGTAATCAGTCTCCTAGTGTCCTTGAATTGCATTTACCTCCTGCCTGCCAGCCTTTTATGCCAGGCCGTCTTGCCAACTATTTAAACCAATCTTAATTGTTGTCACGGTATAGTTACTAATTAAAATTAAAAAATTCTTGATTGTTGATGATCTTAATCCTCAGTTTGCTCGTGCCCTAGAATTGCACTTTTCTACAGCCTTCCAAGCCTGTGTGCCAGGCCTACTTAAAAAATATTTACACCAATCATATTTGTTGTGACAGTATTCTAATAATTAAAAATTAAAATTTTTGGTAATAGTTGTTGTGAATCCTCAGTTTGCTGGTGCCATTGAATAGCACTTTCCTCCTGCCTTGCAGCCTGCTGTGAGCCAGGCCCACCTAGCCAATTGTTGCCATCAATCATATTTCTGTTAACAGTATTGCAAAAATTGTCAATCATCACTGTTTTGACTGTCAGTAATCAGTCTCCTAGTGTCCTTGAATTGCATCTACCTCCTGCCTGCCAGCCTTTTGTGCCAGGCTGTCTTGCCAACTAAAGGGAGTGCAGAATTATTAGGCAAATGAGTATTTTGACCACATCATCCTCTTTATGCATGTTGTCTTACTCCAAGCTGTATAGGCTCGAAAGCCTACTACCAATTAAGCATATTAGGTGATGTGCATCTCTGTAATGAGAAGGGTTGTGGTCTAATGACATCAACACCCTATATCAGGTGTGCATATTTATTAGGCAACTTCCTTTCCTTTGGCAAAATGGGTCAAAAGAAGGACTTGACAGGCTCAGAAAAGTAAAAAATAGTGAGATATCTTGCAGATGGATGCAGCACTCTTAAAATTGCAAAGCTTCTGAAGCGTGATCATCGAACAATCAAGCGTTTCATTCAAAATAGTCAACAGGGTCGCAAGAAGCGTGTGGAAAAACTAAGGCGCAAAATAACTGCCCATGAACTGAGAAAAGTCAAGCGTGCAGCTGCCAAGATGCCACTTGCCACCAGTTTGGCCATATTTCAGAGCTGCAACATCACTGGAGTGCCCAAAAGCACAAGGTGTGCAATACTCAGAGACATGGCCAAGGTAAGAAAGGCTGAAAGATGACCACCACTGAACAAGACACACAAGCTGAAACGTCAAGACTGGGCCAAGAAATATCTCAAGACTGATTTTTCTAAGGTTTTATGGATTGATGAAATGAGAGTGAGTCTTGATGGGCCAGATGGATGGGCCTGTGGCTGGATTGGTAAAGGGCAAAGAGCTCCAGTCCGACTCAGACGCCAGCAAGGTGGAGGTGGAGTACTGGCTTAGGCTGGTATCATCAAAGATGAGCTTGTGGGGCCTTTTTGGGTTGAGGATGGAGTCAAGCTCAACTCCCAGTCCTACTGCCAGTTTCTGGATTACACCTTCTTCAAGCAGTGGTACAGGAAGAAGTCTGCATCCTTCAAGAAAAACATGATTTTCATGCAGGACAATGCTCCATCACACGCGTCCAAGTACTCCACAGCGTGGCTGGCAAGAAAGGGTATAAAAGAAGAAAATCTAATGACATGTCCTCCTTGTTCACCTGATCTGAACCCCATTGAGAACCTGTGGTCCATCATCAAATGTGAGATTTACAAGGAGGGAAAACAGTACACCTCTCTGAACAGTGTCTGGGAGGCTGTGGTTGCTGCTGCATGCAATGTTGATGGTGAACAGATCAAAACACTGACAGAATCCAAGGATGGTAGGCTTTTGAGTGTCCTTGCAAAGAAAGGTGGCTATATTGGTCACTGATTTGTTTTTGTTTTGTTTTTGAATGTCAGAAATGTATATTTGTGAATGTTGAGATGTTATATTGGTTTCACTGGTAAAAATAAATAATTGAAATGGGTATATATTTGTTTTTTGTTAAGTTGCCTTATAATTATGCACAGTAATAGTCACCTGCACACACAGATATCCCCCTAAAATAGCTATAACTAAAAACAAACTAAAAACTACTTCCAAAACTATTCAGCTTTGATATTAATGAGTTTTTTGGGTTCATTGAGAACATGGTTGTTGTTCAATAATAAAATTAATCCTCAAAAATACAACTTGCCTAATAATTCTGCACTCCCTGTATTTACACCAATCATAATTTTTGGTCACAGTATAGTTACTAATTAAAATTAAAAAATTCTTGATTGTTGATGATCTTAAACCTCAGTTTGCTCGTGCCCTAGAATTGCAGTTTCTACTGCCTTCCAAGCCTGTGTGCCAGGCCTACTTGAAAAATATTTACACCAATCATAGTTGTTGTGACAGTATTCTTAACAATTAAAAATTAAAATTGTTCGTAATAGTTGTTGAGAATCCTCAGTTTGCTGGTGCCATTGTATAGCACTGTCCTACTGCCTTGCAGCCTGCTGTGAGCCAGGCCCACATAGCCAATTGTTGCCAGCAATCATATTTCTTTTAACAGTATTGCAAAAATTGTCAATCATCACTGTTTTGACTGTCAGTAATCAGTCTCCTAGTGTCCTTGAATTGCATCTACCTCCTGCCTGCCAGCCTTTTGTGCCAGGCCGTCTTGCCAACTATTTACACCAATCCTAATTTTTTGTCACAGTATAGTTACTAATTAAAATTAAAAAAATCTTGATTGTTGATGATCTTAATCCTCAGTTTGCTCGTGCCCTAGAATTGCACTTTTCTACAGCCTTCCAAGCCTGTGTGCCAGGCCTACTTAAAAAATATTTACACCAATCATATTTGTTGTGACAGTATTCTAATAATTAAAAATTAAAATTTTTGGTAATAGTTGTTGTGAATCCTCAGTTTGCTGGTGCCATTGAATAGCACTTTCCTCCTGCCTTGCAGCCTGCTGTGAGCCAGGCCCACCTAGCCAATTGTTGCCAGCAATCATATTTCTGTTAACAGTATTGAAAAAATTGTCAATCATCACTGTTTTAACTGTCAGTAATCAGTCTCCTAGTGTCCTTGAATTGCATCTACCTCCTGCCTGCCAGCCTTTTGTGCCAGGCCATCTTGCCAACTATTTACACCAATCATAATTTTTGGTCACAGTATAGTTACTAATTAAAATTAAAAATTCTTGATTGTTGATGATCTTAATCCTCAGTTTGCTCGTGCCCTAGAATTGCACTTTTCTACAGCCTTCCAAGCCTGTGTGCCAGGCCTACTTGAAAAATATTTACACCAATCATATTTGTTGTGACAGTATTCTTAGGCCTAGATTTGGAGCCAATCAGAATTCCATCAGCCAATCAGAATATTCCTACCTTAATTCCGATTGGCTGATAGAATCCTATCCTCTTGGATGACGTCCCTCAAAGGAACCGTCATTCTTCAGTTGGACGTCGCCGGATGAAGATGGGTCCGCGGTGGAGGTCTTCAGGATGGAGCCGGTCCTCATCGGATGAAGATAGAAGATGCCGCTTGGAAGATGATGGTTGCCGGTCCGGATCTACTCTTCTTCCCGGATAGGATGAAGACTTTGGAGCCTCTTCTGGACCTCTTCAGCCACCGGATGATGGATCGCCAGCCCCCGCTTGGGTTGGATGAAGATTTTGGAGCCAGGACCGATCGGTGATACCCGGTGAGGTGAAGACAAGGTAGGATGATCTTCAGGGGCTTAGTGTTAGGTTTATTTAAGGGGGGTTTGGGTTAGATTAGGGGTATGTGGGTGGTGGGTTGTAATGTTGGGGGGGGTATTGTATGTTTTTTTTTACAGGCAAAAGAGCTGAACTTCTTGGAGCATGCCCTGCAAAGGGCCCTTTTCAGGGCTGGTAAGGTAAAAGAGCTTTGAACTTTAGTAATTTAGAATAGGGTAGGGCATTTTTTATTTTGGGGGTCTTTGTTATTTTATTAGGGGGCTTAGAGTAGGTGTAATTAGTTTAAAATTGTTGTAATATTTTTCTTATGTTTGTAAATATTTTTTTATTTTTTGTACTTTAGTTAGTTTATTTCATGTAGTTATTTGTAGGTATTGTATTTAATTAATGTATTGATAGTGTAGTGTTAGGTTTAATTGTAGGTAATTGAAGGTATTTTATTTAATTAATTTAATGATAGTATAGTGTTAGGTTTAATTGTAACTTAGGTTAGGATTTATTTTACAGGTAATTTTGTAATTATTTTAACTATTTTAGCTATTAAATAGTTCTTAACTATTTAATAGCTATTGTACCTGGTTAAAATAAATACAAAGTTACCTGTAAAATAAATATTAATCCTAAAATAGCTATAATATAATTATAATTTATATTGTAGCTATATTAGGATTTATTTTACAGGTAAGTATTTAGCTTTAAATAGGAATAATTTATTTAATAAGAGTTAATTAATTTCGTTAGATTTAAATTATATTTAAGTTAGGGGGGTGTTAGTGTTAGGGTTAGACTTAGCTTTAGGGGTTAATACATTTATTAGAATAGCGGTGAGCTCTGGTCGGCAGATTAGGGGTTAATAATTGAAGTTAGGTGTCGGCGATGTTAGGGAGGGCAGATTAGGGGTTAATACTATTTATTATAGGGTTAGTGAGGCGGATTAGGGGTTAATAACTTTATTATGATAGCGGTGCGGTCCGTTCGGCAGATTAGGGGTTAATAAGTGTAGGCAGGTGGAGGCGACGTTGTGGGGGGCAGATTAGGGGTTAATAAATATAATATAGGGGTCAGCGGTGTTAGGGGCAGCAGATTAGGGGTACATAAGGATAATGTAAGTAGCGGCGGTTTACGGAGAGGCAGATTAGGGGTTAAAAATAATATGCAGGGGTCAGCGATAGCGGAGGCGGCAGATTAGGGGTTAATAAGTGTAAGGCTAGGGGTGTTTAGACTCGGGGTACATGTTAGGGTGTTAGGTGCAGATGTAGGAAGTGTTTCCCCTTAGCAAACAATTGGGCTGCGTTAGGAGCTGAACGCGGCTTTTTTGCAGGTGTTAGGTTTTTTTTCAGCTCAAACAGCCCCATTGTTTCCTATGGGGGAATCGTGCACGAGCACGTTTTTGAGGCTGGCCGCGTCCATAAGCAACTCTGGTATCGATAGTTGAAGCTGCGTTAAATATGCTCTACGCTCCTTTTTTGGAGCCTAACGCAGCCTTTATGTGGACTCTCAATACCAGAGTTATTTTTATGGTGCGGCCAGAAAAAAGCCCGCATTAGCTACACGGGTCCTTACCGACAAAACTCTAAATCTAGCCGTTAGTAATTAAAAATTTAAATTTTTGTTAATAGTTGTTGTGAATCCTCAGT
This sequence comes from Bombina bombina, assembly GCF_027579735.1. Classification (NCBI taxonomy): domain Eukaryota; kingdom Metazoa; phylum Chordata; class Amphibia; order Anura; family Bombinatoridae; genus Bombina; species Bombina bombina. Next base: position 453,106,933 of record NC_069504.1, on the reverse strand, counting down.
TTGCTGGTGCCAGTGAATAGCACTTTCCTCCTGCCTTGCAGCCTGCTGTGTGCCCGGCCCACCTAGCCAATTATTGCCAGCAATCATATTTCTTTTAACAGTATTGCAAAAATTGTCAATCATCACTGTTTTGACTGTCAGTAATCAGTCTCCTAGTGTCCTTGAATTGCATTTACATCCTGCCTGCCAGCCTTTTGTGCCAGGCCATCTTGCCAACTATTTACACCAATCATAATTGTTGTCTACAGTATAGTTACTAATTAAAATGAAAAAAAATTTGATTGTTTATCTTAATCCTCAGTTTGCTCGTGCCATTGAATTGCACTTTTCTACTGCCTGCCAGCCTGTGTGCCAGGCCCAACTATCCAATTAGTGCAGGCAATCATATTTCTTTTAACAGTATTGCAAAATTTGTCAATCATCACTGTTTTGACTGTCAATCTGCAGTCTACTAGTGCCCTTGAATTGCATTTTCCTCCTGCCTGCCTGCCTGTGTGCCAGTCCCAACTAGCCAATTAGTGCCACCACTCATATTTATTGTAACAGGATTGGAATTTTTGTTAATCATAACTGTTTTTACTGTGATTCTTCAGTCTCCTAGTGCCATTGAATTGCAGTTTCCTTTCTCCCAGCGCCAGACAGGCCCATTTGCCAACTAGTGCCAAACAATCATATTTGTTGCCACAGTACTTGTAATATTTTAAAAAATTAACAATTTGTGATTTTTAAAACATCTGTCTTTTTTGTTGTTGTCAGTCTCACAGCGCATACTGTGCCCACTTTCACAGTGCCACCACTCAATTGGTGTAATAGTATTGTTAGTGTCCATTTAAAAAAAAATGACAGGCATAGGCAGGCCACCCCGCAGGTTCCGTGGTCGTGGTGCTGTGATTCCTTTAGACCCTACAAATATGCACATTGTTCAGATGCTGGGTGCCAGGGGGGATGAAAAAACTTCTTAGGAGGACCTAGTTGAATGGTTAACACAGGACACCCAATCTTCTTCAGCTTCCACTGCTAGTCCTCCTAACCTTGACGCACCATCTAAGTCTAGCTGTGCTTTGGGCAGGTCTCAAGTGACCAGTGCCACTCCCCCGCCTGTTGCCACCACCAACACTAGCACCACAGCCACTTCACTTGATCTGTCACAGGAGTTATTGACACATCATTTGGAAGAAATGAGTGATACGCAACCATCATTGACAGAGGATGTAGATAATAGTGATCAGTCTCAGTCAGGCAGCATTACCGACATGGAGGTACGGTGTAATGATGATGATGATGATGTTGTACCCGCTGCTGCTTCCTTTCTTGATGTTTCAGATACAAGTGAAGCGGTTGATGATGATGTGTCGGTGGATGTCACGTGGGTGCCTGCTAGAAGAGAAGAAGAAGAGGGGGAAAGTTCAGATGGGGAGACAGAGAGGAGGAGGAGGAGGAGACGATTTGGAAGCACGGGGAGGTCGTATCAAGGAGGTAGTGGCACAGTCAGACAGCATGCATCGTCACCAGGGATCAGCCAGACAGCACGCCGACGCCCATCAACGCATGCTGTTGCCACCACCAGAATGCCGTCATCGCAGAGCTCAGCAGTGTGGCATTTTTTGTGTGTGTCTGCCTCTGACAACAGTGATGCCATTTGCAACCTGTGCCAAAAGAAACTGAGTCGTGGGAAGTCCAACAGCCACCTAGGTACAACTGCTTTGCGAAGGCACATGGTCTCCCATTACAAAGGCCGATGGGAAGAACACATGAGTAGAAGCAGCACACAAAGTGAAAGCCGCCCTCCTCCTCCTGCTCCAGCATCTTCAGCCACGTCAACCAGTGCTGTCCTCTCAACCATCCTCCACTCAGTCTCTCTTACGTAGCAGTTCCTGGTCATCTGCCCACAGTCAGGTGTCTGTCAAGGACATGTTTGAGCGTAAGAAGCCAATTTCTCAAAGTCACCCCCTTGCCTGGTGTCTGACAGCTGGCTTGTCTGAACTCTTAGCCCGCCAGCTTTTACCATACAAGCTGGTGGAGTCTGATGCTTTCAAAAAATTTGTATCTATTGGGACACTGCAGTGGAAGGTACCTGGCAGAAATTTCTTTTCACAAAAGGCAATCCCAAACCTGTACTCTGTTGTGAGAAAGGAAGTTATGGCATGTCTGGCACACAGCGTTGGGCCAAGAGTCCATATGACCACAGATAGCTGGTCTGCAAAGCATGGTCAGGGCAGGTATATCACCTACACTGCGCATTGGGTAAACCTGCTGACTTCTGACAAGCATGGAATGCTTGGCTCTGCAGAAGAGTTGGTGACACCGCCACGACTTGCAGGCAGGCCTGCTGCTACCTCCTCTACTCCTCCTACTCCATCCTCTTCCATAACCTCTACCTCGTCTGAGTCCTCTTCAACTTCTGCGTCTTGCTCCACATCTATGGCACCCCCCCAGCTCCCCAGGTACTATGCTACATCCCGGGTACGGCAGTGTCAAGCCGTCTTGGGGTTGACTTGCCTGAAAGCGGAGAGTCACACCGCACCAGCACTCCTGACTGCCCTGAACGCACAGGTGGATCAGTGGCTGACTCCGCACCAACTGGATATTGGCAAGGTTGTTTCTGACAATGGAAGTAATTTGGTGGCGGCATTGAAATTGGGCAAGTTGACACATGTGCCGTGCATGGCACATGTGTGTAATTTAATTGTACAACGATTTGTCCATAAGTACCCAGGCTTACAGGACGTCCTGAAGCAGGCCAGGAAGGTGTGTGGCCATTTCAGATGTTCCTACACGGCCATGGCGCACTTGTCCGATATCAAGCGTCGAAACAACCTGCCAGTGAGGCGCTTGATTTGCGACAGCCCAACACGGTGGAATTCAACACTCCTAATGTTTGACCGCCTGCTCCAACAAGAAAAAGCTGTTAATGAGTATTTGTATGACCAGGGTGCTAGGCCAGCCTCTGGGGAGCTGGGGATATTTTTTCCAAATTACTGGACGCTCATGTGCAATGCCTGTAGGCTCATGCATCCTTTTGAGGAGGTGACAAACCTTGTCAGTCGCACCGAAGGCACCATCAGCGACATCATACCATTTGTTTTCTTCCTGGAGCGTGCCCTGAGAAGAGTGCTGGATCAGGCAGTAGATGAGCGTGAAGAGGAAGCGGGAGAGTTGTGGTGTCCATCACCCCCGCAAACAGCCGAATCAGCATCGCTTGCTGGACCTGCGACAACGCAGGAAGAGGATTGTGAGGAAGAGGAGTCAGAGGAGGAATGTGGCTTTGAGGAGGAGGAGGAGGAGGAAGACCGAGCACAACAGTCATCCCAGGGTGCTCGTTGTTGTCACCTCTCTGGTACCCGTGGTGTTGTACGTGGCTGGGGGGAAGAAGATACCATCAGTGAGATCAGTGAGGAGGAGGAACGCGACATGATTAGCTCAGCATCCAACCTTGTTCAAATGGGTTCTTTCATGCTGTCGTGCCTATTGAGGGACCCTCGTATAAAAAAGCTGAAGGAGAACAACCTGTACTGGGTGTCCACGCTCCTCGACCCCCGGTATAAGCATAAAGTGCCTGAAATGTTACCAAATTCCCGCAAGTCGGAAAGGATGGAGCATTTTCATAATAAATTAAAAACAATGCTTTACACAGCGTATAAGGGTGATGTCACAGCACCACGGGAATGTAACAGGGGAAGAGATGAAATTAATCCTCCTCCTCCCACGACCACGGCAGCAAGGACCAGATGCTTTCCTGACGTCTTGCTGATGGAGGACATGCGTACCTTTTTAACTCCCATGCACCATCAGAGCCTTTCGGGATCCAGCCTTAGAGAAAGACTCAACCGACAGGTAGCAGACTACCTAGCTTTAACTGCGGATCTCAACACTCTCAGGAGCAATGGGCCCCTTGACTACTGGGTGTGCAGGCTGGACTTGTGGCCTGAGCTATCCCAATTTGCAATGGAACTTCTGGCCTGCCCCGCTTCAAGGGACTGACATTGGGCGATACATTTGAATAAAAAAGGCCTGATGATGAGATGAGCTGGCTTGGGCTACAACTGGTACACAGGCTGGCTTTTTTTATAAAGCTGGAGGACTTGCTTGACTTATCCGCCAACAACTAGTATTCAAGCCACAAGCTTTTAGGGCACTTTATAAATGTTTTACAAACATTGATTTTCCTGGCCGCTGCTACAGCAGTTGCTACAACAATACCCCAATTTTTCAGTCATTTGTACATTCCGATTTTTTTTGGCCTCTGCTGCAGCTCTGTGGGTACAAAACTCAAATAAAAAAAATAAGGCACATAACACTAGTGATTAAACTGTTACGAATTGTACAACTTAGCACACCACTCATATCTGGTGCACCATTAAATTGAACACAAAATGCCACAAATTTGAAAGAGTAGGACCGACCAAGCATCTTTATCCGTCTCTTGGTTGCTCTAAATTACCTCTGTGTTCCATCTATGCCATACCTGTACTCTATTGTGCAAAAGGGTGGCATATGTGGTGTTTCATGCTGTTGTGGCTGTTGCGGGTCATGGTCCATGGTATAAAAAGGCTGAAGGAGAATGACCTGTAATGGGTGCCCCAGCAAATTTTTTGAAAAATGTTCCTGGTTCCTCTCAATTATCTCTGGGTTTCTAAAATGGATGCCATACCTGTACTCGCTTGTGCAAAAGGATGGCATATGTGGTGGTGTTTCCTGCAGTTGTTTATGTTGAGGGTGCTGGACCCTCTTATAAAAAAGCTGAAGGAGAACGACCTGGAGTGGGAGTCCAAGCATGGTTTTTGGGGCTATTTCACTTTTCAAAACAATTATCTGTGGGTTTCTAAAATCAATGCCGTACCAGTACTCTATTGTTCAAAAGTATGCCATATGTTCTCTTTCCTGCTGGTATTTTGTTTGAGGGTCCTGGACCCTCTTATAAAAATGCCTAAGGAGAAAGAGGTGTACTGGGTGTCCACTCATTTTTTTTTCTATTTCAAATTTGACCAAAATTATCTCTGGGTTTGTAAAATCAATGCCTTTCCTGTACTCTATTGTTCAAAAGGATGCCATACGTCCTCTTTCCTGCTGGTGTTTTTTTTTATTGTCCTGGACCCTCTTATAAAAAGGCCTAAGGAGAAAGAGGTGTACTGGGTGTCCACTCATTTTTTTTTCTTCTATTTAACATTTGACAAAAATGATCTCTGGGTTTTTAAAATCAATGCTGTACCTGTACTCTATTGTTCAAAAGGATGCCATACGTCCTCTTTCCTGCTGGTGTTTTTTTTGAGGGTCCTGGACCCTCTTATAAAAAGGCCTAAGGAGAAATAGGTGTACTGGGTGTCCACTCATTTTTTTTCTATTTAACATTTGACAAAAATGATCTCTGGGTTTGTAAAATTAATGCTGTACCTGTACTCTATTGTTCAAAAGGATGCCATACATCCTCTTTCCTGCTGGTGTTTTTTTTGAGGGTCCAGGATCCTCTTATAAAAAGGCCTAAGGAGAAAGAAGTGCACTGGGTGTCCTTCGAATAATTTTTTTTATTTAAATTTCCATTTGCAAAAAATTATCTCTGGGTTTCTAAAATCAATGCCTTTCCTGTACTCTATTGTTCAAAAGGATGCCATATGTCCTCTTTCCTGCTGGTGTTTTGTTTGAGGGTCCTGGAACCTCTTATAAAAAGGCCTAAGGAGAAAGAAGTGTACTGGGTGTCCATCGAATCATTTTTTGGATTCAAATTTCCATTTTCAACAAATTATCTCTGGGTTTCTAAAATCAATGCCTTTCTTGTAATCTATTTTTCAAAAGGATGCCATATGTCCTCTTTCCTGCTGGTGTTTTGTTTGAGGGTCCTGGACCCTCTTTTAAAAAAGCCTAAGGATAAAGAATTGTACTGGGTGTCCATCGAATCATTTTTTTTAATTCAAATTCCCTCATTTTTTTGATTCAAATTCCCGGTTGCAACAAATTATCTCCGGGTTTCTAAAATCAATGCCTTTCCTATAATCTTTTTTTCAAAAGGATGCCATATGTCCTCTTTCCTTCTGCTGGTTCTGTTGATTGTCCTGGAGCCTCTGCTAAAAAGGCCTAAGGATAAATAAGTGTACTGGGTGTCTATTCAATGTTTTTTTAGATTTCCCGGTTGTAACAAATTATCTCTGTGTTTATAAAATCAATGCCTTTCCTGTAATCTATTTTTCAAAAGGATGCCATATGTCCTCTTTCATGCTGTTGTTTCTCTTGAGGCTCCGGGAGCCTCTTATAAAAAGGCCTGAGGATAAATAAGTGTACTGGGTGTCTAATCAATGTTTTTTTTCTATTTCACGGGTCATATAAATGATCTCTGGGATTCTAAAATCAATGACTTTCCTGTAATCTATTATTCAAAAGGATGACATATCTCCTCTTTCATGCTGTTGTTTCGGTTGAGGCTCCGAGACCCTCTTATTAAAAAGGCCTGAGGAAAAATAAGTGTACTGAGTGTCTAATCAATGTTTTTTTCTATTTCCCGAGTCATATAAATTATCTCTGGGATTCTAAAATCAATGCCTTTCCTGTAATCTATTATTCAAAAGAATGACATATCTCCTCTTTCATGCTGTTGTTTTGGTTGAGGCTCCGGGACCCTCTTATTAAAAAGGCATGAGGATAAATAAGTGTACTGAGTGTCTAATCAATGTTTTTTTCTATTTCCCGAGTCATATAAATTATCTCTGGGATTCTAAAATCAATGCCTTTCCTGTAATCTATTATTCAAAAGGATGACATATCTCCTCTTTCATGCTGTTGTTTCGGTTGAGGCTCCGGGACCCTCTTATTAAAAAGGCATGAGGATAAATAAGTGTACTGGGTGTCTAATCAATGTTTTTTTCTATTTCCTGGGTCATATAAATGATCTCTGGGATTATAAAATAAATGCCTTAACTGTAATCAATTGTTCACAAGGATGCCATATGTCCTCTTTCATGCTGTTGTTTCAGTTGAGGCTCCGGGAGCCTCTTATAAAAAGGCCGAAGGAAAAAGAAGTGTTCTGGGTGTCCAATCAATGTTTTTTTTTATTTCACAGTTGCCAAAAAATTATCTATGGCTTTGTAAAATCTATGCCTTACCTGTCATCTATTGTTCAAAAGGATGCCATATGTCCTCTTTCCTGCTGTTGTTTTTGTTGGGGGTCCGGAACACTATTCTAAAAAGGCAGAAGGAGAACGACCTGTACTGTACTTGGTGTCCAATCAAGGATGGCATATGTGGTGTTTCATTCTGTTGTGGTTGTTGAGGGTCGTGACCGTGGGACAGCTTATAAAACGGCTGAAGGAGAACAACCTGTACAGACTTGCTCCTCTTTTTAGGCAGGCCAGCTCTTTGCATACATGCCCACAGACTCTGTAACGCATGCCTCTTTTAGGGAGAGGTGCAGCCATATTGCAGGGTCAGAACCTCTGCCTGCAACTGTTATACTCGATTTTGCGAAAGGAAGTAACCTTACCATGGTTCCCTGCATGCACGTATTGTTGTTATATTTTTGGTGAGGGTAATCATGATGGCCATGTAGACCACCACCACTGAGAGTCCTGGAAGTAACAGGGATGAGATGAAAGAGCTAAGAATAGTAGAACTTGAAACAACAGAGTTAGCCATGGGTGTTAGTGCAAAACCGCTTGGCTTTTTTTTGGCTTTGGGTGCGGCTATTCATGCAGGCCATATAGAGCTGCCACCATTCGGTGTCGTATCAGCTATTAAACTAATAAGAACAGTACTACCAAAATACAGCCAATAAAGGGCCTTAGGAAGACTGAGCCAAGGTTGGATTATAGTATTTGGTTAGGCTAATCATGATGGCCATGTAGACCACCACCGAGAGTCCTGGAAGTAACAGGGATGATGAGATGAAAGTGCTAAGAATAGTACTACTTGAAACAACAGAGTTAGCCATGGGTGTTAATCCAAGACCGCTTGGATTTATTTTTGTATTGGGTGCGGCTAATCATGCAGGCCATATAGAGCTGCCACCATTCGGTGTTGTATCAGCTATAAAAATAATAAGAACTGTACTATCAAAATACAGCCAATGAAGGGCCTATGAAGACTGAGCAAAGGTTGGATTGTAGTATTTTGTTCGGCTAATCATGATGGCCATGTAGACCACCCGTAACAGGAATGAAAGTGCTAAGAATAGTACTAATTGAAACAACCGAGTTAGCCATGGGTGTTAGTCTAAGACCACTCGGCTTTTTTTTGGGTTTGGGTGCAGCTAATCATGAAGGCCAGATAGACCTGCCACCATTTGGTGTTGTAACAGGTATTAAACTGCAAAGAACAGTACTACTTAACACAACCTACTTACCATGGGTCCCAGAGCATATGTTTGGTTATTATATTTTGTAAGGGTAATCATGCAGGCCATATAGACCTCCACCGATAGGGTGAGTATGAGTAACAGCTATTAAAATGAGAAGGACATTACTAATTAACACAACATAGTTACCATGGGTCACAGACCAAGAGAAGATATCTTATTATTATATTTTGTATGGGTAATCATCCAGGCCGCATAGACCTCACCAAATAGGGGGAGTTACAGAGATTAAAGTGCTAAGAATGGTAGTACTTAAAACACAAACTAGTTAAAATAGGTACCAGACCGCATGTCTTATTATTATATTTTTTCAGGGTAATCAGGCAGGCCATATAGAACACCCCCAATAGGGGGGGGGGGGGACAGGGATTAAAGTGCTAAGAAAAGTACTAATTAACACAAGCTAGTTGGGTCCAAGAAAGCATGTTTAATTATTAGACTTTATTAGGGTAATTATATATCTAACAAATCTATCTATTTCTCTTCTATCGATTCTATCTTACTATCAATCTATGTATATCTATCTATCCTATCTATCAATCTATCTTCTGTCCGGGATGTTTTGAGACAGCCACTTTGGGAATGTTAGTTGATTTAGGCCCATTATGGCTTAAAAGCAGACTCTGCATAAACTATGTAATTTTCCATGGGAGTTTTGCCAGGGATCCCCCTCCAGCATGCGACAGTCCAGGTGTTAGTACCCTTGAAACAACTTTTCCATCACTATTGTGGCCAGAAAGAGTCCTTGTAGGTTTTAAAGTTCACCTGCCTATTGAATTCAAGGTTCGCGACATCACTAGTTGCCATTTAAGGGCAGGATTAAATTAACTCCTACACTGATCAAGTAATCACTATGTAGAATTTAGCAGGGGTGATAAATCAGAGATCTGTTGAATTAAATACAGCTCAGTTGGATCAGTGAAAATATACAATTTTTATAGATAAATTACAAAGAAAATAGTCAAAATTAATAATTAAATTGCACTATTTTTTTTCTATGCTTAATTTTACAGGAAAACTATTTTTTTGAGTTTGATGCCCCTTTAAGTAAATAGCATAGACACAGACATGTTCATTAAAGAGAAAACAAATTCTCAGTAAAGATTTGGTAACAGATCCTTTGACATTAAAATAGCAAATTATCTCCACATGGTTTCAAATTTCAATTGACACATTTTTTTTCTGCTGAATATCTAAGTAAAATAAGTGACAGCATGTAGCTTTAGGGCTAAGATGTTAAATGAAACCGTGTTCCTAATATGATATTGTCGTGAGATGCAGCAAGCAGAGATGCGGGCAATTAAAGAGCTAGATTCTCTGAGTACAGAATTCTGAGTTCAGTGCTTTAAATGGAAAGTGGATGTAACTGCTGTAACCCCTGAGGAATTTAACCAAGCTGGTTTTCTTTGGTACATGGTGATTATGCAGTCTATTCTAATATTCTTCTCATATTACTTTAAAGAATTCAGCTTTTTTTTACTCATTTTTCTTACAATAAAATTTCCTATTGTTTAAAAATGTACAGCACTGTGTATTTTTATTATATTTTTACATGTATGAATCACATCAATGAACCTTTTCTTTCATTTTGGAATGCCCAACGTACTTCCACACACAAATATATATATATATATATATATATATATATATATATTTATTAACACACAGAAGAGCAGTCTCACTTCAAAGTCAAACTGCCAGGGTGCTAGTGGACAATAAATAGAAGTAACAAAAACTTGCACTCGCTGGTCTTTTTTCTCAAAAAACACACACTTTACTGTAACGTTTCGGAGATAGAGTGTCCCCTTCCTCAGACGTCTGTATATTACTGTGCAAAGTTATGGGCAGGTTTTCTTTAAAAAAGCTGCAAAGTAAGAATGCTTTCAGAAATACAAATACTAATAGTTTATTTTTTAGCAATTAACAAAATGCAAATCTATAATCAATTTTTAGTGTGACCACACTTTGCCTTCAAATTAGCATCTATTCTTCTAGGTGCACTTGCACAAAGACAGGGATTTTGTAGGCATATAGTCATGATTAAACAATTATACCAAACAGGTGTAATGATCATAAATTGAGATATATATATATATATATAGATATATATATAGATATAGATATATAGATATAGCTAGGGTTAGTGCAGTGATTCAGAACCATTCCAGAAAAGCCTGTTTCATGGTGTTTACCACTCATCATTCCAAAACCATGGACATAAATACAGAGTTGGACACCTATTTGTGGCTATAACAGTAGCTAATCTTCTGGAAATGCTTTCCACAAGATTGTTGAGTGTTTCTGTGGGAATTTGTGCCCATTCAGTGAAAAGAGCATTTGTGATGTCAGGCACTGATTTTAGACATGTCCAGCTCACATGGGAAATTACACTCATTGAGATATTTATATAAAATGTATAATTATATGTAGTAGAACAACTTTGCAATATACTTTGTTTGTCCCCTTTTCCTGTAATTTCATTTTAAATATTGTGTGCTTCCCAAATTCCTGTCAAAAGTGGAAGTGCAGACACAGATATATTCCATAGAGTCATTGCTTGCACACTAGTAAGCCAATGTCCCTAATTGTTCTTAGCAGGAAATTAAACCTAAGTTACAACATGGCGGCACCCACTGCTTTATAGGCATTAAAATGTTACCCTTATTTTTTTCAATATTTAAACAACTAATATAATTTAAAAAAAAAAATGTCTGTTATTCTCAGGCTAATCTTTCCTCTGAATAAATCATTCTATCAATGGTTTATTTAATGTTTAATATCCCTTTAAGATGATCCTTCACTGGGACAAAGGGGACTAGCCCAAACCCTGAAAAACAGCCCCAGATCATTATTCCTTAATTACCAAACTTTATAATAGGCACTATGCATTCTGGTTGGTAGTGTTCTCCTGGCACCTACTACACCCAGATTCATGCACCAGATTGCCAGATAGTGAAGCGCGATTAATCACTCCAGAAAACACATTTCAACTGCTCCAGAGTCCAATGGCCGAGTGTTTTAAACTACTCCTGCCTATGTTTGGCAATGAGCATGTTGATATGAGGTTTGTGTACATGGACTATGGAAATCCATTGTTTACATTTATTTTTACATACTACATGCTTCAGCACTGGGCAGCACTGCTCTGTGAGTTTGTGTGACCTATTACTTTGTGGATGGGCTGCCCATTAATAGCATTAAAAGAGTTGACCATATCTAGTAGAGCAGAAATTCACAAACTGACTTGTGGCAAATTTGGAATCCTATGAGAGTGCCCAGTTTAAAATCACTGAGATCAACAGTACAACCCATTGTACTGCTAATGTTTATTATATAACAAATAGCCACAAGGGGTGCTCTATTGCACTAATGTAATATAAAAGTATAATATAAAAATAAAACACTGAACCTTTTATGAAATAAGTCCTTGAATGACAAATTACCAAAATTAGTAACACACTGTAAGCAATACTACTTGTAATACAAGAACATTTTAAATGAATATACAGTCTATGAAGGCAGCAACTTTTCACATTGTCTGGAATTCAACTGGATTCAATTTTGAAATATAATAAACAAAAGTGTATCCCATAACCAATGATTCTTGTAACATGCACAGCAGCGTGGATGTCCTGTAATTGTGTATGCCCCGTGCACATGTAAAGTAAGGTTGTGCATCACAAAGGGACGTTTTAGTATCCACACCCTTAGTGCACCAAACAAAGTGAAAGCCTCTCAGTTTTGGAAGCTGCAGTGACAAAAGCAGAAGCGGGAGTATGTGTCTGGCTCCTGAGGTGACAGGAGTTTCTGTACCTTGTAACAGGTAAGTTTCTGAGGAGTGGGGACACTCACGTAACCAGTGAAATGCTCTTCCAATTCCTTCAGAAAAGTTTTTTAAATACAATTGAAGCATTGCAGTATGTAAAAGCAAAAAACAAACAAACAGTTAATGTCACAATATATTGGCCATACAGTCTATTGGAATGACAAAGTAAAAGATCTGCTTTCATCTACAAATTGTGATATTGATACTACTCTTATTATTCCATTCATTGAAAGTGTGTGTAATCACTTGGCCAACAGATTTCCTGATGATGAGTTAAGAGAGTGGAAAGCCTTTGACCCTCTTGCAATGGCAAACACAACCAATTTTGAATTTGGAGAAGAGACTATTAAATTAATTATTAAAATATACTCTGTTGCATGGGGGAACTTCCAAGCGGTGGCTGTGACTGTCCCAGCTTTGTTTAATGCTCTAGCTTTACTTAATTAGCGGTCTAAATTCCTTCTAGTGAAAAAACATCCTATATATTTTGGACCAGCTGAAGACACTGTGTCTGATTATTCTCAAATTGTGCAGAATGAAGCCAGCATCAAGGCTCTGGAGCTATTTCTGAGATTGAGGACTCCCACTGACCCTCCAGTAGAGTACCTTTGGGTCTTTGCCATATCTCAACACCGAGGAAGTGTTGTACATTACCGATAGGTCAGCAGTCACATTTGGACTGTATTTATTTCACTTACCCACTGTAATGTCCCATTAAGTAATGTCCCTTTAAGTAATGTTCCTTTTAGTAAACTCCGCCTATCTACCCTTTATAGCCTCATTTCCTGTTTGGTTCTTTGCTTGATTATTTTGTTTAAGCAGAGTATCTGAATTGTACCCTGCCTAGTGTCTCATATTCAAGTCAAATTTAACCCTCTAATAACTTGTACTTTTGTATTGGAGTTATTGGAACTCTTTTTGTTGAATTTACTAGTATTCACCTGAGCTCAACTTATTTTCTTATTTTTTCACCTTTGATTGACTGCATCCTGATAATTAGCTGTGCTGCTCCTGTGTCTCTCTGCTGCAGTATCTGTTCCATGCTGCTGTAATCATTGCAGCCTCAGTTACCTGGATTGCCGGATCTACTTGCAGCACGTATCACTCCGCCTGCTTTCTTCCATTGCCAGTCACTACATGCTGTGTAAAACTATCACAGCTCATCTGAAGTTTGCTTACCTTCTGCCAGAACCTACCTGCTCTACTTACCGGAGTCTAGCTACATCATCTCAGGGGAAGCAAGTATTCATCATCCAAATATCACCGGATAAGCAAGTATACTAACTGTGCTAATTACTTGTATATAGACTTGCCTTTAACAGCTGCAACTTACTAAGCCATGCTTGCTTGTTACTTACTTCGGATCACTGCTCTCATTGGAATTGCAACCTTTAGTGTTCCTCATTTACTAAGTTCTTATTTTGTTTGCTAATATATATATATAGGTATATATAGGTATATACAGGTATAATCCCTCGTTGTAGTTTAGCCTCCAACCCATCTCTCCTTGTTTTTTTATTACTTTATTAGGCCGATATCTATCCAACGGTATTTGAAATACCATATTAAAATCCCCTCCTACTATGAGGTTTCCTTCATAACATTCCAGTAGTTTAATTTGTAGATCAGTCCAAAACCTTGGAGAATACTCATTAGAACCATAGGCCTAGATTTGGAGTTCGGCGGTAGAAGGGCTGTTAACGCTCCGCGGGCTTTTTTCTGGCCGCACCATAAATTTAACTCTGGTATCGAGAGTTCAAACAAATGCTGCGTTAGGCTCCAAAAAAGGAGCGTAGAGCATTTTTACCGCAAATGCAACTCTCGATACCAGAGTTGCTTACGGACGCGGCCAGCCTCAAAAATGTGCTCGTGCACGATATCCCCATAGGAAACAATGGGGCTGTTTGAGCTGAAAAAAAACCTAACACCTGCAAAAAAGCAGCGTTCAGCTCCTAACGCAGCCCCATTGTTTCCTATGGGGAAACACTTCCTACGTCTGCACCTAACACTCTAACATGTAACCCGAGTCTAAACACCCCTAACCTTACACTTATTAACCCCTAATCTGCCGCCCCCGCTATCGCTGACCCCTGCATATTATTTTTAACCCCTAATCTGCCGCTCCGTAAACCGCCGCAACCTACGTTATCCCTATGTACCCCTAATCTGCTGCCCTAACATCGCCGACCCCTATATTATATTTATTAACCCCTAATCTGCCCCCCACAACGTCGCCGACACCTGCCTACACTTATTAACCCCTAATCTGCCGAGCGGACCTGAGCGCTACTATAATAAAGTTATTAACCCCTAATCCGCCTCACTAACCCTATCATAAATAGTATTAACCCCTAATCTGCCCTCCCTAACATCGCCGACACCTAACTTCAATTATTAACCCCTAATCTGACGAGCGGAGCTCACCGCTACTATAATAAATGGATTAACCCCTAAAGCTAAGTCTAACCCTAACTCTAACACCCCCCTAAGTTAAATATAATTTAAATCTAACGAAATTAATTAACTCTTATTAAATAAATTATTCCTATTTAAAGCTAAATACTTACCTGTAAAATAAATCCTAATATAGCTACAATATAAATTATAATTATATTATAGCTATTTTAGGATTTATATTTATTTTACAGGCAACTTGGTAATTATTTTAACCAGGTACAATAGCTATTTAATAGTTACCTAGTTAAAATAATAACAAATTTACCTGTAAAATAAATCCTAACCTAAGATATAATTAAACCTAACACTACCCTATCAATAAATTAATTAAATAAACTACCTACAATTATCTACAATTAACCTAACACTACACTATCAATAAATTAATTAAACACAATTGCTACAAATAAATACAATTACATAAACTAGCTAAAGTACAAAAAATAAAAAAGAACTAAGTTACAAAAAATAAAAAAATATTTACAAACATAAGAAAAATATTACAACAATTTTAAACTAATTACACCTACTCTAAGCCCCCTTATAAAATAACAAAGACCCCCCAAAATAAAAAAATTCCCTACCCTATTCTAAATTAAAAAAGGTAAAAGCTTTTTTACCTTACCAGCCCTGAACAGGGCCCTTTGCGGGGCATGCCCCAAGAATTTCAGCTCTTTTGCCTGTAAAAAAAAACATACAATACCCCCCCCCCCAACATTACAACCCACCACCCACATACCCCTAATCTAACCCAAACCCCCCTTAAATAAACCTAACACTAAGCCCCTGAAGATCTTCCTACCTTGTCTTCACCATCCAGGTTCACCGATCCGTCCTGAAGAGCTCCTCCGATGTCCTGATCCAAGCCCAAGCGGGGGGCTGAAGAGGTCCATGATCCGGTCAAAGTCTTCATCCAAGCGGGGCAGAAGAGGATCTTCCATCCGATTGAAGTCTTCATCCAAGCAGCATCCATCCGGAGCGA
Source organism: Bombina bombina (assembly GCF_027579735.1). Lineage (NCBI taxonomy): Eukaryota > Metazoa > Chordata > Amphibia > Anura > Bombinatoridae > Bombina > Bombina bombina. The sequence continues at coordinate 453,091,330 of NC_069504.1, read as the reverse complement.
AGCGGCAGGATCCTGAAGACCTCCAGCGCGGAACATCCATCCGGCCCGACGACTGAACGACGAATGACTGTTCCTTTAAGGGACGTCATCCAAGATGGCGTCCCTCGAATTCCCATTGGCTGATAGGATTCTATCAGCCAATCGGAATTAAGGTAGGAATTTTCTGATTGGCTGATGGAATCAGCCAATCAGAATCAAGTTCAATCCGATTGGCTGATCCAATCAGCCAATCAGATTGAGCTCGCATTCTATTGGCTGTTCCGATCAGCCAATAGAATGCGAGCTCAATCTGATTGGCTGATCGGATCAGCCAATCGGATTGAACTTGATTCTGATTGGCTGATTCCATCAGCCAATCAGAAAATTCCTACCTTAATTCCGATTGGCTGATAGAATCCTATCCTATCAGCCAATCGGAATTCGAGGGACGCCATCTTGGATTACGTCCCTTAAAGGAACAGTCATTCATCGTTCAGTCGTCGGGCCGGATGGATGTTCCGCGCTGGAGGTCTTCAGGATCCTGCCGCTTCGCTCAGGATGGATGCTGCTTGGATGAAGACTTCAATCGGATGGAAGATCCTCTTCTGCTCCGCTTGGATGAAGACTTTGACCGGATCATGGACCTCTTCAGCCCCCCGCTTGGGCTTGGATCAGGACATCGGAGGAGCTCTTCAGGACGGATCGGTGAACCTGGATGGTGAAGACAAGGTAGGAAGATCTTCAGGGGCTTAGTGTTAGGTTTATTTAAGGGGGGTTTGGGTTAGATTAGGGGTATGTGGGTGGTGGGTTGTAATGTTGGGGGGGGTATTGTATGTTTTTTTTTACAGGCAAAAGAGCTGAAATTCTTGGGGCATGCCCCGCAAAGGGCCCTGTTCAGGGCTGGTAAGGTAAAAGAGCTTTTACCTTTTTTAATTTAGAATAGGGTAGGGAATTTTTTATTTTGGGGGGCTTTGTTATTTTATTAGGGGGCTTAGAGTAGGTGTAATTAGTTTAAAATTGTTGTAATATTTTTCTTATGTTTGTAAATATTTTTTTATTTTTTGTAACTTAGTTCTTTTTTATTTTTTGTACTTTAGCTAGTTTATTTAATTGTATTTAATTGTAGCAATTGTGTTTAATTAATTTATTGATAGTGTAGTGTTAGGTTAATTGTAGGTAATTGTAGGTAGTTTATTTAATTAATTTATTGATAGGGTAGTGTTAGGTTTAATTATATCTTAGGTTAGGATTTATTTTACAGGTAAATTTGTTATTATTTTAACTAGGTAACTATTAAATAGCTATTGTACCTGGTTAAAATAATTACCAAGTTGCCTGTAAAATAAATATAAATCCTAAAATAGCTATAATATAATTATAATTTATATTGTAGCTATATTAGGATTTATTTTACAGGTAAGTATTTAGCTTTAAATAGGAATAATTTATTTAATAAGAGTTAATTTATTTCGTTAGATTTAAATTATATTTAATTTAGGGGGGTGTTAGTGTTAGGGTTAGACTTAGCTTTAGGGGTTAATCCATTTATTATAGTAGCGGTGAACCCTGCTCGTCAGATTAGGGGTTAATAATTGAAGTTAGGTGTCGGCGATGTTAGGGAGGGCAGATTAGGGGTTAATACTATTTATGATAGGGTTAGTGAGGCGGATTAGGGGTTAATAACTTTATTATAGTAGCGCTCAGGTCCGCTCGGCAGATTAGGGGTTAATAAGTGTAGGCAGGTGTCGGCGACGTTGAGGGGGGCAGATTAGGGGTTAATAAATATAATATAGGTGTCGGCGATGTTAGGGAGGGCAGATTAGGGGTTAATACTATTTATGATAGGGTTAGTGAGGCGGATTAGGGGTTAATAACTTTATTATAGTAGCGCTCAGGTCCGCTCGGAAGATTAGGGGTTAATTATTTTAAGTAGCTGGCGGCGACGTTGTGGGGGGCAGGTTAGGGGTTAATAAATGTAATACAGGGGTCGGCGGTGTTAGGGGCAGCAGATTAGGGGTACATAAGTATAACGTAGGTGGCGGTCGGCAGATTAGGGGTTAAAAAATTTTAATCGAGTGGCGGCGATGTGGGGGGAGCTCGGTTTAGGGGTACATAGGTAGTTTATGGGTGTTAGTGTACTTTAGGGTACAGTAGTTAAGAGCTTTATGAACCGGCGTTAGCCCAGAAAGCTCTTAACTCCTGCTATTTTCCTGCGGCTGGAGTTTTGTCGTTAGAGCTCTAACGCTCACTTCAGAAACGACTCTAAATACCGGCGTTAGGAAGATCCCATTGAAAAGATAGGATACACAATTGACGTAAGGGGATCTGCGGTATGGAAAAGTCGCGGCTGAAAAGTGAGCGTTAGACTCTTTAATCACTGACTCCAAATACCAGCGGCCTAGATTTGGAGTTCGGCGGTAGAAGGGCTGTTAACGCTCCGCAGGCTTTTTTCTGGCCGCACCATAAATTTAACTCTGGTATCGAGAGTTCAAACAAATGCTGCGTTAGGCTCCAAAAAAGGAGCGTAGAGCATTTTTACCGCAAATGCAACTCTCGATACCAGAGTTGCTTACGGACGCGGCCAGCCTCAAAAACGTGCTCGTGCACGATATCCCCATAGGAAACAATGGGGCTGTTTGAGCTGAAAAAAAAACCTAACACCTGCAAAAAAGCAGCGTTCAGCTCCTAACGCAGCCCCATTGTTTCCTATGGGGAAACACTTCCTACGTCTGCACCTAACACTCTAACATGTACCCCGAGTCTAAACACCCCTAACCTTACACTTATTAACCCCTAATCTGCCGCCCCCCGCTATCGCTGACCCCTGCATATTATTTTTAACCCCTAATCTGCCGCTCCGTAAACCGCCGCAACCTACGTTATCCCTATGAACCCCTAATCTGCTGCCCCTAACATCGCCGACCCCTATATTATATTTATTAACCCCTAATCTGCCCCCCACAACGTCGCCGACACCTGCCTACACTTATTAACCCCTAATCTGCCGAGCGGACCTGAGCGCTACTATAATAAAGTTATTAACCCCTAATCCGCCTCACTAACCCTATCATAAATAGTATTAACCCCTAATCTGCCCTCCCTAACATCGCCGACACCTAACTTCAATTATTAACCCCTAATCTGACGAGCGGAGCTCACTGCTACTATAATAAATGGATTAACCCCTAAAGCTAAGTCTAACACTAACACCCCCCTAAGTTAAATATAATTTAAATCTAACGAAATAAATTAACTCTTATTAAATAAATTATTCCTATTTAAAGCTAAATACTTACCTGTAAAATACATCCTAATATAGCTACAATATAAATTATAATTATATTATAGCTATTTTAGGATTTATATTTATTTTACAGGCAACTTGGTAATTATTTTAAACAGGTACAATAGCTATTTAATAGTTACCTAGTTAAAATAATAACAAATTTACCTGTAAAATAAATCCTAACCTAAGATATAATTAAACCTAACACTACCCTATCAATAAATTAATTAAATAAACTACCTACAATTACCTACAATTAACCTAACACTACACTATCAATAAATTAATTAAACACAATTGCTACAAATAAATACAATTACATAAACTAGCTAAAGTACAAAAAATAAAAAAGAACTAAGTTACAAAAAATAAAAAAATATTTACAAACATAAGAAAAATATTACAACAATTTTAAACTAATTACACCTACTCTAAGCCCCCTAATAAAATAACAAAAACCCCCAAAGTAAGAAAATGCCCTACCCTATTCTAAATTAAAAAAGGTAAAAGCTCTTTTACCTTACCAGCCCTGAACAGGGCCCTTTGCGGGGCATGCCCCAAGAATTTCAGCTCTTTTGCCTGTAAAAAAAAACATACAATACCCCCCCCAACATTACAACCCACCACCCACATTCCCCTAATCTAACCCAAACCCCCCTTAAATAAACCTAACACTAAGCCCCTGAAGATCTTCCTACCTTGTCTTCACCATCCAGGTTCACCGATCCGTCCTAAAGAGCTCCTCCGATGTCCTGATCCAAGCCCAAGCGGGGGGCTGAAGAGGTCCATGATCCGGTCAAAGTCTTCATCCAAGCGGGGCAGAAGAGGATCTTCCATCCGTTTGAAGTCTTCATCCAAGCAGCATCCATTCCGAGCGAAGCGGCAGGATCCTGAAGACGTCCAGCGCGGAACATCCATCCGGCCCGACGACTGAACGACGAATGACTGTTACTTTAAGGGACGTCATCCAAGATGGCGTCCCTTGATTTCTGATTGGTTGATAGGATTCTATCAGCCAATCGGAATTAAGGTAGGAATTTTCTGATTGGCTGATGGAATCAGCCAATCAGAATCAAGTTCAATCCGATTGGCTGATCCAATCAGCCAATCAGATTGAGCTTGCATTCTATTGGCTGTTCCGATCAGCCAATAGAATGCGAGCTCAATCTGATTGGCTGATCGGATCAGCCAATCGGATTGAACTTGATTCTGATTGGCTGATTCCATCAGCCAATCAGAAAATTCCTACCTTAATTCCGATTGGCTGATAGAATCCTATCAGCCAATCGGAATTCGAGGGACGCCATCTTGGATGACGTCCCTTAAAGGAACAGTCATTCATCGTTCAGTCGTCGGGCCGGATGGATGCTCCGCGCTGGAGGTCTTCAGGATCCTGCCGCTTCGCTCCGGATGGATGCTGCTTGGATGAAGACTTCAATCGGATGGAAGATCCTCTTCTGCCCCGCTTGGATGAAGACTTTGACCGGATCATGGACCTCTTCAGCCCCCCGCTTGGGCTTGGATCAGGACATCGGAGGAGCTCTTCAGGACGGATCGGTGAACCTGGATGGTGAAGACAAGGTAGGAAGATCTTCAGGGGCTTAGTGTTAGGTTTATTTAAGGGGGGTTTGGGTTAGATTAGGGGTATGTGGGTGGTGGGTTGTAATGTTGGGGGGGGGGGTATTGTATGTTTTTTTTTACAGGCAAAAGAGCTGAAATTCTTGGGGCATGCCCCGCAAAGGGCCCTGTTCAGGGCTGGTAAGGTAAAAGAGCTTTTACCTTTTTTAATTTAGAATAGGGTAGGGAATTTTTTATTTTGGGGGGCTTTGTTATTTTATTAGGGGGCTTAGAGTAGGTGTAATTAGTTTAAAATTGTTGTAATATTTTTCTTATGTTTGTAAATATTTTTTTATTTTTTGTAACTTAGTTCTTTTTTATTTTTTGTACTTTAGCTAGTTTATGTAATTGTATTTATTTGTAGCAATTGTATTTAATTAATTTATTGATAGTGTAGTGTTAGGTTAATTGTAGGTAATTGTAGGTAGTTTATTTAATTAATTTATTGATAGGGTAGTGTTAGGTTTAATTATATCTTAGGTTAGGATTTATTTTACAGGTAAATTTGTTATTATTTTAACTAGGTAACTATTTAATAGCTATTGTACCTGGTTAAAATAATTACCAAGTTGCCTGTAAAATAAATATAAATCCTAAAATAGCTATAATATAATTATAATTTATATTGTAGCTATATTAGGATTTATTTTACAGGTAAGTATTTAGCTTTAAATAGGAATAATTTATTTAATAAGAGTTAATTTATTTCGTTAGATTTAAATTATATTTAACTTAGGGGGGTGTTAGAGTTAGGGTTAGACTTAGCTTTAGGGGTTAATCCATTTATTATAGTAGCGGTGAGCTCCGCTCGTCAGATTAGGGGTTAATAATTGAAGTTAGGTGTCGGCGATGTTAGGGAGGGCAGATTAGGGGTTAATACTATTTATGATAGGGTTAGTGAGGCGGATTAGGGGTTAATAACTTTATTATAGTAGCGCTCAGGTCCGCTCGGCAGATTAGGGGTTAATAAGTGTAGGCAGGTGGAGGCGACGTTGAGGGGGGCAGATTAGGGGTTAATAAATATAATATAGGGGTCGGCGGTGTTAGGGGCAGCAGATTAGGGGTACATAGGGATAACGTAGGTGGCGGCGGTTTGCGGTCGGAAGATTAGGGGTTAATTATTTTAAGTAGCTGGCGGCGACGTTGTGGGGGGCAGGTTAGGGGTTAATAAATGTAATACAGGGGTCGGCGGTGTTAGGGGCAGCAGATTAGGGGTACATAAGTATAACGTAGGTGGCGGTCGGCAGATTAGGGGTTAAAAAATTTTAATCGAGTGGCGGCGATGTGGGGGGAGCTCGGTTTAGGGGTACATAGGTAGTATATGGGTGTTAGTGTACTTTAGGGTACAGTAGTTAAGAGCTTTTTGAACCGGCGTTAGCCCAGAAAGCTCTTAACTCCTGCTATTTTCCTGCGGCTGGAGTTTTGTCGTTAGAGCTCTAACGCTCACTTCAGAAACGACTCTAAATACCGGCATTAGGAAGATCCCATTGAAAAGATAGGATACGCAATTGACGTAAGGGGATCTGCGGTATGGAAAAGTCGCGGCTGAAAAGTGAGCGTTAGACCCTTTAATCACTGACTCCAAATACCAGCGGGCGGCCAAAACCAGCGTTAGGAGCCTCTAACGCTGGTTTTCACGGCTAATGCCGAACTCCAAATCTAGGCCAGCGGGCGGCCAAAACCAGCGTTAGGAGCCTCTAACGCTGGTTTTCACGGCTAACGCCAAACTCCAAATCTAGGCCATAAACATTACATAACATAAATTTCTCTTTACCAATTTCTATTTTTAAAATAACGTATTTCTCCTCTGGGTCTAAAACACAGGCTGAGATTGAATATTGAAGATCTTTTTTTAATAAAATAGCAACACCGTTTTTTCTGCTCTTACAGTGAGTTCCTACCACTTTCCACACCCAGCCTCCTTTTAGTTTAAACAGTTCCTCTTCTTTAAGGTGCATCTCCTGAATAAGGCCAGCATCTACCCCCAATTCTTTACAATATTTTATTATGGCTTTCCTTTTCTGAGGGGAGGTGATGCCGCCCATATTCCATGAGATACATCTAAGATGTGTTTTCATATTTACTTATAATTCATACCAATAACTCTAGCAAATAGATGGGGAGGGGGAGAGAAGAGGGAGAGAAAGAAAAAAAAACACACATGAAAAACAAAAAACAGAACTACCAAGACAAACATATCCACAAACATAAACCTGAATTCCCATCATGACAAGCCACTTAGACTTGTTCCTTTAAAACCTTAGCCATTAATGCCTTAGCCTCTTTAAAATTTTACAGCAAGTGAGTTTCAGAACCTATCTGTACTCAAATCCTAGTAGGATATAACATAGAACAGAGTGGGGACATCTCTTTCCTCCTAGTTGTTACTTCAGTACAATAATCTGAAAATTATTTTCTCTTCCATGCTTAATAATTATGGGTCTTGGTGTTTCCATGTGTCTCTTTTCAATAAATGGACCAATATGGTGTGCCCTTTCTATAATAACTGGATAGGCCATCTCTTGTAGTGCCAGTAACGTAGGTAGTGTGTCTTATGAAAATTTAATTAAGTCCTTATAAAATAGTGTTTCTGGGACTCCTATTATTTTGATATTATTTCTACAGGATCTATTTTTCGGTATCATCCACCTTCTGTTGTAACATAGTAAGCCTTTTATCATTAGTTTCCATTCTCTTTTTCAAATTTACAGAATTATCTTCCAAGTCTGAAATGCGCTGTTCAGCCTCTGATAATCTAGAGGCAAATTACCTTACCTCATTGGTCAAAATAGATATGTCAGATTTGATCTGCTCAAATTTAGGAAAAAATATATCAGACATGCTTTTTATCAGTAATTGCTTGTCTATTTGTGTACTTGTTTCGTTTGGGGGTTCTACCAAGGTTTCATTACTGTTCTTATTTTTTTTCTTATTGTTGGAGATCTATTTTTAATTTGAGTAATGTACCTATCCATACAAATGTGTAAAAAGAAAAAAAAAAGAAAATATGTGATAGTGACCCCAGAGGGGGAGAGAAGAAGAAAAAAAAAAAAAGGCAACCTCAGAGAGGATATAGATCTATCCTCAGATATGTGTTCAAGTAAAATGTGAATGTAAGGGCTCAATATCTTATTTCAGGGAGAGTGATAGGGAGTGAGAGGGATAATTAAATTTGTATGGTTTAAACTGGTAAATAACCAGCACCTGAATTAAAACCAGAAAAAAACACCAGATATTTTCAACCAAACAAAATCCTCAAATACCCAACTGGTTTAATATAATTCTGTCTCAATTATCTTCTCCCTTTAAATATGCTGCAATGAACAATTACCGAATTATCTATTTCAGAGGTACAGTTCCCCCTAATGACATCACCTTTTACACATCAGGCTTATTTTAATAGAAATAGCCATCTTTGTATGTCAAGGGTCATATAAATGTAAATCAACCTGTTAGAATCTCATTATTATACAACAGAAATATCTTAACTTACAGGTTCAAAACAGTTCATTTATATCTTTTTGTATATTCTAGACCCAGTTCTTCTATCAGAAAGTGTCCAAACTCTACAACACCTTTAGCGTATCCAATTTTAAACAGTAGAACTATATTAAGTTATAAATTAACATGGATTCATTCAGCTCTTTTTAACTATAAATATTTCTATGCATGCACAGCAGGTATTCTGTAATGAGGGATTACCATCATTTCTATACCAAATGTCATATAAATATGAATCAGCCTGTCAGGATCTCCTTCTATACAGCAGAAATACTGTAACTTACAGATACACAGCAACACATTTCAATCTTTTTGTACTTTCTAGAACAAATTCTCCTTTCGTCATGGGGTGTTAGCGTTCTAGAAGAACTTTTAAATGCCCTATTTTATACAACAGGACTGTTTTAACTTGTATATTAACATAACATCATTTAGCTCTTTTTAATTATAAGTACTACAGGTCTTCTACAATAAGAGATTATCCTCCTATCTATACCAAGAGTCATATAGGTGTAGTTCAACCTATTAAAGTCCTGATTTATACAGCAAGAGTATTTTAACTTGCGGATTTACAATAGTTAATTTATTTGGGTCTTTTTATACTTTCTAGGCCAAATTCTTCTATTGTTATAAGATATCCGGATTCTGGAGTAACTCTTAAATATCTTTGTTGTTTATGTCCTGATACTGGTCAAAACACAAGATTTTTTTGGGGGGCGTGTCCTAACAGCAGCCATGAGGAGTCGCAAAATGGAGAAGCTCTCTCTATAATTTTAGAAAAAAATAGTTATCTTTGTTTTCATCAGCTACAACTACTTATAAACTCTGAAACCAAAAGGGCAGTAACCAAAGAACCCTTTAACATCAAATATAGCCCTGTTCACGCCGACTGACAGAAGCAACTTGTGTCTCCAAAGAGCGACGACTGTGGCCTCACACTTCTTCCACATTCCACCACCCCCCCCCCCCCCGGTTTGCTAGCTACCGGGTAAAGCACTTCCACGCTAGTGAAAATCAAAATCTCTCATTCTAACCTGCCTCCCTCATATGGAGAGGGGTATACATCTACAGATGCAGGGGGCCCTTGAGGAGCTAGAGCGACAGATGCTTCGCAATTTTGAGGATCTACATCGTACTCTGCATGATGCCATGGGGAAGATAGCACACGAGCCAGCCGAAAGGGCTGAAATGATGGCCATCCCTGCACCGCAGGAGAGGCTTAATCTAAACAGGCAATACCTGTCACCAGAGCCCGCACACGACCCAAAGCTTAGCTTGGAAACTAAGGAACAAGCAACCCAGCAGATGGGCCTCCCCACACGAGAGTACACAGACTATACAGACTTTGAGAACGAAGCCAGCCCTCTCTCTCTTACCACAACTAACGATCTGTGGAGTAACAGTGTTTGGGAGAGACCAGAGAACACCCAACATGCAAACATCACTGTGGCCATGTACGATATCAGGGCATCCCCCTGTACTCATGTCTCCCAGGCGGAACAGGACACTGACTCCATTTTAACCGGCTCTTGGGAACATGTAACCGATCTATGGAGTAGCTACATAAACTCAGGGAAGAAACCAGGTCATGTCCACAAGCAGCTGAGTAGCAGGCAGCGATCCTACAGAAAGGGGTTATCACATCCCTGGTCACCAGATACAGCTCCTGATCCTTTCACCAGTAACTGGCCCGTCACGGACGGGACCCCCAGGAGAGGCATAGGTTAACTAATCCTACAAGACTTATTATCCTCAACAAAGATGGGGACATCCCTGTATTATTTCAAGATACATTTCTCCCCCTTGTTTTTATTTTTTCATTTTCTTCACTGTTTTCTGCCTATGTGTCTCTTGGGCCCTGCCTGCCTCTGCGGCCTTATATATTTACATGCCTTTGCTTTATCAGGCCTGACGCATTCAGATTGTTACCCACGTAGACACTTTCTATTTATGTCTTTGTATAATCCCTCATACACTCATAGTTCTAATTATACAAGGACTCTCCTGTCTAGCTCATTATGGGGGCACATGTTGGTGTATAGTAGGGATGGGATGGTATGTTATACTCACAGGATGACCGTTAGATCATAAGGCAGAATAGACCTAGCTGCTGCCATGTTAAATGAGAAATTTAGGAGACAGCTTTAACATAGAACAGGACTCTTGAAATATTATAGTCTTCTGGGTTAATAGGCATATCATTCAGCCTAATCTTTTTATCTGCTTTGGATAAATGTACTTTAGGGTTGGATAAATGTACATTAGGGTTAGGACCTTTTACATTACTTATTCCGGATACACAGTTACTCTATATCTTAAGCTTTTATATTTGTTATCTGTGTCCCTCATCAACACTACCTCTATTTAAGCACCCTGTACTGCGCCTATACTTATTCCTGTATTGTATATATAACGTGTTCTACTCAATGCCAAATGTATATGAATTTTGTTCAGCATACCTACTGGATATCTATATACCTTCCCCACCCCCTATTGGCAATACGCACTATAGACATCCCTCCTCTCCCACCCATCCCTCCATGATCCCTTGTTAACATCTTATTAGCCCTATACTGCTATATTAAGTACCCTCTCCATGTCATAGCATATTCACTACCCCAACTAGAAACCATATCACTTTAAATACTTCCCCTCCCCTTTTTTTTCTCTATGAGTGGCTCTGGACCACTGACCTCCCCTTTCCCCAATACCCCTCAAAAGAAAAAGAGGTCCCATTTATAAACACGAGGTCAATCGCTAAGTGCATTAATTACTGTTCTGACAAAGACTTGTGCCCAGGTCTGTAGAATATGATGATGGTTTTAGCATAATGTTATAACTGAGCTCCTTAGCTATTCAAATTCTAAATTAATGTGCTTTGTGTAGATCCAAATAACAGACATATCTGACTATATTGTTTATCTTCTGGCAACTGTTTGTGCCTATAACTAAGTTGTAACCTTGTTGTTTTCTTCTATTTTGTTTATTATAATTTTTTGAGACCTCAATAAAAATATATTTAAAAAAAAAACAAAAAACACAAGATTTTTTCTTTTTCTCTCCTTTGTCCTTCCCTCTTTCTTCCTCTTCCATTCCTTCTCCCCCTTCTTTTCTCTCTCCTTCTCTCCCTTCCCCTTCTATTTCTATTTTCTCTTTCCTTTCAGTAGGTTGACAAACTATAAATATTTCTGTACACCATTTATTCGGCTTAGAGATAGCTCCTATTAAGGTTTAAGTTCTTAAATCCACCCTTTTTCAGGAGATACGATGAATGAGAAAGGTTTAACAGCCTTCAACATGAACCTTTTCCTATGACGTTTTCCAAAAAGAAAACAAATGGGATTTGTAGAAGTCTTCCATGATATCTAAGTTCTAAATAAAGTTTTTTAGGCAGGCTTTTAACAAAAGTTCTCTCTCTCCCAGTAAGCACTTCAATAATTTACAAGCTGTACCAGTCCCAAATAGTGTAAGCAGACTGCCGCGTCTCTATCTTCTACCCCTGCCGACATCTTCACATGACTTCATATAATAGTGGCCCCTTTACATCAGCTATTTAAAACCTAACCTAATTCCTCCTGCATAGGGTATTGTACTTACAAACCCTTATCCTAGTATTCTTTAAGCTCTGGTCACCCCTATCAATCGCCAGACTTACAGGTCAGACAGGGGGCTTCACCATCACCTTTCCTCAATCCGCTTCAATTCTTTTTACCAGTGGTCACTGTGTGTCTCCAGCTGCCAGTACAAACTGTCGGCTTGCGTAAGGTATATAGCTCCACTGGGCAAGGAGAGTAGTAATGCTTGTGGCTTGTTTGTGCGTGCTACGCTGCACATGTGGACTTCCTTGAGAGAATCTGCATAGTATTGCTCCCTCACTCTCTTAGCGCTGACTGCAACAGTGCCCCTGGTGTACTTTACAACCCTTACGCCTAGGGGGAATCGAGCGAGGGATGGAGACTCAGATGCTGCTGCAGTGAAATTGTGTTGTTCATCTGATCCACCCACCGGAAGTCTGTTTATCCTCGCTATATTACTGTTCTACTGGACTGGTGGGGAGCAAGGCTCTTCTCTGCTAAACTCCCCCCCCCCCCCAATAATTGAGTTGTGTTCCTCTAGGTACAACCCTGATGGAACACTCTAGGGCTCTCGAGACTCCTTTCCTGAAATAATACTTGACTGTCTGATTTACTGCACCTGGTCTATAGGAGACCTTTACCCGACCTAAATAACCTCCCACAAATCCCCCCACCAGTACCCATCCCCCTGGTAAAATGGCACCAATTAGATTAGCCACACTAAATGCCCAGGAGCTAAATTCACCAACATAAAGAACACTCCTGATGCGCTACATACTGACGCACAGGATACATTTACTATTCCTCCAAGAGACGCACTGGGCAGGGGGGTCCCAGATCATCAAGAACTCCCAACACTACCAAATATGTGAGCTAGCATCTAATGCTAAAGGGAAAACAAGAGGAGTAGCTATCCTAATTAGCAAAGACTTAACTTATAAGTTAGAGTATGCTGAAAGAGATGATGAGGGTCGGTTTCTCATAGTTGTCTGCACACTTAAAGGGACATTATACACTCATTTTTCTTTGCATAAATGACTCCTAACCAAGCCCAAACGTTTTATGAGAATACCATCAGATAGCTACTCCAGCTTGCTCCTCTTTGTGTAAAGGGTCTTTTCATATGCAAAAGAAGGGGGGGAGGGTCTTATTTCCCACTTGCAGTGGGCTTTCCAGCTACCTTTTCAACAGAGGTAAACTGAGAGCTTCTAAGTAAGTTTTTAAACAGTTTTATACAGTTTTATACTGGATTTTTTATATCAGTATCTGTGCATCTTATTCTTTATAGTAGTGTCTTTAATGATGTTCTATACACTTTTGTTTTAGCTTACACTCCAAACACTAAACAAATACCCTTTCTACGTAAGCTTTTAACCCGCATTGACCAACTTAAAAGAGGACATTTAATAATTGGAGGGGACTTTAACTTGGTATGGGACCCACTACGTGACAAGCTAGCCACCTTGACGGTGCATATTTCCTCGACTTCCAATGCCTTCCGTAAACTTATGTATCAGCATAATCTATATGATATCTGAAGGTGCTTATCACCTTCAGAAAAAGATTTTATGTACTATTCCAAGGCCCATAATTCTTATTTGCAGATCGACTACCTACTTTGTGACTCGTGGTCATTGGATAGTTTCAGTAACCCTAGCATCAAACCATGCGCCTGGTCAGACCACGACACGGTCTGTCTAGATTTTGCTAAGTTGCAGTCGCTGACTGGTAGGCCCCCTTGAGGGATTCCCGAGCAGTGTCTGTCGGAGATAGAAATCCCTGAAATTTCTAAGATTGCAGAGGAATTCTTGATACACAATGATGTAAGGGACACAGATATTGATATGGTTTGGGTGGCCCTAAAAGCGTATTTTCAAGGACACTTTATAAAAAAGCTAGCAAAATCCCGCAAATTGGGAAGTTATTTACTAGCTAAATTATATGGGGACCTCCGCACGCTCAAGATATTAAAAAAACTAAATCCCCGACCTCTGATGGCCAAACAGATAGGACTTGGGAGGGAGGAAATTGCTAGATGGGAAACTCAGAGGGTACAGGAAAACCTACATAGACTCAAGCAAATGTGTTATTATAAAGGGAACAGAGCGGATAAACTCTTAGCAAATAAGCTCCGTAAGCACACACAGCAGAAGAGGATAGAATTAATCAAAACTCATAGAGGGGTGGTCCACTCACCTAGGGAAGTAGGTGCGGTATTCGCAGACTACTATTCCTCCCTGTACAACATAGAAGATTTAGAGGCAATAGATAGAGCTAGCCCCAGCACCATATGAAAGTTCTTAGAGTGACTTAATCTACCCACCCTGTCCGAGGAGGCCAAATAATAGTTAGAAGAGCAATTCACATTAGAGGAAATAAAAGCTGCTATAGCCAACCTTGTGCCCTGTAAGGCCCCGGGACCAGATGGGTTCCCTGTCACCTTTTACTAAAGCCTTGGTCCAATTATATCTCCTCTCCTACTCAAACTTTTCACGAGGGTAGCTGATAGGGGTTGCTTTATCCCAGAATTCTTAGAAGCAAACATCATTACAATACACAAGGAAGGCAAAAATACATTGCTCTGTTCCAGCTACAGACCTATCTCTCTCATTAATGTAGATGCAAAAATCTATGCCAAAGTTCTAGTGACTAGGCTAGGCAAACACTTTCCGGCACTCATACACTTAGACCAGGTAGGATTTGTCCTCAATAGACAGGGATCAGACAACACCCGTCGCCTTCTAAATATATTTACCAAAGCTGCAGACCTGGGTCTTCCCATGCTCGCCCTGTCACTTGATGCTAAAAAAGCATTTCACAGGGTGAGATGGGAGTACCTGTTTCAGACCGTTTCAGCATTTGGTATAACAGGCTTCTTCAGTGCGGCAATAGGAGCGCTTTATTCAGCCCCTTCAGCAGTTGTGAGGGGCTTAGGTTTCTGTTCACCCAAAATAGTGATAAAAAAACGGAACAAGGCAGGGCTGCCCCCTCTCTCCCCTCCTATTCACCTTAGCACCTAGGGTCAGCTATAAGGAAATGTGCAGATATACAGGGACTCCAGCTACATGATACTGAGCAGAAAATAGCGCTGTTTGCAGATGACCTTATGTTCTTTCTCTCAGAACTCCTAGAGTCCCTTCCTCCATTGATGTCTCTACTGGAGCTGTTTGGTGAAGTCTCCTATTACACGATCAATGTAGATAAAACAGAGGCATACTCCATAAACATTCCACCAGATGAACAAGGAGCTATTCAGCATCTATATTCTTTCAAATGGTCAACTAGAGGAGAGCGCCACCTAGGAATTTTCCTCTCCCATATAAAATCCATAACTATAAGAGAGAACTATGAGATAATTTGGGCTGGGATTAACTCTGAACTTAATTCCAGGAGATACAGAGAGATATCTTGGAAGGAAAGGGTAGCTGCCCTCAAGATAATGATTCTCCCCAAACTTACCTATCTATTCCGATGTATTCTTATTCCGATCTCAACAAACCTGATTCATAAATTTTAATCACTATTCAATTCTTATGCCTGGCATAACAAAAGACCTCGGGTAGCCGCACACATACTTCAAGCACCAACCGAGAGTGGGGTATAGGCCTTTCTAATGTGAAGGCATACTATGAGGCAGCAATTATATCCCATGCAACGGCATGGGGAAGAGACCTCCCTTTAACTAGATGGAGGGACCTGGAGAATGCCTCGTTGCCAGCATATGTCGACTTAGAGGACCTGTTCTGGCTCCCCCCACATTGGCAATCTAAAATACACATTGCTAACGATATATTCCAGGGATGCCAGGGAACCTGGTTCAAACTACAACATAATAAGTTTATTGCCCCTCACCTCTCACAAGTACACTCTATAAGGGGAATGCTGCAGGGACTTCCTGACACTCACCTTAATACATAGGTTCAGACAGACCTTACTTCCCAGAAGGACTTTTACAGCAATAACCAATTACGACTTCATTCAGATATGCTGACTCTACCAATGCTGACTCCCAGATTTCAATTTGACCTACTAAGATTGAGTCTTGGGGCTTCTTAGAGGATAGATTGCAAGACCTCACTCCTTGGGAAACAAGATGGGAGACCAACCTCCAACTGTACAAACCCCTCTCCACACTCTATAAATGCCTAATAGAGGAGCTAATCCCTCCTAAAATGGTGCATATGGAGGCCTGGGAGAGAGACCTACAGTTGACTTACACATTAGAGGACTGGGCCAGCGCGATTAGCCACACTAAAAAAACAACTCATTGCGTTACCCTGTACGAATTATATTTCAAATTTATAACAAGATGGCACTTGGTGCCAGCAAAATTGCAAAAAATCTTCCCCGAGCACTTGCCTATTTGTTGGAGGAAGTGCAGAGAGCTGGGAACCCCCTCCATGTTTGGTGGTCCTGTCCAAAACTGGAAAATTATTGGAGTAGGGTGGAGAAGGCCTGCAAAGACTTAGACCTGCTGGAGGTGTTGGACCCAGCCCTTGCAGCACTGCACCTAGGGATAGACAGACTTCCCAAAACTAAGCAGTGCTTACTTCTATATATCTTCACCTCAACTAAATTGCTTATTGCAAGGAACTGGAAAAAAGACCAACCCCCGAGATGTCAGGGAGTAGTAGACTGTGTAAACTATATTAAAACATGGAAAACTATGTTTTCAGAGAGAGAAGACAAATAAACTACTTTTGCCTCATATGGGAACCTTGGGAATCCCTCTGGGACCGCAGAACATCATAACCCAACAAACCTATCAGACTAGGGTAGCAGTGGGTCCATGGGACTCCCTCTTCCCCGACCTCCTCCCAGTGATCCTCTCCACAGATGACACCCCTTGCACACCCTTCAATCCCCCCCCCCTGAACCAGGTGCAGTGGCGAATAGACGGCCTCACTAAGTTAGTATCTGTAAGCAGAGGAGAGCTTTTGCCCCCCCCCTCTACCAGAGTCCATAATCTTGAGTTGATGTGAAGTCTTAGAATTGACATACCACTGGTCACACCTTTTATGTTTCTTACTGTGAAATAAAATGAATAAGCAAAGGGGAAAAAAACAACAACAAAAAACAGACGGTGACCTGTAAAAATGAGGTGATAAGAGCAGGTAGACTATTTACTTTCTTAAAGTTTCTGTGTTTCTGTATACGACACTATGTACCTGCAAAGAATAATCAAATTGAAATGCATAAGCTGTATTGCATATTTATGACCGCAATAAAAATTATTTGAAAAAAAAGAAAAGAAAGGGAATTCAGCACTCTTTTAGCATTAAACCAATATTTTTTTATTATTTATCATAATATTCCATATAGCTGCATCTCTCAGATACAAGTGGATCTCCACGTGAAGTTAGAACCAATTTTTCAGTATATATAAGTGGATAGGTACCTGTGAGAACCATCAACTTAACACATTACACATAAATACAACATTAAATATGTCCCTTTAAGACCTTATAGCATACTTTAATGGATACATATTAAGCAGTCCTTTGCTCATATTGGGTTGTTAACCTCTATTATTTCAAGCAAGGTAAGTTCATCATCCAGAGATTAGACAAAAATGCATTGGGATTGCCCATCCTGTGTGTTTTGCAAAACAAAGCAATTGCCTTTAAATTGAATTGAGTCAAGCTTCACAGCTCCCTATATATGCTCTATCAAACAGAGCTGTATTGCATATAATGACTATTTGCTCCAACTGAGCTGTTAGGAAGTCTTAATTGCAGGCTAACGAAAGTGCACGCAGCGAAAGTGGTACATGAACACTCTTATAGTCAATTTGCACCTGCTATGCCTTCTCCGTTTACCGGATTAGTAGACCTTGCTAGCGGTTTTAGACCGTCAGTTCCCTCCGAGATATGCCGCTCTCATAGTTAACGATCTCTCTGCTCCTCACACAGGCCAGTTGTTCCAGTGTTCTCTTAAGTTCCCATTAGGTATCTGATGTCACCGCCCTCTGCTCACTGCAACCAGGTGTAGTGTTTCCATAGGTATGAAGTATTATCTGAGGGAGTTTAAGGGAGTTTAAGTAGCAATTCGTAGCCCAATCTAGTTGTCAGCATAAAGGGGCTACCATTCTCGGCTCAATAGGTTGGATGATGCTGTATTTCAATATGCCATCAAACTTGCATGTAAGGTCTCAACAAGCCAACGCCATGCACATTTCACCCCTTTGAATCATCAAGCAGGGGCCTCATCAGGACTGTATTGCTCCTTTCCATATATACGGGCAGTACACACATTTACCACACGGGTGGCTTCCTTTGACTCCTCTATCCTTCCTGAGCCAATCTGACAATGAGGGGCTTCTTGGGAACCTGCTTTTTACAAACCTTTTAGACTAGGAGCTTTTCTCGATATTAAGATGGATGTTCTCCCACGGTTTTCCCAACCTTTTCATCTAACTGCAAAATGTGCCAATTCTTTTTTAAAATATATCTCAGATCTTCCCATTTATTATTATATGTGGTAATAAACCTTATTTCTTGTTGTTTTTCTACAACTTTTTCACCATATAGCAAATCATCATTGCTTGTATTTCTTGCTCGTGTCAGAGCTTTGTTTACACATTTCTTTGAATAACCTCGTGTAAAACCTATCCTTCGTGCTTGTTGCATGCCTTTCAAATTTTGCAGTAGAAGAACTGTTTCTCCTGAGTCTTAGGAACTGGCCTACAGGAATACCCTGTATTAGTTCTGGTGGATGAGAACTAGAAGCCTCCAGAATGCTATTTGTGGCTGTCTGTTTTCTGTAATTTTCAGTCATAATAACTCCTCCCTCTTTCCTGATTCTTATATCTAAGAATGGGAAGTCTGTTAGACTTGTTTCTAAAGTCAGAAAAATATTCCTTTCATTTTTGTTATGGTCAGAGACGAACTTTCTGAGTACTTCTTCTGGGCCATCCCAGAGTACCAGAATATCGTCAACATATCTGACCCACAACATCGAAGGTACTGCTATGTCCCTCATATACATACATTCCCCACGCTCCTAGGTGGAGACAAACATAGGTTGGGGCGCACACCGCACCCATAGCAGTACCTCTGATCTGCCTATATATTTTATTATCAAAAGAAAAAACATTATTCTTAAGAATAAATTTCAATAATTGGATTACAAAGGCAGTATGTTTGTCAAACTTCTTGACCCTGGTGTCTAGAAAGGACCTTATTGCTCTAATGCCTACGTTTTGGGGGATCGAGGAATATAGGCTTTCAACATCTAAGGATGCTAGAATAGTGTTGTCTGAAACTCTTATTTCATCTAACTTTTTTAATGTCTACTATTGAGCTGAGAATGGTAGCTCCTTCATGCTGACAACTAGATTGGGCTATGAATTGCTACTTAAATTACCTCAGATAATATCGCATACCTGTTTGGAAACACTACACCTGGTTGCAGTGAGCAGAAGGTGGTGACTAATGGGAACCAGAAAGAATGCTGGAACAACTGGCCTGTTTGAGGAGCAGGGAGTTTTTTTACCATGAGTGCGACATATCTAGGAGGGAACTGATGGTCTAAAAACCGCTAGCGAGGTCTACTAATCCGGTAAGGGGAGGAGGCATAGCAGGGGCAAATTGACCTTAAGAGCGATCATGTACCGCTGTTGCTGAGTGCACTTTCGTTAGCCTGCAATTAAGACTTCCTAACAGCTCAGTTGGAGCAAATAGTCATTATATGCAATACAGCTCTGTTTGATAGAGCAAATATAGGGAGCTGCAAAACATACAGGATGGACAATCCAAATGCATTTTTGTCTAATCTCTGGATGATGAACTTACCTTGCTTGAAATAATAGAGGTTAACAACCTGATATAAGCAAAGGACTGCTTCATATGTGTCCATTAAAGTATGCTATAAGGTCTTAAAGGGATATATTTAATGTTGTATTTATGTGTAATGTGTTAAGTTTATGGTTCTCACAGGTACCTATCCACTTACATATACTGAAAAATTGGTTCTAACCTCAGATGGAGATCCACTTGTATCTGACAGATGCAGCTATATGGAAAATTATGATAAATAATAAAAAAATATTGGTTTAATGCTAAAAGAGTGCTGAATTCCTTTTCTTTTTGGGAAGAGGTTTAATCATACCTCTTCCACTAATCTCTCTTTCTTAAGTTTAAAAGTTATTTTGAGGGTCTGCACCACCAATCCTTTGAATAAGGTGATAAAGTAATATTTAACCAATTGGTAATGCAAAATATCTTAGGATTACACCCTCTCCCTGTCCCATTTGCTATCTTGAATTTTTATTGAGAGATCTAGGAGGATTGCGCATGCCTCTCACTCTGGGGATAGAAGTGTGGAAAATCTGATTATTAATTAAAGTTGATCATATGCATCTTTCTGGTATAACTTGCATCTTTATGTGAAGTCTGAAATGGCATATGTATTCTCTGAAGCACAGTGGAAGACAGAACTCAAAGAATCACTATCATTAGCCAGTGGTTAAGAAAATGTAGACATAGAAGAACAAAATGTTTTTTCAATTTTTAAATAATATAGAAATAAATTAACTAGACAGATAAAAATAGGAGTTGAAAATTCCAGCTTAACAAACTATCTGCTAGATTACGAGTTTTGTGGTAAGAGCTGCTTGGTACTAACTTGCAAGTTATTGTCACCGCTGACTTACCTACAGCACTGGTATTACAGGCTTACAAAAACCCGGCGTTAGCAGGCAAAAAGTGAGCGTAGAGCAAAATTGAGCTCCATACCGCACTCCAATACCAGCACTGTGGTGAGCTGCGGTAAAATGGTTTTACATGCTCGTGCTTTATTAACCCATAAACTTAACCCTAACCCTAACACCCACTAACATTAATGTAATTAAAATAAATCTAAATAAAACCTACTATTAATAACTAAATAATTACTATTTAAAACTTAATACTTACCTGTAAAATAAACCCTAAGGTAGCAACAATATAACT
Organism: Bombina bombina; assembly: GCF_027579735.1. NCBI lineage: Eukaryota > Metazoa > Chordata > Amphibia > Anura > Bombinatoridae > Bombina > Bombina bombina. The sequence goes on along the minus strand of NC_069504.1, from coordinate 453,070,421 downwards.
AATAGTTAAATTGTAGCTATCTTAGGTTTTATTTTTATTTCACAGGCAATTTTGTATTTATTTTAACTAGGTAGAATAGTTACCAAATAGTTATTAACTAGTTACTAACTACCTAGCTAAAATAAATACAAATTTACCTGTAAAATAAAACCTAACCTGTTTTACACTAACACCTAACCTTACACTACAATTAAATAAATGACATAAATGAAATACAATTAACTAAATTAAAAAAAAACACTAAATTACACACACAAAAAAAGATCAGATATTTAAACTAATTACACCTAATCTAATAGCCCTATCAAAATAAAAAAGCCCCCCCCAAATAAAAAAAAACTCCAAGTCTAAACTAAATTACCAATAGCCCTTAAAAGGGACTTTTGCGGGGCATTGCCCCAAAGAAATCAGCTCTTTTACCTGTAAAAAAAAAAATACAAACAACCCCCAACAGTAAAATCCTAACTAAAAAACCTAGGCTCCCCATTGCCCTGCAAAGGGCATTTGGATGGGCATTGCTCTTAAAAGGGCATTTAACTCTTTTTTCTGCCCAAACACTAATCTAAAAATAAAACCCACAGAATAAACCCTTAAAAAAGCCTAACACTAACCCCTTAAGATCCACTTACAGTTTTTGAAGACCAGAAATCCATCCTCAATGAAGCCGGGAGAAGTCTTCATCCAAGCGGCAAGAAGTCTTCATCCAAGCGGCAAGAAGTCTTTATCCAAACGGCCAGAAGTCTTCATCCAGACAGCATCTTCTATCTTCATCCATCCGGCGCGGAGTGGGTCCATCTTCAAGACATCCGGCGCGGAGAATCCTCTTCAATCAAAGTCTTCTAGAACAATGAATTCTCCTTTAAATGACGTCATCCAAGATGGTGTCCCTTGAATTCTGATTGGCTGATAGAATTCTATCAGCCAATCAGAATTAAAGGTGAAACAATCCTATTGGCTGATGCAATCAGCCAATAGGATTGAGCTCACATTCTATTGGCTGATCCAGTCAGCCAATAGGATTGAGCTTGCATTCTTTTGGCTGATTGGAACAGCCAATAGAATGCAAGCTCAATCCTATTAGCTGATTGGATCAGCCAATAGGATTGAAGCTCATAGTTATAGGGTGTACCTCTCACTTTTTGGCTTCCCAGGCAGATTTGTAATACCGGCGCAAAAGGAAGTTCCATTGAGGTGCCCCTAAACCTACAAGACTTGTAATACCAGCGGTAGTGAAAAAAAGCCTTAACACTGCTTTTTCACTCATACCGCAAAACTCATAATCTAGCCGAATATCAATAATGATATGATACCTAGGGATCTTAGGCTACACTTAGACCCGGGGTCTAACACAAAGGAAGAAGAGGATATAGATACATTATTGGTAAAAGGAATGAAAAACTATCAAAGTGCACTTTGGATTTAATGGGGATGCTAATTAAAAGAAACAATAAAAGGTTAGAGAAACTTAAGGAAGATATAGACAAAACAGTGTTGAATGTAAATAAATTTGAAAATTACCCTAACTTTAGTAAATTAAATGATGAAACAAAAACTATCGCCTAGATTTAGAGTTCTGCATTAGCCGTCAAAACCAGCGTTAGGGGGTCCTAACGCTGGTTTTGTCCTACTGCTGGTATTTAGAGTCAGTCAGGAAAGGGTCTAACGCTCACTTTCCAGCCGCGACTTTTCCATACCCTATCTTTTCAATGGGATCTTTCTAACGCCGGTATTTAGAGTCTTGGCTGAAGTGAGCGTTAGAAATCTAACGACAAGACTCCAGCCGCAGGAAAAAGCCAGGAGTTAAGAGCTTTCTGGGCTAACGCCGGTTCATAAAGCTCTTAACTATTGTGCTCTAAAGTACACTAACACCCATAAACTACCTATGTACGACTAAACCGAGGCCCCCCCACATCGCCGCCACTATAATATTTTTTTTTAACCCCTAATCTGCCGACCGCACACCGCCGCAACCTACATTATCCCTATGTACCCCTAATCTGCTGCCCCTAACACTGCCGACACCTACATAATATTTATTAACCCCTAATCTGCCCCCCCCAACGTCGCCGCTACCTTACCTACAATTATTAACCCCTAATCTGCCGACCAGACCTCACCGCTACTATAATAAATGTATTAACCCCTAAACCTAAGTCTAACCCTAACCTTAACACACCCCTAAGTTAAATATAATTTTTATCTAACGAAATAAAATAAATCTTATTAAATAAATTATTCCTATTTAAAGCTAAATACTTACCTGTAAAATAAACCCTAAAATAGCTACAATATAAATAATAATTATATTGTAGCTATTTTAGGATTAATATTTATTTTACAGGCAACTTTGTATTTATTTTAACCAGGTACAATAGCTATTAAATAGTTAATAACTATTTAATAGCTACCTAGTAAAAATAATTACAAAAGTACCTGTAAAATAAATCCTAACCTAAGTTACAATTAAACCTAACACTACACTATCAATAAATAAATTAAATACAAATACCTACACATAAATACAAATAAATACACTAACTAAAGTACAAAAAATAAAAAAAGAACTAAGTTACAAAAAATAAAAAAATAATTTACAAATATTATAAAATATTACAACAATTTTAAGCTAATTACACCTACTCTAAGCCCCCTAGTAAAATAACAAAGCCCCCCAAAATAAAAAAATGCCCTACCCTATTCTAAAATAAAAATTGAAAAGCTCTTTTACCTTACCAGCCCTTAAAAGGGCCTTTTGCGGGGCATGCCCCAAAGAATTCTGCTCTTTTGCCTGTAAAAAAAACATACAATACCCCCCCAACATTACAGCCAATCGGAATTAAAGGGACATGCCATCCACATTTTTTCTTTTATGATTTAGAAAGAGAATGCAATTTTAAACATCTTTCTAATTTACTTATATTATCTAATTTTTTTTATTCTCTTGATATTCTTTGATGAAAAGCATATCTAGATATGCTCACTAGCTGCTGATAGGTTGCTGCACATAGAAGCACTGTGTGATTGGCTCACCATGTGCATTGCTTTTTCTTCAACTAAGGATATTTAAAAAATGAAGCAAAATAAAAAATGGAAGTAAATTGTAATGTTGTATAAATTTATATTCTCTATCTGAATCATGAAAGAAAGATTTTGAGTTTAGTGGCCCTTTAAGGTAGGAACATTCTGATTGGCTGATGGAATCAGCCAATCAGATTCAAGTTCAATCCAATTGGCTGATCCAATCAGCCAATCAGATTGAGCTTGCATTCTATTGGCTGATCGGAACAGCCAATAGAATGCGAGCTCAATCTGATTGGCTGATTGGATCAGCCAATCGGATTGAACTTGAATCTGATTGGCTGATTCCATCAGCCAATCAGAATTTTCCTACCTTAATTCCGATTGGCTGATAGAATCCTATCAGCCAATTGGAATTCGAGGGACGCCATCTTGGATGACGTCCCTTAAAGGAACCGTCATTCGTCGGGAAGTCGTCGGCCAGGATGGATGTTCCGCGTTGGCGGGATGAAGATGGATCCGGAAGAAAGAAGATTCAAGATGCCGCTTGATAGAAGACTTCTGCTGGATGATGGACCTCTTCAGCCCCCGCTTGGATAAAGACTTCAGCCGGATGATGGACCTCTTCAGCCCCAGATAGGAGGAAGACTTCGGAGCCTCTTCTGGATGGATCAGTGATACCCGACGTGGTGAAGACAAGGTAGGAAGATCTTCAGGGGCTTAGTTTTAGGTTTATTTAAGGGGGTTTGTGTTAGATTAGGGGTATGTGGGTGGTGGGTTGTAATGTTGGGGGGGGTATTGTATGGTTTTTTTACAGGCAAAAGAGCAGAATTCTTTGGGGCATGCCCCACAAAAGGCCATTTTAAGGGCTGGTAAGGTAAAAGAGCTTTTCAATTTTTATTTTAGAATAGTGTAGGGCATTTTTTTATTTTGGGGGGCTTTGTTATTTTATTAGGGGGCTTAGAGTAGGTGTAATTAGCTTAAAATTGTTGTAATATTTTTATAATGTTTGTAAATTATTTTTTTATTTTTTGTAACTTAGTTCTTTTTTATTTTTTGTAACTTAGTTCTTTTTTTATTTTTTGTACTTTAGTTAGTGTATTTATTTGTATTTATTTGTAGGTATTTGTATTTAATTTATTTATTGATAGTGTAGTGTTAGGTTTAATTGTAACTTAGGTTAGGATTTATTTTACAGGTAATTGTGTAATTATTTTAACTAGGTAGCTATTAAATAGTTATTAACTATTTAATAGCTATTGTACCTGGTTAAAATAAATACAAAGTTGCCTGTAAAATAAATATTAATCCTAAAATAGCTACAATATAATTATTATTTATATTGTAGCTATATTAGGGTTTATTTTATAGGTAAGTATTTAGCTTTAAATAGGATTAATTTATTTAATAAGATTTATTTTATTTTGTTAGATAAAAATTATATTTAATTTAGGGGGGTGTTAGTGTTAGGGTTAGACTTAGCTTTAGGGGTTTATACATTTATTAGAGTAGCGGTGAGGTCTGGTCGGCAGATTAGGGGTTAATAATTGTAGGTAGGTAGTGGCGATGTTGGGGGGGCAGATTAGGGGGTAATAAATATAATATAGGGGTCGGCGGGGATTAGGGGCAGCAGATTAGGGGTTCATAGGGATAACGTAGGTTACGGCGGTGTAAGGAGCGGCAGATTAGGGGTTAATAGTATAATGCAGGGGTCAGCAATAGCGGGGCGGCAGATTAGGGGTTAATAAGTGTAAGGTTAGGGGTATTTAGACTCGGGGTACATGTTAGGGTGTTAGGTGCCGACATAGGAAGTGTTTCCCCATAGGAAACAATGGGGCTGCGTTAGGAGCTGAACGTTGCTTTTTTGCAGGTGTTAGGTTTTTTTCAGCTCATACTGCCCCATTGTTTCCTATGGGGGAATCGTGCACAAGCACGTTTTTGAAGCTGGCCGCGTCCGTAAGCACCGCTGGTATTGAGAGTTGCAGTGGCGGTAAATATGCCTGTACGCTCCCTTTTTGGAACCTAACGCAGCCCTTCTGTGAACTCTAAATACCAGCAGTATTTAAAAGGTGCGGGGGGGAAAAAACATGCGTAGCTAACGCACCCCTTTGGCCGCAGAACTCTAAATCTAGGCGTATTATAGCAAAACTACAAGCTGAGATCAAAACAAGAAAAGTTTACAAGTTACACAGAGATCAAGATGACTATAAGCAACAAAAAGTGTATACACACAGGTCACTAAGAGGGTCCTATGATTCAGGGAATGATGCCTCTAAATCAGAAGGTGAAGGAGTAAATAGAACCCAGAATTAAAAATTTCAAAAGGAAGATATAGAGGATGGGGAAGGAGGAGAGGGGGCAGAAAGAGGAAGAGACAAAATAAATACAGCTTCAGAAGAGAGGAGGTTCCCCACGAGACAGCAAGGGGGGAGATCAACCTATCAGGTGCAGGACAGGTTCATGAACAGGGGCAGGTCCAGGAGGAGGTTTGGCAGGGGATACTAGGTGGACATGTAGATGAAGAATTACAGATAGTCAATCTCTCTTCCTTTAGCTTAAATCAGGCACATATTTCACTATTGAAAAGAGGCTTGTACTATTGTCCTTTGAATCAAATGGATACGTTTGAGGTAATTAAGGACCTACATTTATTTGCCAGGAAACTTGTTCTTTCACATATAATGGGCAAATCTCTTGATGAAGGTAAAGAACTTAAAGGGACACTGAACCCAATTTTTTTCTTTTGTGATTCAGATAGAGCATGCAATTTTAAGTAACTTTCTAATATACTCCTATTATCAATTTTTCTTTGTTCTTTTGCTATCTTTATTTGAAAAAGAAGGCCTCTAAACTTTTTTTTGTTCAGACCTCTGGACAGCAGTTTTTTATTGGTGGATGAATTTATCCCCCAATCAGCAAGAACAACTCAGGCAGATAAAGAAATATTGGAAGTCTTGGAGACACTCCTAAGAGAAGGAAAAGAACAGGACCCGGATAGTAAAATACCCCAGGTTATAAACTCTCCCTTTACATTAAAATCTTCATTCATGCCATTTTTTCCCCTTGTACCTGTGGTCAATCTATTTGTTAAAGCAATTGAGAAAGAGAAAGTATAATACCTTTACCAGGGACAACATGACAAAAAGTGAAAGAAGAGCCCTAAATGAGCTCTTGAGGGCCACAAACCTGATAATTAAGCCAGCGGACAAGGGTGGTAACCTAGTGTTATTGGATAAAACCTATTATATTATGGAGGTAATACGTCTGCTAGGTATGAGAGACCAATATAAAAAATTAAAAAGTAGTCCTCTAACTAAAATTCAGAATGAATTGTTTAAGGTTCTGAGTGAAGATAGGAGAGGAGGATTGATTTTTAATCAATAATTTGTCTATCTGTATCCAAAATTTCCTTTGTTATCAGTATTCTATATTATTTTGAAATTGCACAAAAACATGACCCCCCCCCGGAAGGCCCATAGTCTTGGGGATTGGGAGTGCCATGGAGAGAATAGGCCAATATGTGGACTTTATACTCTGCCCCTTCATGTCCACCCTCCCCTCTTATATCAAAGATACAGCAGACATTAAAAAAGTTACATGGAATAAGAGTTTCAGACAACACTATTCTAGCATCGCTAGATGTTGAAAGCCTTTATTCCTTGATCCTCCACAACGTAGGCATTAGAGCAATAAGGTCCTTTCTAGACACCAGGGACAAGAAGTTTGACAAACATACTGATTTTGTAATCCAATTATTGAAATTTATTCTTGAGAATAATGTTTTTTCTTTTGACAATAAAATATATAGGCAGGTCAGAGGTACTGCTATGGGGGCGGTGTGCACACCAACCTATGTTTGTCTCCACCTAGGAGCGTGGGAAAATGTATGATGTATATGAGGGAAATAGCAGAGGTTTAATCATACTTCTTCCATTAATCTCTCTTTCTTAAGTTTAGAAGTTATTTTGAGGGTCTGCATCACCAATCCTTTGAATAAGGCGCTAAAGTAATATTTAACCGATTTGTAATGCACAATATGTTAGGATTACACCCTCTCCCGCCCCATTTGCTATTTTGATTATATATATATATTATATATATATATATATACATCAAAAACAAGCAGCACTCCAAAGGACTTATATCCATATGTCACCTTTATTTACGTGAACATTTTCGGGCTACAAAGAACCCGTCCTCAGACTTACAAGGCTATGTAAACTTACCACCACGCTGTGTTATATCCACCACCAAACAAACAATTAACTACGCTCTCCACGTTAGATGCGCCTCCCCTGCGAGTGACGTCATCCGCCGTGGTAACGTAACAGGGACTGAAATAAAATGAATACATTTAGACAACAAATGTGCAAATAAACATAGGCAATACACATCCTATTCTAATATCGGGCAATAGAACAATGGGCAATAGAAAGAATAAACAAAATAAAATATTGAAATATAACCTGTAATAATGTTGTGCAGTTCCTAGTGCCGTACCACACATGTCCCGGCGGTTACCATAGCAACCTATATCAACAATGTAGCACATTCAATGCGGCATATGTGGAGGGCAACATGAGAACTACAAACATATAGGAATAACATACTGCAACCAAAACATAACTGCAATAGACATCTATATATGTAAGAACAGTAATAAATACCTCAACATACTAACAAAGGCCAATTATAATAAACTGCCCTGTAATTGCAATATAGGACTAAAGCATAAGGGTAAGACAATTTTGTCAAAACTACCATAGGTTGCTTAATAAACTCTATTAATTAACTATATGCCATACCAAAAATAAAAATAAAAATAAAATTAAAATAAAATAATAATTAGAATGATTCTGGACTCTCAACAGAGACATCCATTTTTAGCAGAGACTTATAAGAACACATGCCAGTCCAACTGAGTATTCAGTCCATAGGGGACCAGAGTATTCAACTCAAATGTTCATTTGGCTTCCCTTTGTAGCAGCATATGGTTCCTATCTCCTCCTCTGGCTAATGGCGGTACATGGTCAATAATCGTGTATTTAAGATCCATAACAGTGTGCTTCATTTCCAAAAAATGTCTGGCTACTGGTTGTTCCGATGCCCCTTTCTTAATCGCTGTCTTAATAGCAGATCGGTGATTTGCCATGCGTGTACGTAGGTCATCCGTAGTCTTCCCTACATAATATAGTCCACAAATACAGTGTAAGAGGTACACTATATGTGTAGTGGTACACGTCAGGCGGAATCTGTGTTTGTACATTTTGCGTTTGTGTGGATGAGTGAAGCATGATCCAGTTATTAATCCTCCACAAGTAGTGCAGCCAAGACATCGAAATACACCTGGTTTTTTTATGTCCAGCCATGTAGCTGTTTTGTAGCTTTGTACAGGGTCAGTGTTAATCAATAAGTCCTGTAAGGACTTAGACCTTCTGTAACCCACCCTGGGTGGTTGTGAGTTGTACAGAGGTAGGGATTTATCAGTATTGATGATCTTCCAATGCTTGTTTAAGATATCCATTAAGGGACCCTTATCCCCTGTAAAAGTAGTCACAAATGTCATTCTTCCATCCTCAATCTTAGGCTCTCTATCTGGAAGTTGGCAAATATTGTCACATTGTTCTTTCAACAATTTATAAGGATAACTCCTTGTTCTAAACCGCTGTACCATCTCTTCCAATTGTAAATCTCTGTTACTTATTTCTGAGTTGTTCCTACTCACTCTCAGCAATTACGATTTCGGCAATGCTTTCTTCAATGCCGGGGGGTGGCAACTGGTGTAATGTAATAGGGAATTTCTGTCAGTTTCCTTTCTGTACAGTGTCGACTGGATTTTCCCATTCCCTTTATATAATCTAACATCCAGGAAGTCAATTTGTGTTCTACTATACACCATTTTGAACTTCAGAGCTACATTAGCCTCATTCAATTGTTGATACCAAGTCTCCAGATCCTCCAAAGTACCAGACCAAATGAGAAACAGGTCATCTATATACCTCTTAAAAAATCGGATGTTCTTGACCTGAAACAATGTCGTCCCAAACTCTTCAAAATGGGCCATAAACAAGTTGGCATATGATGGGGCCATATTCGACCCCATCGCCGTCCCTTTCTTCTGTAGGTAAAAAGATTGTTCAAATCTGAAAAAATTGGTAGTCAGACAAAACTCTAGAAATTGAAGTAGGATCTCAGGAGGGGGTCCAATATAGGGATGTCTGCAGAGATGGAAAAAAACAGCTTGTAGTCCTTCTTCATGTGGGATTACAGTATATAGACTAGTCACATCTAGTGTGACTAGCCATATATCCTCGTCCAAATCCTCCAAATTTTGTAGCATCTCAAGAAGTGCCATAGAATCTCTCAAATAAGATGGTGTATGGTATACAATAGGCTGTAGGAATTTATCTACAAACGTAGCAAGAGGTTGCTGTAATGAGCCTATAGAGGACACAATTGGTCTTCCCGGTGGAGGAGAGATTCCCTTATGTATTTTAGGAAGGGTATATAGGACCGGAGTTCTGGGATATGTCACTAGTAGATAGAGATAAGTATCCCTATTAATGAACCCCTGGTCATATACCAATTTAGCATATTCATCCAGCTTTTTCTTGAATAATTGTGTAGGGTCACCAGTTAGTGGTCTATACGTGTTCTCATCCGCAAGCTGTGACAAGATCTCTGTCCTGTAGTCCTTATAGTTAAGGATGACCACTGCCCCACCCTTGTCGGCCTCACGTATAATTAGCTCTTTATTGCCTGATAGATTTTTTAATACCTTCCAGTCTTCCTTTGAGAAGTTATTGAAAGTCTCTCTTTGATGTGTACTAATAGAATGATTCATATCATCCTGTATTAATCTCGTAAAGGTATTAATGCTGGAATTGTTGAAAGGAGGGGTATATGTCGACTTCTTTTTCAGTTGGTCATATTCCATTTCAGATTCCCCAAATTTCTCCTTTAAAGAGAGTAATCTTTGAAATTTTTTGGTGTCAATATAGAACTCAAATGGATCAGTTCTGCTGGTGGGAACAAAAGTGAGTCCTTTATTCAAAATTTTTATTTCAGAGTCACTCAAGGGGTAATCACTCAGGTTGACTACTATGTTATTCGTCATTTCCGAGGGTGTAAGGGTGGTCTTCCCCTTGTACCCCCCTCTCCTTGTCTGCCCCCTCTTCCTCTGAAGTTTTTTGAGCGAGTAGTCACTCCTTGGGGGTGTTGGGGGTGTTGAGCTACCTGAGTAGGATTCTGTGGTTGATCTGTATCAGAGCCTGAACCAGACCCTGAGCTCTCTACAGTAGTCAAATCCTGAGGTTTATAGTATCGTGCCCATCTCCTCCTAACAAAGTGTTGTCTCTGTCTCTCACTGGCCGTCAATTGCCATAAATAGACTCTTTTGTCCCTATAGTCACTTATTACAGCCTCCAATTTTTTATTCTTAAACTGAATTAAATCAGTTTCATATTTCTCAAGCTTGCTCTGGAGTTTGTTTATACAATCCTCTGTACTGTCAGCCTCCAATCTAGGTAAATTTGGTAATTCATAGGCTGTAATCTCTGCCTTAATTAGTTGTAATAATCTCCCCACTTCTTGTATGACAAGTAGTACAAGATCTAAAGAGCATTTATTTTCAATGCTGCACCATCTGTCACAAAATGAGGGATTGTTTCTGCCCAAAGTGGGTACATTCCTGATCCTAAATCCTCTAGGAATGAAACCTCTGTGGTAGTACTCTGAGAGGTATGCCCCATGCAAAGTTAGATCTTTTTCTTTTTGTTTAAGTTTTATTAGATGTGTATAAATATATGCTGGTTTATCCAAAGCAGGGCGTAGAGCTAATTTATCAAATAAAATCCCTTGTGCATCTGCTTCCGTAAAATGGAAGGTGCTGGCTCCAGGGATTGTATCAATATCCCCAATAACCTCTGTAATATCAGGTGTTGAAACCGTTGTCATAATGTATCCAAATATAATATCCAAAGTAAAATGTCCCAAAGGAAATGTAAGAATGAAAACAGCAGCAAGGATAATCCTTAAATTCTTATAATCGGGTGCAAACAAAAGAGTTAATAGAAATGTCCAGCAAAGTGCACTCCAGATCTTGCATATATGCGCCTTGGGTGCTAGAGCCAAAATATTAATACATCAAAAACAAGCAGCACTCCAAAGGTCTTATATCCATATGTCACCTTTATTTACGTGAACGTTTTCGGGCTACAAAGAACCCGTCCTCAGACTTACAAGGCTATGTAAACTTACCACCACGCTGTGTTATATCCACCACCAAACAAACAATGAACTACGCTCTCCACGTTAGATGCGCCTCCCCTGCGAGTGACGTCATCCGCCGTGGCAACGTAACAGGGACTGAAATAAAATGAATACATTTAGACAACAAATGCGCAAATAAACATAGGTAATACACATCCTATTCTAATATCGGGCAATAGAACAATGGGCAATAGAAAGAATAAACAAAATAAAATATTGAAATATAAGTTATCCTTATAAATTGTTGAAAGAACAATGTGACAATATTTGCCAACTTCCAGATAGAGAGCCTAAGATTGAGGATGGAAGAATGACATTTGTGACTACTTTTACAGGGGATAAGGGTCCCTTAATGGATATCTTAAACAAGCATTGGAAGATCATCAATACTGATAAATCCCTACCTCTGTACAACTCACAACCACCCAGGGTGGGTTACAGAAGGTCTAAGTCCTTACGGGACTTATTGATTAACACTGACCCTGTACAAAGCTACAAAACAGCTACATGGCTGGACATAAAAAAAACAGGTGTATTTCGATGTCTTGGCTGCACTACTTGTGGAGGATTAATAACTGGATCATGCTTCACTCATCCACACAAACGCAAAATGTACAAACACAGATTCCGCCTGACGTGTACCACTACACATATAGTGTACCTCTTACACTGTATTTGTGGACTATATTATGTAGGGAAGACTACGGATGACCTACGTACACGCATGGCAAATCACCGATCTGCTATTAAGACAGCGATTAAGAAAGGGGCATCGGAACAACCAGTAGCCAGACATTTTTTGGAAATGAAGCACACTGTTATGGATCTTAAATACACGATTATTGACCATGTACCGCCATTAGCCAGAGGAGGAGATAGGAACCGTATGCTGCTACAAAGGGAAGCCAAATGGAAATTTGAGTTGAATACTCTGGTCCCCTATGGACTGAATACTCAGTTGGACTGGCATGTGTTCTTATAAGTCTCTGCTAAAAATGGATGTCTCTGTTGAGAGTCCAGAATCCTTCTAATTATTATTTTATTTTAATTTTATTTTTATTTTTATTTTTGGTATGGCATATAGTTAATTAATAGAGTTTATTAAGCAACATATGGTAGTTTTGACAAAATTGTCTTACCCTTATGCTTTAGTCCTATATTGTAATTACAGGGCAGTTTATTATAATTGGCCTTTGTTAGTATGTTGAGGTATTTATTACTGTTCTTACATATATAGATGTCTATTGCAGTTATGTTTTGGTTGCAGTATGTTATTCCTATATGTTTGTAGTTCTCATGTTGCCCTCCACATATGCCGCATTGAATGTGCTACATTGTTGATATAGGTTGCTATGGTAACCGCCGGGACATGTGTGGTACGGCACTAGGAACTGCACAACATTATTACAGGTTATATTTCAATATTTTATTTTGTTTATTCTTTCTATTGCCCATTGTTCTATTGCCCGATATTAATATAGGATGTGTATTGCCTATGTTTATTTGCGCATTTGTTGTCTAAATGTATTCATTTTATTTCAGTCCCTGTTACGTTGCCACGGCGGATGACGTCACTCGCAGGGGAGGCGCATCTAACGTGGAGAGCGTAGTTCATTGTTTGTTTGGTGGTGGATATAACACAGCGTGGTGGTAAGTTTACATAGCCTTGTAAGTCTGAGGACGGGTTCTTTGTAGCCTGAAAACGTTCACGTAAATAAAGGTGACATATGGATATAAGACCTTTGGAGTGCTGCTTGTTTTTGATGTATTAATATTTTGGCTCTAGCACCCAAGGCGCATATATGCAAGATCTGGAGTGCACTTTGCTGGACATTTCTATATATATATATATATATATATATATATATATGGTCTTTGAATAAAATATAACATTTATTATATCAAATGTAAAACCGACATAACGTTTCGATGCTAGTCCGCACCTTTGTCAAATGTCAAAAAAGTTGAACCCAGTGAACTTAAAAACAATTTGGCTACTTACATACCCCCAATACCCCCAATTAAATATCACCACATGCGGCTATCATCGGCCCACACCGTTCCCCGATGGTGACATCATCAACAGCCGATGCTACACAGCGCGTCATTAACCATATGCAAAAATTACCATGCGACCCCCTCTATTAACTAGAAGTATCAACAGCATGTCCTAACCATTCAACATCAAGGCAATATATCCACATATTATTTATGCCCGGTAGCAAATTAGAAAAGCCCAGTATAACATGATGTATACACTATTATAAAGAAACAAGAGAGAGACACTTAATTCTTAACATACTACAGACAAAATGGATACATATGATAGACACATTGATACCAAGGGGGCTCAACACCTTTCTGGACTTTGGACCCTTTTATTAATGGAACTTCTTTGCCACCACACAGTTGAAGATCCAGTATATGCTGGTTATTATAGTTGATGGAATTTTTTTGATAACTCACATGAACGTACACTCTAGTGGGTGCCCACTAATTTCTACCTATACTACAAGAGGCATTAAGGACAAAAATAATATTTTTTTTGTATATATATATATATATATATATATATATATATATATATAAGGGCGATGTCTAGATGGGTGGTTCTTGGTATAACACACTTTGGTAGTATGTTAGGAATGAAGTGTCTCTCTCTGTGAGGATTCTAGTCCAGCTTTTACTTCCTACCTTGGATTTCCTGTTCACCTGGTTACTCCCCTATTTAAGTCATCATTGCATCTTAAACAGGTGCTTAGTTATTTTGCTCTCAAGCTGAAGCTACGCCTGTCTACTGCATGTCTCTAGACAAATCTCTTTCTGGATTACAACACTGGATACCTATTATATATAAAGCTTTCACAAGTTTCATTACCATAGGATTGAACTCTCCTTGATGCTAAATACCTGTTTCAAGCTAGAGCAATCTAGCAGCTAAAGGACTTTACTTGCTGTTAAACAAACTGCTCCTGCAAGCTTGAATACTACAAGCAATACCTGCTACTATGGTTTTGCTCTGACCATCCAGTCTCAGGTAAAATAATTGACTCTGAATGCAAACTGCTCTGTGTTGACATGCACACATCCTTGCTCCCTGAAGTTCACTTGTAGTCATAACCTGCTTACCGAGGGAAGCCTTTCACTCAGAAGTTCAGACAGCATTTCAAAAGAATTTACTCTGCACAGGATTGCCTTCAATACAGTCAGTTCAGCCCCGGAGATTAGCTACGCCCCCTTTTTGCATCTGCAAACGGATTGGTTCCATACAAGCCTGTTTTGATCACAGTACACGCAGGAGCCAGCTCTAACTACAGCAGCACAACAGCTCTGCTTAGTTGAATGTAAGCACTGCTGCAGGGACACAGACCAAGTATTTAAAGGGCAAGCGTTACTGTGTACTTCTCTGTTGAGCCAGGTTTTTTGAAAGCTGCAGTAGTTACATTGTGTTACGCCAAAAAAGTGTGCGGTGCCCCTAAACCTACAAGACTTGTAATACCAGCGGTAGTGAAAAAGAGCCTTAAAGCTGCTTTTTCACTCATACCGCAAAACTCATAATCTAGCCGAATATCAATAATGATATGATACCTAGGGATCTTAGGCTACACTTAGACCCGGGGTCTAACACAAAGGAAGAAGAGGATATAGATACATTATTGGTAAAAGGAATGAAAAACTATCAAAGTGCACTTTGGATTTAATGGGGATGCTAATTAAAAGAAACAATAAAAGGTAGAGAAACTTAAGGAAGATATAGACAAAACAGTGTTGAATGTAAATAAATTTGAAAATTACCCTAACTTTAGTAAATTAAATGATGAAACAAAAACTATCGCCTAGATTTAGAGTTCTGCATTAGCCGTCAAAACCAGCGTTAGGGGGTCCTAACGCTGGTTTTGTCCTACTGCTGGTATTTAGAGTCAGTCAGGAAAGGGTCTAACGCTCACTTTCCAGCCGCGACTTTTCCATACCGCATATCCCCTTACACCAATTGTGTAGCCTATCTTTTCAATGGGATCTTTCTAACGCCTGTATTTAGAGTCTTGGCTGAAGTGAGCGTTAGAAATCTAACGACAAGACTCCAGCCGCAGGAAAAAGCCAGGAGTTAAGAGCTTTCTGGGCTAACGCCGGTTCATAAAGCTCTTAACTATTGTGCTCTAAAGTACACTAACACCCATAAACTACCTATGTACGACTAAACCGAGGCCCCCCCACATCGCCGCCACTATAATAATTTTGTTTAACCCCTAATCTGACGACCGCACACCGCCGCAACCTACATTATCCCTATGTACCCCTAATCTGCTGCCCCTAACACTGCCGACACCTACATAATATTTATTAACCCCTAATCTGCCCCCCCAACGTCGCCGCTACCTTACCTACAATTATTAACCCCTAATCTGCCGACCAGACCTCACTGCTACTATAATAAATGTATTAACCCCTAAACCTAAGTCTAACCCTAACCCTAACACACCCCCTAAGTTAAATATAATTTTTATCTAACGAAATAAAATAAATCTTATTAAATAAATTATTCCTATTTAAAGCTAAATACTTACCTGTAAAATAAACCCTAAAATAGCTACAATATAAATAATAATTATATTGTAGCTATTTTAGGATTAATATTTATTTTACAGGCAACTTTGTATTTATTTTAACCAGGTACAATAGCTATTAAATAGTTAATAACTATTTAATAGCTACCTAGTAAAAATAATTACAAAAGTACCTGTAAAATAAATCCTAACCTAAGTTACAATTAAACCTAACACTACACTATCAATAAATAAATTAAATACAAATACCTACACATAAATACACTAACTAAAAACAAACAAAAAATAAAAAAAGAACTAAGTTACAAAAAATAAAAAAATAATTTACAAACATTATAAAAATATTACAACAATTTTAAGCTAATTACACCTACTCTAAGCCCCCTAGTAAAATAACAAAGCCCCCCAAAATAAAAAAAATGCCCTACCCTATTCTAAAATAAAAATTGAAAAGCTCTTTTACCTTACCAGCCCTTAAAAGGGCCTTTTGCGGGGCATGCCCCAAAGAATTCTGCTCTTTTGCCTGTAAACAAAACATACAATACCCCCCCAACATTACAGCCAATCGGAATTAAAGGGACATGCCATCCACATTTTTTTCTTTTATGATTTAGAAAGAGAATGCAATTTTAAACATCTTTCTAATTTACTTATATTATCTAATTTTTTTTATTCTCTTGATATTCTTTGATGAAAAGCATATCTAGATATGCTCACTAGCTGCTGATAGGTTGCTGCACATAGAAGCACTGTGTGATTGGCTCACCATGTGCATTGCTTTTTCTTCAACTAAGGATATTTAAAAAATGAAGCAAAATAAAAAATGGAAGTAAATTGTAATGTTGTATAAATTTATATTCTCTATCTGAATCATGAAAGAAAGATTTTGAGTTTAGTGGCCCTTTAAGGTAGGAACATTCTGATTGGCTGATGGAATCAGCCAATCAGATTCAAGTTCAATCCGATTGGCTGATCCAATCAGCCAATCAGATTGAGCTCGCATTATATTGGCTGTTCCAATCAGCCAATAGAATGCAAGCTCAATCTGATTGGCTGATTGGATCAGCCAATCAGATTGAGCTTGCATTCTATTGGCTGATTGGAACAGCCAATAGAATGCGAGCTCAATCTGATTGGCTGATTGGATCAGCCAATCGGATTGAACTTGAATCTGATTGGCTGATTCCATCAGCCAATCAGAATTTTCCTACCTTAATTCCGATTGGCTGATAGAATCCTATCAGCCAATCGGAATTCGAGGGACGCCATCTTGGATGACGTCCCTTAAAGGAACCGTCATTCGTCGGGAAGTCGTCGGCCAGGATGGATGTTCCGCGTTGGCGGGATGAAGATGGATCCGGAAGAAAGAAGATTCAAGATGCCGCTTGATAGAAGACTTCTGCTGGATGATGGACCTCTTCAGCCCCCGCTTGGATAAAGACTTCAGCCGGATGATGGACCTCTTCAGCCCCAGATAGGAGGAAGACTTCGGAGCCTCTTCTGGATGGATCAGTGATACCCGGCGTGGTGAAGACAAGGTAGGAAGATCTTCAGGGGCTTAGTTTTAGGTTTATTTAAGGGGGTTTGGGTTAGATTAGGGGTATGTGGGTGGTGGGTTGTAATGTTGGGGGGGTATTGTATGGTTTTTTTACAGGCAAAAGAGCAGAATTCTTTGGGGCATGCCCCACAAAAGGCCATTTTAAGGGCTGGTAAGGTAAAAGAGCTTTTCAATTTTTATTTTAGAATAGTGTAGGGCATTTTTTTATTTTGGGGGGCTTTGTTATTTTATTAGGGGGCTTAAAGTAGGTGTAATTAGCTTAAAATTGTTGTAATATTTTTATAATGTTTGTAAATTATTTTTTTATTTTTTGTAACTTAGTTCTTTTTTATTTTTTGTAACTTAGTTCTTTTTTTATTTTTTGTACTTTAGTTAGTGTATTTATTTGTATTTATTTGTAGGTATTTGTATTTAATTTATTTATTGATAGTGTAGTGTTAGGTTTAATTGTAACTTAGGTTAGGATTTATTTTACAGGTACTTTTGTAATTATTTTAACTAGGTAGCTATTAAATAGTTATTAACTATTTAATAGCTATTGTACCTGGTTAACATAAATACAAAGTTGCCTGTAAAATAAATATTAATCCTAAAATAGCTACAATATAATTATTATTTATATTGTAGCTATATTAGGGTTTATTTTATAGGTAAGTATTTAGCTTTAAATAGGATTAATTTATTTAATAAGATTTATTTTATTTTGTTAGATAAAAATTATATTTAATTTAGGGGGGTGTTAGTGTTAGGGTTAGACTTAGCTTTAGGGGTTTATACATTTATTAGAGTAGCGGTGAGGTCTGGTCGGCAGATTAGGGGTTAATAATTGTAGGTAGGTAGTGGCGATGTTGGGGGGCAGATTAGGGGGTAATAAATATAATATAGGGGTCGGCGGGGATTAGGGGCAGCAGATTAGGGGTTCATAGGGATAACGTAGGTTACGGCGGTGTAAGGAGCGGCAGATTAGGGGTTAATAGTATAATGCAGGGGTCAGCAATAGCGGGGGCAGCAGATTAGGGGTTAATAAGTGTAAGGTTAGGGGTATTTAGACTCGGGGTACATGTTAGGGTGTTAGGTGCAGACGTAGGAAGTGTTTCCCCATAGGAAACAATGGGGCTGCGTTAGGAGCTGAACGTTGCTTTTTTGCAGGTGTTAGGTTTTTTTCAGCTCATACTGCCCCATTGTTTCCTATGGGGGAATCGTGCACAAGCACGTTTTTGAAGCTGGCCGCGTCCGTAAGCACCGCTGGTATTGAGAGTTGCAGTGGCGGTAAATATGCCTGTACGCTCCCTTTTTGGAACCTAACGCAGCCCTTCTGTGAACTCTAAATACCATCAGTATTTAAAAGGTGCGGGGGAAAAAAAACATGCGTAGCTAACGCACCCCTTTGGCCGCAGAACTCTAAATCTAGGCGTATTATAGCAAAACTACAAGCTGAGATCAAAACAAGAAAAGTTTACAAGTTACACAGAGATCAAGATGACTATAAGCAACAAAAAGTGTATACACACAGGTCACTAAGAGGGTCCTATGATTCAGGGAATGATGCCTCTAAATCAGAAGGTGAAGGAGTAAATAGAACCCAGAATTAAAAATTTCAAAAGGAAGATATAGAGGATGGGGGAGGAGGAGAGGGGGCAGAAAGAGGAAGAGACAAAATAAATACAGCTTCAGAAGAGAGGAGGTACCCCACGAGACAGCAAGGGGGGAGATCAACCTATCAGGTGCAGGACAGGTTCATGAACAGGGGCAGGTCCAGGAGGAGGTTTGGCAGGGGATACTAGGTGGACATGTAGATGAAGAATTACAGATAGTCAATCTCTCTTCCTTTAGCTTAAATCAGGCACATATTTCACTATTGAAAAGAGGCTTGTACTATTGTCCTTTGAATCAAATGGATACGTTTGAGGTAATTAAGGACCTACATTTATTTGCCAGGAAACTTGTTCTTTCACATATAATGGGCAAATCTCTTGATGAAGGTAAAGAACTTAAAGGGACACTGAACCCAATTTTTTTCTTTTGTGATTCAGATAGAGCATGCAATTTTAAGCAACTTTCTAATATACTCCTATTATCAATTTTCTTTGTTCTTTTGCTATCTTTATTTGAAAAAGAAGGCCTCTAAACTTTTTTTTGTTCAGACCTCTGGACAGCAGTTTTTTATTGGTGGATGAATTTATCCCCCAATCAGCAAGAACAACTCAGGCAGAAAAAGAAATATTGGAAGTCTTGGAGACACTCCTAAGAGAAGGAAAAGAACAGGACCCGGATAGTAAAATACCCCAGGTTATAAACTCTCCCTTTACATTAAAATCTTCATTCATGCCATTTTTTCCCCTTGTACCTGTGGTCAATCTATTTGTTAAAGCAATTGAGAAAGAGAAAGTATAATACCTTTACCAGGGACAACATGACAAAAAGTGAAAGAAGAGCCCTAAATGAGCTCTTGAGGGCCACAAACCTGATAATTAAGCCAGCGGACAAGGGTGGTAACCTAGTGTTATTGGATAAAACCTATTATATTATGGAGGTAATACGTCTGCTAGGTATGAGAGACCAATATAAAAAATTAAAAAGTAGTCCTCTAACCAAAATTCAGAATGAATTGTTTAAGGTTCTGAGTGAAGATAGGAGAGGAGGATTGATTTTTAATCAATAATTTGTCTATCTGTATCCAAAATTTCCTTTGTTATCAGTATTCTATATTATTTTGAAATTGCACAAAAACATGACCCCCCCCCCCCCCCCGGAAGGCCCATAGTCTTGGGGATTGGGAGTGCCATGGAGAGAATAGGCCAATATGTGGACTTTATACTCTGCCCCTTCTTGTCCACCCTCCCCTCTTATATCAAAGATACAGCAGACATTAAAAAAGTTACATGGAATAAGAGTTTCAGACAACACTATTCTAGCATCGCTAGATGTTGAAAGCCTTTATTCCTTGATCCTCCACAACGTAGGCATTAGAGCAATAAGGTCCTTTCTAGACACCAGGGACAAGAAGTTTGACAAACATACTGATTTTGTAATCCAATTATTGAAATTTATTCTTGAGAATAATGTTTTTTCTTTTGACAATAAAATATATAGGCAGGTCAGAGGTACTGCTATGGGGGCGGTGTGCACCCCAACCTATGTTTGTCTCCACCTAGGAGCGTGGGAAAATGTATGATGTATATGAGGGAAATAGCAGAGGTTTAATCATACTTCTTCCATTAATCTCTCTTTCTTAAGTTTAGAAGTTATTTTGAGCGTCTGCATCACCAATCCTTTGAATAAGGCGCTAAAGTAATATTTAACCTATTTGTAATGCACAATATGTTCGGATTACACCCTCTCCCGCCCCATTTGCTATTTTGATTATATATATATATATATTATATATATATATATATATATATATATATATACATATGGTCTTTGAATAAAATATAACATTTATTATATCAAATGTAAAACCGACATAACGTTTCGATGCTAGTCCGCAACTTTGTCTAATGTCAAAAAAGTTGAACCCAGTGAACTTAAAAACAATTTGGCTACTTACATACCCCCAATACCCCCAATTAAATATCACCACATGCGGCTATCATCGGCCCACACCGTTCCCCGATGATGACATCATCAACAGCCGATGCTACACAGCGCGTCATTAACCATATGCAAAAATTA
Organism: Bombina bombina; assembly: GCF_027579735.1. Lineage (NCBI taxonomy): Eukaryota > Metazoa > Chordata > Amphibia > Anura > Bombinatoridae > Bombina > Bombina bombina. Next base: position 453,049,334 of record NC_069504.1, on the reverse strand, counting down.
CCATGGCTACCAATAAACAAAAACGTCACTATGGGTCAGTGTAGCCGATGCGCCACAAGTGAAGATACTTCATCATGCGGTAATGAATTAAAAAGCACTGATGCGACCCCCTCTATTAACTAGAAGTATCAACAGCATGTCCTAACCATTCAACATCAAGGCAATATATCCACATATTATTTATGCCCGGTGGCAAATTAGAAAAGTCCAGTATAACATGATGTATACACTATTATAAAGAAACAAGAGAGAGACACTTAATTCTTAACATACTACAGACAAAATGGATACATATGATAGACACATTGATACCAAGGGGGCTCAACACCTTTCTGGACTTTGGACCCTTTTATTAATGGAACTTCTTTGCCACCACACAGTTGAAGATCCAGTATATGCTGGTTATTATAGTTGATGGAATTTTTTTGATAACTCACATGAACGTACACTCTAGTGGGTGCCCACTAATTTCTACCTATACTACAAGAGGCATTAAGGGCAAAAATAATATTTTTTTGTATATATATATATATATATATATATATATATATATATATATATATATATGGGCGATGTCTAGATGGGTGGTTCTTGGTATAACACACTTTGGTAGTATGTTAGGAATGAAGTGTCTCTCTCTGTGAGGATTCTAGTCCAGCTTTTCCTTCCTACCTTGGATTTCCTGTTCACCTGGTTACTCCCCTATTTAAGTCATCATTGCATCTTAAACAGGTGCTTAGTTACTTTGCTCTCAAGCTGAAGCTACGCCTGTCTACTGCATGTCTCTAGACAAATCTCTTTCTGGATTACAACACTGGATACCTATTATATATAAAGCTTTCACAAGTTTCATTACCATAGGATTGAACTCTCCTTGATGCTAAATACCTGTTTCAAGCTAGAGCAATCTAGCAGCTAAAGGACTTTACTTGCTGTTAAACAAACTGCTCCTGCAAGCTTGAATACTACAAGCAATACCTGCTACTATGGTTTTGCTCTGACCATCCAGTCTCAGGTAAAATAATTGACTCTGAATGCAAACTGCTCTGTGTTGACATGCACACATCCTTGCTCCCTGAAGTTCACTTGTAGTCATAACCTGCTTACCGGGGGAAGCCTTTCACTCAGGAGTTCAGACAGCATTTCAAAAGAATTTACTCTGCACAGGATTGCCTTCAATACAGTCAGTTCAGCCCCGGAGATTAGCTACGCCCCCTTTTTGCATCTGCAAATGGATTGGTTCCATACAAGCCTGTTTTGATCACAGTACACGCAGGAGCCAGCTCTAACTACAGCAGCACAACAGCTCTGCTTAGTTGAATGCAAGCACTGCTGCAGGGACACAGACCAAGTATTTAAAGGGCAAGCGTTACTGTGTACTTCTCTGTTGAGCCAGGTGCTTTTATATTCCTAGCTACAAATGAAGCAGAGATTTACTTATATATATATATTATAATTAAATAAATCTGCAAGAAGCTACCTATCCTAACTCTCAGTTGCAACTTCATATACAAGTATAGCAGCTATCTGAATTTCATTTCTATAAAAGTCACTAAGTAAACCTGGGCTATAAAAAAGATAGTTCAGCATTCAAGGTGATACATATTACACATTTTGTCTGCTAGGTCAGCAGTTGAGATCCTAATCTCTATTGTATCTACATAGCCTGACATAATAACTAAGCCCATACAATGGATCCAGCTGACCTCCCACAAATTGTATATGGTTATCTCAAAGGGTGAATCAATTAAGTCAAGGTCTCAGGGACTTACAACTTGAGAATGAGACCCTCAGAAAGGTAATTAAGGATTCATTGTCACCAAGGACCCCTACAACCGATTATGCCCCAGAACCTCTGGTTTCACCTCCAGATTTGTTCTATGGGGATAGGAGTCATTACAGACACTTCAAGAAGGCTTGCCTGGTTATGTTTCACCTAAAGCCTAGGACCTATCCCACTGATCACGTCAAGGTCTTAACTATGATTTCTTTTCTGAAAGCTGAACCCAGGGTCTGGGCAGATTTTCTGTACGAGACTCATAACCCTGTACTCACATCGCTTAATTCATTCCTCACTACCATGGATGAACTGTACTCAGATTCCGATATCCAACTCACTGCTGAAGCAAAAATGAGGCGTCTGAAACAAGCAGACCTGTAGAATCCTACATAACCGAATTCAAGCTGTACGCTACTGACTCGCAGTGGAATGAAGTGGCGTTAAAGAATCAGTTCAGGCTTGGCCTATCAGAGGCTATAAAAGACGAACTCGCCCGGACTGACTTGCCTGATTCCTTGGAAGCAGTGATGAAATTAAGCACTCAAATAGACAGAAGGCTTCGTGAGAGGAAAACCGAACGCCTTCATCTTGATGTGGGTTACAAACAACCAAATGTTCAGCCTGTTCATCCAACTTCATCCACCTCTCCATCTACTTCAACAGAAGCCATGGAGATTGGATTTATTTGTTGACCCCTAACCACTGAAGAACGCATTAGATGTAAGAATAAAGGCTTGTGTATGTATTGCGGCAAGCCAACTCACACTGTCAGGGACTGCCCCATCCTTGAAAAGAATAAAACCAGTAAGTCTTCATTTCATTTGACTTCTCTAGTTGTTCATGATAAACCTCTTCATTGCACCATGTCTCTCTCATTGCAGTGGGAACGAAAATGCTTTAAGAAAGAAGCCATCGTTGATACGGGGGCTCACTCAAATTATATTGATGTCACTAGTTTTCTCCAATAAAATACCACTGATTAAAAAAAGCACCCCTGTTTCTATACGTGTTGTTGATGGGTCTGAATTATCCTCGGGCCGATCACTCACCACACTGTACCTATACTAGTGACAACTTCCACTTTACATCAAGAATACATTTGTTTTGATGTTATTGTCTCTCCCCTTTTCCCAATTGTCTTTGGAATGCAGTGGCTCCAGCTACATGAACCGTCAGTAGACTGGAAAACACTACAGATCAAATTGGATTCTTCTTACTGCCATCAGACGTGTTACAGGCATACACTTATGCTACAACTCTCAGAGTGTCACACAGAACAACCTTCTATACCTGCGGTTTATGCCAAATTCTCCGAAGTCTTCAGCAAAAAAGGAAGCTGAGTGTCTTCCTCCCCATCGTTCGTATGATTTCCCGATAGACCTTAAACCCGGTACAACTCCACCATGCGGACATCTATATCCCTTGTGCCAACCGGAATTGGAGCACTTAAAAAACTACCTACAAGAAAATCTGAAGAAGGGTTTCATCCATTCATCAGTCTTCTCGGCAGGCGCCGGGATGTTCTTTGTCAAGAATAAAGACCAATCACTTTGACTGATTATAGACTATCGTGAATTGAATAAAATAACTAAGAAGAACAGGTACCCTTTGCCCTGGATCCCTGAATTAATCAAATGACTTCATCAGGCTAAGATCTTTACTAAGCTGGATTTACAGGGAGCCTACAATTTGATTCGCATCAGAGAGGGAGATGAGTGGCTCACGGCATTCAGGACTAGGTATGGTCTTTATGAATACCTTGTTATGCCTTTTGGCTTGACCAATGCACCTGCCACCTTTCAGTTTTTTATCAATGACATTTTCTGAGATTTACTGGACATCTGTGTTGTTGTTTATCTGGACGACATCCTGATATATTCCACTAATTTAGAAGACCACATAAAACATGTAAGTTGGGTTCTCTCCAGATTACAAGTTCACCGCCTGTATGCAAAACTAGAGAAATGTCTCTTCCATACAGATGAGATCTAATTTCTTGGGTATTTCATCAGCCCTAGAGGCATACAGATGCAACAAAACAAAGTAGATGCGGTTGCCCAATGGCCAAAACCTACGACTAGGAAGCAGCTACAGCGCTTCCTAGGATTCAGCAACTACTATAGGAAGTTCATAAAGAATTACTCCACCATTGCTAAACCTCTCACACAACTTACTAGCACTAGCATTCCCTATAAATGGAACACTTAAGCCAACGATGCTTTCCACCATCTTAAGACAGCTTTCACAACTGCCCCTATACTATGCTTCCCTGATTCTACACTCCAATTCATCCTTGAGGTTGACTCCTCTGACTACGCCTTAGGAGCTGTCCTTTCCCAAAGGAGCAGCTTCACTGAACCACTTCACCCTGTTTCCTATTTTTCAAAAAGAGGCAATCAAGAGGGATTTTGAGCATTGGAGGCATTTGTTAGAGGGTACTGAACTACCTGTTATCATCTATACGGATCACTGTAATCTAGAATACTTTCAAAAGAATAAAACTCTTTCAGGAAGACAGGTGAGATGGAGCCTATACTTTAGTCGCTTTAACTACCAGATTGTTTATCGACTGGGTTCTCGTAATGGGAAGGCAGATGCGTTATCCCGAATAGAGAGATCGGAAGAGGAAGCATCAAAGGACCTCTCACCTACCTCAATAATACCACCATAAAGGTTCTTAGGGTTGCTACCACTCTCAACCAAATCTTTAAAGGAGGATATAAGCATCGATAAAGATCTTCCACAAAACCTTACCACCTCAGAAAACGATTTGTACTACAACAATTCTAAATTGTACATCCCTCATACACTTAGACAGGATCTAATTAAACAACATCATGACCATCCTCTTCTTGGACATCTAGGTATCCACAGGACTCTTGAACTGATTAAATGTGACTATTGGTGGCCCAGGATGGATTCATCTGTAAAAGATTACATCAGGAACTGCACTGTGTGCATAACATCTAAAGCAGAGAAAAAAACACCATATGGTTTACTTATGTCTATACCGATTCCAGACAAACCTTGGACCCATATAGGAATGGACTTTCTTGCTGATTTGCCAGTAAGTTCCGGTAAAAACACCATACTAGTTGTCACTGATTTACTAACGAAGATGGCTTATTTTGTACCATTCCATAAATTACCTACCTCTGCTGAGACTGCCGAGCTCTTCCTTGATTCTATAGTAAGAATACACGGTCTTCCTTCCATTATAACTACAGATAGGGGTAGTCAATTTACCTCCCGGTTTTGGAAACATCTCAGTAAAGTCCTTAAAATTGACCACCGCTTATCTACCTCATACCACCCTCAAACCAACGGCCAATCGGAAAAATTGAACCAATGGCTGGAGCAGTATCTTTGGTGCTACTGTGCTTACAGACAACATGACTGGTCGATATTCTTGTCGATGGTGGAATTCTCCTACAACAACACGCTGAATACCTCATCCAAAATGACACCATTCTTCCCCAACTACGCCTACCACCCAAGGTTTTCATTTGATTATTCAGATGGCATCACCAACCCCTCTGTTGATGATCTTACACAGAACCTTGCTGAAAATTTTCAGGTGATACGAAAAAATATATTGGATGCACAAGCCACACAAAAACGCTTCTACGACTTAAGGAGGAGACCTGCTCCACAATATGCAATTGGAGACAAGGTCTGACTTTCAACTAAGTATCTACGCTTGAAAATTCCCTGCAAAAATCTAGCTGGCCTCTTCATTGGCCCCTTTCCAATTGTCCGCATTATTAATGACAATGCTGATCTACCGTCTTTGCTTAAAATTCACCCCTCGTTCCATGTTTCCTTTTTAAAACCAGCTTCTACTGATGAACATCAAACTGTTCTGCTTCCACCTTTACCTCCAGTTTTGGATGAAGAGACTTTTGAAGTGCAAGATAGTTTGGATTCCAGGCTCTCACAGGGTGAACTCCAATATTTAGTTCACTGGAAAGGCTTCAGTCCAGAGGATGATTCCTGGGAACCTTACAACAACTTGAACGCCCAGAGACTCGTCTTGAGGTTCCATAGATGTTACCCTCATAGGCCTAAGCCTCAAGCCATGCGACGGCTTGCTTGAGGGGGGGGGGGTCTGTGAGGATTCCAGTCCAGCTTTTCCTTCCTACCTTGGATTTCCTGTTCACCTGGTTACTCCCCTATTTAAGTCATCATTGCACCTTAAACAGGTGCTTAGTTATTTTGCTCTCAAGCTGAAGCTACGCCTGTCTACTGCATGTCTCTAGACAAATCTCTTTCTGGATTACAACACTGGATACCTATTATATATGAAGCTTTCACAAGTTTCATTACCATAGGACTGAACTCTCCTTGATGCTAAATTTATTTCTTTCTTTTAACCCTTTATTATCTTGTTTATTTGATCGCGTAATTAGGGATTTTCTATCCATTCCATCTACCTTTAATTTCGTAGTTTTTAATAGATGTTTACTGTACCCCTTTTCTTCAAACTTAGATGTTAAAGTCTCTGCTTATAATAGATAATCCTCTTTCTTTGTGCAGTTACGTCTAATTCGCTGATACTGCCCCAGCGGAATATTATCCTTCCACTTTTTTAAGTGTCCACTGTGAGCATTTAGTAACCCATTCCTATCAGTACTCTTCCTGAAATTCTTTACTGCTACCTTGTTTGCTCTATCATTAAATAATGTGAGATCTAGAAAATCAATTTTATCTTGTGAGCAAGAGTGAGTAAACTTCAGATTAAATGAATTATTATTCATATATTCTAGAAATCTATTGATATCACTAGATGTTCCCTGCCAAATTATTATGATGTCATCTATGAAGAGATGATATTGTACTAGATTTTCTGAGAATGGGTTGTTATTCCAGATTTTCTTATTTTCAAAATTAGACATAAAAAGATTTGCATAGGATGGGGCAAAAGTTGTCCCCATCGCTGTGCCCTGGATTTGTTTATAGAATTTTCCCTCAAATAAAAAATAGTTGTGGGTGAGTATAAAATGAATACAATTCACTATAAATTCGACTAGTTTTTCCTCTAAATCACTATTTGAACATTCTTCTTTGATAACAGATATTCCTTTATCATGAGGGATGCTAGTATACAAGGCGGATATATCGCATGTTACCAATGATAATTCTGTTTCCATTGGGTTCCTTCATATTTATTTATGACATCCAGGGTGTCTTTAAGATAAGCTCTAGTATTTTTCACCATAGGTTGAAGAAAATAATCTATGTATTTGGACAAGTTGTCCCAAATGGACCCAATGCCTGATACTATGGGTCTTCCCGGTGGTTGGGTGGGATTCTTGTGAATCTTAGGGAGGTCATAAAAACAGGCTATTTTGGGAAAAATTTCCTCTACAAATTTAAACTCTTCCTGATTCAAAACGCCATTTTGTTTCGCTGTTAACAGCAACTCCCGAAGCTCCTACTTATATGCATTGGTTGGATTATAGGTCAATAATTTATATGTGTCAGTATCCCCCAATAAATTATATGCCTCCCTAAGATAGTCCTGCTTATTTTGGACTACAATTCCCCCCCCCCTTGTCCGCTGCCCTGTATACTATTTCAGTATCTTTCATGAGGTTTTTAAGAGTTACCCTTTCTGTATGCGAGAGATTGTCATTAAAATGACCCTCTATACCAAACATTTTGTCTAGATCCTCACACACCAGTTTATTAAAGGTTTTAATGTATTCGCTTTGTGCGTTCTGTGGAAAGAAAATAGATTTCCTTTTAAGGGGACAATGACGAGCCTTTTAAGTGGATTCCTCATGCAGGGATAAGTCCAATAGATCCTCCCAAACTATTTCTTGAGGATTTGTTTCGCATAAATTAGTGTTGGGCAAATGATTTGTGGATGTATATTGATCAATCCTATTATTTAACTCCCCCTTTTTAGAGTTAATATTTTCATAATACCTTTTAAGAGTTATCTTTCTTATAAAATTTTGTACATCAATGAATAACTCAAATGGGTTAGGGGCATGCAGGAGTGAAATTAAGACCCTTTGAGAGTAATCTAATTTCTATATGTGTGAAAGTTTTGTCTGAGAGGTTGAAAATACATTTTAAACCTTTATCTAATTCCACCCGTTTTTGTTTCTTTTTCCTCTGTTTTCTTCCTCCTCTTGTTCCCCTGTAGTGTCTAAAATTCTTTTTGGTTTTCGTAAATTTCCTACGAAAACCAAGCTGTGAGATATTCTATGGGCTAAACTTTCTGACAGATTAATCAGCTGGGAGTATCCAGGAGGTGGCGGTTCAATCACACGTCAGACGCCGAAGCAAGCAACATAGTTGTACACAACTTATGTGAATGGTACTGGTTTTTATTTTGTAAGTAGCACTCTTTGGAAGGGGCTATTTAATAAATCTCACCTATTGTCTGCACTTAGATGCATGTTTGAGCTTCTCTGTCTTCTTGTTTTTGTATAGTGACTATAATTAAATAAATCTGCAAGAAGCTACCTATCCTAACTCTCAGTTGCAACTTCATATACAAGTATAGCAGCTATCTGAATTTCATTTCTATAAAAGTCACTAAGTAAACCTGGGCTATAAAAAAGATAGTTCAACATTCAAGGTGATACATATTACACATTTTGTCTGCTAGGTCAGCAGTTGAGATCCTAATCTCTATTACTATCTACATAGCCTGACACTCTCTTATTTCTTTATAATAGTGTATACATTGTGTTATACTGGACTTTTCTAATTTGCCAATGGACTTAAATAATATGTGGATATATTGCCTTGATGTTGAATGGTTAGGATATGCTGTTGATACTAGTTAATAGAGGGGTCGCATCAGTACTTTTTAATTCATTACCGCGTGTTGAAGTATCTTCACTTGCGGTGCATCGGCCACACTGACCCGTAGTGACGTTTTTGTTTATTGGTAGCAATGGTAATTTTTGCTTATGGGTAATGATGCGCTGTGTAGCGTCGGCTGTTGATGATGTCACCATCGGGGGGCGGCATGGGCCGATGATAGCCTCATGTGGAGATATTTAAGTGGGTGTATTATGTAAGTAGCCAAATTGTTTTTAAGTTCACTGTGTTGAACTTTTTTGACATTTGATAAAGGTGCGGACAAGCACCGAAATGTTATGTTGGTTTTACATTTGATATAATAAATGTTATATTTTTTTCAAAGACCAGTGAGTGCATTTCTTGGACCAGCACTTTTAAATTAATCTAAAGTGCACCCTGGCAGCTGTAATACCAGTAAGATTGTGCTTTCCCTCTTCGGACTGATATATATATATATATATATATATATATATATATATATATATATATAATAAATGGCCAAGTATGTTTGTCAGATGCAGTCATGTGCAGTAGAGACTGCACATGACAAACATACCTGGCCGTTTGGATCCTGACACTCAGCACTCAGCACAGAGCAAGGCTGAAGCGGAGTGTCAGGAAGCGTGGCTGACTGGAGCGTCGTGATGGGGGCATGGCCGGGTGTCGCGAGGGGCATGGCCGGGCGTCACAAGGGGCGTGGCCAGGTGCGGCGAGGGGCGTGGTTGGATGGGTGTTGCCGCGATGGGGCATGACCGGGCGGGGTGCTGCAATGGGGGCGTGGCCAGAGAGGAAAAGGCTTTCAATTAAGACAGAGCCAGAGAAGGAGCAGGAGAGCGGCCAAAGAGGGGGTAGAAGGGCCAAAGGGGGGGAGAGAGCCACAGAGGGGGGGAGAGACAAAGAGTGGGGAGAGAGAGAGCCAAAGAGGAAAGAGAGCCAAAGAGGAAAGAGAGCCAAAGAGGAGAGAGAGCAAAAGAGGGGAGAGAGCCAAAGAGGGGGGAGAGAGAGCCAAAGAGGGGTGGGGGATAGAGAGCCAAAGGGGGGGGGAGAGCCAAAGGGGGGGGAGAGAGCCAAAGGGGGGGAGAGAGAGCCAAAGAGGGGGGAGAGAGAGAGCCAAAGAGGAAAGAGAGCCAAAGAGGAGAGAGAGCCAAAGAGGAGAGAGAGCAAAAGAGGGGAGAGAGCCAAAGAGGGGGGGAGAGAGAGCCAAAGAGGGGGGAGAGAGAGCCAAAGAGGGGGGAAAGAGAGCCAAAGAGGGGGGGGAGAGAGCCAAAGAGGGGGGGGAGAGAGCCAAAGGGGGGGGGAGAGCCAAAGGGGGGGGAGAGCCAAAGGGGGGGAGCTAAAGAGGGAGGAGAGAGCCAAAGAGTAAAGAGAGCCAAAGAGGAGAGAGAGCCAAAGAGGAGAGAGAGCAAAAGAGGGGAGAGAGAGCCAAAGAGGGGGGGAGAGAACCAAAGAGGGGGGGGGGAGAGCCAAAGAGGGGGGGGGAGAGAGCCAAAGGGGGGGGGGGGAGAGCCAAAGGGGGGGGGGCAAAAGGGGGGGAGACCAAAGAGGGGGGAGAGAGAGAACCAAAGAGGAAAGAGAGCAAAAGAGGAGAGAGAGCCAAATAGGAGAGAGAGCAAAAGAGGGGAGAGAGCCAAAGAGGGGGGGAGAGAGAGCCAAAGAGGGGGAGAGAGAGCCAAAGCGTAGGGGGGAGAGAGCCAAAGAGGGGGGGAAGAGAGCCAAAGAGGGGGGAGAGAACAAAAGAGGGGGGAGAGAGAGCAAAAGAAAGGGGGGAGAGAGCCAAAGAGGGGAGATAGAGAGCAAAAAAGGGGGGAGAGAGAGCCAAAGAGGGGGAGAGAGCCAAAGCGTAGGGGGGAGAGAGCCAAAGAGGGGGGGAAGAGAGCCAAAGAGGGGGGAGAGAGCAAAAGAGGGAGGAGAGAGAGCAAAAGAAAGGGGGGAGAGAGCCAAAGAGGGGAGAGAGAGAGCAAAAGAGGGGAGAGAGAGAGCAAAAGAGAGGAGAGAGAGCGCAAAGGAGAGGGGGAGAGAAAGCAAAAGAGAGGGGGGAGAGAAAGCAAAAGAGAGGGGGGAAGACAGAGCAAAAGAGAGGGGGGAGAGAGCAAGGGGTGGGACCGCTGTACTGCAAAAAATGGCCCATGTACACAGGCTTTAGTACTAGTATATATATATATATATATATATATATATATTCATATTCATCTAATCCCAACATATATAATTTAATTACCAATAAACTCTTCGGAAATAGTGAAGGACCTATTAGTTTTTTTATTCACATATTTGTAATTGTTTAGGTATTATTTTCCGTAAAATTATATTTAGTTAGATTAATTATTTAAGAAAATTATCAGATTTATTTATTAAAGTTAACCTTATTAGCCAAATAGAAACTGATACTTGAGTGTTGTACACAATCAAGCATTTCATTTGCTCTCAATTTAAAATGAAACAGCTTTAACTTTCAATTTTCATGCAAAAGTAATTAGTAAAACCCTTAAACCTCTATGTTAATTATAATATGAAAATGCATGCACCCTCATTTATCAGTAACTCTTGACAATTTTTAATTACGCTGAATTATCTTCAGACAGTCTTCATATTTAGTTGCTTTTGATTGTTCTCTGTAGGTAAAATAGACTTAAACGTTCTTTGTTTGTTATATCTATGTTGGCAACATAGTAGAAATAAACATACTTACATCAACATTTGCTTTTTTTCTAGTTTCTTGACAGTATCTGTGCTGTGCTTTGTGTGGCTGCTGGCCCTTGTCCAGTGATCAATGTACTAATAAAAGAGCAGATTACATATCTATCAAGTGAACTTTTTGTGACCTCAAATTCAAGATTCTGTGCTAATGATATAATACTGCATCAACAATGTTATCAGTTTTTAACTGAAATGACTTGATGTTTATATTGAAATTAAAAACTTAAAGGGACACTGACTGAACCCAATTTTTTTCTTTCATGATTCAAATAAAGCATGCAATTTTAAGCAACTTTCTAATTTACTCCTATTATCAAATGTTCTTAATTCTCTTGGTATCTTTATTTGAAAAGCAAAAATGTAAGTTTAGAAGCCTGCCCATTTTTGGTGAACAACCTGGGTTGTTCTTGCTGATTGATGGATAAATTCACACACGAATAAACAAGTATTGTCCAGGGTGCTGAACCAAAAATTGGCTGGTTACTTAGCTTAGATGCCTTCTTTTTCAAATAAAGATAGCAAGAGAACAAAGAAAAATTGAAAATAGGGGACTTCCGGGAGGCGGAGCTACGGAGCAGCAGCAGGAACTGAGAGCTCCAGTAACGAAGCGTCTAAAAGTTTATAAAGACCCGCTTATACTGCTCCCATGCATCTGCCTTACACAGCTACAAGGTCCCAAACACCCAGGGATCGGTTGGTGTCGGCCACAACTGCTTATGGGGATAACATCAGTGCCCCAGCACCCGGATAGTATTTACACAAGAAGCGCGAAAGCGTGGACGCCATCTTGCCTAAGGGGAAAAGGTGAAGGTACGGAGAAACACTCCTCCTGAACGTTGGGGTCACATAAGAATCCCCAGGAAGGAGACCGCAAGATAGAAAACAGCATTGTGAGTACAAGCAGGACCAACAACACTATATATACTACATTATGTGTTAGTTAAAGACCGCACAAGGCCAAGCAGACAGTGTGACGGATTTCACCTAAAGGCTTTATTATACATATCCCCACTAAATAAGACATCAGCCGCAAGAGAAATACAGGACTGTTACTGGGGTGCAAACCGGGAGTGGACATATTAGAGTTGCACGCACGCTAAGGAGATTTATAGGCTCAGACTCCATGCAGCTTTGAGGCATTGCAAATAGCCATTCAGACACCTAGATTGCCATTAAGTGGAGGAAAAGTGCCACTGCAGCTGAATATCAAAAACAGGTGTATAACGCTCACTTTAACCCTCCTAATTGCATGATATGTACACAGCGTGTCTACAGAGGATCAGGATAGATCAGGATTGTTGAATAGCCTAACTGCATACCACAGTCCCCTCTCTCATATCACTCACATGAAAGTCGACAAGTACTTCTCAAAGATCTCATCCAGCATTCCTGAGGATATGAGTGGCAGATCAAAAACGGATGAGAAGAAAAGCCATCATGTGGCGTAGATACATACAAATAACTCCCCTAAGGCTGATCAATCAATATCACAATCCATGTCACATCCTGGGGACCACTCTGCCCTGATGCAAGTTTTAAAATCTTTTTTTCTGCCAAAAATGTACTCACTCCAAGCAGGGATGGATAATTTAACCAGTGAGGTGCAGCAATTTTCCACATGCTTAAATGCTGCAGAAACACATATATCTGATATAGAGGATAGACAAACTAACATGGATGTCTCACGGACAAAAACCAAGAAAAAACAATATCTCCTGGACAGGTTAGAGGACCTTGAGAACAGGAGTTGCTGCAACAACCTCCGCATCGTAGGGGTGCCGGAATCTATTAAAGGCATTAAAGTCTTGATGGAGTTTGTCACCTCTACCTTTCCCAAGTTACTAGGCATACAAGCTGATCATCTTCCTATTGACGTAGATAGAGCCCACAGAGTGGGCCCTGACAACCCTCCTGACCAATGCAATAGACCACAACAAGTGATCTTCAAATGTCTCCACTTTCAGGAGAAATTGGCCCTCCTAAGAGCATACAGATCGCTGAAAGAGGTTCTTTTTGAGGACCGTCGGCTACTAATGATTCAGGACTACTCCGCTGAGGTCACCAAATAAAGAAGGGACTTTGCTCCGCATTGCTCTAAGCTTCATGAACAGGGTAGACAAGTGGCCTTATTATACCCTGCAAAACTGCGGCTGATGACCCCCTCTGGCCCCAAGATTTTTCATTCTCCCCAAGCATTGAATTCGTATTTGGCCACAGAAAAGAGCACTGATGCTCCTTGAGGGAATAACTTCACAGCTCTAGTTGATTGTATCCTGGCACACTGGTTGTGCCCCTTCCCAGATGGAAATATGTAATGTATACATGCTACATGTGTTCACTTCTGTTGTATTTTTTAGACTTGATCTATAAGTGTTTAATTGTCTTGTTTTTTTATGCCTGATTTATATACTGCTGCCTGGAATGTTACATGCGCCTATCCACCTTGCACGAACAACACATAGTCCATTCACACTACTCTACACTCTCATACTTGTTGTGGATGGTTTTCACCCACCAACTTTAAATACACCTGCTATATCTTGGACCCATACGTGGATAGGGACCTGTTATCATATTAAGCTCCATTATGCAGTGGGGCAAGCCCAATATCATACTGGCACTGGTTACACCAGAGATAATTCAGTTCTTCCTGTATTAATGTTTACAATGCTGTTATTACTGTGGTTATTATTTATTGGATGCCTTCCATTTAGTTATGACACTGACACACAGAAATTCGGTGGCATAATGGCCTATTACACTGTGCTACTTAGAGCTACTCATCGGGTGGCAAGGGTGGGCATTAACTGGCCCTGCTCTCTCCTGTTGAGCATATGGATGGCCTACACATTGTTGGGGTACTCGCATACACTCACACTATCTGATTCTAAATCACTGTATGTATGGAATGATGTGATATCTCTATCCCAACGGATGCTCTTATTGCTGACATGTGTTTTAGATTATACAGGCCTTATTTGCTGCACATACATCTATGTCAGTTTAATGTCAATGTTTAAAATGTTTTTGTTGGTATTGAGGTTTTATGAATATCTTATACCCGGCTGTACCACTGGTCATCTGACATAATCATTGGTTGGCGCCTATCTCCACCAGGTTTTACAATTGTAAATATCCCTGCTACTCCCCACCTCTCAAACGACAAGCCTGTAGACCTTCTGCAACTACCCCACCTTGCACATATAGGGAAAACATATGAGCTCCCCTTCCCCTACCCCCCTATCCCCTATCCCAGAACACCCACTCAGCTCCTGACATGCCTGAATCTCAGTAGGGTACCATAATGGCCCTTAAGTTAGTCACATGGAACGTGGGAGGCATTAACTCCCCGGTTAAGAGGAAATATATTTTAACACACCTCCGCAGGCTTAATGCGGACATAGCGTTCCTACAAGAGACCCACCTTACCGATAGGGAGCACAACAAAACTGCGAAGTGACTGGGTAGGTCACATAGCTTACTTGTCATATAAGAGTAGCAATAGGGGAATAGCTATATTATTTGGTAGATGACTGCAGGTAGAAATCCTGAGTACAACCACGGACCACAACGGTAGATTCCTCATCCTACAAGCATCTATAGATAATGTTAACTACACCCTCTGCAACATATACGCCCCTAACCCTAACTCCCTACCCTTTTGGAAATCGCTGGTTCATAGGCACCAATTTCCTGCTATGGGGAGATTTTAATTTAACCCCACACCCAACCTTGGATAGAACCTGGCCTACAGAAAACCTGACTAACAAACTTATCCTCCGCTATAAGGGAAGATTTGAACCCAAGGTGTTTAACCTGCTCTCTGACACCCTGGCTGTGTGCAATATTTGGCACAGATGAAACCCTGATGACAGAGATTTTACGTGTCTCTCTAAGTCTAATTTGTCCCCTTCTAGACTGGACCTCTTCCTCATTTCAGACTCCCTAGTCTCCCAGGTCAAATCTGACAAAATTCACAACATTGTAATTTCTGATCATGCACCTGTGGAGCTCACAATAGTTGTTTTCCCCAATAAACACAATAGGAACACACTGCGTTTCCCTCCGTACATTCTTAGATCTGAATCCTTCCAAAAACACCTGATCCATGCTTGGAATGATTTTTATACTGATAACTCATCACATTTTGCTGATCCACAATTATTCTGGGAAACTGCCAGAGCGGTCATCACAGGACATGTTATCTCATACATGGCCAATTTAAAACGTAGAGTCCAACTTAGATATAATACCCTACAGGCTACCTTAGGACAGACGTATCTGACATGCCCAGCGTATGACAGTTATATTGCTGCCAAAACGGAACTGGACATATTTGTCCAACAGCAGACCGCTACTGGCCTTCTCAAATCAGCAGGCCGATTTTACAGATTCGGCAGAAAATCGGGGCAACTTTTAACCACACTTGTAAATGTGAAATCAACTAAGAAAGATATTGCTGCTTTGAAACATGAGGGGAAGGTCTTTCGGACTCCCTTAGAGATAGCTGGCTATAAAAAACAACAACCGAAAACCCCAGACTCGTTTCATACCTTCTGGCACTCACTCACACTTCCCCACCTCATGCAGGACCAGACAGACACATTGAATGTCCCAATTGCTCTGGAGGAAATCCAATATACTATTAAATCTCTGTCCTTGGGGAAAGTAGCGGGCCTGGATGGACTCTCTAATGAGTTATATCGCTTACTGCTACCTCAGGTCTCACCAAACCTATTCAACCTATTTAATAACATGTTTACTCCAGAAGGGCAGCCATCATAATCTTTCACAATGGCCCATATTACCCTGATCCCAAAACCAGGAAAGGATCACACACTCCCTGAAGCATATCATCCCATATCCCTACTAAACATGGACAACAAAATATTGATGAAAATACTGGCCAATCGATTAAAGGGGATTCCCCTCTCATTAAACTCTCTATTGAACTGCAAATGGGGCTCAGGAGGCCTTCCTGCTGTCCCTGGATGCAGAGAAGGCCTTCAATAGAGTTGAGTGGCCCCATCTCTTTAATACTCTTCAGCAATTTCACTTTGAGGGCCATTTCCTTGATTTAATCCGTAAACTTTACTCCTCCCCTACTGCAAGTATCTTGGTCAATGGCCTTAACTCTCCAAACTTTACTCTTGAAAGAGGTACGCGCCAGGGATGCCCACTTTCCCCCTTATTGTTCGACCTAGCCTTAGAACCACTTGCCCTGAAACTAAAACAAATTTTCCCGGATATTGCTATTGGAAACACCATTCTACACATGGCCCCATATGCGGACAATATGCTGCTCTTTGTGAGTAACCCCTCCCGATATGTCCCTAGGCTTATTGACACCTTACAAACCTTTGGATATTTCTCAGGGTACAAAATAAACATGGTCAAGTCTGAAATATTGTGGCTCACTGATCATAACATGGATAAAGGTAGTTATCCCTTTGCCATACAACCCAACACACTCACATATCTAGCTATCATCGTACACAGAAACCAACAGAAACTATATGACCTTAATATTGGCAGACAGTGTGCACAGCTACAGCTTCAGCTAAAGGCCTGGGCCAAGCTCCCCCTGGGTCTTACGGGAAGGATTAATCTACTTAAAATGACAATCTTGCCTAAGCTCCTTTACCCACTTTTAATGTTGCTCTTTTTGCTTATGAAAGGTGATATGACCAATTTAAACAAAGTTATCCAATCCTTCATTTGGGGAGGTAAGAGAATGCGCATAGCAATGGCGAACCTGCAACAACCATACCTCAACGGGGGTCTAGCGCTCCCCAATCTCAAACTCTACAACTGGTCAGCACTACTCAGGCTGGTGATGGACTGGCAGCTTGACACCACACATTTTCAGGAGCCGTACCTAGAAGCAGCAATTATGTCCCCACATTCTTTAGCCTACCTACCATGTATACCCTTTATGAACCTGCCCATTGACATTAAGAATAACTTTATGTACAGAGATGCCATGAGAGCATGGAAACTAGCATTTAAATACCTGGGAAACAGATCCCCCACCCTTAAATACATTCCACTGATGGGAAACATGGACTTCCTGGCGGGGAATGAAACTGCCCCCTTCCGATTTTGGAAGTTACAGGGAATCAAATTGGTGGGTGATCTCTTGGATCCTTTATTGCACACACTCAGGACTTATCAAGACCTTAAAAACCAGTACCATCTATCAAACTCACACTTCTATGCGTACCTTCAGGCCCAGCACTATACTAGCACACTGATGGCATGCCAGGACGATTTCTGGCAACCCTCTCCTTGGGCCCATATCCATGTCGCATACAAATTGGGCAGTTTCTCCATATTACCCATCTATCACCTTTTAACACACATGCTTCCAATGATGTAATGGGACATTTACTGACTATACTGCAGATAGAGGACTTTGGGGACATATCCCTTAGAGACATACTTACCAGTCTAGAGAGAACAAAGACAGCTAGACTAGCGGTACATATCAGGGAATTGCAGATTAGGATGTTAAACGAAGACTACATTACCCCTGCACGTAGATTCCATTGGAACCAAGACTTACCAAAACAATGTATTAAATGTTCATTACCAGAGCCTACACTCAAACACTATTTCTTTGGGTGGCCATATGTAAATCAATTCTGGAGACGCCTACAATATTGGGTTAAGAAAACCTTCAAGATTGACCTCGTTTTTTACTCTAAATCAATTTTCCTACTCTCATGGGAAGTGCAGCACAAGTCACTATATTCTATGCTCACTGTTAGCACCTTACTAGCCCGACAATAAATTTTGGCACAGTGGACTTCCAGAAACCCACCCACTTAGACCCAATTCAAATTTAGGATGCTTCGGAAACTGTATATAGAACAATTTGATACTACTCTAGACACCAAATGCAGGCTGAAACACTTTTTACGTAAATGTCAGAGCTATATACTGAGCCTCCCCCTTAGTCAACAAAAGCAGGTGTTGCGACCTTTCTTGCACCATGAAGTATTTATTGAAGCAACACTTAGAGGCGAGTGAAGTAACATACTTTAATCTGCCCCATATACCCCCTGAGAGGAGAGATGGACCAGTAAGATGGTAAGGACCTAGCTGGAAACACTTTTATTTGCTTTTGTTTTGTTATTGTTAGTGTAAATGTTTGGTAGTTGTAAATAATAAGATAAAAATGGAAAATTATAGGAGAAAACACATGATCTAGTAGACCTACATGCCAATATCTATTTTACTAGTCATGATGACCATGCATATTTCATATTGAAGTTATTTAGAGACTGTATAACTGACTGATGTACTAAAATATGTTTCATATGTATTTATGTCATATCTCCGCTTGTTGAATTGGAGAACATAAGTCTCTGTATATCTGTATATTCACACGTGTTTCTTCTATTTAATAAAGAGAATTAAAAAAAAAAAATTGATAATAGGAGTAAATTAGAAAGTTGCTTAAAATTGCATGCTATCTGAACCATGAAAGAAACAATTTGGGTTCAGTATCCCTTTAAAGAGACATGAAACCCAATTTTTTCTTTCATAATTTAGATACAGCATACAATTTAAAACAAGTTTTTAAATGTACTTCAATTATAAAATTTGCTTTATTCTATTGGTATCCTTTGTTAAAGGAACAGCAATGCCCTACTGTGAGCTAGCTGAACAGGTGAGCTAATGACAAAACGCATATATGTGCAACCACCAACAAAATGAAGCAAATTAGATAATAGAATAAACTTGGCAAGTTGTTTCAAATTTGCATTCTTTATCTGAATCATGAAAGTTTAATTAGTGCTTTACTGTCCTTTTAAGGTGAAATTAATAGAAAAAAAATAAGACTTAGGACACGAAAATCTTGCATATAATCAGAAATGTTCCTTACGGTCTCATCAGTCTTGCAATATTGGCTCCAGGCAAAATGTTCTAAAAAAGTGGGCTTCCCCTCACCATAAAGACTATATTGCTTCTATAAGAAAGTATTGACCTTGTTCCCTAAGAACATTCAAAAATCAGATGATTGTGAATATCAGCAGCGTGGAGGAGGGCACATTTTTAAAAGATGTTTACATAAGATATAATGTGCATTTTGTAAATCTGAAAATAGATTATTTTTTTGTTGTATGTCAAATCTCTATTTCACACTACATAAAGAATGCTTCTTAAAAAGGTTCATCTTGCCAATGAAAGAGTTAAGATGCATGCATGTGTGAAAATGTTCATCCTAGCTTGTGCATATTGTTTGGAACATTAGAACATACCTGCAAAATGTCCTCTTTGTTATACAAGATACACCCATGGAATACTAACAGAATGCCTTTATCTTCACTATGTAGTGCAATGATCATTAAAACATTAAAAAAATAAAAAATAAAGTTAAAGAGAGAAATGAAAGAAAAATAGAAAAGCAAAATTGTCACCTAGGGAGAAATAAAGTGAAGATTGAGGAAAGTGAAGGGAAAGAGGGAAGGTGAAAAAGGAAATACAAACATTCGGCTAGATTTAGAGTTTTGTCAGTAACGACCCGCGTAGCTAACGCTGGCTTTTTTTTCCCCGCACCTTTTAAATACCGCTGGTATTTAGAGTTCACAGAATGGCTGGGTTTTCAGTGCGTTAGGCTCCAAAAAAGGAGCATAGAGCATAATTTATCGCCACTGCAACTCTCGATACCAGCGGTGCTTACGGAAGCGGCCAGCTTAAAAAACGTGCTCATGCACGATTCCCCCATAGGAAACAATGGGGCTGTTTGAGCTGAAAAAAAACCTAACACCTGCAAAAAAGCAGCGTTCAGCTCCTAACGCAGCCCCATTGTTTCCTATGGGGAAACACTTCCTACGTCTGCACCTAACGCTCTAACATGAACCCGAGTCTAAACACCCCTAACCTTACACTTATTAACCCCTAATCTGCCGCCCCCGCTATCGCTGACACCTGCATATTAATTTTAACCCCTAATCTGCCGCTCCATACACCGCCGCAACCTACATTATACCTATGTACCCCTAATCTGCTGCCCCTAACACCGCTGACCCCTATATTATATTTATTAATATAATATACACCGCTACTATAATAAATGTATTAACCCCTAAAGCTAAGTCTAACCCTAACCCTAACACCCCCCTAACTTAAATATAATTTAAATCTAACAAGATAAATTAACTCTTATTAAATAACTTATTCCTATTTAAAGCTAAATACTTACCTGTAAAATAAACCCTAATATAGCTACAATATAAATTATAATTATATTGTAGCTATTTTAGAATTAATATATATTTTACAGGCAACTTTGTAATTATTTTAACCAGGTACAATAGCTATTAAATAGTTACTAACTATTTAATAGCTACCTAGTTAAAATAATTACAAAATTACCTGTAAAATAAATCCTAACCTAAGTTACAATTAAACCTAACACTACACTATCAATAAATAAATTAAATAAAATACCTACAATTACCTACAATTAAACCTAACACTACACTATCAATAAATTAATTAAATACAATACCTACAAATAAATATAATTAAATAAACTAACTAAAGTACAAAAATAAAAAAGAACTAAGTTACAAAAAATAATAAAATATTTACAAACATTAGAAAAATATTACAACAATTTAAACTAATTACACCTACTCTAAGCCCCCTAATAAAATAACAAAGACCCCCAAAATAAAAAAATGCCCTACCCTATTCTAAAATTAAAATAGAAAAGCTCTTTTACCTTACCAGCCATTTGCGGGGCATGCCCCAAAGAATTCAGCTCTTTTGCCTGTAAAAAAAAAAACATACAATACCCCCCCCAACATTACAACCCACCACCTACATACCCCTAATCTAACCCAAACCCCCTTAAATAAACCTAACACTAAGCCCATGAAGATCTCCCTACCTTGTCTTCACCACGCCGGGTTCACCGATCGATCCAGAAGAGCCTCCGATGTCTTGATCCAAGCCCAAGCGGGGGGCTGAAGATGTCCATGATCCGGCTGAAGTCTTCATCCAAGCGGGAGCTGAAGAGGTCCATGATCCGACTGAAGTCTTCTATCAAGCGGCATCTTCAATCTTCTTTCTTCCGGATCCATGTAGTTCATCCCGCCGACGCAGAACATCCATCTTCACCGACGACTTCCTGACGAATGACGGTTCCTTTAAGGGATGTCATCCAAGATGGCGTCCCTCGAATTCCGATTGGCTGATAGGATTCTATCAGCCAATCGGAATTAAGGTAGGAAAATTCTGATTGGCTGATGGGAGTTCAATCCGAAGTTCAATCCGATTGGCTGATCCGATCAGCCAATCAGATTGAGCTTGCATTCTATTGGCTGATCGGAACAGCCAATAGAATGCGAGCTCAATCTGATTGGCTGATCGGATCAGCCAATCGGATTGAACTTGAATCTGATTGGTTGATTCCATCAGCCAATCAGAATTTTCCTACCTTAATTCCGATTGGCTGATAGAATCCTATCAGCCAATCGGAATTCGAGGGACGCCACCTTGGATGACGTCCCTTAAAGGAACCGTCATTCGTCGGGAAGTCATCGGTGAAGATGGATGTTCCGCATCGGCGGGATGAACTACATGGATCCGGAAGAAAGAAGATTGAAGATGCCGCTTGATAGAAGACTTCAGTCGGATCATGGACCTCTTCAGCTCCCGCTTGGATGAAGACTTCAGCCAGATCATGGACATCTTCAGCCCCCCCGCTTGGGCTTGGATCAAGACATCGGAGCTCTTCTGGATCGATCGGTGAACCCGGCGTGGTGAAGACAAGGTAGGGAGATCTTCATGGGCTTAGTGTTAGGTTTATTTAAGGGGGGTTTGGGTTAGATTAAGGGTATGTGGGTGGTGGGTTGTAATGTTGGGGGGGGGTATTGTATGGTTTTTTTTACAGGCAAAAGAGCTGAATTCTTTGGGGCATGCCCCGCAAATGGCCCTTTTCAGGGCTGGTAAGGTAAAAGAGCTTTTCTTTTTAAATTTTAGAATAGGGTAGGGCATTTTTTTTATTTTGAGGGTCTTTGTTATTTTATTAGGGGGCTTAGAGTAGGTGTAATTAGTTTAAAATTGTTGTAATATTTTTCTAATGTTTGTAAATATTTTTTTATTTTTGTAACTTAGTTCTTTTTTATTTTTTGTACTTTAGTTAGTTTATTTCATTGTATTTATTTGTAGGTATTTTATTTAATTAATTTATTGATAGTGTAGTGTTAGGTTTAATTGTAACTTAGGTTACGATTTATTTTACAGGTAATTTTATAATTATTTTAACTAGGTAACTATTAAATAGTTATTAACTATTTAATAGCTATTGTACCTGGTTAAAATAATTACAAAGTTGCCTGTAAAATAAATATTAATCCTAAAATAGCTACAATATAATTATTATTTATATTGTAGCTACATTAGGATTTATTTTACAGGTAAGTATTTAGCTTTAAATAGGAATACTTTATTTAATAAGAGTTAATTTATTTAGTTAGATTTAAATTATATTTAAGTTAGGGGGGTGTTAGTGTTAGACTTAGCTTTAGGGGTTAATACATTTATTATAGTAGCGGTGCGGTCAGGTCGGCAGATTAGCGGTTAATTATTGAAGGTAGGTGGAGGCGACATTGGGGGCGGCAGATTAGGTGTTAATAAATATAATATAGGGGCCGGCAGTGTTAGGGGCAGCAGATTAGGGGTACATAGGGATAACGTAGGTTGCGGTGGTGTACATAGCGGCAGATTAGGGGTTAATAATAATATGCAGGGGTCAGCGATAGCGGGGGCGGCAGATTAGGGGTTAATAAGTGTAAGGTTAGGGGTGTTTAGACTTGGGGTACATGTTAGAGTGTTAGGTGCAGACATAGGAAGTGTTTCCCCATAGGAAACAATGGGGCTGCGTTAGGAGCTGAACGCTGCTTTTTTGCAGGTGTTAGGTTTTTTTTCAGCTCAAACAGCCCCATTGTTTTCTATGGGGGAATCGTGCACGAGCACGTTTTTGAAGCTGGCCGCGTCCGTAAGCACCGCTGGTATTTAGAGTTGCAGTGGCGGTAAATTATGCTCTACGCTCCCTTTTTGGAGCCGAACGTACTGAAAACGCAGCCCTTCTGTGAACTCTAAATACCAGCAGTATATAAAAGGTGCGGGGGAAAAAAAGCCAGCGTTAGCTACGCGGGTCGTTACCAACAAAACTCTAAATCTAGCCGTCTAAATCTAGCCGATTTCGATTGATTCAGAAGATGGGGAGAAGATGCAAAAAAAAAAAAAAAAAGATAAAATGTATCACAAAAAGATAAAAAAAAAAAAGGTGATAGACATAATAGGAAAAAGGGAAAATAGTTTACTGTTCATAACACACATACTTTTCTGTAGCTTTACCATTCTATGACATTTTTTCTTAAGGGGTATCCTCTAACGCAATTATTAAAATTGTGCAGCGGCAACAAAATTTTGGGGATAAAATCTTTTGGATTGAATATTCAGAAAAATTAGTTTTTCAGAATATTTGCCTGTCATACTATTCAGTATCGATTTTATTTAAAACTAAGTGAATACTGAATATTCAGGGGAACAATTACATTATTTTTCATTTAACAAATGTAAATGTTTCTTTGTTACAGATATACACTTGTAGCCTTATACTTACACTCTAGCACACTGGAGAGACACTCTAATCCAACCCTGTTTCACAAAGCCCTGGACTGCGCTAATAGGAGGTTTAGTGCAGCAGATCCCAAAGCCTCTGTTAAAGAATAGGGCCCTTTAGCGTGGTCTCTGCTCCACTAAGCCTCATTTGTGTGGCCTGGGGTTCTGTGAAGGAAGGTCAAGATTAGCACTGCTTTCCAATGTGCTAGAGTTAAATATTTAACCCTTAAAAGCTAATTTAAAGGAAACAAATGAATACTGATGAATATCATCAGTATTTGTTCATTTTCTTTCAAATTAGTTAGTGCATTTATTTGGATATTCGTTTCATGAAAACAAAATGAATATCTGTGTTTTTTCGTCACAAATTCACATTTTTTGTTAAATCAATGCACAAGCCTAACAATAATAATAATTTACATATACGGCCAGATTATTAGTTAAGTCATTGCACAAGCCTAACAATAATAATAATTTACATATAGGGCCAGATTATTAGTTATATTATTGCACAAGCCTAACAATAATAATAATTTACATATAGGGACAAATTATTAGTTGAATCATTGCACAACCCTAACAATAATAATAATTTACATATAGGGCCAGATTATTAGTTAAATCATTGCACAAGCCTAACAATAATAACAATTTACATATAGGGCCAGATTATTAGTTATATTATTGCACAAGCCTAACAATAATAATCATTTACATATAGGCCAGATTATTAGTTAAATCATTGCACAAGCCTAACAATAATAATCATTTACATATAGGGCCAGATTATTAGTTAAATCATTGCACAAGCCTAACAATAATAATAATTTACATATAGGGACAGATTATTAGTTAAATCATTGCACAAGCCTAACAATAATAATCATTTACATATAGGGCCAGATTATTAGTTAAATCATTGCACAAGCCTAACAATAATAATAATTTACATATAGGGACAGATTATTAGTTAAATCATTGCACAAGCCTAACAATAATAATCATTTACATATAGGGCCAGATTATTAGTTAAATCATTGCACAAGCCTAACAATAATAATCATTTACATATAGGGCCAGATTATTAGTTAAATCATTGCACAAACCTAACAATGATAATCATTTGCATATAGGGCCAGAGTTTGCCAGTCACTGAGACCTCTGTACTTGCACCACCACTGGCCCTAATAATAAAATTGTATTGCTATTTATTGATCCCGCTTGTGCACTAACTCTGGTAGAAGTAAGCTTTTTTGATGGGTAGTGCTTGTATTACAAGTTGACACTAAAAAGTTTTCAGTCTTGTGCTAACCCGACATGTGCAAAAAAATGAATTTAGAATATTGCGTGCTTGTTAGTGTATTCCCCCATAGAAAGTCAATGGGGCAAAAAACCTAACCCCCTACTCACCAGAAAACCTGATCGCATATTCTCAAGTGCGTTAACCCGACATGTAAATATGAATTTTTCACTTTCCAATGTTCTTCACATAAAAGAATATATTCTATGTATTAATAAATACATATTTCTACATATATCTGATAGTATTTTGGTGCAATAAATATATATATATATACACAGGTATACCTCACTTTATAGCGCTTCACTTTACAGTGCTTCCCTAATACAGCGCTTTGTGGAGCTGAAGTTCAACCTCCAAGGAATTTTAAACAGTGCTAAACTAAATTTAGTGCTATTGCTAGTTCAAACATGTTTTCAAGCTTTTAAACACACTGGCAAGTGAAAATAATGCTGGTCCCTAACCCGCTGTATGAGTGAGGTATACCTGTGTGTGTGTATATATATATATATATATATATATATATATATATATATATATATATATAGGAATACCTATTTATAAATACATTGAACATATTCTGATATGTGCTGAACATTGGAATATGAAATATGTTCTTCATATAGAAGAATATGATCTATTTATTCATAAATACATATTTTTACATATACCTATTGGTATTTTGGTACAATATATTTACAAAAAAAAACAGAATTCAAAAAATATGTCAATCAATTTGAACAAAATATGATTACCTTTAGACAAGAAATCTAGAAAAATTACACGTAAAAAATATGATTATAACCATAAATCTGTGTATAGGTGGGATACACAAGGAAACCCCAATCGTGGAGGAAATAAAACAAGAAGGTGGCAAAAAAAACAAGGTGAAACAATCCAAAAATGTAACCTAATCTGATACAGAGTATGAGATTGAATCCTCTGATTATGAAGGAGAAATAGAAAAACAGATACCAGCTGTATTATCTGCAGAACCACCAATAAATAATCAGTCAAAAATTGGACAAACAGAGACTCTACCAAGTGTAAGAAAAAAAAAACGGAGAGGTAAAAGAGGTAGAGGATCATCTACATCATCAGAACAAGGGTTGGGGACACCAGAATAAGAAGGAGAAGAAAGTCATCCAACAGAGAACCTATGTGACACAGTCACAGAGATAACAGAAGAAATATGCCTAAATAATAATAAGAATGTATTAAATTTATCAAGTGTGGAACTAACAGACGCAGAAATATTAGTCCTCTCTAAGGGTCTTGGTTTTGTACCATTTCAGCATTTTAACTTATTTAACACCATATTAGATGTTAACAGATTTGTACGCAAATTGGTGTTGCGTAAACATTTAATTGATGTTGATATGGCGCAGGACCAGGAAAACCTGGAAGAGGACAAATCTGGCAAAAAAGAATCTCTGTCATTCTTGGATGTATGTTCTATAATCAATTTACAGGATTTGTTGATTGAGGGTAATGGAATAACCGATGATTTAATTAAAGAGTCAAATATAGATTTTAGTGAATGAAGGAAAAAAAGTAATTTTTATCCTGTGCACTCTAGATCTAACGCAATTGAAATTTTTCAAAAGGTGGTAGAAGAAAGGTTGAGGAAACTTAATGCTGGTACTAATGGTAAAAATAGCAGAAAAACAAATTTGACATAAAAGGAGAAGGAGGCCCTAACAAAACTTACGGCTAGATTTAGAGTTTTGTCGGTAAGGACCCGCGTAGCTAACGCTGGCTTTTTTCTGGCCGCACCATAAAAATAGCTCTGGTATTGAGAGTCCACATAAAGACTGCGTTAGGCTCCAAAAAAGGAGCGTAGAGCATATTTAACGCAGCTTCAACTCTCGATACCAGAGTTGCTTACGGACGCGGCCAGCCTCAAAAACGTGCTCGTGCACGATTCCCCCATAGGAAACAATGGGGCTGTTTGAGCTGAAAAAAAACCTAACACCTGCAAAAAAGCCGCGTTCAGCTCCTAACGCAGCCCCATTGTTTGCTATGGGGAAACACTTCCTACGTCTGCACCTAACACTCTAACATGTACCCCGAGTCTAAACACCCCTAGCCTTACACTTATTAACCCCTTATCTGCCGCCCCCGCTATCGCTGACCCCTGCATATTATTATTAACCCCTAATCTGCCGCTCCGTAAACCGCCGCTACTTATATTATCCCTATGTACCCCTAATCTGCTGCCCCTAACACCGCAGACCCCTATATTATATTTATTAACCCCTAATCTGCCCCCCACAATGTCGCCTCCACCTGCCTACACTTATTAACCCCTAATCTGCCGAGCGGACCGCACCGCTATTATAATAAAGTTATTAACCCCTAATCCGCCTCACTAACCCTATGATAAATAGTATTAACCCCTAATCTGCCCTCCCTAACATCGCCGACACCTAACTTCAATTATTAACCCCTAATCTGCCGACTGGAGCTCACCGCTATTCTAATAAATGTATTAACCCCTAAAGCTAAGTCTAACCCTAACAATAACACCCCCCTAAATTAAATATAATTTACATCTAACGAAATTAATTATCTCTTATTAAATAAATTATTCCTATTTAAAGCTAAACACTTACCTGTAAAATAAATCCTTATATAGCTACAATATAAATTATAATTATATTATAGCTATTTTAGGATTAATATTTATTTTACAGGTAACTTTGTAATTATTTTAACCAGGTACAATAGCTATTAAATAGTTAAGAACTATTTAATAGTTACCTAGTTAAAATAATAACAAAATTACCTGTAAAATAAATCCTAACCTAAGTTACAATTAAACCTAACACTACACTATCATTAAATTAATTAAATAAAATATCTACAATTACCTACAATTAAACCTAACACTACACTATCAATACATTAATTAAATACAATATCTACAAATAACTACAATGAAATAAACTAACTAAAGTACAAAAAATAAAAAAGAACTAAGTTACAAAAAATAAAAAAATATTTACAAACATAAGGAAAATCTTACAACAATTTTAAACTAATTACACCTACTCTAAGCCCCCTAATAAAATAACAAAGCCCCCCAAAATAAAAAAAACCCTACCCTATTCTAAATTACTAAAGTTCAAAGCTCTTTTACCTTACCAGCCCTGAACAGGGCCCTTTGCGGGGCATGCCCCAAGAAGTTCAGCTCTTTTGCCTGTAAAAAAAAACATACAATACCCCCCCAACATTACAACCCACCACCCACATACCCCTAATCTAACCCAAACCCCCCTTAAATAAACCTAACACTAAGCCCCTGAAGATCATCCTACCTTGTCTTCACCTCACCGGGTATCACCGATCGGTCCTGGCTCCAAAATCTTCATCCAACCCAAGCGGGGGCTGGCGATCCATCATCCGGTGGCTGAAGAGGTCCAGAAGAGGCTCCAAAGTCTTCATCCTATCCGGGAAGAAGAGTAGATCCGGACCGGCAACCATCATCTTCCAAGCGGCATCTTCTATCTTCATCCGATGAGGACCGGCTCCATCCTGAAGACCTCCACCGAGGACCCATCTTCATCCGGCGACGTCCAACTGAAGAATGACAGTTCCTTTAAGGGACGTCATCCAAGATGGCGTCCCTTAAATTCCGATTGGCTGATAGGATTCTATCAGCCAATCGGAATTAAGGTAGGAATATTCTGATTGGCTGATGGAATCAGCCAATCAGAATCAAGTTCAATCCGATTGGCTGATCCAATCAGCCAATCAGATTGAGCTCGCATTCTATTGGCTGTTCCGATCAGCCAATAGAATGCGAGCTCAATCTGATTGGCTGATTGGATCAGCCAATCGGATTGATCTTTATTCTGATTGGCTGATTCCATCAGTTAATCAGAATATTCCTACCTTAATTCCGATTGGCTGATAGAATCCTATCAGCCAATCGGAATTCGAGGGATGCTATCTTGGATGACGTCCCTTAAAGGAGCCTTCATTCTTCAGTTGGACGTCGCCGGATGAAGATGGGTCCGTGGTGGAGGTCTTCAGGATGGAGCCGGTCCTCATCAGATGAAGATAGAAGATGCCGCTTGGAAGATGATGGTTGCCGGTCCGGATCTACTCTTCTTCCCAGATAGGATGAAGACTTTGGAGCCTCTTCTGGACCTCTTCAGCCACCAGATGATGGATCGCCAGTCCCCGCTTGGGTTGGATGAAGATTTTGGAGCCAGGACCGATCGGTGATACCCAGTGAGGTGAAGACAAGGTAGGATGATCTTCAGGGGCTTAGTGTTAGGTTTATTTAAGGGGGGTTTGGGTTAGATTAGGGGTATGTGGGTGGTAGGTTGTAATGTTGGAGGGGGGGTATTGTATGTTTTTTTTACAGGCAAAAGAGCTGAACTTCTTGGGGCATGCCCCGCAAAGGGCCCTGTTCAGGGCTGGTAAGGTAAAAGAGCTTTGAACTTTAGTAATTTAGAATAGGGTAGGGCATTTTTTATTTTGGGGGGCTTTGTTATTTTATTAAGGGGCTTAGAGTAGGTGTAATTAGCTTAAAATTGTTGTAATATTTCTCTTATGTTTGTAAATATTTTTTTGTTTTTTGTAATTTAATTCTTTTTTATTTTTTGTACTTTAGTTAGTTTATTTCATTGTAGTTATTTGTATGTATTGTATTTAATTAATGTATTGATAGTGTAGTGTTAGGTTTAATTGTAGGTAATTGTAGGTATTTTATTTAATTAATTTAATGATAGTATAGTGTTAGGTTTAATTGTAACTTAGGTTAGGATTTATTTTACAGGTAATTTTGTAATTATTTTAACTATTTTAGCTATTAAATAGTTCTTAACTATTTAATAGCTATTGTACCTGGTTAAAATAAATACAAAGTTACCTGTAAAATAAATATTAATCCTAAAATAGCTATAATATAATTATAATTTATATTGTAGCTATATTAGGATTTATTTTACAGGTAAGTATTTAGCTTTAAATAGGAAAAATTTATTTAATAAGAGTTAATTTATTTTGTTAGATTTAAATTATATTTAAGTTAGGGGGGTGTTAGTGTTAGGGTTAGACTTAGCTTTAGGGGTTAATACATTTATTAGAATAGCGGTGAGCTCCGGT
The DNA here is from genome assembly GCF_027579735.1 of Bombina bombina. Lineage (NCBI taxonomy): Eukaryota > Metazoa > Chordata > Amphibia > Anura > Bombinatoridae > Bombina > Bombina bombina. Next base: position 453,018,972 of record NC_069504.1, on the reverse strand, counting down.
CGGCAGATTAGGGGTTAATGTTTGAAGTTAGGTGTCGGCGATGTTAGGGAGGGCAGGTTAGGGGTTAATACTATTTATTATAGGATTAGTGAGGCGGATTAGGGGTTAATAACTTTATTATAGTAGCGGTGCTGTCCGCTCGGCAGATTAGGGGTTAATAAGTGTAGGTAGCTGGCGACGACGTTGAGGGGGGCAGATTAGGGGTTAATAAATATAATATAGGGGTCGGCGGTGTTAGGGGCAGCAGATTAGGGGTACATAGGGATAACGTAGGTGGCGGTCGGCAGATTAGGGGTTAAAAAAATGTAATCGAGTGGCGGCGATGTGGGGGGACCTCGGTTTAGGGGTACATAGGTAGTTTATGGGTGTTAGTGTACTTTAGAGCACAGTAGTTAAGAGCTTTATGAACCGGCGTTAGCCCAGAAAGCTCTTAACTCCTGACTTTTTTCTGCGGCTGGAGTTTTGTCGTTAGAATTCTAACGCTCACTTCAGACACGACTCTAAATACCGGAGTTAGAAAAATCCCATTGAAAAGATAGGATACGCAATTGACGTAAGGGGATCTGTGGTATGGAAAAGTCGCGGCTGAAAAGTGAGGGTTAGACCCTTTTTTGAGTGACTCCAATTACCGGAGGTAGCCTAAAACCAGCGTTAGGAGCCTCTAACGCTGGTTTTCACGGCTACCGCCAAACTCCAAATCTAGGCCTAAGTCAACATAGAAGAATTGTTACAAGACCATATGACAAGAAAGGAAATGTAGTTGTATTGGATAGAGCAGCATATATCAAAGAAGCGCAAAGACAGTTAAATGATAGGGAAGTATACTCTAAATTGAGAGAGAATCTAATTCCTGAACATCCTGTAACACCAATTTATCATTTCCTCCCTAAAATCCACAAATATCTGACAAACCCTCAAGGCCATCCAATAATTGCAGGGATTGATTCATTAAATGAACCGCTATCAGAATTGATGGACAACTTCCTTCAGCCCTTGGTAAAAACATTACCTAGTTACATTCAGGACACATCTCTTCTGTCAGAGCTCAAACACATTAAATGGAAACCAACATATATGTTTTTGTAGCTGATGTTGCATCATTGTCTACATCAATCCAACATGAGAAGGGACTTCAAGCCATAGAATTTTTTTGGATAGATGCAGTAATCTTGAAAATACAATAAAACAATTCATACTCAGATCTATTGACTAGCTACTTACCCATATATTTTTTTATATTTGATGGGGGTTTCTATCTCCAGAGACGGGGGGATTGCTATGGGGGCAAAATTCGCCCCCTGCTATGCCAACCTCTTTATGGTTTGGTGGGAGCAGTCTCACATCTATGGTGATGGAAACCCCTATCGTGATAGCATAGTTTTCTATGCGCGTTATATAGATGATTTGATTTTTATCTTGGATTGCAGCAAAGCAATAACTGATTTTTGTAAATATTTGAATAGGAATAACTGTGGCATCAGTTTCCTAGGGGAGCAAAATTTGAATCAGATAATTTTTTGGGATATTGTTATTACAGGCAATAAAGACAAAGAAATTGTGGAGACTAATCTTTTCAGTAAACCTACTGCAGGAAACACAATTTTAGAATTTAGTTCTAATCATCCTCGGCACACGTTACAGGGACAATTTATACGTGCTAAACGGAATTGCTCCAATCAAGAGAGCTATTCAGAACAAGTTGATATTTTGACACAGCGTCTGAAAGAGAGGGGATATTGGGATCAAATCTTATGTAAAGCCAAAATGGAAGTAGATCAGATTCCAAGAGAACAGCTTTTAAGCTATAAATCAAAGACCAATAGGAAGGGAAAACAAAAACCTAAATTCATTACAACTTACAGCACACAATATGGGGATGTATGTAATATAGTCAAAGAAAGCATCCCAAATCTTTGTGCAAAGTACAGGATGCATATGAATTTATCTCTAGGGAAGGGAAAACAATAGGTAATCTTGTCTCCCCTTCAGATCTCCCAAGAGAGATTAAGTCATGTTGGCTCAAACAACAAACGGGTTTCTTTAAATGTAGAAAAAACGTTTGTAAAACATGTGACTATGTGACAGAAAGGATTAGCTTCTACTCTACTAATACAAAATGTACTCATAAAATCAAATTCTATATCAACTGTATTACAACACATGTTATATATCTACTAACATGTAGGGGTTGTTTTTAAACAATATGTAGGGAGAAGCAAAAGATCTTTGAAGGATTGAGTACTGCAACACGTGAGATCTATTGAAGATCCAGAATCAACCACACCTATAGCTAAACATTTCAGAGAATTCCATGATTCTAATTCGAATCTACTAAGGGTACAGGGGATTGATCATGCCCCATGCTGGAGAAGAGGGGGTAACAGGGAGAATAAGTTAAATCTTAGAGAGGTGTTTTGGATATTCACCCTGAATACCTCCATCCCATATGGTCTCAATTTCAGGAAGGATATAGACCTTGTTTATATATAGAACACGTTTGGGAATTAGACAGTTAAACATACATGATATCCATATTTGAGAACAATTAGAAAAGTAAATATTTGCAAATCTAAAGTATACATAGGTTATTAGTAATACAACTGAAAAAAAGTTAACATTTTTTATTTCATTTTATATAATACTTATTGATTTTTTTTTGCAGGAAAAGCCTTTTATTCACTACTTTCAATTTTGGATATTTTTCTGAGAGTGCACCCTGGAGGCTGACATTGGATTATGGAGTGCCTATTCTATTGACTTTGGTTTATATATATATATATATATATATATATATATATATATATATATATATATTTATATATATATATATATATATTTATAAATACTTTAAACTTATACTGCTAGTATATCAGTCAGTATAACTTTCCTGTAGTATATCAGTCTGATCCCTGCCAAGTAAGGTCAGTCCAGCCCCGAAATATCACGCAACTCTCTTTTGAACAAGGAACATGACAACCCCAAATGATCATTTCAGCCTTCTGTGGGCCTCATCAGTGAGGTGCAGCCATATTCCTCTAAACACACTGGGCAAGGAGTCCACGTCTGGTTTCCCCCATCACCCTTTGGGAGACCTCCCCAGGGTCATAATACAAATGCATACAAAAAGAGTATGTGTACATATGTATTTATGTGTTTATATGTGTATATAAACATATAAAAACATGAATACATATGTACACACATATAAATATATACATACATATTTAGACATGTATGTATCTCTATGTTAAAGCCCTTTGTCTGCCTTTTTTGTAACACCTCAGAACTCATATTTTTGAGCCCTTATAACTTTTTTTGTGCAAATTGTTTTTTAAATAATTTTTATTAGCATTATTATGAGTGCAACTGTTCCTTGTAATGTATTTTTGATGTGTTTTGTAAAACTTTTTTATTTCATAAAACATTTAACCTGAACTCTGAGGTTGTCCTTTCCTGATGTGCATTAAATTCAATTGCGCTCAAGTGATTGTGTTTACTTTCAACTTGTAATACCAGCGCTACATCCAACTTGTGTTCCAGCAAGCGGCAGTGAAGTCTTCATCCATCCGGGCGATGTCTTGAAGCAAGCGGCAGAGAGTCTTCTTCCATCGGCGACATCTTCAAGCAAATCGGCATCTTCAATCTTCTTACTTCGCTCCTCCGCCGCGGAGCATCCTTCCGGCACGACGACTTCCTGACGAATGAGGTTCCTTTAAATGACGTCATCCAAGATGGCGTCCGCCGAATTACGATTGGCTGATAGGATTCTATCAGCCAATCGGAATTAAGGTAGAAAAATCTGATTGGCTGATTGAATCAGCCAATCAGATTCAAGTTCAATCCGATTGGCTGATTGGCCCGGATGGATGAAGACTTCACTGCCGCTTGCTGGAACACATCGCCTGGATCGGTTCGGCCCGGCTGGGTGAATACAAGGTAGGGAGATCTTCAGGGGGGTAGTGTTAGGTTTATTTAAGGGGGGTTTGGGTTAGATTAGGGGTATGTGGGTGGTGGGTTGTAATGTTGGGGGGTGGTATTGTGTTTTTTTTTGCAGGCAAAAGAGCAGTTTTCTTTGGGGCATGCCCACACAAAAGGCCCTTTTAAGGGCTGGTAAGGTAAAAGAGCTTTGAACTTGTTTTAATTTAGAATAGGGTAGGGATTTTTTTATTTTGGGGGGCTTTATTATTTTATTAGGGGGCTTAGAATAGGTGTAATTAGCTTAAAAATCTTGTAATCTTTTTTTTATTTTTTGTAATTTAGTGTTTTTTTTTTTGTAATTTAGTTTAGTTTATTTAATTGTATTTTTAGATAGATATTTGTAGTTTATTTAATTTATTGATAGTGTAGGTGTATTTGTAACTTAGGTTAGGATTTATTTTACAGGTAATTGGGTAATTATTTTAACTAGGTAGCTATTAAATAGTTCATAACTATTTAATAGCTATTATACCTAGTTAAAATAATTAACAATTTACCTGTAAAATAAATATAAACCCTAACATAGCTATAATGTAATTATTAATTATATTGTAGCTATCTTAGGGTTTATTTTATAGGTAAGTATTTAGATTTAAATAGGAATATTTTAATTAATAATATTAATATTAGATTTATTTTAATAAGAGTTTAGTTAGGATGTTAGAGTTAGATAGGGTTATTATACTTAATATATATATATAATAACGATATTAACTATATGAATCCTAATATAATTAGGGTTAATATAGTTAATATATATAATATAATAACTATATTAACTATATTAACCCTAATATAATTAGGGTTAATATAGTTAATATAGCTGGCGGCAGTGTAGGGGGATTAGATTAGGGGTTAATACATTTATTATAGGTGGCCGCGGTGTAGGGGGATGTAGATTGTAGGCAAAAGAGCAGTTTACTTTGTGACAAAGCCCCGCCAAAAGCCCTTTTCAGGGCTATTTGTAGGGTTAGACTTAGGTTTAGTGGTAGGGATAGTTTAGTATTTTAGGGGTTGAATAATTTAATATAGATGGCGGCGGAGTAGGGGGATTAGATTAGGGGTTAATAATTTTAAAATAGAAAGCGGCGGGGTAGGGGCTCACTTTAGGGGGTAGGTAAGGTAGATGGCGGCGGTGTTAGGGGCTCACTTTAGGGGGTTATAGATTTAATATAGCTGGCGCCGGTTTAGGGGTTAATAACTTTATTAGGTAGTGGCGGTTAAGGGGTTAATACATATTTTATTGTTAGGCTAGGGAGGGGGGATAGCGGATAGAGGGTTAGACGTGTCAGCCTATGTTAGGGAGGCGTGTTAGATGTGTCGGGCTATGTTAGGGAGGCGTGTTAGACAGTGCGGGTGATTTAGACTTTAGTCAGGTTTTATAGGCGCCGGCAGTTTCTAACGTGCCGCAAGTCACTGGCGACGCCAGAAATTTGTACTTGCGCAGATTTCTGGACATCGCTGGTTTGTCAGACTTACGGCACGTTAGCATCTGACGGCGCCATATATGGGATAGCTCGAGTTGCGAGCTGAAACTGCGGGCGACGCTGGTTCCCTCGCTTGCGCCGCAAACTGCGATCTATATCGGATCGCGCCCTATGTCTAGTGTTTGTGAATGATTGTGCAAATCTGTCTAGCAGATGGCCGTGCTTGAACTTAAATTAAAAGTAGTAGGGTTGGTTTGTTTTGTGTTGTGAATTTCTCTTTTAATGATTGTGCTTAAAGGGACAGTCAACACCAGAATTGTTGTTGTTTTAAAAGATAGATAATCACTTTATTACCCATTCCCCAATTTTGCATAATCAACACAGTTATAATAATACACTTTTAACCTCTGTGATTAACTTGTATCTAAGCATCTTCTGACAGCCCCCTGATCACATGACATTTTATTTATTATCTATTGACTTTTATTTTAGCCAATTAGGGCAGTGTCTGCCACAATTCACGGGCGTGCTCACAATGTTATCTATAGGGTTTACCTGAACTAGCTCTCCCCTGCTGTGAAAAACAAATACAAAAGCATGTGATTAGAGGCGGCCTTCAAGGGCTTAGCAATTATCATATGAGCCTTCCTAGGTCTAGCTTTCAACTAAGAATACCAAAAGAACAAAGCAAAATTGGTGATAAAAGTAAATTGGAAAGTTGTATAAAATGACATGCCCTATTTGAAACATGAAAGTTTTTTTTGGACTTGACTGTCCCTTTAAATTGCTTGTCCGTATTCTATTTTCTATACTTAGATACACTATAATGTTGTGTGTATGTGTGTTATGTTTAATTTTTTAAATATATGTAATTTGATTCAATTGATGTTTTTCTGATGTATTGAACATGTAATATCAATAATAAATGGTACCACATGTTTTAAACAATAAAATAAATAATACATTTTAAATGAATAGTAAAGTCAAATTATTGTGAAGTTGCACCACATTGAACAGATACATCAACACTAATGCCAATGAAATCCTGCATGTTTTCCCCACAATAACTTACAAAAAAAGCTGCCAAAACCCCATTATAACAACTCACAAACATTGGCACTCTACTAAAAAGCAGAAGAGAGAAACACAGAACATTGTTGGACCAACCAGCTATATTCAAGGAAGGCTAGAACTCAACTCAACAACAGCTACTCAAAAATACTGCAAGAAATTTGAAATATTCCATCAAAAAACAATATAACTGATGTGTTCTACTAGCATATTTTAATATGTTTCCAATATTTGTAATTTATGCAGGGGATTTGAGTATTTGACCCAGAGTGTAATTTTATATTCTTATGTAACGTTATACTCTTTACTAACCTTAAAGCTATCATTTTTAAATACAAAAAAAAAGATATTTCTATTGCCTTTGTACAAACAATTCAAACCCAAGAATATTTCATGCTTTGTAGTTTTAATTCTTTTTCTGGGTCAATACCTTATCTTGTTCTGTATCTAAAAAACTGTACGATATTTCTTAATAAATTAAAGTGCTCTCCATAGGAAATGACAAATTGCCTATCCCAATTTCTATTATTGTTATGTTCAATATACCGTAGGTAAAAGATTTCTAAGCGTTTTCCCTGTGCACAATGCTTTGAACTTTGTTGGTATTTCTCTGACTTTTATGTTTTAGCACATTGAAATGTCTGTCTACCTTTGCGAAAGAAAAGTAACACCCAGAGGCTTTAAAGCTAACATTATTTTCTTATGCTTTATCTGCAGCTCAGCTGAATGTCTTAAAACCACTTTAAGAACAAAAATAAATGATATTGTTTAAACTGAAATACATGTATCTTATGTGACTTTTTATTTAGCTTTGTGCTTGACCCCTTGGTGTATTTTATTACAATAACTTATTAAGCATCAGAATAATAACTTAAAAGCATTTAAATGACAGGCTAGCAGTGAAACATTGGTTATAGTATAATAAACCCTCTCATTTATATCTAGTAACCAATCTTAAAAAAAAAAAATGTTTTCTTTCATGATTCAGAAAAAGCATTTTAATTAACTTTCCATTTTACTGCTATCTTCAATTTTTTTTGTATCCTTTGTTGAAGGAGCAGCAATGCACTCCTGGCAGCTAGCTGAACACATTAGGTGACACAATGACAAGAGGCATATGTGTTTAGCCGCCAATCTCCAGTAGTGCATTGCTGCTCTTAAGCCTACACAGAATAACAAGGGGACAAAGCAAACTAGATAAAATAAATAAATATGGAAGTTGTTTAAAATTGCATGCTCTATGAATAATAAAAGTTTAATTTTGATTTTATTGTCATTTTGAATGGATATTAAAAATTTATTGCTTTGTGTAGAAAATGTGCTTGTCCCACACTCTAAATAGAGGCCAAAAAGCAAATTCTGCCATCTAGGTTTTCTTTAAATGCGTCTTTAAAAATTCTTTAAATTCAAATAGCTTGTTTAGCCATTTTGAAGAAAAACAATCACCTAGATTACGAGTTTTGCGTTAACAGGGGTGTGGTGCTAACGAGCAGTTTATGCTCACCGCTCACTTACAGACAGCGCTGGTATTACGGGTTTTTACAAACCCGGCGTTAACCGCAAAAAATATGAGCGAAGAGCAAAATTTTGCTCCACATCTCATCTCAATACTAGCGCTGCTTACGTTAGCGGTGAGCAGGTAAAACGTGATTATGCATGATTTCCCCAAAGGAATCTATGGGTGAGAGCCGGCTGCGTTCAGCTCATAACGCAGCCCCATTGATTCCTATGGGGAAATAAAATTTATGTTTACACCTAACACCCTAACATGAACCCGAGTCTAAACACCCCTAATCTTACACTTATTAACTCCTAATCTGCCACCCCAATGTCGCCGCAACCTAACTACATTTATTAACCCCTAATCTGCCGCCCACAACGTTGCCGCCACTATAATAAAGTTATTAACCACTAAACCTAAGTCTAACCCTAACCCTAACACCCCCTAACTTAAATATAATTACAATAAATCTTAATAAAATTACTACAATTACCTAAATTATTTCTATTTAAAACTAAATACTTACCTATAAAATAATCCCTAAGATAGCTACAATATAACTAATAGTTACATTGTAGTTAGCTTAGGGTTTATTTTTATTTTACAGGCAACTTTGTATTTATTTTAACTAGGTAGAATAGTTATTAAATAGTTATTAACTATTTAATAACTACCTAGTTAAAATAAATACAAATATACCTGTAAAATAAAACCTAACCTACGTTACAATTACACCTAACACTACACTTTAATTAAATGAATTCACTAAATTAACTACTAATAATTACATGATTTTTAAAGTAATTACACCTACTCTAATCCCCCTAACAAAATAAAAAAGCCCCCCAAAATAAAAAAAGCCCTACCCTAAACTAAATTACAAATAGCCCTTAAAAGGGCCTTTTGCGGGGCATTGCCCCAAAGTAATCAGCTCTTTTACCTGTAAAAAAAAAATACAAACCCCCCAACATTAAAACCCACCACCCATACAACCAATCCTACTATAAAACCCACCCAATCCCCCCTTAAAAAAACCTAACACTAACCCCTTGAAGATCACCCTACCGTGAGACGTCTTCACCCAACCGGGCAGAAGTGGTCCTCCAGAAAGGCAGAAGTCTTCATCCAAGCCGGGCAGAAGAGGTCCTCCAGACGGGCAGAATTCTTCATCCAGACGGCATCTTCTATCTTAATCAATCCGGCGTGGAGCGGCTCCATCTTCAAGACATCTGACGCGGAGCATCCTCTTCATCCGGAGTCTTCTTCAACAATGACGGTTCCTTTAAGTAATGTCATCCAAGATGGCGTCCCTTCAATTCCGATTGGCTGATAGAATTCTATCAGCCAATCGGAATTAAAGTAGGAAAAATCCTATTGTCTGATGCAATCAGCCAATAGGATTGAGCTTGCATTCTACTGGCTATTTCAATCAGCTAATAGAATGCGAGATCAATCCTTTTGGCTGATTGCATCAGCCAATAGGATTTTTCCTACCTTAATTCCGATTGGCTGATAGAATTCTATCAGCCAATCGGAATTGAAGGGACGCCATCTTGGATGACGTCACTTAAAGGAACCATCACTGTTGAAGAAGACTCCGGATGAAGAGGATGCTCCGCGTCAGATGTCTTGAAGATGGAGCCGCTCCGCGCCGGATGGATGAAGAAAGAAGATGCCGTCTGGATGAAGACTTCTGCCCGTCTGGAGGACCTCTTCTGAACGGCTTGGATGAAGACTTCTGCCCGTCTGGAGGACCACTTCTGCCCGGTTGGGTGAAGACATCTCACGGTAGGGTGATCTTCAAGGGGTTAGTATTAGGTTTTTTTAAGGGGAGATTGGGGGGTTTTAGAGTAGGGTTAGTTGTGTGGGTGGTGGGTTTTAATGTTGGGGGGGAATAGTATTTTTTTTTACAGGTAAAAGAGCTGATTACTTTGGGGCAATGCCCCGCAAAAGGCCCTTTTAAGGGCTATTTGTAATTTAGTGTAGGGTAGGGCTTTTTTATTTTGGGGGCCTTTTTTATTTTGTTAGGGGGATTAGAGTATGTGTAATTAGTTTAAAAATCTTGTAATTATTTTATTATTTTCTGTAATTTAGTGTTTTTTTCCCGTACTTTAGATATTTTTTTTTAATTCTAATTAATTATATTTAGTTTAGGTAATTAATGTAATTATAGTGTAGTGTTAGGTGTAATTGAAACTTAGGTTAGGTTTTATTTTACAGGTACTTTTGTATTTATTTTAACTAGGTAGTTATTAAATAGTTAATAACTATTTAGTAACTATTCTACCTAGTTAAAATAAATACAAAGTTGCCTGTAAAATAAAAATAAACCATAAGCTAGCTACAATGTAACTATTAGTTATATTGTATCTATCTTAGGGTTTATTTTATAGGTAAGTATTTAGTTTTAAATAGGAATAATTTAGTGAATTGTAGTAATTTTATTTAGATTTATTGTAATTATATTTAAGTTAGGGGGGGTTAGGGTTAGGGTTAGACTTAGGTTTAGGGGTTAATACATTTAATATAGTGGCCACGACGTTGGGGGCAGCAGATTAGGGGTTAATAAATGCAGTGAATAGTAGGAAGCGCCAAAGGCAGGGGCAGTCGATCTAATCTAAATCTGTATGTTAATGGTAGGTATACATGAATTTAATAAAGAATTTAAAAATGGTAATAAAATAGGCAATAAAAATGGATAATATGCAAATATTACAATATACAGAAATACATTTACACAATAAAACAATGAACTGGTGGATCCACCTAGCTAACAACAAATATAGATGAAATAAGAGTGATTAAAACTATGGAATAGTCTGGTCTATGATGAGACCCTAGACACAAGCGTGGGTACTACTAGAAAGCTAGCCCACACGTGTTACAGTGTGGAAAATAAGCGAACTGGTTAAAAATGAAAAATGAAAAAATGACAATAAAAAACAGTAATAAAAAATTTGTGTGAAAAAGCCACACATACAAAAACGACAAATGGTGTCACAATTAGGTGATGGTGACAAAAAATATATACCAGAAGTGTCAAAACATAATAACAATATTATGTCGTGAGTGATATCCAAAAGATGTATCGTGAGTGATATCCAAAAAATACTAATAAGTGTCACAATCCAGCTTAACGTTATAATCCAAAAGCAAAGTCACAAAAAAATATACAAAAAAATAATATAAACACAAACTTGTTTCCTGGTGGTGAGAAGTGTCGTGTTGTAGTAATATACTACATCACGACACTTCTCACCACCAGGAAACAAGTTTGTGTTTATATTATTTTTTTGTATATTTTTTTGAGACTTTGCTTTTGGATCATAACGTTCAGCTGGATTGTGACACGTATTAATATTTTTTGGATATCACTCATGATACATTTTTTGGATATCACTCACGACATAATATTGTTATTATGTTTTGACACTTCTGGTATATATTTTTTGTCACCATCACCTAATTGTGACACCATTAGTTGTTTTTGTATATGTGGCTTTTTCACACAACTTTTTTATTACCCTTTTTTATTGTTGTAATTTTTTCATTTTTCATTTTTAACCAGTTTGCTTATTTTCCACACTGTAACACATGTGGGCTAGCTTTCTAGTAGTACCCACGCTTGTGTCTAGGGTCTCATCATAGACCATAGACCAGACTAGTCCATAGTTTTAATCACTCTTATTTCATCTATATTTGTTGTTAGCTAGGTGGATCCACCAGTTCATTGTTTTGTTGTGTAAATGTTTTTCTGTATATTGTAATATTTGCATATTGTCCATTTTTATTGCCTATTTTATTACCATTTTTAAATTCTTTATTAAATTCATGTATACCTACCATTAACGTACATATTTAGATTAGATCGACTGCACCTGCCTTTGGCGCTTCCTACTATTCACTACACATTTCCACCTACTGGGTGGCTAGGCATCCTTTGTTTGAAGCCATTGGTGCATAGTCCAAGCTCTTTACCCACCATTGCAGTACTTACGTTAATAAATGTAGGTAGGTCTCGGCGATGTTAGGGCCGGCAGATTAGGGGTTAATAAAATGTAAATAGTGTTTGCGATGCGGGAGTGCGGCGGTTTAGGGGTTAATATGTTTATTATAGTGGCGGTGATGTCCAGTTCGGCAGATTAGGGGTTAAAATTTTTATTTTAGTGTTTGAGATGTGGGGGGGCCTTGGTTTAGGGATTAATAGGTAGTTTATGGGTGTTAGTGTACTTTTTAGCACTTTAGTTAAGAGTTTTATGCTACGGCGTTGTAGTGTAAAACTCTTAACTACTGACTTTAAAATGCGGTACCAGTCTTGACAGGAGAGGGTCTACTGCTCACTTTTTGGAAGACTCGTAATACCGGCGCTATGCAATTCCCATTGAAAAAAAGAGGATACGCAATTGACGTAAGTGGATTTGCAATATTTCCGAGTCTGGCCAAAAAAATGAGTGGTGAGTCTGTCATTTCAAGACTCGTAATACCAGCAGGCGTTAAAAAGCAGCGTTGGGACCGGCCAATGCACTTTTTAACCCTAACGCAAGACTCGTAATCTAGGCGAATGTGTTTAATATCCCTTTTAAGTAATAATTGTTATTACAAATACTTTTAAACAGCTTTGGAGAATGCACATAACACAATTTCCAAACACAAAACAAAAACACCATCTTTCTTTTTAGTATTAAGGACCTACCAGTTTTAATAATTATTTGTAATACAGATATGGCTTAACCCAACTAAAGACTGCAGTTGTACATCACTGAAGAAATAAGCTTTGTTCGTTGACAAAGGTTTGTTAAGTACTTAAAGGGACATACAACTATTTTTTCTTTATTTTTTTCTATTATCAAATTTGTTTAATTTTCTTGGTATGTATTGTTGAAGGGACAGTGATGCACTACTGGGAGTTTAGCTGAAAGCCAATGACAAGAGGTATACATGTGTAGACACCAATTAACAGATTCAGAGCCTACTTAGGAGTACTTTTTTTAAAAAGATACAAGAGAATGAAAATCATATAGAGACTCATTAAAAATATTTCTTTAGGTCAATGACAAACATCATCACTTTAACATATATTTATAGCTATCAGTCTATGCATAAATTAACAAAATATTATCATGAATATGATCTCAATTAAAATAATCTCTATGTACACAATAATATATATAAAGAAGAATGTGTACATGAAGTATTATGAGGTATACCCTGTGATACTATAACCGTATCACCAAAAGAAAAAGAAGCTTGCTACATATGTATTTGGCAGCCAGGCAATGACAGCTCATGAAAACAGTAGTGATGGCCTATATTTTGCATTGGATCCAAAAAAGCAATGTAGCTATAGTTACAAGTTGTGATCACCTCTCTGCAGCTTCTAAACAAATGTTGCTATTTTATTTGGGTCTCCAACTAATTTAAAAAATTGTACAACCTGTATAAAACAGCTTTTAAAAATACATTTAAATGCATGTAAAATATATTTAAATTATATACAAAATAGACATTTAAGTTAAAAATTATATTTGCATCATTATATAAAATTGTTTTTATTAATATTTAAGTATAGATCAATAAATCATAATAAAATTAACACTTTAAAAACTTAGAAGTAAAAAAGAATTAATATATGTTTTAATAAAACTGTGCTTAAAAATATTGGATTTTTTTAAGTATTAAAGGGACAGTCTACTCCAAAATGTTTATTGTTTAAAGAAATAGATAATCCCTTTATTACCCATTCCCCAGTTTTGCACAACCAACACAGTTATATAAATACACTTTTTACCTCCATTATTACCTTGTATCTAAGCCTCTGCAAAACTCAGTGCTATTTAAAAACTTGCATTTTAGTAAATTATTGCTGACTCCACAGGAGTAAGCACAATATTATCTATATGGCAAACATGAACTAGCAGGGTCTTGCTGTGAAAAGCTATAAAAATGCACTTAGAAAAAGGTGGCCTGCAGGGGCTTAGAAACAGGCATACATTTAGAGGATTAAAGGTTATAAAGTATAATAAAACAATATTGGTAGTGCAATACTAGGGAATGGGTAATAAAGGTGTTATCTTTTTTTTAAACAATAAAAATTTTAGAGTAGACTGTTAATATTATGCATTAAAAATGAGGAACATTTTATTAATCTTAGAAAATATCAATCAATAGTTTTCTTTTATTGAGCTTGAGGTTGTGTTGCTAGGCAACATACACTAAAGTGCAAGAAAGCTTTCTAAAACCTACAAGTTGCTACCCAGTTTGTTGTTTTTTAAGGAAAATGTACACATTGACTACTCACGATCAAAAAACCTTGACTACTTTTCTATGGTTGGCGGGTGGAGTTTGATCTTGTCAATATAGCTGAGCTACCCCAAAGGTAGCAATATATATATAAAACTGTTGTGTAGCAGACTTTTATAAGGTCTAAATAAATTAGATGAATATTTATTTAGTTAAAAAAGGAAAATATTTGACCACTATCTCATCATTAGTTTCGGGAATCACAGGATGCCTGGATCAAAAATTAAAATATCAAAAAAGCTACTAGCAGTGAGCTAGTGTATCTCCAGGAAATCTGCAAAGTATAGTACTAGAATAAAAACAGGTTCCCAGTTGCTGTTTGGTGCCTAGCTGCAAATAAAAGGGTTTGAAAATAATGTAATGTATGTTAGGCAATGGATCTATTAATTCCATATGCATAAATGGACCCTTAAAGGGAAACATTTGCCATTCATTTCTATGATTTATTTATTTGGTAGTGGATATAGCTCAGATGAATAAAATGAACAACCACTGAGAGCCATAACACCAAAAAAGGATCCATAACCTACTGTGGCACAAAAATATTAGTGCTTTTGCGTGCTAACACTGCTCATGTGAAATCAATAGCACTCTTATTCTTGCGCTCATATTACAAGTTGAGAGTAAAAAGGTAGCATTCAAATGAAAGCCTCAGGTGCTAACATCTGGAGGTCAGATAGATTAATAGAGCTAAATTATTTATCTCATAGACTTACATGGGGCATGCTACAAAACTCTCACAACTATGCTATTCATTGAAAGTATACAGCACACTAATGAGATGTTGGCTGAACATTCTCTGGTTATTCCTTTTAACTAATCACTTGTACTACCAGATTTTGCAGTATTTATAGTGCGACCCTGTAATTTTGATAACACTCTGCTTGTAATCTGGGCCTGTGTATGTTTCTTTATAAACCCCTAGCATATGGCTCCTTCATCTAAGTTAGTATAGACTCTAGAGCATTTGTTTACTAAAATGAAATAGGTTTTTCTATGAAGCATACATTTTTTGGGCTGAGCCATAGCAATTATAAGACAGCAGTTTGTATACTATAGCTCATTTAGGGCTAGATTATGAGAGGAGCACAATTTAGTGCTCCTGCTCGTGTGTTAACTTTGCTAGATGGAGGCTTTTTGCACACGTCAAGTTGTGCATTTATTAAAAGTTGAAAGTTTGTGCATTAAACGCTAACAATCTCGGTGTCTCTCTCTCTCTCATTGAAGGAGCAGGCAATACACACTGGAATGAGTGTGTCATGATACATACAGGCCAGCCGACGAACAGATCCGCTGCCCCTATGTAGCGAAAACGGGTTGACAGCTTCGCAAGTTGAGAAGCTGTTCGCCTGCCTCTTAGTACATGGGGCCCCCGGTGGGATTTTGGAATGCATCATTTAGTATATGCTTGGGGTAAATCTTCTGGATTTTTGCCACATAGCAATGCCCTGACTCTCAAAAGCATTATTTAAGAGCAGCAATCTGACAGTCTATCCTAGGGCTACCTAAACTATGGCCTGAGTGTCTTCCAAGGGTTTATTTGTGACCCTTAGCACCACTGAGCAGGAAACAGTAATCAGTCATCAAAAAAACACTTTCATGCTATGGTAAGCACATATAGTTGTAGCTAACTGTTTTGAGTACTATTTACTGTTAAATTAAATTCATTATTAGTAAATAAACATATATATTTTGAACTAAAATGTGATTATAATCTAATTTTGCATTTAGTATATGTTTTAGCATAAGGTTATTTGGCACCTGGTCCACCTGCTCTTCAGTGTAGACGATAGCACTCAAAATGCTTAGGCTGGTTTGAATTGTTTGTGATGTAATGTTAATAAAATAGAAAATGGGAAAGCAAAATTAACCTTTTTCAACATGAGTCTGCATATGAACATATTATTTAGATTCTAGCAATGAAAAAATATAACATTTGTAAGAAACTGTTATACAAAGAATACCATTAAATAGATTTGACACGTTGTTATAACCCCTACACTATTGTGGTTAACCTGCGGAAAAAAATAAAAAATAAATGCAATGCATTACAGAAATAATATAACTGAAAATATGCTGTTTAAGCTATGTGAAACATTTAACAAGACAAAGTCAAATTTTGACACAATAGCTGAAAAGAAACAATGCAATTTTAAATCGTTGGATGTGTCATACTTTTGATAGACATATGTGCTGTTTAACATTCTAACTATTTATCAATGTCAAGTTGGTAAAATATAGAAGGCAATTCAATCTACCTGTGTCTATTACACACGTTGTGTATGATTGTGTTTGATACCATAATGCTTTGAAAATATATAAATAAAAACAAGTCTGTTCAACAAAGATAAAAAAAATACATAAATATGCTATAAAATAAGAAATATTTTCAAAAATTTCTCTATGCATATATATTGTACAATAGTGCTATTTTGTTCTGCAAAACATAACATTTTTCATGTTTAAAATATATACATGTATGCTAAAAAAATAACAGTATTTGAATATATAAAAGGAGCTGTGTCTTTATGGCTTAGTTAGGATATAATGCTTACTTCTCTTGTGTAAATATTAAAGGGGTCTATAACAATCTTGTGCTTGTTTTTTGGCAGATGATTTCTCAATAAAGAAAAGCTCATTGGAGAGCCAAAACGCATAGGGGGATATTTATCAAAGGTCTGGGGTACCTAATAAGACAGTGCGGATCAGGTCCGCCAGACCTCGCTGAATGCGGAGAGCTTTACGCTCTCCGTATTCAGCATTGCACCAGCAGCTCTTGTAAGGTGCTGGTCCAACGCCGTCCCCTGCAGATTCGCAGTCAATTGGCCAACAGCAGGGCGGTGTCAATCAACCAATTGTACTCAATAGGGTTGAATTGCAGAGATGTGTATCCGCCTGCTCAGAGCAGGCGGACAGGTTATGGAGCAGCAGTCTTTAGACAGGCCCTCAAGCTCCATCCCGAGTTTGATAAATGGGCCCCATGGACTTTAGCTGCTCAATTTCTTCCCTAGTTATCAACGTGTCTACTTACCTGCCTTCGCCGGCCCAATACGCCCGCCTAAGCTCGCCTACCATCGCCGCCGCGGACCTGAAAAATCTCGCCAAAGTTATCAATAAATCTGTCAAAAAGCCGCGCACCAAGTACGGGGTGATGAGCAGCGGACTGTGATAGTTATCACTCATCCGGTCTCGCTGCTCTTCGGCTTTTTGACAGCTTTATTGACAAGCTGTCACTAAGCACCCACACTAACTATACTGTTCTAACCCCTATACCGGCGCCCCCGGAGCCCTCCGCAACTAAATAAAGTTATTAACCCCTAAACCGCCGCTCCTAGACCCCACCGCAACTATAATAAATGTATTAACCCCTAAACCACCACTCCCGGAGCCGAGAGCCACCAAAATTATACCTAGTAACCCCTATCCTACCCCCCCTATACCGCCGCCACCTATAATATATTTATTAACCCCTATCCTGCCGATCCCGGACCCCGCCACAACTAAATAAATTGTTTAACCCCCAAACCGCCGCTCCCGGACCCCGCCGCCACCTATATTAAACTTATTAACCCCTATCCTGCCCCCCCTACACCGCCGCAACCTATAATACATTTATTAACCCCTATCCTGCCCCCCTACACCGTCGCCACCTATAATAAACTTATTAACTCCTATCCTGCCCCCCCTACACCGTCGCCACCTATAATAAATTTATTAACCTCTATCCTGTCCCCCCCTACACCGCCGCCACTATAATAAAATTATAAACCCTAAACCTAAGTCTAACCCTAACCCTAACACCCCCCTAACTTAAATATTAATTAAATACATCTAAATAAATGTAACTCTTATTAAATTAATTATTCCTATTTAAAACTAAATATTTACCTTTAAAATAAAGCCTAACGGCTAGATTTAGAGTTTTGTCAGTAACGACCCGCGTAGCTAACGCTGGCTTTTTTCTGGCCGCACCTTTAAAATAACTCTGGTATTGAGAGTCCACAGAATGGCTGCGTTAGGCTCCAAAAAAGGAGCGTAGAGCATATTTAACGCAACTGCAACTCTCGATACCAGAGTTGCTTACGGAAGCGGCCAGCTTCAAAAACGTGCTCGTGCACGATTCCCCCATAGGAAACAATGGGGCTCTTTGAGCTGAAAAAAAACCTAACACCTGCAAAAAAGCCGCGTTCAGCTCCTAACGCAGCCCCATTGTTTGCTATGGGGAAACACTTCCTACGTCTGCACCTAACACCCTAACATGTACCCCGAGTCTAAACACCCCTAACCTTACACTTATTAACCCCTAATCTGCCACCCCCGCTATCGCTGACCCCTGCATATTATTTTTAACCCCTAATCTGCCACTCCGTACACCCCCGCCACCTACATTATCCCTATGTACCCCTAATCTGCTGCCCTAACATCGCCGACCCCTATATTATATTTATTAACCCCTAATCTGCCGCCCCCAACGTCGCCTCCACCTAACTACACCGACCGGACCTGAGCGCTACTATAATAAATGTATTAATCCCTAATCCGCCTCACTCCCACCTCAATAACCCTATAATAAATAGTATTAACCCCTAATCTAACCTCCCTAACATTGCCGACACCTAACTTCAAGTATTAACCCCTAATCTGCCGACAGGAGCTCACCGCTATTCTAATAAATGTATTAACCCCTAAAGCTAAGTCTAACCCTAACACTAACACCCCCCTAAGTTAAATATAATTTAAATCTAACGAAATAAATTAACTCTAATTAAATAAATTATTCCTATTTAAAGCTAAATATTTACCTGTAAAATAAATCCTAATATAGCTACAATATAAATTATAATTATATTATAGCTATTTTAGGATTAATATTTATTTTACAGGTAACTTTGTATTTATTTTAACCAGGTACAATAGCTATTAAATAGTTAAGAACTATTTAATACCTAAAATAGTTAAAATAATTACAAAATTACCTGTAAAATAAATCCGAACCTAAGTTACAATTAAACCTAACATTACACTATCAATAAATTAATTAAATAAAATACCTACAATTATCTACAATTAAACCTAACACTACACTATCAATAAATAAATTAAATACAATTCCTACAAATAACTACAATTAAATAAACTAACTAAAATACAAAAAATAAAAAAAGCTAAGTTACAAAAAATAAGTTACAAACATTTCAAAAATATTACAACAATTTTAAGCTACTTACACCTAATCTAAGCCCCCTAATAAAATAACAAATCCCCCCAAAATAAAAAAATTCCCTACCCTATTCTACATTAAAAAGTTACCAGCTCTATTACCTTACCAGCCCTTAAGAGGGCCTTTTGCGGGGCATGCCCCAAAGAAAACAGCTCTTTTGCCTGTAAAATAAAAATACAACCCCCCAACATTAAAACCCACCACCCACATACCCCTACTCTAACCCAACCCCCCCTTAAATAAACCTAACACTACCCCCCTGAAGATCATCCTACCTTTAGCCGTCTTCAGCCAGCCGACCACCGATGGAACCGAAGAGGAGATCCGGAGCGGCAGAAGTCATCATCCAAGGGGCGCTGAAGAAGTCTTCCATCCGATTGAAGTATTATCCAGGCGGCGCTGAAGAAGTCTTCCATCCAATTGAAGTCATCATCCAGGCAGCGTCTTCAATCTTCATCCATCCGGAGCGGAGCCATCTTCAGACAAGCCTACGCGGAGCCATCTTCTTCCACTGACGACTGAACGACGAATGACGGTTCCTTTAAGTGACGTCATCCAAGATGGCGCCCCTTGAATTCCGATTGGCTGATAGGATTCTATAAGCCAATCAGAATTAAGGTAGGAAAAATCTGATTGGCTGATCCAATCAGCCAATCAGATTGAAGTTCAATCCGATTGGCTGATCCAATCAGCCAATCAGATTGAGCTTGCATTCTATTGCCAGTCCGATCAGCCAATAGAATGCGAGCTCAATCTGATTGGCTGATTGGATCAGCCAATCAGATTTTTCCTACCTTAATTCCGATTGGCTGATAGAATCCTATCAGCCAATCGGAATTCGAGGGACGCCATCTTGGATGACGTCACTTAAAGGAACCGTCATTTGTCGTTCAGTCGTCGGTGGAAGAAGATGGTTCCGCGTAGGCTCGTCTGAAGATGGCTCCGTTCCGCTCCGTATGGATGAAGATTGAAGACGCCGCCTGGATGATGACTTCAGTTGGATGGAAGACTTCTTCAGTGCCGCCTGGATGATGACTTCAATCGGATGGAAGACTTCTTCAGCGCCCCTTGGATGATGACTTCTGCGCTCCGGATCTCCTCTTCGGTTCCATCGGTGGTCGGCTGGCTGAAGACTGCTAAAGGTAGGATGATCTTCAGGGGGGTAGTGTTAGGTTTATTTAAGGGGGGTTTGGGTTAGAGTAGGGGTATGTGGGTGGTGGGTTTTAATGTTAGGGGGGGTTGTATTTTTATTTTACAGGCAAAAGAGCTGTTTTCTTTGGGGCATGCCTCGCAAAAAGCCCTTTTAAGGGCTGGTAAGGTAATCGAGCTGGTAACTTTTTAATGTAGAATAGGGTAGGGAATTTTTTTATTTTGGGGGGATTTGTTATTTTATTAGGGGGCTTAGATTAGGTGTAAGTAGCTTAAAATTGTTGTAATATTTTTAAATTGTTTGTAACTTATTTTTTTTATTTTTTGTAACTTAGCTTTTTTTATTTTTGTACTTTAGTTAGTTTATTTAATTGTATTTATTTGTAGTTATTTGTAGGTAATTTATTTAATTAATTTAATGATAGTGTAGTGTTAGGTTTAATTATAACTTAGGTTAGGATTTATTTTACAGGTAATTTTGTATTTCTTTTAGCTAGGTAGTTATTAAATAGTTAATAACTATTTAATAACTATTCTACCTAGTTAAAATAAATACAAAGTTACCTGCAAAATAAATATAAATCCTAAAATAGCTACAATATAATTATTATTTATATTGTAGCTATATTAGGGTTTATTTTAAAGGTAAGTATTTAGTTTTAAATAGGAATAATTTAGTTAATAAGAGTTATAATATTTAGATTTATTTAATTAATATTTAAGTTAGGGGGGTGTTAGGGTTAGACTTAGGTTTAGGGGTTAATAATTTTATTATAGTGGCGGCGGTGTAGGGGGGGCAGGATAGGGGTTAAGAAATTCATTATTGGTGGGGACGGTGTAGGGGAGGCAGATTAGGGGTTAATAAGTTTAATATAGGTGGCGCCGGGGTCCGCGAGCGGCGGTTTAGGGGTTAAACAATTTATTATAGTTGCGGCGGTGTCCAGGAGTGGCGGTTTAGGGGTTAAACAATTTATTATAGTTGCGGTGGTTTAGGGGTTAATAACTTTATTTAGTTGCAGCGGTGTAGGGGGGGACAGATTAGGGGTTAATATGTATAATGTAGCTTGCGGTGGGCTCCGGGTGCAGCGGTTTAGGGGGTAATACATTTATTTAGTTGTGGCGGTGTAGGGGGGCAGATTAGGGGTGTTTAGACTCGGGGTACATGTTAGGGTGTTAGGTGCAGACATCTCCCATAGAAATCAATGGGATGTCGGGCAGCAGTGAACATGAGCTTTCGCTATGGTCAGACTCCCATTGATTCCTATGGGATCCGCTGAAAACCAGGTACGCTGGGCCGGAAAAGTGCAGAGCGTACCTTCTAGATTTTTGATAACTAGCAAAAGTAGTCAGATTGTGCCGAACTTGTGTGCGGAACATCTGGAGTGACGTACGATCTGTGTTGGACTGAGTCCGGCGGATTGAAGCTTACGTCACAGAATTCTACTTTTGCCGGTGTAAAGGACTTGATAACTAAGGCAAATCAGCCTCGCCACAAATACGCTGCGGAATTCCAGCGTATTTGAGGTTGATGGCTTGATAACTAGGGGCCTTTATCTCAACACATCATAACCAGGTTTGGCGCTTCCTTTACAATATTTTTCTATTGTTTTTCATACATATGGAT
The DNA here is from genome assembly GCF_027579735.1 of Bombina bombina. Classification (NCBI taxonomy): domain Eukaryota; kingdom Metazoa; phylum Chordata; class Amphibia; order Anura; family Bombinatoridae; genus Bombina; species Bombina bombina. Next base: position 452,996,701 of record NC_069504.1, on the reverse strand, counting down.
AGGAGGTATAGTATTAGGATAGGTGGAGTGATAATAGATAATATATATTGGGGCTAGATCACTAACCTGATAGACTTCAGCTTTTTGCATCGGGTTGCGGGCTTATTACAAGTTGAAAGATTTTTTAGACCTCAGTCAGGATTCCTGCCTATAGCAGTGAACAGGATTGAACAGGATTGATGTAATCATCAATTTATCCATATGGGACCTACCTCTCCTATCTCCTATTCTTAGGTGGCTTGAGGTTAATAAGGGTAGTGTCATGGATTACTTATTCATTGTCCTACAACTCTCACTGTTCCTTTAAGGAAACTTAGATGTAGCCTCTACTAGTCTATATAAGTTGGGACACGCCCTCTCCAACCTGCTTCAGTATTGTTCAGATACCGTGAATGAAGGTAGCTCTCCTGACTTCCAGGATCTCTAGCTCATTATTGCCTGATACGGCTCTCTTTTTCCACTAAGACTGCCTGTCCAGGACTCTAGTCCTTGTTACCATGTTTCTGCAGTCTGTTCCTCGGACCACCGGACACCTCTAACCGCTTCCTAACATCAGCTTCTATCAGCTGCTGTGCCGAAGATGCTGTGAGTGCTGTTCACATACGCACTTCTCTGATCAGCCGGACTGGTTCTCTCAGGCACACCCCTACTCGCTCCAGCTACACAGGATCTCTCACCTGTCAGATCTGACTTCCATGCACCGCATTCTCAGTGAAGATCCGGATAGTGCTTGCCTCAAACTCCTCTTCAAGTTAGCATCTGACAACCACATAAACAAAGCTAACAGCTACCTACTCAGTCTGTTCTCTGCTCCATGTAGGAATATAACCGGAGGATATGTCAACTATCAGCCTGTCAGCTCTCACAATTCAGATTAGCTTTACTCAATATAGGCTGCTGACTACTTGCAACTTTAAGTTCTTATTAATCTTGCTTCCAAATTTACCAACCATTTCTCCTCTCAGTATATACTGATGAAGGTACCTTTAAGTGACGTCATCTAATAAAATAGAAACACCTTTTCTGCCTAGTACTTGTTACATAGTGTGTGATTACTTTGTAACTGACTACACAGGCATACATATACAAATTTCATTATTTGCAGTTGTGATCCACAAGTTGCTAGTTACTTGAGTTATTACAGGTAGAGATACATCAGATTCAACAATGGGCCAATGTTGTTTTATCAGTCCAATTATAGCTCTTTTATCTTGAGCATACTGAGTAATAAAAATCATACGTGTGTGGCCATCCTTTATTTTTTTGTTTACTTTCACCTTCTGTCCTTTTAAGACTTCAGATTGTGATTACTGTAAAACCTCTTCTAGGCATTTCCTAATCATCTTGTACAGAATACAAGATTCAGATATTTACACATCAATCGGCTATTAATAATTATCTGACCTTTACTACAACATTTGTTATTTACCTTTTCAATAGTTAATGTGGTAAATTCTATGTTGGTAAGACCAATGATAATATTCATACGAGAATGGCAAACTATTGCCACTTTATACATACAGCCTTAAAAAATCAAGCTAGTGACCACCAGTAGCCAGAATTTTTTTGGAACAGGGCCATAATGTTAGCGATTTGAGATTTATTCTGATAGATCATTATATGCTGTCTGATTTTATGTTGTTGGATGTTTTGATCTTTTGCTATCTGCCATTTGATCTTAAGCTGCAACTCTGATCTTATCTTGTCAGTCATTTATAGCACTTTGATAGTAGGAATTTGATATTGGATGATATTTTCTACTTTCTGCTTATTCGATTTTATATATACGGTGTATTTTGCACAGGAAGGTTGGCTAACCTAGAGACACCAGCAGCTCTTGTTTTTACACAGACATTTGTTTTTTATTATGATGTGTTTTAAATTGTGATTTTTGGAACAATATTAAATCTTAATACACTATCTCTATTTCAGAAGGGCCAGATCCATCCAGTAGCCTTTAATTTACATGGTCTTAATCCAGCTAAAGAAAATTATGAAGTTGTGGAAAGAGAACTGCTGCTTATTAAGTGTGCTTTTTAAAAATGGAGACATTTGTTTGAGTAAGCTGTACAGCCTACTACTGTATTTATTGACTATCTCAGCCTTGAGTGTCTTAGGGTAGGGATGCCAAGTATCTCTGTCTCAGGCAAGCTAAATGTGCTTTGTTCTTCTTCAGGTTTAATTTTTAACACCTTCTATCCAGGATCAAAAAGCAAAAACGCTGATGCTATGTCCATACGTTCTGATGCCTCTCGAGATTCTGTGTCACAAAAGATACTATTTTTCAGAAAGGTCATTATCTTTTGAGAAACCATTCTTTATTGTACAAGACTAAAGTCTGCAGTTTTCCTCCTCCTGCCTTTTCTCTTCCTTTTTCTGTTGATGATTTTTTTTGTATGTTAAGAACAGAATTTTTGTCCCTGATCTAGTTTGTTTGGAGGTTATTCAGGCTTACAATGATTTGCCGGCTGCTGGGAATAGAGGTATAAAAAAGACTGTGCCAGGATGAAGCATTCTACTTTGGCTCCAGTGGGACCTCTTCATCCTTTGTCTGTCTCTTTGGGTCTGTGTCTCAATGGAGTTCATTGTGGATCTTATGGTTTTGATACTATTCTGATGGTGGTTGATCGCTTTATTAAGATGGCCCATTTTATTGCTGCTTCTGGATTACCTTATGCTAGTGTAATAGCTGCTTTATTAATGAAAAAGTTTTTTAATTTGCATGGTGTTGCTCAGAATGTGTTGTCTGACAGTGGCTCTAAGTTTAATTTCAAGATTTTGGAAGTATTTCTGTTCCAGTTTGCAAATTTCAAGATCATTATCCTTTGGTTATCTTCCCCAGAAAATAGCCAGATTGAGTGAACAAATCAAACTTTGGAGCAGTATTTACAATGTTTTTCCTCCTACTTTCAGGATAATTGGGCCTGTTTGTTTCCTACACCTTGTCCATCAATCTATTAAGATGTCACCTTTTTTGCTAATTATGGCTTTCATCCTGCATTGCTTCAGGATCTCCTTGCTTCCTCGCCTGTCCGAGACTTAAATCAGCATCTATGCTTCCTGTCCAAAACTTTTAGTTGCTTCATGATAATTGGTTTCAGGCTCAACAGCAGCAAACATTATTTGCAGATAGATCATGCTCTCCTGTTTCCGATTATGCATGTGGAGATTTAGTGTGGTTATCTAAATTAATTTTGAAGCTGTCTATCCCCTCTAGAAAGTTGGGTCCTTGTTTCGTGGGTCCTTTATGTATTTCTATGGTTGTTAATCCCAATGGATGTGAACCTTGATGTATCAACAAATTACAGAATCTATCAGGCCTTTCATGTTTCTCACTTCAAGAGATGTTATGATAACCCCTTAAATCAACATGTTTCTCCATCTCCTCCTACTGTTCCCATGTATGGTTTGGATGTATTTAAAGTTGATTATATATTAGGGCTCTCTAATCCATCATGGATACCTACAATATTTGATCTCTATGGTTTCTTCAATGGTTTAATCATCTGCACCATTCTTGTCCTGGTCCTGCTCACACCCTGAGGTTGTGCTTGAAGATTGGGCTATGTAAGAACTTTAAGTGTGGTCAGAGCTGCACTATACTTCTGAGGCAGTGTTAGATTAGGAGGTGAAAGTGGAAATTCTATATTTTCTTACGACTTTGCAGTTCATGCACATTTCAGATTTATTTTGCAGCTGTTGATTTCCAATTTTTTTCATAATTTTATCTCACCTGTCAAAATCTGATAAGATCATCTAGAAGCTATATTTTTACAATGGTTTTGATGTTTAGGAATGTTATTTTAAGGTTTAAGAGTTTTTATTTATTTCAATGTAGAAATATTTGGCTAGATTACGAGTTTTGCGTTAGAGGATATGCGGTACTAATGAGCAGTTTTGTCTCACCGCTCACTTACCTGCAGCGCTGGTATTACGGGTTTTTACAAACATGGTGTTAAAAGGCAAGAAGTGAGCATTGAGTAAAATTGCGCTCCTTACCGCAGTCCAATACCAGCACTGCTTAAGTCAGCTGTGAGCTGGTCGTACGTGCTTGTGCACGATTTCCCCATAGGAATCAATGGGGATAGCCGGCTGAAAAAAAAGTCTAACACCTGCCAAAAAGCAGCATAAAACTCAGTAACGCTGCCCCATTGATTCCTATGGGGAAACACATTTTATGTTTACACCTAACACCTTAACATGAACCCCTAATCTTAGACTTATTAACACCTAATCTGCCGCCCCTGACATCGCCGACACCTACATTATACTTATGAACCCATAATCTGCTGCCCCCAACATCGCCAACACCTACATTATATTTATTTTATTAACCCCTAATCTCCCTCCCCCAATGTTGCCGCAACCTAACTATAAGATATTTAAACTAATTACACCTAATCTAAATAAAAAAGCCCCCAAAAGGGCCTTTTGCGGGGCATTGCCCCAAAGAAATCAGCTCTTTTACCTGTAAAAAAAATACAAACAACCCCCGACAGTAAAACCCACCACCCACACAACCAACCCCCCAAATAAAATACTATCTAAAAAAACCTAAGCTCCCCATTGCCCTAAAAAGGGCATTTGGATGGGCATTGCCCTTAAAAGGGCAGTTAGCTCTATTGCAGGCCCAAACCCTAACCTAAAAATAAAACCCACCCAATACACCCTTAAAAAACCTAACACTAATCCCCTGAAGATTGACTTACAGTTCTGAAGACCGGACATCCATCCTCAAGGAAGCAGCAGAAGTCTTCAATGAACCCGGGAGAAGTCTTCATCCAAGCCGGGGAAGTGGTCCTACAAACGGGCAGAAGTCTTAATCCATCCGACACGGAGCGGGTCCACCTTCAAGACATCCGACGCGGAGCATCCTCTTCATCCAGAGTCTTTTTACTGAATGAAGGTACCTTTAAGTGACGTCATCCAATATGGCATCCCTTAGATTCTGATTGGCTAATAGAATTCTATCAGCCAATCGGAATTAAGGTAGAAAAAATCCTATTGGCTGATGCAATCAGCCAATAGTATTGAAGTTCAATCCTATTGACTGATCCAATCAGCCAATAGGATTGAGCTTGCATTGTTTTCTCTCCTACACCTTTTAAATCCTATTTATCTCAGAAGAGCTGTGACAAGCATTACTTATGGAACAGATTAATGTGACTTTTATATACTAATAGGAAAATGCAGACCTGAATAGAGAAGGTATGCAGCAGAGGCCTTGATGTGGCCTATACCTTTCTTTATCCCCCACTACTCTGACTAGTCAGTTTCTCCAGCCATTTGCGCTGAATCACAGCCATCTCCTTGCATAATATACATGAGAAATTGACTAACACTATTGAACATCACCCTTGAGAATAATCTAGCTAGTAATATCATAAGGAAAGGGAAACATGAAGAATTACAGAAACACCTATACCGAGCCTTAAATAAAATACGCTTCAAGAATGGGAATCGTTAGTCCTAGAGAGGCTCAACAACCACTTACAGTTATTGAAAAGGAACTGTCTCTAGTTTTGTCCAATGCCTTCAACTGTCCCACCCCTGGCCTAGATCAACAAAGCGTCCCAACCTGAGAGACCAACAAACTCGGCTACATTAAGGAGACACCTTTTAAAAGGGCTGACAAGATGAACCTAGTCCCTTGCTGGCAAATCTACTCAAACCAAACCGGATGAAGACTGATACATCCAGCTTTGAGCCACACTGTGCTACGGCACCCGGAGATGTTGTTATGCATATTAGAGCCCTCTCTAAGATGAACGCCCCATGGGAACAGTTGACCTATACTACTGCAAATGGTTTACCTATGTTAAGTGAGTAGGTGGGTTGAGTGCCACAAAAGGCGCCCTTGGTGCATACCCCACAGACAGCGAACCGTAACCCTCTGCATTAATCCCGGGTGTGGTACCATTCAGGTTGACATGCAGCTCAACAAGGAACTCTTTCCGCTAGTCTCAGCCTCCTTCTTGCTGACAGATATGAACAGTGTCCTGGGCAAAGGACTAGTGTCAGCGGAGACCTTCTGTTGGAAGAACAGATCCAGTATAGGCTAACTCCTATAGAGACAGTAGTGCTGTGTACTATGGACATGCCCAATGACCATGGCTCTCGATCCAAATAGGATCCATTGTTTATCATGTTGTGTGATTTTATTGTTAAACAAATAAGTGTATGCAATATAATTGGGATTGGAGGGTATTATTTTAGTAGAGGGGAAGACGACAAAATAAGGTCTTAGAACTTGTTGCATATTGTATTTGATATACCGATCATACACTTAGGCCCTTTTTTTTCCTTTTCTCTCTTTATGTTGGCAAATAAAGAACTGCTGCATAGCATAGCTATATAATCGCAGTATAGCAATGGTGTTTCTATGGTGGCAAATATGGGGCTGCTGGCGGCCTGTAGAGCCTGTATGATACTTATAATTTTATTCATAATACATATAGATCACTTTTTAACTTTATTTACACACTTAGAATAGGATCAAAAAAAAACCCTGCCTATATCTGTACTTAGATAGATACCTAAGACCCCCAACCTTCAACCCCTATTCTGTTAAAATGATGCTTTACTGATACTATGATATGACATAGCCTTATTCCCCGGTGTTCTATTCTATTAAACTTAAATTACTTCCCATGATATGTTAGAACCAGAAATATTTCTTGAGAAATACTTACAACTTTAATTTAAAGGTAACTTATTTATTTATTTTTGACTTGGCCTGGTGATAGTTTAATTCAGATTTGAAATTTAACTTCCCCTTAGGCACATCTTATGATTATTATTGGATTATAGTTACTGGTTTTTATCTCTAATTTATCCTCAAGGGTATCCATACTGGAACTTTATAAGCTGCCCTATACTAATTAGTGTGTGCACTAAAGTTTGTTACGCATCAAATTTTCATATATACCTGTTATATCTACAACTGAGATGGTCTAAGGTCCAAAAGTGGCCTTACAATACTATAACCCTCCTACTATGTATCTTGTTAGCAACATTGGAGGTCCAAAAGTGGCCTCATTCACTTTGAGGAAGTAAAACAAGGGTTTGTGTTTGATATGTTCTGTATTACACTAAAGGTACCAGTTGGACAGCTGACGATATTATTGTATTTTATAGTCCTCCATATTATTTGCAACTACTAATATGTATGCCATCTCTGTCATGAAGATTACTGATTGCAATTTTTTTCTCTCAATGTACCTATATGTGTATGCATGTTTTACCCTTAAAAAATAAAATAAAAAAGGCAATATTTCAAAACACACCCAAACACTACCTGCTGTATTAATTAAAGTAAACAAATAATAATAACATAATAAAAATTAGTTTAATCAATAACCCACCAGCACACACATGACCATTATTCAGATAATGACCCTGTTCAAATTCCTTTAAAGTCATACACACATATATTTTCTTTGGTTTTGGAGCACAACCAATTATTTGCAAACATCACCTATTGGCATCACTACACACAGTAAAATGGACCAAGGGCCAATCAACATACAGAAACTTCATCATTTGATGTAATTGCTAAAGCCACAAAATAGCCATTTTTGTTTACTGTTAGTCTTAGGCATTTGGTTTTTGGATTCTGAAATCTGGAAATGAACAATGCAGATAATGATTTTTCATTTTTTTGTGAGGTAGTGATTTAGAGCTTCAGGTTATGAAAGGGACATGAAACCCAAAATGTTTCTTTTATGATTCAGATAGAGAATACAATTGTAAACAACTTTCCAATTTACTTTTTTTACTATCATTTATTTTGCTTCCCTCTCTTGTTATCGTCTGCTGAATGGTTTATCTAGGAAAGCTCAGGAGCGGCAAAGAATCTAGTTTCTAGCTGCTGATTGGTTGCTGCATATATATATATATATATCCAGCAACCAGTAGTGCATTACTGCTCATTCAACAAAGCATACCAAGAGAACAAAGAAAAATGTATAATAGGAGTAAATTAGAAAGTTGCTTAAAATTGCATGTTCTATCTGAATCATGAAAGAAAACATTTGGGTTTCATATCCTTTTAATGATAGAAGTATTTTAAGATTGTTATCACATTAAAAAAATAACTGACATTACCAAAAAAGTTTAGAAATCACTACCTGCCAAGAAACAAGTGAAAGGTAGTGGTTAACCCTAACATACCTTTATTTCAGATTTGAAGCTGATCAGAAAAAGATGAATTAATGACATCACTCACTTTTTCCTCTATAATGCTTTACTATTATTTATTTCAATTATTATAATTAATTTGAAAACATTGCCATATTCTGTAGCTACTAGCAACAGTGGGTAGAGATGTACAACATTAATACATATTAATACACTACACCATTTTATATTATTAAGAGATATGTATATAATAATACATATTGATATAGAATGATATGAATCCTGCTTAGATTCTATAATTGACTTAGTTATTTTTTGCAAAAATTTTTATTTTTATGTCATACAAAAAAAGTTTTTTATTGAATGTTGTGTGCCATTCATGTTTAAAACTACACATAATAGTGTAACACTAAAAAGAGTCATGAAAAGAAAGTCATGAGAGTTACATTTTTGTTGGTGCAGCTGTAAATAAAGTTTTTCAACATACAGGTCGAAATGCAGCATTCAATTGTATTTCAACCCTCTTTTTTCTAAACTGAGCACATTCATTTTATAGTAGCACTTTTACTTGTCGAGCAGAAAATGAGAACTCATAGAGGTGTAGAATACAAAACTCATAATCTCATGTAGATGTTGGCAGTTTTACAAGCAAAAACAATGGTATTAATTAGCCAACTAATTGCTTATATGCTCCTCTGCTCTAAATATATTTTTTTTACAATGTAATCTCTAAATCACTCTTTCAAATAAAAGAAAAACCACAGTAGATCATGACATTAAACACTTTGCAGTCAAACTAAAAAGTAGCCCTGTTATAGGTTGTCTTTTATCCAATTTTAACACATTCAAGATAACAGCTAACTCCAGAGTAATCTGTGAATGTTTTAGCAAATGTACAGTGACATGACTTCCCTTTTCCCTATCACTCTCAATATCACATTATAAAGATATCACACATAACGTTGCATTTTTAAACAATGTGGTCACTTCTATTTTCAATTCTTTCATGAAGACATCTGAATTAACTCAGACAATATATGAAAGGAGTTCACTACTTACCTTTCAGTACTAGACAGCAAATTAGTGTAATTGGCAGTTTATTAAAAGGAAAATTATGCTAAATACTTCATGTTGCTGCCATGATTTATATTCAGTAAGCCAGAGAGAAGCAGCTATTGCTGTATCATTTGCATTTTGTCATTTAGTAAGAACAATGCAAGCAAATGAATGAAGCATGTACAAATCACATACCACAGAATATTTCCATGCTAATATAAAAAAGGCCTTGATTCTGCAGTGATTAGGCATTTTATCATTAGAGCTATTTACTGAGCAAACAAATTTACTTTATATAAATCATGTAGCAAATTATCAAAATGTAGTACTTGATTACTAAGGCCAACTGATAATCAAGCAATATATATATATATATATATATATATATATATATATATATATATGTTGCACAGAATATATTTATTTTATATCATATTACCCTGTGAGACCAGTACATATTATAGTTTTTATTAAGCATTATAATGTTATTTAAACTTAAAGGGAAACATATATCAAATATTATCTCACTGATTTAAGGGATCAGCATTTAAATTTTGATTTTTATCTGACAAAATGTTAGGAAAAAACTGTTTCAATTTAAATTGAAACTTATTCAGTTGTATCAGTTTTGTGCTTCTTACCAATACTAATTTGCCAGAAGGTATTTCCTGATAATGTTTATTGGCTGACTAGGCGATAAGCCTGCCCAGAGGGCAGTCTATGTTTAAAAAACTACAAACCCCAAATATATAATATATAAAAAAAAAAATTACAGAAAAAAAATAAACCAAGCTATCCAAAATAAAAAAAATGTAAACCTAAACTAATACCCCTATAAAAATAAAAAATCCCCCCAAAATAAAAACACCCCCTAATCTATCAATAAACTACCAATAGGACTTCCGGGTGGGCGGCGATCCAAGATGGCCACAGGATTGTGAAGCTCTTCAAATTGTCTCAGACGTTTTGTTTGAAAGTGGCCATTTCTTAAGCCATCCTAATCTCCCTTAGCAAGCAAGTTGTTTGGGAACCTTATGGGATCAGAATTGTTATCATCTGGCCCCCGAGAAGTCAGAGAAAGTAGATTATAAGAGGAGAAACGGAGAGAGAAATACTACACGCTGTACAAATATAGATGGAGATGGCAACAAGAACAGATACCTTCCCCACTGAAACAGAACTCAGAGACAAAGTTGTGCTAACTACTTTAAAAGATTTCTTTCTACCAGCACTAGAGAAGCTGGAATCTGCACTGCAAGAATTACTGCCTCACACTCGAGCGGACAATCCCCTACGCTCTCCTGTAAAATGGCGTCGGCTCCCCACGAGGTCAGGCTGCATTAATAACTGCATGATTCCTGGAACCCCGACTTTAATGGATCATCGCCTCACAGTAAGCGCTAAAGGAACTGAAGTCCTCACAGCTGTTAAGGACAAAATGCTGATCACCGCAACTGAGGGTAATACATCTCAGCTGCAGCAGGACCAGGGCACTTATTCTTCTGCCAATCAGCTCCGGAACAACGCAATCCCCCACGCTGTACTCCATCAGCATAGTAAAATCTTGTGCAGGGGATTGCAATTGTTGGAGACTCAGCCGCTGCAGGACGCAGATACAGAGCCGTTTACAGACGTTGACGGCGTCAACTCACAGAGGAATGGCAAAGTACAATATGCTTGTGGCACAAAGGGACTCCTGCTGTGGGATCTACACTCCTTGGTCTCATTGCTTTCGAGACCGGACGCTGGCCTGGCCTTGCTGAGAGCTGGATCCGCACCACTAATGAAGCCTAACACCCGCTTCTTTCCCGGCAACTGTCCACATCAAGGGACTTGGCAAAGGGCTTTAAGGGAGAGAGCACTGAATCCACATTGCGCCGTAGGAATCAGCTGAGCTGCAGATTTTTGAAAATATACCTGGATGCGCTTTTTAGAGACATGGGTGGTTTTCTTTCTGAGTGCAGTCAGAATTAACCTGGCCTCTAAGTATCATGCCATGTTTCTTTACTGTGTTTATTTCCCTACACCATGTTTACATTTATAGCTCGCTTAAGCAACATAGCTAGCAATGTTAATGATGCTTATTAGCAAAATAAGTTTGGGGTTTATTGTTCTCTTAGTTCATTTGTTTTTGTTTGGTTTTCTATACTGTTCATTAAGATTAATGCTATTCCATTTGAGGTTTGTGATGACGTTGGCATAGACTGTGGGTACACAATGAAAAGGGATGTTCAAATGTAATAGTGCCGTTTTGATTATATCTGCTCACTGACATGTTGAGGAACAGACCATATTTGGAAACTTAATGCTTGCAGAACTCAAGGTATGATTGCATTTAATTGTATTAATCCCCACAGAAGTTTCCCAGCCCTGACACATCGCAACTATAAATGATTGCATTGCGTCTGCCTCCTTAGAGATCCAACTAAGCTTACTTTTCTCAGGCTTGCCATAAATATTCTTGTGTAAGTATATTCATACGCTCAAAGTCATACAAATACAGAGTTTTCTCTATCAATTAGCTCAGTGTAGTAGGTTCAGAGTCAGTTCTGCTTATCCCTATAGCTATCATGTTTCTTTATCCTATTACTCCTTTGGGTTAAACCTTTAATGAGTATGATCATTGTTCTTTTATGAGTGGCAAACTGTTGCCCTTATGCTTGTCTGTATATGTCACATCACTCTGTAAGATTTGGACATTCACATATACCATTTATACATACTGACAGCGACTAGGTAACTGCCCACATTTTCTTATCAGGGGAGCCATGTTCGTATCATTGAGCTACATAATTTAGCAGTTATTGAGGTGCCTCCCCCGTTTTTTTATTGCCTTATTAGATAGACCCCAATAGGTTATACAGGCTTACTTAGCTTAGATTGTTGGGGTAACCTATATATAGACTTGCCTCATTCTGATTTCCCTTTGTTTTGGGCTTTTTCTGTGCAAGGTGTGCGTATTAAACTCTGGAAATTAATATTAGGACCCCCTCAAGGTTGCTTTTATCAGCGAGTTTTTGGCAGTCTGGCCTGAGACTACTCAGATTACTTATGTGTTATTCATTAGGTAACATGCTTCTGTCAGCAAGTAGAGTCCAACCTTATATTTGTTTAGCTAGATACTAGCATAACCTAAAGCAAAAGGTCAGTGGATCAATTTGTAACCAACCTTTTGGTAACTGCCAGCACTCTTTCATATTGCATGCTCTTATTGAGGACATGGAGATCCAAACGTTACCCACCCCTTACTACTACGGGCTAGTCTAGACCAAACTATAAAATATACGGCAGTCTTACGGTGCTGAGCAATATATTCTTTTGACCATACCACTTATACCCGACTAAGAATTGCGCAGCTATGATCTTATTCCGCCACAGTACCAATGCACTCACTCTTGGATCTATGAGGACATTGGTGTGTTTAGTTTAGCTTTTTGTTATGATTAGCTCAGTTCTAGCAATGTATGCAAGTATTTCATAAAAGTTGATCAAAGTATTTCTGATAGAAATTTGAAAACTCTCTACTAATATAAGTGACCCAACACTATTACTGGCCTAATGTTGTATTGTACTAATGTTACCGCACTTACTCATAGATTATCCTGGGGAGCATGCAGGAATGGTGTTTGCTGGTCTATACACACTTGTTATGTCCCCCCCATCCCTCACCACTATGCCCCTCCCTCTCCCCTGGCTTCCCTTCCCTCGCTTCCTTCTGTCTCCCCTGTTTTCTGTCTTATGTTTGTTTGTTCCCCCCCACCCCTTTCTATTCTACCTGTCCCTTTCCCCGGTTCTCCCCCCCTTCCCTCCCCCTTTCTGACTTCCCTGTTCTATATCTGTTTGTTTGTTTGTTAATAATGTTTAAAACCCCAATGTGGTGGTGCAAATGCATATCTATTAGTGCAATGGTTACCTACTGACAATTCCCGAAATTACATGTATGTTATTGTATGAAATTGCAGCTGCTTGTATTGTCTTACATGCCTTCTTGGCCCACCCTGTGAGGTGGGCTGGAGGGGCGACCTGTAACTTTGCACCCCTTATTGGTTATAAATAAAAGTTAAAAAAATAAAAATAAACTACCAATAGCCCTTAAAGGGCCTTTTGTATGGCATTGCCTTAAAGAAATCAGCTCTTTTACATGAAAAATTGCAAAGTCTCCCTAACAGTAAAACCTCCATCCAACCAACCACCACCAAATTAAAAAAACTAAGTCTAAAAAACCTAAGCTACATATTGCCCCTAAAGGGCATTCAGCTCTTTTACTGCCCTTAAAAGGGCAATTAGCTCTTTTACAGCCCAAAAACCCTAATCTAAGAAAAAGACACCCAAAAAATAAAAAAAAAGCCTAAGACTAAGTCCCAAATAGGTACTCACCTTTCCTTTGGTGGATTCTTTCACCACCCTGCCATTTTCGGAATCCACCTGGATGCAGCGTAAACATTCTTTTGGCTGCCTCACACAGTCAACATTGGGCAGATCCACCAGAAATAAATAGATAGTGCACACTAGCAGGCAGGCTGAGGCTCAAATAGTGAAAGCGGAACCCCTGAAGCCTGCTGCAATAATAGCAGAAAAAGAAAGTCCAAAAGAGCCTCTTTAGGAAATGAATAAAAAATGCTTTATTTCATCCAATTTAAAAACAGCAACAGAAAAATGGATAGAAATCTTTGTTCATATTATCTGTCTGACCGGTTTCGGTTGCAAGGACCGTAATCATAGACATGATTAGTTACATCTGCCATTAGAATTTAAAGGCTAAAAAACTGTTTGATTGGTTCAAAGCACAATTGGCACAAAAAGTTAATTCACATGTTAAAGGGACAGTTGTGCAAAATAGTAGATATGCATGGACATAAACAGGAATTTCCTACAGTTCAATTAGTTAAACAGCTTAGATCATGTGTACCTAGAATTTAATACACAGATAGGAATATATATTTTCGAAACTGATTAACAACTCATAATATTGGCATTGCTTTCATGATAGATTTCATTTCCTAATCCCTAACACATTCATATTCATATATAATAAAAGGGAAACAGTATATGGCTTAAGCATCTAAATTGCATATACAGTATAAAAGAAGGAGGGGGGATTTGTTTGGGGGGTGGAGGAAAAATCTGTGTATATACCAAGATAAATCACCATGTATATAGAAGAAATACATATATGAAAATATATACTCATATCCAAATAACAAGGTGAGAAAGGAATTCACAGACGCTAGCAGGGCCCCAATGTGAGCAATATTGTTAAGCAAGAGAGAACACCAAATTGATGACAAAATACAGAACATATTTAAAATTGTACCACCCAAGGAGGGGGAAACATATGAGTATTCACATATGCCCCATTAACCCAAAAGTTAATAATGTCAAATTCAGAATTAAAGCCTGATGGAATGAGACTAAGTCTGAATATCCAGTATATTTCTAGCCTACAAAGGATAGGAAACTTATCCCCCCGGGTGGTCTTCTGATCTGCTCAATGGATCTCCACTTAAAATTGCTTACATCCTTCATGTGGCCCTCCAAAAAGTGTCTAGAGAGTGCAGAGCAGGGCCTTTCACCCAAAATATAGGATAGGTGTACCCTGATAGTGATCCCCACTTCTCTGGTAGTTCTACCTAATAGTACTTATGGCACTGGGTGCATTCGACCAAATAGATGACAAATGTGCTTTTACAATTAAACTCACCCCTTAATATTGAACTCTTCACCTGTTTGAATAGAAGTAAATGTTTTAGAGACTGGGACATGATCACAGGAGGCACATGTCCTTCTCCTAGCAACAAACATGCAACCTCTTTCCACAGTATGTCTTAGTTTTTATCTCCCATAAGTTTACATTTTTATTGATATGCAATTATTTCTTACAATTTTGAGAAGGTGTCAATAATTTTGTCCAGTCCATTTTTTGATTTTTTTGTGTGGAGTGTGTCAGCTTTGGCTTTTTTTCTCCACTTATTTGTGTCATACCAATACAAACAAAATAATAAACATGAGAATGCCTAAACATTTGTAATTGCAATAATTTTCTGGGCAAAGTGGTGTATTATCTGACAGAAATGCAGGGGTGCCAACATTTTTGGCCATTACTATATATATATATCAATCCAAGAATACCAGCACTCACTATTTAGTATCAGCGTCGGGCTGCTCCCAAAGTATTAAACATATATTGGTGGTTTATTCTAATGTGAACGAAATAAAGCACCTACTTTTTGACCACACTTGAACCACCAATATATATATATTATTTTTTTCTTTACAAAAATAATGGAGAGAGAGTTTAGCCTATTTATGTTTAAGCGAATATGCAGGAGACTTCTGTCTCAAAACAACTTCTTTAAATTAAAGGTAATGGTGCAGACCCTTTAAGAAGAAATACATTTAAAAAAATATATATAATAAGAAGGGATTAACCTCTCTCTTACAAAGAAAGGGAACACAGTACTCTTTTATATATTAAAGCATATTCTTTTATTTCTTAATCAATTACCCATATCATGACCTCACTTAGATCATTGTGAAGCATATACCAAAACTCAATTATACAAACTGGTCTAATGGAACCTAAGACTACTACATTAAAAAAACTAACAAGTACTATGTATTATTATTTATTCTCTAGATGGCTGAATTAGTACCCAAAGTTACAAACCTTAAAATCTCTGATACAAATACATATGATATCATAAATTACAACACCCCCTTCTCAAATAATGGAGAGCAAATAAGGTCTAATCATAATGCCCATTTTGAAAAAAGCTTCTATTTCCTAAACGCCAATTTTCACTTAAGTATGAGCAGACAGACACACAGTGGGCATATAGAGATGAACAGTCCTTAAAAAGACTCCAAAGTTAACCAACATTGCCGGTAGATAGACGCGTCATTTACACCGCCTATATGAATTATTGATTTGAGATTAAAAATGCCACTCATTATTTAAGCAAAACACATTATTTTACATTATTTTGATTCCAAGTCTAACCCTGCTATATGCTTGACTCTCACTGACTTCATTACAGATAATGAGGCCTATTTATCATCATATGTCTATCGAACCTGATCTGACAGTGCGGATCGGGTCCGACAGACATCGCTGAATGCGGAGAGCAATATGCTCTCCGTATTCAGCATTGCACCAGCAGCTCTTGTGAGCTGTTGGTGCAACGCCGCCCCCTGCAGATTTGCGGCCAATCGGCCGCCAGCAGGGGTATCAATCAATCCGATCATACTCGATCGGATTGAATTACGGCGATGTCTGTCCGCCTGCTCGCCAGAAACACAGGGCGTCAATCTCCATTCAGAGCTTGATAGATAGGCCCCAATGTCTGCTGTGTGGTCTTCTCAGAAATGGGAAACCTATTATTTTTGGAGCTTAAAAGCAACATTATATAGTTCCACTTTTAGTAAATCTGCCTTTAAGATATGACAACTAACCAGGTTATATATACTGTATATATACTATATATAGTGCACAAACATGCAATGGCAACAATACAAATTACATTTTTTATAACATGTCATTTTTAATTATAATAAATACACTGGTTTAGTTCTGAAATGCATTATAAATACAATGGTAACTGTTTAACAAACAAATATGCAATATGTTAATCATCAGTACTAAATATTAAGAAGTGTTCAACATAATATACTTTTAGTTTAATTAATCTTATAAATAAATTGTTCTGATAAGAGGTTTAAAAAGTTTTGTTATAGAAAAAAGTAAATCTAACTTTTTCCAGTCATGTCTTTGTCTAAGACAAGTGAGTAATTGGCTTTCAGAAAACAATCTACCTATTATTATGTAAAACATGTTCACTCAATTTGAAAGCAAATGCATCATATTTAATCACCATGCCTCGAGAGACAATGATGTCACCAATCAAACAAAATAAAGTCTAAAAATGAAAATACATTTATTTTTCTTTCTAATGTCCTGGTGGGATTCTCTGTAAAAAAATAAAAAAATAAATGTAATGCTCTAAAGTCTGTATATTGATACTCAAAGCACGCAAAATAATAAATAAAGTAGCATGCACATTTAGATTTCTTGATTGTTAGGAAGTTGAATGTTGAAAGGCTATTGTAAAACTATATTGGTGAAACAATTAAATATTCTGATCTTAAGAGATTAGGTTTATGTTACTGCATACATTAATGAGTTTGGAAGAAAATAGAACACATTAGGAAAGCTTCCCCTATGGGGTAGATTTGCAGTTATTGTAGAATGTTTAAGATTTAATAACTGTGCTTGAAATGTCCTTGTTTCTTATGACACTGGAATTCTCCACTGGCTACAGAACATAAAATAAGAGTATTATACACATAAAATGATTACATTTACGTATAAATACTTATGATTTTTTTGCAAGCTATACAAGCAGTATTTCCTAATTTATATGTGATTACCTGTTATCAAACATCACGATTACTTGCAATTATAATATGCTTGCAACCTGTAAACGCTAATTTTTAACCATTTTTCTAAGCATGTATTCATGGAAATATAATAATGTAAAATCTCAAATCAATACTTATCTTCACTGTATCAGCACTTGTTAATGGGCTCTATTTATAACCATTAGAAGAGACCTGCAAAGGAATCAGAGGGATTTAGTTTTGCTATGTTTTCAAATTCTTATACCATTTTGCATGTTTTGTTTTGCTATCATTCTCGCTTAAATTCTGCTTTTAAACAGGCAGCCATCATTCTCCAAAAGGCCTAGATGTAGACACTTTCTCAGCAAAATGAGTCCATTAATTACAAGAAACAGTAAGGATAGCTGAAACCTAAATGTTTAGAATTGCTAGTCTGTACCTTGCAAATAACTGTATGAAAAAGTTCCAGTATTAAACAGAGCTGAAGAAATGAACATATAAACTTGACAAGATGTTGCTTCAAAATCCTATCTGCTTTTACCCAGAGTTGTCACATGTCTGTAGTGACAGGAAATATGCATGATGGCATTAATGCCAACCCTTAATACAAAATAGAGGGTGCCCTAGGTCAATAACAAATTTAAAAAAAAAAAAATCTTCCTATGCAAGTGCAGAAACAAATAAAAAACAGCAACACGTTGTTCAGCTAGTACATAGCTGTTTCATTAGGTTTAATACTAATATTAAGCCTGATGAAACAGCTATGTAATAGCTGAGAAAGGCGTTGCTGTTTTTTAAGATTTGATCTTACCACTTGTTGCCAAACCTTTATTTGCCCTGCCTCCATTACACTAAATGGTCTGGAACATGCCTATCTGGATTCTCCTCACAGTGGTTGGAGCTTTGCTGGAGGTCGGTCTGCTGGATGACTGTTTGATTCCAGCCTGCACTATTTGCACCAAGAGGGGTGCTTTCTCACATGTGAGTGAAATTCTATATGCACTTTACTATAAGAGTACATACAATACTAGGCCATGTGGCGCTTCTGTTTCTTTTCAATTTTTACAGCTTATTACAGAAGAAATCAAGGTTTTCCAGACCAGAAAAGAATAACTGTCAGAAAGCATCTAGAGCCAAGAGGGATTGGAAGGTCACAAGTCTTGAAGAAAAACATATATTCACCTTCAAAGAAAACGGAACTGGAAAGTAGCTGAAGAATTAAGAAAGCTGATGATCTAAACTGGATTCTATAGAAACATATCTGGAGTCCTCAACCTGAATGCTATCTTATTGAAGAGACTGACATCCAGTCAATATACTTGATGAGAGAAACCCAAATTTAAAATAGTTACTTTGTATTTTTGAATCACCTCAACCTGTGACCAAATAAAGACCTACATTTGTTTCTAAAGTCCAAACAGGCTGCAAATACTGTTTAGTAAGACACAGTACTGTTAATTATCAAGACCCTAATGAGTACTTACAAAAAAATGAAGGAGGTTGAAAACCTGCTCCAACTTCCAGGATCAAGGAGTAAGGGCCCTAGGTACTGTGAACAAGCTGACCTCAGTAATTGTTTGTCTGTAAAAAAAAAAACTCCTGTCAATACTGTATATGGGGCAAATGTTGTATCACTTTGTCTTGTAGTAACCTGATTATAAACTGACATATCACTAGCCTCCTGCCTCATCTAAAAAGTAGGAAAGGACAGTCTCCTACTAGAAATGTATGTGCAGTCACAACCTCACCAAGCTAAATGCCGCAAACTATCCACATTCTCTTCCTTAACATTGGGACTGGAATCTCTAGGCCTGATGCAAGATAACATAATTCTGCATTATAATCTCTTTTCACAAATAAATACGAGCAGAAATCGTTAAGTTTAGGAGCTAAATAAAAAAAATATTAACAAAATCAACTTCCTCATGCCTAAGCCAAAAAGCCCTGTTTACTCGGCTTGTAATATCCATAAATGTAACATACAGTTTAAGCAACCATACCATAACTTAAAATCCAAAAAATGCATTGCTTTCATCTACAAGAAAGCCATATATAATTTTATTACCTTCAGGAAAATTAGGCAGTAAATATTACAAGCCAGGCTTCAATGGCTAAATATCTAAAAACACGAGCAATATAAAGCATGGCTTTCTGCAGAAAATAGGATACTTTATATAAATGTTACATCATACACTGCTTGTTTTGAAATAGAAAGCACTGCTGAGACCTCTGGGTTTCCTGTTTATAGGACAAGCATTAAACCAAAACCTTTAAAATGAAAAAATGCTGCAGAACTAAAATGTAAAATAATGAATAATGATTTGTGCAAAATCCTTAAAGGTGCTCTTTTAAATTGTTTTGTTTATATAATACTTGAGAAAAATTACCAGCTCTTGGAAATACATAGGCTACATAAATCTTTCTGAACAAATGTTTTGTGATTTCAGACATACCAAATTTACAAGTCAGATGCAAAAAGAATTGGTTTATGGTTTGTCCCTTGCAACTTCAAACATGTAATTGCAACACTAGAACGGCCTGATTAGTGCATAGAAACAGAGGTAAAAAAAATGTTAACAGGTACAGAAACTGTAAGTAAAAAACTTACACAAAATACACAAGCTGAAACAAACAACACACATTCTTAACTTGTATTTTATGTAGTATGATACCGTTTTTTTGTAAGGGCATAGTTTTTATATACTTAAAGGGACAATAAAGTCAAAATTAAACTTTCAGATAGAGTATGTCATTTTAAACAACTTTCCAATTTACTTGTATCATCAACTTTGCTCTGTATTCTTTGTTGAAGGCTAAACCTAGGTAGCCTCATAGGCTTATTTTTAAGACCTTGAAGACCAACTCTTATCTCACTGTCTGGCTGTGAATAGCTAATAAAATATACTGCTGGTTCATGTGAGCCATATAGATAACATAGTGCTCACTCCTGTGGAGTTATTTAGGAGTCATCACTAATTGTCTAAAATGCTAGATTGTAAAAAACAAAAAAGAGATAAGTGGGCAGTCTGCAGAGGCTTAGATACAAGGTAATCACAAAGGTAAAACGTGTATTAATATAACAGTGTTGGTTGTGCAAAACAGGGGAATGGGTAATAAAGGGATTATCTTTTTAAATAATAACAATTTCAGAGTAGACTGTCCCTTTAAGTAGTATGATAGCTTGCAAGGGCCTATATTGTATACGCCTATGTAGTATGATGGCTTGCAAGGACATAGGTTATATACGCTTATGTAGTATGATAGCTTGCAAGGGCATAGCATGTATACACTTATGTGATATGATGACTTGCAAGGGCCCATTAATGACCAATATAAGATAAAAGAACAAAAACACAGCTCAATAAAATAAACTTTAAATCATACCATAGAAACAACGCTGAGAGCATCTTGAAAATAAGAGAACGCACAGCCTTCTTCCACAGTGAATTAATAGGCATGTATTTATCAAGCCGTCAACCGCAAATACACTGGAATTCCGCAGCGTATTTGTGGCGAGCCTGATTCGCCTTAGTTATCAAACCGGCAAAACCGGCAAAAGTAGAAATTTATGACGTAGCATACGATCCACCGGACTCAGTCCGACACAGATCGATGCTTACGTCATTACAGATGTTACAAACACAAGTTCGGTCAAATCTGACTACTTTTGGAAGTTATCAAATACCTACCATGTACGATCGCCACTATTCCGGCCCAGCGTACCTGGTTTTAAATCCGCCACCCTGGAGGAGGCGGATGCCATAGGAATCAATGGAAGTCGGAAAGCAGCGAAAGCTTATGTTCGCTGCTGCCCAATATCCCATTGATTCCTATGGGAATGTTTACACCTAACACCCTAACATGTACCCCAAGTCTAAACACCCCTAATCTGCCGCTCCCTACACCGTCGCCACCTACATTATACTTATTAACCCCTAATCTGCCATCCCTACACCGCCGCCGCCTAAATAAAAGTTATTAACCCCTATCCCGCCACTCCCGGACCCCGCCGCAACTAAATAAACTTATTAACCCCTAAACCGCTGCTCCCGGAGCCCACCGCCACCTACATTATACTTATTAATTCCTAATCTGCCGTCCCTACACCACCGCCACCTACATTATATTTATTAACCCCTAATCTCCCCCCCTACACCGCCGCTACCTACATTATATTTATTAACCCCTAATCTGCCCCCCTACACCGCCGCCACCTACCTACATTTATTAACCCCTAATCTGCCGCCCCCAACATCGCCGCCACTATATTAAATTTATTAACCCCTAAACCTAAGTCTAACCCTAACACCCCCTAACTTAAATATAATTTAAATAAATCTAAATAAATATTACTATCATTAACTTAATTATTCCTATTTAAAACTAAATACTTACCTGTAAAATAAACCCTAAGATAGCTACAATATAACTAATAGTTACATTGTAGCTATCTTACGGCTAGATTTAGAGTTTTGTCGGTAACGACCCACGTAGCTAACGCTGGCTTTTTTCTGGCCGCACCTTTAAAATAACTCTGGTATTGAGAGTCCACAGAATGGCTGCGTTAGGCTCCAAAAAAGGAGCGTAGAGCATATTTAACGCCACTGCAACTCTCGATACCAGAGTTGCTTACGGACGCGGCCAGCCTCAAAAACGTGCTCGTGCACGATTCCCCCATAGGAAACAATGGGGCTGTTTGAGCTGAAAAAAAAACTAACACCTGCAAAAAAGCCGCATTCAGCTTCTAACGCAGCCCCATTGTTTGCTATGGGGAAACACTTCCTACGTCTGCACCTAACATGTACCCCGAGTCTACCCCTAACCTTACACTTATTAACCCCTATTCTGCCGCCCCCGCTATCGCTGACCCCTGCATATTATTATTAACCCCTAATCTGCCGCTCCGTAAACCGCCGCTACTTACATTATCGATATGTACCCCTAATCTGCTGTCCCTAACACCGCCGACCCCTATATTATATTTATTAACCCCTAATCTGCCGCCCACAACGTCGCCTCCACCTGCCTACACTTATTAACCCCTAATCTGCCGACCGGAGCGCATCGATATTATAATAAAGTTATTAACCCCTAATCCGCCTCACTAACCCTATAATAAATAGTATTAACCCCTAATCTGCCCTCCCTAACATCGCCGACACCTAACTTCAAACATTAACCCCTAATCTGCCGACTGGAGCTCACCGCTATTCTAATAAATGTATTAACCCCTAAAGCTAAGTCTAACCCTAACACTAACACCCCCCTAAGTTAAATATAATTTAAATTTAACGAAATTAATTAACTCTTATTAAATAAATTATTCCTATTTAAAGCTAAATACTTACCTGTAAAATAAATCCTAATATAGCTACAATATAAATTATAATTATATTATAGCTATTTTAGGATTAATATTTATTTTACAGGTAACTTTGTATTTATTTTAACCAGGTACAATAGCTATTAAATAGTTAAGAACTATTTAATAGCTACCTAGTTAAAATAATTACAAAATTACCTGTAAAATAAATCCTAACACTATCAATAAATTAATTAAATACAATATCTACAAATAACTACAATGAAATAAACTAACTAAAGTACAAAAAATAAAAAAGAACTAAGTTACAAAAAATAAAAAAATATTTACAAACATAAGAAAAATATTACAACAATTTTAAACTAATTACACCTACTCTAAGCCCCCTAATAAAATAACAAAGCCCCCCAAAATAAAAAAATGCCCTACCCTATTCTAAATTACCAAAGTTCAAAGCTCTTTTACCTTACCAGCCCTGAACAGGGCCCTTTGCGGGGCATGCCCCAAGAAATTCAGCTCTTTTTCCTGTAAAAAAAACATACAATACCCCCCCCCCAACATTACAACCCACCACCCACATACCCCTAATCTAACCTAAACCCCCCTTAAATAAACCTAACACTAAGCCCCTTCCTACCTTGTCTTCACCTCACCGGGTATCACACCGATCTGTCCTGGCTCCGATATCTTCATCTAAGCCCAAGCGGGGGCTAGACATCCATCATCCGACGGCTGAAGAAGTCCAGAAGAGGCTCCAAAGTCTTCATCCTATCCGGGAAGAAGAGTAGATCCGGACCGGCAACCATCTTCTTCCAAGCGGCATCTTCTATCTTCATCCGATGAGGACCGGCTCCATCCTGAAGAGCTCCACCGCGGAGCCATCTTCTTCCGACGACGACTTCCCGACGAATGACGGTTCCTTTAAGCGACGTCATCCAAGATGGCGTCCCTCGAATTCCGATTGGCTGATATCGAGTGTCAGCGATGTGGGGGGGCCTCGGTTTAGAGGTACATAGGTAGTTTATGGGTTTTAGTGTACTTTAGAGCACAGTAGTTAAGAGCTTTATGAACCGGCGTTAGCCCAGAAAGCTCTTAACTACTGACTTTTTTCTGCGGCTGGAGTTTTGTCGTTAGAATTCTAACGCAAACTTCAGCCGCGACTCTAAATACCGGAGTTAGAAAGATCCCATTGAAAAGATAGGATACGCAATTGACGTAAGGGGATCTGCGGTATGGAAAAGTTGCGGCTGAAAAGTGAGCGTTAGACCCTTTTTTGAATGACTCCAAATACCGGCAGTAGCTTAAAACCTCTAACGCTGGTTTTCACGGTTACCGCCAAACTCCAAATCTAGGCCTTAGGGTTTATATTTATTTTGCAGGCAAGTTTGTATTTATTTTAACCAGGTAGAATAGATATTAAATAGTTATTAACTATTTAATAACTTCCTAGTTAAAATAAAGACAAATTTACCTGTAAAATAAAACCTAACCTAAGTTACAATTACACCTAACACTAAACTATAATTAAATAAATAAACTAACTAAACTAAATACAATTAAATACAATTATTTTTTTTTATCTAAAGTACAAAAAAAACAAACACTGAATTACAGAAAATAATAAAATAATTACAAGATTTTTAAACTAATTACAGTTAATCTAATCCCCCTTAACAAAATAAAAAAGCCCCCCAAAATAAAAAAGCCCTACCCTACACTAAATTACAAATAGCCCTTAAAATGGCCTTTTGCGGGGCATTGCCCCAAAGTAATCAGCTCTTTACCTGTAAAAAAAGAAATACAACCCCCCAACATTAAAACCCACCACCCACACAATCAACCCTACTCTAAAACCCACCCAATCCCCCCTTAAAAAAACCTAACACTAACCCCTTAAAGATCACCCTACCTTGAGAAGTCTTCACCCAACCGGGCCGAAGTCCTCAACGAATTCGGCAGAAGTGGTCCTCCAGATGGGCAGAAGTGGTCCTCCAGATGGGCAGAAGTCTTCATCCAGTCGGCATCTTCTATCTTCATCCATCCGGCGCGGAGCGGGTCCATCTTCAAGACATCCGACACGGAGCATCCTCTTCATTCGACGGCGACTGAAGGTTCCTTTAAGTGACATCATCCAAGATCGCGTCCCTTCAATTCCTATTGGCTGATAGAATTCTATCAGCCAATCTGAAATTAAGGTAGGAAAAATCCTATTGGCTGATGCAATCAGCCAATAGGATTGAAGTTCAATTCTATTGGCTGATCCAATCTGCCAATAGGATTGAGCTTGCATTCTATTGGCTGTTCCAATCAGCCAATAGAATGTGAGCTCAATCCTATTGTCCTATTGGCTGATTGCATTCTATCAGCCAATCGGAATTGAAGGGACACCATCTTGGTTGATGTCACTTAAAGGAACCTTCATTCTTCAGTCGCCGTCGAACGAAGAGGATGCTCCGTGTCGGATGTCTTGAAGATGGACCCGCTTTGCGCCAGATGGATGAAGATAGAAGATGCTGTCTGGATGAAGACTTCTGCCCGTCTAGAGGACCACTTCTGCCTGTCTGGAGGACCACTTCTGCCGGATTCGTTGAGGAATTCGGCCCAGTTGGGTGAAGACTTCTCAAGGTAGGGTGATCTTAGGTTAGGTTTTTTTAAGGGGGGATTGGTTGGGTTTTAGAGTAGGATTGGTTGTGTGGATGGTGGGTTTTAATGTTGAGGGGTTGTATTTCTTTTTTTACAGTTAAAAGAGGTGATTACTTTGGGGCAATGCCCCGCAAAAGGCCCTTTTAAGGGCTATTTGTAATTTTTGTAGGGTAGGGCTTTTTTTTTACTTTGGGGGCTTTTTTATTTTGTTAGGGGGATTAGATTAGGTGTAATTCGTTTAAAAATCTTGTAATTATTTTATTATTTTCTGTAATTTAGTGTTTGTTTTTTTTGTACTTTAGATAATTTTTTTAAATTGTAATTAATTGTATTTAATTGTATTTAGTTTAGTTAATTTATTTAATTATAGTGTAGTGTTAGCTGTAATTGGTTAGGTTTTATTTTACAGGTAAATTTGTCTTTATTTTAACTAGGAAGTTATTAAATAGTTAATAACTATTTAATAACTATTCTACCTAGTTAAAATAAATACAAACTTGCCTGTATAATAAAAATAAACCCTAAGATAGATACAATGTAACTATTAGTTATATTGTAGCTATCTTAGGCCTAGATTTGGAGTTTGGCGGTAGCCGTGAAAACCAGCGTTAGAGGCTCCTAACGCTGGTTTTAGGCTACCGCCGGTATTTGGAGTCACTCAAAAAAGGGTCTAACGCTCACTTTTCAGCCGCGACTTTTCCATACCGTATCCTATTTCCGTAATTTGCGTATCCTATCTTATCAATGGGATCTTTTTAACTCCGGTATTTAGAGTCGTGTCTGAAGTGAGCGTTAGAATTCTAACGACAAAACTCCAGCCGCAGAAAAAAGTCAGTAGTTAAGAGATTTCTGGGCTAACGCCGGTTCATAAAGCTCTTAACTACTGTGCTCTAAAGTACACTAACACCCATAAACTACCTATGTACCCCTAAACCGAGGTCCCCCCACATCGCCGCCACTCGATTACATTTTTTTAACCCCTAATCTGCCGACCGCCACCTACGTTATACTTATGTACCCCTAATCTGCTGCCCCTAACACCGCCGACCCCTGTATTATATTTATTAACCCCTAACCTGCCTCCCACAACGTCGCCGCCAGCTACCTACAATAATTAACCCCTAATCTGCCGACCGCAAAGCGCCGCCACCTACATTATAGCTATGTACCCCTAATCTGCTGCCCCTAACACCGTCGACCCCTATATTATATTTATTAACCCCTAATCTGCCCCCCTCAACGTCGCCTCCACCTGCCTACACTTATTAACCCCTAATCTGCCGACCGGACCGCACTGCTATTATAATAAAGTTATTAACCCCTAATCCGCCTCACTAACCCTATAATAAATAGTATTAACCCCTAATCTGCCCTCCCTAACATCGCCGACACCTAACTTCAAACATTAACCCCTAATCTGCCGACCGGAGCTCACCGCTATTCTAATAAATGCATTAACCCCTAAAGCTAAGTCTAACCCTAACACTAACACCCCCCTAACTTAAATATAATTTAAATCTAACGAAATTAATTAACTCTTATTAAATAAATTATTCCTATTTAAAGCTAAATACTTACCTGTAAAATAAATCCTAATATAGCTACAATATAAATTATAATTATATTATAGCTATTTTAGGATTTATATTTATTTTACAGGTAACTTTGTATTTATTTTAACTAGGTACAATAGCTATTAAATAGTTAAGAACTATTTAATAGCTACCTAGTTAAAATAATTACAAAATTACCTGTAAAATAAATCCTAACCTAAGTTACAATTAAACCTTACACTACACTATCAATAAATTAAATAAAATACCTACAATTACCTACAATTAAACCTAACACTACACTATCAATAAATTAAATTAAATAAAATACCTACAATTACCTACAATTAAACCTAACACTACACTATCAATAAATAAATTAAATACAATTCCTACAAATAACTACAATGAAATAAACTAACTAAAGTACAAAAAATAAAAAAGAACTAAGTTACAAAAAATAAAAAAATATTTACAAACATAAGAAAAATATTACAACAATTTTAAACTAATTACACCTACTCTAAGCCCCCTAATAAAATAACAAAGCCCCCCAAAATAAAAAAATGCCCTACCCTATTCTAAATTACTAAAGTTCAAAGCTCTTTTACCTTTGCGGGGCATCCCTTTGCGGGGCATGCCCCAAGAAGTTCAGCTCTTTTGCCTGTAAAAAAAAAACATAAAATACCCCCCCCCCCAACATTACAACCCACCACCCACATACCCTTAATCTAACCCAAACCCCCCTTAAATAAACCTAACACTAAGCACCTGAAGATCTTCCTACCTTATCTTCACCATACCAGGTTCACCGATCGATCCAGAAGAGCTAATCCGATGTTCTGATCCAAGCCCAAGCGGGGGGCTGAAGAGGTCCATGATCCGGCTGAAGTCTTCATCCAAGCGGGAGCTGAAGAGGTCCTCCATCTGGT
The DNA here is from genome assembly GCF_027579735.1 of Bombina bombina. NCBI lineage: Eukaryota > Metazoa > Chordata > Amphibia > Anura > Bombinatoridae > Bombina > Bombina bombina. Next base: position 452,968,658 of record NC_069504.1, on the reverse strand, counting down.
AGAAGTCTTCATCCAAGTGGGGCAGAAGAGGTCTTCCATCCGATTGAAGTCTTCATCCAAGAGGCATCTTCTATCGTTATCCATCCGGAGCGGAGCGGCAGCATCCTGAAGACCTCCGACGCGGAACATCCATCCTGGCCGACGACTGAACGACGAATGACGGTTCCTTTAAATGACGTCATCCAAGATGGCGTCCCTCGAATTCCGATTGGCTGATAGGATTCTATCAGCCAATCGGAATTAAGGTAGGAATATTCTGATTAGCTGATGGAATCAGCCAATCAGATTGAGCTTGCATTCTATTGGCTGTTCCGATCAGCCAATAGAATGCGAGCTCAATCTGATTGGCTGATTGGATCAGCCAATCGGATTGAACTTGATTCTGATTGGCTGATTCCATCAGCCAATCAGAATATTCCTACCTTAATTCGAGGGATGCCATCTTGGATGACGTCATTTAAAGGAACCGTCATTCGGCTAGTAGGCGTCGGGAGAAGAGGATGTTCCACGTCGGATGGGAGATGATGGCTCCCGAAGAAAGAAGATTGAAGATGCCGTTGATAGAAGACTTCATCCGGATCATGGACCTCTTCAGCTCCCGCTTGGATGAAGACTTCAGCCGTATCATGGACCTCTTCAGCCCCCCGCTTGGGCTTGGATCAGGACAAGGTAGGAAGATCTTAAGGTACTTAGTGTTAAGTTTATTTAAGGGGGGTTTGGGTTAGATTAGGGGTATGTGGGTGGTGGGTTGTAATGTTGGGGGGGGGGTATTGTATGTTTTTTTTTACAGGCAAAAGAGCTGAACTTCTTGGGGCATGCCCCGCAAAGGGCCCTGTTCAGGGCTGGTAAGGTAAAAGAGCTTTGAACTTTAGTAATTTAGAATAGGGTAGGGCATTTTTTTTTATTTTGGGGGGCTTTGTTATTTTATTAGGGGGCTTAGAGTAGGTGTAATTAGTTTAAAATTGTTGTAATATTTTTCTTATGTTTGTAAATATTTTTTTATTTTTTGTAACTTAGTTCTTTTTTATTTTTTGTACTTTAGTTAGTTTATTTCATTGTAGTTATTTGTAGGAATTGTATTTAATTTATTTATTGATAGTGTAGTGTTAGGTTTAATTGTAGGTAATTGTAGGTATTTTATTTAATTAATTTATTGATAGTGTAGTGTTAGGTTTAATTGTAACTTAGGTTAGGATTTATTTTACAGGTAAATTTGTAATTATTTTAACTATTTTAGCTATTAAATAGTTCTTAACTATTTAATAGCTATTGTACCTGGTTAAAATAAATACAAAGTTACCTGTAAAATAAATATTAATCCTAAAATAGCTATAATATAATTATTATTTATATTGTAGCTATATTAGGATTTATTTTACAGGTAAGTATTAAGCTTTAAATAGGAATAATTTATTTAATAAGAGTTAATTAATTTCGTTAGATTAAAATTATATTTAACTTAGGGGGATGTTAGTGTTAGGGTTAGACTTAGCTTTAGGGGTTAATACATTTATTAGAATAGCGGTGAGCTCCAATCGGCAGATTAGGGGTTAATAATTTAAGTTAGGTGTCGGCGATGTTAGGGAGGGCAGATTAGTGGTTAATACTATTTATTATAGGGTTAGTGAGGCGGATTAGGGGTTAATAACTTTATAATAATAGCGGTGCGGTCCGCTCGGCAGATTAGGGGTTAATAAGTGTAGGCAGGTGGAGGCGACGTTGTGGGGGCAGATTAGGGGTTAATAAATATAATATAGGGGTCGGCGGTGTAAGGGGCAGCAGATTAGGGGTACATAGGGATAATGTAAGTAGTGGCGGTTTACGGAGCGGCAGATTAGGGGTTAAAAATAATATACAGGGGTCAGCGATAGCGGGAGCGGCAGAATAGGGGTTAATAAGTGTAAGGTTAGGGGTGTTTAGACTTGGGGTACATGTTAGAGTGTTAGGTGCAGAAGGTTAGGGGTGTTTAGACTTGGGGTACATGTTAGAGTGTTAGGTGCAGACGTAGGAAGTGTTTCCCCATAGGAAACAATGGGGCTGCGTTAGGAGCTGAACACGGCTTTTTTTTTTTTCAGCTCAAACAGCCCCATTGTTTCCTATGGGGGAATCGTGCACGAGCACGTTTTTGAGGCTGGCCGCGTCCGTAAGCAACTCTGGTATCGAGAGTTGCAGTGGCGTTAAATATGCTCTACACTCCTTTTGTGGAGCCTAACGCAGCCATTCTGTGGACTCTCAATACCAGAGTTATTTTAAAGGTGCGGCCAGAAAAAAGCCAGCGTTAGCTACGCGGGTCGTTGCCGACAAAACTCTAAATCTAGCCGTTAGGGTTTATTTTATAGGTAAGTATTTAGTTTTAAATAGGAATAATTTATTTAATGCTAGGAATATTTATTTAGATTTATTTAAATTATATTTAAGTTAGGGGGTGTTAGCGTTAGGGTTAGACTTAGGTTTAGTGGTCAATAAATTTAATATAGTGGCGGCGACGTTTGGGGGGGCACATTAGGGGTTAATAATTGTAGGTAGGTGGTGGCGGTGTAGGGGTGGCAGTTTAGGGGTTAATAAATATAATGTAGGTGGCGGCGGTGTAGGGGGCAGCAGATTAGGGGTTAATAAGTATAATGTAGGTGGCGGTGGGCTCCGGGACCGGTGGTTTAGGTTTTAATAATTGTATTTAGTTGCGGCGGGTCCGGGAGCAGCGGTTTAGGGGTTAATAATTGTATTTAGTTGCGGTGGGCTCCGTGAGTGGCGGTTTAGGGGTTAATACATTTATTAGAGTTGCGGTGGGCTCTGGCAGCGGCGGTATAGGGGGTAAACAGTATAGTATAGTGTGGGTGTTTTGTGACAGGGTACCAAGAAAGCTGTAAAAAAGCCAAAGAGCAGCGAGATCGATGACTGTTAGTTAACAACCGTCCGCTGCTCATCGCACAGTACTTGGAGCGCGGCTTTTTGACAGCTTTTTTGATAATTTTGGAGAACGTATTCAGCGATGTTAGGCGATCTTAGGCGAGCGTATTGGTGCCGTTGAATGCAGGTAAGTTGACGCTTTGATAAATAGATGCCATAATATCAACTGCCAGTTCAGTCGTATACTATTCAGGATTTATAACAATTCATGCTCCTTCCAAAGACAACAAAACAAACTGCAGCACAAATGCTTGTGAAACTGCTACTCTCTGAACCATAACAGAGGGTCTAAATAACATACTGGTGCCCTTAGAAATGTCCCTTAAATTAGATAAAAGCTACAACTTGCTTGCCTTGGCCCTTGAGTTAAAAGATCTGCCTCTTGGATAGGGGAGTTTTTGTATCAGTAAGTAGATCTATCTATATCCACAGAGGGATCTAGGCATGTCATTCTATGGTGGACAGAACTGGGAATATGGATAGGTGGTCACATATTCATTTTATATGTAAGGGGCTTGGAAAGTTTTCTTTCTGTACGGAGGGGTATATATATTTGTAAGTATTTGTCTAGTAAGGATAAGATAATCTTTTTTTCCTGGTTAAAATGTATAAATAATTTAGGTAGATAAACAAATTTAAAGACAGTTGTTCTTATGGACTAGGATACCACCAGCACACTTGATTCTGTCCAAAATGAGTGCTTGTCTTAATAATGGTAATTGGAAGAACCCGTGCCCCTTTACCATAAGTATATGGGACAAAACAGCATAAGCAGACAAATAAAAATACATTTTTGTAGGCCCACTAATGTCATTTTAAAGTTATGCCTAAGCCCTTTAGCTAGCAGTGATAAGGAGGATACTTATCTCAGCCTCAGTAGCTGTCTTCACTTGAGATGTTAAAGCAGACAAAATTGACTAGTTCTGTAGAACCTATTAACTGTAATATATCTATGTTGCACATTGCATAAGGTCCATGAAGAATACTTTAAAAATTCAAGATTAATTTCTTTAACTCTAGATTGGTATTTTCCTAGTTTGAAGAATAATTTATTTTAACTTGCTGCAGGTCGTTCAGGCTGAATCAGCTTGCTGTGCAAAAAAAATGTCATACCTTAGGTATGATCTGCAGTGTTTCAAGACCCTATGGGTGAGTAATAAGAGAGTAATTTAAAATTTACTTTTATTCTTTTCAGGATCTATGTTTAAACCTCTTTTGGAGTTGGTTTTCTTCCTGCCACAGCCTAATTTCCTGAGGTTCCTAAAAACACAGACTCTTAGGGGCCCATTTATCATGCTCCGGATAGAGCTTGAGGGACCGTGTTTCTGGCGAGCCTGCAGGCTCTCCAGAAACACCAGTTATGAAGCATTCTCCTTAACCTGTCCACCTGCTCTGAGCAGGCGGACAGACATTGCCGCAATTCAACCCGATTGAGTATGATCGGGCTGTTTTACACCCCCCTGCTGGTGGCCGATTGGCCGCTGCGTTGCACCAGCAGCTCACAAGAGCTGCTGGTGCAATGCTGAATATGGAGAGCGTATTGCTCTCCGTATTAAGCAAGGTCTGTCGGACCTAATCCGCACTATCGGATCAGGTCCGACATACCTTTTTTAAATAGGGGCCTTAGTGTTGTGTCTGCCTGATAAAACCTTTATTAAATATGAATATTGCATAAATATGTTTTTTCATGTTTTCATCTAATTAACGGCAAAGGACTCCAATGCCCTTATATATACAAATTTACAGATGTATTTGTATGTATATCAATGTTAGTTTATATATATATGTATATGTATGTATATCAATGTTTGTTTCCTAACACCTGAGCCCTCCTATCTTTGAGCCGTTATAACGTTTGTGTACAATATTTTTTTTTTATTAGGCAGTCAGCTAAATTACAAATTTGGCATTATGAGTGAAAAAGCATTGTTATGGCCCATAACAATGCTTTTTCCCTAGCGTCGCTATTACAAGTCTTGTCAGAATAGCTGTACTGCACACTATTTTGGCCGTCATGCAACGTCAGTACTGCACTTTAAGAAAAGTCCTTTTTCAATGGAACTCCCATAGCGCCCATAGGCCAAAAAGTGAGCGGTACAGCCTAAAATGACAAGATCTGTACTGCCATCTAAAGTCAGTAGTTATGAGTTTTACCCTACAAAGCTGTAGCATAAAACTCATAACTAAACTGTCACAAAGTACACTAACACCCATAAACTACCTATTAACCCCTAAACCGAGGCCCTCCCGTATCGCAAACACTAAAATAAAATGATGAACCCCTAATCTGCCGCTCCGGACATCTCCGCCACTGACAAAATGTATTAACCCCTATTCCGCCGCTTCCCGACATCGTCGCCACTATAATAAACCTAGAAAAGAAAAGAAGAAAAAGGCGCACAGGGCAAGACTCAAGTGAAGAGCTTTTATTATAAATTGCTGCACAAGCAAAACAAATTGCACTTACTTGATTAAAAAATAAAACAAGCATTCAAGTGGAGTGCTGTGTTCTTACAGCTACCTTGTCTCACACGCCAGGCATAGTTGGTCTGCCTTAACCCAGCTACAAACAACGTCAGGCACAGTTTCCGGATCCTCTGCCAAAACTCTGTGTAACTCGTGGGGACAAAAATGGCTTGTGAGTCATAGCACCTCCAGTTGATATGCAGAGCCTAATGCGTTTCCCCCGATCTACGGCCGGGCTTCTTCAAGAGGCAAGTTAAAGGACCCTGTGTGATTTTTCTTTTTTTCTTTTCTATGTTATCGCATCTGAGCTAAGGTCCTGGAACACCTGGATGGACAAAGGCGGCACGGACACGGCATCATAACTGCATCTGTTACTAAAAAGAACATACCCTAAAAATCCACCAGGAGACTTATTTACCATTTTTTATTACACCGTTGGGTCCTATTATAAACTGGAGATTTCCAAGCAGACAGCTCCTCCAGACTTCATATGTTGACCCTTGTATACGGGTAACCCCAAAAAGGTACTGTAAAAACACTGCTAAATACAGTTAACCAAACATCAGGAACTGTATCAAGAAGTGCAACCTTGCCTTATGATTTTAAAATTTTAGGATTGTATAATTTTAACATTAATATTTACATTTTTATTCTGGTATGTTTTTTTAGCATACAGTATATTACAAACACACTTGAGAAGGTATAGAATAAGCATATGAGAAATGTGCATTTTATAATTACAATTATTTTTTATTTATTTTGTGTGGCTATATATATTTATAAGATAATATCTTTTTAGGGTCAGAACCTTAGAGCAATTTATTTTTCTTTTGTTGATATTGACTATAATAAACCTATTAACCCCTAAACTGCCGTCCTCCCGCATCACAAACACTATTTAAATATTATTAACCCCTAATCTGCCGTCCGCCAACAGCGCCGCTATAATAAACCTATTAACCCCTAAACCTAACCCTAACATAACCCTAACCCGCCTAACTTAAATATAAATAAAATAAATCTAAATAAAACTTACAATTATTACCTAAATAATTCCTATGTAAAACTAAATACTTACCTGTAAAATAAAACCTTAGCTAGCTACAATATAACTAATAGTTATATTGTAGCTAGCTTAGGTTTTATTTTTATTTTACAGGTAAGTTTTATTAATTTTAACTAGGTAGACTAGTAATTATAGACTTAATAACTATTTACTAACTACCTAGTTAAAATAAATACAAACTTAACTGTAAAATAAAACCTAACCTGCCTTATAATAAAACCTAACCTGCCTTACACTAAAAACTAACATTTCAATAAAATAAATTAAATGAATACAAAACATTTATCTAAATTACAAAAAAACCCACTAAATTACACAAAATAAAAAACGAAATTATCAAAAATAAAAATAATTACTCCTAATCTAATAGCCCTATCAAAATAAAAAAAAAAAAAAAAAAAAAAAAAACCCTAGCCTACACTAAACTAACAATGGCCCTTAAAGGGGTCTTTTGCGGGGCATTGCCCCAAAGAAATCAGCTCTGTTACCTGTAAAAAAAATACAAACAACCCCCCAACAGTAAAACCCATCACCCACACAACCAAACCCCCCAAATAAAAACCTATCTAAATAAACCTAAGCTAACCATTTCCCTGAAAAAAGGCATTTGTATGGGCATTGCCCTTAAAGGATCATTTAGCTCTTTTACTGCCCAAACCCTAAGCTAAAAATAAAAGCCACCCAATAAACCCACTAACCCCCGACGATCCACTTACAGTTTTCAAAGACTGGATATCCATCCTCATCCAGGCGGCAGAAGTCTTCATTCAAGTGGGCAGAAGTCCTCCTCGAAGCCAGCAGAAGTCTTCATCCAAGCGGGCAGAAGTCTTCATCCAGACGGCATCTTCTATCTTCATCTATCCAGCTTCTTCTATCTTCATCCATCCGGAGCAGATCCATCTTCAAGACATCCAGCGAGGAGCATCCTCTTCTTCCGATGGTCAACGAAGATTGAAGTTACCCTTTAAGATGGCGTCCCTTACATTCCGATTGGCTGTTGCAATCAGCCAATAGGATTGAGCTTTCATCCTATTGGCTGATCCACTCATCCAATAGGATAAAAGCACAATCCTATTATTATAAGTGTAACTGTACTTTGTAATGTATTTTTGAAATGTTTTGTGCAACTTTTTCTTTTTGCCAAACAGTTAACCACATTGATTGCACTCCACTTGTAATATTGCCCTTAACCAGTTAAAGGTACAGTCTACACCAGAATTTTTATTGTTTAAAAAGATAGATAATCCTGTTATTACCCATTCCCCAGTATTAAAATACGTGTTTACCTCTGTGATTGCCTTATATCTAAGCCTTTGCAGACTGCCCCCTAATTTCAGTTCTTTTGACAGGCTTTCATTTTAGCCAACCAGTGCTGACTCCTAGGTAACTCCTTGTGAGTGAGCACAATGTTATCTTTATGGCACACATGAACTAGTGCTGTCTAGCTGTAAAAAAAACTGTCAAAATGTCCTGAAATAAGAGGTGTCCTTCAAGAGCTTAGAAATTAGCATATGCTCCTACCTATGTTTAGCTTTCAATAAAGAATACCAAAAGAACAAAGCAAATTTGATGATAAATGTAACAAGAAAAAAAGAGGGAGAGTAGTGATCTAAAAAGATCTAGAGGATTAGAAAGCAATATGTAGTAACTACAGGATGATAAATGTAAATATTTAATAAGCGTATATTATGAAAATACAGTAAAATTAATCTGATCTTATTACAATGTATTATCTGAAAATATAAACAAATTAAGTAAAATCATACATATGTTGTGGCCACAACAATAAGAACCAATTTCTAAAAATAGTGGTACATAAATGTAAATGTGTAAAAAATATCTAGCAATCCAAAAAAAAAAAATACATAGATAAATAAATTCACGGTGTGTATAGTAACAATGCAAGGCTTTCCTTCTTGCTGGACAATAATGAAGCAGTGCATGAAGTACACAAAAATCAGTGCTAGTGTTTGAGAAACTTATACGATTTTCACGGTGCAACATTTGCTATATGAACCGCGTTGGAACCCCCATACCTTGAGCCTCTTAGCCGATGGAAGCAGGAAATTTCCTCTAATGCTCTCTCCGCAAAACTTCCGTCTGTCAGCCAAATGCTTTTGGGTAGTTCGGCGTCTCTCTGAGTGTCTCAGACATCCACTGTGATGTCACCCATACATGATCCTTCTTGCGCCTATGCTAGTTACATACACCGGCTCAAGCCCTCTGCATTCAGCCAATGAGTACATACAATAAAAAGCTGGTATTCAACAAAAGAGTGGATGATTCAATCTGGTGTGTAGTCCTAGAATGGCTTACGCATTTCGGATAACATCTGTAATCATAGGCTATGATTACGGATATTATCGGAAATGCGTAAGCCGTTCTAGGACTACACACCAGTATGTATGATGCGCTTGGAGGCTTTGGATGTACCCCTTTTTTGGTTTTAACCATTGACTGAATAAAATTTGAAGATTTTACACAACGGATTGAATCATCCACTCTTTTTTCTATAACTCTCTGTTTACTCGGTAATATTGAGTATGTAAGTGTCGTAAGGTCTATATCGATGCGTGAGACGAATACTAAATCAGTTCACACATTGCAGATGGTAAAAGTCCAGGATGTCTGCCTGAAAAAGCCTCAGTATGTAAGTATGCCTGTAAAATATTCTCTTAGTATTAGTTTCATGCATTGATATAGACATTGTAATAAGATCAGATTAATTTTACTGTGTTTTTATAATATAAGCTTATTAAATATTTACATTTACCATCTTTTAGTTACTACATATTGCTTTCTAATCCTCTAGATCTTTTTAGATCACCACTCTCCCTATTTTTTCTTGTTACATTTATGCATAACCGTGTATGAGAGAATGACGGTATATCTCCTTGAGTGAGCTATAAGAGGATAAAATTTGATGATAAAAGTATGTTTTAAAGCTGTTTAAAATTGAATGCCCCATCTGAATCATGAAAGTTTAATTTTGATTTAACTGTCCCTTTAAATGTACTTTTGAATAAACATACAAATTACCCTCTTATGGTTTATTTTAAACTTGATTTGCGCACTGTTTTAAAAACTTTAGCAAAATACATACATTGTTGTGGTCTGGTTTTTGCAATGTGAACTGAGCAAGCATTGAACTAAATTGTTTTTTAAATTGTACAAAAACTGGTATTTCAGTTCAAAGTATCTGATGAATTTATGCAAACTATGATGGAAACTATTAGCAAATCTCTTCTGATTGCAAATGTTTAAAATTTTAATATGGCGTATCTCACTATATAATACTATACTGCATTATAATCTGTCTCCTCTGTCTATGCAGAGAAACTCTGCTTCAGCTACCATAAAGCAACCTCTAAGAAAATACAATGGGGGGTAGTTATCAAGCCGTCAACCTCAAATACGCTGGAATTCCGCAGCGTATTTGTGGCGAGGCTGATTCGCATTAGTTATCAAAGGCTACAGACCGGCAAAAGTAGAATTTTGTGACGTAAACTTCGATCCGCCTGACTCCGTCCGACACAGATCGATTCTTACGTCACTCCAGATGTTCCGCACACAAGTGCGGCACAATCTGACTACTTTTGCTAGTTATCAAAAAACTAGCAGGTACGCTCGGCACTTTTACGGCCCAGCGTACCTGGTTTTCAATCCGCCGCCCTGGAGGCGGCGGATCCCATATGAATCAATGGGAGTCTGACCATAGCGAAAGTACAAGTTCGCTGCTGCCAGACATCCCATTGACCCTGCCGCAACCTATATTAAATTTATTAACCCCTATCCTGCCCCCCCTACACCGTCGCCACCTATAATAAATTTATTAACCCCTATCCTGTCCCCCACTACACCGCCGCCACTGTAATAAAATTATTAACCCCTAAACCTAAGTCTAACACTAACACCCCCCTAACTTAAATATTAATTAAATAAATCTAAATAATTTTTCTATTATTAACTAAGTTAATCCTATTTAAACTAAATACTTACCTGTAAAATAAACCCTAATATAGCTACAATATAAATAATAATTATATTGTAGCTATCTTAGGATTTATTTTTATTTTACAGGCACCTTTCAATTTATTTTAACTAGGTACAATAGCTATTACACTGTGTGCAGAATTATTAGGCAAATGAGTATTTTGACCACATCATCCTCTTTATGCATGTTGTCTTACTCCAAGCTGTATAGGCTTGAAAGCCTACTACCAATTAAGCATATTAGGTGATGTGCATCTCTGTAATGAGAAGGGGTGTGGTCTAATGACATCAACACCCTATATCAGGTGTGCATAATTATTAGGCAACTTCCTTTCCTTTGGCAAAATGGGTCAAAAGAAGGACTTGACAGGCTCAGAAAAGTCAAAAATAGTGAGATATCTTGCAGAGGGATGCAGCACTCTTAAAATTGCAAAGCTTCTGAAGCGTGATCATCGAACAATCAAGCGTTTCATTCAAAATAGTCAACATGGTCGCAAGAAGCGTGTGGAAAAACCAAGGCGCAAAATAACTGCCCATGAACTGAGAAAAGTCAAGCGTGCAGCTGCCAAGATGCCACTTGCCACCAGTTTGGCCATATTTCAGAGCTGCAACATCACTGGAGTGCCCAAAAGCACAAGGTGTGCAATACTCAGAGACATGGCCAAGGTAAAAAAAGGCTGAAAGACAACCACCACTGAACAAGACACAAGCTGAAATGTCAAGACTGGGCCACGAAATATCTCAAGACTGATTTTTCTAAGGTTTTATGGACTGATGAAATGAGAGTGAGTCTTGATGGGCCAGATGGATGGGCCCGTGGCTCGATTGGTAAAGGTCAGAGAGCTCCAGTCCGACTCAGACGCCAGCAAGGTGGAGGTGGAGTACTGGTTTGGGCTGGTATCATCAAAGATGAGCTTGTGGGGCCTTTTCGGGTTGAGGATGGAGTCAACCTCAACTCCCAGTCCTACTGCCAGTTTCTGGAAGACACCTTCTTCAAGCAGTGGTACAGGAAGACGTCTGCATCCTTCAAGAAAAACTTGATTTTCATGCAGGACAATGCTCCATCACACGCGTCCAAGTACTCCACAGCGTGGCTGGCAAGAAAGGGTATAAAAGAAGAAAATCTAATGACATGGCCTCCTTGTTCACCTGATCTGAACCCCATTGAGAACCTGTGGTCCATCATCAAATGTGAGATTTACAAGGAGGGAGAACAGTACACCTCTCTGAACAGTGTCTGGGAGGCTGTGGTTGCTGCTGCACGCAATATTGATGGTGAACAGATCAAAACACTGACAGAATCCATGGATGGCAGGCTTTTGAGTGTCCTTGCAAAGAAAGGTGGCTATATTGGTCACTGATTTGTTTTTGTTTTGTTTTGAATGTCAGAAATGTATATTTGTGAATGTTGAGATGTTATATTGGTTTCACTGGTAAAAATAAATAATTGAAATGGGTATATATTTGTTTTTTGTTAAGTTGCCTAATAATTATGCACAGTAATAGTCACCTGCACACACAGATATCCCCCTAAAATAGCTAAAACTAAAAACAAACTAAAAACTACTTTCAAAAATATTCAGCTTTGATATTAATGAGTTTTTTGGGTTCATTGAGAACATGGTTGTTGTTCAATAATAAAATTAATCCTCAAAAATACAACTTGCCTAATAATTCTGCACTCCCTGTAAATAGTTATTAACTATTTAATAGCTTACCTAGCTAAAATAAAGAGAAATGTACCTGTAAAATAAAAACTAACCTAAGTTACAATTACACCTAACACTACACTATACTTAAATAAATTATTCCAATTTAAAACTAAATACTTACCTGTAAAATAAACCCTAAGATAGCTACAATATAATTAACAATTACATTGTAGCTATCTTAGGATTTATATTTATTTTACAGGTAACTTTGTATTTATTTTAGCTAGTTAGAATAGTTATTAAATAGTTATTAACTATTTAATAACTACCTAGCTAAAAGAAATACAAAATTACCTGTAAAATAAATCCTAACCTAAGTTACAATTAAACCTAACACTACACTATCATTAAATAAATTAAATAAACTACCTACAAATAACTACAATTAAATACAATTACATAAACTAACTAAAGTACAAAAAAATAAAAAAGCTAAGTTACAAAAAATAAAAAAAATAACTTACAAACATTTAAAAAATATTACAACAATTTTAAGCTATTTACACCTAATCTAAGCTCCCTAATAAAATAACAAACCCCCCCAAAATAAAAAAATGCCCTACCCTATTCTACATTAAAAAAGTTCATAGCTCTTTTACCTTACCAGCCCTTAAAAGGGCCTTTTGTGGGGGCATGCCCCAAAGAGTTCAGCTCTTTTGCCTGTAAAAGAAAATACAACCCCCCAACATTAAAACCCACCACCCACATACCCCTAATATAACCCAAACCCCCCTTAAAATAATCTAACACTAATCCCCTGAAGATCATCCTACCTTTAGTTGTCTTCACTCAGCCGAGCCACCGATAGAACTGAAGAGGACATCCGGAACGGCAGAAGTGATCATCCAAGGGGCGCTGAAGAAATCTTCCATCCGATGAAGTGATCCTCCAAGCGGCGCTGAAAAAGTCTTCCATCCGGGCGATGTCATCTTCCAAGAGGCGCTGAAGAAGTCTTCTATCCGGACGAGGTCATCTTCGAAGCCGGGTCTTGAATCTTCATCCCGCCGACGCGGAACATCCTTCTTTCCCGACGGACTACCGACGGAATTAAGGTAGGAAAAATCTGATTGGTTGATGGAAAAATCTGATTGGTTGATGGAATCAGCCAATCAGATTCAAGTTCAATCCGATTGGCTGATCCAACAGCCAATAGAATGCGAGCTCAATCTGATTGGCTGATTGGATCAGCCAATCGGATTGAACTTGAATCTGATTGGCTGATTCCATCAGCCAATCAGATTTTTCCTACCTTAATTCCGATTGGCTGATAGAATCCTATCAGCCAATCGGAATTGAAGGGACGCCATCTTGGATGACGTCCCTTAAAGGAGCCTTCATTCGTCGGTAGTCCGTCGGGAAAGAAGGATGTTCTGCGTCGGCGGGATGAAGATTGAAGACCCGGCTTCGAAGATGACCTCGCCCGGATAGAAGACTTCTTCAGCACCTCTTGGAAGATGACCTCGCCCGGATGGAAGATTTCTTCAGCGCCGCTTGAAGGATCACTTCATCGGATGGAAGATTTCTTCAGCGCCCCTTGGATGATCACTTCTGCCAGTCCGGATGTCCTCTTCAGTTCCATCGGTGGCTCGGCTGAGTGAAGACAACTAAAGGTAGGATGATCTTCAGGGGATTAGTGTTAGGTTATTTTAAGGGGGGTTTGGGTTAGATTAGGGGTATGTGGGTGGTGGGTTTTAATGTTGGGGGGTTGTATTTTTCTTTTACAGGCAAAAGAGCTGAATTCTTTGGGGCATGCCCCCACAAAAGGCCCTTTTAAGGGCTGGTAAGGTAAAAGAGCTTTGAACTTTTTTAATGTAGAACAGGGTAGGGCATTTTTTTATTTTTGGGGGGTTTGTTATTTTATTAGGGGACTTAGATTAGGTGTAAGTAGCTTAAAATTGTTGTAATATTTTTTTAAATGTTTGTAACTTATTTTTTTTATTTTTTGTAACTTAGCTTTTTTTATTTTTTGTACGTTAGTTAGTTTATGTAATTGTATTTAATTGTAGTTATTTGTAGGTAGTTTATTTAATTTATTTAATGATAGTGTAGTGTTAGGTTTAATTGTAACTTAGGTTAGGATTTATTTTACAGGTAATTTTGTATTTCTTTTAGCTAGGTAGTTATTAAATAGTTAATAACTATTTAATAACTATTCTAACTAGCTAAAATAAATACAAAGTTACCTGTAAAATAAATATAAATCCTAAGATAGCTACAAAGTAATTATTATTTATATTGTAGCTATATTAGGGTTTATTTTACAGGTAAGTATTTAGTTTTAAATAGGAATAATTTATTTAAGTATAGTGTAGTGTTAGGTGTAATTGTAACTTAGGTTAGTTTTATTTTACAGGTACATTTCTCTTTATTTTAGCTAGGTAAGCTATTAAATAGTTAATAACTATTTAATAGCTATTGTACCTAGTTAAAATAAATTGAAAGGTGCCTGTAAAATAAAAATAAATCCTAAGATAGCTACAATATAATTATTATTTATATTGTAGCTATATTAGGGTTTATTTTAAAGGTAAGTATTTAGTTTTAAATAGGATTAACTTAGTTAATAATAGAAATATTATTTACATTTATTTAATTAATATTTAAGTTAGGGGGGTGTTAGGGTTAGTGTTAGACTTAGGTTTAGGGGTTAATAATTTTATTACAGTGGCGGCGGTGTAGTGGGGGGCAGGATAGGGGTTAATAAATTTATTATAGGTGGCGACGGTGTAGGGGGGGCAGGATAGGGGTTAATAAATTTAATATACTTTGCGGCGGTTCAGGGAGCGGCGGTTTAGTTGTTAAACTATTTATTTATTTGTGGCGAGGTGCGGGATCAGCAGGATAGGGGTTATTATCTTTATTATAGAGGGCGGCGGTATAGGGGGCAGGATAGGGGTTACTAGGTATAATGTAGGTGGCAGCGGTGTCCGGGAGTGGCGGTTTAGGGGTTAATACATTTATAAGACTTGTGGCAGGGTCTAGGAGCGGCGGTTTAGGGGTTAGTAACTTTATTTAGTTGCGGGGGGCTCCAGGGGCGCCAGTATAGGGGGTAGAAAAGTGCAGTTTAGTGTGTGTCAATAAAAGTTTCATTGCTTCTTCTCATGATGACCGCTTCCAAGGCAGAAGTTATTTTTTCTCCCTAAATACCTTCAATTCTCTTCTATTCCAGAACTTTCTAGTAGATCAAAAACACTACGTTTTCCCTCATTGTCTTACTACAATGCAACTGCTGAAAAGTCTGTAGATATGGCCTGGTGCTCCTACAAAGCTGTGCATAAAACTCTGAGCTAACCTACCAGGGAACAGATGTGATAAACTAACCCAACAAGTTAAACCTATTAGTAGCAGGGGAAAATGCTGTCTCCAACTGATTGCTAATGTATACACCTTCTCGCACCCTGTCATAATGTCCTGAAAATATTCAGGATTTTTACTGGAATAATCTTGATTGACCTGGGTGTACCTGCAGTCCTTGTTGTGTTATGATATTTACATTTACATTATGGAAAGAAAATAATAAGGTTTAGTTAGTTCAATTTTAATACAATGCCAGTGAACTTTATCATGCAAAAGTCCCTTTTCAGTCATACACTGATTTATGTTATTTATTCTCACATGTGATAACCTTACCTACAGATATAATCCTCTATAGCACAATGTTTATTATATGTATATCAAGTGTTTGATAAATGGGGCAATCTGATGGATAGATCACAGATCCTACAAATCATATAAATGGTAGAATTGTATTGACAATCTTTAAAGGGACAGTTAACATCATAATTTTTGTTGTTTATAAAGATAGATAATCCCTTTATTCCCTAGTTTTGCATAACCAACACAGGTATAATAATACACATTTTACCTCTGTGACTATCTTTTATCTATGCCTCTGCAAACTGCCCTCTTATTTCAGTTCTTTTGACAGACTTGCATTTTAGCCAATCAGTGCTGACTCCTAGGTCAATTCACGTGCGTGAACTCAATATTATCTATATGACACACATGAACTAATGCCCTCCAAAGGTCAAAATGCATGCAGATCAGAGGCAGCCTTCAAGGTCTAAGAAATTAGCATATGAGCCTACCTAGGTTTAGCTTTCATATAAGAATACCAAGAGAACAAAGCAAATTTGGTGATAAAAATAAATTGGAAAGTTGTTTAAAATTACATACCCTAGTTGAATCATGAAACTTATTTTGGATTTGATTTTCCCTTTAAAGTACTTTCCTTTCTCTTTTGTACTATCCTTTACTAATTTTTCATATAGAAAAATATGCAAACATAAAACAAACAAAAAACAAACAACACATAGTGCTCCTAGTCTGGTTCATTTAGCATTTAATACAGCATCCCCTTTGTTATTCACAAGTCATTCATAAATGAATGAATGCATGTATTTTCAGTTGTTTTTGCAACAAATGCACATCTCTTTATTTTGAAAAAATATGTAACTATAATGATATATACGTACATATAGACAGGCATTCAAATTAAAAAGCATTACATTTTTTTTTCTCTGTGAGGGATATAATAAATATACTGTAAGCCTTATTTTCTCAAGAAATGTCATGTATTTGCAAAACTGCCTTTGTAAATTTTATACAGCAGTGCCTCCAGTTATACATACATTTAAAATATTTCCTTTTTTGCATCTAGGCTATTGCCTTGATCAAATGAAATATCACATTGCAGCAATGCTGATTGGATGAGCTATCTAAATCTAATAAATTGTAGTTGCTGTGTTGAAGAATAATGAGTGCAATTAACAGGAAAATGTTCCCCTCCTTATGATTCTGCCAACAGCTGGTGTGATGTACAGTCTTACACAGATTTGAAACAAAAGATCTCTCTTACTCAATTTTCTGTTATCACAGCAAAACTTCTGGCTTGTTTGGAAAACTCAGTTTCTGTTGAATGTTTCTTTGAAAACTGTTATACAGAATAGAAGCAGTAGCAAAGTATAAATGGCTGCTAAGTTAAAGCTACACAAAATATTTTAGTCACTAAAAATGTATTGTTTTTTTTATATATTTTGCTCTTGTTCCACAACCAACATGAGATCATCAGGAAAGAGCTAGGTGATATGGTAACCAGTACTGAGGCAAACAGTTGAACAACAATGTTTCAAAACTGTTGCTACTAGTACAGGGAGCAAGCCAACATATTTCAGTCACTGAAAGTTGAGCTCAAGCAGTGCAGCAGCTAATAATTAATAGTGAGAGCTATCAATTCCTATGGGAGTCGTTATGACATAATAGCAACAGTAACCTATGTAGTTTATGCATTATTGCCGTAGTGGGACATTTGGGTTTTACTCTTTTGTTACAAAATAATATAAACAGTATATATATATATTGACATTCATAGGATCAAGCCCAAAATATGGAGTACACTGACACAAGTAATGGTATATGCCTTCATATGTATGAATATACATACAGTACATGATCATTTTTAGAGATGTAAGGTTAAAGCAATTTGCCTGCCTTTTTTTTCTAACAATTGTGATCTCATATTGTTGAGCCTAATAAGTTTTGTGTGCAATATATATTTTAAATAATTTTTATTAGATAGTGTTATTATGAGTGTGACTGTACTTTGTAATTTTAGTTTTGAGAAACAGTTAACCAGAACTCTGAGGACAGAGACAGAAAAAGATATAGCCTTACTGACGCTGGACACAGAAAAGGCGTTCAACTCGATTATCTGGGACCATATATTTACAGCTTTGGGCAACTTTGGGTTTAGGTGTAATTTGGTTTATTTTCTTAGACTGATATATAATAAACCCAGATCACAGCTGATAATTAATAAGGATTTGTCGGACTACATCATATTAAGTAAGGGGACACGGTAGGGATGCCCTTTATCCCCGCTGTTATTTAATCTACCATTGGAACCCCTAGCTGTATGGCTGAGGCAGTAATTAAGAGGTGTTAGGGTAGGAAAACAGCATTTAGTACTTTTGCTATATGCGGATGACCTTATCTTATTTCTAAGAAATACAAGCACATTGATCCCTAAGTCTCTTGGTATGATCAAATGATATAATTAATTTTCAAGTTATAAAATTAATGCTATAAAATCTGAGATTTTACGGATCCTTAAAAAAACCTGGCTAGTTATATCCAACATAAGTTTATGGAAGTGGATCAAATTAGATATTTGGGCATCATACTGAGCCGGAACCCCGAGTGGTATGCTCTAAATTATACAGAGTTTTTTCTTAATATCCCTAATGACCTGAGTAGATGAACTTTACACTTTATCTCTTTCCATGAAAATCATGCTATTGAAGACAATTATATTCCCTTGATTGCTTTTCTTGCTACAGAATCTTCCATTATTCATACACCAAAGAGAAATCAGTAAATTTTATGCTGCATGTTAAAAATATTTGTGGGGTAAAAAGAAGCCCTGCATTGCTATAGATAAATTAATACTATTAAAGCAACACAGGGGCCTATGACTGCCTAGCATTAAATATTACAACTGGGTATCTTTGTTTGGCCCCATATGTTATTTATTTATTTATTTATTTATTTTTTCCAAAAACATTTTTTCTCCATTGACTTCTATGGGGAATGTGAATATGAAATAGTGTTTGGCGATATTGAGGTGTTAAGTTATGGGTGAATGCCTAAACATGATCTTGATATTAGGATTTTTACTTTATTTGCTTTTTTGTTACAGGTAGAGAGAAAACAGTTTACTTTCAACTTGTAATACCATCGCAACCCGACTAGAGACAAAATGAAAATTCTTGCAGAGTTTTAGGTTTATATTGGAAGTGTAAATATTTTTAAAATTGGAAAATAGTAGATAAATGGTTAGACATGCTAAGAAACTCAGATTTGTTCATTTTGATTTTAAAATAAGAAAGTCTGCTTTACTCTTCAAATTCCTCATATAGAGGCCCATTTATCAAGCACCGAATGGAGCTTGAGGGCCCGTGTTTTCTGGTGAGTCTTCAGACTCGCCAGAAACAGCAGTTATGAAGCAGCGGTCTAAAGACCGCTGCTTCATAACCCAGTCCGCCTGCTCTGAGCAGGCAGACAGGAATCGCCACAATTCAACCCGATCGAGTACGATCGGGTTGATTGATACCTCCCTGCTGGGGCCCATTGGCCGCGAGTCTGCAGGGGGCGACGTTGCACCAGCAGCTCTTGTGAGCTGCTGGTGCAATGCTGAATACGGAGAGTGTATTGCTCTCCGCATTCAGCGAGGTCTTGCGGACCTGATCCGCACTGTCGGATCAGGTCTGCAAGACCTTTGATAATTTGGCCTCATTGTGTGGCCAGTGATTCTATTAGAGAACTAAGGGTAAGCATAATATCATCCTCATATAAGGCCAATTTGTATTGGGATGTACCGATATTTATTCTCTGGATTTTAGTTTTCATACACACTTTGGCAGCAAAAACTTACATAGCAACAGTATTAAGTAGCATCACTGGCGGGTACCATTTAATATTTCTATTAAGTGGTTAAGCCCAACTTTACTATTGGATTTCTATATAATGCAAAGTTTCTGTCAATTAAAGGTGTTCCAAAGCTGAATTTTTGCAGGGTTTTGCACAAAAAAAAGGCCAATTGAGCCTTTAGAAGGCTTCTATGGCATCAATGGATAAGCAAATGGTGGGGATATCTTGTTTAACTACATAATAAATTAGATTCATTTTATTTGTGGTGCCGACTCTTGCCTCATGGTGTGGAGTAACCCTACCTGATTAGGGATACTAACGCCAGATTTGTAAACCCCTAACAGATCTAACAAGAAAGGAAAACAAACCATTCAAATGGTCTTCCCAAGCAGACGCTGCATTTTAAATACTCAAAGGTCTATTTAACACTGCACCAATTCTTCAATTTCCGGACTCCACACTACAGTGGATGCTTCGGATTTTGCGATTGGCGCTATTCTTTCCCAAACAAAAAAACCCTGTTAGAGCCTCTGCATCCAGTTGCTTATTACTCCAGAAGCATGACTACTACCGAGTCCCATTATTCAATTGGAGAAAAGGAACTTTTAGCCATTAAATCTGCTTTAGAGAACTGGAGGCATCTCTTAGATGGAACTAGTACACCTATTCAGATCTATTCAGATCGCAGAAATCTGCAATTTCTACAAACCACCAAAACTCTTAGTTCTCATCAACTTCGCTGGAGCCTATTTTTCTCTTGCTTCAACTACTTGATTTCTTACTGACCAGGTTCTAGAAATGGCAATTCTTCCTCTACTATCATCCCTTCAGATAGGATTATTGCGGATTATTGCGTCTACATTCCTAAGTCCTGAAGTTTTTCAAAGAAAACAACACAGAGACATTTTATTACCTAAGAAAAAACTGTTAAAACATACAGATGGGCTCTATTACTATAAAAAAACATCTTATAGCCCTGGCATACTCCTCTGACTCTGTACTTACAAAGATATTCCCGTACTGATGAGCGACACTGGAGGAAATCTCGGAGTTCTGCTGACTTTCTTGACTATAAGTTCATCTTGAACTCTTACCATTCTGCCCTTAATCTATATAAGCAACACTACTTTTCCACTCGTATCTCAACTAGTGCTACGGAATCTGTTGGCGCTCTACAAATAACCGATAATAATAATAATAATAATACTCTTTCCTCAAAGCCAAAACGTCTGTTCTTCACACTCAATACTCTACTCCGCCAACCCCCACCTCCCACCACAACTTTTCTCTCAGCCCATGATTTTGCCAGCTACTTCAACAACAAAATCGACTCCATCAGAAATGAAATCATCTTTCAACATATTACCGGTCTGCCTCCCCCTCAAAAGCTCACAAAACCCACAGAGCCAGAAATTTTGCTCTTTTGCCCCTGTTACAGAGGATGAAGTTTCTTCCCTTATACTTTCACTCACATCATTACCTGTCCCCTCAACCCCATCCCCTCACAACTATTCCCATCCCTCTCTTCTACCCTTACCCCTATACTCACACACATCTTCAACCTCTCCCTTAGCACTGGTATAGTTCCCACATCTCTTAAGCATGCATTAGTCACACCTATTCTCAAAAAACCTTCTCTCGATCCAACCTCCCCATCCAAATACCACCCTATTTCCCTACTACCTCTTGCCTCAAAGCTTCTTGAAAAGCTAGTATATGCACATCTATCCCATTTCCTTACACTAAACTCCCTCCTTGACCCACTGCAATCTGGATTTTGTCCCTTCACTCAACAGAGACAGCAATTGTTAAGGTTACCAATGACCTACTTACAGCAAAATCAAAAGGCCACTTCTCTCTACTTATCCTCCTTGATCTGTCTGCAGCCTTTGATACTGTTGACCACCCTCTTTTGCTCCACACCCTCCAATCCTTTGGCATCTGTGACACAGCTCTCTCTTGGTTCTCTTCCTATCTGTCTAACCGTACCTTTAGTGTAGCCTTCTCTGGGGCATCCTCTGCCCTGTTACCTCTTTTTGTTGGGGTCCCGCAAGGCTCTGTCCTCAGTCCCCTTCTATTCTCAATCTACACGTCCTCACTAGTTTCCGTAATAAAGTCCCATGGGTTTCATTATCATTTCTATGCCGATGATACCCAAATCTACCTCTCTGCACCAGAACTACCTCCTTCCCTAACCCGTGTCACTAACTGTCTCTCTCATATCTCATTTTGAAAGTCCTCTCACTACCTCAAGCTAAATCTCTCCAAAACTGAGCTCCTTATTTTCCCCCCTTCTTCCAAAATCTCCACCCCCATGTCTCTATAACTGTTGATAACTCCATCATTACCCCAACCTCACATGCCCGATGTCTTGGGGTCACACTCGACTCAGATCTTTTTTTCACTCCTCACATTCAGTCCTTGGCTAAAGCCTGCCACTTCCACCTTAAAAACATCGCTAAAATTAGACATTTCCTTACAGAAGACACAACAAAGATTTTAATCCACTGTCTCATCCTTACCCTCCTCGACTACTGCAACTCTATCCTTTATGGTCTCCCTAGCTGCCGCCTAGCTCCTTTACAATCCATAATGAATGCCTCTGCCAGACTCATCTTCCTTGCACGTTGCTCTTCATCTGCTGCACCTCTCCAATCCCTTCAATGGCTTCCTCTTGCCTCCAGGATTAAACACAAAATTCTCACTTCGACACACAAAGCCCTCAATTGCACTGCTCCCCCCTACATCTCAGACCTTGTCTCCAGATACTGTCCCTCCCGTCCCCTTCGCTCCACTCATGATTTCCTCCTCTCCTCCTCTCTTGTTACCTCCTCACATTCCTGTCTTCAATATTTCTCCAGATTGGCTCCAATCTTATGGAACTCTCTGCCTCGCTCCAAAAGAATCTCCCCTAGTTTTAAAAGCTTCAAGTGCTCCTTGAAGACTCTACTATTCAGGGACCCTTACAACCTACATTAACCTTCCTATCTCCACTGCTATCCCCTAAAACCCCATAGCATGTAAGCCTATGAGCCCAGCTGTTTGTAGTTCATCTTCATAAGAGCTGACTAAAACAGTGCAACTCTCGGCAGGACCCTCTCTCCCATTTGATACCTGTAATAGTTTTTTAAATACCACCTATGTTCATAGCGCTGCGGAACCTGTTGGCGCTCTACAAATACCTGATAATAATAATAATAATAATTATAATAAAAATAAATATACATATCAACGCATACCACATGGTTAGAAAAGTAAAAAACAAAACATCCAAGCCAATGTGGCTAAATAAAAATGTGTTAAGAGAAATTAGGAATAAACATAAGGCATTTAAATTATTCAAAGAAAATAGTAGACACTCAACATACAAAATATACAGTATAAGGAATGTAATAAAGCATGCAAACAAACAATCAAATTAGCCAAAATTGAAAATGAAAGATTAATTGCAAAGGATTCTAAGTCCAACCCTAAAAGTTGTTTAAGTACATAAATGGCAGAAAATCTAAGAAGGACAATATAGGTACATTAAAATGTGTGAAGGGTAGCATGATTAACAGTGATAGGAAGAAGGCTAAGGCCCAATGTACTAAACCAGTTCTTTTCTTCAGTATACAACACAAGTGAGGAACCAATGGGAGATACTTTGAAACAAACATGAACATACAAGCTAATACCATTAACTGTGTTATCTCTAGAGGATATTAGGAACAAAATGGATACTATTAAGGCAAATAAAACTCCAGGCCCAGATGGAATACACCCAAGGGTGTTATCGGAATTTAGTTATAGACAAACTTCTTCTCTTAATTTTTCAAGACTCATTATCCTCATGTATAGTACCCTAGGACTGGCGTAAAGCTGATGTGGTGCCTCTCTTTAAAAATGGAAGTAAGGCTGATTCAGGAAGCCCTATTTCCCTAAGTTAGTCTGACATCAATAGTGGAGAAGATACTTGAAGGGATTATAAGGGATTATATTGATGAGTATATTCCTGTAAACAAGATTATGAGTTCAAATCAGCATGGTTTTATGAGAAATAGATCATGTCAAACATATCTAATTAGATTCTACTAGGAAGCAAGTAAAAATATAGATAAAGGGGAATCAGTTGATGTTATATACTTGGATTTTGCAAAGGCGTTTGATACAGTGCAACATAAGAGATTAATGCACAAAATTAAGGGTCTGTATATAGCTGGAAATGTTAGCTCATGGATAAATAACTGGATAAAAGACAGGGAGCAACAAGTAGTAGTAAACAGATCATACTCCGATTGTACAAAGGTAACCAGTGGAGTCCCTGGTCCCTCAGGGACTCCACTGGTTACCTTTGTACAAATCTTTGTACAGGACCCTGTTATTTCTAATATCTTTATGAATGACTTGGAGCAAGGATTAAATAGCAACATCTCTATTTTTGTAGATTATACAAAGTTGTGTAAGGTTATTAGTTCAGTGCAGGATTAGCTTGCTTTACAAGGGGATCTGCAAAAATTAGAAGAATGGGCAGGTAAATGGAAAATGAGATTTAATATTGGAAAATGCAAGGTTCTACATTTTATAAGTAAAAATATGCAGACAATTATTTAAATGGAACTAGATTTAGCCAAGCATAGGAGGAAAGGGATTAGAGAGTATTAATAGATAACAAGCTAAACATGGTTGCAAAATGCAGGGCAGCAGCTTCTAAGGCTAATAAGATACTAGCATGTATTAAAAGAGGCATTGATGCAAGGGAGGAAAGCATAATTCTGTCACTACAAAAATAAGATCAATAAAATTGTGGAACTCATTACCTGAGGAGGTGGTAAATGCCAATACCTTAGATACATTTATAAATGGTTTAAATATAATTCTGGTTAGAAATAGAATTCAGGGATATGATTGCTTGTGTTAAATGGGTCACCTTTTTAATGAGATTATTTTAAAGGGACACTCAAGTCAAAATTAATTTTTCATTATTCAGATAGAGCATGCAATTTTAAACAACTTTCCAATTTACTTCCATTAAAAAAATGTGCACAGTCTTTTTAAATTTAAACTTATATTTTACCAGCTCCTACTGAGCATGTGCAGGAATTCACAGAATAAGCGTATATATGATTATGATTGGCTGATGGCTTTCACATGGTACGTGTATATACACGTTTCAATAAGTGTATATACAGGTAGCCCTCAGTTTACGCTGGGGTTAGGTTCCAGGAGGAATGGTTGTAAATTGAAACCCAGTTTATAATGTAAAGTTAGGTTCCAGGCCCCTCTCAAAATTATCATAAGTAACACCTAATACATTATTTTTAAAGCTTTGAAATGAAGACTTTAAATGCTAAACAGCATTTTAAACCTGAAAATATAGATTGTATCATCATCAAACTAAGTTTAATGAACAAAAACATTTGCTAAACATCACCTAATAAAATAATCACACAACAGACGGCATCATCATGAAACTAAGTTTAATGAACAAAAACATTTTTTTACTTGCGTTTTTCTGCAATCAGTTTTCTGCATTGTTAGCATGTTGGATAATATTGGGTCTGCACCTATTCTATGCATTTCAATCTACAGTGATTTATAAGCAGTAAGGCACCCTCACCTCAAGCTGCTGGACAGGAAGATAATAGGGAAGTGCCTGCTAAATTTTGCTCGATAGATATGGTCTGATCTGTGTACACAGATCAATTTAAGGCTGTTAAGTTGCATAACTTTGCTGCAAAACAAGCGGACAGCTCTACCTACTGGCTATTTTAATTAGTGCATTGCTTTCAAAAAGCTTTCAATAGCAGTCACATGACTGAAAAAAAAGGTTGTTATTCTGAAACGGCACAAATTGAACCGGCGTAAACCGAGGGCCACCTGTATTTGTGATTGGCTGATGGCTGTCATATGGTACAGGGGGAGTGAAAATAGACATAACTTTTAAAATTGTCAGAAAAAAAATCTACTACTCATTTGAAATTCCGACTAAGTGCTATCACATTGTTTTGTTATCTTGCATTTGTTGATTATGCAAATCTACTGTGTTTACTGGTCCTTTAAGCTCAACTGGAGCTTTTCTTGTAAGTATATTAGATTTTTATAGGTTGAACTTGATGGACTGCTGTCTTTTTTCAACCACATCAACTATGTTACTATGTTTTATATATATAGGAATATATATTTAACATTTTCTGTTCTACAAAGAACATTGAGATACACAGTAAAACATATTATAACATATTAATATATATATATATATATATATATATATATATATATATATATATATATATATATACAATATAGTCATTTTCATTCAAACACCTTGTCATATACCATATACCTTTTAACCCTTATATAAGATTTTTATTAATATTTATATGAATAATTTTAATCAGATAGTGTATATATGAATGTAACACTTTATTTTTATGTATGTATGTTGTGTTTTATTTTAACTCTTAGGGGCCTATTTATGAAAGGCCTGTCGGACATGATCCGACATTGTGGATCATGTCCGACAGACCTCTTAGAATGCGGAGAGCAATAAGCTCTCCGCATTCAGCATTGCACCAGCAGCTCTTGTGAACTGCTGGTGCAACGCCGCGTCCTGCAAATTCACGACCAATCGACCACTAGCAGGGGGGTGTCAATCAACCCGATCGTATTCAATCGGTTGAATTGCGGCAATGTCTGTCCGCCGCCTCAGAGCAGGCGGACAGGTTACAGAGCTGCGGTCTTTAGACCACTGCTTCATAACCGATGTTTCAGGCGAGCCTGAAGGCTCACCAGAAACACGGGCCCTCAAGCTCCATTTGGAGTTTGATAGATAGGCAACTTACACTTTAGGCTAGGTCTTCACTCTTGCAAACCCAAAGCATGCTAAATTTGTTTGTGCTTGAGCTAAAACATTTACTTTTCATTTGTAATATGCACACGTTAGTGCAGTCATGATATTGGTGATTGTTAGTGCACCACTTATAATCTGGTCCTGGGTTTCTGCAGATTGTTTGAAAACCTTTATATTTACTATTGTTTGGGAACTTCTACATCAAATGTTGAGACTTCTTATTTATTTATTGTTTCTAATGGTATTTAATACAGTGATGAAGAATTTGTTGTGTGGATTTTGTAGATTGGTAGCGTAGAATGGTTAAATAAAATGGCTTTAAAGAATGCCCGTCCAGAAATGTGTGCTTTCTCTCCATGCAGCAAAGTTTTTGATCATCAGTCCCTTAATCTTTAACCCCTTAAGGACCACAGCACTTTTACATTTTCTGACCGTTTGGGACCAAGGCTATTTTTACATTTTTGCTGTGTTTGTGTTTAGCTGTAATTTTCCTCTTACTTATTTACTGTACCCACACATATTATATACTGATTTTCTCGCCATTAAATGGACTTTCTAAAGATACCATTATTTTCATCATATCTTATAATTTATTATAAAGAAAATTATAAAATATGAGGAAGAAATGGAAAAAAAACACACTTTTACAATCTGTTACACATCTACAACCACCAAAAAACACCCATGCTAAATAGTTTTTAAAATTTGTCCTGAGTTTAGAAATACCAAATGTTTACATGTTCTTTGCTTTTTTTGCAAGTTATAGGGCAATAAATACAAGTAGCACTATTTCCAAACCACTTTTTTTCAAAATTAGCGATAGTTACATTGGAACACTGATATCTATCAGGAATCCCTGAATATCCCTTGACATGTATATATTGTTTTTTTAGATGACAACCCAAAGTATTGATCTAGGCCCATTTTGGTATATTTCATGCCACAATTTCACCGCCAAATAAAGAAAATTGTTCACTTTTTCACAATTTTTTTCACAAACTTTAGGTTTCTCACTGAAATTATTTATAAACAGCTTGTGCAATTTTGACACAAACAGTTTTAAATGCTTCTTTTGGATCCCCTTTGTTCAGAAATAGCAGACTTATATGGCTTTAGCGTTACGTTTTGGTAATTAGAAGGCCACTAAATGCCACTGCATACCACACATGTATTATGCCCAGCAGTGAAGGGGTTAATTAGGGAGCATGTAGGGAGCTTGTAGGATTAATTTTAGCTTTAGTGTAGTGTAGTAGACAACCCAAAGTATTGATCTATACCAATTTTGGTACATTTCATGCCACCATTTCACTGCCAAATGCGATCAAATAAAATAAAACATAAATTTTTTCACAATTTAAGGGTTCTCACTGAAATTATTTACAAACAGCTTGTGCAATTATGGTTGTAAAAGCTTCTCTGGGATTCCCTTTGTTCAGAAATAGCAGACATATATGGCTTTGGCATTGCTTTTTGGTAATTAGAAGCCTGCTAAATGCCGCTGCGCACCACACGTGTATTATGCCCAGCAGTGAAGGGGTTAATTAGGTAGCTTGTAGGGAGCTTGAAGGGTTAATTTTAGCTTTACTGTAGAGATCAGCCTCCCACCTGACACATCACACTCCATGATCCCTCCGAAACAGCTCTCTTCCCTCCCCCACAATTGTTCCCACCATCTTAAGTACTGACAGAAAGTCTGCTAGTACTAAAATAAAAGGTTTTTGGGGTTTTTTGGTTTTAAAAAAACAACAACAAAAAACATAATTCTGCTGTGTAGGATCCCCCTTAGCCCCAAACCTCCCTGATCCTCCCCCAAACAGCTCTCTAACCCTCCCTCTCTACCTTATTGGGCACCATCTTGGGTACTGGCAGCTTTCTGCCAGTACCCAGTTTAAAATAAATAAAATGTGGGTTTTTTTTCTATATATATTTTATTCACAATACTTTAATGTTTACTGTAGTGTAGCTGCCCTCCCTCAAGATCCAACCCCCCACTCTCTCCCAGATCCCTTAATTGAAAATTTCCCCCCTCCCCAGTCCTCTCTCCCACCTTGCTGTAGATACTTATTGTGCCATAGTGTAGGGTCCCCACCCATGCCTGCCCCCATGCACGCATGCGCACCCGCCCCCGCACGTGATCCCGCCCCCCTCCAGCACTTCTTCCACTGATGGCTGCCCACCTGCCTCCCTGCATCCGGCTCCCACCCACCAACGATCACGTCCATCGATGGTCGATGCAGAGAGGGCCAGAGAGCGGCTCTCTCTGCATCAGACTACTAGAAAACATTATTGCAGGATGCCTCAATATCGAGGCCTCATTGCAATAACATAAAAGTGTCTGGAAGCGATCAGGATCGCTTCCACCACTTTCAAAGACCAACGACGTATGGGGTACGTCCTTGGTCGTTAACTGCATTTTTTTGCAGGACGTACCCTATACGTCGTTGGTCGTTAAGGGGTTAAAGGAAAGTAAAACCAAAAATTTGTCTTTCATGATTCAAATAGAGAATACAATTTTTAAACAACTTTCCAGTTTACTTCTATTATCTAATTTGCTTCCATACCGTTGTTATCCTTTGCTGAAGAAGCAGCAATGCATTACTTGGAGGTAGTTAACACATTTGGTGAGCCAATAAGATGAGGCATATATGTGCAGCCACCTATCAGCAGCTCCTGAGCCTACCTAGGTATTCTATTCAACAAATTATATCAAGAGAACAATGCAAATTAGATAATAGAAGTAAAACCGATTAAAGTTGTTTAAAAGCACATGCTCTATCTGAATTATGGAAGAAAAAAATAGGTTTCATGTCCCTTTAATATTTACACATCAAAAATTGTTTACTTGAGTTTCAATACATTGATTTCCTTTTAGTTGTGGGGGAACTTACCAAATGTGCTAGTGAATAGTTATATTAAAGTGGTAGTTTTTAAACAAGAAGGTTTATATAAATCTTCTCTCTGTCAGGCATCTTTTCTCTGGTTGGGGGCACACCACACATATGTTATGAAAAAAAAAAAGAAATTCTGTCAATCTATTCCCTTCTAACCAATATTGCATGATACAAAGTCAGATGAGTCATTTCACTGTAACAGTATGTTTCTCTTTTATTGTCTTAAATATATATGTATTTATGTTTTAGAACTTGTCAGATAAATATATTAAAAACAGGTGCATTAAAAATAAAATAAAAATTGTGTTTGAATTTTAGTCTATTACATTTCGTTATCTCTGTATGTAAATTACATTGATTAATGATTATCACATGTGTATGTTAAAATATTTTACACCCAAGATTTACTCTAATTAATTCTTGAGCCTTAGCTATAGCAAGTAAGCATGTGAAGAGTATGTGACATGTGCTTATGGTTTAGGCAAGGTAAAGTGACACTAAAGTTGGGGTATCACAGGGCTCTGTCCTTGGACCCCTTCTCTTCTCAATCTGCACCTCATCATTAGGTTCCTTAATAAAGTCCCATGGGTTTCAATATAATTTGTATGCTGATGACACCCAAATCTACCTCTTTGCATCAGACCTATCTCCTTCCTTGCTAACCCGTGTCACTAACTGTCTCATCCTGGATGTCCTCTCACTACCTTAAAGGGACACTGAACCATTTTTTTTTTCTTTCGTGATTCAGATAGAGCATGCAATTTTAAGCAACTTTCTAACTTACTCCTATTATCAATTTTTCTTTGTTCTCTTGCTATCTTTATTTGAAAAAGAATGCATCTAAGCTTTTTTTGGTTCAGACTACGGACAGCACTTTTTATTGGTGGATTAATTTATCTACCAATCATCAAGAACAACCCAGGTTGTTCACCAAAAATTGGCCGGCATCTAAACTTACATTCTTGCATTTCAAATAAAGATACCTAGAGAATGAAGACATTTTGATAATAGGAGTAAATTAGAAAGTTGCTTAAAGTTTCATGCTCTATCTAACTGATGAAAGAAAAAAATGTCCCTTTAAGATAACTCTCTCCAAAACTGAGCCCCTTATTTCCCCCCTTCTTTAACAGCATAGTTTCACATAATAACACTGTCTAATAAAAACTATTTAAACATTGCAAAAGGCTTTAACATAGAGATTACATACCTACACATGTCTAAATATATATGTATGTACATATTTATGTATATATATTTATATACAGTATATATGTATATATATATATATATATATATATATATATATATATATATATATATATATATATCATGTGTGTATATGTGTGTATTATAAAGCCTTCTAGGATTCAGAGCCAGAGCAAGCAAGGGATTACAAAGATTTCATGCCTGGACTTACTATCCTGAAAAGGCTACCTGTTCTCTGATGTTTGACATAATATACCTTGCTAGGATGGACCATTTTTTGCGTGGTCTATCTCCTGCCCTGAGGAGATTGGTCAGTCAAAGCAACCACCAAATAGCAGACCAGCTGGTGGACTTGGTGGAGAGAAATGTAGCTGCAGGTGACTTACAGAATCCACTCATCCAGAGCATTTTAAAAGGCAAAAGGAATCAAGATACTGCAGGAGCTGGTAAGACTGTTCTGGGATTAAGGGAAACACACCCTTAGAAGCAGCAGCCCTGGAAAAGGGTCTAGGTGGGGAACAGAGTATAATTTAAAATGTTTCTGATGTCATGAACTTGAATATATGCCAAAATATTTTGACAGATGAACTTACACAGTGCAATATTGGTAATATTGGTGGACAGAACTCTTATATTCTAGAATGTGTAGAATCTGCTATTTGCCATGTGCCACAGATGTGCTATTTATATTTGAATGGTGAAAAAGTAAATGGTAACTCTAATAGAAAAGTCTTTTATAGCAGTCCAACTCTATGTCTAGAGTTATGAAAGATCTATGAAAGTTACTTCAGATAAAAGATATTAAAATATCTGAATATCATCCTCGGACTGATGGCTTAGTGGAGAGATTCAATAAAACCTTGAAGGGCATCTTAAGAAGATTAACTGACAGAGATGGTTCAAACTTGTATCATTTCTTGCCATATTTAATGTTCTTTGTTAGGGAGGTACCACAGGCCTCTACTGGTTTCTCCCCTTTTGAACGTTTACATGGGTAACTTCCACAACTGTTGCTAGACATAGTGAAAGAAACCAATTAGTCTCAGATGAGCCTAATCGCCTAAATTTACTCAGACTGAGAGGAAAACCTGAACTAGATTCTCACAATCTACCTGTTAGTGGGATGTATAATAGGTTAACCCTGCTCTTCTGAGTACTCTACCCCAGGGAACCCAAAATCCATACATAGAAACATTGTACAAATAAATAATCAAGAAGTTTTTCCTATATGCTTATCCCACTTTCAGAGTAGAAACTGTGTAAGATTCTAGGTCCTAAGTGTACACCATTCACTAACGTTCCTTACACTCTATCACTATATATATATATATATATATATATATATATATATATATATATATATACAGTATATAAATAAATACAATATGTGGCCACTTTATTAGGTACAGCCCTGCTGTGTACACAAATGGTTGGTTTCACTAGGTTGAGTGTGCCATAATAGTAGGTGCAAGATGTGCTTCACAAGGCATTTCTGAAACAGCAGTACTTCTGAATTTTTCATGACTAGACTAATTCAGGCTGTTTTGAAGGCTAAAGGAGGCTCAACACGCTACTAGGTAGCTGTACCTAATAAAGTGGCAGCACAGTGTATATTTATTTATCGCTTCCGCTCATAAGTTAACTGTGCTAGGTAGCGTGCATATTACAAGTTGAAAGTAAAATGTTTTTGCTTGCTCGCTTAACTATCTGTGCAAAAAGCTAAAGTTAGAATATCACGACTGCGTTAACACATTCCCCCATATACTTCAATGGAGCACGAAAAGTGAAGAAAACACACCTTATTAGCGTGCAAATCCAATCGCATTTTCACAAGTGCGCTAACCCGGCATAAAAATATAAATATCTCACATTCCAATGTTCTTCACATAGCAGAATATGTTCTATATATATATATATATATATCCACATAATAAAGCAGGCACTCTCCGTTTTAATTTTATCGTTTAATGGTAAACGTTTTCGGGGTCTCCCCCGTCCTCAGACCACTTACAGATATCTGATAATACACAACTTAAATAGCTACTCACCCTCACCGTGTCAAATCGCCAACAGACTCCCAGCTTCCGTGTCGCGCAACTGCGCATGCGCGCCCGGAACTAAGGAGAGCCGACAAGGACCAACCACCCACTGCTAAAAGCAAAAGTGAAAATCAACATCACACACAATAATGCAGCAGTGTAGACCGCTAACTGCATATAGTACCATACTGCAGAGAAATATTATTACCCTATACTCGGCATATTGAAATATACACAGACCTATCCTCAAGCCTTGTTTACACCTTATTACTTCAAATGTTAAGTATACACCTGTTACCATTCTGCCATAAAGGGGATATTATTATATTTTTATACGGTTATATTTACACAGTTATATTTACATGTTTACACAGAAGGGACATCCGTGTTAGGTTGCATTATTCATCCTGTATTACACTCCTGCCCCTAACTGAACAATTGGCCCAATATCTCTTTAACCAACTTAAAGGTGTTGGACCCCTGTGTATATTACTTAACCACAAAGCACCCCACCGTGTCACTTTTTTTTTTTTTTTTTTTTTTAAATATTTAACAGTCATCCTCAGTTACACTGATGTTTAGCTAACAGTGGGGAACCCAGTCAAAAAGAAGCGAGTGGTACGCAACAACAGTAACCAGCAAAGGAAGGAACAGCAACTACAGGAAATGTACAAAAAATTCATGGACCGTGGGTATGGTTCTAAACATCTTGACGAATCACTGATTGAAGCGATGGGGCTTACACAGGAAGAGGCACTTATGAAGATGGAGAGGGATAAGAGTGAGGAGAAGAAGATGATCTTTACCACCATCTTCT
This sequence comes from Bombina bombina, assembly GCF_027579735.1. Lineage (NCBI taxonomy): Eukaryota > Metazoa > Chordata > Amphibia > Anura > Bombinatoridae > Bombina > Bombina bombina. The sequence continues at coordinate 452,935,301 of NC_069504.1, read as the reverse complement.
CACCTGAGAAGCTACAGTTCTCCAATATCTTGAGGGAACATTGGGACATTTTGGAGAGTGACAAAACACTACCTTTTGCTTCCTGTGTGTCACCTTTGGTTGGGTTCAAACGTGGAAGATCACTGAAAGATATGCTCTTGAGGCCCGACAACAGTGACAGCTATATGCCTAGTACATGGTTAAAAACCACGAAAAAAGGTTGCTTCCGTTGCAGTGGTTGCACTACCTGTGGTGGGTTAACCCAGAGCAGCACGTTTCAACATCCATGGTCTAATAAAAAATATAAAATCTTGCACAGGGTGACCTGCACAACCACGTATATTGTTTACTTACTACACTGTCCGTGTGGTAAATTTTACGTGGGTAAGACCCAGGATGATCTCAGGACGAGGATGGCGAACCACCGGTCAGCGATTCAGCTGGCAATCAAGGATGGTGATTCAGATCAACCGGTGGCTCGCCACTTCTGTACCAGTGGTCATGCTGTATCTGACCTTCGGTATATTATCATAGATCACGTTCCACGTAACCCTAGGGGGGGTGACAGGGGCAGGCGTCTACTACAACGAGAGTCTCAGTGGATTTTTAACCTGGAGACTATGTACCCAAAGGGGCTGAATGTCCATTTGGATTACCAATGTTTTTTGTAAGACTTGTAGTGGATGTATGCCTACTGCCACCATCATAGTTAGAAGTGAGCTTAAGATATTATGTTGGGGTATGTCCATGACTGGATTAAATACATGCAATTAAATTGCAATCCAGCTCATTATCTTTTTGACTGGGTTCCCCACTGTTAGCTAAACATCAGTGTAACTGAGGATGACTGTTAAATATTTAAAAAAAAAAAAAAAAGGTGACACGGTGGGGTGCTTTGTGGTTAAGTAATATACACAGGGGTCCAACACCTTTAAGTTGGTTAAAGAGATATTGGGCCAATTGTTCAGTTAGGGGCAGGAGTGTAATACAGGATGAATAATGCAACCTAACACGGATGTCCCTTCTGTGTAAACATGTAAATATAACTGTGTAAATATAACCATATAAAAATATAATAATATCCCCTTTATGGCAGAATGGTAACAGGTGTATACTTAACATTTGAAGTAATAAGGTGTAAACAAGGCTTGAGGATAGGTCTGTGTATATTTCAATATGCCGAGTATAGGGTAATAATATTTCTCTGCAGTATGGTACTATATGCAGTTAGCGGTCTACACTGCTGCATTATTGTGTGTGATGTTGATTTTCACTTTTGCTTTTAGCAGTGGGTGGTTGGTCCTTGTCGGCTCTCCTTAGTTCCGGGCGCGCATGCGCAGTTGCGCGACACGGAAGCTGGGAGTCTGTTGGCGATTTGACACGGTGAGGGTGAGTAGCTATTTAAGTTGTGTATTATCAGATATCTGTAAGTGGTCTGAGGACGGGGGAGACCCCGAAAACGTTTACCATTAAACGATAAAATTAAAACGGAGAGTGCCTGCTTTATTATGTGGATATTTGTTTGCTTGCAAGTGCACCCCGGCAGCTGAATATAAAAAAAGTGTGCTGGTTCCCTGCTTCTGGTGGTATATATATATATATATATATATATATATATATATATATATAAATGTTATTTTTGGTAAAATATATATCTATAACTATATATATATATATATATATATATGTACATATATATTTATATATATATATCTACAATTATATATAGTTATAGATATGTGCTGATATACACCTAGATTACGAGTTTTGCGCTACAGAGGATGTGAAACGAATGCAAAAAAAGTTGCGTTATTTCACCCTAAATAGCGCTGCCATTACAGGTTTCTGAAAAACCTCCTTGTGCATGCGATATGGTGGCGATAAGCTCCATACCGCACAAAAGACAAGGACTGAGAATACATGCTTGTGCACGCTTTCCCCCATACACATCAATGGGGAGAAAGTGTTAGAAAAAAAACTAACACCTGAAGCGCGGAATGAAAAGCTCTAATGCAACCCCATTGATGTCTATGGGGAAAAAAAGTTACTTTTAAACCTTACACCCTAACATAAACCCTAAGTCTAAACACCCCTAATCCGCCACCCCCAACATCGCTGACACTAATAAAAGTTATTAACCCCTATACTGCCGCTCCCGACTTCGACAACTCTAATACAAGTTATTAACCCCTATTCCGACGCTCCCCGACAATGCCGCCACTATAATAAGTTTATTAACCCTTAAACCTCTGGTCTCCCATATCACTGCCACTAAATAAACCTATTAACCCCTAAACCGCCAGCCCCCCACATTGCAAAAAACTAAATTAAATTATTAACCCCTAAACCTAACAACGCCCCAACTTTATATTACAATTACAATATCCCTATCTTCAAATAAATAAAAACTTACCTGTGAAATTAAAAAACTTACCTGTGAAATTAAAAAATTAAAACGTTTAAACTAACAATTAACCTAACATAACTATTATACTTAACTATTATACTAAAATTAAAATAACTACTAATTAAAAAAACTAAATTACACATTAAAGAAACCTAACACTACTAAAAAAAAATAAAGTCTAAAATTACAAAAAAATAAAAATGCTAAATTACGAAAAATAACAAACGCTAAATAACGAAAAATAACAAACAAAATTATCAAAAATAAAAACAATTACACCTAATCTAATAGCCCTATAAAAATAAAAAAAGCCCCCCGAAAATAAAAAAAACCTAGCCTACACTAAACTACCAATAGCATTAAAAAGGTCCTTTTGTAGGGCATTGCCCTAAATAAATCAGCTCTTTTACCTGGAAAAAAATACAAAGACCTCCCAACAGTAAAACCAACCCCCCAAAATAAAAAACCTAACTCTGACAAAAACCTTTGCTACCCAATGCCCTGAAAAGGGCATGTGTATGGGCCGTTAAAAGGGTATTCAGCTCTTTTGCATTGCCCTGAAAAGGGCATTCAGATCTTTTACCTAAAGCCCAAAACCCTAATCTAAAAAAAAAAAACCTACCCAAAAAAATAATAAAATAACATAACACTAACCCCCTAACACTGGCTGATTTGAATAGCCAATAGAATTTCATAAGCTCTCATCCTATTGGCTGTTTTGAACAGCCAATAGGATTTCAGTAGCTCTCATCCTATTGGCTGATTTTAATTTAAAAAATCAAATCAGCCAATAGGAATACAATGGATGCCATTTTGAGAAGGCTCCCTTGCATTAAAGATCCAGTGTACAATGTTGACCATATGAAGAGGACGCTCCACGCCGGATATCTTCAAGGATGGATCCGCTCTGTGCCAGGGGGGATGAAGATAGAAGACTCCGCCTGGATGAAGACTTCTTGCCACCTGTATGAATACTTCTCGCTGCCTGGATGATGATGGATATCCGGACTTCAGAAACTATGAGTGAGTTTGTTTTTTTTTTAATTTAGGTGGGTTTATTTTTTAGATTAGAGTTTTGGACTTTAGGTTAAGAGCTGAATGCCCTTTTCAGGGCAATGTAAACGAGCTGAATGCCATTTTTTAAGGCAATGGGTAGCTTAGGTTTTTGTTAAAGTTAGGTCTTTTATTTTGGGGGGTTGGCTGGGTGGTGGGTTTTACTGTTGGGGGGGTCTTTTTATTTTTTACAGGTAAAAGAGCTGATTTCTTTAGGGCAATGTCCTGCAAAAGGCACTTTTAAGGGCTATTGGTAGTTTATTGTAGGCTAGGGTTTATTTTTTATTTTGGGGGGCTTTTTTATTTTTATAGGGCTATTATATTAGGTGTAATTGTTTTTATTTTTGATAATTTTGTTTGCTATTTTTCATAATTTAGTGTTTGTTATCTTTTCTAATATTTTTTATTTTTTGTAATTTTAGACAAATCTTTTTAGTAGTGTTAGTTTTTTTTAAAGTACAATTTAGTTTTTTTAATTGGTAGTTATTTTTATTTTAGTATAATAGTTTAGTATAATAGTTTTTTTAGGTTAATTGTTAGTTTAAACTTATTTTATTTTTTTATTTCACAGGTAAGTTTTTATTTATTTTAAGATAGGGATATTGTAATTTTAATTTAAAGTTAGGGGCTAATAGGTTTAGGGGTTAATAGTTTAATTTATCAGTGGCGATGGGGGGGCTGGCGGTTTAGGGATAAATAGGTTTATTTAGTAGTGGCGATGTGGGAGGGTTGGCAGTTTAGGGGTTAATAGGTTTAGTTAGTGTTGGTGTGTCGGGGATCGGCGGAATAGGGGTTACTAAGTTTTAAATAGTGTTTGTGATGCAAGAGGGTGGCGATTTAGGGGTTAATAGGTAGTTTATGGGTGTTAGTGTACTTTGTAACACTTTAGTAATGAGTTTTGTGAAACATTTTTGTTACACAAAATCCATAACTACTGCTCTCAGATAGCGGTATGGATCGTGTCGGTATAGGCTGAAATGCAAGCTTTTTAGCCTCACCGCACAACCTGTAATACCGGCTCTATGGAAATTCCGCACAAAAAATTCATGTTTTTGAGTGCGGGATTAACGTTGCGTTACAGGCTACAATGCTTGCGGTATAGCTATACCGACACAATTCCCAATAGTGCGTTCCTGTTTTACGCTGAAATTGCTATTTTTGCAAAGTTAAAGCCACAACACAAAACTCGTAATCTATGTGATAGATAGGAATATCTATTTAAAAATCCAAAGAACATATTCTGCTTTGTGCAGAACATTGGAATGTGAAATGTGTACAGTAAATACACAGTATACCACTTTATTAAAAATAAATATTGCATAAATATGCTTTAACATGGTTTAATCTACTTGACTGCAAAGGGGTCCGATGCACATACAAATACATATTTAGACATGAATATGTAAGTATCTCTATGTTGAGGCCCTTGTTGCAACAGTAAGAAACAATAGTGCATTGCACACCCAACATCCCTAACCACAAAGCCACTTTTAAGAAATGGCCAAGAAGAACATTTTCCTCAGTTGATTCTTGCTTTTTTACTTTGACACTGTTCCTATTTCTATTACTGCTAAATTATTGCTGTTGCTAAAACTGTGAACATTATTAATTTCACAATATAACAGAGGATCAAAGCTCTGGTTCCTTTCTCATTTAAATAAATAATATAATACTGTTTCATAAATTATATCTCAGCAATGCTCAAACAAGGTCAAAATGACCTCATGATGTGAAAGGCTTAGCTTTTCTCTATTTGATGAGTGTATTTAATAATGAGACAGTTAATTAGCGAACTACAATACATTTAAGAAAATCTATTTATTCTGAGAAGCACATGCACAAGGAAACTGCAAATGAAAACTTACATGATGCCATTACCTATTTCGAGAATTTATAATGTTATACGCAATAATATAAGTGTAAATAAATGATGATGCAATTTCCATACCATCTAAACAATACATATATATATATATATATATATATATATATATATATTAATTACAGTTTAACCTTTACTAAAGCTCACCCCATACATGTCTCTACAATTAATCTATTTACCACAAATAACCATAAATTGTAAAGTATCAATCCCCCACTGCAATATATCTGTAAACCCAATGCTGGCCATTGCAATTAACTCAAACAATAATCTCCCCCTACTGCTAATAACCAAAATGCCCAACCCAGAGCATAGTAGTATTCCATCCCGAATTAAGATTCCTTTATACTCTACACACAATACTGTGACACCACACTACATTTTACCCCATGCACCCATTCTCATCACATATACCCTGCAGTGATTATAGCACTCCTCCTATTTATCCACCAATTTATAATCTCCTCCAATGTGACCCCCTTCCCCATTACAAGCTCCATATTAAACACATACATTTCAAAGGAAAAACATTTAACCTAAATTCCAAGCATGAGCATGCTTTAATTAAACATCTTTGGACAAAGTAGAGTTTAGTCTAATCTGAAACCTCAAAACCCTATAGCTCCTCTGAAAAAATAATGTATCTCCAAAAACACTATTATTTAAAAACAACAAAGCCAACCAAATGGGAAAGCGCTTACAGCAAGGGCTGGGATAGAGAAATCACACACTTAATCAAATACAAGGTAGTAAACACAAGTAATTAATTTTACTTCTGTAAAAAACAGTTAATAGTTACAATAAACAATTACGCTATAGTGAATGATAAAACAAGTTGTGGCCACAACTAAAAATAAAAAGTCTCTGAGATCCTAAATCTCTGAGTTCATGAAACTTTTTCACAGAGATTATGAGTTTTGCGTTAGCCTTAAAAAGCAGCGTTGAGTGGTCCCAACGCTGCTTTTTATCTAACACTGGTATTATGAGTCAGGCAGGAAAGGGTCTACCGCTCACTTTTCTTCCGCAACTCAAGGCTACTGCAAATCCCCTTACGTCAATTGCGTATCCTATCTTTTTAATGGGATTTGCCTAACGCTGGTATTACAAGTCTTGGAACAAGTGAGCAGTAGACCCTCTCCTGGCAAGACTCCTACCGCATTTAAAAGTCAGTAGTTAAGAGTTTTATGGGCTAATGCCAGAACATAAAACTCTTAACTAAAGTGCTAAAAAGTACACTAACACCCATAAACTACCTATTAACCCCTAAACCGAGGCCCCCCACATCACAAACACTATAATAGAAAATTTTAACTAAGAAAGAAAGAGGCGGCACTCCAGGTATATGAAAAGCAAAATCTGAAGTTTATTCCATGTTCTCAGTCGTTATACACAGGCTACCAACAGGTAACGGAAGAAGGGGGCATGTCCTTATGTGTTTCGTGCCATGCGGCACTTAGTAATATGACTAAGTGCCGCACGGCATGAAACGCATAAGGACACGCCCCCTTCTTCCGTTACCTGTTGGTAGCCTGTGTGTAGCGACGGAGAACATGGAATAAACTTCCGATTTTGCTTTTCATATACCTGGAGTGCCGCCTCTTTCTTTCTTATGTATTGCCGGACTGACTTTCCTCTACTTGGTGAGCACCTCTTCAACCCCAGCTGTCTGTGAAGCCTTTGTGCTCAGTTTGGGTTCGCTACTGTACTTGGAGATTAATTTTGGAGCCACGCTGCCTACTTCCTCCTTCTAATAATTTTTAACCCCTAATCTTCCGACCGGACATCGCCGCCACCTACATTATACTTATGAACCCCTAATCTGCTGCCCCTAACATCGCTGACACCTACATTATATTTATTAACCCCTAATCTGCCGCCCCCAACGTCGCCGCTACCTACCTACAATTATTAACCCCTAATCTGCCGACCGGACATCAACGCCACTTTAATAAATGTATTAACCCTTAAACCGCCGCACTCCCGCCTCGCAAACACTAGTTAAATTTTATTAACCCCTAATCTGCCGTCCCTAACATCGCCGACACCTACCTACATTTATTAACCCCTAATCTGCCACCCCAACTTCGCCGCTACTATAATAAATTTATCAACCCCTAAACCTAAGTCTAACCCTAAGTCTAACCCCCCCTAACTTAAATATAATTTAAATTAAACAACATTAATTTAACATAATTAAATAAATTATTCCTATTTAAAACTAAATACTTACCTATAAAATAAACCCTAAGCTAGCTACAATATAACTAATAGTTACATTGTAGCTAGTTTAGGATTTATATTTATTTTACAGGCAACTTTGTATTTATTTTAACTAGGTACAATAGTTATTAAATAGTTATTAACTATTTAATAACTACCTAGCTAAAATAAATTCAAAATTACCTGTAAAATAAATCCTAACCAAAGTTACAATTACACCTAACACTACACTATCATTAAATAAATTACCTAAACTACCTACAATTAATTACAATTAAATTCAATAAACTAAAGTACAAAAAACCCCCACTAAATTACAGAAAATAAAAAAAGAATTACAAGAATTTTAAACTAATTACACCTAATCTAATCCCCCTAATAAAATAAAAAGCCCCCCAAAAAACTAAATTTTCCCTATCTTATACTAAATAACAAATAGCCCGTAAAAGGGCCTTTTGTGGGGCATTGCCCCAAAGTAATCAGCTCTTTTACCTGTAAAAGAAAAATACCATACCCCCCCAACATTAAAACCCACCACCCACACACCCCTACTCTAAAACCCACCCAATCCCCCCTTAAAAAAACCTAACTCTAACCCCCTGAAGATCTCCCTACCTTGAGCCGTCTTCACCCAGCCGGGCACAAGTGGTCCTCCATATGGCAGAAGTCTTCATCCGAGGTCCTCCAGACGGCAGAAGACTTCATCCAGGCTGCATCTTCTATCTTGATCCTTCCGGAGCGGAGCCATCTTTTATCCTGCCGACGCGGAGCCATCCTCTTCAAACATTGTCCTAACGAAGAATGAAGGTTCCTTTAAATGATGTCATCCAAGATGGCGTCCCTTGAATTCCGATTGGCTGATAGGATTCTATCAGCCAATCGGAATTAAGGTAGGAAAAATCCTATTGGCTGATTGGATCAGCCAATAGGATTGAGGTTGCATTCTATTGGCTGATTGGAACAGCCAATAAAACGCGACCTCAATCTTATTGGCTGATTGGATCAGCCATTAGGATTTTTCCTACCTTAATTCCGATTGGCTGATAGAATTCTATCAGCCAATCGGAATTCAAGGGACGCCATCTTGGATGACGTCCCTTAAAGGAACCTTCATTCTTCGTTAGGATGTCGTTTGAAGAGGATGGCTCCACGTCGGCTGGATAGAAGATGGCTCCGCTCCGGAAGGATGAAGTTAGAAGATGCAGCCTGGATGAAGCCTTCTGCCGTCTGGAGGACCTCTTCTGCCCCGATCGGATGAAGACTTCTGCCGTATGGAGGACCACTTGTGCCCAGCTGGGTGAAGACGGCTCAAGGTAGGGAGATCTTCAGGGGGTTAGAGTTAGTTTTTTTTAAGGAAGGATTGGGTGGGTTTTAGAGTAGGGGTGTGTGGGTGGTGGGTTTTAATGTTGGGGGGGTATTGTATTTTTCTTTTTCAGGTAAAAGAGCTGATTTCTTTGGGGCAATGCCCCGCAAAAGGCCCTTTTAAGGGCTATTTGTAATTTAGTATAGGGTAAGGAAATTTTATTATTTTGGGGGGCTTTTTTATTTTATTAGGGGGATTAGATTAGGTGTAATTAGTTTAAAATTCTTGTAATTCTTTTTTTTTCTGTAATTTAGTGTGTTTTTTTTTTCGTAATTTAGTTTATTGAATTTAATTGTAATTAATTGTAGGTAGTTTAGGTAATTTATTTATTGATAGTGTAGTGTTAGGTGTAATTGTAACTTAGGTTAGGATTTATTTTACAGGTAATTTTGTATTTATTTTAGCTAGGTAGTTATTAAATAGTTAATAACTATTTAATAACTATTGTACCTAGTTAAAATAAATACAAAGTTGCCTGTAAAATAAATATAAATCCTAAGCTAGCTACAATGTAACTATTAGTTATATTGTAGCTAGCTTAGGGTTTATTTTATAGGTATTTAGTTTTAAATAGAATTAATTTATTTCATTATGTTAAATTAATTTAGTTTAATTTAAATTATATTTAAATTAGGGGGGGGTTAGACTTAGGGTTAGACTTAGGTTTAGGGGTTAATACATTTATTATAGTAACTGCGAAGTTGGGGGTGGCAGATTAGGGGTTTGTAACTATAATATAGGTGGCGGCGATGTTGGGGGCAGTATATTAGTGGTTCATAGGGATAATGTAGGTGGTGGTGGTGTCCAGAGTGGCAGATTAGGGGTTAATAAATATAATGTTGGTGTCAGCGATAGCGGGGGCGGCAGATTAGGGGTTATTAAGTTTAATATTACGGGTGTTTAGACTCGGGGTTCATGTTAGGGTGTTAGGTGTAGACATAGATTTATTTTCCACATAGGAAACAATGGGGCTGTGTTAGAAGCTGGACGCTGCTTTTTTGCAGGTGTTAGGTTTTTTTCCATCCAGCTCAGCCCCATTGTTTCCTATGGGGAAATCGTGCATGAGCACGTTTAGCCAGCTTACCACTACCGTAAGCAACGTTGGTATTGAGGTGAGATGTGGAGCTAAATTCTGTTCTCCGCTCACCTTTTTGTGGCTAACGCCAGGTTTAAAAAAACCTGTAATACCAGCGTTGGCTTAAGGTAGCGTTAGAAAAAAAAGCCTCATTAGCCCCGCATCCCTGTTAACGCCAAACTCGTAATCTTGCCGCTTGTTAATAAAAGTGCTGATAAAAGTGAGTAGCTGACACCTTATAATATCCTCAAATTGCTTCCTTGGAGCTTATTTACCAGCCAGGCTTGCCCGGGGAATCTTACCAAAACTTCTGGGTGTTTGGCATAGTCGAAAATGAGTGTTGACCCTTTACACCACCAGGAGACTTTACACAAAGCTAGCAGGAGTAGCTTTAATCCCCTCCGTGTGGTCTCAGCGTCTTCCAGTCACTGCAGTGATTATGTTCTGTTTGCTTACACACTTGTACTTCTATCACGTGACAGCCTTGCACCAATCGGTCGTATTTACGATTCCTCTTCTCTGGGTGCTTGAAGATTGCTAAGTGGCAGCGGGTATTTAAAAAACAGCTCACATATGGTTTTGCTACCATCTTGTTCAGATAGTTTGCTACGCGTTTTGGCGCTGTCTTTGCGCCTTTATCAAGTATATAACTATTAGACAGGTAGCCATAGATCTTTTATACTCTTCGAAAACCCACCCCTTGAATTTGCAGCTCTTTTTTCATAAAGGTGTATGTTGTCCAGTTTTTCACCTGAAGGTTTCAGTGTATTGTAGACCAATCAGATCGCAAATCACTTGAAGGTGCACATTGTATTGCAATTCGATAGTAAACTCACTTTTCTTAAAAGTTTATAGTGTTAGCTTTCTCATCTGAAGGTATCATGTAGTCCAATCAGACCGTAACTCACTTAAAAGTACATATTATATTGCAGTCCAATAGTAAACTTATATGAACAAATCGTAAATACATCAGATGTTCAATATATATACAAAAAATACACAAAAACATATAGGTTTAGATAAAAGGATTGAGATTAAAATCAGCGTTAAGGCCATTAGGGGATAAATAATAAAAGTTATAAATTAGCTCTGCTTCAGCATATAGGAGATCTTTTTCTATATCCCCCCCCCCCTATTTTTTACTAGTTTCTTAAGACCCCAGAATTTGAGACCAGATGAATTTTTATTATGTGTCTCTAAAAAATGTTTTGAAAGGTGATGTTTAACATTACACCATTTTATGTTCAAGAGATGTTCCCTGTTCCTGTCACGGAGTGGGGGGCTCGTTTGTCCCAAATATTGATAGTCACATGGACACTTTATTAAATAAACTACATTACTATCTGTGCACCTTATAGTTTATTTGATAGTATATTCAAAGTTAGTTTTAGTTGATTTAACCTTCTTCCCTTTATTACCAAACTGGCAAGCCTTGCAACTGACAAAAGGAAAAAAAAAAATTTGTAATTCATTGCCCATAAGGTCCTGGTCACTATTTCCTTTCTTTATAAATTGACTAGGGGCTAGAATATTTTTTAAATTTCTCGCCTTCCTAAATATTATGGATGGGGAATCTTCAAGAATGTCGTATAGTAGAGGGTCTTTTTTCACAATGTGCCAATGTTTATTGAAGATTTTCTTAAGCAGTCTATGTTCCCCGATATAGTTTATTATAAATGAGTGACCTCTATTGTTACTGTTTGTTGGTAACTTATTTTTTGTTTTTAAGAATTCTTCTCTTTCTGTATTACTTGCAATTTATTTTGCTCTTTTCACATTTACTTCATTGTACCCCTTATCCTTAAACTTCCTCTCTAGGATTTCTGCCTGATCAAGAAAATCATTTAAATCTGAGCAATTTTTTTTAACTCTCCCTTGGGAATGTTTTCTATCCACATTTTTAAGTGGCAACCTTCTAAGTGGATAAAATTGCTCGCATCCACAGTTTTAAAATGAGTGACTGTAGAAAATTCATTATTCACTATGTTTATCTTTACATTCAGAAAATGTATTGTCTCTTTACTACTTTCCTTGGTAAATGATGTACTCCATTTATTTGAGTTCAAGTCCTCAAAGAACAAGTCAAGGAGTTCAATGTCCCCCTTACAAACTATAAAAATATAATTGATAAAATGCCTATAGAGCCCAAGGTTTGCGCACCAGGGGGACTCAAAAATATGCTTTTGTTAGAATAACCCATAAATAAATTTGCATAACTGGGTGCAAACCTTGTGCCCATAACCATACCCATTGCCTGAAGATAATATTGACCATTGAAATTGAAATAATTATTTTTAAGAATAAATTAAATATAGTTAGTAATGAACTCAATCTGTATGTTTTTCATTTCAAAATTATTTGATAGATAGTATTTTACTGCTTCTATACTTATCTTGTATTTGATTAAGTGTGTGATTTCTCCATCCCAGCCCTTGCTGTAAGCACTTTCCCATTTGGTTGGTTAATTACACATCTTGCCCATCTACGATCCTTGGGCTTACTGCACCCAAAGTAATATTTTAATGCAGCAGGTTAGTTTGCATATTACTAGTTGAAAGTAAAAAGTAAGTGCAAGAGCGAAACATGATGCACACTAACTTTTGGACTTTGGATTTTGTAGCTGCGCTAACTTCTCCCTATAGACTTTAATCGAGTGAACTGTTAAAAAAACTTTACATTTATTGCTTGCACGCTAACCCAACATGCATTAGACCAACTGCACTAAACCTGAAGGTAGTTTTGCATAGTTTGAATTAACATGTTTTTTATATAGAACTACATTTTATTTTTATTTTTAAATATATATATATAATAATGTGTATTGCATAAGGTCAAGACCTGGTGATGATCCCTGTAGTCCCTCGCAAAGAAAGCCAGCACACAAGATTTAGAACAACACACCTTCCTTTAATGCAGAAGTAGCATAACGTTTCAGCTCCCACTGGAGCTTTGATCACATGCAGCAGTTCATGAGAATAAGTCAGGCATAAAACAACACACACAGATAAACCAACAACAAAAACCGCCAAATACAAAGGTAATCACATCAGCTGTGTATCATAATGTCGGGCATTGAACCAACTATTACACATCCAACAATTAAAACATTTACACGCATGGTCAATACAGATATCAGTATGGATCAATCCAATTTGAGTAATACATGGGATAATCTCACCACAATGGAAAGAAGTGCCTTAAAAACTTTAACTGAAGATAGCACCATTGTGATCAGGCAAGCCGATAAGGGCGGTGCCATTGTGGTGTTAGATTATCACATGTATAGATGTGAAGCTCTCAGACAATTAGAGGATGGTATAACCTACCGTAAGCTAATGTATAATCCTACAACTAAATTTATAGAACAGGTTGACCAACTCTTGTGTATGTCTCTTGATGCAGGTTTTATTGATGAGGACACTTTTGTTTATTTGACGGTTGTAAACCCCATTAGTCCCATTCTGTACCTCTTACCCAAAATACACAAGAGTATGGTTAACCCACCAGGTCGTCCAATAGTGTCGGCGAGGGGCTCGCTTCTCCAGCCTCTCGCCGAATACATTGACTACTTCTTGCAACCTGTTGTCCAATCAACTGGATCTTACCTGAAGGATTCCTCTGAACTAATACATCTCCTATCACAAATGGAGGAGATCCAAATTGATGACATTTTAGTCACATTGGATGTTATAAATCTATATACCATTATCTCACATTCACATGGGAAGGAGATGGTCAGGAGAATCCTACCTGGTAATCCTCATTACTGTGGCCCACCTGTGGAGTTCTAGTTGGAGATTTTGGAGCTCTGTTTAGCCAAGAATTATTTCCGATTTGAAAATACATTTTATTTGCAAATACTTGGAACGGCCATGGGCTCTAATATGGCCCCGTCCTATGCAAATATCTATATGTCCATGTATGAACAGGAGAATATTTTCTTGGCTGAACAGGGCTCCATCAGGTTCTTCAAGCGCTACATTGATGATGTCTTTATGCTTTGGAGAGGTGACAAAGAGTCTCTAACCTCATGGTTCAATAACCTTAATGGTCTAAATTCTACTGTACGGTTCAAGATGGACCTTAATGATGATTGTATACATTTTTTGGACCTTGAGAAATATAAAAAGGATACACCATCTGGCCTTAGACTCTTTACTAAACTGTATAATAAACCTACAGATAAAAACTCAATCCTCCATTATAATAGTTTCCATCCATCTTTTCAAAAAAAGGGGGTAAGCTCATCTCAACTCCTGCGGGTCGTACGCAATAACACTGAGGAGACCCACAAGAAGGTTCAACTAGAAGCAATGGCACAGAAATTTATTGACAGAGGCTATCCTGAATCGCTGATCACGGAACAAGGTGATAAAGCAATAGCACTCAGCCAACAATCACTACTAACGAAACCACTCAAGCCGGTTGAACAACGTATGAATTTCATTACCACTTACACTCCAGCATCACGTAGGATACAAGATGCAATTAAGCAGCACTGGCCGATTGTGTCAACAGATAACACTTTACCGTTTGGAGAGACACCACCACCAAGATTGGTCTATAAGAGAGCACGAAATCTCCGTGACATTTTGATTAAGACCGACCCCATCACAAGCTACCAAAGTCAAACTTGGTTACCCCCTAAGAAGAAGGGATGTCATAGATGTGGGAATTGCATCACTTGCAATGGCATGATCATTGGGAAAAGGTTCCATCATCCACATACAAACCAAATCTTTAATATACGACATCGGCTCACGTGCACTTCTGATCATGTGATCTACGTGATCATTTGTCCCTGCTCGCTATACTATGTGGGTAAAACCATTACATCCTTCAGAGAGAGGTTAGCCAATCATAAGACAGCCATTCGATTGGCTTTGGATAAGGGCACCTCGGATCACCCAGTGGCATGCCACTTTGCTCAAGCGGGACATTCTATCTCTACATTGAGGACTATTCTAATTGACCACGTACCAAAGAGTAGACGTGGGGGTGATCGAGCCAAGGCTCTGCTAAAAATGGAATCCCGTTGGATCTATCGACTTGACACTATAGCACCCAAAGGCTTAAATATGTCCATTGATTACAGCTGCTTCTAGAAATGACTGTGGGTTTCCTTTCATCTGATTATGGATGTTTTTACCATACCCTAGACACACGCTGTAAAATTTTGTAAATATGTTTAGTTATTTCTCTAGTGGCCACTATATGTTTATAATGTCATATTTCATTCTAATTTACAGTTAAGTCCTGATCAGACTATATTAGGGGCTATATTTAGCTAATTTTTTATAAGTAGATTACTTATTCATTAATATACTGGTGGCTAACTATAAATATGGCTGTTTTGTTTTTAAAATTAGTTTCACTAACTGATCATATGCAATTTAATTTGTGTGCAACCTATATACAGGTTGTTTAGTTCCGTCATTCACTAGATATATGCTTGTTGGCGTACAGCAATGTCTTAGATAGATTTTATGTGTATATAATAGTGGGCAATGCGCAGTGTTGTCTTGATGCCTATTTTTGGTGAAGGTGATGTTTAGACATTGCCTTTGTTATTGCGGTGCTTTTCCGCTGTCCTTCTATTTTTTGTTTATGGTATCCATGACAACCAGCTTAGACGCCATGACGTCACTGCGCACGCATGCGCTATTACGTCATTTACGCATGCGCAGTTGCGAGATATATGCTATTGAGTTTCCATGGACACGCATTGCCGCTTGCTGTCCATGCCCGACATTATGATACACAGCTGATGTGATTACCTTTGTATTTGGCGGTTTTTGGTGTTGCATTTTGATTGGTGGGTGGGGGTATTTAAGGGTTTATCTGTGTGTGTTGTTTTATGCCTGACTTATTCTCATGAACTGCTGCATGTGATCAAAGCTCCAGTGGGAGCTGAAACGTTATGCTACTTTTGCATTAAAGGAAGGTGTGTTGTTCTAAATCTTGTGTGCTGGCTTTCTTTGCGAGGGACTACAGGGATCATCTCTAGGTCTTGCCCTTATGCAATACACATTATTGTATTTACTTTTTGGCCGTGCACTGAGTGGTTAAAGTGTTGATGAGTGCTGATCTGTTTTGTCAATATATATATATATATATATATATATATATATATATATATATATACATACTGTATATCTAAAGATTTAAATATGTATCTATATATCTATATAAATATATACAGGTATATATATATATATATATATATATATATATATATATATATATATATATATATATACGGTCATATGTATATCTATTTAGAAATACAAAGAACATTTAAAGAACACATGAATCTAAAATATTTACAGTAAGTACACAGTTAAACATAGTAAAAAAAATATTAAAATGAATTGAAAATTATTATTTGTGTTTATGGACCACCGGGATAAAGATAAATGAAGAAGGACCACCGCCGGGATGAAGATGAATGAAGAAGGACCAACGCCGGGATGAAGATGAATGAAGAAGGACCACCACCGGGATGAAGATAAATAAAGAAGGACCACCGCTGGGATGAAGATGGAGTGCCACCTCCATTAGCATCAGTGATTACCTTAATGGGTGTTAGTGTTTGGTTTTTTGTTTGTTTTTTTTATTTTATTTTTTTAATGGGTGGCAAAAGAGTTGAATGCTGTTTTAAGGGCAATGCCCTTTTCATGTCAGTTTGTAGATTAGGATTTTTTAGTTTTTTTTTTATATAAAAAAAACTGATTCACTTTAGGGCAATGCCCTACAAAAGGCCCCTTTGAGGGCTATTGGTAGTTTAGTTTAAAATAAGGCTTTTTTTATTTTGGGGTGTATTTTGGGGGTATTAGAATGAGTATTTTATTTTTTGTTTTTTGGTAATTGCTTTTTTCTTTTCTGTAATGTTAGACTTTTTGTTTGTAATGTTAGATTTTTTTTGTTGGTAATGTTAGGTTTTTTATTTTTAGTGATGTTAGGGTTTTATTTTTTAGTAATGGTAGGTTTTGTTTCTTTAAAAGTACGATTAGGTTTTTATTTAATTTGACAGGTTTCACTGGTGTTAATAGTGTAGTGGTAACTTTGCAGTGGGCTATGTGGTGGTTTAGGAGTTATTAGAGTAAGGGCTTATGGTGATTCGGGTTAGCTCGCAAGTAGGGTGTTAGTTTTTCTTTTAATTTTATTTCTAGCGGTAAAAAAAATCGAGAGTCGGGGTTAGTGCTAGAGCAATATTTTTTTTAACTTTCAACTTGTAATAACAACACAACCAAACCTGCACAAAAGGTTTACCGCTAGCCCAATTAGCACTCTAGCCAAAGCGCAAGTTAGCACTCCACTTTAAATCTAGCGCAATATATTCTTCCACCTAATAGACTAACATTGTTTTGTATATATGAATTTTATAAAACAAAATATTACATCCACATTGTCTAAATTCTAATTTGATGGCAATGGCCTCTATTTATGAAAGGTCTTGTGGACCTGACCCGACAGTGCGGATCAGGTCCGCAAGACCTCGCTGAATTCGGAGAGCAATACGCTCTTCGTATTCAGCATTGCACCAGCAGCTCACAAGAGCTGCTGGTGCAACGCCGCCCCCTGCTGACTCGCGGCCAGCAGGGAGGTTTCAATCAACCTGATCGTATTTGATCGGGTTGAATTGCAGAAACACGGGCCATCAAGCTCCATTTGGAGCTTGATAGATAGGCCCCAATGTGTGTATGCATATATATATATATATATATATAGCCGTTTTGCACAAGTGACTGTGTCTCACTCACTGTTCCCATGGATGTTGTGGACTTTTAACTTATTTGTATTAAAGTTTGGACTTTTTAATTAATTTCGTCTGCTGCACTCTGCCTTTGTTACCTTTATATATATATATATATATATATATATATATATATATAAAATATATATATAATATATATATATATATATATATATATATATATATATATATATAAAACTAGTTAGTCAAAGAAAGGTAAGTGATCAATTAAATCAGTTCAATGGGGCGTAGTGTTTTTTACACAAGAGTTTGTGCTGGTGTGGACTCCTATCCTTTGCCATAACAGTTTACATTAGGCTTGCAACTGTTTTAGATTTAGTTTTATAGGAAAACCCCACAGTAACTATTCAGATGCACCCACACAAATTTATTAGGGAATCAATGTTGATGTATTAGCTTGTAAGAGTAGGTGACCTAGATGAAAGCTTTGTATCACAGAAAGGTACATTTAAATATAATGAGAAAGATACCAAATATATGGTTTGAGAAATGAAGACCAAAAAAGAGCAGTATTAGAGGAACGAAAATAGAGAGATTTTGGAGCAGAAGACCAAAAGTGTTATAGCATAACACATACAAATCAATAAAAACACAGCATACATTCAGAACTAAATAGTGTAATACAAAAATAAACTTTAAATAAAATACATTAAATGATCATGATCTACAAAGGAAAAAGAAGAGGGCGCCACATAGTGCAAATCAGACTGTAACCCAAAGAGAAATAGAGGGCAATAGGTATCCTACGCACTATTGTGCAGTTAAGGTAATCCGGAACCAAACGGTCGTCCGGTAGACCCAGTGTTGATGCAGCAACAAACGGTATCCTCGTCCCGCCAGGGGGAGTCCAGAGATCCTGTGGACTGTGTCCTTGAGAGCAGGAGACAACAAGTCGGGAGGGAGCCTCCAAATAGCTCAAGCAGGGAAGTAGCAGCTATAAAAGTGGAGTAGTGACCTCCTTTTGTAACACTACTTGTAGTTGCAGCTTGACGATTGTGGAACACCTTGACTTGGGTGTTCCACAATCGTCAAGCTGCAACTACAAGCAGTGTTACAAAAGGAGTAGGATACGTGAGTAGGATACCTATTGCCCTCTATTACTCTTTGGGTTACAGTCTGATTTGCACTATGTGGCGCCCTCTTCTTTTTCCTTTGTAGATCATGATCATTATCATCTGTGTCGTGGCGTGACATCTCAGATGAGCTGCCCCCAGTCCTTGACTCTGCCTTGTGATTGACTAAGTCACATTATTGGGAATTCCCTACATGATTATATCTTTGGACTATCCATATTATTTATATATGTGCAGTTAAGCCCATGTACATGACAATCTATCTGTCTAGTTATACATTATTATTATCATTTATTTGTATAGCGCTGCCAAATTCCGTAGAGCTGAATTACATATATAAAAGAGATTTATGTGTACTCCTATTATATATGTATATATGATTTAGATACATATGTTCCCTTATTAGTAACTGCATACCTACCACCTTATCAAGGGATACCAATCTGCCAATTTTTTATTTTTTTTTGGACCCTGATCCATTTATTAACCACTTGGCGCCTCTTACGGATACTTGTTTGGCTCTTTTTTGCCATCTGTGTATAATTTCCTGTTTCCCAAATTAAATTAAATAATGTTTCATCATATATTCACACTAGGTTAAAAGTTATTGCTGTGCTCTACATAAGTATTTCGTATTATACTTGCAGACTTGCTGTAGGATTTTGCAGTGGTCTGCTGATTAAGCTTTTAATTACACCATTTTCTTTGAAATTGCTAATAAGTTGTTTAATATTCATAATTCACCATACCTTAAAATTATACTATTATGCTTTATAGGTGAAAAAAATAAGATGATTTTGGGTGTGGCTATACACATGAGCATGGAAAAGATTGGTATCTCATTTAAGAAATGCTTGCTTTGCTGCTCTACATTTTTAGCAATTGTGATAAACTACTCTATGAGGAATAAAACAGCAGGGATGTACATTACAAAGCAAGTTATGTTGCAATAATTGATAAAGTGCGCAAGCAGTTCACCATAAAAACCAAAGGAATTTTCATAGTTATAAATTAAAAATAACAAGCAGTGAGGGAGCTTTCATTCTGGTTTCTTGTCATTCTGTAACTAAAAATAAATGATGTTCTTCACAGTACTTATCCTATCACACTTACCAGAAACTTAAGAGTGAGGAAAAAAATGTCAGGAAAAGAAAAAGGAAAATGTGAAATAAAAGTGAAAACATAATTGCTATTATATTTAAGTGGGTACTATATTGTAGTTTTTTTTCATTTATATATATATATATATATATATATATATATGTGTGTGTGTGTGTGTGTGTGTGTGTGTGTGTGTATGGGATTTGTACTCTCACTTATGCCAGTTACAACTATCAGGATGGTGACAGGAAATGATACATAGCATTAATTTTAAAAATGTACACCTACATCTCTACATGGTAGCGTTATACCTAGATAAACCTACAAAACAAATGCCTATCTCAGCCTCCTGTTATGGCATCTAGAGATAGTTCTATATTAAAATAGACCTCAAACCACATGCATATCCCTAGCTTCTCCATTAAGCTAGATTATGTACAGAACATAGATAAGATGCAAATGCGCTCAAACTTTGATTGCAGCTCCCTGCCTCGCTCCACAAGACTCTCCCCTAGTTTTAACAGCTTCAAGCACTCCCTAAAGTCTCTACTATTCACAGATGCATACAACCTACACTAACCTTTCCTAACTCCATTGCTTTCCCCTTGAACCCCTTAGAATGTCTGTAGAAGCCTATGAGCCCAGCTGTTTGCAGATCACCTTCATAATTGACGACTACAACACTGAAACTCTCGGCAGGGCCATCTACCCACTTGATCCCTACAAAAGTTATCTTGTACACCGACTACGTTTACAGCGCTGCAGAATCTGTTGGCGCTCTACAAATACCTGATAATAATAATATTTGACCACTCCAGACCCCTCTCATTAAAATGGATGCCTGCTGATTCAACCAGTGTGGTGTAATGATTCACATTTTATATACATTAGACATGAGGTGAGAGGGGGTGAGAAGAGGGAGGTACAACAGCAGTGTTTGTCTAAGGGCACACTAGTAAGGAGCTAGGATAAAAGGATCATTTATGTTTATCATAAGATGATGTCTGTGGACCAAGCAAAAACCAGTACATCTAGCTGTTTATGAGTTCATTCCAAATTTACCCCAAATTTAAGTAACTCTTCTCAAGGTAAATTATTGAATACTAATGTAATAGCCTATCACAAAAAAAAAGGATTTGACTAAAACTTCAAAGCATCATCACATTTACCCTTTACCACCATTCACAAGTTCCTTCCACTTCTGGCTATAAACCAGTAACTTTTTTCTAACACAAACCATAGGTAGCACACCCAAGGAAATTGTCTTTTATGGTAGATGGATGGTTGAATAGAAATCTAAAGAGAGATAGATAGATAGACAGACAGACAGGCATGCAGGCAGGCAGGCAGGCAGACAGCCAGGCAGAAAAGGGAAGACCAGCCTTGATTTATAGCAGGACATTGTATGTTCTGCAATTCAAAATCCTCAACCTAAATTGTTGAATACTCTTTAAAGAGATAGGAAAGTCAAAATTAAACTTGCACGAGTCAGATAGAGCATGTGATTACAAGTCACTTTTAAATTCACTTCTATTTTCAAATGTGCTTCGCTCTTTTGATATCACTCGTTGAAAAAGAATAGGCACATATTCTACACTAGCGGGAGCTAGCTGCTGATTGGTGCTTGCACATATTTGTCTCTTGTGATTGGCTGACTAGATATGTTCATCTAGCTGCCAGTAATTTAATTTTGTTCCTTCAGCAAGGGCTAACAAGAGAATTAAACACATTTAATAATAGAAGTAAATTGGAAAGTTGTTTAAGATTATATGTTCCATCCAAATCATTAAAGAACATTTTGGGGCTTATGTCCCTTTAAAGGGACAGTAAACCTAAAAAATAATGTTATATAATTCTGCCCGACCGCGCCATAACATTAAATGAAGCTCGCTCCTGCTGTCAGACAGAGCAGGAGCGAGCTGCACTTAGTCTTATGGCGTGGTCGGGCCGGGCTGTGACGATACAGCTGGCCCGATGCGCTGACTAAAAAAAACAGACCCGCTCAGCAGAGAGCGGATCTGTAAAAGAGGTATGTTTTTTATAATTATAAAAATGGAAAAAGGGTTTTATAACTATAGCAGTAAAATAATGTTATATAATTCTGCACTATGTGCAGAATTATATAACATTATTTTTTAGGTTTACTGTCCCTTTAAAGGGACATAAGCCCTAAAATGTTCTTTAATGATTTGGATGGAACATATAATCTTAAACAACTTTCCAATTTACTTCTATTATTAAATGAGTTTAATTCTCTTGTTAGCCCTTGCTGAAGGGACACATCTAGTCAGCCAATCACAAGAGACAAATATGTGCAAGCACCATTAACCCCTAAACCTAACCCTAACACCCTTAACTTTAATACAATTTAAATAAATCTAAATAAAACTTACTATAATTACCTAAATAATTCCTATTTAAAACTAAATACTTACCTGTAAAATAAACCCTAAGCTAGCTACAATATAACTAATAGTTACATTGTAGCTAGCTTACACCGAGATTACAAGTGTTGCGGGGTGCGTTGCTAATGAGCAGTTTTTTCTCACCGCTTACTTAAAACAACGCTGGTATTACGTTTTTTTTTTAAACCCAATGCGCAGTGTAGGTGATATACCTGCCCTGACCATGCTTTGCAGACCAGCTATCAGTGGTCAGATGGACCCTTGCCCCAACGCTGTGTGCCAGACATGCCATTACTTCCTTTCGCACAATCGAGTACAGGCCGGGGATTGCCTTTTGTGAAAAGAAATTTCAGCCGGGTACCTTCCACTGTGGTGTCCCAATAGATACAAATTTTTTGAATGCCTCAGACCTCCTCCTCTCTGTCTCCCCATCTGAACTTTCCCCCTCTTCTTCTTCTCTTGTAACGGGCACCCACGTGACATCCAAGGACGCATCATCATCAACCGCTTCACTTGTATCTGACAAACCAACAAAGGAAGCAGCAGCGGGTACAACATCACCATCATCATCACACCATACGTCCATGTCTGTAATGCTGCCTGACTGAGACATATCACTGTTATCTACATCCTCTGTCAATGATGGTTGCGCATCACTCATTTCTTCCAACTGATGTGTCAATAACTCCTCTGACAGATCAAGTGAAGCGGCATTGGTGCTAGTGTTGGTGGTGGTGGCAGGCGGGCGAGTGGCACTGGTCACTTGAGAGGTGCCCAAAGCTAAGCTGGAGGTGGATGGTGCGTCAAAGTTAGGAGCGGAAGCTGTAGAAGATTGGGTGTCCTGTGTTAGCCATTCAACTAGGTCCTCCTCAGAACTTTTCGCGTTCATGGCACGTGGCCTCTGAACACTGGGCATTATTGTAGGGTCAAAGGGAATCAAAGCACCACAACCACGACGGCACATGCGGGGTGGCCTTCCTCTGCCTGTCATTTTTTTGTTTTAAAATGTAGACTTACACTACTATTAAACAAAATATGATTGGTGCCACTGGGCAAGTGGGCACAGTATACGCTGTGAGCCTGACACAACAAAAAGCAGACTGATGTTTCACAATCCAAAAAGTTTATTTTTTTTAAATGTACACTTACACTACTATTAAACAAGATATGAGTGGTGGCACTGGGCAAGTGGGCACAGTATACGCTGTGAGCCTGACACAAAAAAGCAGACTGATGTTTCCCAGTCAAAATTTTTTATTTTTTAAATATTTAAACTACTGTTACAACAAATATGAGTGGTGCCACTCACTTGGCAAGTGGGCCTGACACACACGCTGGCAGGCAGGCAGGCAGGCAAATGCAATAAGATTACACTAACAGACTGATATTTCACAGTCCAAAATTTTTTTTTTTTTAAATATTTACACTACTGTTACAACAAATATGAGTGGTGCCACTAACTTGGCAAGTGGGCCTGGCACACACGCTGGCAGGCAGGCAACTTCAATTAGATTACACTAGCAGACTGATGTTTCACAGTCAAAAAAGTTCTTTTTTAAAATATTTACACTACTGTTATAACAAATATTATTGTTGGCACTTAGCAAGTGGGCCTGGCACACACACTGGCAGGCAGGCAACAGCAATTAGATTACACTAGCAGACTGATGTTTCACAGTCAAAAAAGTTTTTTTTTTAAATATTTACACTACTGTTATAACAAATATGATTGGTGGCACTAGTTGGCAAGTGGGCCTGGCACACACGCTGGCAGGCAGGCAACTGCAATTAGATTGCACTAGCTGACTGATGTTTCACAGTCAAAAAAGTTTTTTTTTAAATATTTACACTACTGTTACAACAAATATGAGTGGTGCCACTAACTTGGCAAGTGGGCGTGGCACACACGCTGGCAGGCAGGCAACTTCAATTAGATTACACTAGCAGACAGATGTTTCACAGTCAAAAAAGTTTTTTTTTTTTAAATATTTACACTACTGTTATAACAAATGTGATTGGTGGAACTAGTTGGCAAGTGGGCCAGGCACACGCGCTGGCAGGCAGGCAACTGCAATTAGATTACACTAGCTGAATGATGTTTCACAGTCAAAAAAGTTTTTTTTATTAAATATTTACAATACTGTTATAACAGATATGATTGGTGGCACTAGTTGGCAAGTGGGCCTGGCACACACACTGGCAGGCAGGCAACTGCAATTCAATTGCACTAGCAGACTGATGTTTCACAGTCAAAAAAGTTTTTTTTTTAAATATTTACACTACTGTTACAACAAATATGAGTGGTGCCACTAACTTGGCAAGTGGGCCTGGAACACATGCTGGCAGGCAGGCAAATTCAATTAGATTACAATAGCAGACTGATGTTTCACAGTCAGAATTTTTTTTTTTAAATATTTACACTACTGTTCTAACAAATATGATTGGTGGCACTAGTTGAGAAGTGGGCCTGGCACACACGCTGGCAGGCAGGCAACTGCAATTAGATTACACTCGCTGACCGATGTTTCACAGTCAAAAAAGTTTTTTTTTTTTAAATATTTACAATACTGTTATAACAAATATGATTGGTGGCACTAGTTGGCAAGTGGGCCTGGCAGACACGCTGACAGGCAGGCAACTGCAATTAGATTACACTAACTGACTGATGTTTCACAGTCAAAAAAGTTTTTTTTTTAAATATTTACAATACTGTTATAACAAATATGATTGGTGGCACTAGTTGGCAAGTGGGCCTGGCACACACGCTGGCAGGCAGTCAGGCAACTGCAATTCGATTACACTAGCAGACTGATGTTTCACAGTCAATTTTTTTTTTTTAAATATTTACACTACTGTTACAACAAATATGAGTGGTGCCACTAACTTGGCAAGTGGGCCTGACAAACACACTGACAGGCAGGCAACTTCAATTAGATTACACTAACAGACTGATGTTTCACAGTCAAACATTTTTTTTAAAATATTTACACTACTGTTATAACAAATATTATTGGTGGCACTAGTTGGAAAGTGGGCCTGGCACACACGCTGGCAGGCAGGCAACTGCAATTAAATAACACTAGCAGACTGATGTAAAAGTTTTTTTAAAAAAAAGTTACACTAATGTTACAACAGATATGAGTGGTGGCACTGAGGAAGTAGGCACAGTATATGCTGGGAGCCTGACACACAGGCTGGCACTAGTGGCAGGCTGGCCTGGCAACAAAAATTAAATAACACTAGCAGACTGATGTAAAAGTTTTTTTTTAAAAAAGTTACACTAATGTTACAACAGATTTGAGTGGTGGCACTGAGGATGGAAGTAGGCACAGTATATGCTGGGAGCCTGACACACAGGCTGGCACTAGTGGCAGGCTGGCCTGGCAACTAAAATTAAATAACACTAGCAGACTGATGTAAAAGGTTTTTAAAAAATTTACACTAATGTTACACTAGATATGAGTTGTGGCACTGAGGCTGGCAGTTGAAATTAGATTACACTAGCAGATTGATGTAAAAGTTTTTTTAAAAAAAATTTACACTAATGTTACACCAGATATGAGTGGTGGAAAACAGAGCAATTAGGCAGAGTATATGCTGTGAGCCTGACACACAGGCCTGCTGGAAAATGAAATTAGATTACACTAGCAAACTGATGTAAAAGTTTTTTTTAAAATATTTACACTAATGTTACACCAGATATGAGTGGTGGCAGTGAGCAAGTAGGCACAGTATATGCTGTGAGCCTCACACACAGGCTGACAGGCAGGCAAATGCAATTAGATTACAAAAAAAAATGACTGAAGTTCTAGCCCTAAAAAGGGCTTTTTGGGCTGAAGTTCTAGCCCTAAAAAGGGCTTTTTGGGGTGCTGTCCTTACAGCAGAGATCAGCTGAGTCCTTCAGGACTGTAGTGGACACTGAATACACTAGCCTAGCTATCAATTTCCCTATAAAATAAGCAGCAGCACTATCCCTCCTCACACTAAGAATGCAGGATCAGAATGAATCTAAAATGGCTGCTGTGGGTCTGGGAGGGAGTGTCAGCTGCTGATTGGCTGAAATGTGTCTGCAGACTGTGAGATACAGGGTCAAAGTTTACTCAAGGATGACGAATAGGGGGAAGATCGAACATCGCATATGTTCGCCCACCGCAGCGAACGCGAACAAGCTAAGATCGCCGGAAACTGTTCTCCGGCGAACTTTTCGCGACATGACTAGTTACAATTACACCTAACACTACACTATACTTAAATAAATTATTCCTATTTAAAACTAAATACTTACCTGTAAAATAAACCCTAAGATAGCTACAATGTCATTAATAATTACATTGTAGCTATTTTAGGATTTATATTTATTTTACAGGTAACTTTGTATTTATTTTAGCTAGTTAGAATAGTTATTAAATAGTTATTAACTATTTCATAACTACCTAGCTAAAAGAAATACAAAATTACCTCTAAAATAAATCCTAACCTAAGTTACAATTAAACCTAACAATACACTATCATTACATTAATTAAATAAATTACCTACAAATAACTACAATTAAATACAATTAAATAAACTAACTAAAGTACAAAAAATAAAAAAAGCTAAGTTACAAAAAATAAAAAAATAAGTTACAAACATTTCAAAAATATTACAATTTTAAGCTACTTACACCTAATCTAAGCCCCCTAATAAAATAACAAAGCCCCCCAAAATAAAAAAATGCCCTACCCTATTCTACATTAAAAAGTTACCAGCTCTATTACCTTACCAGCCCTTAAAAGGGCCTTTTGCGGGGCATGCCCCAAAGAAAACATCTCTTTTGCCTGTAAAATAAAAATACAACCCCCCCAACATTAAAACCCACCACCCACATACCCCTAATCTAACACAAACCCCCCTTAAATAAACCTAAGACTACCCCCCTGAAGATCATCCTACCTTTAGCCGTCTTCAGCCAGCCGACCACCGATGGAACTGAAGAGGAGATCCGGAGTGGCAGAAGTCATCATCCAAGGGGCGCTGAAGAAGTCTTCCATCCAATTGAAGTCATCATCCAGGCGGCGCTGAAGAAGTCTTCCATCCGATTGAAGTCATCATCCAGGCGGCGTCTTCAACCTTCATCCATCCGGAGCGGAGCGGAGCCATCTTCAGACGAGCCTACGCCGAGCCATCTTCTTCCACCGACAACTGAACAACAAATGACGGTTCCTTTAAGTGACGTCATCGAAGATGACGTCCCTCGAATTCCGATTGGCTGATAGGATTCTATCAGCCAATTGGAATTAAGGTAGGAAAAATCTGATTGGCTGATCCAATCAGCCAATCAGATTGAGCTTGCATTCTATTGGCTGATCAGAACAATAGAATCCTATCAGCCAATCGGAATTCGAGGGACGCCATCTTGTATGACGTCACTTAAAGGAACTGTCATTCGTCGTTCAGTCGTCGGTGGAAGATGGCTCCGCGTAGGCTTGCCTGAAGATGGCTCCGCTCCGCTCCGGATGGATGAAGACTGAAGACGCCGTCTGGATGATGACTTCAATTGGATGGAAGACTTCTTCAGCACCGCCTGGATGATGACTTCAATCGGATGGAAGACTTCTTCAGCGCCCCTTGGATGATGACTTCTGCCGCTCCGGATCTCCTCTTCGGTTCCATCGGTGGTCGGCTGGCTGAAGACGGCTAAAGGTAGGATGATCTTCAGGGGGGTAGTCTTAGGTTTATTTAAGGGGGGGTTTGGGTTAGATTAGGGGTATGTGGGTGGTGGGTTTTAATGTTGGGGAGGGGGTGTATTTTATTTTACAGGCAAAAGAGCTGTTTTCTTTGGGGCATGCCCCGCAAAAGGCCCTTTTAAGGGCTGGTAAGGTAATAGAGCTGGTAACTTTTTAATGTAGAATAGGGTAGGGCATTTTTTTATTTTGGGGGGCTTTGTTATTAAATATTACAACAATTTTAAGCTACTTGCACCTAATCTAAGCCCCTTAAGGCTTAGATTAGTTGTAAGTAGCTTAAAATTGTTGTAATATTTTTGAAATGTTTGTAACTTATTTTTTTTATTTTTTGTAACTTAGCTTTTTTAATTTTTTGTACTTTAGTTAGTTTATTTAATTGTATTTAATTGTAGTTATTTGTAGGTAATTTATTTAATTAATTTAATGATAGTGTAGTGTTAGGTTTAATTGTAACTTAGGTTAGGATTTATTTTACAGGTCATTTTGTATTTCTTTTAGCTAGGTAGTTATGAAATAGTTAATAACTATTTAATAACTATTCTAACTAGCTAAAATAAATACAAAGTTACCTGTAAAATAAATATAAATCCTAAAATAGCTACAATGTAATTATTAATCACATTGTAGCTATCTTAGGGTTTATTTTACAGGTAAGTATTTAGTTTTAAATAGGAATAATTTATTTAAGTATAGTGTAACATAGTAACATAGTAACATAGTAGATAAGGTTGAAAAAAAGACTGAAGTCCATCGAGTTCAACCTATACAAATCTAAAATACTTACAAAAAGCTCCAGTTAAGCTTAAAAAACCCCATTAAAATGTGACCCATTTAATACTAGCAATCATATCCATGAATTTTGTTTATATACAGAAATTTATCCAGACTATTTTTAAATGTATCTATGGTATTGGCATTCACTACCTCCTTTGGTAATGAGTTCCACAATTTTATTGCTCTTACAGTGAAAAAACGTTTCCGTTGCAGGAGATTAGTGTTAGGTGTAATTGTAACTTAGGTTAGTTTTTATTTTACAGGTTAATTTCTCTTTATTTTAACTAGGTAGCTATTAAATAGTTAATAACTATTTAATAGCTATTGTACCTAGTTAAAATAAATTGAAATTTGCCTGTAAAATAAAAATAAATCCTAAGATAGCTACAATAAAATTATTATTTATATTGTAGCTATATTAGGGTTTATTTTTATTTTAAGTACGGCAAGTACTTAGTTTTAAATAGGAATAATTAATTTAATAAGATTTAAATTTATTTAGATGTATTTAATTAATATTTAAGTTAGGGGGGTGTTAGGGTTAGGGTTAGACTTAGGTTTAGGGGTTAATAATTTTATTATAGTTTTGGCGGTGTAGTGGGGGGCAGGATAGGGGTTAATAAATGTATTATAGGTGGCGATGGTGTAGGGGGGCAGATTAGGGGTTAATACATTTAATATAGGCGGTGGCGGGGTCCAGGAGCGGCGGTTTAGGGGTTAAACAATTTATTTAGTTGTGGCGGGGTCTGGGATCGGCAGGATAGGGGTTAATAAATTTATTATAGGTGGCGGCGGTATAGGGGGGGCAGGATAGGGGTTACTAGGTATAATGCAGGTGGCGGTGGGCTCCGGGAGCGGCGGTTTAGGGGTTAATACATCTATTATAGTTGCGGCGGTGTCCGGGAGCGGCGGTTTAGGGGTTACTAACTTTATTTAGTTGCAGGGGGCTCTGGGGGCGCCGGTATAGGGGGTATAACAGTGTAGTTAGTGTGGGTGCTTAGTGACAGCTTGTCAATAAAGCTGTCAAAAAGCCGAAGAGCAGCGAGATTGGATGAGTGATAACTATCACAGTCCACTGCTCATCGCCCCGTAATTGGTGCTCGGCTTTTTGACAGATTTATTGATAACTTTGGCGAGATTTTTCATGTCCGCGGCGGCGATGGTAGGCGAGCTTAGGCGGGCGTATTGGGCCGGCGACGGCAGGTAAAGTAGACACGTTGATAACTAGAGGCCATTGTGTCAACACACATATTAACATCCAAAATTGTTAAATACACAACACAATATGGAGAATGCTGAGTTTATTTGTTACAGTAGATAGATAAATAGATAGATGATAGATAGATGATAGATAGATAGATAGATAGATAGATAGATAGATACATGCACACAAATAATCACACATATTTACAGAGAAAGTATGTTTTTACAATCAAATTGCATTAAAATACAGTATGCTATTTGGTTTTTTGTTAAATGTGTTATTTTGATGTTATGTTTGTGAAAAATCAATAATTTTAGCATCTTAATTTGAAAAACTAACTAGCAAAATTCAAAGACCAAAACAAGTCAGTTTACAGACAATTACCAATTATATTGCTACTTTTGTCACAATCAACACAATTTCAGGAGCTTAAAGTTCTTCCAATCACTGATTGCTGAGGGTAAAAATATGTCAAGTGTAATCAAATCTTTTGTTGTTGAGTATGTACTTTATTTTCTATGGTCATCTTAAAATTAGATTGTTTGGAAAATTACATTTACTTTGTGATATGAAAGTAGAAGAAAATCTATACAATATATAAAATGTATACAAGGCCTTGCAAAATTACAACTGGTGTTTTTTCATGTGTTTTCAACTGCTAAAATACTACAGTGTTCTCCAAAGGCAATTCTATAAATATATTGACCTGAACAGTGACAAAATGATGAAATAACCAAACTGCAGAATCAGTGAAATGGTGGATATGTGAAAAGTACATTAACTGAATACCTAATCATATAGTTGATGTGCATTTTTTTTTACATGTAATTTGACTAGTGAAAACGTCCCATTAATTTTAGTGAAGTATCTGGAATGTCAAGATGGTTTTCAAGATATGGCAAAGCTGACTAACTCAAACTGAAATATATATACGAGAGAGTTTCGGCTAGCTTCTTCTCTTTGTGAAATAGTTATTATAGTGCAAAACTTACATGCTCTAATTAGATACAGCATTTAATTTTAGAACTACTACTGACCCTTCATGTCTATGTGTTTACCCCAGCAAAGGTACAGCTTGGGAGCTGCAGAGAATGGCTGGGACCAAGCGGATATGGCTTGTGAGCCACTGAGTAGTGCCAATTGTACAACCCAGCTGCGCTATTGCTGATAATTAGGATTGTCTCACTGTCCGTGTCTGCTCAGGAAACATTAATATCTAGCCAAACTATTTAATTGAAACTGACCATTATTTTGATGGAACAAGGTCCAACATAAAAATGTGTGATGTTTTGATCTTGCAATGAGATCTTAGTTAAAATACTACTTGGGAGCTGTATTACTATGTGTGTAAGCCCTTAAATACATAGGGCCCCATGTACTAAATTGCAGGTGGATAAGGTCCCCCAACTTGGGAACCTTTCCGCCCGCCTTTGTGGCAAAGGGGCAGAGAACAGATGTTCCAGTTACCAATCACACAAAAGCATGGCCTGTCAATCACACTGCATGATCATGTTTAGGGATTTTTTATACACCTCCTCTGACAGGATGACTGTTGCATCATACATGGCATAGCCCCACAAGGGCTCATAAGCAGCATCTACTACATAATACATTAAGTAAATAGACCAGCAGGAATGGTAGTGCTAATATTATAATGCCATAAGGAAAATATTTTCAAGAAAATCCTTTATTGTGTAGCAATTCTGCCCATCCTGATACATTATCAGATTTATTTGTCTCACAGAAATGCTCTGCAAACTGTTCATAACTCCAACATAAATGCATGGGCATGAGATCTCTTAAGTGAGATAGTATACACTGATAAAGTCAGAGAAAGCAGCTCTCTGTGTTAAGCTATAACTCCTCATACCCTCTAACACTTTTTCTTGCTATGATGAAAATAACATTACACATTAGGCACTTTATGTATATGTAATATTTTTTCAAACTTGCTTTCTATAGAAATGATCTTCCTTAGTGACTTGCTTGTGCTTTCACTTTACACAAAAAAATCATTGTTTTGCCCACTTTAATTTGCTAATTCTAAAGCTTTGATATTGTAGTATTTAGAACTGCTTATAAAATATAATGTAAAAGTCAAAATTAAATGTTCATGATTCAGAGAGAGGATGCAGTGCCAAGATACTTTTATAATTTACTTCTGTTATTAGATTTACTTTGTATTTTTTTGTATCCTTTGTTGAAAAGCATGCCTAGTTATTCTCAGGGGCAACAAAATGCCAAATAATCCCCACACCTGCTCAATCCCTCTGGGATAAAAATAAAATCTTTGTTAATTATGATCATGTGTATGTGATACCTATGCGAAATGCATCAGAAGTGGAGAGGCATCTTACGGTTATACTTTTTGTACATATTCTACATCCATGAAACCATGATAAACTTTTTTTAACATTGTTATTAATAAAGATTTTATTTTTATACAAGAA
Organism: Bombina bombina; assembly: GCF_027579735.1. Classification (NCBI taxonomy): domain Eukaryota; kingdom Metazoa; phylum Chordata; class Amphibia; order Anura; family Bombinatoridae; genus Bombina; species Bombina bombina. Next base: position 452,902,811 of record NC_069504.1, on the reverse strand, counting down.
GGATGGAACTGGTCTGGAGATTATTTGGTGTTTTGTTGGACTACTTTGAACATCCTATTGAGATCTCTCTCCCACACATACAGGCTCCAGAAATCAGAAAATTATCAGACAAGACTCGAGAAATTGCAGCATATTTTATTATTATCGGTTATTTGTAGAGCGCCAACAGATTCCACAGTGCTATAAACGAAGGCGGAGTACAACAAAACAATTATAGGGATCAAATGGGTAGAGGGCCCTGCCAAGAGTTGCACTGTTGTAGTCAGCTCTTAAGAAGGTGATCTACAAACAGCTGGACTCTTAGGCTTACATGCTAAGGGGGTTCAGGGGATAGCAATGGAGGAGAGTAACAGGTATAAAGAAAGGTTAGCGTAGGTTGTATGCATCCCTGAACAGTAGAGTCTTTAGGGAGCACTTGAAGCTTTTAAAACTAGAAGAGAGTCTTGTGGAGCAAGGCAGAGAGTTCCACAAGATGGGAGCCAGTCTGGAGAAGTCCTGTAAATGGATGTGTGATGAGGTGACAAGAGAGGAGGAGGAGAGCGAAGGGGACGGGAGGGAGAGTATATGGAGACAAGGTCTGATATATAGGGGGAAGCAGTGCAGATGAGGGCTTTGTATGTCAGAATGAGAATTTTGTGTTTGATCCTAGAGGCAAGAGGAAGCCAGTGAAGGGATTGGCAGAGAGGTACAGCAGATGAAGAGCGACGTGTAAGGAAGATGAGTCTGGCAGAGGCATTAATTATGGATTGTAAAGGAGCTAGGCGGCAGGTGGGGAGACCAGAGAGGACAGAGTTGCAGTAATCGAGGCGGGAAAGAATGAGAGAGTGGATTAAAATCTTAGTTGTGTCTTGTGTAAGGAAGTGTCTAATTTTAGAGATGTTTTTAAGGTGGAAGCGGCAGGCTTTAGCCAATGACTGAATGTGAGGAGTGAAAGAAAGATCTGAGTCAAATGTGACCCCAAGACATCTGGCATGCGGGGTAGGGGTAATGATGGAGTTGTTGACAGTTATAAAGAGATTGGGGGTCGAGAGTTTTGAAGAAGGGGGGAAAATAAGGAGCTCAGTTTTGGAGAGATTTAGCTTGAGGTAGTGAGAGAACATCCAGTTAGAGATGTGAGAAAGACAGTTAGGGACACGGGTTAGCAAGGAAAGAGATAGGTCTGGTGCAGAGAAGTAGATTTGGGTGTCATCGGCATACAAATTATATTGTAAACCGTGGGAATTTATTAGGAAACCTAGTGATGACGTGTAGATTGAGAAGAGAAGGGGACCGAGGACAGAGCCTTGCGGTACTCCAACAGAAAGTGGTGACGGGGCAGAGACCCCAGAGAAGGCTACTCTAAAGGTACGGTTTGAAAGGTAGGAAGAGAGCCACGAGAGGGCTGTATCACAGATGCCAAAGGATTGGAGGGTTTGGAGCAAAAGAGGGTGGTCAACAGTGTCAAAGGCTGCATACAGATCAAGGAGGATAAGCAGAGAGAAGTGGTCTTTTGATTTTGCTGTAAGAAGGTCGTTGGTAACCTTAACAATTGCTGTCTCTGTGGAGTGATGGGGACAAAATCCAGATTGCAATGGGTCAAGGAGGGAGTTTATTGTAAGGAAATGGGATAGGCGTGCATAAACTAGTTTTTCGAGAAGCTTTGATGCAAGAGGGAGGAGGGAAATAGGGCGGTAGTTGGATGGGGAGGTAGGATCAAGGGAAGGTTTTTTGAGGATAGGTGTGACCAGTGCATTTTTCAGTGATGAGGGAAATATACCGGTGCTGAGGGAGAAGTTGAAAGTTTGTGTGAGTATATGGGTAAGGGTAGCAGAGAGGGAGGGGAGTAGCTGTGAGGGGATAGGGTCAAGGGGACAGGTAGTGAGGCGAGAGCGCAGTATAAGTGCCGAAAATTCTTCCTCAGTAACAGGGGAGAATGAGCTAAGTTTAAGGTTATGTAGGTTGTGGTTGATTGAGAGCATTTGAGGGGGTGAGAGAATGGAATTATGTTGAGAGCTGATTTCATTTCTGATGGAGTCGATTTTGTTGTTGAAGTGGTTGGCAAAGTCTTGAGCTGACAGAGAAGTTGTATTAGGAGGTGGGGGAGGGTGGAGAAGAGTATTGAAAGTGGAGAACAAACAATACTCGCTCTGTTGCAAGTGATTGATCTTGTTTTCAATATGCAATGCATTTATCTATCTGATTACCCGTCATTTCTATTATATGAATGAGTAATATATGGCATGTAGGGACACATTTTTTTGCTCTAAAGGGACTCATTTGGTCTTGTGTGCTTATAGTCCCAGGAGCAGCAAAGTATTACTGGGAACTAGATTATGACTGGTTGCTGCCCATATATACATCTTGCCTGACAGATTAGAGCATTGTATTTTTGTACTTTTATCTGTGTCCACATATTATTTGAATTGCTGCCTATATTTGTGTGTGCAGCCCCATTTAGATTTGCTAATTCTAAAGGCTGTTTTTGCAGTATCTGGTACTTCCTAAAACTATTTTTTTAAATTTACCTGTATTTATATATAATGTATTCATGTTAAAAACCTAATCAATGTGTGTCTGGGTCAACTTTTGCAATTTTTTAATGGTGAGATCAAAACTTGTTTTTTTGACAAGAAAACCTTTTTGTATTCTACTCAGACCTTGTAGAATGAGACAAACAAACTAACAGAGCAACTTCAGCAAAGGAGCAATTATAATAATTAAAAAAAGCATTACACATTGTAAAACATTATTAAATATTTTCATTTAAATTAAACAAATAAAGGGCTAGATTACGAGTGGAGCGGTAATTACCGCTCCCGCTCACATGCGAACTCCGCTTAACTTCTGCTTTTTGCACATGTCAGATCGTGCGCATATTATAAATTGAAAGTAAATATATTTTGTTCTTGTGCTAACCCAAAACACACAAGGGGGCTGAATTATCGGCTCGCCGGAAACATCAGTTATGAAACAGCGGTCTAAAGACCGCTGGTCCATAACTTGTCCGCCTGCTCTGAGGCCGCATACATCAATCCGCCTGATCCAATACGATTGGGTTGATTGACACGCCCTGCTAGCGGCCGATTGGCTGCAAATCTACAGGGAGCAGCATTGCACAAGCAGTTCACAAGAACTGCTTGTGTAATGATAAATGCTGACAGCGTATGCTGTCAGCATTTATTGATGTGCTGCGGACATGATACGCTACATTGTATCATGTCCGCTCGCACATTAATAAATAGGCCCCAAAAAGTGGATGATAGAATATTATGAATGCATTAATCTACTCTCCAATTGACTTCAATGTTGAGAGAAAAGTGGAAAAACTAACCCCCAAACGTGCAATAACCAGAATCACCATAAGCCCCCTACTCTTATAACCCCTAAACTGATAACCGCAAAGTCCCCACAACACTATAAACCCCTAACCCACTGCATAGCCCACTGCAATGTCCCCTCTACTCTATTAACCCCTAACCCACCACTTTGCTCACAACAAAGTCCACAATACACTATTAACCCCTAACCCACTACATAGCCCCCTCTTTCATTCTATTGGCTGATTTAAATGTGAAATTTAAAATCAGCCAATAGGAATGCAAGGGTACCCTATATAAAGGTATTCAAAATTCAGTGTGTGGCTGGTGAAGAGGTTATTGGGAAAGGAAGATAAGAAGATGGATGGAGATGAGAAGAACAACAATTGGATGAAGATAAGAAGACCACTGCTGGAATAAAGATAAATAAAAGCTGCCAGGGTGTGAAAATGGGCCACAACCGGAATGAAGATGGAGCAGTGCCGGGATGAATTTGGGATGCTGACACCTGGTTTTGCCTTTGGTTAATACCATCTTTGGGGTGAAGTGTTAGGGGGATTTATAATTGTGTTTTGGGCAGAAAAATAGCTTTTTCGGGTAGTTTTTTTAGAATTTTTTTTTTCTTGGGGTGAGTTACTTGTAGATTGGTGTTAAGGTTTTTTTAATTGAAAAATAGTTAAGTAACTTTATGGAAATGCCCTACAAAAGACTTTTTAAGGGCTATTTCTGTAGTTTAGTGTTAGTATAGTTTTTTTTTTTTATTAAGGGGTATTTTTTTGTAATTAAAAACTAGAATAGGCATAACTGTTTTTTTATTTTTGGTAATTCTTTCTGTAATGGTAGGTTTTTTTATTTTCTGTATTGGTAGGTTTTTTGTCTGTTATGTTAGGTTATTTTATTTTAAAGGTAAGGTTAGGTTTTTTTTTTAAAGCAAATGTTAGGTTTTTTCTTTCAAGTAAGGTTAGTTTTTTGGGGGGTAAATTAGGGGGTGTTAAGTTAGGCGGGTTAGCTGGTTAGGGAGTTTAGTTATTAGGGGTATTTTGCGATGTGGCAGTTTAGGAGTTAATAGAGTAGTTTAGTGCAACTGTTTCCTTCGGCTAAATTCTTTACGTGATCTTCGAGCAATTGCATTTACTTTCAACTTGTAATACAAGCTGATATTGACATCCAAAGTCACCCATAGAAAATATGGGAAACACATATTACTGCGAGTTCACTCAAACAAATTTGTGTCAATTTAAACAGCACCCCACTTGTCATATGGATTTAAGTACAAAGAACATTACGATGTCGCAACCGCGCTTCTCATGCTAACGACAGCACTCCACTTGTAATCTGGCCCACAATGGGCTATATCAAGAGCAGAGTGCAAATTACCGCTCGTGCGTTAACTTCCCTAGGAGTAATCTTTTTGTGTGTATTGGGTAGCTCGCGTATTACAAGTTCAAAGAAAAAAGTTTGTGCAAGAGCACTAACCAAACAAGTGCAAAATGCAGAACTTTAAATATTGTGTCGCCATTAATGTATTCACCCATAGACTTCAATGGCGCATGACAAGTGAAAAAAACCCACCCATACTCGCACGCAAACCGATTGTATTTAACCAAATGAGCTAACCTGACATGAAATATGAATATTTCATATTCCAGTGTTCTTCACATAGTATAATATGTTCTATTTATTCTTAAATAATTATTTATATATATATATATTTGTATATATATATGATTTTTTTTGGCAAAATAAATATAGATATATATGTATAAATATATACATATATATATAGGAAGGTCTATTTAAAAATCCTTAGAACATATTCCCCTATTTGAAGAACAATGGAAAGTGAACTATTTACAGTAAATACACATTTAAACACCATATTAAATATGAATATTTCATTTATATGATTTTTCATGTTTTCAGCTACTTGACTACAAATGGCTCCAATACACTATATCTATATATGTATACATATGTATTTATGCAATTATATGTGTATATATGTCTTTAAATACATATATACACATATAAATACATTAATAAATATGTACACATATATATATATATATATATATATATATATATATATATGTGCATAAATGTATCTCTATGTTAAAGCCCTTTGCATGCCTGAGACCCCATATCTTTCAGCACATATAACTTCTTTTCTAGCATTAGATCGTTTTGCCTGCCTGTCACTTTTCTCTGATGTTTGCAGCTTTCTACGATCTGCAGTTTGAACAGGATTTATCTGCTGGTGTGGATTGGATTCCTTGTTACCCGTTGGGTGAGTCTCTCCAGCATGGCTGGGGTGTAGAGGTGCTGGTTTTAATAATTATTTATCTATGCTTAGAATTGTATTCTATTTTTTTATATTGAATAAAGGGCTATTTTATTTACTATGGAAGCCGATCCCAAGCGTTCTCTGTCACTTGATAAATGTCCTTATTGTGCAGATGCTCAGGTTATACCTCCTGTGCAATTTTGTTCCCCTTGCCTTAATAAGGTTTTATTATCTAAGGATATGGATTCCTTATCTGAGCCTTCTTTTTCTCAAGATAATGCCGTTCAGGGGTTGCCTCAGCCTTCTTTTAACATGTCCCAGTCTCAGACAGATTCACATGCAGTGCCCTGCAGTACCTCTCAGTCAGTCTCTGGGATTGTTTGTTTGCCTAAAGATTTTGCTGTGAAGTTGACTTCTGGAGCCCTAAGTGCTTTACCTAGTTCTGCTAAAGGGAAGAGGAAATCTAAGAACATGTCCATGGGTTCTGATTCCGCCAAGACTGATTTGTTTAGTCTTTCTCAGTTATCTAGCGAGGATCATTCCTCTGCAGCTTCTGAGGGCGAGATCTCTGATTCAGAGTCTGCAGTTCCCAGCACATTAGATTCTGAGGAGGTTAATTTTAGATTTAAACTGGAGCATCTCCGTTTACTTTTGAAGGAAATTTTAGCTACTTTGGATGACTCTGAAACTGTTGCAAAGGATCCTAAAAATGCTAATAAACTGAAGAGAGTTTTTTATGTCAAACCTAAATTTGTGGCGGTTTTTCCTATTAAAGATCGTATGTCTGACATTATATCTCCGGAATGGGAGAAGCCGGGTGTTCCTTTTAACCTGTCTCCTCCTGTGTTTAAAAAGATGTTTCCTGTGGCTGATTCAGTGCAAGATCTGTGGTGCACTGTTCCTAGAGTAGAGTGTGCTATATCTACCTTAGTCAAGAATAGTTCCTCATTTAGAGACCCTATGGATAAGAAACTGGATATTTCTTCATCAGGGTTTGCAGTGGCAACCAGTTGCTTGTATTGCTACAGTTGCTGGTGCAGCCTCATATTGGTGTGACTCTTTGTCTGATCTAATTTCAGAGGAGACTACTATAGAGGAGATCCAGGATATAATCAAAGCTCTAAAACTGATTAATGCTTTTATTTGTGATGCCAGTATGCAAGTTGCTAGGCTGGGAGCCAAGATTTCTAGTTTTGCAATACTAGCCCGCAGAGCCCTTTGGTTAAAGTCTTGGTCTGTGGATGTGACTTCTAAATCCAAGCTACTGTCTCTACCTTTAAAGGGTAAGACTTTAATTGGACTTGGTCTGGCAGAGATAATTTCCATGGTTACTAGTGGGAAGGGAGTTTTTTACCACAGGATAAGAAGAATAGACCCAAGGGTCATCAGACTTCTAATTTTCTTTCCTTTCGTAACTTCAAGGGACAGAGATCTTCCTCGTCTCCTAAATCTGAGCAAGCCAAGATTTCTGGGAGAGCTAGCCAGCCTTGGAACAAGGGTAAGCAATCCAGAAAAACAAAAAATACAGTGACCAGCGCCAATTAAAAAATACTACACACTCCAACTAGAATATAGGAATCTCTCTACAGGCCTATAAAAATTCTACATAAAAATAAAAAGTATACTAGGGAGCGCTCGCAAGAGCTTAAGAGTATATAGAAACAAATAATAATATCAATAACGTACAGAATATAAAATATTAAATATTAACCTGTATCTCACAAGCGCAGAAGATAAACCACAAAAGAAGATATGATCCAAAAAACTTCTATATTCAACAGTGTAATGAAATATAAAAAATAAAAATATATAAAAAAAATATAAAAAACAGACAGATCTGAAACAAGTAGGGTATAGACAGTATGGCTATAGGAATATAGACTTATCAAGCAATAGACAGCCAGATTATAACTATTCAGGGAATAGACATTATCAATATGAAAATAGGGAGTTGAACAAAGGTCCCTTATGGAATCAAAATTGGAGAAATAATAGACAATCAGACAATAGTTGGAGATATACTACAAATGCAGCAAAGAATTTTTATCAAAACAATGGACAAGAAAATGTTTGGGGACATCCTCATAATACATACAATGACAATAGATGGAAAATGAGATCTTATTACGGTTCAGGTAATAAAGATCATAGAAATATTGAGTCCCCAAGAATGATTCCTACAAAGAATAGGTTCCAACCCCTTACGTTTCCTGATAAGAATAAAAATATAAATGATAAATATTACACACCAAGGCCTAGATTTGGAATTTGGCGTTAGCCGTGAAAACCAGCGTTAGAGGCTCCTAACGCTGGTTTTAGGCTACCTCCGGTATTTGGAGTCACTCAAAATAGGGTCAAACGCTCACTTTCAGCCGCGACTTTTCCATACCGCAGATCCCCTTATGAAAATTGTGTATCCTATCTTTTCAATGGGATCTTTCTAACTCCGGTATTTAGAGTCGTGTCTGAAGTGAGCGTTAGACATCTAACGACAAAACTCCAGCCGCAGGAAAAAAGTCAGTAGTTAAGAGCTTAATGGGCTAACGCCGGTTTATAAAGCTCTTAACTACTGTGCTCTAAAGTACACTAACACCCATAAACTACCTATGTACCCCTAAACCGAGGTCCCCCCACATCGCCGCAACTCGATTAAATTTTTTTAACCACTAATCTGCCGACCGCCACCTACGTTATACTTATGTACCCCTAATCTGCTGCCCCTAACAGCGCCGACCCCTGTATTATATTTATTAACCCCTAACCTGCCCCCCACAACGTAGCCTCCACCTGCCTACACTTATTAACCCCTAATCTGCCGACCGGAGCTCACCCCTATTCTAATAAATGTATTAACCCCTAAAGCTAAATCTAACCCTAACACTAACACCCCTCTAAGTTAAATATAATTTACATCTAACGAAATTAATTAACTCTTATTAAATAAATTATTCCTATTTAAAAATAAATACTTACCTGTAAAATAAATCCTAATATAGCTACAATATAAATTATAATTATATTATAGCTATTTTAGGATTAATATTTATTTTACAGGCAACTTTGTATTTATTTTAACCAGGTACAATAGCTATTAAATAGTTAATAACTATTTAATAGCTACCTAGTTAAAATAATTACAAAATTACCTGTAAAATAAATCCTAACCTAAGTTACAATTAAACCTAAATACTACGAACTGGAAACTCTGTGACAATGTGTCACAGATAACCTATAGGAGGCGCTTTCTACCTTGTTCCAACCCTTAGGAAACAACTAGTTTATTTAATTGTATTTATTTGTAGTAATTGTATTTAATTAATTTATTGATAGTGTAGTGTTAGGTTAATTGTAGGTAATTGTAGGTAGTTTATTTAATTAATTTATTGATAGTGTAGTGTTAGGTTTAATTGTAACTTAGGTTAGGATTTATTTTACAGGTAATTTTGTAATTATTTTAACTATTTTAGCTATTAAATAGTTCTTAACTATTTAATAGCTATTGTACCTGGTTAAAATAAATACAAAGTTACCTGTAAAATAAATATAAATCCTAAAATAGCTATAATATAATTATAATTTATATTGTAGCTATATTAGGATTTATTTTACAGGTAAGTATTTATCTTTAAATAGGAATAATTTATTTAATAAGAGTTAATTAATTTCGTTAGATGTAAATTATATTTAACTTAGGGGGGTGTTAGTGTTAGGGTTAGACTTAGCTTTAGGGGTTAATGCATTTATTAGAATAGCGGTGAGCTCCAGTCGGCAGATTAGGGGTTAATAATTGAAATTAGGTGTCGGCGATGTTAGGGAGGGCAGATTAGGGGTTAATACTATTTATGATAGGGTTAGTGAGGCGGATTAGGGGTTAATAACTTTATTATAGTAGCGCTCAGGTCCGGTCGGCAGATTAGGGGTTAATAAGTGTAGGCAGGTGGAGGCGACGTTGTGGGGGGCAGATTAGGGGTTAATAAATATAATATAGGGGTCGGCGATGTTAGGGCAGCAGATTAGGGGTACATAGGGATAATGTAAGTAGCAGCGGTTAAGATTAGGGGTTAATAATAATATGCAGGGGTCAGCGATAGCGGGGGCGGCAGATTAGGGGTTAATAAGTGTAAGGTTAGGGGTGTTTAGACTCGGGGTACATGTTAGGGTGTTAGGTGCAGATGTAGGAAGTGTTTCCGCATAGCAAACAATGGGGCTGCATTAGGAGCTGAACGCGGCTTTTTTAGGTTTTTTTTCAGCTCAAACAGCCCCATTGTTTCCTATGGGAGAATCGTGCACGAGCACGTTTTTGAGGCTGGCCGCTTGCGTAAGCAACTCTGGTATCGAGAGTTGAAGCTGCGTTAAAAATGCTCTACGCTCCTTTTTTGGAGCCTAACGCAGCCTTTATGTGGACTCTCAATACCAGAGTTATTTTTATGGTGCGGCCAGAAAAAAGCCGGTGTTAGTTTTTCGGGTCGTTACCGACAAAACTCCAAATCTAGGCCCAAATGAGCCCATACCAAGTACAAGTGGTCAAGGGATTTTTAAAACTCATTTTTTAGAGAGGGATCAAAATTGGAGGGAAGACAACCCAAACTCTCCGCAAATAAATCAGAGAAAAAGAAGGGCCTCCGCAAACAAGGAGGAAGAGGGAGTGGATCACAGAAACGTAAAAACAAAAAGGTTTTAGTTGAGGATACCAATAGTATTTTTAATTTGAGTAAAGTCAAATTATCTGTCAAACAAAAGGAAGTATTGAATAGGGGACTGTCGTTCGCACCAACACAAAGAATTAATAAATTTAATGCATTTATTGATGCACATAAATTCGTAAGGAACCTGACAGTGAAAAAATGGTTCCTTTGAAATCCTTGCGAGAGAAGTAACATTGTGAAAGTAGATGCAGAAAATACAGCATTATTTAAACACACTAATCTTAAAGAAAAATCTCGGTTCTAAACCAAACATATAAAAGGTTGGTCTGTGGAAACTTTTGAAAAACTAATTCCGAATGATATACAAAATCTTAAACTAGATAAAATAGGAATAAGAGATCAAATATTACTAAAGCCAAATTATCTGAAATCAAGGATTTGGAAGATAATAATAGGGTGGTGGTGAAGCTGGCAGATAAAGGAGGAGGGATAGTCCTAATGGATAGGGAAGATTATCTGAAGATGTGTAATCAACTTTTAATTGATAAAGATACATATAGAATCTTAACGAAAAACCCTACCAATGATTTTCAAATTGAACTAACAAACCTTGTAAAAAAAGCTGGAGATCTTGGCATCCTAGATGATAAAGAGATGGGTTATTTGCTTCCTAAAGAACCTAAGATTCCACTTATGTATTGTTTACCAAAGATCCATAAGAATACAGTAAATCCTCCTGGAAAACCTATCATCTCCGGAATTAATTCAATAACTGCAAATTTGTCGGCGTATATAGATCTATACCTCCAGGACCATTTGAAAGCCCTGCCTAGTTATTTAAAGGACTCTACTGATGTCCTCCGGATTCTAGAGAATATAGAATGGGAGGAAATTTTTCTCCTTGCCACTTGCGATGTATCAGCATTATACACGTGTATCAAACATGATCTAGGCATAGCAGCGATAGATTTCTTTCTAGACAAAGATTCAAGTTAATTAAGGGAGCAAAAGAATTTTAATATTGATAGCATTAGATTTATTTTATCCCATAATTCTTTTAATTTTAATGGCAATTACTATCTTCAAGAATGTGGTACGGCTATGGGGACCAGATTTGCCCCTAGTTATGCAAATCTTTTTATGGGTCTGTGGGAACTAATTTTTCTCAACTCTACTGACTTGGGGGCAAATCTGGTCTCTTTCAAGCGGTATATTGATGATATTTTAATCATATGGAGAGGTACCAAGGTTGAATTAGAATGGTTCTTCTCTAGAATGAATGTAAATGATAAAAATCTAAAGTTCACATATGAAATAAGTAATACTAGTATACATTTCTTGGATCTTAAGATAGATGTGGAGGATGGTAAAATAGTAACCAAAACCTATTTCAAACCAGTCGATGCGAATGGTTACATACACGCTGAGATTTGCCATCTGGAAAAATGGAAAAGGAACATTCCGAAAAGCCAATTCATGCGTATCAGAAAGAACTGTATGAATGACACAGACTTTGTTGATCAATCCGAAATCTTAGTCAAATTTTTTTTAAATAAAGGGTATGACCCAGATCTAATATAATCCTCTAGGGTTGAGGCATAAGGGATAAATAGGTCTAACCTATTGATTAAAAAAGAAGGAATTAATAAGAATATAAATAAGAATAATTCAGGTAATACGGAGGCATTTAGTATTCCTTTCATCACTCAATTTAATGATGATAGTAAAAGATTGGAAAAAATCCTAAGAAAACATTGGCATGTCCTTAGGACTGACAAGATATTGGGTCCAATGCTGCCAAGAGTCCCAAAAGTTGTATATAAAAAATGTAGAAATCTTAAGACACGATTAGCTCCAACAGAACTAAAAAATGTAGGACAGTGTACTAATAAAGATAGGGATTTAAGAGGGAATAAAATCATTGGTTTCTTTCCCTATTTAAGCTGTAAAGCTTGCAGAAATTAAAAAAATATAAAACTTTCCAATCAAGTGTTTCCAATAAAGAGTATAAAATTAATGATATCTATAGGTGTACAGACTCCAATGTTGTCTATCTATTAGAATGTTTATGTGGAGCCCAATATATAGGAGAATCGACACGTAAAGGATAGGTTAAGGGAACACATAAATTCTATTGAGAACATGGATTCAGAAAGAAACAAGGAATTACCTATCCCTAAACATTTTAAAAAATGTAATAACGGCAATATAAAATACATGTCCTACACTGTAATAGACAAGGTTAAACCAAATTGGAGGGGGTGCAATATACAAAAAGAAATTCTAGAAGCGAAATGGATTTTCGAATTGAGAACACTTACACCATTTGGTTTAAATTTGGATTTCGATCTAGGGTGTTTTTTATAAGATTTTTTATAAGATTTTTTATAAGATTTTTTAGACTTCATTTTTAGAATCACTTTTAGATTCTATTTTTAAGATTGTTCTAATAGCAGTTATATGTTTATATATATGAATTATTTTTAGATATATGAGACTTGAGCCATTATGTAGTATTGAACTTTAAAGGATTACTTTCTGTTATCATTTTTAAGCCAAACAACTAACATATTAAAGTTAATAAACATTAATTAAAACCTACTGACTTATATTTTCTCCAAAACGAAGTTTCATAACGTTATAAAAGTTATATCTTTTATTCCCCTGTCATGTCACGTTATCCTGCCCACTATTTTCAGCACTGCATGTTCAAAATACTTAAACCAATGAAATTGTGTTTAAAGCGCCATTTTGAAACCTAGGTATTGTAAACGGATTGGTACAGAGCAAAGGATACCCACAGAGTGGGTTTGGAAAACAATTAAATTTGCAGACAAGATTTCTGATATACGGTAGAGATATGTTAATGAAATGCTATTGATAAAAAGCGTATTTGGGGTAGTTAGTTAGTAACAGGCATAGAAAATATTTACTTACAGTGGCCCTTTAAGGGATATTAATTTATAATCATCTTTTGAAACAATTTAAAAGTAATTTTGAATGTTTACATTAAGTATTGAAGACTCTAATGAATGGATGCTGTAGTTAAAGGGTGGTATGGTATAGTGGTTAGCTGCTCCGCTCCCGCAATTGAAGGTTGTAGGTTTGAACCCAGGTAAATCTCCTATTTTATTAATGACTCTATTTTAGTTTTTAGTTTTATAGATTGATTTAATAGTAGCTATATGTTCATAAATATGAATTATTTATAGAATTGAGCTTAAGTTGGATAATTTAAAACTAATCTCGATTATTCACTTGAAGTATTGAGGACCCTAAAGAATGGTTGCTCTAGAGTAAGGGAGATGTGGTATAGTGGTTAGTTCCACTGCTCCTGGTTTTGGAGGTTGTGGGTTTGAACCCAGTCATATCTCCTATTTTATCAGTGATTATGAAGGTGCCGGATTTTTTTATTTTTTGTTTTTTATTTTTTGTTTTTTGTATGTAAGTATTCACGAAAATATTTTATATATTTTTTATCTAATATTCTCCTGTTTAAAATTGTGTATTAGCTTTCAACAATTGTATCCACTGCATTTATATATTTATTTAAGCGTACTTATGTATTCTATGATACGCTTTTTTATGTGCACAATACTACATTGTTATATTTTTAACCCATGTTTGCTTTCTTTTTTTTGTAACATAGTTATGAATGTCTTTCTTATAATGACCTTTCTGTAAAATTATATTCCAAATTGCTGTCTGAAACTAGGGGAAATATGTACTATGATTTGTCCCTTTGATTAGTCACAGGTGGAAGTTAACCAATAAGGTATGCAGGTTAGGTTTAAAAGGAAGAGGATAGATACACCTGATGTAAACTTGATAAAGAAACTATGGTTTTGAAACGCGTTGCTCGTTTATGTTGCTTCTGAAAGGGTGCTTTTATACTATATATTACTGATTCAGGCAAAATAACCCATAACGGTGAAGCAGCAGTACTGACCATTCAGGTGGGTCTTGGATGCTTAGTTTTGTATTGACAATTCTAACCCATAAAATTAAGCTTCTGTTATTCACCGGGTTTCTAGCCGAATCTAGCCCATTACGATTTCCAGTACTTCCGTTTAACACCTGAGAGGTTCATCTTGTGGGAGGTACATGGCACAATCGGTGCATTGGGTACTAGACGCCGGCTCTCCTAAACTGATATGTGAGTACGGATATACATCTGACATTTCTAGTCTTGATATTACACTAAGAGAACTCTTCGTCATTAGGAGTACAGTGTCATCTGTTAAAAGACTCCGGACGGGATCACTAGAGTTCCTGCGCATTCGTACAGAGACGGTTGGGACTTCCACTGGTCACAAGTTGATCCTAATAACAAGACTGTTTTACTTTTACACAGCCTCTGATACGTTCAGCTAGGATCCACAGTGCGTTTCTGTGGGGCTGTCATTTGGCTGATAAACTGACATTTTATAAGCTTATATGCTTTAGATTAACTTTTGTGCTGATTCGCTAGTACTAATACTGATTACACTGATACGTTATAGTTTAACTTTAGCGCAGTTAGTACTGCAATAATACTTTTAATTCTGTTCTTATTGTATTTTTTGTTTCATATTGTTTATCTATAGATTGTACTAGGTCGACCTAGATCTAGATATATTATTAATGTATTGAAAGTGCACATCTTTTGTTTATTGCAGCAGTTTCTTACACTTGCATTACTCATTCTGAGATTGTGTTTTGAATAAATGTGTTTTTTATTGTAACCGGCACCTTCATTTTATCATTTTTTATATTTCATTACACAGTTGAATATAGAAGTTTTTTGGATCATACTTGTATCTTCTTTTGTGGTTTATCTTCTGCTCTTGTGAGATACAGGTTAATATTTGATATTTTATATTCTGTACGTTATTGATATTATTTCTTTCTATATACTCTTAAGCTCTTGCGAGCGCTCCCTAAGCAATCCAGAAAGCCTTCAGCTGAGGCTAAGTCAGCATGAAGGGGCTGTCCCCGATCCAGTTCTGGATCAGTTAGGGGGCAGGCTTTCCATTTTTCAGAAGGCTTGGATTTGCGACATTCCAGATCCTTGGGCAGTGTATATAGTCTCCCAGGGATACAGGATAGGATTCAAGTCTTGTCCCCCTAGGGACAGATTCCTATTATCAAGATTATCTGTAAACCAGGTAAAGAGAGGGGACTTCTTAAACTGCTTAAGGTATTTGTCCTCTCTGGGAGTGATTATCCCAGTTCTTCTAGCAGAACAGGGTCAGGGATTTTATTCAAATCTGTTTGTAGTTCCCTAAAAGGAGGGACTTTTGCAACCCATTCTAGATTTAAAGTCTCTCAACAAGTTTCTCAAGGTCCCGTCCTTTAAATTGAGACTATTCATTCTATTCTCCCTCTTCATTCTATTCTCCCTCTAGTTCAGGAGTGTCAGTGTATGACCGCTATAGACCTAAAGGATGTGTATCTTCATGTGCCTATCCACAGTGAACATTTCAAGTTCCTGAGGTTCGCTTTTTTGGATCAACATTTCCAATTTGTAGCCCTTCCTTTTGGCCTCACCACTGCTCCTCAAATCTTTTGGCTGTGGCCAGATCTCTAGGGATTGAGGTGGCTCCTTACCTGGATGATATCTTGGTCCAGACGCCATCTTTTCAGTTATCAAGATCCCATACAGATTCTCTGTTAGCTATTCTCCGCTCTCATGGGTGGAAGGTGAATCTAGGAAAAAGTTCTTTGGTGCCAAGTACCAGTTTTTTTTTTTCTGGGGACAATCATAGACTCCGTATCTATGAAGATTTTTTTGGCGGAGGTCAGAAAATTTAAGCTTCTGGAGGCCTATTGTTTTCTTTAGTCCTCTGTTCGTCCATTGGTGGTTGTATGCATGGAAGTAATTGGTCTCATGGTGGCATCCATGGACATTAGTCCATTTGCTTGTTTCCATCTGAGACCTCTACAGTTATGTATGTTCAATCAATGGAATGGAGACCACTCAAATCTCTCTGAGAGGATAGTTTTAGACTGTGTTGGTGGATCTCCCAGAACTATTTGTCTCAGGGCACTTGTTTTCTGAGAACTTCTTGGGAGATTGTGACCATGGATGCCAGCCTGTTAGGCTGGGGAGCAGTTTCGGGGTCCCTAAGAGCTCAAGGACTTTGGAATCAGGAGGAGTCGTTCCTCCCTATAACATCCTAGAATTGAGAGCAATTCTGAATGCTCTATCAGCAGAGTTTAGACTGGTTTATCAGATTTCAATCGGAAAAACATCACTTATGTGGCGTATATCAAACACCAAGGAGGAACTCGGAGCTTGTTAGCTATGAAGGAGGTGACTCGCATTCTTCAGTGGCAGTGTCTCACAATTGTCATCTCTTGGTCATTCATATCCCGGGGTGGACAACTGGGAAACGGATTAACTGAGCAGGCAGATCTTTCATCCAGGGGAATGGGCTCTCCATCCAGAAGTTTTCTTGATGTTAACCCTCAAGTGGGGAGTTCCGAAGCTGGATCTGATGGCATCTCATCTTAATACAAGCTTCCAAGATACGGAGCAAGATCAAGAGATCCTCAAGTAGCTCTGGTAGACGTCCTGGCAGTGCCATGGGATTTTTGTCTAATTTATTTGTTTCCTCCATTTTCCTACTTCCTTGGGTGATAGCTCATATCAAACAGGAGCAGGCTTCAGTGATTCTAATAGCTCCAATAAGGCCTCGTACGACTTGGTTTGTGGACCTAGAGAGGATGTCATCATTTCCCCATAGAAATTATCTCTGAGGAAGTATCTTCTACTTCAGGGTTTCTTCTTCCATCTGAACTTAGTCTCACTGAAGCTGACTGCTTGAGATTGAATGCTTAGTCTTGTCCAGAAGAGGTTTTTCTGTGAAAGTTATTGAGACTATGATTCAGGCTCGTAAGCCTGTTACTCGCAAGATTTATTATAAGGTATGGCGTATATACCTTCATGGGTGCGGATCTAGGGGGTTTTCTTGGAGTTAGGTGAGAATTCCCCATTTTCTGTCCTTTCTTCAGGAGGGCCTGGAGAAGGGTTTATCATTCAGTACCCTAAAGGGTCAGATTTCAACTCTGTCAACTCTTCTGCAGAAGTGCCTGGCAATTTTGCCAGATGTTTAATCTTTTGTCCAGGCTTTGGTTAGAATCAGGCCTGTGTTTAGGTCAATTGCTCCTTCTGGAGTCTTAATCTGGTTCTTAAAGTTCTGCAGCAGGCTCCATTTGAGCCTATGCATTCTGTTTATATCAAGTTATTGTCCTGGAAGGTTTTGTTTTTGCTGGCAATTTCCTCTGCCCATAGAGTTTCAGAGCTTTCGGCTCTACAGTATGATTTTCCTTATCTTATTCTTTAAGCGATAAGGCGGTTCTCCATAGTAAGTTAGGATTTCTAACTAAGATGGTCTCTAAACGCAATATTAACCAAGAAATTATTGTTCCTTCATTTTGTCCTAATCCTTCCTCTAAGGAGGAGCGGTTATTGCACAATCTGGATGTTGTGTGTGCTTTAAGGTTCTTTTTACAGGTTACGAAAGATTTTCATCAATCTTCTGCTCTTTTTGTTGTCTTTTCTGGTAAACAGAGAGGTCAGAAAGCCACTTCTTCTACTCTCTCCTTTTGGTTGAGAAGTGTTATTCGGTTGGCTTATGAGACAGCTGGACAACAGCCTACAGAGAAAATTATGGCTCACTCAGCTAGGGCTGTTGCTTCCTCTTGGGCTTTTAAAAATGATGCTTTTATGGAACAGAGTTGCAAGGTGGCCACTTGGTCATCATTGCATACTTTTTCCAAATTTTCCAAATTTGATGTTTTTGCCTCAGCTGAGGCTTCTTTTGGAAAGGAAAGTTCTTCAAGGGACAGGTGCCTTCTGTTTAGGTTCACTTGTCTTGTGTATCCCTCCCTTCTATTCCGTGGACTCTAGCTTTGGTATTGGTTCCCACTAGTAATTGAATGGATTTGTGGACTCTCAATGCCATTGGAAATAAAACATAATTTATACTTACCTGATAAATTATTTTTTTTCCTGGCATGGAGAGTCCATGACCCGCCCATTATTTTTAAGATGGCTTTTCGTCATTTTTCTAAAACTCAGGCACCTCTATATCCTTTGTGTCTTCTTCTCTTTCCATTATTCCTCGGCTGAATGACTGGGGATTGTGGGTAATGGGAGGATACTTGAAGCTTTGCTGGAGAGTTCTTTGCCTCCACCTGGTGGCCAAAAGTTGAATTCCCACTAGTAATTGAATGGATTTGTGGACTCTCCATGCCAGGAAAGAAAATAATTTATCAGGTAAGTATAAATTATGTTTTTCTATGTGTTTTGTACAACTTTTTGTCTAGCATAACAGTTAACCAGAAAGTCGTGCTAACCTGATGCGTGTAAAATTCAATCAAACGCGGTTACTTTCAACTCGTAATAGGTGCGCTACCTTTGATGTGCACAAAGAGCTATAATAAACTCCTTATCACTCACGTGCGACAGTTAGCATGCCACTTGTACTCTAGCCCAATGTGAGTACATTATCTTGTTATTAAAGCAGGAAAAGACACTTTTTAAAAGCAATTGGTTTTGAAGAGGCCAAGGCTTTTGCAACAAAAAACAACAAAAATCATGATGTAGCTTATGCTAGCCAAAGCTATCAGAAAACTCATAGAAAATTATGTATTCTTCATGAATGTAATAGACTTGAATACAGAATATTTGTTAAAAATCAGTAAGAACCACTATGAAAAACTCTACTAATGGTTTAGATTTGTTCATCCCAAGAGAGAAATTAATATAACATTAACTATATTTTTCTTCATACCTAAATAACAATTTCAGCAAATAAATTATATTTATAAGAAACAGCAACGTTTATTTTTAAAGTTATTTTTTTCTTGTAGAGACCGCTTATATCTATTAAAAATGATATTGAGTGTTTTTCCTAAAAGAGTGCATATTGTAAATATTAATTCTGCTCTGGGAATTAATTAGATTGCTATAAGGCTTTCTAAATTGCATTTTGCATGGATTTACTCAAGCGTGATTATCTCCAGTTCAGCAGATATTTCATGTTGTATTGTATTGGCATGTCAATTAATTAATGTAATATAATTATGACACAAAGGTGGAGCATACATATGTCTGCCATCATTCTAATTTTCAATAGTTAAAATCACAGAAGTGATTTAATATCTTACATCTGCACAGCCTGCATAGTCTATACATTAAAATGTAAAAGTGAAAAACAGCTGCTCTAAGACAATTGTTAAATCCTCAGTAATAAACTTTTTAAAACTAAACATCACATTTCATGAGAGTTAAACTCAAGTTAAACAAATATATAAGAAAAAGAGAAAATAGCTATAGAATTTCCATAACTTTATGACTTTTATTAAGGCCACTGTTAGCGCTAAGACAATTATTAAATCCTCAGTAATAAACTTTTTAAAACTAAACATCACATTTCATGAGAGTTAAACTCAAGTTAAACAAATATATAAGAAAAAGAGAAAATAGCTATAGAATTTCCATAACTTTATGACTTTTATTAAGGCCACTGTTAGCGCTAAGACAATTATTAAATCCTCAGTAATAAACTTTTTAAAACTATACATCACATTTCATGAGAGTTAAACTCAAGTTAAACAAATATATAAGAAAAAGAGAAAATAGCTATAGAATTTCCATAACTTTATGACTTTTATTAAGGCCACTGTTAGCGCTAAGACAATTATTAAATCCTCAGTAATAAACTTTTTAAAACTAAACATCACATTTCATGAGAGTTAAACTCAAGTTAAACAAATATATAAGAAAAAGAGAAAATAGCTATAGAATTTCCATAACTTTATGACTTTTATTAAGGCCACTGTTAGCGCTAAGACAATTATTAAATCCTCAGTAATAAACTTTTTAAAACTAAACATCACATTTCATGAGAGTTAAACTCAAGTTAAAGACATATATAAGAAAAAGAGAAATAGCTATAGAATTTCCATAACTTTATGACTTTTTGTAAGGCCAGTTTTTTTTAAAAAAAAAAATGCTTCAACTGACTTTTAGAATTAAGAGATTTAGAAAATAGCTAAGCAAATTTTATTTTAAGATTATATTTTATATTGAAAATATAAATAACCATCTGTTTATCTCTACATTTATTTATTTATTTATGTGAAAATACTGTGTTTTTCGTTGAAAGCAAAATAATGTTGATAACATATATTTAAAATCCTTATTGACAATCATTTCCTCTTTGTGTACAAAGCTACTTACAAAAGGTTGAATGGATAACATTTATAGTATTATTTTGTTTTAAAAAAAATCAACTCATAAAGCATTTTTTTACTGTAAAACTCTAAAAAATGCAGACTGCAATATTTATCATTATCCAGAATTAAACAAATCACAAATATATATGTACATAAAATGCCATCTAGTGTTTTCATTCATGTCATATTTTGACCAGTTATAATTTCTGTTCTAAAAACTGTTGTGTAATGTAATGTAGTCCCAATAAAAAAGATAAATTCTGTGTTCCCTATCGCCTAGATTACGAGTTTTTGTCAGTAATGGTGTGCGGGGCTAACAAGCATTTTTTTCTCACTGCTCACTTAAGACAACGCTGGTATTACAGGTTTTTACAAACCCGGCGTTAGCCTCAGAAAAGTGAGCGTAGAGCAAAATTTTGCTCCACATCTCACTGTAATACCAGCGCTGCTTACGGTAGCGGTGAGCTGGCTAAACGTGCTCGTGCACGATTTCCCCATAGGAATCAATAGGGGAGAGCCGGCTGAAAAAAAGTCTAACATCTGCAAAAAAGCAGCGTTCAGCTTCTAACACAGCCCCATTGATTCCTATGGGGAAATACATTTTATGTCTACACCTAACACCCTAACATGAACCCTGAGTCTAAACATCCCTAATCTTACATTTATTAACCCCTAATCTGTGGCCCCCGACATCGCCGACACCTGCATTATATTATTAACCCCAAATCTGCCGCTCCAGACACCGCCGCCAACTACATTATCCCTATGAACCCCTAATCTGCTGCCCCCAACATCGCCGACACCTACTTTTTATTTATTAACCCCTACTCTACCGCCCCCAATGTCGCCGCCACCTAACTACACTTATTAACCCCTAATCTGCCGCCGCCAACGTCAACACCACTATAATAAATATATTAACCCCTAAATCTAAGTCTAACCCTAACCCTAACACCCCCCTAACTTAAATATAATTTAACTACATCTAAATAAAATTACTATTATTAACTAAATTATTCCTATTTAAAACTAAATACTTACCGATAAAATAAACCCTAAGATAGCTACAATATAACTAATAATTACATTGTAGCTATCTCAGGGTTTACTTTTATTTTACAGGCAACTTTGTATTTATTTTAACTAGGTACAATAGTTATTAAATAGTTATTAACTATTTAATAACTTCCTAGTTAAAATAAGTACAAATTTACCTGTAAAATAAACCCTAACCTAAGTTACAATTACACCTAAGACTACACTATCATTAAATAAATTACCTAAACTAACTACAATTAATTACAATTAAATTAAATAAACTAAAGTACAAAAAAACCCACTAAATTACAGAAAATAATAAAATAATTACAAGAATTTTAAACTAATTACACCTAATCTAATCCCCCTAATAAAATAAAAAAGCCCCCCAAAATAATAAAAATCCCTACCCTACACTAAATTAAAAATAGTCCTTAAAAGGGCTTTTTTCGGGGCTTTGCCCCAAAGTTATCACCACTTTTACCTGTAAAAATATACAATACCCCCCCAACATTAAAACCCACCACCCACACACCCAACCCTACTCTAAAACCCACCCAATCCCCCCTTAATAAAACCTAACACTAACCCCTTGAAGATCACCCTACCTTGAGATGTCTTCACCCAACCGGGCAGAAGTGGTCCTTCAGACAGGCAGAAGTCTTCATCCAGGCGGAATCTTCTATCTTCATCCATCCGGAGAAGAGCGGGTCCATCTTCAAGCCATCCGATGTGGAGCATCCTCTTCCATCCGATGACTAACACTAAATGACGGTACCTTTAAGTGACCTCATCCAAGATGGCGTCCCTTCAATTCCGATTGGCTGATAGAATTCTATCAGCCAATCCGAATTAAGGTAGAAAAAAATCCTATTAGCTGATCCAATCAGCCAATAGAATTAAGTTTGCATTCTATTGGCTGTTCCAATCAGCCAATAGAATGTGAGCTCAATCCTATTGGCTGATTGGA
Organism: Bombina bombina; assembly: GCF_027579735.1. NCBI lineage: Eukaryota > Metazoa > Chordata > Amphibia > Anura > Bombinatoridae > Bombina > Bombina bombina. Next base: position 452,880,350 of record NC_069504.1, on the reverse strand, counting down.
TCAGCCAATAGGATTGAACTTCAATCCTATTGGCTGATTGCATCAGCCAATAGGATTTTTTCTACCTTAATTCCGATTGGCTGATCCAAATTCTATCAGCCAATCGGAATTGAAGGGAAGCCATCTTGGATGACGTTACTTAAAGGTACCGTCATTTAGTGTTAGTCATCGGATGGAAGAGGATGTTCCATGCCGGATAGCTTGAAGATGGACCCGCTCCACTCCGGATGGATGAAGATAGAAGATGCCATCTGGATGAAGACGTCTGGCCGTCTGGAGGTCTTCTTCTGCCCGGATTGGATGAAGAGTTCTGCCCGTCTGGAGGACCAGTACTGCCTGGTTGGGTGAAGACATCTCAAGGTAGGGTGATCTTCAAGGGGGTATTGTTAGGTTTTATTAAGGGGGATTGGGTGGGTTTTAGAGTAGGGTTGGGTGTGTGGGTGGTGGGTTTTAATTTTGGGGGGTATTTTATTTTATTTTTTTTACAGTTAAAAGAGCTGATTACTTTGGGGCAATGCCCCGCAAAAAGCCCTTTTAAGGGCTATTTGTAATTTAGTATAGGGTAGGGATTTTTATTATTTTGGGGGGCTTTTTATTTTATTAGGGGGATTAGATTAGGTGTAATTAGTTTAAAATTCTTGTAATTATTTTATTATTTTCTGTAATTTATTTTTTTTTTCCGTACTTTAGTTTATTTAATTTAATTGTAATTAATTGTAGTTAGTTTAGGTAATTTATTTAATGATAGTGTAGTGTTAGGTATAATTGTAACTTAGGTTAGGGTTTATTTTACAGGTAAATTTGTACTTTTTTAATTAGGAAGTTATTAAATAGTTAATAACTATTTACTAACTATTGTACCTAGTTAAAATAAATACACATTTGCCTGTACAATAAAAATAAACCCTGAGATAGCTACAATGTAATTATTAGTTATACTGTAGCTAGCTTAGGGTTTATTTTATAGGTAAGTATTTAGTTTTAAATAGGAATAATTTAGTTAATAATAGTAATTTTATTTAGATGTAGTTAAATTATATTTAAGTTAGGGGGGTGTTAGGGTTAGGGTTAGACTTAGATTTAGGGGTTAATATATTTATTATAGTGGTGTTGACGTTGGCGGCGGCAGATTAGGGGTTAATAAGTGTAGTTAGGTGGCGGCGACATTGGGGGCGGCAGAGTAGGGGTTAATAAATAAAAAGTAGGTGTCGGCGATGTTGGGGGCAGCAGATTAGGGGTTCATAGGGATAATGTAGTTGGCGGCGGTGTCTGGAGCGGCAGATTTGGGGTTAATAATATAATGTATTAAAGTATTTAATATACCATAAAAGATAACAAGACATAAAATTTAAAAGGGACGTCTCCCAAGAAATTGCATAAAATAATACAGCATAAAATTATCTCAGCATAAACGTATAAATAATCCTGAATTAAAACTGTATTTCAGTTAAGCGGTGGATAAAACACAGATGAAGTAAAGACTTTCTATTGTGGGAATATTACATAGAACAGCAATCAAGATTATTTGCATATCTGACATCTGATTCTAGATATAGACACTGTATCTCACAAACGGCAAGGTCCTAAGGAATGAACTTTTTAATATCCACCGCTTAACTGAAATACAGTTTTAATTCAGGATTATTTATACGTTTATGCTGAGATAATTTTATGCTGTATTATTTTATGCAATTTCTTTGGAGACGTCCCTTTTAAATTTTATGTCTTGTTATCTTTTATGGTATATTAAATACTAATTATTCTAATCAAGTCCCTGGTTATTATATGTTTATTTGTCAGCTTTAAGTGGTATTTTTAGCTTTTTTAGCGCCCTTACTTTTTCTCTCACACAGGGGTTAGGGTTACACTTAGGTTTAGGGGTTAATACATTTAGTATAGTGGCGGTGACATTGGGGTCGGCAGATTAGGGGTTAATAAATGTAGGTAGGTGTCGGCGTTGTTAGGGATGGCAGATTAGGGGTTAATAAAACATATATTTATACTTGCGGCCTATTGCTGCACAATTTACCCCCTTTGCTGCGTTAGTTCTCATGCCATGTCTCGTGACGTGAGCATGATGCTTCCGTGCAATGCATTTGAGAGTGCTGGTATTACTAAGTTGAGCACAAATATCACTATCATAGAAGCAATATTTTGTACTCAACTTGTAATCAAGCCCATAATTGCAAATACAACCCCAATTCTGAAAAGTTGGGACAGTATGGAAAATGTAAAAAAACAAACAAAAGGAGTCATTTGAAAATTAATTTCACCCTATACTATATTGAAAACACATTATTAACACATTATTTGATGTTTTACTTTATGAATTTAATGTATTTTTGAAATCTGATCACTGCAACATGTTCCAAAAAAGTTGAGACAGGGACAATTTAGGACTAATAGTGGTGTGTCAAGTTGAAATAAGAAGGTGATGTGTAACAAGTGAGGCAATCGTGTAATCATAGTATTTAAAGGGACACTAAACTCAGATGTTTTCTTTCATGATTCAGCTAGAGCATGCAATTTTAAGCAACTTTCTAATTTACTCCTATTATCAAATTTTCTTCGTTCTCTTGCTATCTTTATTTGAAAAGCAGGAATGTGATGCACAGGAGCCGGCCCATTTTTGGTTGAGAACCTGGGTTATGCTTGCTTATTGGTGGATAAATATAAGCCTCCAATAAGCAAGCGCTATCCATGGTGCTGAACCTAAAATGGGCTGGCTGCTAATATTTACATTCCTGCTTTTAAAATAAAGATAGCAAGAGAACAAAGAAAAATTGATAATAGGAGTAAATTTGAAAGTTGCTTAAAATGTAATGCTCTATCTGAATCATGAAAGAAACAATTTGGGTTCAGTGTCACTTTAAGGAGCCTCCAAAAAAGGCCTAGTCCTTAAATAGCAAGGGTGGGTCAAAGCTAGCCAATCTGCAAACAGATGCGTCAATGAATAATTTAACACTTTGAGAACAACATTCCCCAAAGAGAAATCGCCGATGTCACTGGTCTTAGTATCATCTGAGATGTACAGTAGCACAGTGGAATCGTGTTTTGTGGTTCGACAAGTCAACATTTCAAAATGTTTTTTGGAAAAAATAGCCATCGTGTTCTCGAGGCCAAAGAGGAAAAGGACCATCCAAGCAATTTTCAGCGTCAGGTCCAAAAGCCAGCGTCTGCCATGGTATGGGGGTGTGTCAGTGCACGTGTCATGGTAACTTGCACATCTGTGAGGGCACTGTTAATGCAGAAAGATATGTATACATTTTTAAGCAACATATGCTGCCATCCAGATGTCATCCTTTCCAGGGACACCAAACGACATTCCATCTGGATTACAAGTGCATGTTCTTTTTTGTTTTTTTGCATTTTCCATACTGTCCCAACTTTTTCAGAATTTGGGTTGTAGACTTAAATAAGTCTTGGGATGTTTAATTCATCAAGACCAATCAGGTTTTATGCAAGGCAGAACTTCATAAAACATTTTTTTTAAAAAAACAGCCATTTTATTGATAGAACATTACTAGTCGCTTTTACATTCTCTTTCTCGAAAATGTCAAAAGTAGGCAGATCTTGCTCTACTTACTAGAGATTCTGATTTCACCCATAATAGTTTTTAAAAAAGGCTCAAGACAAGGCTGCCCACTATCCCCCATCTTATTTAACATTGCTGTGGAACCTGTTACGATTCTGTGTAGGAAAGAACTAGAGGGGGTTACAGCTGGCAAAGAAGATGGCATCCTACTATATATGGGGAATACAAAAACAAATATAACAAGGTTTTTAGACATTATCCAAAAATATAGCACATTTTGGGTTATAAAATAAATTTAAATAAATCTAAAATATTATGGATTATTAAAAATAAAGATAGTTTAGTAGATAATCCTTAAGAAAGGGCAAACAGTGTTTATACTTGGGAATAGTTCTCGATAAAAATCCAGATATTTGAGATGATATATAAACTATACACAATTATGGAATAAGATTTTTTTCTATGCTTCAAGACAAAAATAATCCTTTATCCTAAAACTTTGTTTCTCTTGCAAAATCTGCCATTGTTCTTACGGAAAATTATATATTAAAATTTAATTCCAAATGTTCTAATAGGCTCTCCCGTCTAAAGGAGGATGGAGGTTTAGCCTTCCCATATATTCAAGCATAAAATTGGACCTGTATGGCCAAAATTGCCATAGACTAGCTAACTGAAGAAAATTATATCTCTTCTTTTTAAAAATCTTATTACATATCCCAAAATTTAATAGACTCAAAAATATTACTGTTAAATATACTATCACTAATATAGTGGAGGCATGGAATAAAGTATGTAAAAAAAACCTTCAGATTGATATTTCTGTTTCTAATTATTTAACTATTATTGGTAACCAATAAATTGAACCTGGATCCAGATCTAAGATTTTTAAAAAGGTTAGTAGTATTTTTAAAAAGGTTAGTAGTTCAACTTAAGGACCAAAAAACAAATGCAATTTATCTGGCCCAAGATTTTGATTTAAATCATAACTGGTCGTTAGGGATATTGTAATCTATATCTCTACTATATAGAATGTTAATTTCAAATGATAGTCAGGCTGAGCTGGTCAGCTTCTACAAAAAAAGAATAATATTGAAGGGGAAATCGAGATACAAAGTCTTTTGTTCTAGGTGTACTTAATACATGCTTTTGACAATGCCTAAATATTCAAAAATTCTGCTTACAAATGATGTTTTGGCTAAATAAATTTATGTTGACTAAATTTTTTTATGCTTAAGCAGTATAACTATCAGAATAATACAGCAATATTTTTACCAATAAGTATTTTGATAGATTCTTACTAATACTTACAATGTTTTTATATGTACACTTACCATCATAGAATGTTGATGTAAATAATCACATAAATTGTTGCATTGTCACTATATCTATAAAACTGAAGCATATATGTTTAATATTATTAGCAATCTATTTCCATGTCTCTGCTGCCTAAAACATGAATACCTTAGAATAGGAAAGGGTTAATAGGACACAGTAAGTTAGGAGTGTGTTTTTTATTTTTAAAAGCCAATAGGCTTCAACTGCAGACTTTTTAAACAAGCAGATGTAATGTGTAATTAGGATCTATGACTAAGGCAACATGCAGAAACGCATAAGATCGATTTCTAAACGCACCTCTCTAACTGTGTGGCATGTACAGCTAAATGCTGCATTTTTAAAAGGACTAATACACTTGGAACTTTGAGCACCATGCTTCTGCTTTCTTTCCAATACAGCAATATTGTTAGCAAGACAGATTAATTTTAAATCATGGAAGGACAAGGGCATTCCTAGTTTCCCTGCATTTATTAAAGGTATAACCCATCAAACGATAATGGATCAATATGACCTATTGATATTTACAGATAATAAAACAAAGGCATTTCTTCTTAAATGAGAAAAAGCAATAATGACTCTTTCATTAGAGTTGTAATTACAGATTATTTATCCATTTCACAAATCCCCATACTTTATTTCAATAGTACAATCAGAATGGTTTCATATAATATGGAAACTTTCTGTGTGAGATCGGTCTTTGAAATTCAGTCTAGTCTTTTTTTTCTTTTATTTTCTTTACTATTGAAATTTTGAAAATAGGGAGAAATATTTGAGAATTGAAAGCAATTAAAAATGTCTGTAAACTCACAGAGATTATGTTTTTATTTACTATATGATCACATCATGTAATGAAATTGATTTAGCCTATTATAGGCTAGATTATAAATGGAGTGCAAAATATAACTTGTAATACCAGTTAGGATCATCACGTTTGCATTGCACAAAAGCTTTGCGCTCATGAGAGTGCCCTTCCACAGACTACAAAGGGAGCCTCGTTCTCATGTCATCAGACACGGCATGAGAACTAGTGCAGTGAATGGGGTAAGTAGCGCAGCGATGGGCAGCATATTGTAAATATATGTAAATATATGTATATAACATCCATTTCAGGTGGACCTAAAATGATGGGGCTCCAAAGCAGCATCTGGAGGCCTTAGAATCAGCAAATAATATGTCTTAACATTTTGTACTTTCTAAAGTTAGCATTATATGCAAATGAGTTGGATTGCATTTATCCAAAGGGTTTGAACGTGAAGTTCGATGTCACACACCTTTATAACCACTGTGTTTTTTACTATATAGTCATTATCCTTTTTTAGCGTGATCCATCCTTTTCTCCCCTTAATTTTATGCCAGCAAACGTTGCCTCTCCTACAATATTCCCTATAGGTAAGCAGATATATGTATTCACACTAATTGTTAGCACCCTAGATTTTGTTAGGTTAGGAGTTTTTTGGGGTCTTTAGGAGCCTTTTGTCTACATTTGTGAGTCCAAATGCCCACAAAAAACTATAGTATAGTATGATCACACCCTATCAGGCACGTTTGTGAATTCCACAGCTCCTCTCTTCTGTTGTTTTTACAGATTGGTTTTACTGTTAGTTTTACAGATTAGATAGGGGTTCAGAACAAATGCTCATACCTCAGAATATTATTTTCTATTTTCCATATTCATCCGTTTTGTGACATGTTGTCACATATAGTTCATTAAGCGGGTTTACCTTTAACCATACCCACTTACTAGTTGAATTTAGATGGACCCCTAATTTAGTGTGGGAACCTCACCTCTTCTAGTTTTCGCAGTATTTGATGTATATTGCATATTTTCAGTGAAATTATCTGATGTATATTTCATATTTTAAGTATAGTTTTCAAGTGTCTCACCTAAAACCCGGCTGTTCTTTTATATATATATGTGTATATATATATATATATATATATATATATATATATATATATATAAATGAAACAAATAAACTATGGGGGGTGTGTTAAGCGCTGGGAAATGTCATAGGAGCGATAAAATAAAATGATGTTAATCAAACTATAAAAAGACAAGTTAGGCGAGACAGAGTGAGTGAACATAGAACAAACTGATAAAAAACAAAAACAAACAAAAATTGACGTGATTGAATGAGAGGGTGAGTGACCACAATGTCAGTCTAATAAACTCCTAATACAACAAACGAGGATGGATGGGTTATTAGTAGATACTATTTTGTATCACACAGTTGGAGTCTCTGTAATAGTGTCAATTCAATAAGCTTCTAGTAGGTTGGAGTATAAATCCAAAATCGCTATGTCTGAAAGTAACACTGGAACATACAGCTAGTCTACCAGGCGATCCCTTCTGTTGAGACTACTGACAAGCTGTACCCCCAATCATATGAGGTAATGAGACGCTGTTGTATTTTGTCTTAGGCTGTGTGCGCTGATGGGCGGGTGAACGAACACCCCCCCTCTTGATTGATCTCCCTGTTCTCCAATCACGCTACTTTGTTGGCATTCACTTTCTCCGTGAACGAATGTCAGGTGAACTCTCCTCCCTCAAGCTCAAGCTCCTATACAGAAGCTGACCCCGTTGCTAGTCATAGGGGTCTTCTACTCTGTTTGTATATATATATATATATATATATATATATACATATATATATATATATATATATATATACTTTATATATTTTTCGGCTAGATTACGAGTCTTGCGTTAGCCTTAAAAAGCAGCGTTGAGAAGTCCCAACGCTGCTTTTTAACATTTTATTACGAGTCTGGCAGGTACAGGTGTACAGCTTACTTTTCTTCCGCGACTCGAGCTTACCCTTACGTAATTTGCATATCCTATCTTTTCAATTGGATTTGCCTAACGGCGATATTACGAGTCTTGGAAGAAGTGATTGGTAGACCCTCGCCTGTCAAGACTCCTACCGCATTTAAAAGTCAGTAGTTAAGAGTTTTATGGGCTAACGCCGTAACATAAAACTCAACTAAAGTGCTAAAAAGTACACTAACACCCATAAACTACCTATTAACCCCTAAACCGAGCCCCCCCCCCCACATAGCAAACACTTAAATAAAGTTTTTAACCCCTAATCTGCCGACCGGACATCACCGCCACTTTAATAAATATATTAACCCCTAAACTGCCGCACTCCCACCTCTCAAACACTAGTTAAATTTTATTAACCCCTAATCTGCCGTCCCTAACATCGCCGACACCTACCTAAATTTATTAACCCCTAATCTGCCGCCCCCAACGTCGCTGCTACTATATTAAATTTATTAACCCCTAAACCTAAGTCTAAACCTAAGTCTAACCCCCCTAACTTAAATATAATTTAAATAAAACAAAATAAAATTACTACAATTAAATAAATCATTCCTATTTAAAACTAAATACTTACCTATAAAATAAACCCTAAGATATCTATAATATAACTAATAGTTACATTGTATCTATCTTAGGGTTTATGTTTATTTTACAGACAACTTTGTATTTATTTTAACTAGGTAGAATAGTTATTAACTATTTAATAACTTCCTAGTTAAAATAAAGACAAATATACCTGTGAAATAAATCCTAACCTAAATTACAATTTCACCTAACATTACACTATCATTAAATAAAAAAAAATCAAAAAAATAAAAAACCCCACTAAATTACAGAAAATAAAAAAATAATTACAAGAATTTTAACCCCTTAATGACCGCAGCACTTTTCCATTTTCTGTCCGTTTGGGACCAAGGCTATTTTTACATTTCTGCAGTGTTTGTGTTTAGCTGTAATTCTCCTCTTACTCATTTACTGTACCCACACATATTATATACCGTTTTTCTCGCCATTAAGTGGACTTTCTAAAGATACCATTATTTTCATCATATCTTATAATTAACTATAAAAAAAATTATATAATATGAGAAAAAAATGGAAAAAAACACACTTTTTCTAACTTTGACCCCCAAAATCTGTTACACATCTACAACCACCAAAAAACACCCATGCTAAATAGTTTCTAAATTTTGTCCTGAGTTTAGAAATACCCAATGTTAACATGTTCTTTGCTTTTTTTGCAAGTTATAGGGCCATAAATACAAGTAGCAGTTTGCTATTTCCAAACCCCTTTTTTTAAAAATTAGCGCTAGTTACATTGGAACACTGATATCTTTCAGGAATCCCTGAATATCCCTTGACATGTATATATTTTTTTTTAGAAGACACCCCAAAGTATTGATCTAGGCCCATTTTGGTATATTTCATGCCACCATTTCACCGCCAAATGCAATCAAATAAAAAAAATGTTCACTTTTTCACAATTTTGTTCACAAACTTTAGGTTTCTCACTGAAATTATTTACAAACAACTTGTGCAATTATGGCATAAATGGTTGTAAATTCTTCTCTGGGATCCCCTTTGTTCAGAAATAGCAGACATGTATGGCTTTTGTTGTTGCTTTTTGGTAATTAGAAGGGCGCTAAATGCCACTGCGCACCACACATGTATTATGCCCAGCAGTGAAGGGGTTAATTAGGGAGCATGTAGGGAGCTTCTAGGGTTAATTTTAGCTTTAATTTAGTGTAGTAGACAACCCAAAGTATTGATCTAGGCCCATTTTGGTATATATCATGCCACCATTTCACCGCCAGATGCGATCAAATTAAAAAAAACGTAATATTTTTCACAATTTTAGGTTTCTCACTGAAATCATTTACAAGCAGCTTGTGCAATTATGGCACAAATGGCTGTAAATGCTTCTCTGGGATCCCCTTTGTTCAGAAATAGCAGACATATATGTCTTTGGCATTGCTTTTTGGTAATTAGAAGGCCGCTAAATGCCGCTGCGCATCACACGTGTATTATGGCTAGCAGTGAAGGGGTTAATTAGGTAGCTTGTAGGGAGCTTGCAGGGTTAATTTTAGCTTTAGTGTAGAGATCAGCCTCCCATCTGACACATCACACCCCCTGATCCCTCCCAAACAGCTCCCTTCCCTCCCCCACCCCACAATTGTCCCCGCCATCTTAAGTACTGGCAGAAAGTCTGCCAGTACAAAAATAAAGGGAATCTTTGTTGTTGTTTTTTTTAAATTGTATAGCATATTTACATATGCTGCTGTGTAGTATCCCCCTTATCCCCCAACCTCCCTGATACCCCCCAAACACCTCTCTAAACGTCCCCCTCTGACTTTTTGGGGGCCATCTTGGGTACTGGCAGCTATCTGCCAGTACCCAGTTTGCAGAAAAAATGTTTTCTGGGGGTTTTTTTTCACAGTTTTTTTTCTGTAGTGTAGCTTCCCTCCCACATACTAACCCAACACCCCCTAATTTAGCTTTTTTTTAAAAAAAAATTTCAGCGGTATAAACTTGATTACCTATCCTATTACCAATAATATTTTCTGTAGTGCAGCGTTCCCACCCGCTCCCTCCCCGTGCACGCGCCCGCCCCCTCCCAGCCGGGCACCACTGGTCATCCGATGGAGCAGAAGAGGACTTCCTGTTTTTTCAGTTTTTTTCTATATTTCACAATAAATAGTCCCTCATTATTAGAGTCATATCCACTATTATAACTATTATTTTAAATTCCCTTGCCCTTATCCAAAATGGCGTTTCACTGCACTACCTTTCACTATCACGATTATTAGTTTAACTACCTTGCCCTTATACAAAATGGCGCCCCTCTGCATTGTCTTTTAATTTTTAATTAGCCATACAACTCAACACTGTATCACTAAATAAAGGCATTTTGACATAGAACACGCGCTACTATAGCGCTATCACTGCACACAATTTACTTATTTATTTATATGCATCCAGTAACAGTGGTTAAAATATATCAACCATCTTTTCCCTTAAATAAAATGGTGATTTAGTCACTTCTACCCACAAGTCTTCTTCTGGTAAAACACTCTCTATATCTTAAAGCATATTGCATATACTCTTTCATATTTTTGGACCATGTATACCATCATAAACACTATACATTATCTAGATAAGTACCATTCATTATTTTAAACAATTGACCACTAATTTTAGACAATTGGCCACTAATTTTTTGCCCCTTATTTTTTGTCCCTAGCCAAAATAGTACAACTTTAAATTAAGCTGGTATAGTCTTGATAAAGGCCTCTCAGTAGGCCGAAACGTGTTGGCCTCCTGTGACATACCAGACCGAGTTCCTATTTGTATATGGTGAGCACTTTTCCTTTAAGTTTAGCTAGCTTTTTTTGTTTTTGTGCATCTGTTTGTTTTTTCTTCCACAGGTACCTTTAGATGTCCTTACTCTAAACCAGAAGTTTTGGATAAAATATTTTTCTCCCCTGGGTAAAAGTATTTTCCTCTCTCTTCTCTGGATCCTTCCAAATTGGACCTCCACTGGATTTTTTTACTCCTTGTGACTCTTTGTGACTTTATAGACTTTGGGACTATATTGTTGCTTTATATGTGGGACGTCCCTTTATCTGAGCTCAGATTCATTAATATCATTCATTATTATTTTTTATTTTCTTTATTGTCTTTTTTTTTGTTATACCCTTATTTTGTCATATGTTTGACATGTTTTTCACTGTTGCTTTTTAAACATTTTACACTAGATTGTGAATAACTCTGCTAGATTCCCAGATAGTTCTAGTAATCTTGTACCATATATTCCTTGGATTAAAACTGTTTTATATACAACATATGTTTTTATATATTCTTTATTGTCTGTATTTTTCACCCTATTTCTACGTTCCTTATTAATACAGTATTATGTGTTATTAATACAGTACTATGTGTTATTTCCATGCTCTTTAGTAATACAGGACTATGTGTTGTTTTTTGTCCATTATACACCCATATTGATTATCTCTTCGGGCCCAGCGTTTCCACCAGCATATTAAGTCACCCTTTTGGTGGCGCTCCTATGTCCCCACAATTTATTTATTCAAATGAAATACGTGTAAGCAAATCAGAGAGTTAAAGAGAAATAAATAAAATAAAGAAACAAGGAAGATTATGCATAAATAATAAAAATATGAGCAATACGAAGGTAAAATGAAAACTTAACATGTAGAATAACTGTTACCATTTGCAAAGTGTGAAAACAAAGCAATGCCGTTCCAGTGTCCTCTGAAATGATCCATATCCAGATAAGTTATAAATGAATGAACGCGTAGGAATCTTGTATCTATGGAAATCAATAGAAAAGATAGATATTGATGTTACCAATTAACCCAAAAGTCAAGCATTCGTAAATTATAATTATGCAATGAAGCTCTAGTTGGCAGTTGGTCAATACTCTCTAAAATACAGTAATATGTTTACCAAACCAGACTAAGAAAAAAAAATAGAAACATTTTTTTTTTCTTATTAATGCGGTTATATTTTATGAAATGTAATTGTGTATGCATTTATTTACTTGTTTTTACTTGTGAGTTATAAAGCGCTCATATTACAAGATGAAAGGAAATGCGATCGTGGAAGCGCAATCACATTTTACACTCAAAGTAATGGTGTGACTGAAAATGTGGAGTAAAGGGTTAAGGTTAAAAAAAATGCACTAAATAAAACATAAATAAATTTTAAATTACAGTTACACTCATATGTACACTATCCAATAATAAATATTTGCATAAATATTTTAAAAAGAAAGCCATAAGGGCTTGAATATATATATATATATATATATATATATATATATATATATATATATATATATATATACAATTCAAGTAAAGGATAAGCACTCTTTAACCCCAAGTTGAGGTAAGCATATACCAGGGTGCATGTATCAGATATAAACAGTCCAGAGCAAAGACAGCACTCACTGGATTTAAGTAAAAAATAACTTTTATTGAAAAAAAGTTAAAAGCATAGTCCCATGATGTTTCGGCGTCCACAGACACCTTTTTCAAATGGCATCACCCAGCTTGAGGACCGTTGTATAATCCTGACATCCGGGAGGCAGAGTAACATATCTCCTATCAAGCAGTCTTATATACCCTCAAAAGACTTGTCAAGCAATCCAAATTGCATGTATCCGTGAGGCCACGCCCCTTCCGGTTTCCTGCTCCTTTACAATTGGATGTAGACACGCTCACACCCCTCCAGTATTTGTTTTGTATGCACATGGCTAATTAGCATATCCGGAACTGTGCAGGTCATCATCACAGCTCCTGGGTGTGAACACATGTAAATACTGCTTGTAGGAAAAAAGAACAGTTTTTAAAAACGCAGCTGCTGATGTGTAAACACATTCAACACTGTCATGGTACAGCACATGGTATAGGAAAAGAAAGGCAGACACAATTATATGCTTAACCACATCCTTGTTATGCAGAATGAGAGTTATAAAGATTGGCTTTAAATTCCTAAGTCTTTAAACCCCCTTTGTTGAAAAGCACTTGTGTATAAGCACAAATCCCAGCAATGTCCTTTTTTGTATGCAGGGATATCTACTACAAATAGATATAGATAGATGAGTATCAACAGATCAAGAACACTAGCCAATAAATGGTCCAAAGTCCATCTTGCTGTTAAGACCCCTTAGGTCAACTGTATCCATGGTATAGATCCACTTGGTTTCGATCTTGAATGTCCTTTGTTGAAAAGCACATGTGTTTATGGACAAATCCCAGCAATGTCCTTTTTGTGTGCAGGGATAACTACCACAAATAGATGTAGAGAGATCAGTGTCAACAGATCAAGAACACTAACCAATAAATGGTCCAAAGTCCATCTTGCTGTTAAGACCCCTTGGGTCAACTGTATCCATGGTATAGATCCACTTGGTTTCGATCTGTAGTATCCTTCTCCCTCTGTTTCCCCCTCTCTTCATGGGGGGCACTTGATCAATGATCATAGTCTTCAGACTGGAGGCATTATGTTTGTGCAGAGCAAAGTGTCGGGCCACCGGCTGTTCAGAGGTGCTGCTCTTAATGGCCTCCCTAATAGCAAGGCGATGGTTAGCCATCCTCTCCTTGAAAGTAGTAGTGGTTTTCCCAATGTAAAAAAGGGAACATGGACAAATTAGTAAATAGATCACAAAATTGCTATTGCAGGACAATCTATTCCGGATCTTAAATCTCCTGTTGGTGTGGGGGTTTTGGAAGCTGTCACCCATCAGCATCCCATTACAGGTGATGCAATCCCCACACTTGAAGCATCCCATTCTTGTGGGTTTAATCCAGGTGTCCTTCTGATATGAGCCACTCGGGTCCATCTTTACCAGGATATCCCGAATATTTTGTGCTCTGCGGTATACCACCCGTGGTGGTCTCTTCTTCCACTGTGTTAGCTGTTTGTCCATGTGTATAATATCCCATCTATTCTGAATGGCTTTATGCACTTGTTCATGCATTGGAGAGTAAGTTGTAATGAAGTTCAAATGTGAGTCCTCTTTAGTTTGTGGCAGTCGATCCCTGCAAAGTAGGGTCATTTGTGTTTCCTGTGCTAGCTTCACTCTCGCTTTGTCTATATCAGTAGACCGGTATCCTCTTGACAATAGTTTATTGCACATAGTGTCAAATTGTTGTTGGAGAATTTCAGGCTCTGAGTTATTCCACACCACTCGGGTAAGTTGCGAGAGGACAATTACCATATTTTGTGGATGGCAGCTACTGGATAGCAACAAAGAGTTTCTATCCATGGGCTTGGAGAATAGAGACATGCCAAAGCGATACCCCTCATTCTCAAAAACCTTGAAAATATTCAGGTCAAGAAAATGAATGTTTTTGTAATCATATTCTAACTTTAGTCTGATAGGTGATTTGGCACTATTCACATCATAGGTCCACTGTTTGAGTTGCCTCTCAGTGCCTGTCCAAACAAGGAACAGATCATCTATATACCTAGTGTATAAAGAGATATGTGGATGTGTTAGAGGTTTCATAGTGAGCAGCTCATAGCCCAAAATAAAAAGATTAGCATAAACTGGGGCCATATTTGACCCCATGGCCATGCCGGATAATTGGAGGAAAAAATCCTTCTCGAATTTAAAATAATTCTTAGTGAGACAGTGATCCATGAGCTCTAAAAGAAACTCTAACACAGGACCAGAATAGATTGACTCAGAATGGTTTTGACAGTCTCCAACCCCTCAGAGTGTGGGATCACAGTATGGAGACTGTCAACATCCATAGTGACCAAAATATCATTGGCTTGCAGAGTAGTATGTTGTTTTAATTTACGAATCATACTAGAAGAATCTTGTAGGTATGAAAATGAGTTACAGACCACCGGTTGCAAATGGTGATCAATAAACTTAGCGATGCCAGAGAAGATAGATCCTCTGGCAGACACAATTGGTCGGCCCGGAGGATTAACCAGGCCCTTGTGTATCTTTGGGAGTAAATATAATATCGGTGTAATCGGATGTTCGACACACATGAAATCAAATTCAGACAAAGTAATAATGTTGGACTGTAATGCAAACATAAGTGTCTGATCTATAGATTTTTTAAAACCCAGGTGGGGTTTGCAGGTAGCTTCCTATAGGTTTTAGGATCAGACAGTTGCCTCATAGCCTCCAGTCTGTAATCACTGTAATCCTGTACTACTATTGCTCCGCCCTTGTCAGCGGGGCGTATAGTAATACTGTGGTCATTAGTTAGTGTATGTAATGCCTGTCTCTCATCAGTAGGTAAATTGTAAAAACTATGTTCATCCAATTGCATCTCACAATCGTGTCTAAGGAGTCTAGAAAAACTACTAATGGAGGAATTAGGGGTCTGAGGGTCAAATTTGGATAAAGGTTTAAATTGCCTAAGATTTGAATCAATCTGAGGTTGAGCATCTTTAAAGAACTCCTTAATATTTAAGTTCCACTGAAACATGTATATATCAATAGCTATTTGGAAGCTATCATGTCTGGGGTAGGTATGAAGGAAACCCCCCTATTAAGTAAATTAGTTTCACTATCTGAGTAGTCTGGTACTTAAATTAAAGACTATGTTGTTTTTTTCTTCTTATTGTATGTTTTTCTTTTTGTTCCCCCCTCATCTGGGATGTTGCCTACCCCGTTTTTTGACTGTGTAGTGGGAGGTTTATTAGCTGACCTGGTGATAATACCAGTGAGCACATCCTTATCCTCACTCTGTATCATATCCGAATGTCCCTCTGATGAATCCCCTCCACTTGTATCTACTGTGTCAATATTTATCCTCCCCCTAGGGTTTCTGCGTCTAGGTCTGAATGTTCTAACAAATTCATCCTTACTATAGAGCCACTTATAAACCTGTTTCTCTCGGTAGTCAGTTTCTGTGGTGAGTTTTTTTATTCTTAAATGCTGTCAACTCATTGTTATATTTGGTGACTCATTGTTATATTTGGTGACAAGTTTCTCTAACTTAAGCACCCACTCCTCAGTTTTGTCATCAATCAATATCTGATAGCTATTCATTTTGATGATGTCAATCTCCATCTCTATCTTTTTTTTCCAACCTGCTAACTTCTTCTATAGTGAGAAGCATGAGATCATAGGAACATTTGTTGAGAATGGAACACCATTTACGACAAAATTCAGGATTAAAGCGGCCTAGTGTAGCAATATTACAGACTCTAAACCCCCTAGGTATTTGTTTATTCTTGTGGTAGCATGATAGATAAACAGCATGTAAGCTATAATCAACCTTGCGTTTGGGTAAATTTAACAATCTATGGTAAATATCAATGGGTTTGTCCCCTCCTAACTCGTGAGGCTTGCATATTGTAAGTATCTATACCATGTGCAGTACAAAATTTAAAAACAATAATGTTCCACAGACAGTCAGAGTGAAACAACTTCCTCAGTGGTCCAATAATATTTAAGATAAACTTTAAAAGTGTAGATACAAAAAACAGAAAGCAGACTAAAAATTAGTCGGTTGTAAGGTGCAATCATCCAAAAATAGATACAATTCCAGTAAAGGATAAGCACTCTTTAACCCCAAGTTTGTGGTAGTTATCCCTGCACACAAAAAGGACATTGCTGGGATTTGTGCATACACACATGTGCTTTTCAACAAAGGACATTCAAGATGGACTTTGGATCATTTATTGGCCAGTGTTCTTGATCTGTTGATACTCATCTATCTATATCTATTTGTGGTAGATATCCCTGCATACAAAAAGGACATTGCTGGGATCTGTGCATATACACAAGTGCTTTTCAACAAAGGACATTCAAAGACTTAGGAATTTAAAGCCAATCTTTATAGCTTTCACTCTGCATAACAAGGATGTGGTTAAGCATATATTTGTGTCTGCCTTTCTTTTCCTATAACATGTGCTGTGCCATGACAGTGTTGAATGTGTTTACACATCAGCAGCTGCGTGTTTAAAAACTGTTAATTTTTCCTACAAGCAGCATTTACATGTGTTCACACCCAGGAGCTGTGATGATGACCTGCACAGTTCCGGATATGCTAATTAGCCATGTGCATGCAAAACAAATACTGGAGGGGTGTGAGCGTGTCTACATCCAATTGTAAAGGAGCAGGAAACAGGAAGGGGCGTGGCCTCACGGATACATGCAATTTGGATTGTTTGACAAGTCATTTGAGGGTATATAAGACTGCTTGACTGCTTGAAAGTAGATATGTTACTCTGCCTCCCCGATGTCAGGATATACAACGGTCCTCAAACTAGGTGATGCCATTTGACAAAGGTGTCTTTGGACACCGAAACGTCATGGGACTATGCTTTTAATTTAATATATATTTGTGTACATACAGTATGTATTTACAGTACCTTGCCAATTGATCAAAAATCTTAATTTTTATATTAATTTCTAGACATGTGCAGTGAAATGTTTCATTTCATTAAAACTAATGTTTCAAGCTACTGGGGAAAAGTTCATCTGTAGTTACAATACTTACATTAAAGGGACAGTAAACACCAGAATTTTTGTTGTATAAAAAGATAGATAATCCCTTTATTACTCATTCCCCAGTTTTGCAAAATCAACAGAGTTCTAATAATACACCATTTAGCTCTGTGATTACCTTGTATCTACACCTCTGCAAACTGCTACCTTATTTCAGTTATTTTGACATACTTGCATTTTAGCCAATCAGTGCTTACTCCTAGGTAACTTCATGTGGGTGAGCTAATGTTATCTATATGACACACATGAACCAATGCCCTCAAGTGGTGAAAAACTGTCAAAATGCATTCACATAAGAGGCGGCCTTCAAGGTCTAAGAAATTAGCGCATGTGCCTACCTAGGTTTAGATTTCAACTAAGAATACCAATGGAACAAAGCGAAATTGATGATAAAAGTAAACTGGAAAGTTGTTTAAAATGGCATGCCCTGGGGGGGCAGAGCCAACAGCCGAAAGACGTGCACCTCTTGAGCTTTTAGTGACTTTAGCAAAATAACCTTATATTACCGACTACTACATAACAAACTTTGAGTCACTACTTGCTATATTTAGTCCTAAACTAAAGGACATTCTATCTCAGACGATCTTTGTTTCCAGCTCAAACTAAGACACCAATCGAAGAGAACTCTCGTTCCTCTTGAAGACAGGGTGCATAAACCTGCTCTCATCAAAGTCTGCTTTTTCCTGCATTTGCCGAAGCCTGAAACGGCGAAATAACATTACAGACAAAGATCTAAAAGCAGGATACAGATGGCGCAACTAGTTGGAGCGGCGCAAGGCGCCATCTTGGAATGCAACAGCTCTCGTTCACAGCTTACAGTAAGTAATTATTTGTTTGAACTATTGCTGAAACCTTCTAACACTACGGCTCCTAGTTTATATCATCTACCCCCCCGGGTTCACCGGGGTAATAAGTGGACACTCTATATTGTTTTTTAAAGCTCACAAGTGCATATTTTATAAGCTGATACAATACTTCTCAATATGGAGATACATGTCATTAGCATGTTGTGCAGTTTAATTTCTGCACTGCACCTCCATAACCATATTCTCATTCAAGTGATCAGGTCCACTTTCAACCCTGCTCAGAGTGCACTAATTGACAAGGCGAAGGATAGCTGCAGTAGCTCATAATCCTTCAACCAACAATATAGAGATGGTCAGACTACAGGGAGGTTAACTTCATTGAGTTTTATGAGTCAAATGTACAGCTTAATAGATTTATTTCTACGAACTCTGAGCAAACGTCTGAAGCCTCATGAGCAGAGGGTTCACAACTTCAGCCCAAATTTCCCTCTACAGCTGGAACAATAAATAGACTCTTGCTGGTACTTGAGAATCTTGATTCTGACTTGGTGTGTAAGCCCTGGATCGCAAGGTTTAAGTTGGGATGGCTCTACAGAGAAACTGTCCTCAACAAGAACTCCATCCAGAGGGAGACAAAATGTGTAAAGGGACGGAGTTGGTTAGATAATGTGTTATAAGTTAAGTACAATTGCTAGAGATTAGAGTTTTTACCTAAACGATAGCAACTACCTGCATTTTCATTTATACAACATTTATGTTATGAGAGATTTATTTTTGCCTGTTACCCCAAATACCTTTTTTTTAAAGAATAGCCTGAAATTACGCAAAAGGTTAATTACAATGTTTTATTACAAGAGGGGATGAATCTAGCACACTGCTATACCCTTTGGTTAGGTAGTCCTGACTCACATACTAGGAACATTGCTCTTCTTGGGGGCACCAGTAGACATCCAGAGAAATATTATCCACATGTAGTAGCTTACTGATAGATTAGATCTAAATTTCTGCTTAATAACATAGGTGAGAAGGGATCAGCGACAATTGTGCTATGTACTACTCAAAGGCTCAGTTAACTAGTAATAGCTCACTCCCTATACCTTTCTCTTTATAAGCTAAGAGTTATATTCCCCAAGGTTAACCTTTATCCTGCACTAGTATATTTCCTACAGACTGTTGTTTATATTTTTAACTCACTAAAGTGTGGATTATGTTTTGTTATGACACTATATTTGCTGCAGTTTAATGCTGTATCTTGTAATGTATCAGACTGACAGCCCCCAGATAAAATGTGGCAATTTCCCCTGGATGATCGCAAGAGGACATTTTTTATTTTATTTTTATATTTTGTTTTTATTTATTTTTTCGTTTTAAATGCTTTATTGAAAATAACATAAAAAGATATAACATACAGATCTACCAATCAATCCGTGTAGCAGCACGGTGATCTGTGCTTCATTACCCAATACAACTTTAAGCACAAAACATATCAGTCCTTTAAATTCTTGTATTCTGGTGAGTGGAAAGACAATAAAATCATTAGATAAACATTCAGATGGGCTTATATATACAAGGCAACAAGTTATCTTCAGTAATATAAGACGGTATGATGCTTTTCGCGTGTTGCAGAATATCGAGGGCAGACATGTCCTGCTATAGGTTATTAAAGAGTTTCATAAAGTACTAGCCAGTGGCCGACAGACCCGGAGGGGCAGGGGTGTGTGGCGTGTGTAGGGTAGGTGAAGAGGGATGGGGATGGAGGGGAGGGGTCATGGGGGTATGCGAGCGCTGTCGCCGTTTCGGGTGGAGAGGGATCCAATGGATCTCAAATCTTGGCAGCATTCCATCTCATGAGCATTAGTTCATGTCTATCTGTCCTGCCTATTTTGTAAAAATGATATCTTCCTAGGTCTAACATCTCTTCTACCTGTTCCTTCCACTTAGCCAGTGTAGGAGTTTCCTGTGTTTTCCACCTTTGTGGAATCAGTATTTTAGCACTATTGATCATGATATATAGTAATGCGGTCTTGGTGTCATCCTTGAGATTTGGGATTTTGTGAAAAAGCAAGATATTTGGGGATTTAGGTAGCTGGGAGGCTAGCGTTTTAATTATGTGTGATATGACATCTTCCCAGAATGAGCCTAGCTTGGGGCAAAGCCACCAGATGTGTAGCAGTCCTGCTACCTCAACGCAATCTCGCCAGCATTTGTCGTTAGCATGCTTATATATTTTTTTGAGTCTTACTGGGGTTAAATACCAACGGGAGAGGAACTTGTAGTTCATCTCCTGAACCCTAGCTGAGATCGATGCCTTTTTATGATGTATGAAAATGTTTTGCCATTCTTTGTCAGTGATTCCTGTTTCTAATTCAGATTGCCATTTGCAGCAATAAGAAGGAAGAGACTCAGGGCCTACGTCCAATAACACCTCATATACTACTGAAATTGTGTGCCTGGGTGGTACAGGAGTCATGCATAATGTCTCCAATCTTGTGAGTGGTCTCGTGATATGGCGGCTTAGACTGTGTTTATCGAGGTAATGGGATAATTGCATGTGTGTGAGCCAATTAAGTGTGAGGCCTTCATCACTCTCCTGGATCTGCTGAGCCGAGACTATCTTTCCTTGGTCTATGATATTTTTCCAGGTGTGTTTGGGGAGTTTAGGAGCGTAGTTTGAGGAGGATTTTAGGGGAGGGAGGGACATTATTTCTGGATTATTTCGTAGTGGTGTTAGAGGGGATGGTCTAGAGGATATATGTGTGCTTATTGCCAGTAGTTTGTCCCATTGAGAGAGAAATTCGTTAATAAGAGGGTAGTTCTGAGTGGAAGGTGGTCTGTGTGCCGGACACATCCAGCCCAACCAACCCAAGTTCTGTACCTGAAAAATGTCCCTATCAAGTTGTATTCATCGTTTGTCTGCGGAGTTGTGACTTCAGTCGATTTGCCTCTGTATAATGGTCGTCAATCTATACCTCGTTATGTCTGGTACGCCTAAGCCCCCTTTGTCTCTGGGCCTATATAAAGTCTGTCTTGGTACTCTCGGTTTCACCATGCCCCATATGTATTGCTCTAAGGTCCTTTGTAGCTGGTTGATAAAAGTTTTAGGTATGGGTATTGGCAGGGTCTGGAGGAGATAAAGAATTCGGGGTAGGACATTCATTTTAATCACATGGACCCTGCCTATCCACGAGATTGGTTTACTTCTCCAGCAGGATAAGTCCCTAACAATGTTGGCTTGTAAAGTCTTATAGTTTTGGATATACATTTGTTCGAAGTTGCCTGTTAAGGTTATCCCTAAATATTTTAATTGAGTTGGTTGTACTCTCAAGGGGCATATGTGTTTGATCTTCTCTACCACTAGGCTAGGTGTATTCAACATGAGAATCTCCAATTTAGTCAGGTTTAAATGAAAATTCGAGTCTTTGCCATACTCTGTGAAAGTGTCTAGTATTGGTTTTAACGAGTTTTCTATATCAGTGATTGTGAGCAAAATATCATCGGCGTACATCGCCACTTTATATTCCGATGTGTTTATACTAACGCCCTTAATCTGTGGGTGAAGTCTGATTTTTTGTGCCAGAATTTCGATGCTGAGAGCAAAAAGAATTGGTGACAGTGGGCAACCCTGCCTTGTACCATTCTTGATCTCAAATGGCTCGGACAGGATTGAGTTCACTCTGACCTTTGCCGTGGGTTCTGAGTATAGTGCGAATATCTTGTTTATAAAAGCCTGCCCAATGTTCAGCCTCGACAGAGCGGCCCTGAGAAAGTCCCAGTGCACCCTGTCTAAGGCTTTCTCAACATCTGTGGAGATCAGAGAAAGTGGGATTTTGTTGTTTTGTGTATAGGTTATAAGCTGCAGAACTTTTAGGGTGTTATCCCTGGCCTCCCTACTGGAGATGAATCCCACCTGATCTGGGGAGATCACCAAACCAATCAGAGGGTTGAGCCTGTCTGCGAGGACTTTCGCAAATATTTTCACGTCCGTGTTTAGTAGGGATATGGGGCGAAAGTTTTGTGGTTCGTCTGGTGTTTTGCCAGGTTTTGGCAGGACAGCTATATAAGCCTCTAGCATTGTTCTACTAAATCCCCCAGATTCTTCTAGTGAATTAAATAATATTTTTAGTTTGGGTACTAGGATATGCGCAAATTTCTTATAATATTTGGCTCCATAGCCATCTGGCCCCGGGCTCTTGCCCGGAGGTAGATCATGGATTGCCTGTAGGATCTCTTTACTTTCGATTGGGGAGTCAAGTCTCTGTGACTGCTCATCAGTTATACAGGGAATCTCTATTTGGTCTAGGTACTGGCTAATGTCTCTCGTTCTAGTATCTTTGTTGCAGGGTTGGGCGGGAGTCCCCAGCAGGTTATAAAGTGAGGCATAATAGGTCCGGAAGGTTTGTGCTATGGATATACTGTCTCGCTTAGCCTGTCCTGAACTGGTTTTGATTGTGTGAATATGTTGTTTGAGTTGCTTGCGCCGGAGTGCCCTAGCTAGCAGCCTGCCTGATTTATTCCCTTGCTCGTAGTATCATTGTTGTAAAAAGAAAGCTTGCTTTTGTTGTTTATATTGTAAATGTTTGTTAAGTTCTTTTCTAATATCTTTAAGTTTTGCTAGTAGGGTCATGTCGTCAGGGGTGTTTTTATGGGCGTGTTCAAGTGTTTGTAGTTCCTTAATGAGAGAGTCATATGTTAGCCAAGTTTGCTTAGCCAATTTAGAGTTATGTTTTAAGAATTCCTCCCTGATCACACACTTGTGCGCTTCCCAGATATTGTTGTATTTGGTATCAGTGCTTTCGTTGAAATGGAAGTATTCTTTCATGACTTTTTCTATTTCCGTCCCTACCGTCAGATGGTCCAGTAGTGTGTCATCTAGCCTCCATTGGAATGGGGTTATTGGTATATCTGGCCAGTTGATTAGGCAGGAGATAGATGCATGGTCTGACCAAACAATGGGGTGTATGGTTATATTTTTAATTAAGGAGAGACACAGTGCGTCTGTGAGGATGTAGTCAATCCTCGAATAAGTATTATGGGGGTGTGAATAGAAGGTGAAGTCAGAATTGTCAGGGTGCAGGACGCACCATGCATCCAACAGGGCCAATTCTGATAATTGTTTATTAATATTTTTGATGTCTCTTTTGGGAATGGTGGATGAACCCCCATAGGTATCAATTCTGGGGTCTAATGGTAAGTTGAGGTCTCCCCCCAACAGCAGTATCCCCTTTCTATGGTCCAATATTGTGTTTGATAACCCTCTCATAAAATATTTAATTTATTTTTATCCAGAATGTCCTGTGCTTAATGCTATTAAGTCCTCCTACTAAAACATATTGATGTAATCCCTCCTTTCCCGTCAACCGGCGAGGGTGAGGAAGGGCGTTGATTTGTGTAAATAACATACATCCTACAATTTAGGGCTGCTGACTTTCTGGCATCATAACCCACATCTATACTAAAACACTGTTATACCTCCCCTTAATTTGTGCCTTTATGTTATCATACAAGACACAATCTTTGGGTCTGTGTGAACTAGGCGATCATTACCCTCAATCAACACCAACCTACTAGAAAACAAAAGTCTTCTATAAATATCCAGCTATCATTGTAGTGACTTAACCCATTGTTAAACACAATAGATATGTGCTTTCAGATTTTACTGTACAAAATAAGTTATATTTAGATACTGTGTGAATTTTAACCCACACTGCCATTATCCAAGAGTTTGCCCTATGCTTTGTTAAGTTAAGTGGTGTTTACCTGCTGATAGGTTATTCTCAGTAACTCTTATCCTTATACTCCTACATATTTACTAAAATAGGTTAGGGATACTAAAGTCAGCAGGTGCTCAGATTATCATTTAAGTATTCACATATCAGTATTCACACTAATTGCACACCTAGGCTATGCGCTCAAAGGCGTCCTCCTACCTGCGTACTGCTTTGATCAAACAAAGTCAGCTGATTTCTGACTAGATCCCTAAAAGGTTAACTATGTTAATAATCCATATATACAGCAATTCACAAACAACACACGCTTGAGGTGTAGGTAAATGTAGCTTTCAGAATCTGAGTTAGATCTCACATATGTTGTTTATGTAGGATATTATGCATACCGTATAGTGATATAACTGTACTCTAATGAGTTATCATAAACATCAATCATCAAAACGCCAGAGCGCTGTATATTAACCCCTATTAGGGGACTCCGTAGAGTATCAACAAGGTATGGCAACAAAATATCCAAGGCAATATGAGTAACAAAATTGCCGCTGGAAATTAGCTGTGTGTGGAGAGTTAGGACTCGCTGTGTACCAAGCCCCGCCCACCGACGCGTTTCCGTCACTGCAACGTGACTTTGTCAGGGCATAGGGCTGGCCCAGTGTTAGATTACGCTCTATATGCTGTCTAGGTTGTCATGGTAACTTATTAGTTACTGCTTTCAATGTTGTGGATGTGTAAATACCGCATGGCCTCTCATAAGCATCAGGACAAATCCTATTGATTAACGTCTTTTTGTTTATAAATGCATTGCCAAAATCTAATGTTAATTTTCATCTGAAATAGAGCTATTTGTCAACATCCACTATTGCGCTTAACCAACTGGTAGTTAATTCGCAATCTGTGCCGTTTTTGCAAGGGCGCACCTCATAGGATGTTATAATGCTTTATTATTTCGGATGATATAGCCCAATTATCTGAGTCACAACACATCTGACATATGGTAGCGGGTGATCACATATCTTACAGAGGATGTAAAAAATAATAAATAATAATGAGTAAGCAGTGGCACCAAAAGGGACTTGTTTGGAAGGGTGTAAATACAATTTGTAATTTAGAAATACGTGCACAAATATATGTATATATGCTCTGGAAGTGATTCACATTCTTAATATCTATATGTATTTACATTGTCCACATTATTGTTTTTTGTGAGTTAGAAGGGCAGCTGATACAGCACTCTAACAATGTTTACTGCTGGTCTGCGTATCTGTTAGGCATTAAGAGTGCAAAACAATGTGTCATCATTATAAGATGGTTGTATATAAATCATATCACAGGTCTCTTTACAGTGTATATGTATATTGGTAAACTTGATGATCAAAATAGAGACAATATTCATCATCAGTGAAATTATACTGCAGACCTAAACATTCTGTTAGCGCGAACTAATTGATCTTATTCACCCATCAAGTGAGTGAGACTTAGGGATTGAATTCCTTATTTCCAAGTTTATAACAGTAATGCCCATATTGTTGAATATATACAAAGTAATCATCAGCAAATTTCATGGGTAAAGGATAGAGTGGTCTAACTATGTGTATTAGGTGATCTGTATATTTATTTCTAAATTGCAGATATAGCCATGTCTTCATTGTATATGTATATCTTATAATTCTATCATCCAAAATTGAATACCATTCAACATAAATCATATAAAATGGCTTTGTGTGAGCACTATTACCCTGCCCAGTCATCTCAAAGCAGTAAGACTATGTGTAGTGAACTCCCGATCTCATAGAAAACATTTATAAGATATTGCCTCATTGAGTCCTATTGGGGCAGCAGATTGTAGTTCATGAATCCATCTGCATTCTTTCTGTAATAACAATTTAGTGATATCACCTTGTCTACCTTTTATTTTCAGTTGCTCTATTGCAAAAAAGAAAATGTCATATTTATGTCCCTGGTGTACATTGTTCATATGTTGTGCCACCGGTACATTCCTGTTCCATTTTATATCGCCCATATGTTCTAGGACTCTAGTCCGTAGCTCTCTTGAGGTTTCACCTACATAGATTCTTGGGCACCTACATATTGCCACATAGATAACTCTTTTTGATCTGCAGTTAAGAAAGTCTTTGATTTCGTATTGTTTCTTGGTTAGGGGATGTTCAAAGATTTTAGTCGGGGTCATGTTTTTACACGCTTGGCATCTACCACATTTGTGGAAGCCTTTTGTCTCTCTGAGCCAGGTTCTAGGTTGATCCTTAGAGTAGTGGCTATCTATTAAGATATCTTTAAGATTCTTTGATCTTCTGTAAGTTATCAAAGGCTTAGCAGTAATTACTTCTCTTAGTTCTTCGTCTTCATGTAGTACATGCCAGTGTCTTTGAAAGATGTTTCTGATGCTTAGATTTTTGTCATCAAAAGTGCCTATTACTCTTATAGGTTGTAACTCGTTCATTTATTTGTCTTTTATGGTTTTTTGATTTTCCAAAAGTGACAATCTATCCAGAGCTTTCACTCTTTGATATGCCCTTTTTAAGCATCTCCCTGGGTATCCCCTTTCTTTGAATCTTTTCCTCAGTTCCCCTGCTTCTGCTTCAAAGTCTGATTCTGTACTGCAGTTCTAGCTCTCAAATATTGGCCATATGGTATGCCCAAATTTAGTTTTTTTGGGTGAAAACTATCCCATTGTAAGAGGTTATTCGTGGATGTCTCTTTTCTGTATAGTTTGGTATTTAAAGTACCATTCATCGCTTTTCTAATTTCTAAATCCAGAAAGGCAATTTGGGTAGGATTAATTGTTGAGGTATATTTCATACCATCTGTATTATTATTTAACCACTGCATGAAGTTACTAAAGTCATTTTGTGTACCAGTCCATAGAATCAGAACATCGTCTATGTATCGAATATACAGATCCATAAATTTCATATAAGGATTTGTGTCTTGGTTCAGGATACTTTTATGTTCTATCCACCCCAAAAATATATTTGCATAGGTTGGGGCACAACATGTGCCCATCACTGTGCCCCTTTTCTGCAGATATGTTTTGTGATTAAACAGAAAATAATTATGTTTCAATACATAATCTAGAAGATCAATAATACAATCGTCTTCCTCACTTCCTTTGGGATTGATTGTTCTCTGAAAGAATGTAACTGCTTCTAAGCCAAAGTTATGAGAAATGTTGGAGTATAGACTCTCAACATCAATGCTAGCTAGTAAGGTGTTCTCATCAACTCTGATGTCAGCTAGACATTATAGAACATCTTTAGTATCTTGTACATATGATGTCAGAGTATGTACAAAGTGTCTCAATTTTTTATCTAAAAATATGCTAGCATTATCTGTAATACACCCATTTCCCAATACAATGGGTCTACCGGGTGGTTTTGTGAACTTTAGGTAGGCTATAGAATGTTGCAATTCTGGGTACAGTGTTATACATAAACAGGTATTCTGCTTTTGTTATCACTCTCTCTTGTAGGCCTCTATCTAACAGAGATTTCAATTCTTTACCAAAGGTTTCTGTGGGATCATTTGATAAGACTCTATAATTCTCCACATTCTCTAGAATGTCCATACACATTTGTTCATACTGTGTATTATTCATAATAACCATATTCCCACCCTTGTCAGCGTTCTTAATAGTAATTTCCTTGTTAGATTTCAATTCTTTTAGAGCACTACGTTCTTTGTAGCTAAGATTTTTCTTAATTTTGCTTTTCGGATTAAGGCCCTCTATTTCTGTTGTGACTAAGGAAACAAACTTATCTATTAGTGGGTATTTTGAGATAGATGGCATAAATTTACTTTTAGGTTTTACTACACTCTCTTTCCTTGTATTTGATGTATCATCATTTTCATTCAGAAGTGTTAGCATTAAGTTAACCATTTCATGGTCTTCTTGTTCAATACCTATATCATTTAGTGAGTTTGTATTGGTCATGACCAATACATACATAAATATGACATTTTCTTTTTTGCAATAGAGCAACTGAAAATAAAAGGTAGATGAGGTGATATCACTAAATTGTTATTACAGAAAGAATGCAAATGGATTCATGAACTACAATCTGCTGCCCCAATAGGACTCAATGAGGCAATACCTTATAAATGTTTTCTATGAGATCGGGAGTTCACTACACGTAGTCTTACTGCTTTGAGATGACTGGGCAGGGTAATAGTGCTCATACAAAGCCATTTTATATGATTTATGTTGAATGGTATTCAATTTTGGATTATAGAATTATAAGATATACATATACAATGAAGACATGGCTATATCTGCAATTTAGAAATAAATATACAGATCACCTAATACACATAGTTAGACCACTCTATCCTTTACCCATGAAATTTGCTGATGATTACTTTGTATATATTCAACAATATGGGCATTACTGTTATAAACTTGGAAATAACGAATTCAATCCCTAAGTCTCACTCACTTGATGGGTGAATAAGATCAATTAGTTTGTGCTAACAGAATGTTTAGGTCTGCAGTATAATTTCACTGATGATGAATATTGTCTCTATTTTGATCATCAAGTTTACCAATATACATATACAATGTAAAGAGACCTGTGATATGATTTATATACAACCATCTTATAATGATGACACATTGTTTTGCACTCTTAATACCTAACAGATACGCAGACCAGCAGTAAACATTGTTAGAGTTCTGTATCAGCTGCCCTTCTAACTCACAAAAAACAATAATGTGGACAATGTAAATACATATAGATATTAAGAATGTGAATCACTTCCAGAGCATATATACATATATTTGTGCACGTATTTCTAAATTACAAATTGTATTTACACCCTTCCAAACAAGTCCCTTTTGGTGCCACTGCTTACTTATTATTATTTATTATTTTTTACATCCTCTGTAAGATATGTGATCACCCGCTACCATATGTCAGATGTGTTGTGACTCAGATAATTGGGCTATATTATCCGAAATAATAAAGCATTATAACATCCTATGAGGTGCGCCCTTGCAAAAACGGCACAGATTGCGAATTAACTACCAGTTGGTTAAGCGCAATAGTGGATGTTGACAAATAGCTCTATTTCAGATGAAAATTAACATTAGATTTTGGCAATGCATTTATAAACAAAAAGACGTTAATCAATAGGATTTGTCCTGATGCTTATGAGAGGCCATGCGGTATTTACACATCCACAACATTGAAAGCAGTAACTAATACGTTACCATGACAACCTAGACAGCATATAGAGCGTAATCTAACGCTGGGCCAGCCCTATGCCCTGATGAAGTCACGTTGCAGTGACGGAAACGCGTCGGTGGGCGGGGCTTGGTACACAGCGAGTCCTAACTCTCCACACACAGCTAATTTCCAGCGGCAATTTTGTTACTCATATTGCCTTGGATATTTTGTTGCCATACCTTGTTGATACTCTACGGAGTCCCCTAATAGGGTTTAATATACAGCGCTCTGGCGTTTTGATGGTTGATGTTTATGATAACTCATTAGAGTACAGTTATATCACTATACGGTATGCATAATATCCTACATAAACAACATATGTGAGATCTAACTCAGATTCTGAGAGCTACGTTTACCTACACCTTAAGCGTGTGTTGTTTGTGAATTGCTGTATATATGGATTGTTAACATAGTTAACCTTTTAGGGATCTAGTCAGAAATCGTCTGACTTTGTTTGATCAAAGCAGTACGCAGGTAGGAGGACGCCTTTGAGCGCATAGCCTAGGTGTGCAATTAGTGTGAATACTGATATGTGAATACTTGAATGATAATCTGAGCACCTGCTGACTTTAGTATCCCTAACCTATTTAGATTGGACTCAAGCTTACTAGGCCTCTAGCCCCAATTTTAATTTATGAGATGCTACATACTTAAGGCTATACATTATTAGAATCTTGGAAGTGACCTATCCCATTATTCTATTAGCCATGTGTATCTCTCTTCCCTTTTTAATTATGGGTGGATGTAAGGTAAATAGTTATCATTATAATGTCTGGAAGTAAATACACCCATTCTTTTTCAACTATTTACACCATCTCACTTATGGTAATGTTTTTTTGCATATATGTTTAATAAAGTGTATTTTTAAAATCCAATTATCTATCTTTACCTTAGTGTATAATTTTACACTTGGCTTTAATGCCACAAATCCCCTCACTTTCCCTAACCTTAAAAAAAAATGGCATGCCCTAATTGAATCATGAAAGTTTATTTTGGACTTGACTGTCCCTTTAATGTGCTCTCCAGAGCATGGAGAGCACATTAAGCTAAGTATTAACCACTTAAAAAAAATAAAGGAAACTAATGAACACTGATGATTTTCGTGTTTTCTCATTTTCTTTATTTTCATTCATGCATTCATTCGAATTTTCATTTCTTGAAAACAAAATAAAAATTTGATTTTCGTGACGAATGTGCATTTGTCAGAAAACAAATGCAAATCTCTATTAATTTCATTTTCTATTCTTAATAGTGTTAATTGTGTTTTTAGTTTTGTAACCATTTCTTATTCCATGCATATTTTCATGTAAATTAATGTAATATTACTAAAATATTTGATAAATTAACAAATATATATATATTTTTACAGATAGGTACACAAAGTGTCTTATTGTTAAAGAAAATCAGTCAAATTGTCAACGTGTTGAAGGCAAAAAACATGTTGCAGTACAAGATTGCTGAAATTGTAGGGGTATCACAAAGTTCTATAAAGGATATTAAGAAACAAACACAGAGATTACAAGTTATATGCCAAACCCGGTGCGTAAATAACACAAACAATTTAGCGGTACCGCACTTTCCATAACGTTGCCATTGCAAGTTACAGAAAAATCTTCTTGTGTTGTGCGGTATGGTGCGTTAAGCTCCATACTGCACAAAAGCCAAATCCTGACTTGACGTGCTCGTGCACATTTTCCCCCATAGACATTCGTGGAGAAAAAGTGTTAGAAAAAAAACTAACACTTGCGGTTGCAGAATGGCGATCGTTATAATACATTCCCCATTGATGTCTATGGGGACAAGAAAGTTATGTAAAAACTTAACACAATAACATAAACCACAAGTCTAAATACCCCTAATCCACCACTCCCCGACATCACCGACACTAAATAAAGCTATTAACCCATTGACTGCCGCCCCTGCATCACTAACACCGAAATAAACCCATTAACCCCTAAACCGCTGCCCCCCCACATCTCTACTAATAAAATAAAGCTATAAACCCCTAAACCCCTGACCCCAAACACCGCCACTACTATAATAAACATATTAACCACTAAACCGCCAACTCCCCACATTGAAACTACTAAAATAAACCTATTAACCCCTAAACTGCCACCCCCTGCATCGCGACACACTAAATGAAACTATTAACCCTTAAACCTAACACCCGCTAATTTTAAATTAAAGTTATAATATAACTACCTTAAAATAAATAAAAACTTACCTGTGAAATAAAAAAGCTAAGAATAAACTTACCTGTGAAATAAAAAAGCTAAGATTAAAGATTAAACAAAGGGACTATCATTAAAGAAAGTCGGTCAAATTGACGGTTTGCTGAAGGCAAAAAACATGTCACAGTACACGACTGCTGTATCATGTAGCTCTGTAGAGAATATTACAAAAAATCATCCCCACAATCAATTTTCACCTAAATTAAAAATAAACCTAACATAACTATTTTGAAAACTAAAATAAACTAAAAATAAAAAAAAACTAAATTACAAAATCTAAATTGCAAAATCCATAACTACTGGTCTTTGATAGCGGAATGGATCGGGCGGTATAAGCTATACTGCTAGTGGAATATTCCACACTCAAAAGCCATTTTTTGAGTGTGTAATGGAGAGTTGTGGTACAGGCTAAAACAACAGCGTTATAGCATGACTTGTAATATGGGTGATCTGCCATTACGCGCGCAAAGGCCAATTTTTCAGCGGTATAGCCGTACCGCAAAACTTGTAATTTAGGTGAAAATTGATTGTGGGGATGATTTGAACCCAAATGGAAGGGAGCTTGCGGTCAACATTATGTTACTACACCAAGAATTAAATAGAAAAACTTGAGGTATCTGCACTCCAAATAGAAAACTATTTCAGAGTCTTGACTAAACAAATTCAGGATAAAGGCATCAAGACATCTAAAATAACTATTCAGCGACGATTAGCTGAATAGAGCCTGTTAGCCAGAAACCCTGCTTGTAAACTATCCCCATAATCCATTTTTTGTAATATTCTCTACAGAGCTACATGATACAGCAGTCGTGTACTGTGACATGTTTTTTGCCTTCAGCAAACCGTCAATTTGACCAACTTTCTTTAATGATGAGTCCCTTTGTTGACATTATTTGCAAACCATTAACATTTGTTAACTTACCAAATATTTGAGACATGACATGAGAACCTTGCTTAGCGATTGGCAGCAAATGTTAAATATATATGAATGTATATGAATATATACATATATATTCATTTGCTTATATGTGTAAATATACATGTATTTAAGCATATACATATATTTTTGCAGGGAACACACAATTCCCCGTAGACCACAAAGAAAAGGCCCAGTGCACTGAGAAAGTCCCAGTGCACCCTGTCTAAGGCTTTCTCAACATCTGTGGAGATCAGAGAAAGTGGGATTTTGTTGTTTTGTGTATAGGTTATAAGCTGCAGAACTTTTAGGGTGTTATCCCTAGCCTCCCTACTGGAGATGAATCCCACCTGATCTGGGGAGATCACCAAACCAATCAGAGGGTTGAGCCTGTCTGCGAGGACTTTCGCAAATATTTTCACGTCCGTGTTTAGTAGGGATATGGGGCGAAAGTTTTGTGGTTCGTCTGGTGTTTTGCCAGGTTTTGGCAGGACAGCTATATAAGCCTCTAGCATTGTTCTACTAAATCCCCCAGATTCTTCTAGTGAATTAAATAATATTTTTAGTTTGGGTACTAGGATATGCGCAAATTTCTTATAATATTTGGCTCCATAGCCATCTGGCCCCGGGCTCTTGCCCGGAGGTAGATCATGGATTGCCTGTAGGATCTCTTTACTTTCGATTGGGGAGTCAAGTCTCTGTGACTGCTCATCAGTTATACAGGGAATCTCTATTTGGTCTAGGTACTGGCTAATGTCTCTCGTTCTAGTATCTTTGTTGCAGGGTTGGGCGGGAGTCCCCAGCAGGTTATAAAGTGAGGCATAATAGGTCCGGAAGGTTTGTGCTATGGATATGCTGTCTCGCTTAGCCTGTCCTGAACTGGTTTTGATTGTGTGAATATGTTGTTTGAGTTGCTTGCGCCGGAGTGCCCTAGCTAGCAGCCTGCCTGATTTATTCCCTTGCTCGTAGTATCATTGTTGTAAAAAGAAAGCTTGCTTTTGTTGTTTATATTGTAAATGTTTGTTAAGTTCTTTTCTAATATCTTTAAGTTTTGCTAGTAGGGTCATGTCATCAGGGGTGTTTTTATGGGCGTGTTCAAGTGTTTGTAGTTCCTTAATGAGAGAGTCATATGTTAGCCAAGTTTGCTTAGCCAATTTAGCCTTATGTTTTAAGAATTCCTCCCTGATCACACACTTGTGCGCTTCCCAGATATTGTTGTATTTGGTATCAGTGCTTTCGTTGAAATGGAAGTATTCTTTCATGACTTTTTCTATTTCCGTCCCTACCGTCAGATGGTCCAGTAGTGTGTCATCTAGCCTCCATTGGAATGGGGTTATTGGTATATCTGGCCAGTTGATTAGGCAGGAGATAGATGCATGGTCTGACCAAACAATGGGGTGTATGGTTATATTTTTAATTAAGGAGAGACACAGTGCGTCTGTGAGGATGTAGTCAATCCTCGAATAAGTATTATGGGGGTGTGAATAGAAGGTGAAGTCAGAATTGTCAGGGTGCAGGACGCACCATGCATCCAACAGGGCCAATTCTGATAATTGTTTATTAATATTTTTGATGTCTCTTTTGGGAATGGTGGATGAACCCCCATAGGTATCAATTCTGGGGTCTAATGGTAAGTTGAGGTCTCCCCCCAACAGCAGTATCCCCTTTCTATGGTCCAATATTGTGTTTGATAACCCTCTCATAAAATATTTAATTTATTTTTATCCAGAATGTCCTGTGCTTAATGCTATTAAGTCCTCCTACTAAAACATATTGATGTAATCCCTCCTTTCCCGTCAACCGGCGAGGGTGAGGAAGGGCGTTGATTTTTGTAAATAACATACATCCTACAATTTAGGGCTGCTGACTTTCTGGCATCATAACCCACATCTATACTAAAACACTGTTATACCTCCCCTTAATTTGTGCCTTTATGTTATCATACAAGACACAATCTTTGGGTCTGTGTGAACTAGGCGATCATTACCCTCAATCAACACCAACCTACTAGAAAACAAAAGTCTTCTATAAATATCCAGCTATCATTGTAGTGACTTAACCCATTGTTAAACACAATAGATATGTGCTTTCAGATTTTACTGTACAAAATAAGTTATATTTAGATACTGTGTGAATTTTAACCCACACTGCCATTATCCAAGAGTTTGCCCTATGCTTTGTTAAGTTAAGTGGTGTTTACCTGCTGATAGGTTATTCTCAGTAACTCTTATCCTTATACTCCTACATATTTACTAAAATAGGTTAGGGATACTAAAGTCAGCAGGTGCTCAGATTATCATTTAAGTATTCACATATCAGTATTCACACTAATTGCACACCTAGGCTATGCGCTCAAAGGCGTCCTCCTACCTGCGTACTGCTTTGATCAAACAAAGTCAGCCGATTTCTGACTAGATCCCTAAAAGGTTAACTATGTTAATAATCCATATATACAGCAATTCACAAACAACACACGCTTAAGGTGTAGGTAAATGTAGCTTTCAGAATCTGAGTTAAATCTCACATATGTTGTTTATGTAGGATATTATGCATACCGTATAGTGATATAACTGTACTCTAATGAGTTATCATAAACATCAATCATCAAAACGCCAGAGCGCTGTATATTAACCCCTATTAGGGGACTCCGTAGAGTATCAACAAGGTATGGCAACAAAATATCCAAGGCAATATGAGTAACAAAATTGCCGCTGGAAATTAGCTGTGTGTGGAGAGTTAGGACTCGCTGTGTACCAAGCCCCGCCCACCGACACTTTTCCGTCACTGCAACGTGACTTTGTCAGGGCATAGGGCTGGCCCAGTGTTAGATTACGCTCTATATGCTGTCTAGGTTGTCATGGTAACTTATTAGTTACTGCTTTCAATGTTGTGGATGTGTAAATACCGCATGGCCTCTCATAAGCATCAGGACAAATCCTATTGATTAACGTCTTTTTGTTTATAAATGCATTGCCAAAATCTAATGTTAATTTTCATCTGAAATAGAGCTATTTGTCAACATCCACTATTGCGCTTAACCAACTGCTAGTTAATTCGCAATCTGTGCCGTTTTTGCAAGGGCGCACCTCATAGGATGTTATAATGCTTTATTATTTCGGATGATATAGCCCAATTATCTGAGTCACAACACATCTGACATATGGTAGCGGGTGATCACATATCTTACAGAGGATGTAAAAAATAATAAATAATAATAAGTAAGCAGTGGCACCAAAAGGGACTTGTTTGGAAGGGTGTAAATACAATTTGTAATTTAGAAATACGTGCACAAATATATGTATATATGCTCTGGAAGTGATTCACATTCTTAATATCTATATGTATTTACATTGTCCACATTATTGTTTTTTGTGAGTTAGAAGGGCAGCTGATACAGCACTCTAACAATGTTTACTGCTGGTCTGCGTATCTGTTAGGCATTAAGAGTGCAAAACAATGTGTCATCATTATAAGATGGTTGTATATAAATCATATCACAGGTCTCTTTACAGTGTATATGTATATTGGTAAACTTGATGATCAAAATAGAGACAATATTCATCATCAGTGAAATTATACTGCAGACCTAAACATTCTGTTAGCGCGAACTAATTGATCTTATTCACCCATCAAGTGAGTGAGACTTAGGGATTGAATTCCTTATTTCCAAGTTTATAACAGTAATGCCCATATTGTTGAATATATACAAAGTAATCATCAGCAAATTTCATGGGTAAAGGATAGAGTGGTCTAACTATGTGTATTAGGTGATCTGTATATTTATTTCTAAATTGCAGATATAGCCATGTCTTCATTGTATATGTATATCTTATAATTCTATAATCCAAAATTGAATACCATTCAACATAAATCATATAAAATGGCTTTGTGTGAGCACTATTACCCTGCCCAGTCATCTCAAAGCAGTAAGACTATGTGTAGTGAACTCCCGATCTCATAGAAAACATTTATAAGATATTGCCTCATTGAGTCCTATTGGGGCAGCAGATTGTAGTTCATGAATCCATCTGCATTCTTTCTGTAATAACAATTTAGTGATATCACCTTGTCTACCTTTTATTTTCAGTTGCTCTATTGCAAAAAAGAAAATGTCATATTTATGTCCCTGGTGTACATTGTTCATATGTTGTGCCACCGGTACATTCCTGTTCCATTTTATATCGCCCATATGTTCTAGGACTCTAGTCCGTAGCTCTCTTGAGGTTTCACCTACATAGATTCTTGGGCACCTACATATTGCCACATAGATAACTCTTTTTGATCTGCAGTTAAGAAAGTCTTTGATTTCGTATTGTTTCTTGGTTAGGGGATGTTCAAAGATTTTAGTCGGGGTCATGTTTTTACACGCTTGGCATCTACCACATTTGTGGAAGCCTTTTGTCTCTCTGAGCCAGGTTCTAGGTTGATCCTTAGAGTAGTGGCTATCTATTAAGATATCTTTAAGATTCTTTGATCTTCTGTAAGTTATCAAAGGCTTAGCAGTAATTACTTCTCTTAGTTCTTCGTCTTCATGTAGTACATGCCAGTGTCTTTGAAAGATGTTTCTGATGCTTAGATTTTTGTCATCAAAAGTGCCTATTACTCTTATAGGTTGTAACTCGTTCATTTATTTGTCTTTTATGGTTTTTTGATTTTCCAAAAGTGACAATCTATCCAGAGCTTTCACTCTTTGATATGCCCTTTTTAAGCATCTCCCTGGGTATCCCCTTTCTTTGAATCTTTTCCTCAGTTCCCCTGCTTCTGCTTCAAAGTCTGATTCTGTACTGCAGTTACGTCTAGCTCTCAAATATTGGCCATATGGTATGCCCAAATTTAGTTTTTTTTGGGTGAAAACTATCCCATTGTAAGAGGTTATTCGTGAATGTCTCTTTTCTGTATAGTTTGGTATTTAAAGTACCATTCATCGCTTTTCTAATTTCTAAATCCAGAAAGGCAATTTGGGTAGGATTAATTGTTGAGGTATATTTCATACCATCTGTATTATTATTTAACCACTGCATGAAGTTACTAAAGTCATTTTGTGTACCAGTCCATAGAATCAGAACATCGTCTATGTATCGAATATACAGATCCATAAATTTCATATAAGGATTTGTGTCTTGGTTCAGGATACTTTTATGTTCTATCCACCCCAAAAATATATTTGCATAGGTTGGGGCACAACATGTGCCCATCACTGTGCCCCTTTTCTGCAGATATGTTTTGTGATTAAACAGAAAATAATTATGTTTCAATACATAATCTAGAAGATCAATAATACAATCGTCTTCCTCACTTCCTTTGGGATTGATTGTTCTCTGAAAGAATGTAACTGCTTCTAAGCCAAAGTTATGAGAAATGTTGGAGTATAGACTCTCAACATCAATGCTAGCTAGTAAGGTGTTCTCATCAACTCTGATGTCAGCTAGACATTATAGAACATCTTTAGTATCTTGTACATATGATGTTAGAGTATGTACAAAGTGTCTCAATTTTTTATCTAAAAATATGCTAGCATTATCTGTAATACACCCATTTCCCGATACAATGGGTCTACCGGGTGGTTTCTCCATATTTTTGTGAACTTTAGGTAGGCTATAGAATGTTGCAATTCTGGGTACAGTGTTATACATAAACAGGTATTCTGCTTTTGTTATCACTCTCTCTTGTAGGCCTCTATCTAACAGAGATTTCAATTCTTTACCAAAGGTTTCTGTGGGATCATTTGATAAGACTCTATAATTCTCCACATTCTCTAGAATGTCCATACACATTTGTTCATACTGTGTATTATTCATAATAACCATATTCCCACCCTTGTCAGCGTTCTTAATAGTAATTTCCTTTCAATTTCAATTCTTTTAGAGCACTACGTTCTTTGTAGCTAAGATTTTTCTTAATTTTGCTTTTCGGATTAAGGCCCTCTATTTCTGTTGTGACTAAGGAAACAAACTTATCTATTAGTGGGTGTTTTGAGATAGATGGCATAAATTTACTTTTAGGTTTTACTACACTCTCTTTCCTTGTATTTGATGTATCATCATTTTCATTCAGAAGTGTTAGCATTAAGTTAACCATTTCATGGTCTTCTTGTTCAATACCCATATCATTTAGTGAGTTTGTATTGGTCATGACCAATACATACATAAATATGACATTTTCTTTTTTGCAATAGAGCAACTGAAAATAAAAGGTAGATGAGGTGATATCACTAAATTGTTATTACAGAAAGAATGCAAATGGATTCATGAACTACAATCTGCTGCCCCAATAGGACTCAATGAGGCAATACCTTATAAATGTTTTCTATGAGATCGGGAGTTCACTACACGTAGTCTTACTGCTTTGAGATGACTGGGCAGGGTAATAGTGCTCATACAAAGCCATTTTATATGATTTATGTTGAATGGTATTCAATTTTGGATTATAGAATTATAAGATATACATATACAATGAAGACATGGCTATATCTGCAATTTAGAAATAAATATACAGATCACCTAATACACATAGTTAGACCACTCTATCCTTTACCCATGAAATTTGCTGATGATTACTTTGTATATATTCAACAATATGGGCATTACTGTTATAAACTTGGAAATAACGAATTCAATCCCTAAGTCTCACTCACTTGATGGGTGAATAAGATCAATTAGTTTGTGCTAACAGAATGTTTAGGTCTGCAGTATAATTTCACTGATGATGAATATTGTCTCTATTTTGATCATCAAGTTTACCAATATACATATACACTGTAAAGAGACCTGTGATATGATTTATATACAACCATCTTATAATGATGACACATTGTTTTGCACTCTTAATACCTAACAGATACGCAGACCAGCAGTAAACATTGTTAGAGTTCTGTATCAGCTGCCCTTCTAACTCCCAAAAAACAATAATGTGGACAATGTAAATACATATAGATATTAAGAATGTGAATCACTTCCAGAGCATATATACATATATTTGTGCATGTATTTCTAAATTACAAATTGTATTTACACCCTTCCAAACAAGTCCCTTTTGGTGCCACTGCTTACTTATTATTATTTATTATTTTTTACATCCTCTGTAAGATATGTGATCACCCGCTACCATATGTCAGATGTGTTGTGACTCAGATAATTGGGCTATATTATCCGAAATAATAAAGCATTATAACATCCTATGAGGTGCGCCCTTGCAAAAACGGCACAGATTGCGAATTAACTACCAGTTGGTTAAGCGCAATAGTGGATGTTGACAAATAGCTCTATTTCAGATGAAAATTAACATTAGATTTTGGCAATGCATTTATAAACAAAAAGACGTTAATCAATAGGATTTGTCCTGATGCTTATGAGAGGCCATGCGGTATTTACACATCCACAACATTGAAAGCAGTAACTAATACGTTACCATGACAACCTAGACAGCATATAGAGCGTAATCTAACGCTGGGCCAGCCCTATGCCCTGATGAAGTCACGTTGCAGTGACGGAAACGCGTCGGTGGGCGGGGCTTGGTACACAGCGAGTCCTAACTCTCCACACACAGCTAATTTCCAGCGGCAATTTTGTTACTCATATTGCCTTGGATATTTTGTTGCCATACCTTGTTGATACTCTACGGAGTCCCCTAATAGGGTTTAATATACAGCGCTCTGGCGTTTTGATGGTTGATGTTTATGATAACTCATTAGAGTACAGTTATATCACTATACGGTATGCATAATATCCTACATAAACAACATATGTGAGATCTAACTCAGATTCTGAGAGCTACGTTTACCTACACCTTAAGCGTGTGTTGTTTGTGAATTGCTGTATATATGGATTGTTAACATAGTTAACCTTTTAGGGATCTAGTCAGAAATCGTCTGACTTTGTTTGATCAAAGCAGTACGCAGGTAGGAGGACGCCTTTGAGCGCATAGCCTAGGTGTGCAATTAGTGTGAATACTGATATGTGAATACTTGAATGATAATCTGAGCACCTGCTGACTTTAGTATCCCTAACCTATTTAGATTGGACTCAAGCTTACTAGGCCTCTAGCCCCAATTTTAATTTATGAGATGCTACATACTTAAGGCTATACATTATTAGAATCTTGGAAGTGACCTATCCCATTATTCTATTAGCCGTGTGTATCTCTCTTCCCTTTTTAATTATGGGTGGATGTAAGGTAAATAGTTATCATTATAATGTCTGGAAGTAAATACACCCATTCTTTTTCAACTATTTACACCATCTCACTTATGGTAATGTTTTTTTGCATATATGTTTAATAAAGTGTATTTTTAAAATCCAATTATCTATCTTTACCTTAGTGTATAATTTTACACTTGGCTTTAATGCCACAAATCCCCTCACTTTCCCTAACCTTAAAAAAAAATGGCATGCCCTAATTGAATCATGAAAGTTTATTTTGGACTTGACTGTCCCTTTAATGTGCTCTCCAGAGCATGGAGAGCACATTAAGCTAAGTATTAACCACTTAAAAAAAATAAAGGAAACTAATAAACACTGATGATTTTCGTGTTTTCTCATTTTCTTTATTTTCATTCATGCATTCATTCGAATTTTCATTTCTTGAAAACAAAATAAAAATTTGATTTTCGTGACGAATGTGCATTTGTCAGAAAACAAATGCAAATCTCTATTAATTTCATTTTCTATTCTTAATAGTGTTAATTGTGTTTTTAGTTTTGTAACCATTTCTTATTCCATGCATATTTTCATGTAAATTAATGTAATATTACTAAAATATTTGATAAATTAACAAATATATATATATTTTTACAGATAGGTACACAAAGTGTCTTATTGTTAAAGAAAATCAGTCAAATTGTCAACGTGTTGAAGGCAAAAAACATGTTGCAGTACAAGATTGCTGAAATTGTAGGGGTATCACAAAGTTCTATAAAGAATATTAAGAAACAAACACAGAGATTACAAGTTATATGCCAAACCCGGTGCGTAAATAACACAAACAATTTAGCGGTACCGCACTTTCCATAACGTTGCCATTGCAAGTTACAGAAAAATCTTCTTGTGTTGTGCGGTATGGTGCGTTAAGCTCCATACTGCACAAAAGCCAAATCCTGACTTGACGTGCTCGTGCACATTTTCCCCCATAGACATTCGTGGAGAAAAAGTGTTAGAAAAAAAACTAACACTTGCGGTTGCAGAATGGCGATCGTTATAATACATTCCCCATTGATGTCTATGGGGACAAGAAAGTTATGTAAAAACTTAACACAATAACATAAACCACAAGTCTAAATACCCCTAATCCACCACTCCCCGACATCACCGACACTAAATAAAGCTATTAACCCATTGACTGCCGCCCCTGCATCACTAACACCGAAATAAACCCATTAACCCCTAAACCGCTGCCCCCCCACATCTCTACTAATAAAATAAAGCTATAAACCCCTAAACCCCTGACCCCAAACACCGCCACTACTATAATAAACATATTAACCACTAAACCGCCAACTCCCCACATTGAAACTACTAAAATAAACCTATTAACCCCTAAACTGCCACCCCCTGCATCGCGACACACTAAATGAAACTATTAACCCTTAAACCTAACACCCGCTAATTTTAAATTAAAGTTATAATATAACTACCTTAAAATAAATAAAAACTTACCTGTGAAATAAAAAAGCTAAGAATAAACTTACCTGTGAAATAAAAAAGCTAAGATTAAAGATTAAACAAAGGGACTATCATTAAAGAAAGTCGGTCAAATTGACGGTTTGCTGAAGGCAAAAAACATGTCACAGTACACGACTGCTGTATCATGTAGCTCTGTAGAGAATATTACAAAAAATCATCCCCACAATCAATTTTCACCTAAATTAAAAATAAACCTAACATAACTATTTTGAAAACTAAAATAAACTAAAAATAAAAAAAACTAAATTACAAAATCTAAATTGCAAAATCCATAACTACTGGTCTTTGATAGCGGAATGGATCGGGCGGTATAAGCTATACTGCTAGTGGAATATTCCACACTCAAAAGCCATTTTTTGAGTGTGTAATGGAGAGTTGTGGTACAGGCTAAAACAACAGCGTTATAGCATGACTTGTAATATGGGTGATCTGCCATTACGCGCGCAAAGGCCAATTTTTCAGCGGTTTAGCCGTACCGCAAAACTTGTAATTTAGGTGAAAATTGATTGTGGGGATGATTTGAACTCAAATGGAAGGGAGCTTGCGGTCAACATTATGTTACTACACCAAGAATTAAATAGAAAAACTTGAGGTATCTGCACTCCAAATAGAAAACTATTTCAGAGTCTTGACTAAACAAATTCAGGATAAAGGCATCAAGACATCTAAAATAACTATTCAGCGACGATTAGCTGAATAAAGCCTGTTAGCCAGAAACCCTGCTTGTAAACTATCCCCATAATCCATTTTTTGTAATATTCTCTACAGAGCTACATGATACAGCAGTCGTGTACTGTGACATGTTTTTTGCCTTCAGCAAACCGTCAATTTGACCAACTTTCTTTAATGATGAGTCCCTTTGTTGACATTATTTGCAAACCATTAACATTTGTTAACTTACCAAATATTTGAGACATGAC
The DNA here is from genome assembly GCF_027579735.1 of Bombina bombina. Classification (NCBI taxonomy): domain Eukaryota; kingdom Metazoa; phylum Chordata; class Amphibia; order Anura; family Bombinatoridae; genus Bombina; species Bombina bombina. Next base: position 452,837,128 of record NC_069504.1, on the reverse strand, counting down.
ATGAGAACCTTGCTCAGCGATTGGCAGCAAATGTTAAATATATATGAATGTATATGAATATATACATATATATTCATTTGCTTATATGTGTAAATATACATGTATTTAAGCATATACATATATTTTTGCAGGGAACACACAATTCCCCGTAGACCACAAAGAAAAGGCACTTTTCAGTGCCGTTTTTTTTCTAATACCCCACACCTGCCAACTTAAACCCCTCATAACTGCTTTTTGGATTTTTTTTTTATTAAAAAAACTCCCAGTAGTGCATTGTTCCTCATTCTACAATTATACCAAGAGAATGAAGCAAATTTGATAATACAAGTAAATTGAAAAGTTGTTTAAAAATGCATGCTTTATCTAAATCCTGAAATAAAAAAAATGAGCAGTGATGTGCAGCAATAAATAAATATATATGTATGTTTATATACATATATATTCATGTGTTTATATGTGTATATACACATATAAACACATGAATATATATGTATATACATATATATTTATATTAAAAAAAAAATTATTATTATTATCGGTTATTTGTAGAGTGCCAACAGATTCTGCAGCGCTATAAACAAAGGCGGAGTGCAACAAAACATTTATAGGGATCAAACGGGTAGAGGGCCCTGCAAAAAGCAGTAGCACTGTTGTAGTCAGCTTTTAAGAAGGTGATCTACAAACAGCTGGACTCTTGGGCTTACATGCTAAGGGGGTTCATGGGATAGCAATGGAGGAGAGGAACTGGTATAAAAAAAGGTTAGTGTAGGTTGTATGCATCCCTGAACAGCAGAGTCTTTAGTGAGCACTTGAAGCTTTCAAAACTAGGGGAGAGTCTTGTGGAGCAAGGCAGATAGTTCCACAAGATGTGAGCCAGTCTGGAGAAGTCTTGTAAATGAGAGTGTGAGGAGGTAACAAGAGAGGAGGAGAGGAGGTGGTCATAAACAGAGCGAAGGGGATGGGAGGGAGAGTATCTGGAGACAAGGTCTGAGATATAGGTGGAAGCAGTGCAGTTGTGGGCTTTGTATGTCAGAGTGAGAATCTTGAGAGGCAAGAGGAAGCCAGTGAAAGGATTGGCAGAGAGGTGCAGTAGATGAAGATCGATGTATAAGGAAGATGAGCCTGGCAGAGGCATTCATGATCGATTGTAAAGGAGCTAGGCGGCAGGTGGGGAGACCAGAGAGGAAAGAGTTGCAGTAATCGAGGTGGGAAAAAATGAGAGAGTGGATTAAAATCTTAGTTGTGTCTTGTGTAAGGAAATGTCTAATTTTAGAGATGTTTTTAAGGTGAAACTGGGGATGGAGAGGGAAAGGAAGTGGGTTATAATTCTTAAATTCAAGGACTAAATCACTTTATATAATACTTATAGTCCCAGAATCCCAGAACCTTATGCAATAATATACATGGAAATGTACAAATATGTGTGCAGAGAGATTTGCAGCACAAAGAGAAAGACTGCAGGTTGCTGGATTATATAATAATTCGACCCACTACAGATAAAGGTCAGACAAATAAAGGATAAGTAAATATATGGATCAAATCATCCAAACATGCTCATTTATACTAAATAACTTTATTGGTGAAAAATATTTAAAAGTCCGACTGGACTCATACACATGCACACACACACATACAATTAAAACTAGCTGGAACTCAGGTAATATAATTGGTATATCAAATAGCACTCTAAAACTCAAAATGTATTTACTGACAAGGGATCTTGACTGTTATAGTATTTTAATATTGATCCCTGGTAGTATATGATGGGCTATAGACAGCGAGAAAAAATAACTGCTGAATTAGTTAGTCCTCCCTAAAGGCAAGTCTGCACAAAGAAAGATAGGCAAAACACTAAATAATTCGATGTGCTGGGTATTAGTGCATTAATTAGCTGTCCCTGCACATCCTTAAATGTCTGAGGCCTAGATTTGGAGTTCGGCGGTAGCCGTCAAAACCAGCGTTAGAGGCTCCTAACGCTGGTTTTGGCCGCCCGCTGGTATTTGGAGTCAGTGATTAAAGGGTCTAACGCTCACTTTTCAGCCGCGACTTTTCCATACCGCAGATCCCCCTACGCCATTTGCGTATCCTATCTTTTCAATGGGATCTTTCTAACGCTGGTATTTAGAGTCGTTTCTGAAGTGAGCGTTAGAGCTCTAACGACAAGATTCCAGCCGCCTGAAAATAGCAGGAGTTAAGAGCTTTCTGGCTAACGCCGGTTTATAAAGCTCTTAACTACTGTACCCTAAAGTACACTAACACCCATAAACTACCTATGTACCCCTAAACCGAGCTCCCCCCACATCACCGCCACTCGATTAAAATTTTTAACCCCTAATCTGCCGACCGCCACCTACGTTATACTTATGTACCCCTAATCTGCTACCCCTAACACCGCCGACCCCTGTATTATATTTATTAACCCCTAACCTGATCGGAACAGCCAATAGAATGCGAGCTCAATCTGATTGGCTGATTGGATCAGCCAATCGGATTGAACTTGATTCTGATTGGCTGATTCCATCAGCCAATCAGAAAATTCCTACCTTAATTCCGATTGGCTGATAGAATCCTATCAGCCAATCGGAATTCGAGGGACGCCATCTTGGATGACGTCCCTTAAAGGAACAGTCATTCGTCGTTCAGTCGTCGGTCCGGATGGATGTTCCGCGCTGGAGGTCTTCAGGATCCTGCCACTTCGCTCCAGATGGAAGAAGATCGAAGATGCCGCTTGGAGAAGATGTTTGCCGGTCCGGATGTCCTCTTCTTGCCGGATAGGAGGAAGACTTTGGAGCCTCTTCTGGACCTCTTCAGCACCGGATTATGGATCGCCAACCCCCACTTGGGTTGGATGAAGATCTTGGAGCCAGGACGGATCGGTGATACCTGGATGGTGAAGACAAGGTAGGAAGATCTTCAGGGGATTAGTGTTAGGTTTATTTAAGGGGGGTTTGGGTTAGATTAGGGGTATGTGGGTGGTGGGTTGTAATGTTGGGGGGGGTATTGTATGTTTTTTTTTACAGGCAAAAGAGCTGAACTTCTTGGGGCATGCCCCGCAAAGGGCCCTGTTCAGGGCTGGTAAGGTAAAAGAGCTTGTAACTTTTTTAATTTAGAATAGGGTAGGGAATTTTTTATTTTGGGGGGCTTTGTTATTTTATTAGGGGGCTTAGAGTAGGTGTAATTAGTTTAAAATTGTTGTAATATTTTTCTTATGTTTGTAAATATTTTTTTATTTTCTGTAACTTAGTTCTTTTTTATTTTTTGTACTTTAGCTAGTTTATTTAATTGTATTTATTTGTAGGAATTGTGTTTAATTAATTTATTGATAGTGTAGTGTTAGGTTAATTGTAGGTAATTGTAGGTAGTTTATTTAATTATTTTATTGATAGGGTAGTGTTAGGTTTAATTATATCTTAGGTTAGGATTTATTTTACAGGTAATTTTGTTATTATTTTAACTAGGTAACTATTAAATAGCTATTGTACCTGGTTAAAATAATTACAAAGTTGCCTGTAAAATAAATATTAATCCTAAAATAGCTATAATATAATTATAATTTATATTGTAGCTATATTAGGATTTATTTTACAGGTAAGTATTTAGCTTTAAATAGGAATCATTTATTTAATAAGAGTTAATTTATTTCGTTAGATAAAAATTATATTTAACTTAGGGGGGTGTTAGTGTTAGGGTTAGACTTAGCTTTAGGGGTTAATCCATTTATTAGAATAGCGGTGAGCTCCGATCGGAAGATTAGGGGTTAATAATTGAAGGTAGGTGTCGGTGATGTTAGGGAGGGCAGATTAGGGGTTAATACTATTTATGATAGGGTTAGTGAGGCGGATTAGGGGTTAATAACTTTATTATAGTAGCGCTCAGGTCCGCTCGGCAGATTAGGGGTTAATAAGTGTAGTTAGGTGGAGGCGACGTTGTGGGGGGCAGATTAGGGGTTAATAAATATAATATAGGGGTCGGCGATGTTAGGGCAGCAGATTAGGGGTACATAGGGATAACGTAGGTTGCGGCGGTTTACGGAGCGGCAGATTAGGGGTTTAAAAAAATATGCAGGGGTCAGCGATAGCGGGGGCAGCAGATTAGGGGTTAATAAGTGTAAGGTTAGGGGTCTTTAGACTCGGGGTACATGTTAGAATGTTAGGTGCAAACGTAGGAAGTGTTTCCCCATAGGAAACAATGGGGCTGCGTTAGGAGCTGAACGCTGCTTTTTTGCAGGTGTTAGGTTTTTTTTCAGCTCAAACAGCCCCATTGTTTCCTATGGGGGAATCGTGCACGAGCACGTTTTTGAGGCCGGCCGCGTCCGTAAGCAACTCTGGTATCGAGAGTTGCATTTGCGGTAAAAATGCTCTACGCTCCTTTTTTGGAGCCTAACGCAGCATTTGATTAAACTCTCGATACCAGAGTTAAATTTATGGTGCGGCCAGAAAAAAGCCAGCGGAGCGTTAACAGCCCTTTTACCGCCGAACTCCAAATCTAGGCCTGAGTGTTTTATTCCCAAACTAAGTGAAGGTTGCGCTATAATTATTATTCTCAGTATTGTTACTGGTAATAGTTAAGTTGTCAGTATATAGGGCCCATAGATATTAGGTATAAACCTTAGATTCAGAGATAGAATATGGTGAGTGCCTCTTATTAGATCACCAGTATAGCAGTTGCTGTGTGTAACCTGCTGCTCGGGGTGAATATATTGAAATAGAATAGCATAAATGGATATTATTTGCTACAAACTAACAAGCGTTGCCGCAAATGTATCCAGTGTATCAAATGGTCACTGAAAAAAATAGGGCATGAAATGTACAAAATTCCCCAGTATCCAGACAAAACGATCACTATTGATCATATGATTTTAACAAGTGCAATATTGGTTTACATAACATTAGAGTCAGAGATATGTCTATATGGTAAAATGTCTAAATTCATTAGCATTATGTTTATCAATCCACCAGTTTATATCTGAGTCACGAATGTAATTTTAGCACATTGCATAGTAGTGCTTTGTCAGCTAGTCTGAATGCTATGCAGTTAAACCGCTTTGATAACGTAAGCTTATAAATTTTGAAATCTGACCCCTACTATTAGCAGGAGAAATACCACAGAAATGCTGGGAAATATCCCATTACAAACAACTAACAAAGTTTGGTAGGAAATAAAGAAGGACTAAGCTACCAAAAGGTCTCTTCTATAGCGGAGACCTGATTACTTTTAACTGTCTATAGATATTCTGCATATATTGAGAGTGCTAAGGCTGAGTCAGCAAATTAAAAAATAGAGGTTCAATAACCCCGTGTTAGTGCCCCTGACGCGCGTTTCACATTACGCTTCCTCAGAGGGGTACGCGCCGGCCGGACGCAGCAGGCTTTAGCCAAGGACTGAATGTGAGGAGTGAAAGAAAGATCTGAGTTAAATGTGACCCCAAGACATCGGGCATGCGGGGTAGGGGTAATGATGGAGTTCTCAACAGTTATAGAGAGATTGGGGGTGGAAATTTTGGAGGGAAACAAGGAGCTCAGTTTTGGAGAGATTTAGCTTGAGGAAGTAAGAGGACATCCAGGAAGATATGTGAGAAAGACAGTTAGTGACACGGGTTAGCAAGGAAGGAGATAGGTCTGGTGCAGATAAGTTGATTTGGGTGTCGTCAGCATACAAATGATATTGGAAACCGTGGGACTTAATTAGGGAACCTAATGATGACATGTAGATTGAGAAGAGGATGGGACCAAGGACAGAGCCTTGCGGTACCTCAACAGAAAGTGGTGACGGGGCAGAGGGGGCCCCAGAGAAGGCTACACTAAAGGTACAGTTTGACAGGTAGGAAGAGAATCACGAGAGGGCTGTGTCACAAATGCCGAAGGATTAGAGGGTTTGGAGCAAAAGAGGGTGGTCAACAGTATCAAAGGCTGTGGACAGATCAAGGAGGATAAGCAGAGAGAAGTGGCCTTTTGATTTTGCTGTAAGTAGGTCATTGGTAACCTTAACGATTGTTGTCTCTGTGGAGTGATGGGAAAGAAATCCAGATTACAGTGGGTCAAGGAGGGAGTTTAATGCAAAGAAATGGGATAGGCGTGCATATACTAGCTTTTCGAGAAGCTTTGAGGCAAGAGGGAGGAGGGAAATAGGGCGGTAGTTGGATGGGGCAGTTGGATCATGGGAAGGTTTTTTGATTATAGGTATGACCAGTGTCAGAGGTGAGGGAAATATACAGATGCTGAGGGAGAGGTTGAATGTGTGTGTGAGTATAGGGGTAAGAGTAGAAGAGAGGGAGGGGAGTAGCTGTGAGGGTATAGGATCAAGGGGACAGGTAGTGAGGTGATAGCGCAGTATAAGTGCCAAAACTTCATCATCAGTAACAGGGGAGAAAGAACTAAATTTATGGCTATGTGGGTTGTGGTTGATTGCGAGCATTTGAGGGGGTGAGAGAATGGAAGTATGTTGAGAGCTGATTTAATTTCTGATGGAGTCAATTTTTGTTATTGAAGTGGCTGGCAAAGTATTGAGCTGAGAGAAGTTGTATTAGGAGATGGGGTGGGCGGAGAAGAGTATTGAAAGTGAAGAACAGACATTTTGGGTTTGAAGAAAGAGTAGAGATAAGAGTAGAGAAGTAATGTTGCTTTTAGAGATTAAGGGCAGAATAGTAGGAGTTCAAGATGAATTTGTAATGAAGAAAATCAGCTGAACTCTGAGATTTTTTTCCAGTGCCGCTCAGCAGTACGGGAACATCTGCGTAGGTACCATGTCAGAGGAGTATGCCAGGGCTGAAGATGAGTGTTTGATTTCCGAGCTATGGTAAGAGGGGCCAGATTGTCAAGGACGGATGTAAGGATGGAATTATAGTGGCAGATTGGTCAGGGCAGGAAAAGGAGGAGAAGGATGAGAGGAGAGGTTTGAGGGAATTAGCAAGCTGTTGCTAATCTACTGAAATAATACTTCCATGAAGTTTGGTGTGAGGAGTAGAAGGAGGGAGAGTTGTAGGGATGGATGATATGTTGCAAGTGAGGAGATGGTGGTCAGAAAGAGGAAAAGGAAAGTTTGTGAAGTTTGAAATAGTGCATTGATAGCTAAAGATCAGATCAAGGGAGTGACCATATTTGTGAGTGGAAGAATCAGTCCATTGTGACAAACCGAAAGAGGAAGTGAGTTGCAGAAGTTGTTTTGCAGAGGAGGCAGTGGGATTGTCAAGAGGGATGCTAAAGTCACCAAGAATGAGGGCAGGGTGTCTGAGGAAAGGAAAAAAGGTAGCCAGGCAGCCAAGTGATCTAGAAATTGAGTTGAGGAGCCAGGAGGTTGGTATATGACGTCAACACGTAAAGAGAGGGGCGAAAATAAGCGAATATTGTGGGTTTCAAATGAGGAAATGTGAGGGAAAAAATGGGTTGTATTTGTTGAAAGGTGCAATGAGAGGAAAGTAAAACACCTACACCACCTCCTTGTCTATTACCATACCTAGGAGTGTGGCTGAAGTGGAGACCCCCATGTGACAGAGCAGCAGTGGATGCTGTGTCTAGGGGAGAGAGCCAGGTTTCTGTTAGGGCCAGAAGATTGAGGGAGTGGGAGATAAAGAGGTCATGTATAGAAGTGAGCTTATTGCAAACAGAACGAGAGTTCCAGAGTGCACAAGTGAAAGGGGTAGTGGCTTTAGATGCTAGAGGAATGTGAGTAAGGTTGCCAGAATTTTGTTTTCAGAGTCTATGGGACGGTACACATGGATGTGCATGGCTAGGAAGTTGTTGGGGACAGGATTAGGGGAGATGTCACCAACAGTTAGTAAAATCAAGAGGGAGAGGGACATAAGATGAGATACAGATTTGCAGTAATGAGACTGTTTTTGAGACGAGGTGCAGGGGGGAGAGAGAGTGTTTAGGAATAGGTAAAGTTCATGAGTACGAAAGTAAGGTGAGTTTAAGAGAGATGGGCTAATGAACAGTGCAGGTGGAGAGGGAGAAGGAGTAATTGAATAATGTAGTTTGTTATAGAGACAAGAGGTAGCAAAAAGGATTATGAATATATTGAGCATTTTTACAAAAGTGGGAACCAATTAAACACATACGACGCAGTATTACAGCAGCAATTGCATAAGGAAACAATGAAATACATAAAACATAATCAAAGACAAATTAAAGGCTAATTGGAAAGTTAGATTCTGGTCTGATAAGGGTGAGATAAGTTAAGTAAACAGAAAGTAACATTTGGAGGAGGGTGAAACTATGGCATAAGACAGCTATATATTTAAGAATAATAGCAAGTATTGATAAGGATTAAGCCTCACATGGCAAATAAAAAAACATTAGAAGTAAGACATTGGCTAATATTACAACAAATGCAGGACTAAATTAACAACCTAAAATCATTTGCTTAATATACATGTACACATACCAAAAGAGAGTTACATGAGAGGATAAAACACCACAGTGTAGTAAATAGTTTGCAGATTGACAGGGACTCTATTCATGTACCAAAATAGAGTTACAGGAGAAGAAAAAAACACCAGAGTGAATAGTTTGCAGATTGACAGCGACTCTATTAACATACCAAAAGAGAGTTACAGGAGAGGGAAAAAAACATAGTGCAGTGAATAGTTAGCAGGTTGACAGGGACTATATTAACATACCAAAAGAGAGTTACAGGAGAGAAAAAAACACACCAAAGTGCAATGAATAGTTTGCAGATTGACAGGGACTCTATTGTCATACCAAAATAGAGTTACAGGAGAGGAAAAAACACCAAAGTGCAGTGAATAGTTTGCAGATTGACAGGGACTCTATTCACATACCAAAAGAGAGTTACAGAAGAGGAAAAAACACCAGAGTGCAGTGAATAGTTTGCTGATTGACAGGGACTCTATTCACATACCAAAAAAGAGTTACAGGCAAGGACAAAACACCAGAGTGCAATGAATAGTTTGCAGATTGACAGGGACTCTATTCACGTACCTGAAAGCAGAAGAGAGAGAATATTGCAATGTAAGAAAGTTTACTATCTCTTGAAAGGGGCATCAAACCTAACATATTTATTTTGTCTTTCAGAAAGGACATACAATTTAATAAAAGTTTTCAATTTACTTCTATTATTAAATTTACTTTGTTCTCATGTTATTCTTCGTGGAAGAAATATCTAGATAGGTTGCATATTTTTGAAGCAATACATGGTAGAAAATACTGCTGACACCTAGTGTTTTTGCAAATATATAACAGTTAAAAAACTGCTGCCATATATTTCTCCAGTCATATGCATGCTCCTATACCTTTGTAACCGTTTTTTAGAATTAAATTGAAAAGTTATTTTTTTTTTTTTTTAAATGTCCACTGTATCTGAATCATTAAATACATTTTTGGAGTTGTATGCCCCTTTACTAGCTGCTTGTCAGACTGATTTTGATTGTTGCTGCCAGTCTATTTCACCAATAACCTCTATAAAAACAGTAGCACAAAATATAGAATTAACAAAAATAATTTGGCTGGGCATGCAAATTTCTTGCTTGTTCATTTCTGCATTACTATCACTCCTTTAGCAGTCAGAAATATATCTTTCTTAACCAGTTCTCAGATAATAGTGTAATTTATCTGAGATCACTCACATTAAATACAAAACACAAACTACTAAAGCATACCATTAGGAAGGCTTTGGGCTATAATGAACATCTGCTGTAATATTTGCTTTTTCTGAAAAATTAGATTCAGTTGAAATGCTCCTTCATGCTTTTATGCATAATAAGCACTGTTAATTGCTTGTGGTTATGAATTAGTCTTCTGAACCATTTAAGCATGCTTTGGTATTGCTACATTTTTATTTACGATAACCCCTTACAATAAACTTGACATAAATAAAGTCAACTCCTGTCTATGGTTAGTGCTGAATAAATATAGGCATTCTAAGTTGACACTTAGTGGCCGATTTATCACGGCCCGAATGGGAGCGTATACACCTGTTTCTGCGTGAGCCCTCAGGCTCGCCGGAAACAGGAGTTAAGAAGCAGTAGTCTTAAGACCGCTGCTCCTTAACTCGTCCATCTGCTCTGAGGTGGCGGACAGCAATCTGCCCGATCGTATATGATCATGTTGATTGACACCCGATGTTAGTGGCCGATTGGCCGTGAATCTGCAGGGGGCGGCATTGCACAAGCAGTTCACCAGAACTGCTTGTGCAATGATAAATGCCAACAACATATTCTGTCGGCATTTATCGATGTCTGGAGGACATGATCGCTACAGCGGATCATGTCTGCCAGACACATGATAAATCGGCCCCTTAGACAGACATGGGCCCAATGTACAAGCCATCAACTTGCTGTCGACATGAAATTTCACATCAAAGTTTGTGAGTGGATCCAAAATCTAATGTAAAATCCTGTAAATCATTAAAACAGTACTTATAATCTGCATAATCAAATACGGGGATGGTAGAATATGTGTGTATTAGCTTGCTGGCCTTTTTTATGCAGACACACCATTCTAAACCTGTTATTTCACTTATCTAAAATATTATCAAAAGTTCAATTAATTTGTCAGTGTCTATTTCTGCTTTAAGTTCGTCAATTAATATCTGCTACTTATTTGTGGGTGGACGCTATAGAAATCAGAGGGGGTTCACATTCAGATACCAAAAGGATTAACTACCAGTTAAATAAAAGCACAACTTTAATCACAAGAAGAACATAATTTACTTGGTAGTTGACTATTCCAGTATGAAGACCCTGATGTATATTTTTTTATTCAGACTACTTCAGTTACGAAGGATAAGGCAGACGCAAAATGAAGGCCAATCACCACAGTTTCCACAAAGAAGGAGAGTCCCAACATTAGTGATGCACTGAAGCCCATGACAGCATGGTCACAGGAAATCCCTGGACCTCTAAAACGTCTGGCAGCACTACAATTCTCTGCACCAGGATCCTTCCAGTCTGTTTCAAACTTCATAATTGGCTTAAAGTGAATGTCAATTTTGATGCTAAAGTGCCCGGTTTTTAAAAATTCAATTAAAAAAAGGGGCACTTTAATTCATCAAAATTTACATTTCACTCCTGTTGTAAAAAAAAAAATTACCTTTTTAACTTGACAGCCGCTCCAGCTTCCTCCACCCGTTGCAAAGCCTCTTCCTGGGTCTAAAATGAGAAATCTGGCTTCCTCCAATCACAGCGTTGAATCAGACAGTGATTCCCCCGGGGGGGAGCCATGATTGGAGGATGACCTATCCATCATTTCTGACTTCAGAAATGGCTTGCAACGACCGGAGGAAGCTGGAGCTGCTGTTAAGATTAAGAGATAAGTTTTTTTTCACAACAGGAGTTAAATGTAAATTGTGATGAATTAAAGTGCCCCTGTTTTTAATCAAATTTTTAAAAACCGGGCACTTTAGCATCAAAATTGACATTCACTTTAAGTCAGTCTGCTTTTTCCAGACATCTTTCCATGGTTATTGACAACCTTGTCTGTCTCCCAAATACACCAGAAGAATGGCAAATAGTGAGGTCCAATCTTTACAGGATAGCTAGCATGCCTATTGTTCTTGGAGCCATAGATTGCACACATGTTGCAGTGAAGACCTCCCGTGAAAGGGAAGGAGTTTATAGAAACTGGAAATATTATAACTCCCTTAATGTCCTGATGGTGTTGGAGCCTTATGTGAAAAGTTTTAGAGTTTGATTCAACTTTCCAGGTTCCTGTCATAATTCCTATATTTTAAAACAATTGGGATTGTATAGGAACTTCAAGGAGGGATAGATGCCAAAAGAATGGCTATTAGGTAATTATTATCTTATAAATATTTACATAATCACCAGAAATATATTATGGAATAGATACATAAATATTTGGATCATTTATATTATATACAAAATGTTGTTTATTTTTTTTGAGTCATTAATCTGTATATTTTTCTATTTGTTAAAGGGACATAACAGTCACAATTAACCTTTTCATGATTCAAATAGAATGTCATTTTCACCAACTTTTCAATTCACTTCTTTTATCTAATGTGCTTTTGTTTTCTTGGTATTCTTGCACTACTGGGAGTTAACTGCTGGTGGTTGCACATATATGCCTCTTGTGTTCAGCTAGCTACCAGTGGTGCATTTCTGCTCCTTTAACAAAGGATTCCAAAGAAATGAAGCAAATTTGACAATAGAAGTAAATTGCAAAGCTGTTTAAAAGTGTTTTTCATGTCTCTTTAAAGGGACTTTGCAGTCAAAAATTTAATGGACATAGATTTAATACGTCTTTGAATAGAAACATATTTGCAATATGAATGTATTAGCAAAAATGCTTCTAGTAAAAGTTATCACTGTTTTAGTGTTAACATTTTTCTCTGCACTTGCATGTGAAGCATAGCTAGATATTGTCACTGCTCCAACATTTTAAATAATACAGCTGCTCAGATAATCAGTGGGGCTTGTATCATGTCAGCAATTAACAAATCATTACCAGATGGTACAAGCACCTTAGGTTCTCTGAGCAAGTGCTGTGTTTAAAATGCTGGTGCACGGTGCATTCTTAAATACAATTTTGAAACAGCTATAGCTTTTATTAGAAGCATTTTTGCTAATGCTTTTGGCTGGAATATACCTTTAAGTTTTGTATTTATGTTTTCACATTTGTCTCTATGTTTTCAAATTATCCTAGCCTGCTGTGTCATATTGTATTTAAATTGTGTGTTTTTTTTTATTATTTATACTTTTATTGAGGTCACACAATCAAGTTTCATACATCCATTGCACATAATATAAGATTGTAAAAGGTTGCAATACAAGCATATAAGGTAAAACAAAAAACAAAATACAATGGGTAAATTGTTTATGTAGAAACAATAACAGTAGGCACAGCAACCCTAACATAATTGTGCAATATGTATATAACCGCATTTTATAGATTTTTATGGATATTCTTGAGGGGTTTTCATGCTACAAGGAAAGCTTAGAGAACAGTCATTTGTTCTAGCAACTGGAAAAGCTTTAAAATCTTTCACAAAATAAAAGTAGAATACTGTTGATGTGTAAGATATACATGAAATAGTCTCCTATGAAAACAAATAAGGCCACTATTGTACCTATGTCACATCATAATGAGTTTAACATGTAGTTGGACTTATCCTAATGAGCTTCAGTGAGGTCAGTTAATATACCATAGCTATCTGTATTTATCCAGCACAGGCTAATTTGTTATTTTACAAAAAAGGAAAGAGCATAGAGAGAATCCCCTAGGCACACTATATTACACACTATTAGTATTCCATAATACCTTAAGCATAGCAGGACATTTTTTAAATATAACATTTATTGACATTACATTAAAAATAATTATATTTCATCTTGAAATACAAGTAAAATCATAGGTGATTTAGCGGCATCTCAGGTGATGTGATTTGGTCAATTTCTCACTATCAATTCATATGTACGTAGGCAAATACAACATGGGTGATTATCCTGATTAGTGCATATACAGCAGCATAAAAAAGTCCCTATTCTGGATCCTTTAAGGTGACTATTAACTCCCAGAGGGCCAAAGGGATTAGGCACTCACTATTCTGTCCTAGTATGTAATATATATATATATATATATATATATATATATATATATACTGTAGATGTAGATAAATATTTTACCTACAAACCATCAGATATATATATATATATATATATATATATATATATATATATATATATATATATATATATATATATAAATATGTATTTATGAATAAATAGAACATATTCTGCTATGAGAAGAAGATTGGAATGTAAAATATATTTCATGTTCGGGGATAATGTTAACGTGATCGCAATATTGTAACTTTGTCTTTTTAGGCACCAAGATAGTGCACAAGCAAATATTTTTTTACTTGTAATAAGTGCGGTATCCAGCGCGCAAAAGTCAAATTCAAGCGCAGTTAGCATGCGAGCGTGAGAGATAGCTCTCCACTTGTAATCTAGCCCTATTGTTAGAGTACGTTTTAGTGTTAGTATAGTGTTTCTTATTTTGATGTGGCCTTTTTTTTAAGGGGAATTTAGTTTTGAGATAGGCCTTACTGTTTGGAGTTTTTTTATTTTTGGTAATGTGTTTGCGTTAGGGGTTGTGGCGGCATAGGGGTTAAGTATTGTAGGGTTTATTGTGGTGGAATATTGGCAGTGTAGGGTTTAACTAGTGTAGGGTTAGTTTAGGGGTACATATGTATATTTGTTAGGCTTGGTGCTTTATATTACAAAAGGGCTCCTTTACTTTACATCACCAATGTCAGTGCTGATGATGCTTGGAATATTTTGCCATCATCACCACCCAATGAGAAATATAGTAAAACGCCTCTCAGTAATACTGCCTTTAAACCGTAATGTTGGCCGGCTTTCTCAACATTGCATCAGATCCCTTTTAAATATATTGCAGCACTTTCGATCATCATGGCCAGAGTGAGAAAAAATAAGATTGGCATGAGTATTAAGATTGTAGTCTATAAGGTCGGCAACAAATGCAGGGCCTCCGACGGTGTCACTAGCTGATTGCTTTTCATGGGCAAGCTTCATTTTCATTATCCGTTTAATGTCGTTGAACCTTCTTTTACAGTAATCATTAATAAATAATTGAAAAAGTTCCTGGTTACTAACAGCATCCCTGATCTTTTCCCAAATACAGGGAGTGCAGAATTATTAGGCAAATGAGTATTTTGACCACATCATCATCTTTATGCATGTTGTCTTACTCCAAGCTGTATAGGCTCGAAAGCCTACTACCAATTAAGCATATTAGGTGATGTGCATCTCTGTAATGAGAAGGGGTGTGGTCTAATGACATCAACACCCTATATCAGGTGTGCATAATTATTAGGCAACTTCCTTTCCTTTGGCAAAATGGGTCAAAAGAAGGACTTGACAGGCTCAGAAAAGTCAAAAATAGTGAGATATCTTGCAGAGGGATGCAGCACTCTTAAAATTGCAAAGCTTCTGAAGCGTGATCATCGAACAATCAAGCGTTTCATTCAAAATAGTCTACAGGGTCGCAAGAAGCGTGTGGAAAAACCAAGGCGCAAAATAACTGCCCATGAACTGAGAAAAGTCAAGCGTGCAGCTGCCAAGATGCCACTTGCCACCAATTTGGCCATATTTCAGAGCTGCAACATCACTGGAGTGCCCAAAAGCACAAGGTGTGCAATACTCAGAGACATGGCCAAGGTAAGAAAGGCTGAAAGACGACCACCACTGAACAAGACACACAAGCTGAAACGTCAAGACTGGGCCAAGAAATATCTCAAGACTGATTTTTCTAAGGTTTTATGGACTGATGAAATGAGAGTGAGTCTTGATGGGCCAGATGGATGGGCCCGTGGCTGGATTGGTAAAGGGCAGAGAGCTCCAGTCCGACTCCAGCAAGGTGGAGGTGGAGTACTGGTTTGGGCTGGTATCATCAAAGATGAGCTTGTGGGGCCTTTTCGGGTTGAGGATGGAGTCAAGCTCAACTCCCAGTCCTACTGCCAGTTTCTGGAAGACACCTTCTTCAAGCAGTGGTACAGGAAGAAGTCTGCATCCTTCAAGAAAAACATGATTTTCATGCAGGACAATGCTCCATCACACGCGTCCAAGTACTCCACAGCGTGGCTGGCAAGAAAGGGTATAAAGAAGAAAATCTAATGACATGGCCTCCTTGTTCACCTGATCTGAACTCCATTGAGAACCTGTGGTCCATCATCAAATGTGAGATTTACAAGGAGGGAAAACAGTACACCTCTCTGAACGGTGTCTGGGAGGCTGTGGTTGCTGCTGCACGCAATGTTGATGGTGAACAGATCAAAACACTGACAGAATCCATGGATGGCAGGCTTTTGAGTGTCCTTGCAAAGAAAGGTGGCTATATTGGTCACTGATTTGTTTTTGTTTTGTTTTTGAATGTCAGAAATTTATATTTGTGAATGTTGAGATGTTATATTGGTTTCACTGGTAAAAATAAATAATTGAAATGGGTATATATTTGTTTTTTGTTAAGTTGCCTAATAATTATGCACAGTAATAGTCACCTGCACACACAGATATCCCCCTAAAATAGCTATAACTAAAAACAAACTAAAAACTACTTCCAAAACTATTCAGCTTTGATATTAATGAGTTTTTTGGGTTCATTGAGAACATGGTTGTTGTTCAATAATAAATTTAATCCTCAAAAATACAACTTGCCTAATAATTCTGCACTCCCTGTATTATTTTTTCTTGCAGTTTGTGTTTGCTTGGGACGGCAGCCAAAAATGTAGTTGTAAAACTCAAAGACATTATCCACCAATATCACATTCTGTAATTTAGAAAACTGCACATTTCTACCTTTCTTGGTTTCGCATATTGTGGCTCAGAAGCTGCAGCCATAATTGGATATAATTTGCTCTGTTACAAGAAAAAGATAAAATGGGGAAAAAAATGTATTGAAATATTCAGGGAAAAAGTTTACTCTTGCTTTATCTTCCTGCATCAATTACATTATTGACACCTTTCTGGTCGTTTTGGGAGGAACAACATTGACTTATCAAAAGTAGAAAGTTTAGTAACTTTGCATATTCACACTGAGCAGAGTTTCAAAGTTATAACAATTCCACTGTTTTTTACAAGGTATTACACGTGACTTTGGTTGAGAGTTATTTAGTACATTTAAGTAATGGATTGTTTTCACCAGGCATGAGCTATTGTGGGTTGATTCATTTCTCGAGATGCAAAAAATTTGACACCTTAGTAAATGGGGCCCAATGACTTTATAATTGCTTCCTAATCCTGCTAACTCCTATTTATGTGCTAGTTTCCTTTGCTGGTGGGTGAGTCAGGGTGATCGCCAGATAATTGACCAGCTGGTGAAGCTTTATTAAAGATATGTGGCAGCAAGAGCTCTGTTGCTTTTCCCTATCCAAGAAAGAACCTGGAGCCTGAAGGCTTAGATCTGGTGAGACTGTTCAAGAGAAGAGAGGATCTTGCGATGGGCGGAGGGGTAAAGAGCCTACAAGAGGCTAAAAAGTGATTGTGTCTGCTATAAAATGGTTTAAATGTAAAGAGTTTGAGCATATAGTTAAGAACTGTCCTAATGACGTTAAAGCAATGTAATGTAATGTGGATAATAACCAGGCTCTGCATTCACTATATTCTCTGTATATATGTTCTGCAAAAAGAGACTATGGCAACCCTTGGTGTACTGTGTCTTAGAAGTGATACAGGAACTACCAGATTCAGGGAGTATGGTTACTCCATTAGACCAAGCATTTTATGCTAATATAAAAACAGATAATACACACAAGCTAAAGAGTGTGTGTATTCATGGAGACATGTATAAGTAATCTACAACAGAGATAGTTGTTGAAACTCAGTGTGTCTATGTAAAGTGTTAAGTTGGGATGGTACAAGAAAATGACACAAAACATTATAATAGGAAGATATTTTCCTAATTTTTTGGGCCTATGGGGCATTATTGAAAAATCTACTGCTGAACCATTAGAGCAGTTATTTAATGAATTTCCATTTTCTGATATTTTAGGAGATGAAATAGATAATGACAAGGCTGTAAATAGCATTTCACTCTTTTGAAAACTCTAGTTGGTGATAACCAGAAAACCGAGGAAGGGCCATGTAGAACAAAACATAAAACTAATTAATTTAAATGCCAACCCAGGTAACTTTAAGAGTGCACAGTGGTCTGGTACAATTTTGGTAGTGGCAAGAGGTTCAATTATCCTTATATTGAGGTAGATAACTACTGTATCATAATAAAAAGAAAGGGGCAGAGATTACAAAGCAATTGTTAGTTTATTGCCACACTGTGCTAAATATTGCCCATAGCCATACTCTTAGGGGCCCATCTTGGGGGGGGGGGGAAATACAAGAGATTGAATCATCTAAAGGTTTTATTGGCCATGTGTTTATGAAGCAATAACAAATTATTGTTTTTTTGTGCCCTGAATGTGCGCATATTGCCTCATTCACTGCTTACTGAAACCCCTCAGTGCCCTTACCTGTCATTAAAGTTCCATTTGAAATTATTTCACGGAAGGCTCCTCATGTTTAAAACTGTTAGCCTGGTTGTATAATCTAATATGAGCCCTTTTCCTAGAACAGTGTTAATGCTCTCAACAACATGAGTAAAGATTCACCATCATTATATATATTGATTCAAATACAAATTGTATACTCTGTTGTCTGTGCTTTCTTTTTAATTCCTATTTATTTACCTTTTAAAGTGATGGAAAAGTCAAATGATTTGCATATTGCTTAATTATAGTACCATTTAGAATTTTCTTTTTTTTTTTTTTCTCATTAAGATAGTTTAAAATATTTTTATTTATTTATTAATAGTATCCACATCTAATAAGAATTGATTAATTAGTGGAGAAACTTGTGAAAGCTAGGTTTCTCAGCCCAATAGACCTAACCCAGACTTAAGACTTAATTTTCCACACCTGACATTCTATCACAATACACAGTCTTACATTTTGGCTTACATGTTGCACCTGTCAGATTCCAAAGAATGATGGACAGACCATTCAAGCCATATGAACACTCAGATGATGTGATACACAGTGAGGACTGTGAATCTCACCACCCTAAAGTACAATCTGTCCTGGATTCAATACAACATTTTTTATTTAATAGCAAACTCTAGTTAGTGCACTATTGACCTAGAAGAGACTAAACATTTATTTTATTTTATTGTCAGGTGATTGTTAAAGAAATACATTAACCAAGAAGCAAGGATTCATTTCTAACTTTGCAATTATTACTAGTGCTCTGACTGATAGAATAAAGCAAAAAAACCCTGTAGTTGTGAAATGGTCTTCAAAAACTGAACAAGCATTCAGACATATTATTGAGGCCATATGTGACCAATCAGTTCTGATAATCCCTGATTTATTCAAGGGGGTCGCTTTATGAAGCAGCGGATGCTGCTTCTGACCCACTCCGCTTCGGTTCCTCCTGAAGCGGAAGTTAAGAAGCAGCAGTCCTAAAGTGATGGAAAAGTCAAATGAGGTGGCAGACAGCAATCAGCCAAATTGAATACGATCAGGCTGATTGACACCCCCTGCAGGGGGTGGTATTGCACCAGCAGTTCACCAGAACTGCTGGTGCAATGATAAATGCCGACCGCATATGCACAATAGTAAATTTACCCCAAGGAGTTTATTTTGCAGATAAATGCTTCAGATTTGGGTCTCTGAGTGGTTTCTTTTCAAGATAGAGAAGGGGAATATCATCCTGTCTTGTATTTGAGTATTCAACAAATTTAGACAAAGGAGTATATCTACCACACAAAATTTCCCCAACAAGTAGTACAGTCCACCAGTTAAGTTTATTAAGGTATATATGTCCACTTGTCAAACATATATTTTCTCCTAATAGTATGTCCACAAATAAATTGGCATACTGATCATTAAATCACCACTATAGGAGGTACTGGAAAAGTCCTCTTTGTTATTGTAGGGAATCCTCCTTGTAACGTACCTCTGCCATGTTGTCGAGTCTGAGGCCTGCTCCCAAATGACTGCCATTGAAATAGGGTCTATAGCCTGGCACACACTGAAGAGCTTTTCTAAAAATCTAAATATTGTCATCCAAATCAAAACGAGAGACCTAAAGTAGCCACATCATCAGAAGATATTATCAAGATAACATCATTATGGAATATAGCAGCATCTGACTTTTTCACAATTCAAGCCAAGCTAAACTAGGAACGCCAAAGCTCAGTAGGTAAATGCACACCTAAATTTCAGTTTGCAAAGTTTATTCTTTATGAAAGAGTATGGTCTCTAAACCACTTCTTTATAAAAGAAAAAATCTAAACCTATACCATGGACCAAACATTACAGAAATGTCATGATTGAAAACTGAAAAAATGTACTGTTTGCAAAAAATCATTTAAAAAAAAAGTCAGCCTTCAGTGGGGAATCCCATAGCTCATATCAGGGGAGGTAGCAAAAGAGTTTAACACCATAGTATTCTAAAATAAAATATGGTGCAGAAAACTTTCAGGTGTGCAAATTCCTTGACTATTCTGGAGATGGTGACTTGCACAAGATCAACTACACGTTGACAAAAGAAAATTACCACTTTATTCTGAAGAGGAATGCCATCTTTTAGCTTAGTTGTATGTAAGATGATTCATTTTTCAATCCTAAACACAAGCTACGGTATATCATGCATCTCTGAGATCCAAAGGAAAGCTAATTTGCATGGTTTTTGATCCATAATTCCTGGAACGCAACCTAAATTAACTTCTTTAGGAATATTTGAAAAAGGAAATGGAAAAACACACATCGACATATCTCTCTCAATATATTTTCTCCTCATAGTATGTCCACAAATAAATTGGAGTACTGATCATTAAATCACCACTATAGGAGGTGCTGGAAAAGTCCTCTTTGTTAATGTAGGGAATCCTCCATGTAACGTACCTCCTCTGCCATGTTGTTGAGTCTGAGACCTGCTACCAAATTACTGCCATTGAAATCAGGCGTATAGCCTGGCACACACTGAAGAGCTTTTCTAAAAACCAAATAATTGTCATCCAAATCAAAATGAGAGACCTAAAGTGACCACATCATCAGAAGACATTATCAAGATAACATCATTATGGAATATAGCAGCATCTGACTTTTTCACAATTCAAGCCAAGCTAAACTAGGAACGCCCAAGCTCAGTAAGTAAATTCACACCTAAATTTCAGTTTGCAAAGTTTATTCTTTATTAGAGAGTATGGTCTCTAAACCACTTCTTTATAAAAGAAAAAATCTAAACATATACCATTGACCAAACATTACAGAAATGTCATTAAAAACTGAAAAAATTAACACATATCAAAACTACGGTATATCATGCATCTCTGAGATCCAAAGGAAAGCTAATTTGCATGGCTTTTGATACAAAATTCCTGGAACTCAACCTCACTTAACTTCTTTGGGAATATTTGAAAAAGTAAAAAGAAAAACACACATTGACCTATCTCAATACTCTCAGGAATTGTCTAAAGAAGTACCAGAATAATGTTGATAATAAAATTCTGCACAAACATGTAGAATTAATGCCAGACAATCTTTAAAGCAAGTGTTAGTTATACCGAAACAGGAATCTAATTATATCCCATTGTGAGTCTTGATCTCACCAGATGTCATTTCTTTGTTTGCAGAGTAAGGCTGAATCTTGAATAATGGTACCATATTAGATGTTGAAGTAGGGATCAATATAGGAAATTAAAGCATGGCTAGAAAGCTGTCACATCACCAATGACAAAAATAAGAAATTAGACTCAGAGTGGAGCTTGAAGCTCACAGTTGATGAATGCCCAGCTCTGTTACCATTTGTTCAATTTTTTTTACTTGGTACAAACCCCATTGACTTTTAACCTTTTTAGCTGTAAATCTTGTTTTTATCCATAGTGTTTTTTGTGATACCTTTTTCCACTTGTTTCGCTAATTATATTTGTTTATTTTTTATTATTTGTGTTTGAAATTTTCAAGCATGTCTGAAATTTCCAGGTTTGTCTTTCTACATATATGGACATATTTACATATGAATGTGTGAAGGTACATACTGTAATGCATAGCTCTAAAATGCTAAGTAGGCAAATTAAACATACAAAACTTTAATAAATAAGCCCTTTAAGCGTAATGAGCTTATAGGGACATAATACCCATATGCTAAATTACTTGAAAGTAATGCAGTATAACTGTAAAAAGCTGGCAAGTAAACATCACCTGAACATCTCTATGTGAAAAAGGAAGTTATTTTACAGTACCTCAAAATTTCTTCAGTTCACAATAATAAGTGATGTGTGAACAGTTATGCTGTAGCTACTGTCCGCCGTATGTTAAAAAAAAACAGCCAATCAGCTTCATCAGCATACTCTCCCTTGTATGTCCCGGGACTAGCATCCTGATTGGATGCCTAAAGTGATGGTAAAAGCTCAGATTCACCATCAATTTAAAATTCCTTCACAATGGGATGTGGCTACTGAGGAAATTTTGTGGTAAACTATCTTCCTTTCTTTCATGTAATTAGCAAGAGTCCATGAGCTAGTGACGTATGGGATATACATTCCTACCAGGAGGGGCAAAGTTTCCCAAACCTTAAAATGCCTATAAATACACCCCTCACCACACCCACAATTCAGTTTTACAAACTTTGCCTCCCATGGAGGTGGTGAAGTAAGTTTGTGCTCGATTCTACATTGATATTCTCTTCGCAGCAGGCTGAAGCCCGGTTTTCCTTTCAGAGTGCAGTGAATGTCAGAGGGATGTGAAGAGAGTATTGCCTATTTGAATACAATGGTCTTCCTCTAGGGGATCTATTTCATAGGTTCTCTGTTATCGGTCGTAGAGATTTCTTCTCCTACCTCCCTTTTCAGATCGACGATATACTCTTATATACCATTACCTCTACTGATTCTCGCTTCAGTACTGGTTTGGCTATCTACTTTATGTAGATGAGTGTCTTATGGTAAGAATATCTTATTTTATTTATGACACTCTAAGCTATGGTTGGGCACTTTATATGTAAAGTTCTAAATATATGTTTTAAACTTATATTTGCCATGATTCAGGATATTCAGTATTCCTTCTTTCAGACTGTCAATTTCATTTTTTTGGGAAAATACTTATGAATTAATATTTTTTCTTACCTTAAAAATATTCAAATTGACTTTTTTCCTTGTGGGCTGTTAGGCTCGCGAGGGCAGAAAATGCTTAAATTTATTGCGTCATTTTTGGCGCAAACTTTTTTGGCGCAAACTTTTTGTCATTTCCGGCGCCATAGTTGACGCCGGAAGTTTGTTCATGGTTGCGTCATTTTTTGACGCATGTGTGTTACAAAGGGTTTTTTTGTGCCAAAAATGTGGGCGTCATTCTTAGCGCCAAAAAATGTGGGCATCATACTTGGCGCCAAAAAATGTGAGCGTTATACTTAGCGCCACTTTTTTTTCACATTATTTAAGTCTCATTTTTTTGTTGCTTCTGGTTACTAGAGGCTTGTTTGTTTTGCATTTTTTTCCCATTCCTGAAACTGTCATTTAAGGAATTTGATAATTTTGCTTTAAATGTTGTTTTTTTCTATTACATATTGCAAGATATTTCAAACACTGTTCCTGTATCAAGAAATGCTGAGGGATTTCTGTTGACTGATATCAGTCCTACCAAAGCTAAGTTAATTTATTTTAATGTTATGAATGTTTATCTTTAGCTATGGTTTGTAATAAGTTATCATGATAAACTTTTACATTCAGAATCCATTAGTTTCTATGCTTTATATATTGCTATTCTTTTTACATCTTATGTACAAGATATACTTAGAAATTTATAAGCATATTTCTCTGATTCTATTTTAAAGGCTTTGTCTGACATCCCGCCTTCTAATAAAATTTGTACTTCTTTTTCAAACTTCTTTTTTAGTTGATGAATTTTTAAAATGACCAACAACATAATGAATTATCCTTCTCTGATGGTGTTTTTTCTCATTCAGAATTTTTCTTCATCAGATATTGACACTAGCAAATCTACTTTTTTATTTTTTAATAGAGTACATTTGTTCTTTGATCAAAAGGTGTTGATTATTTTGGATATTGAAGTAACTAGTTCTTTTGATTTTAAAGACTAGCTAACATTTAAATTCTGCTTATTTATTTTCTGTGATTGCTTCAGAGGTTTTTTCCAGTTCCTGATACTGGGGAATGGAATAGGCTGAGAATTTTCTTTTAGTCCTTCTTTAAGGTTTTTAAATTGTATTCTTTGCCGGCAGTTAGTTTTGAGGAAAGATTCCACAAGTTAATGGGGCTATCTCTACTCCTGCTAAATATACTATTATTCTTATAGCAAATAGTATTTATTTTTTTCCTTCAGATGGTTGTATCTTATTTAAGGAAAATTATTTTCAGGTACTTTTCTTAGACCTGTAATTTATTTGGCTGATGTTGCAATTGCTTCATCTTTCTGGTTGGATACTTTAAGATCAAGTATCGGATTATGATTTGTTTAGCATTGTTAAAAGGACAAAATCTACTACTCATTTGAAGTTCAGACTAAGTGCTATTGCATTATCTTGCTATCTTGCATTTGTTGATTGTGAAAGTCCAGTGTGTTGACTGGTCCTTTAACTTGTTTAACATGCTAATAATTTCATTTGTGTTGTCATTTTATTAAATATTTTCGTAAATGAGGTTTAATCTATGTCTTTAGCTATTTTAGTTGGAAGAACTTTGTGATTTCAATCTTGGAATGCTAATTTGATTTCTAAAATCCATATTTCTTTTTTTCCAAGATAATCAATTATTTGGTTCATAATTGGATTCAATTCTTTAACTGTTACTCTGGGCTTCAAGATTGAGTTCTAAGACTAAATCTTTAAGCTTATATTAGTTTTCTGTTCTTACTAAGGAACAGAATCCTGAATTCTTCCCCAAGTAACATGTTTATAATTGGAAGTTTTTTTCTTCATTCAATTAAGCCTTTTAAAAGTTCAAAGTCAGCTCCCCAAATTTGCATGAAGGTGCGGTTCTTATTCCAGCTTGGCTGGTAAGGGGCAGGTTAAGACTTTTTTGAAATTTGTTTGGTTCTATTCAGTCCAAACTTCTTAGACTTTGGGTACAGAATAGGATTCAGAGTAAAACCGTCTGTGAGAAGTCTTTTTTCTCTATCATATTCCAGCTATTCCAGTAAGACTAACACTTTCCTGAAGTGTGTTTCAGACCTATATGATTTGGGTACTGGTGAAGTGCAGCTGGTCACCCGTTGGGGCTCAAGCGCTGCTCAGACCTGGAGTTTTCTGGGGTATTTATTCCAGTTTCATTTTAGGAACTGGGTTTTGGGGTTTTATTCAAGACTATTCATTGTTCCAAAGATAGAAAATCTTTTTGAATTGTCATATAAGTGTACTATCTTTTAGAATGGTGTTTATATGGTCTATTCTGCCTTTTTGGTCAGTGATGGCATTATTTATTTACAATAGATGCAATAGATGCATATCTTAATTTTCTGTTTTCATTCAGATTATTTTTATTTTCTGAGATTCTCTTTTTTTGACAAGCATTACCAATTTGTTGCTTTTCCTTCTGGTCTAGCGACAGCTCTAAAAATCTTTTCAAGGTTCTCAGTGTTCCTTATTTGGACGGTATCGTGGTACTGGCTCAGTCTTTTCGTTCTGCGGAATCTTATACGATTCAAGTTTGTTGTTTCTTCAAGACATGGTTAGAGGATCTTTTTATCAAAAGCTCCTTGATTCCTCACACAAGGGTCACCTTTTTTAGGTTTCCAGATAGATTGTGTCAATGTTTTTGTCTCTAACAGACAAGTGACAAGTTTATTGGGTTCCGTTTGTTGGAACCTTCAGTCTCTATTATTTCCTTCAAGTTGCTATATATGCATGGAAGTTTTAGGTTTCATGGCTGCAGCATTGGATTCGATTCCCTTTGCTCATTTCAGAGGAAACCTTTCCAGTTTTTATGCTGAATAATGGTGCAGGGATTCTAGGATATCACTTTTTATATCTTTGAATCCTAATGTTTAACTATCTTTGATTTGGTGGTTAAGATCACCATCATTTAGTTCTACAGGTCTCTTCGGTTCTTTCAACCTGGACCATGATCTCTACAGATGTGAGTCTTTTAGTTTGGGAGGCTGTCTGAGGATCTCTGTCAGCACAAGGGGTTTGGAAATCTCAGGAGGCGAGATTACCATTTGATATTTTGGAACTCTGTGCATTCTCAGAGTTCTTCAGTTGGTTTCTTTTTGAAGAAGAGATGTTTATTGTTTTTTTCAGACAGACAATGTCACAACTGTGGCGTATGTCAATCATCAGGGTGGGACTATCAGTCCTTAGGCTGTGACAGAAGTATCTCGGATAGTTGCTTGGGCTAAATCCAGCTTCTATTTAATTTCTGTGTTTTTTTCCCAGGTATAGACAATTGGGAAGCGGATTATCTCTGTTAATCAAGCTTTACATCCGGGAGAATGGTCTCTTTACCCAGATATGTTTTTCAATTTTTCAGATGTGAGGGCTTCCAGAAATAGATCTGATGGCATCTCATCTAAACAAGGAACTTCCCAGTTGCCTATTCAGGTCCGGGGATCCTCAGGCGGAATTAGTGTATGCATTGACACTTCATTGGAATTATCAATCTGCCTATATTTTTTCATCTCTGGTTCTTCTTTTAAGAGTGATTTTCAAAATCATCAGAGAGCAATCTTTGGTGTGGCTGGTGGCTCCAGCATGGCCACACAGGTTTTGGTATATGGTTCTTTGTCGGATGTCCAGTTGCCAATCTTGGTTACCTCCATTAAAGCCAGACCTTATATTTTAACATTCGTTTTTTTCATCAGGAATTCAAATTATTAATTTGATGGTATGAAAATGTAACGCTTAGTACTTAGTCATAGAAGTTTCTCTGACTCAGTGATTAATACTATGGGGCCTAGTTATCAAGCCGTCAACCTCAAATACGCTGGAATTCCGCAGCGTATTTGTGGCGAGGCTGATTCGCCTTAGTTATCAAAGGCTCGAGACCGGCAAAAGTAGAATTTTGTGACGTAAGCATCGATCCGCCGGACTCAGTCCGACAAAGATCGATTCTTACGTCACTCCAGATGTTCCGCACACAAGTGCGGCACATTCTCACTACTTTTGCTAGCTATCAAAAAACTAGCAGGTACGCTCGGCACTTTTACGGCCCAGCGTACCTGGTTTTCAATCCGCCACCCCTGGAGGCGGCGGATCCCATAGGAATCAATGGGAGTCTGACCATAGCGAAAGTACAAGTTCGCTGCTGCTAGACATCCCATTGATTCCTATGGGAGATGCCTGCACCTAACACCCTAACATGTACCCCGAGTCTAAACACCACTAATCTGACCCCCCCTACACCGCCGCAACTAAATAAAGTTATTACCCCCTAAACCGCCGCTCCCGGAGCCCACCGCAACTATAATAAATGTATTAACCCCTAAACCGCCGCTCCCTGAACCCTCCGCAACCTATATTAAATGTATTAACCCCTAATCTGCCCCCCCTACACCGTCGCCACCTATAATAAATTTATTAACCCCTATCCTGCCCCCCACTACGCCGCCGCCACTGTCATAAAATTATTAACCCCTAAACCTAAGTCTAACCCTAACCCTAACGCCCCCCTAACTTAAATATTAATTAAATAAATCTAAATAAATTAACTCTTATTAAGTAAATGAATCCTATTTAAAACTAAATACTTACCTTTAAAATAAACCCTAATATAGCTACAATATAAATAATAATTATATTCTAGCTATCTTAGGATTTATATTTATTTTACAGGTACCTTTCAATTTATTTTAACCATGTACAATAACTATTAAATAGTTATTAACTATTTAATAGCTTACCTAGCTAAAATTAAGAGAAATGTACCTGTGAAATAAATCCTAACCTAAGTTACAATTACACCTAACACTACACTATACTTTAATAAATTATTCCTATTTAAAAATAAATACTTACCTGTAAAATAAACCCTAAGATAGCTACAATATAATTAATAATTATATTATAGCTATCTTAGGATTTATATTTATTTTACAGGTAACATTGTATTTATTTTAGCTAGTTAGAATAGTTATTAAATAGTTATTAACCATTTAATAACTACATAGCTAAAAGAAATACAAAATTACCTGTAAAATAAATCCTAACTTAAGTTACAATTAAACCTAATACTAAACTATCATTAAATTAATTAAATAAATTAACTACAAATAACTACAATTAAATACAATTACATAAACTAACTAAAGTACAAAAAATAAAAAAAGCTAAGTTACAAAAAATAAAAAAATAAGTTACAAACATGTTACAAATATTACAACAATTTTAAGCTACTTACACCTAATCTAAGCCCCCTAATAAAATAACAAACCCCCCCAAAATAAAAAAATGCCCTACCCTATTCTAAATTAAATAAATTTCAAAGCTCTTTTACCTTACCAGCCCTTAAAAGGGCCATTTGTGGGGGCATGCCCCAAAGAAAACAGCTCTTTTGCCTGTAAAAGAAAAATACAACCCCCCCCAACATTAAAACCCACCACCCACATACCCCTAATCTAACCCAAACCCCCCTTACAAAAACCTAACACTAATCCCCTGAAGATCATCCTACCTTGAGTCGTCTTCACTCAGCCGAGCCACCGATGGAACTGAAGAGGACATCCGGAGCGGAAGAAGTTAATCCTCCAAGCGGCGCTGAAGAAATCTTCCATCCGATGAAGTCATCTTCCAAGCCGGGTCTTGAATCTTCCTTCCGCCGACGCGGAACCACCTTCTTCACCGACGGACTAAGACGAATGACGGCTCCTTTAAGGGACGTCATCCAAGATGGCGTCCCCTCAATTCCGATTGGCTGATAGGATTCTATCAGCCAATCGGAATTAAGGTAGGAAAAATCTGATTGGCTGATGGAATCAGCCAATCAGATTGAGCTCGCATTCTATTGGCTGTTCCGATCAGCCAATAGAATGCGAGCTCAATCTGATTGGCTGATTGGATCAGCCAATCGGATTGAACTTGAATCTGATTGGCTGATTCCATCAGCCAATCAGATTTTCCTACCTTAATTCCGATTGGCTGATAGAATCCTATCAGCCAATCGGAATTGAGGGGATGCCATCTTGGATGACGTCCCTTAAAGGAGCCGTCATTCGTCGTAGTCCGTCGGTGAAGAAGGTGGTTCCGCGTCGGCGGAAGGAAGATTCAAGACCCGGCTTGGAAGATGACTTCGCCCGGATAGAAGACCTCTTCAGCGCCTCTTTGAAGATGACATCGGACGGATCGAAAACTTTTCTTCAGCGCCGCCTGGATGATGACTTCATCGGATGGAAGATTTCTTCAGCGCCGCTTGGAGGATTAACTTCTTCCGCTCCGGATGTCCTCTTCAGTTCCATCGGTGGCTCGGCTGAGTGAAGACGACTCAAGGTAGGATGATCTTCAGGGGATTAGTGTTAGGTTTTTGTAAGGGGGGTTTGGGTTAGATTAGGGGTATGTGGGTGGTGGGTTTTAATGTTGGGGGGGGGTTGTATTTTTCTTTTACAGGCAAAAGAGCTGTTTTCTTTGGGGCATGCCCCCACAAATGGCCCTTTTAAGGGCTGGTAAGGTAAAAGAGCTTTGAAATTTATTTAATTTAGAATAGGGTAGGGCATTTTTTTATTTTGGGGGGGTTTGTTATTTTATTAGGGGGCTTAGATTAGGTGTAAGTAGCTTAAAATTGTTGTAATATTTGTAACATGTTTGTAACTTATTTTTTTATTTTTTGTAACTTAGCTTTTTTTATTTTTTGTACTTTAGTTAGTTTATGTAATTGTATTTAATTGTAGTTATTTGTAGTTAATTTATTTAATTAATGTAATGATAGTGTAGTGTTAGGTAGGTTAGGATTTATTTTACAGGTAATTTTGTATTTCTTTTAGCTATGTAGTTATTAAATGGTTAATAACTATTTAATAACTATTCTAACTAGCTAAAATAAATACAAAGTTACCTGTAAAATAAATATAAATCCTAAGATAGCTATAATATAATTATTAATTATATTGTAGCTATCTTAGGGTTTATTTTACAGGTAAGTATTTATTTTTAAATAGGAATAATTTATTAAAGTATAGTGTAGTGTTAGGTTTAATTGTAACTTAGGTTAGGATTTATTTCACAGGTACATTTCTCTTTATTTTAGCTAGGTAAGCTATTAAATAGTTAATAACTATTTAATAGTTATTGTACATGGTTAAAATAAATTGAAAGGTACCTGTAAAATAAATATAAATCCTAAGATAGCTAGAATATAATTATTATTTATATTGTAGCTATATTAGGGTTTATTTTAAAGGTAAGTATTTAGTTTTAAATAGGATTCATTTACTTAATAAGAGTTAATTTATTTAGATTTATTTAATTAATATTTAAGTTAGGGGGGCGTTAGGGTTAGGGTTAGACTTAGGTTTAGGGGTTAATAATTTTATGACAGTGGCGGCGGCGTAGTGGGGGGCAGGATATGGGTTAATAAATTTATTATAGGTGGCGACGGTGTAGGGGGGGCAGATTAGGGGTTAATAAATTTATTATAGGTGGCGACGGTGTAGGGGGGGCAGGATAGGGGTTAATAGGTTTAATATAGGTTGCGGCGGGTTCATGGAGCGGCGGTTTAGGGGTTAAACTATTTATTTAGTTGCGGAAAGGTGCGGGATCAGCAGGATAGGGGTTAATAATTTTATTATAGAGGGCGACGGTATAGGGGGGGCAGGATAGGGGTTACTAGGTATACTGTAGGTGGTAGCGGTGTCCGGGAGCGGCGGTTTAGGGGTTAATACATTTATAAGATTTGCGGCGGGGTCTAGGAGCGGCGGT
The DNA here is from genome assembly GCF_027579735.1 of Bombina bombina. Lineage (NCBI taxonomy): Eukaryota > Metazoa > Chordata > Amphibia > Anura > Bombinatoridae > Bombina > Bombina bombina. The sequence goes on along the minus strand of NC_069504.1, from coordinate 452,806,776 downwards.
TTAGGGGTTAATACATTTATAAGAGTTGCGGCGGGGTCTAGGAGCGGCGGTTTAGGGGTTAGTAACTTTATTTAGTTGCGGGAGGCTCCGGGGGCGCCGGTATAGGGATAGAACAGTGTAGTTTAGTGTGAGTGCTTAGTGACAGGCTAGCAATAAAGCTGGGAAAAAGCCGAAGGGCAGCGAGATCGGATGAGTGATAACTGTCACAGTCCGCTGCTCATCGCCCCGCGGCTTTTTGACAGCTTTATTTGATAACTTAGGCGTATTTTTTCAGGTCCGCGGCGGCGAAGGTAGGCGAGCTTAGGCGGGCGTATTGGGCCGGCGAAGCCAGAAAAGTAGACGGCTTGATAACTACCCCCCTCTGTTGCAGGCTCGTAATTCTGTGTCTAGTAGTATTTATTATCGAGTTTGGAAGATTTACATCTCATGATGCTCTTCTTATGAATTCTCTTGGCATTCTTTTAGAATTTCTAGGATTTTATAGTTTCTTCATAAGGTTTTGTCTGCATGTTCCTTGAAAGGACAAATCTCTGCTTTTCCTGTGCTGTTTCACAGTAAGAATTGCTAAATTTTTCTGATATTAATTGTTTTGTTCAGGCTTTGGTTCGTATCAAGCCTGTCATTAAGCCAATTTCTCCTCCTTGGAGTCTTAATTTGGTTCTGAAGGCTTTACAGGCTCTTCTGTTTGAGCATATGCTTTCTTTGGACATTTATTATTTTCATGGAAAATATTGTTCTTTTTAGACATCTCTTCAGCTAGAACAGTTTTTGAATTATCTGTTCTTTCTTGTGAATCTCCTTTTTCTGATTTTTCATCCGGATAAGGTGCTTTTTGCTGTCCTCATTTCAATTTTTACCTAAAGTTGTGAATTCTAACAACATTAGTAGAGGAATTATTGTCCCTTCCTTGTGTCCTAATCCTAACAATTCTTTGGTAAGATTCTTACATTCTTTGGATGTGTTAAGAGTTTTGAAATATTATTTTGAAGCTGCTCAGATTTCAGACAGGCATCTAGTCTATTTGTTATCTTTTCTGGTTTAAGGAAAGGTCAGAAGGCTTCTGCCATTTCTTTGGCATCTTGGTTAAAGCTTTTGATTCATCATGCTTATTTGGAGTCGGGTTAATCCCCGCCTCAGAGGATTACGGCTCATTCTACTAGGTCAGTTTCTACTTCCTGGACTTTTAAGAATGAATCCTCTGTTGATCAGATTTGCAAAGCAATGACTTGGTCTGCTTTGCATACTTTTACTAAATTCTACCATTTTGATGTTTTCTCTTCTTCAGAAGCAGTTTTTGGTAGAATAGTACTTCAGGCAGCTGTTTCAGTTTGATTCTTCTGCTTATATTTCAGTTTTTTTCATTATAAAAATTGAAATTTTTGATTTGGGTAGTGGATTAATTTTTCAGCGGAATTGGCTGTCTTTATTTTATCCCTCCCTCTCTAGTGACTCTTGCGTAGAAGTTCCACATCTTGGGTATCTGCTATCCCATACGTCACTAGCTCATGGGCTATTGCTAATTACATGAAAGAAAACATAATTTAAGTAAGAACTTACCTGATAAATTCATTTCTTTCATATTAGCAAGAGTCCATGAGGATCACCCTTTTTGTAGTGGTTATGATTTTTTTGTATAAAGCACAATTATTCCAATTCCTTATTTTTGATGCTTTCGCTCCTTTCTTATCACCCCACTTCTTGGCTATTTGTTAAACTGAATTGTGGGTGTGATGAGGGGTGTATTTATAGGCATTTTAAGGTTTGGGAAACTTTGCCCCTACTGGTAGGAATGTATATCCCATACGTCACTAGCTCATGGACTCTTGCTAATATGAAAGAAATTAATTTATCAGGTAAATTCTTACATAAATTATGTTTTTTATAGAGATGTTCAGGTAATATTTTCCATTCAGCTTTTTACAGTGAATCAACATTTGGGTATCATGTCCCTATAAACAAGTCAATACTTAGACATGCTACCTTACTGCAAAAATCCTTTGCATTCCAATTTCTGCAGGCTGTTACCATTAATTAAGAATCAAAATTATGAATAAGTTCCCAAATATCAGTAGTATCCTGTTGTATCATATTCCAGGGTCTCCACACAATCGTTTTTTTTTATAAACTAGAGCAAAGCTGTACAAGTAATAGAGAGAACTTGGGAATCATTTGGAAGGACTAGAAAACAAAGCTAGCATAAAGCTGATAAATGCTGATAAATTATACATGGTTGGAGAAAGATTCAAACAAAAATGAATACAAATATTATGAGATATAGGGAAACAAAATAATTAGTATACATTGACCTGTGAGACAGTCATTTACTTAAAGGGACAGTCAACACCAGAATTTGTGTTCTTTTAAAAGATAGATAATCCCTTAATTACCAATTCCCCAGTTTTGCACAACCAACACTATTATAATAATACACGTTTTACCTCTGTGATTACCTTGTATCTAAGCTTCTGCTGACTGCCCCCTTATTTCAGTTCTTTTGACTGACTTGCATTTTAGCCAATCAGAGCTGTCTCCATGGTAAAATTCACGAGCATGAGCTCAATGTTATCTATATGAAACACATGAACTAATGCCCTCTAGTGGTGAAAAACTATCAAAATACATTTAGGTTAGAGACGACCTTCAAGGTCTAAGAAATTAGCATATGAACCTCCTAGGTTTAGCTTTCAACTAAGAATACCAAGAGAACAAAGCAAAATTGGTGATAAAAGTAAAATGGAAAGTTGTTTACAATTACATGCCCTATCTGAATCATAAAAGTTTTTTTGGACTTGACTGTCCCTTTAAGTATTGTACACTATTTATCTGCAAAAAACAATCTATTGACATTAACTGACTACTGTTCCTCTTGGTAGTTTTAAGGAATTATCCACATAAGAAGCATTAGTGAATGTTTAAAAAATATAAATCTAGTGATCATAATAAAAAAATCTGGTGATAAAACAGAAGTGGTAAATTGTAAGGCCCTTCTTCTCAGTGGTTCATTAGGAATATGTAATTATTTATCACACAAATTGTACAGTACCTTGTTTGGAAGTTTGTTGCCTGAGGAATCTCGTTGCGGCAAAAGTACAGCATTTTTAAGAAAATGTCAATGATTGTCTAGTGCAATTTGTTCTAGCTATCTTAAAGGGATAGTAAAATCCAAATTAAACGTTCATGATTCAGATAGGGCATGCCATTTTAAACAACTTTCCAATTTACTTTTATCATCAAATGTGTTTTTTTCTCTAGGTGTTCTTAGTTGAAAGCTAAACCTAGGTAGGCTCATATCCTAATTTCTAAGCCCTTAAAGGCTGCCTCTTATCTGAATGCATTTGGCAGGGTTTTTTTTACAGCTAGAGGGCGTTAGTTCACGTGTTTCATATAAATAACATTGTGCTCATGCATGTGAAGTTATTTAAGAATTAGCACTAATTGCCTGAAATGCAAGTCTGTTAAAAGATTTGAGATAAGGAGGCAGTCTGCAGAAGCTTAGATACAAGGCAATTACAAAGGTAAAAAGTATATTTCTATAACAAAACTGGGTTATGGTAAATAAAGGTATTATTTATCTTTTTAAACAATAACATTTTTGGTGTTTACTACCCCTTTAAGTTTGGTAGCTTTACTAAAATGTACAAGAATCCACTAAAGTTTGTATAACAGCTCGGCTACAAATTCAGGTTCACTTTGCCAAACTCTCCATGGAAATTATTTATCAGAGTTTTAAGCAGATTTGGATAGTTTATGGACAACAAAGATCCAACTGTCTGCAGTTATGTTAAACCAGAGCTTTCCAATGCAAGAGCACAGGTTTATTTTAAAAAGCATCCTTGCTGTACTTTCAGCTTATTTTATTTTGCTTTTGGTCTCACTTCAGTCAAACGAAATCACTACCTATACATAATCTTTGCTTTTCAAGAGAGCATTTCCACCTATATGTAAAATTCAAATTATCTTTCAATATATTTTGAATAGACATCTATTTTGAAAGGTACTAAAGGGCCATATTTAATTTAATGTCCAATTGGAATTGCTTACACTAAGAGAGCAAATCATTTCTGCAATATCTTTTACACTTTTTTTTTTTCAATACTGCCTTATACAGTGTTGTGTTGTTCTTATAGATTATCCCATGTGGATAAAAACATATCTGTTATATTTTAATATGCTTGAGGAATTATTAATTAGTACACTGATTTAATTTGGTTTACATGTCTCATACACGTAAACCTACCCTCTGGATACAAAATGCTTTATTTTCCTGGTTGAACATGATGTGTGAATTTCACTTATGAGGCTAAGCTCCTTTTATATTTTCTCCCATGCTATTTCATGTTATATATAACAAAGTTTGAACAAATTTGAAGTTTAGTGTTAAATAGTGTGGACATATTTGTGTGTGTGTGTGTGTGTGTGAGTGTATATATATATCCCACAAAAGTGAGTACACCCCTCACATTTTTGTAAATATTTTATTATATATTTTCATGTGACAACACTGAAGAAATGAAATTTGCTACAATGTAAAGTAGTGAGTGTACAGCATGTATAACAGTGTAAATTTGCTGTCCCCTCAAAGTAACTCAACACACAGCTTAATGTCTAAACCGGTGGCAACAAAAGTAAGTACACCCCTAAGTGGAATGTCCAAATTGGGCCCAATTAGCCATTTTCCCTCCCCGGTGTCATGGGACTCGTTATTGTTACAAGGTCTCAGATGTAATTGGGGAGCAAGTGTGTTAAATTTGGTGTTATCGCTCTCACACTCTCTCATACAGGTCACTGGAATTTCAACATGGCACCTCATGGCAAAGAACTCTCTGAGGATCTGAAAAAAAGAATTATCGCTCTACATAAAGATGACCTAGGCTATAAGAAGTTTGCCAAGACCCTGAAACTGAGTTACAGCATGATGGGCAAGACCATACAGTGGTTTCACAGGACAAGTTCCACTCAGAGCAGTCCTCATCATGGTCAACCAAAGAAGTTGAGTGCACGTGCTCAGCATCATATCCAGAGGTTGTCTTTTGGAAATATATGTATGAGTACTGCCAGCATTGCTGCAGAGGTTGAAGGGGTGGGCGGTCAGCCTGTCAGTGCTCAGACCATACGGCACACACTGCATCAAATTGGTCTGCATGGCTGTCGTCCCAGAAGGAAGTTTCTTCTAAAGATGATGCACAAGAAAGCCTGCAAACAGTTTGCTGAAGACAAGCAGACTAAGGGCATGGATTACTGGAACCATGTCCTGTGGTCCGAAGAAACCAAAATAAACTTATTTGGTTCAGATGGTGTCAAGTGTGTGTGGCGGCAACCAGGTGAGGAGTACAAAGAGAAGTGTGTCTTGCCTACAGTCAAGCATGATATCCTAAAAAACAAAACATAGAGGGCGCCACATAGTGCAGGTCAAGCGATAAGGATACAAAAGAATATGTAGATAGCCAAATTGCTACTCACGTGATGTAATGCACAATCATGCAATATTGGAAGACCGGAACCAAAAGTCGTCCGGCAGACACACAGGCAATATACAAGGAAGTCCCGAAGAAGGAGAGTGTGGTCCTTAGATAGTCACAAAGCACTTTATCCCACCAGCGGGAATCCAGGCGAGGATGGAGGTAAAAGGAGATTAATGTCCCACCAGGGGGAGTCCAGGGATAGAAGGTATCGCTTAGGCAATCACCAGTTCTCCAAGAAGTAACCAGTACTCCAAAGAAGTTACAGTGTAGCAGCAATTATATTAATAAAAGATTTTATTTTAAAACAAGTTAAAAAGCAATGCGTTTCTCTGTGTCACAGCACGGTTTCATCAGGCTCTATAAAACAATACATATACTGCTACACTATATACCATAACATAACCAATTTTAACCAAGTTTGAGCTATCCACCCACAAACTAACACAGTTGATTTCAGTGTGAATGATTGAAAGCGTGTGGTGTTTGGAGGCGTGGCTGAGTTGTGTGTGATTGATTGTTGCCAAAAACTGCTTAGCAACCATGAAAGGTCTATAAGGATCTATTCCATCCTTAGTCTGACAAGATTATTAGACCAGCTTCTAGCAGTATTAAAAATTTCTCAAAGCTGTCTAAATGCATTATCATTATCTGGCTATCCTTTACATGGCATTATAATTTGACATAAGTATTATAAATATAATGAATATTAGGAGTGCTCATAGGGTATGATCGTGATTATATGGAATAGTTGACGATTAACACTTCTAGTCTGGGTCAAAATGATATACCCCAGATCAAAGTAATCATCGGGTCTATGTAAATATTAACTTAACGGCACTATATTTGCACTATATCATGGTGATCGTCCTTCTGACAGAAAATCTCAGCCAATCATCCTTTGGGGGCTTAGTCACACCCCCCCTTGTCACTCATGACTGTGAATCATTGGAGGTTCCATCTTTTCACTTATGACGCTAGCATTCACACCCCCATCAGATGATTGGCTGATGGCCGATATTGTTTTCTGTAGGCTGGGAGTTCATCTCTTGGAGATCTGATGATCACCATGATATCATGTAGGTCTGTTTTAGTGTGGCTACTACCTGGCCGTGAATGGGTCTAACGGCCCCCGGTTGATACTGAAATATCCTCTTTGGGACGATCGACGACATCTGACGAATAGGTTAGTAAACACACCCCCAAGGGATGATTGGAGATTTTCTGTATACAGAAGGATGATCACCATGATATAGTGCAAATATGGTGCCATTAAGTTAATATTTACATAGACCCGATGATTACTTTGATCTGGGGTATATCATTTTGACCCAGACTAGAAGTGTTAATCGTCAACTATTCCATAAGATCACGATCATACCCTACGAGCACTCCTAATATTCATTATATTTATAATATTTATGTCACATCATAATGCCATGTAAAGGATAGCCAGATAACGATAATGCATTTAGACAGCTTTGAGAAATTTATAATACTGCTAGAAGCTGGTCTAATAATCTTCTTGGAGAACTGGTGATTGCCTAAGCGATACCTTATATCCCTGGATTCCCCCTGGTGGGACATTAATCTCCTTTTACCTCCATCCTCGCCTGGATTCCCCCTGGTGGGATAAAGTGCTTTGTGACTATCTAATTACTACACTCTCCTTCTTCGGGACTTCCTTGTATATTGCCCGTATGTCTGCCAGACGACTTTTTAGCAATTTGGCTATCTACATATTCTTTTGTATTCTTATTGCTTGACCTGCACTATGTGGCACCCTCTATGTTTAGTTTTTTAGGATATTGTGACCGTGTTATTGTGGCATAACACACCAGAGGAGCTGCCTGATTATTTTAAACTCTTTGTTATTGGACACGTTTCCATTTTTAATTATTTTTAATTATATTTTTTTATATATTTTTTTCATCTTTTTTATTTTTTGTATGGACTATTATCACTTTTTATTCACTGGATGGTTATAACAGGATTGAGACATTTCACACCTATTTTTATTTCACATTACTTTATATTTATGTGCTATATGAGAGAAGAATTCCTGTGTTATATTTATTTGTTTTTGTATGATATCATCTAATTTTATAGTAGCCTTATTACTCTTTATCACACTATATATAATTTTTTATATATATAATCTGTATTTTTTATACATTGTTATCATATAATCTTTATCATATTATTCAGCTGATCACTTAACTCATTTGTATCACTTCTTTTGAACATTTAACACGATATATATATTATTATTCGAATTGGCGCCTCTTAACAACACCAGTTAAGGTCATTTTACTGGTTGTGTGTTTTTGCTTGTTTTATCTAGTCAAGCATGATGGTGGGAGTGGCATGGTCTGGGCCTGCATGAGTGCTGCCGGCACTGGGGAGCTACAGTTCATTGAGGGAACCATGAATGCCAACATGTACTGTGACAAACTGAAGCAGAGCATGATCCCCTCCCTTCTGAGACTGGGCAGCAGGGCAGTATTCCAACATGATAACAACCCCAAACACACCTCCAAGACAACCCCTGCCTTGCTAAAGAATCTGAGGGTAAAGGTGATGGACTGGCCAAGCATGTCTCCAGAACTAAAACCTATTGGGCATCTGTGGGGCATCCTCAAATGGAAGGTGGGGGAGCGCAAGGTCTCTAGTGGAAGAGGACTCCAGTGGCAACCTGTGAAGCTCTTGTGAACTCCATGCCAAAGAGGGTTAAGGCAGTGCTGGAAATTATGGTGCCCACACATAATAGTGAGACTTTGGGCCCAATTTGGACATTTCCACTTAGGGGTGTACTAAATTTTGTTGCCAACGGTTTAGACATTAATGGCTGTGTGTTGAGTTATTTTTAGGGGACAGCAAATTTACACTGTTATACAAGCTGTACACTCATTAATTTACATTGCAGCAAAGTGTAATTTCTTCAGTGTTGTTACATGAAAAAAAATATAATAAAATACACTTAGGGGTGTATTCACTTTTGTGGGATACTGTATATACAGTATATATATATATATATATATATATATATATATATATATATATATATATATAAAGCAACAATGTATGCTGATACTCTTAACATGAGAGACTAAGTCTCTTATATGAATTTATATGAATTTATAATCAAATTTAAGAAAGTTCTTATTTATTCAGAGGTGTGATATCAGATACATACAAAAGAATACCTGAAGCGTTTCACGCATGCATACATGCGCTTCATCAGAGGCTAGTGATTCACATGGTGAGGAGACCTATTAAGAGCGGAATGGCCAATCAGGGTACATAGTATATCAACCAATCAGGTATTGTAGAGCCCTAATTAAATGCCCATGAAAATCTATAGGCATAATCATTAAATGACTGTGTATACATAATATGCAATTTAGCGTATATATTATATAATTTAACATATAACAGCATAAGTAACAACATAGACATAAAATAAAATTAACTTTAGGAATATGTTCTCATGGTACATCTCCATGTGTAATTAATACAGTTCAAGCAGTTTCTGATGATATATATAAACATCAGAATTGATAATAGCAAAAAATGGAACATCATATGAGTAAAGACATGAATTATTTGTCTAGACCACGTTATGGTAATAGCTAGTGTCCATGATTAAGATCAAAAATCCTGATGCATATTTGGCTCCAGGCAAGGATCATGAAGATGACATTTAAATGGAGTAAATAAGTCTCCTTAAAATTACAATGTATACTCAATGTTCCTATACTTCAGGCCAAATTCTTTACTTATTTAAAACATACAATATATTTATTCATAACACGCTTTAGAAATAGCTAAACTGAGCAGGCGAGTATGTTAGAAGAAGTAAGCACAAATTATATATATATATATATATATATATATATATATATATATAAATAAATCCTTAAACTGAAAAATATTTATTAAAAAATGGAACTTTATATGTAAAACAATAAAATAAACATAAATAAGCTAAAAAACAGAAGTCATTTAAAAAAAATATAGATAATGACTAAAAATAATAAAAAATAAATATGAAAATAAAAATAAGAAAAAAATGAAAATAATTAATAATAAGGAGGACAAGGTCTACTTCATCACAGTAGTGGTGAGAGAGAAGGGGAATAAATACTCATTTAATAATGTTATGAAGTGTGATTACTTAATAGTCACAAATACCCTATTTGAAAATCAGAGAAATGGCTAGAGTGCTTTATATCAGTAAGTAAATCAACATCCATTATTTTATTCATCCCACCTGGGTGTCTAGTCTGGAGTTTCATAATCCAAAAGACCTCCTTTTTGAGGAGCTTTTTTAGTCTATCCCCTCCCCTAGGATGTTTTTGTATTTGATCAATGGCAATAAAAAAGAAGTAGTTTTGGCCTGATCCGTGAGTACGGAAATGTTTGGCTACTGGAGTCTTAGGTTCTCTTTAATCCAGTGACAGGAGGTGTTCACGTATTCTATCCTTCAAAAAACGAGTGGTGACTCCCACGTACTGTTGGAGACAGCAATTGCAAGTGATAAGATAGATAACATATTGTGATATACAATCTAATCTATCCCTAATGTGGAAAACATCTCCTGTCACACTTGAAGAAAAGAAACTTGTTTTGGTGGTAAAATGGCAACTTTTGCATGGTATGTGCCCACACTTAAATGATCCTTTCTTAGCATTTAACCAAGTTTGTTTTGAAGGAGTTTTGCCATCAAAATTTTGTCTAGTCATGTCACCTAACTTGCGCAAGTGAAGGGGGTGGTGACTTTTTTTTCTGAAGTCTATTGAAGGGCACACATGGGTGAGCAGGGCAAGGAAGTTGTGGGAGACCAGGATTAGGGAAGATGTCACCAGCAGCTAGTTTGAGCAAGAGGGAGAGTGACATGAGATGAGATGCGTATTTGCAGTAGTGAGATTGTTTTTGTGATGAGTTGCAAGGGGGGAGAGAGTCTTTAGGAATGTGTGAAGATCATGAATACAGAAGTAATGTGAGGTTAAGAGAGATGGGCTAATGAGAGGTGCAGGTGGTGAGGGGTATGGAGTACTTCAGTAAAGTAGTTTGTTAAACAGACAAAATGTGGCAAAAAGCGATATTAAGATAGTGTGCATTTTTTTAAAAAAAAATAGTCAAACAGTGTATAAAACTCAGTATTAAAACAGAACTTGCTTTATCCCTTGTCCAATCCTTGTTCAATTCTTGTATAATTCATTGTACCTCACTTATAAATGTTTACTTAAGAGATGTGAACAGATGATCTTACAATACTGCTAACTAAGGCCTAGATTTAGAGTTCGGCGGTAGCCGTCAAAACCAGCGTTAGAGGCTCCTAACGCTGGTTTTGGGCGCCCGCTGGTATTTGGAGTCAGTGATTAAAGGGTCTAACGCTCACTTTGCAGCCGCGACTTTTCCATACCGCAGATCCCCCTACGCCATTTGCGTAGCCTATCTTTTCAATGGGATCTTTCTAACGCCGGTATTTAGAGTCGTTTCTGCAGTGAGCGTTAGAGCTCTAACGACAAGATTCCAGCCGCCTGAAAAAAGCAGGAGTTAAGAGCTTTCTGGCTAACGCCGGTTCATAAAGCTCTTAACTACTGTACCCTAAAGTACACTAACACCCATAAACTACCTATGTACCCCTAAACCGAGCTCACCCCACATCGCCGCCACTCGATTAAAAATTTTAACCCCTAATCTTCCGACCGCCACCTACGTTATACTTATGTACCCCTAATCTGCTGCCCCTAACCCCGCCGACCCCTATATTACATTTATTAACCCCTAATCTGCCCCCCACAACATCGCCGCCAGCTACTTAAAATAATTAACCCCTAATCTTCCGACCGCAAAGCGCCGCCACCTACGTTATCCCTATGTACCCCTAATCTGCTGCCCCTAACACCGCCGACCCCTATATTATATTTATTAACCCCTAATCTGCCCCCTCAACGTCGTCGACACCTACCTACACTTATTAACCCCTAATCTGCCGAGCGGACCTGAGCGCTACTATAATAAAGTTATTAACCCCTAATCCGTCTCACTAACCCTATCATAAATAGTATTAACCCCTAATCTGCCCTCCCTAACATCGCCGACGCCTTCCTTCAATTATTAACCCCTAATCTTCCGATCGGAGCTCACCGCTATTCTAATAAATGTATTAACCCCTAAAGCTAAGTCTAACCCTAACACTAACACCCCCCTAACTTAAATATAATTTTAATCTAACGAAATAAATTAACTCTTATTAAATAAATTAATCCTATTTAAAGCTAAATACTTACCTGTAAAATAAATCCTAATATAGCTACACTATAAATTATAATTATATTATAGCTATTTTAGGATTAATATTTATTTTACAGGTAACTTTGTAATTATTTTAACTAGGTACAATAGCTATTAAATAGTTAAGAACTATTTAATAGTTACCTAGTTAAAATAATTACAAAATTACCTGTAAAATAAATCCTAACCTAAGATATAATTAAACCTAACACTACCCTATCAATAAAATAATTAAATAAACTACCTACAATTACCTACAATTAACCTAACACTACACTATCAATAAATTAATTAAATACAATTGCTACAAATAAATACAATTAAATAAACTATCTAAAGTACAAAAAATAAAAAAGAACTAAGTTACAGAAAATAAAAAAATATTTACAAACATAAGAAAAATATTACAACAATTTTAAACTAATTACACCTACTCTAAGCCCCCTAATAAAATAACAAAGCCCCCCAAAATAAAAAATTCCCTACCCTATTCTAAATTAAAAAATTTACAAGCTCTTTTACCTTACCAGCCCTGAACAGGGCCCTTTGCGGGGCATGCCCCAAGAATTTCAGCTCTTTTGCCTGTAAAAGAATAAATACAATACCCCCCCCCCCAACATTACAACCCGGAACAGCCAATAGAATGCGAGCTCAATCTGATTGGCTGATTGGATCAGCCAATCGGATTGAACTTGATTCTGATTGGCTGATTCCATCAGCCAATCAGAAAATTCCTACCTTAATTCCGATTGGCTGATAGAATCCTATCAGCCAATCGGAATTCGAGGGACGCCATCTTGGATGACGTCCCTTAAAGGAACCGTCATTCGTCGGGAGACATCGGAAGAAGAGGATGGATCCGCGTCGCCTGCTTCAAGATGGTCCCGCTCCGCACCGGATGGAAGAAGATAGAAGATGCGGCTTGGAGAAGATGTTTGCCGGTCCGGATGTCCTCTTCTTGCCGGATAGGATGAAGACTTTGGAGCCTCTTCTGGACCTCTTCAGCACCGGATTATGGATCGCCAACCCCCGCTTGGGTTGGATGAAGATCTTGGAGCCAGGACGGATCGGTGAACCTGGTATGGTGAAGACAAGGTAGGAAGATCTTCAGGGGCTTAGTGTTAGGTTTATTTAAGGGTGGTTTGGGTTAGATTAGGGGTATGTGGGTGGTGGGTTGTAATGTTGGGGGGGGGTATTGTATGTTTTCTTTTACAGGCAAAAGAGCTGAACTTCTTGGGGCATGCCCCGCAAAGGGCCCTGTTCAGGGCTGGTAAGGTAAAAGAGCTTGTAACTTTTTTAATTTAGAATAGGGTAGGGAATTTTTTATTTTGGGGGGCTTTGTTATTTTATTAGGGGGCTTAGAGTAGGTGTAATTAGTTTAAAATTGTTGTAATATTTTTCTTATGTTTGTAAATATTTTTTTATTTTCTGTAACTTAGTTCTTTTTTATTTTTTGTACTTTAGATAGTTTATTTAATTGTATTTATTTGTAGCAATTGTATTTAATTAATTTATTGATAGTGTAGTGTTAGGTTAATTGTAGGTAATTGTAGGTAGTTTATTTAATTATTTTATTGATAGGGTAGTGTTAGGTTTAATTATATCTTAGGTTAGGATTTATTTTACAGGTAATTTTGTAATTATTTTAACTAGGTAACTATTAAATAGTTCTTAACTATTTAATAGCTATTGTACCTAGTTCAAATAAATACCAAGTTGCCTGTAAAATAAATATTAATCCTAAAATAGCTACAATATAATTATAATTTATATTGTAGCTATATTAGGATTTATTTTACAGGTAAGTATTTAGCTTTAAATAGGATTAATTTATTTAATAAGAGTTAATTTATTTCGTTAGATTAAAATTATATTTAAGTTAGGGGGGTGTTAGTGTTAGGGTTAGACTTAGCTTTAGGGGTTAATACATTTATTAGAATAGCGGTGAGCTCCGATCGGAAGATTAGGGGTTAATAATTGAAGGAAGGTGTTGGCGATGTTAGGGAGGGCAGATTAGGGGTTAATACTATTTATGATAGGGTTAGTGAGGCGGATTAGGGGTTAATAACTTTATTATAGTAGCGCTCAGGTCCGCTCGGCAGATTAGGGGTTAATAAGTGTAGGCAGGTGTCGGCGACGTTGTGGGGGGCAGATTAGGGGTTAATAAATATAACATAGGGGTCGGCGATGTTAGGGCAGCATATTAGGGGTACATAGGGATAACGTAGGTTGCGGCGGTTTACGGAGCGGAAGATTAGGGGTTAAAACTGTAATGCAGGGGTCAGCGATAGCGGGGGCGGCAGATTAGGGGTTAATAAGTGTAAGGCTAGGGATGTTTAGACTCGGGGTACATGTTAGGGTGTTAGGTGCAGACGTAGGAAGTGTTTCCCCATAGGAAACAATGGGGCTGCGTTAGGAGCTGAACGCTGCTTTTTTGCAGGTGTTAGGTTTTTTTTCAGCTCAAACAGCCCCATTGTTTCCTATGGGAGAATCGTGCACGAGCACGTTTTTGATGCCGGCCGCGTCCGTAAGCAACTCTGGTATCGAGAGTTGCATTTGCGGTAAAAATGCCCTACGCTCCTTTTTTGGAGCCTAACGCAGCATTTGTTTTAACTCTCGATACCAGAGTTAAATTTATGGTGCGGCCAGAAAAAAACCCGCGGAGCGTTAACAGCCCTTTTACTGCCGAACTCTAAATCTAGGCCTAAGCTTGTATTGCTACTCCTGCTTTGCTTGCCCCATAGCAGTGTTAAATTTATAGGCCAGAGCATTTAGCTGAATGCAATAAATTAGGTAATGACATGATCAACAGTGAAAGGCCAACTGGGAACATTTGATTCAGGGTGAGATAAGTTAAGAAAACAGACAATAGAATTTGGGGGAGGCTGGGGTTATACCATTAGTGAAATTATAAATTTAGGAATTATAACAAGTATTTGCAAGGTTGGAACATCACATAGATAAAGACAAGATATCAGCAAATACATAACTTATTACACAGACTACAGATAAATGAAAAAAGTGAGACTTGCAGTACAGATGACACAGAAACAGGGAAATTAGCAGGAATTTAATGCAGGGACCCAATTCACATACCAAAAGAGAGACTTGCAGTACAGATGACACAGAAACAGGGAAATTGGCAGGATTTGAAAGCAGGGACCCAATTCACATACCAAAAGTGATACTTGCAGTACAGATGACACAGAATCAGGGAAATTGGCAGTATAACTGTAAAAAGCTGACAGACAAATATCACCTTAGCATCTCTATGTAAAAAAGGAAGATATTTTACCTCACAACTTCCTCAGCTCACCAGAGTCAGTTCTGTGTAAAAAATTATACTTCAGCTGCTGTCCAGCTGCAGGTAAAAAAAGAAAAAGAAAAGGACTGCAGACAATCAGCATCAACAGTGCTGAGGTGATGAACTATTTTACTGTGATCTCATGAGATTTCACTTAACTCCCATGGGATTTCATAGTAAACTTCCTTAAACTGAATAGGGAAATAACATGAGTGTGCATGAGGCTCACTCCCTTGCAGGTCCCGGGACAGTCATACTGATTTGCTGCTTAAAGTCCTTTACAATGGGTTGTGAATACTTAGGACATTTTGAGATAAAACATCTTTCTTTTTTACATAAGGAGATCTTCAGGTGATATTTTCTAGTCAGCTTTTTACAGCTATGCTGCATCACTTTCAAGTGTTTAAACATTTGGGTATCATGGCCCTTTAAGGTAAAAATCATAAAATTGTTCACCAGAAATAATATTTAATCAAAAATTTAAAATTACAAATAAATAAATAAATCATGCTAAATTTACACAGCGTAAATCGTCATTTAAGTATGCTGGATGTGCAAAAAACACATACGGCTAGATTTAGAGTTTGGCGTTAGACGTCAAAACCAGCGTTAGAGGCTCCTAACGCTGGTTTTGGGCTACCGCTGGTATTTAGAGTCAGTCAGGAAAGGGTCTAATGCTCACTTTGAATTAAGGTAGGAACAACCAATAGAATGCAAGCTCAATCTGATTGGCTGATTGGATCAGCCAATCGGATTGAACTTGATTCTGATTGGCTGATTCCATCAGCCAATCAGAATTTTCCTACCTTAATTCCGATTGGCTGATAGAAGATGCGGCTTGGATGAAGATGCTTGCTGGTCCGGATGTCCTCTTCTGCCCGCTTGGATCAGGACTTCAGCCGGAGGATGGATGTCTTCAGCCCCCCGCTTGGGCTTGGATCAAGACATCGGAGCCAGGACGGATCAGTGTGATACCCGGTGTGGTGAAGATAAGGTAGGAAGATCTTCAGGGGCTTAGTGTTAGGTTTATTTAAGGGGGGTTTGGGTTAGATTAGGGGTATGTGGGTGGTGGGTTGTAATGTTGGGGGGGGGTATTGTATGTTTTTTTTTACAGGCAAAAGAGCTGAATTCTTTGGGGCATGCCCCGCAAATGGCCCTTTTAAGGGCTGGTAAGGTAAAAGAGCTTTTCTATTTTAATTTTAGAATAGGGTAGGGCATTTTTTTATTTTGGGGGGCTTTGTTATTTTATTAGGGGGCTTAGAGTAGGTGTAATTAGTTTAAAATTGTTGTAATATTTTTCTAATGTTTGTAAATATTTTTTTATTTTTTCTAACTTAGTTCTTTTTTATTTTTTGTACTTTAGTTAGTTTATTTCATTGTATTTATTTGTAGGTATTGTATTTAATTAATTTATTGATAGTGTAGTGTTAGGTTTAATTGTAGATAATTGTAGGTATTTTATTTAATTAATTTATTGATAGTGTAGTGTTAGGTTTAATTGTAACTTAGGTTAGGATTTATTTTACAGGTAATTTTGTAATTATTTTAACTAGGTAGCTATTAAATAGTTCTTAACTATTTAATAGCTATTGTACCTGGTTAAAATAATTACAAAGTTGCCTGTAAAATAAATATTAATCCTAAAATAGCTACAATATAATTATAATTTATATTGTAGCTATATTAGGGTTTTTTTTACAGGTAAGTATTTAGCTTTAAATAGGAATAATTTATTTAATAAGAGTTAATTTATTTAGTTAGATTTAAATTATATTTAAGTTAGGGGGGTGTTAGTGTTAGGGTTAGACTTAGCTTTAGGGGTTAATACATTTATTAGAGTAGCGGCGAGCTCCGGTCGGCAGATTAGGGGTTAATAAGTGTAGGTAGGTGGAGGCGACGTTGGGGGCGGCAGATTAGGGGTTAATAATAATATGCAGGGGTCAGCGATAGCGGTGGCGGCATATTAAGGGTTAATAAATATAATATAGGGGTCGGCGGTGTTATGGGCAGCAGATTAGGGGTACATAGGGATAATGTAGATTGCGGCGGTGTACGGAGCGGCAGATTAGGGGTTAATAATAATATGCAGGGGTCAGCGATAGCGGGGGCGGCAGATTAGGGGTTAATAAGTGTAAATCTAGGGGTGTTTAGACTCGGGGTACATGTTAGGGTGTTAGGTGCAGACATAGGAAGTGTTTCCCCATAGGAAACAATGGGGCTGCGTTAGGAGCTTAACGCTGCTTTTTTGCAGGTGTTAGGTCTTTTTTCAGCTCAAACAGCCCCATTGTTTCCTATGGGGGAATCGTGCACGAGCACGTTTTTGAAGCTGGCCGCGTCCGTAAGCAACGCTGGTATTGAGAGTTGCAGTGGCGGTAAATTATGCTCTACGCTCCCTTTTTGGAGCATAACGCACTGAAAACCCAGCCATTCTGTGAACTCTAAATACCAGCGGTATTTAAAAGGTGCGGGGAAAAAAAAGCCAGCGTTAGCTACGCGGGTCGTTACCGACAAAACTCTAAATCTAGCCGATAGATATTCGTACTTATATATACAAAATATGAAGCATACTTTTTTTTTCGTAAAAAGGGCTGAACGTGGGAGTTCCATGTGTGTGTAGGAAATTATCTCTAAAATCACAGCATAATTCTGCAAACATGTTTGCCCTACAGTTGTCACAATTTTGTCTTGCAAGCTTTATTAAACTACTCAAAAAACGTATTACTCTGAAAGGAAAACCTACATATGCATACCAAAATTACAGAGAATTCAAGGTACAGTGCACTCAAAACAGCGTAATTTGATTTGTATTAGCAGTAATAATAAAGTTTAAACAGACGCTGGGGTCTCCCTCTGTACTTTGTCCTACATTGCAAACTTTTACAGATTTCTATGATAACAAATAGATAAACAGAATTCTAAGGGAGACATTTCAGAATTCCCAGGGGCAGCCCAGTATTTTTATAGAATGTCATGAGGGCTGACCCTACCAGTGTTGGAGTGCAAAAACATGTCTAGACTGGGAAATTTTTGGAATTGCCCCCTAAGGGCCAAATGTTAAAATCATTGTGATAATATCAATATTTATTAAAGGGATCTGTATTACCATCAAGATTGTCTATAGAGATTTCTAAAGGGCTGAAAGCAGTGCTTGAAGGCAGTCTTGCCAAGAGGCTTTTTACTATACTTTTTCTGTGGGAAATGATGCTTCTCTGACACTGACAGAATTTTAAAAGCAGTATCGCCACCTGCATTGAAGGTGTTACCTAAACAATACCTTTACACATTATTAAATGGCAATACAATTTACATGGGTCAAACAAAACTTAACCTCTTTTGTTTCAATACTATAGTGAATTAGGACATGAATAATAAACCTAGTAGCTGGGTGATTGTGGATATATTGTACATGTGTATGCACTGTTATGTATATGTATTATACTGTAAAATACTATATCATGTAGTTAAAGTCTTTTTCTTATTTAAAGGGACAGTCAACTACTAAAAAAACTTTCATGATTCAAATAGGGCATGTCATTTTAAACAACTTTCCAATTTACTTTTGACACCAATTTTGCTTTGTTCTCTTGGTATTCTTAGTTGAAAGCTAAACCTAGGAGGTTCATATGCTAATTTCCTAGACCTTGAAGGCCGCCTCTAATCTAAATGCATTTTGACCATTTTTTTACCACTAGAGGGTATTAGTTCATGTTTTTCATATAGATAACATTGAGCTCCTGCACGTGAATTTATCGAGGAGTGAGCACTGATTGGCTAAAATGCAAGTCTGTCAAAAGAACTGAAATAAGGGGGCAGTCTGGAGAGGCTGAGATACAAGGTAATTAGAGAGGTAAAACATGTATTATTATAACTGTGTTGGTTATGCAAAACGGGGGAATGGGTAATTAAGGGATTATCTATCTTTTAAAACAACACAAATTCTGGTGTTGACTGTCCCTTTAAATAAATGTGTTTTTTAGAAACAGGATTTTGTGAACCGGTTATTAATAACCTATAGAGGACAATAGCCTTGGCTTTTTAGTTTTACCAAATTGCGTTTTTTCAGCATTGTACTGTGTTAAATGTGTATTTTGGAATTTACGTAATATTGAATTTGTTTAGCCTCACTAAACATGTTTTACTTCCAATACAGATATAGCCAAAGATGTAGCAATATTTCTCTGAAATTATTTTCACACATTTCTTCTTGAGCTGCTAAAAGGTAATCTAATGCTATAGTATTCTGTAAAGCAACTACAAGTCATGCTTGCAATTTTTCAATAATTACCTTAATGGAGTTGGTAGTAAGCTCTACAATCTTGGCTAATTGTTCGATTCAACCCCAATTACCCTGCATTCCTATATGAGGGAAGATTATAAACATCACATTGTCAAAATAGTTGTAGTGCCTCTTTTTCTTTATACGCTCCAGATATTAACGTACTTGAGGCTTTTGCTACTATTTTACTTTCAACTTGTCATATGAAAGCAAGAATAAGATCATTATTGCTTTAACATGGGAGATATTAGCACACAATAGTGCAAAAACTTTTGTGCTCCACTTGTAATCAACGCCAATATAGGGCATTGATTGTATACAAAGTCCTAAGAGGAGAGTCCATTAGATATTTAATTTAGATGTTAATAATCCTGAGTCAATTTTGGGGTTTTGCTGCCTACATTTAACCCTTATGCAAGTTGTATTTCAGGGAGTGACCCACTCAAAATAAATATTTCTCTTTTTCAACAGGTCCAGCAGATTCACAATATGACATTATTATATTAATAATTCATGACATGTGACATAGCTTCAGCAAAAACTGTAAAAATGTTTTATTTGTGAATATTTTATTAAATAATATTTAATGGCCAATGACCACTGCTGTTACTATGATCACCTTACTAAATTGTCATTAAGGATAGCCACATGTGAAATAGGGGCCCATACAGGCTTTTGGGTGTCATATAAATTAGAGAGGCCTCATTGGGCAGTACAGAAATAAAATAACTTTTTTTTCTTACAAGGTGTTAACTTTTACCACAGGGATCACCTGACTATACAAACAAAATAAATATTTTTTTTTTAAGAGAGGGACTTGTCTACTAGAAAATAAACTTCATTAGGGGGATCTAGACATACCATATCTTGTTTTATTGATATTATAATGTCCCATTCCCAAGCAAATCCCCATGTGTGTTTTCACTTTATTTTAAAAAATTGTCACTGCAGGCAATACTCTTTCAAATGAGGGGGCTTGGAGGTTTGTAGCTGCTAAGAGCGCTGAGATCGAGGGGTTTGAAGAACCTCTCCCAATCGAGCTCTCTTACAGCTACACTATGCTTTTTAGCTATGCCCCCTTTGAGACATCACCACAAAGTCTAAGAGTGCTGCCCACTAGGCCACAAATGATCCCTAGTATTTGATCAGTGATCCCACCTGCATGACATAAAGGGCTCATCACTCTACAGGTAGAGATGCAGATGATGAGCATAGCTTGTCATGCGCATCAAATCGGTTAAGGGTCAAACTGAATGTTTACTTGATTAATCAACTTGAGTGGCTTTTGTATGTTAGCACTTTAGAATTTCAAGTGATAAAGTTTCCATCAAGGCCGTTTTAAGTCACAAAACATGCCTGCTGTTTGGACCTCTGTTTCCCTTTGTTGAATGATATACCCTGATCTTTTTTTCTCTTTTTATTTCTTCTGTTTGTCACAAGTATGAATAATTTGTTTTATACATAAAGAGAAGCGCACTCTTTGGAACGAACAACCAGCTCAATAACTTGCTGTGTTCCTTGAAAAGACATGAAATTGCCTGGTATTTCGGTGCTGGACTGACCGTATTAGGCGGATCAGACTGATATATTACAAGAAAGTTCCACTCTGTGAAAAGCTTTACTGGGCTAAAAAGAAGCTGTACCCAGGTGGTAAATCACCATACAACAGGCTAACAATGTTATTGAGCTGGTTGTTCATTCCTGTGAGTGCGCTTCTCTCTGTGTGTATCGATAACTTGTTAACTTGTTCTATTAACCCAGTAATGATTTCCACAGGGTAGAACTTTCCTGTAGTATATCAGTCTGAACCCACCTATTACAATCAGTCCAGAGCCAAAAAAACAGGCAATTCCTCTCTTAACAAGGAACACAACAACCCCAGATGATCGTTTCAGCCTTCATTGGGCCTCATCAGTGAGGTGCAGCCATATTCCTCTAAGCACCCTGAGCAAGGAGTCCATGTCTGGTTGCCCCTTAGGGAGACATGGTACACATAGAGAGAAGCACACTTTTAGGAACAAACAACCAGCTCAATAATTTGTTGTGGCAATCATTTTTTTAATTTTAAACTAAAAAATTCATTTTTAATCTACACATGTGAATGAGTTTCATCTCAGTGTTGAGCTAGAGGTGTTTTATTTTGCTCATTTCTCAATTTTAAAGGATAATTAAAATGAAAAATATTATATTGTATATGAAAAAGCAAAACATGAATATATTACAATATTGTGGAAAAATAGTTGAAGATATACATATTATTATTGTAACTAGTGCATATAATTGATTATGCTTACCTTTGTTCACTGGTTGATAGTGACAACTCCTACAGTTTCTGAAAGGTATATGCGTCCAAAAGCATAAAAACTAAACATAATTTTATTTTAATCACAAAATGTCATAATTAAAAATAGAGCAAATGTAGCATATTTTAAAATACTGTATTTTATAAGAAGCTAAATCAATAAAGATTTAAATCTGTCTTTGCAGATTTGCTTCTTTCAACCAACGTAATAGCTACCACGCAGTATTTAACTGGATCAATTATACTGTTTTTATTTTTTCTAGACCTTCAACTCTCCTATACTCTTCAGAAATATCATTCCAACGTTCCCTAATTTGAGGGCATTATTAGTCAATAACAGGTTACTTCATTGAGTTACTAGCATTCTCAGATCTTCACCTGTTGGTATTCCTTGTGGATAGGTTTGGGAACCACAACCCTATTGCATGGACACATCCCAACAAGTGCCATTCCTGTTTCCTAAGAGTAATAAAGTCTTAGGGGCCGATTTATCAAGCCGTCAATCGGCCCCAATGCATCTGTTTTTATGCGATCCTTCAGGCTCGCCAGAAACAGGAGTTAAGAACCAGCGGTCTTAAGACCGCTGCTCATTAACTCATCCACCATCTCTGATGCGGAGGACAGCAATCCGTCTGATTTCATACAATTGCCCACAAATGTAACCTAGTTTTCTTTAAAATGCAAAAAAAGTCCTAAACCAGTTATTAGATTTGCAGCATTTGGAAGAATTCCTAGGTAACAGAATTTGCTTCTTAGGCTCTCTAGGGCAGTGGTTGTAGTGGGGGCATGTTGGGTCACGGCCCACCAGCAGGGCTGTCACAGCCCAGCACCGGGCCATGGCCCGGCTGTTGAGTAACCAGGCTCTAGGGGACAAGGGACAAGGACAATGTTTACAGAAATGTAGTAGGTATTAAATGTCTCTTTAATTCAAGCTGATTAAATATTCAAACAGTGAAGCAGCCCATTCATTTAAAAACGTGTCAGGTTCACACTGAGCTAAATATGTACAAGCATTACATATAATATGTAGAAATATTTTAACAGCATTGCTGATACATTTATATATCTTTACATAGGTAACTGCTGAGAAAAATAAAAAATCTTTCAATAGTGAAAAAAGCACTGTATACTATTAGCTGAAGCAGTTGCAGAGTCAAATATAGTTATCAGTTATTTCAAGAACTGTCATTTGAAGAATTTCATTTTAAATAATCCGACAAATACAAAAAACCGTTGAGGCAGGAAAAAAAATTCAAAAGCAATTGAAAGTAATGGAAAAGTGCATTATAATTTAATGTAATACCATAATTTGCATTTAGCAACCAAGCAGTCATTTTCAAGAGTAAATATTGTAATGATGGCTTTTGTATAAAAAATTATACAGTTTCAAGTGTTGTCATTTCTTAAATAATTTGCATTTTGTGAGATTAAGCAATCATTCATTTTGAAGGAATCTAGGAATTGATGTCTTTAATGCAATTCTTAGAAAAATTAAGAATACTAGGCACATTAAAATGTACTTTAGCAGAAAAACATAACACAAGTGGAGCAGCATTGGCTATGTTTAACTAAATATAAACTATAAGTGTTACTGAGAGATACATTCATTCTGAGAATGCTTTCCAAGTAGGAGAATTAATTAAAAAGAACATAAAACATAGTACGTTTTTGTATTAACCACACAAAAAAGTACATTTGTGGATTATATTTGTTCTATAGAATTCACTAAAAATAAAAAATTAAGTATGTCAATGCTGCATATCAACTGTTATGGATTTGCAGGGAGATATCTAATGCGGTATTAAAACATACTAGGCTATACAAGTGGTACACAAGCTATATAGAAATATAATAGGGCACGTTAATTTGCGCGTGTACTACAAGTTGAAAGTAATCACGTTCGTTTGAGTGCAATAGAATTTAATGTATGTCGGATTAGCGTGATTTAAAACCTTGCTTAAAGGGTTAGGGCTAAAATAAAAGTTGCACATAATGCAACATAAATACATTAAAATAAACTGTTACACAAATATAAATACAATCTGATAAAATAAATCTTTATATAAATATGAACAAAAATGTTTTATAAGGGTCCATGGTATATGGCCATGTATTTGACTGTAAGAGGCTATAATAAATATGCATGTCTAAATAATAAATAAAATAAATAAATAATAATTCTATAATAATATAGTTTTACTGTGCATTTACTGTAAATATTTAACATTCCAATGTTCTTCACATACAGGAAAATGTTATTTTTATTTAAAATATCTCTCTCTCTCTCTCTCTCTCTCTCTCCCTCTCTCTCTCTCTCTCTCTCTCTCTCTCTCTCAGTGTAAGACCTAAAGTACGCAACCCAAAGTGTGTTACGCATAGTTTACATTCCAATGTTTTTCAAATAGAAAATGTGTAAATGTTTGTTGTTCATGTAAAATACATATCTATACCTATATATCTATATGAATAGATATACAGTTATAGACATACACAGCTATATACAGATATATACAAATATATATAAACAGTATATACAAACACATTCAATACTGTGCAAAAGTCTTAGCAGTAGATTTGCCAAAGGTCGAGCGGATATGATTCGCTATAGCGAATCATGTCTGCTCAACCTCGCTAAATGCAGAGAGCATATGCTGTCTGCATTTAAAATTGCATAAGCATTTCTGGTGAAATGCTTGTGCAATTAGAAATCATATAATTGCCATATATAATTATTTCTGGCTGCTTTCATAGCATCTGGCTGCTTCATCAGGATGACAAGTTGACCCTTCTACAGTCTCAAGAAGCTTGATCAGGAATGGTATTTGTGAAGGGGTCCACTTTTTTGGAAGGGAAACAGGGTGAAAAGGCCAACATATGCTAAAGCTCATTGATTGACAAATCCATGTTTAAATTTTTTGGGTCCAATCGTCAACAATATGTCAGAAGAAGAGTTGGAGAGAGTTGGAGAGAGATGGAAGAATTAGTGTTTGCGTCCTTCGGTGAAATATGGTGCAGTGTCTGTTTGGGGTTGCGTTTCTGCCAGTGGTGTTGGTGATATTAAGAAACAAGCAAGAAAAAGACGACGGCACTACTAATGCTGTGTCCCACTAGTTTTCGAATTTCTTCTCAGAGTATGAGAAATATCAATAGTATTTGGGGAGACTGGGTGCTGTACATAGGGAAAGACTAACTAGCAAATAACAATTGCAGTAAGCAATTGCAAGGATGTACTTGGGTAGCACTCACCAGCAAATAATCTATTTTAGGTCCAATACTACCATAGGTAAAGAAGCCCAAAGTAGGGTGAATTAAAACTTAACTTTTATTTCATAAGTTAAAATCTTTACAACACATTAAAATTGGCAAACAGTGTGTGGTGTGGGAATGTTGCTCCTGGGAAGGAGTTACCAAATTATATATTCTAGGTAAATTCTGAGGAGAATATCCTCACTATTGTGGGGTGCTACAGTGTACCTCGGGTGTCACCCTTTTAAGTGAGATCCTGAGTTATATCTCAGGTGTAGCTAATCCACCAATAGTTGTGTCAGTCCTCAGTGTGAGGGGTGTGAATAATAATATTAAGAGGTTGAGGACCCTGACTGTAACGGTCCCCGCTTGCTATTTGCCACTTAGATATTAGTAAATGGAATAGAATTACCACCTTACTGATTATACTGGGGGGAGTATCAGCTGCATAATACTGGGTTAGGAGGATATTATTATATTGTGAGGCGGTATCTATAAGGCCATATAGCACGTCTTATATTATTTGTTATACCCACTTATATACGTGGGTTCAAAAGTTTTCCCCAGCTTGTAGGGATAGTCAGATTAGGCGTATTCCAGTATTAATCTGATATTTACGAATATTCTGTACTTGTGTATGGATAGCTCTGTTGGTTAATTTAAATTGTTTATTAGTGCCAACAAATGTTAGTGGAATTCCATACAGAGGGCTAAACACACATATAAATCCGGTACAGTATTAGTTTATTTGTTACTGGATGGAATGCTTCGTGCAAACCAATATATATAGTAGTATGTAGTGCTTATACTCGTGTGGTGACGCTTAGCATCTAGGTGAGACCCTTTGTAACGAAATCTGGCAGGTCTCGGCTGTAAAATGACAGCTGTGGTATTCAAAAAAGATTGCTTAACTTGATACTGACTTCCTTGGTCTCAGAGTTACTAATTTGTGTAGCTGTAATGTCAGATTACTGCCCCTAATGGGTTATGTGTTCTCAGACTTTCGTAGCGTCAAGTATATACCTATAGATTCCTTTGCATAAGGTTCAAGTTAGCAGTATACTTCACCAGTGATAACTGTCTATATTGACCCCCAGATTTGATCTAATATGTCTCATCAGTAAGTATTATATGCTGATCTAGCTTATTTAACCAGAAGGCTATCTATGGATACCATTGATGGAGTAGCGGAACGGTTATTAAAGCCTTGATAATAAAATTAGTATTTCCGTTAGGCCTCCCCCGCTTTAATGTGAATAAATAGATCACTTAATATTCTAGGTTACAGTAGCTGTGAAGCCCTTTTACCATAATATATTAATTCGTAGTGTATCTATTGTTAGAGATAGCGGTTTGTAAGGTGCAGGTACAAATACTTAGCAGCTTGTATATAGCTAGAAGGTCTCGATTGCTTTCGTAGCGTCAAGGATATATCTATAGATTCCTTTATTTAAGGTTCAGATTAGCAGTATATATCGCCAGTAATTACTGTCTATTACTGTCTATATTGACCCCCTGATTTGATCTAATATATCTCCTCAGTAAGTATTATATGCTGGTTTGGGAGTGTATAGCTTATATAACCGAAAGGCTGTCTATGGTTGCCATTAAAGGAGTAGCAGAACGGTTATTTGAGCCTCGGTAATAAAATTAGTATTGCCGTTAAGACTCCCAGCTTTTAATGTAAATAAATAGATCACTTAATATTCTAGGTTACGGTAGCTGTGAAGCCCTTTTACCCTAATATATTAATTCGTAGCGTATCTATTTTAGGAGATAGACATAAGTAAGGTGCCGGTACAAATAGTTAGCAGCTTGTATATAGCTAGAAGGTCTCGGTTGCACACAATCTCTCACAAATATACCATTTTTAAATTAAGTTCTGGTTAAACATTCATACACCAAATCACACTGTTTGTAAGTTAAAAAGGAGAAAAGTTCTCAAGCTGCCTTCACAGCTACTGTAACCTAGAATATTAAGTGATCTATTTATTCACATTAAAGCGGGGGAGGCCTAACGGAAATACTAATTTTATTATCAAGGCTTTAATAACCGTTCCGCTACTCCATCAATGGTATCCATAGATAGCCTTCCGGTTAAATAAGCTATATACTCCGAGATCAGCATATAATACTTACTGATGAGACATATTAGATCAAATCTGGGGGTCAATATAGACAGTTATCACTGGTGAAGTATACTGCTAACTTGAACCTTATGCAAAGGAATCTATAGGTATATACTTGACGCTACGAAAGTCTGAGAACACATAACCCATTAGGGGCAGTAATCTGACATTACAGCTACACAAATTAGTAACTCTGAGACCAAGGAAGTCAGTATCAAGTTAAGCAATCTTTTTTGAATACCACAGCTGTCATTTTACAGCCGAGACCTGCCAGATTTCGTTACAAAGGGTCTCACCTAGATGCTAAGCGTCACCACACGAGTATAAGCACTACATACTACTATATATATTGGTTTGCACGAAGCATTCCATCCAGTAACAAATAAACTAATACTGTACCGGATTTATATGTGTGTTTAGCCCTCTGTATGGAATTCCACTAACATTTGTTGGCACTAATAAACAATTTAAATTAACCAACAGAGCTATCCATACACAAGTACAGAATATTCGTAATATCAGATTAATACTGGAATACTCCTAATCTGACTATCCCTACAAGCTGGGGAAAACTTTTGAACCCACGTATATAAGTGGGTATAACAAATAATATAAGACGTGCTATATGGCCTTATAGATACCGCCTCACAATATAATAATATCCTCCTAACCCAGTATTATGCAGCTGATACTCCCCCCAGTATAATCAGTAAGGTGGTAATTCTATTCCATTTACTAATATCTAAGTGGCAAATAGCAAGCGGGGACCGTTACAGTCAGGGTCCTCAACCTCTTAATATTATTATTCACACCCCTCACACTGAGGACTGACACAACTATTGGTGGATTAGCTACACCTGAGATATAACTCAGGATCTCACTTAAAAGGGTGACACCCGAGGTACACTGTAGCACCCCACAATAGTGAGGATATTCTCCTCAGAATTTACCTAGAATATATAATTTGGTAACTCCTTCCCAGGAGCAACATTCCCACACCACACACTGTTTGCCAATTTTAATGTGTTGTAAAGATTTTAACTTATGAAATAAAAGTTAAGTTTTAATTCACCCTACTTTGGGCTTCTTTACCTATGGTAGTATTGGACCTAAAATAGATTATTTGCTGGTGAGTGCTACCCAAGTACATCCTTGCAATTGCTTACTGCAATTGCGTGTTGGTGATATTGTCCGAATTGATGGGATCATGAATGCTGAAAAGTACAAACAGGTTTTAATTCATCATGCCGTTCCTTCTGGAAAGTGCCATCCCAAGCACAATGCAAATGCAGTGAAATCATATTTTGAGAGAAAAACAGCTGATAAAACACTGACAGTCATGGACTGGCCTTCACAGAGTCCAAACCTGAATATTATAGAGGCAGTATGGGATCACCTGGACAGAGAATGAAATAAAAGGCAAGCAACCTAAATCTAAAGAAGAACTCTGGGAAGTGCTGAAAGAAGCCTGGTATAATATACAAGAAGATTACTTCAGAAGACTTCAGGACAGTCTCTCCAAAAGAGTTCAAGATGTGCGTAGTGCCAAGGGAGATCACTTGTGTTTTTTTATAGTTTGTATACATATTTCCTGCATTTTCTGTTTGTATCTTAATAAAGACACTGAAAAATAAATATGGATGTTCATTAAAATAAGAAATCTAATGGTTGCCTAAGTCTTTTGGACATTATATATATATATATATATATATATATATATATATATATATATATATATAATAAAAATAACATGTTCCTGTGTATAAAGAACTTTGTAATGTGTAATATTAATAACAAGACACAGTTCACTCCATAAGTATCATACTCTATCCCGGAGGAAGGAGTGAAAATAAAGGAAGGCTGGTATATAAAAATGATATATTCTATAATATATGTTTTCTACATATATAGTCTAAGTTACATTCTATTAAGTTATGTCTGTGCGTGCATAATAAATAAGGTTAAAATAGATTATTGTACTCAAAAATGTTGGCCAACACTGTTTTTAAATGTTACTTATACAGCATACTGACATAAATGCATTATCTGGCTGAATTAGCTATTAAACATGCCATATAGTGATTAGTAAAATGATTATATATATATATATATATATATATATATATATATATACATATAAATATAAATATATATATATATATATATATATATATATATATATATATATTATATATATATATATATATATATATATATATATATATATATATATATAATCATCCATATAAGAAAGTTTTCAGAGCACATAAAAAATATAGGTAAGGGGGAGAAACACTATAAAATACATCACAATAGTAACCCTAAATGCATTATATTGGAATATGTGAAGAGAGTTTCAGAAGGCAACTCTAGGGAATTACACCTTAGAAGGAGAGAGATGTTTTGGATCCACACCCTTAACACTTTAACTCCTGGGGGGTCTTAATAAAGATATTGACCTCGCTGCGTTCCTTATAAATTAATATTACCAAAATGGGAAAGGGAAAATTATAGGGTCAAGGGGCTCAGGTTTTTTCATATCTTTCATATACAGATTAGAAGGATTTTAGAAATATATATGGTTATACAGGGAGTGCAGAATTATTAGGCAAATGAGTATTTTGACCACATCATCCTCTTTATGCATGTTGTCTTTCTCCAAGCTGTATAGGCTCGAAAGCCTACTACCAATTAAGCATATTAGGTGATGTACATCTCTGTAATGAGAAGGGGTGTGATCTAATGACATCAACACCCTATATCAGGTATGCATAATTATTAGGCAACTTCCTTTCCTTTGGCAAAATGGGTCAAAAGAAGGACTTGACAGGCTTAGAAAAGTCAAAAATAGTGAGATATCTTGCAGAGGGATGCAGCACTCTTAAAATTGCAAAGCTTCTGAAGCGTGATCATCGAACAATCAAGCGTTTCATTCAAAATAGTCAACAGGGTCCCAAGGCGCAAAATAACTGCCCATGAACTGAGAAAAGTCAAGCGTGCAGCTGCCAAGATGCCACTTGCCACCAGTTTGGCCATATTTCAGAGCTGCAACATCACTGGAGTGCCCAAAAGCACAAGGTGTGCAATACTCAGAGACATGGCCAAGGTAAGAAAGGCTGAAAGACGACCACCACTGAACAAGACACACAAGCTGAAACGTCAAGACTGGGCCAAGAAATATCTCAAGACTGATTTTTCTAAGGTTTTATGGACTGATGAAATGAGAGTGAGTCTTGATGGGCCAGATGGATGGGCCCGTGGCTGGATTGGTAAAGGGCAGAGAGCTCCAGTCCGACTCAGACGCCAGCAAGGTGGAGGTGGAGTACTGGTTTGGGCTGGTATCATCAAAGATGAGCTTGTGGGGCCTTTTTGGGTTGAGGATGGAGTCAAGCTCAACTCCCAGTCCTACTGCCAGTTTCTGGAAGACACATTCTTCAAGCAGTGGTACAGGAAGAAGTCTGCATCCTTCAAGAAAAACATGATTTTCATGCAGGACAATGCTCCATCACACGCGTCCAAGTACTCCACAGCGTGGCTGGCAAGAAAGGGTATAAAAGAAGAAAATCTAATGACATGGCCTCCTTGTTCACCTGATCTGAACCCCATTGAGAACCTGTGGTCCATCATCAAATGTGAGATTTACAAGGAGGGAAAACAGTACACCTCTCTGAACAGTGTCTGGGAGGCTGTGGTTGCTGCTGCACGCAATGTTGATGGTGAACAGATCAAAACACTGACAGAATCCATGGATGGCAGGCTTTTGAGTGTCCTTGCAAAGAAAGGTGGCTATATTGGTCACTGATTTGTTTTTGTTTTGTTTTTGAATGTCAGAAATGTATATTTGTGAATTTTGAGATGTTATATTGGTTTCACTGGTAATAATAAATAATTGAAATGGGTATATATTTGTTTTTTGTTAAGTTGCCTAATAATTATGCACAGTAATAGTCACCTGCACACACAGATATCCCCCTAAAATAGCTATAACTAAAAACAAACTAAAAACTACTTCCAAAACTATTCAGCTTTGATATTAATAAGTTTTTTGGGTTCATTGAAAACATGGTTGTTGTTCAATAATAAAATTAATCCTCAAAAATACAACTTGCCTAATAATTCTGCACTCCCTGTACAAGTAACTTATTATGCAAGGAAGTACGTCCACTTAGTCATGTAGGTCATTTAGGATAAGTGTATATACAAAATAAAATGCTTAGTCTTCCCATATAGAAGAGTACATTAAATGGGTGATCATGACACAAGTTCATGTCTTTCAAATATGGGGTTCTTTTCTGGGGATTTTAAATGTATGTATACTGTTTCTTTTTATGCTACAGTGTCACATTATTTTATACTTTCAACAATTTTATATAACTAAAGATAAAGTTTATATGTGAGATTTCACTTATAATTACACTGTGTATCGAGTTCGTAAAAGAGTAGGAGGCCTGGTATTGGCTCCACTGAAAATTAAGTGGAGCTGACATGATCTGCTACAAGGGACATGTGATACACTAGAAACCAATAGTGTTAATAACTTTTGAGGGGTTTGCCGCTGTCTGGATATATATAAGCTTCCTTAAATGGACCCACTGATGAAGAAGGAATGGATCCTTCAAAACACGTAAGGGATACGCTGAACAGTCTAAGGCACTCCAGTAGTGTTTATATTTTTACCTTTGTTTTTATGGCTTTTTAATGTCTTATGGTGGTCATATCCCATTGACTTAAACAACACATATATCTTTACCTGTGAACTTTACTGGTCACCAGAGTACTTAAAATCTACATTGATCTTATAAGGGGATTGTGGTTGATAGAATTCGCTTTAAACATACCTCATATGTTTGGAGTATGGAAATGTGAGTGGTGAATGATTTTTTATTATCTGTTTGTAAATAAATACGTTGTTGATCGTGTGCTCTTTTCCCTCTCACAATTTTGTGATACACTCTGATGATCAAGGAAGGTACAAGTGTTGGAGTAACTCCTCCATATTCCCAAAGACCAGGAAGACTACCAGTCACAGAGACCCAAGCCACACCAAACTAGGGGTATACATCTTACAGATGTGGCAACTTACCTCATAGTGATTGAGGTAACTTCTAGTAAGTGATACGTCCCAAAAAGGCTCCTGAAGCTCCAGGAGCCTTTTTGGGACGTAAAGAATATACTACATCCATTGAAAAAGATACCAGTGGGTATCAAAACGTTTGGGATGTTTTATTGATTGTCTGACTAATTGGATTTTTTATTGATTGTCTGACTAAGATGGATTAAAGCCTTTTACTACATGTTTCCACGCAGCACCCCAGCTGATGCTGAAGTTACAGTGAGTGCACTTAAGCTGATTTCTGTATATATATATATATATATATATATATATATATATATATATATATATACATACAATTATAATGTGTCCTCCATTATTGAAAATTTTTACATTTTAAATATATACCTTTTAGTACTTTTCAGCATTTCAGTGAACACATTTAAAACTATTTTCAATGATAAATTAAGCACATGTACTAATTTGACACGAGGAATTTATCATTACATCGCCTGTGTTTTCTTATGGAGAAGCACAAATAAATACTACCATTTTTTTTATAAATTAGGGCGCTAAGATCCGCTTTTCCAAAGGTGCGTTGAGGCGAATGCATAGGAGAATTATAAGGAGAATTCTGATTGCGCTTGATAAATCTTCCTATTGATATACACTTTTGTTGGTTTACCTTTTATAATGACATTCAATACTAATGAATTTTCATAGTAATAGCATGCATGTGTTTACAAAATTTTAACTTCAGCTTTGTGAGGCCTAGATTTAGAGTTTGGCGGTAGCCGTGAAAACCAGCGTTAGAGGCTCCTAACGCTGGTTTTGGCCGCCCGCTGGTATTTGGAGTCAGTGATTAAAGGGTCTAACGCTCACTTTTCAGCCGCGACTTTTCCATACCGCAGATCCCCTTACGTCAATTGCGTATCCTATCTTTTCAATGGGATCTTTCTAACGCCGGTATTTAGAGTCGTTTCTGAAGTGAGCGTTAGAGCTCTAACGAAAAAACTCCAGCCGCCGGAAAATAGCAGGAGTTAAGAGCTTTCTGGGCTAACGCCGGTTTATAAAGCTCTTAACTACTGTGCTCTAAAGTACACTAACACCCATAAACTACCTATGTACCCCTAAACCGAGCTCCCCCCACATCGCCGCCACTCGATTAAAATTTTTTAACCCCTAATCTGCCGACCGCCACCTACGTTATACTTATGTACCCCTAATCTGCTGCCCCTAACCCCGCCGAGCCCTGTATTACATTTATTAACCCCTAACCTGCCCCCTACAACGTCGCCGCCAGCTACTTACAATAATTAACCCCTAATCTTCCGACCGCAAAGCGCCGCCACCTACGTTATCCTTATGTACCCCTAATCTGCTGCCCCTAACACCGCCGACCCCTATATTATATTTATTAACCCCTAATCTGCCCCCCTCAATGTCGCCGACACCTGCCTACACTTATTAACCCCTAATCTGCCGAGCGGACCTGAGCGCTACTATAATAAATGTATTAACCCCTAATCCGCCTCACTAACCCTATCATAAATAGTATTAACCCCTAATCTGCCCTCCCTAACATCGTCGACACCTAACTTCAATTATTAACCCCTAATCTGACGACCGGAGCTCCCCGCTACTATAATAAATGGATTAACCCCTAAAGCTAAGTCTAACCCTAACACTAACACCCCCCTAAATTAAATATAATTTAAATCTAACAAAATTAATTCACTCTTATTAAATAAATTATTCCTATTTAAAGCTAAATACTTACCTGTAAAATACATCCTAATATAGCTACAATATAAATTATAATTATATTGTAGCTATTTTAGGATTAATATTTATTTTACAGGCAACTTGGTAATTATTTTAACCAGGTACAATAGCTATTTAATAGTTACCTAGTTAAAATAATAACAAATTTACCTGTAAAATAAATCCTAACCTAAGATATAATTAAACCTAACACTACCCTATCAATAAATTAATTAAATAAACTACCTACAATTACCTACAATTAACCTAACACTACACTATCAATAAATTAATTAAACACAATTCCTACAAATAAATACAATTAAATAAACTAGCTAAGTTACAAAAAATAAAAAAATATTTACAAACATAAGAAAAATATTACAACAATTTTAAACTAATTACACCTACTCTAAGCCCCCTAATAAAATAACAAAGCCCCCCAAAATAAAAAATTCCCTACCCTATTCTAAATTAAAAAAGTTAAAAGCTCTTTTACCTTACCAGCCCTGAACAGGGCCCTTTGCGGGGCATGCCCCAAGAATTTCAGCTCTTTTGCCTGTAAAAAAAAACATACAATACCCCCCCCCAACATTACAACCCACCACCCACATACCCCTAATCTAACCCAAACCCCCCTTAAATAAACCTAACACTAAGCCCCTGAAGATCTTCCTACCTTGTCTTCACCATCCAGGTTCACCGATCCGTCCTGAAGAGCTCCTCCGATGTCCTGATCCAAGCCCAAGCGGGGGGCTGAAGAGGTCCATGATCCAGTCAAAGTCTTCATCCAAGCGGGGCAGAAGAGGATCTTCCATCCGATTGAAGTCTTCATCCAGGCGGCATCTTCTATGGTCTTCCATCCAGAGCGAAGCGGCAGGATCCTGAAGACCTCCAGCGCGGAACATCCATCCGGCCCGACGACTGAACGACGAATGACTGTTCCTTTAAGGGACGTCATCCAAGATGGCGTCCCTCGAATTCCAATTGGCTGATAGGATTCTATCAGCCAATCGGAATTAAGGTAGGAATTTTCTGATTGGCTGATGGAATCAGCCAATCAGAATCAAGTTCAATCCGATTGGCTGATCCAATCAGCCTATCAGATTGAGCTCGCATTCTATTGGCTGATCGGAACAGCCAATAGAATGAGAGCTCAATCTGATTGGCTGATTGGATCAGCCAATCGGATTGAACTTGATTCTGATTGGCTGATTCCATCAGCCAATCAGAAAATTCCTACCTTAATTCCGATTGGCTGATAGAATCCTATCAGCCAATCGGAATTCGAGGGACGCCATCTTGGATGACGTCCCTTAAAGGAACAGTCATTCGTCGTTCAGTCGTCGGGCCGGATGGATGTTCCGCGCTGGAGGTCTTCAGGATCCTGCCGCTTCGCTCCGGATGGAAGACCATAGAAGATGCCGCCTGGATGAAGACTTCAATCGGATGGAAGATCCTCTTCTGCCCCGCTTGGATGAAGACTTTGACCGGATCATGGACCTCTTCAGCCCCCCCGCTTGGGCTTGGATCAGGACATCGGAGGAGCTCTTCAGGACGGATCGGTGAACCTGGATGGTGAAGACAAGGTAGGAAGATCTTCAGGGGCTTAGTGTTAGGTTTATTTAAGGGGGGTTTGGGTTAGATTAGGGGTATGTGGGTGGTGGGTTGTAATGTTGGGGGGGGTATTGTATGTTTTTTTTTTACAGGCAAAAGAGCTGAAATTCTTGGGGCATGCCCCGCAAAGGGCCCTGTTCAGGGCTGGTAAGGTAAAAGAGCTTTTAACTTTTTTAATTTAGAATAGGGTAGGGAATTTTTTATTTTGGGGGGCTTTGTTATTTTATTAGGGGGCTTAGAGTAGGTGTAATTAGTTTAAAATTGTTGTAATATTTTTCTTATGTTTGTAAATATTTTTTTATTTTTTGTAACTTAGTTCTTTTTTATTTTTTGTACTTTAGCTAGTTTATTTAATTGTATTTATTTGTAGGAATTGTGTTTAATTAATTTATTGATAGTGTAGTGTTAGGTTAATTGTAGGTAATTGTAGGTAGTTTATTTAATTAATTTATTGATAGGGTAGTGTTAGGTTTAATTATATCTTAGGTTAGGATTTATTTTACAGGTAAATTTGTTATTATTTTAACTAGGTAACTATTAAATAGCTATTGTACCTGGTTAAAATAATTACCAAGTTGCCTGTAAAATAAATATTAATCCTAAAATAGCTACAATATAATTATAATTTATATTGTAGCTATATTAGGATGTATTTTACAGGTAAGTATTTAGCTTTAAATAGGAATAATTTATTTAATAAGAGTTAATTTATTTCGTTAGATTTAAATTATATTTAACTTAGGGGGGTGTTAGTGTTAGGGTTAGACTTAGCTTTAGGGGTTAATCCATTTATTATAGTAGCGGTGAGCTCCGGTCGTCAGATTAGGGGTTAATAATTGAAGTTAGGTGTCGGCGATGTTAGGGAGGGCAGATTAGGGGTTAATACTATTTATGATAGGGTTAGTCAGGCGGATTAGGGGTTAATAACTTTATTATAGTAGCGCTCAGGTCCGCTCGGCAGATTAGGGGTTAATAAGTGTAGGCAGGTGTTGGCGACGTTGTGGGGGGCAGATTAGGGGTTAATAAATATAATCTAGGGGTCGGCGGTGTTAGGGGCAGCAGATTAGGGGTACATAGGGATAACGTAGGTTGCGGCGGTTTACGGAGCGGCAGATTAGGGGTTAAAAAAAATATGCAGGGGTCAGCGATAGCGGGGGCGGCAGATTAGGGGTTAATACGTGTAAGGGTAGGGGTGTTTAGACTCGGGGTACATGTTAGGGTGTTAGGTGCAGACGTAGGAAGTGTTTTCCCATAGGAAACAATGGGGTTGCGTTAGGAGCTGAACGCAGCTTTTTTGCAGGTGTTAGGTTTTTTTTCAGCTCAAACAGCCCCATTGTTTCCTATGGGAGAATCGTGCACGAGCACGTTTTTGAGGCTGGCCGTGTCCGTAAGCAACTCTGGTATCGAGAGTTGCATTTGCGGTAAAAATGCTCTACGCTCCTTTTTTGGAGCCTAACGCAGCATTTGTTTGAACTCTCGATACCAGAGTTAAATTTATGGTGCGGCCAGAAAAAAGCCCGCGGAGCGTTAACAGCCCTTCTACCGCCAAACTCCAAATCTAGGCCTTAGTTTTTAACCCTTTCAAGACTGAGGATTTTTTAATAACTTGAGGCAAGACAGTGTTTCATAATTTTGCTATTTTCCATTAGAACTTTCAGGATGTATTTTCACATATACACAGGAAACTTGTATACACCATATACTTCTGAACTCAATTCAAATTAAGTTTTTGAATAAATCGAAAAATGAAAAAAAAAATGAAAAAAATCTACGTAATTAAATATTTTTTATGTATTTTAGCAGCTGATTGTTCCTCTGAATGCTCAAGCACCTGTAATTGTATTCCAGTTTGGAAAACTAAACTATCTTAGAAAACAGATCCATAATTTATCTTTAGAAATAAATAATTAAAGGGACAGTCTACTCCAGAATGCATATTGTTCAGCAAGATATATAATCCCTTTATTACCCATTCCTCAGTTTGGCATGACCAACACGGTTATATTAATATACTTTTTTACCTCTGTGATTAACTTGTATCTAAGCTTCTGTAGACTGCCCCCTTATTTTAGTTCTTTTGACATATTTGCATTTTAGCCAGTCAGGGCTGACATAACTGCACAAGAGTGTGCACAATATTATCTATATGGCACACATGAACTAGTACTGTCCTGCTGTGAAAATTTTTAAAAATTCTCTTTGCCCCTGGTCGGACCACGATCAAGTTTACGTTGCTCTACACTCCTCTGAAAATACTCATCCCAAAACCACCTGGCGCCTACCGCAACATATTCTCTCCAACATCCCATTTTGCAAGGAACTCCATAAAGACTTCATCCTCCGAATACAGACTAATGACAACTCATCCAATCTACATTCATACATCATTCACATTACCTTGAATTAAATATCTCTGCCTCTAAGAAAATAATTTTTACCCAAGATCAATATTACCAAAGACACCAAATGAGACATTAAACTAACTTAAAATTTAAAATTTATAGTTTACCAAACAGAAATTAATTTGGATAGTTTATGAATATAACATAACATCTAACAGATATCAATACAACACACAAACAAAAATCACCGTTTTAATTTTAAAATTAATGAGAATCCTTTTGTCAGAGCAAATCTGTATGCCAATATCACACCATAATCGCTTGCTGTATTTTACTCTTTTGACAACTGAATTGTATATACATGATTACACATTTTCCCATTATTACTATCTTTCCGATTCACACATAGAAACACCCAAATTGGTGGGTTTAAAGCTAGTTTGAAAACCAGAATTATTTAAAGGAGAACACACAAATTGAAACCTAAGTTTTATACACATCTATTTAATTTTTAGCATCTCTTTTTATAATACAACTATTTAAATTTGTGCCCTCTGCAAACCTCCTACTATAGGAATTTGCATTAGATACTTATTATCAAAAACTATAGCACAATATTCAGAAATTCTAACTTAGACATTTGCACTTTAAACTAGCAATAGCTTTATTTTCTGGCTTTATTACTATCTTTCCGATTCACACATAGAAATACCCAAATTGGTGGGTTTAAAGCTAATTTGAAAACAACAATTATTTAACCCCTTAATGACAACTGACGTACCAGGTACGTCATGCATTAACAAGCAGTTAATGACAATGGACGTACCTGGTACGTCAGTTGTCTAACAGAGTGCTGGAAGTGATCACAATCGCTTCCAGCAGCTCTGAGGGTATTGCAGTGATGCCTCAATATGGAGGCATCCTGCAATACCCCTTTACAAGCCTCCGATGCAGAGAGAGCCACTTTGTGGCCCTCTCTGCACCGGTAGTGATGGTGCCGTTTTCCGGGTGGGAGGGAGCGTGCGCGCGCGTGCACGAGACACACGCGCGTGCACGTGAACATAGTGTGCGTGCACGGTGCGCGTGCACGGGTGCGCGTGCACGAGGCGCACGTGCATGTGCACGCGCGCATAAGCCACACTGACACCAATGAGGGCAAAAAGCCAGGAAAAGGTAAATTTTTTTTTTTAAAATATAAATGGATCTGGGAGGAGGAGGGGGTGGGGTTATTGTGGGGGTATTGTGGAGGGGCTGCTACACTACAGAAAGAGTTAATTGAAAAATAAAATAAAAATACTTTGTTTTTTGGGGCCAAAGTGGGTACTGGCAGACAGCTGCCAGTACCCAAGATGGCGGTAATTAGGTAGGGGAGAGGGTTAGAGAGCTGGAGGGGGGATCAGGGAGGTTGGGGCTAAGGCAGGGGTCCATCCCAGCTAAAATATTTTATTATTTTTATTAAAAAAAAAAACCCTCTTATTTAGTACTGGCAGACTTTCTGCCAGTACTT
Source organism: Bombina bombina (assembly GCF_027579735.1). Classification (NCBI taxonomy): domain Eukaryota; kingdom Metazoa; phylum Chordata; class Amphibia; order Anura; family Bombinatoridae; genus Bombina; species Bombina bombina. The sequence goes on along the minus strand of NC_069504.1, from coordinate 452,767,474 downwards.
AAGATGGCGGTAACAATTGTGGGGTGGGGGAGGGAAGAGAGCTGTTGGGAGGGATCAGGGGGTGGGATGTGTAAGGTGGGAGGCTGATCTCTAAAATTAACCCTGCAAGCTCCCTAAAAGCTACCTAATTTAACCCCTTCACTGCTGGGCATAATTCACGTGTGGTGCGCAGCAGCATTTAGCGGCCTTCTAATTACCAAAAAGCAACGCCAAAGCCATATAAGTCTGCTATTTCTGAACAAAGGGTATCCAAGAGAAGCTTTTACAACAATTTCTGCCATAATAGCACAAGCTGTTTGTAAATTATTTCAGTGAGAAACCTAAAAATGTAAAGTTTTTTTTTTATTTGCTCGCATTTGGCAGTGAAATGGTGGCATAAAATATACCAAAATTGGCCTAGATCAATACTTGGGGTTGTCTACTACACTACACTAAAGCTAAAATTAACCCTACAAGCTCCCTACAAGCTCCCTAATTAACCCCTTCACTCCTGGGCATAAAACACGTGTGGTGCGCAGCGGCATTTAGCTGCCTTCTAATTACCAAAAAGCAACCCCAAAGCCATATAAGTCTGTTATTTCTGAAAAAAGGGGATCCCAGAGAAGCATTTACAACCATTTGTGCCATAATTGCAGAAGCTGTTTGTAAATAATTTCAGTGGGAAACCTAAAGTTTGTGACAAAATTTATGAAATAGTTAACTTTTTTTTTTTTTTGATCGCATTTGGCGGTGAAATGGTGGCGTGAAATATACCAAAATGGGCCTAGATCAATACTTTGGGTTGTCTTCTAAAAAAAAATATATACATGTCAATGAATATTCAGGTATTCCTGACAGATATCAGGGTTCCAATGTAACTAGCGCTAATTTTGAAAAAAATGGTTTGGAAATAGCAAAGTGCTACTTGTATTTATTGCTCCATAAATTGCAAAAAAAGCAAAGAACATGTAAACATTGGGTATTTCTAAACTCAGGACAAAATTTAGAAACTATTTAGCATGGGTGTTTTTTGGTGGTTGTAGATATGTAACAGATTTTGGGGGTCAAAGTTAGAAAAAGCGTGTTTTTTTCCATTTTTTCCTCATATTTTATCTTTTTTTTTTTTAGTAAATTATAAGATATGATGAAAATAATGGTATCTTTAGAAAGTCCATTTAATGGCGAGAAAAACTGTATATAATGTGTGTGGGTACAGTAAATGAGTAAGAGGAAAAATACAGCTAAACACAAACACTGCAGAAATGTAAAAATAGCCATTGTCATTAAGGGTAAGAAAATTGAAAAATGGTCCGGTCATTAAGGGGTTAAAGGAGAACACACAAATTGAAACCTAAGTTTCATACACATCTATTTAATTTTTAGCATCTCTTTTTATAATAATGAATTGTATCCATGGAAAGCGATGCGTAATATGTTGGAGCTTCATAAAAAAAGTATAATAATAATAATAAAACTATTTATATTCGCGCCCTCTGCAAACCTCCTACTATAGGAATTTGCATTAGTGACTTATTATAAAAAACTATAACATAATATTCAGAATTTTTAACCTTAGATAACATTTGTACTTTATACTAGCAATAGCTTTCCTTTCTGGCTAAATTCCCAAGCTGAAAAAGTTTCACCTTAGTGCTGCACTAAGACCACACTTTGTACTTTGGCAATTCTCCCATAAATCTTTATCACAACCTGGTGCTGATTTTAGCACAAACATCCCTGAATGAGGATACAGTTATCATTGATTAGAATCTCAGATCTCAGGGTACATACTATCAATATATATTAACAAAATTAACCAAAAGACGATAAGACTTGTTTGGATATTTTAGTAAACAAAACAAGAAACATGTGATCCATTATGAGCCAATAGAATTCAATTAAAAACGACAATCAGCTGCCAAGATGAAAACTTGCATTAGATATAAATTTTGGATTGTATGTATTGTATTTTATTTTATTCATATACTTTTAAACATTGTTTATATTCATGTTTTAATTGTTTTTATAAGTTTTTTCCATATATAGATTCTCTTGAAATTGCATATTGGAAATACATTTGTAAACACGCCCACTTTAGTCCTATTGGTCCCATGGTAACTAATTGGAACATGTGTGTGTGTATATATTGTGCTCCTTATTTACACTTGTTACATGCCTGAGGAAACAGCTAGTCAGCTGAAAAAACGCGTTGCATGTTTTATATGTTTGAAAATAAAACTGTGATTTTAAAGGGACACTGAACACAATTTTTTTTCTTTCATGATTCAGATAGAGCATGCAATTTTAAGCAACTTTCTAATTTACTTCTATTATCAATTTTTCTTCATTCTCTTGCTATCTTTATTTGAAAAATAAGGCATCTATGCTAAGGAGACAGCAAATTGTTGGTTCAGGACCATGGACAGTACTTGTTTATTGGTGCTGTCCAATTAGCAAGGACAACCCAGGTTGTTCACCAAAAATGGGCCGGCATCTAAACTTACATTCTTGCTTTTCAAATAAACATACCAAGAGAATGAAGAAAATTTGATAATAGGAGTAAATTAGAAAGTTGCTTAAGATTGCACGCTCTATCTGAATCACAAAAGAAAAAAATTGGGTTCAGTGTCCCTTTAAGTAGCCTGCCTTTTGACTACTTTTTTTTTATTTTATTTTATTTGAGGTTCCAGTAAAGGCATTCAAAACATAAAAAAATTTTTTACATCTCATAAAATAAGACTACATTTTTACAGAAGGCATGAACAGTAAAATAAAAAACAAGAAGCACCAAGCCAACATTTTACATATCATGTAGGCATAATAAAGATAGAATGCCAATAATCTAGAAACCTTCTAACCAACACTATAGGCCTCTCTTGGGCCTTCATAAGCAATAGGAGATAATAAGACGAAAGAAGGTATTTGTGAGCATAAGAGACCACTTGTGGATCTCAATGAGAAACCTCGATTTTATGGGATTTTAAACGACTCATCTTGGAAATGATGTTAATCATACTTGCTAAGCTTGGTATAATAGTGAGAGTCAATGCTGTGGGATTGTATAGAAGCTATTGTTAGAGTGGGTATCTGAGAGTGCGGCATAGGCAAGAAAAGCCGCAGATTTAACCCTCCTTAAAAAAGAGGTACATTTTTATTATTGGGGGGAGGTGGGCATGTAAGTTTGATAGATAATAAAAACTAATAATCATATTAATGAAACCTTAGGAACTACCAAAAATTAATACAGGTATGGACCTTGCACCTTGCGAGACTCAAAAGGCATGGGAGAACTTAATACAGGAAAGAGAAGCCCATACTATAAATATATGTATCAGGATAACTAGGATAGGGGAGACTACTGATAATGGAGGGAGTAGTAAGAGCTTGATGGGACCAATCCAAATGGAGTTTATAAGATTACATAAATAGTGATGTCCCGAACTGTTCGCCCGGGAACGGTTCACAGCGAACATAGCTTGTTCGCGTTCGCGTTTGTGGGCGAACACATGGCGATGTTCGATCCGCCCCTATGTGTCATCATTGTGGAAACTTTGACCCTTTATGTCACAGCCGCCTGACACATTAGAGCCAATCAACATCAGACACTCCCTGACAGACCCTCCCAGCTACTCGGAATCCGCCATTTTAGACTCATAACAACCTTGCTTTCTTAATGAGAGGACGTGTTGTGTTTTTGCTCCTGACATTAATAGGAAAAACATAGCTAGGCTAGTGTATTTACAGTCCAGAAGGACTCCACTCATCTCTGCTGCAAGCACAGCACCCCAAAAAGCCCTTTTTAGGGCTATATTTCGTGATGGTTTTTTTTTTTTTTTCGTTTTTTTTTTTATTAGCATTTGCCTGGCTTTCAGGCTGTGTGTTTAAGGCTCACAGCATATGCTGTGATTACTGCCACCACTGATATCTCCCTAACAACATTAGATTAAATTTAACTAACCAAAAAATTTAATTATTTTTCTAGTGTAATTTTTTTTCATTTTCTATCAGGCCAGTGTCACACAGCATATACTCTGGTTCATTGCTCTGTGCCAGCCAGCAGCCACCAGTGTTAATATCCGTTTATAACATTATTTTTAATAAAATAAATATATATTTTGCTAGTGTAATCTAATTACATTTACTATCAGGCCTGTGTCTGTCAGGCTCACTCAGCATTAATATACCTCATTTTTTTCAGTATTTTGGTTAATTGGTCTGTGCCAGGCAGCCACCCAGCACTCATATCTATTCTTCTTCACCTTAATTTTAATATATAAAAAAAAAAGTTTAAATTTGTTTGCTAGTGTAATCTAATATAATTTTCTATCCGGCCTGTGTGTTTTGCTGACATACAGAGCCTACTGTGTTTACTTGCTGCCCGCCCTAGTCTATGAGACACGACTCATATGTGTTTAACCTTTTTTTAATTCCCCCCCCCCAAAAAAAATAATTTCAATCATTTTTCTAGTGTAATCTAATAGTATTTTCTATCAGGCGTGTGTGTATCCGACTTACAGAGCCTGCTGTTTTTAATAGCTGCCCTTCCAAGGCTATCAGCCACGACTCATATGTATGTGCTTAACCTTTTTTTTTTAAATTTCCAAAAAAAAGTCTTTAAATCATTATGCTAGTGTAATGTAATTGTATTTTCTATCAGGCCTGTGTCTAACTGTCTATCTGACTTACACAGCATACTGTTGTTAATTGCTGCCCTACATAGCAGCCAGCCAGTGCGACCACTCATAGAGTCATATGTGCATTGCACTTCTTAACATAATTTTAATATTAAAATCTAAAATTTTAAAATATTTTGCTAGTGTAATCTAACTTAATTTTCTATCAGGCCTGTGTTTTTGTCACTTACACAGCATACTGTGTTAAATTGCTGCCCTACCTACCATCCACGACTCTGCCAGCCTGTGTGCCAGGCCCAACTAGCCAATTAGTGGTACCAATCACAATTCTTGTAACAGTATATAAAAAAATAAAAATCATAATTTTTTGGACTGCAAATATTCAGTCTCCTAGTGCCATTGAATTGCATTTACCTCCTGCCTGCCACTGCCAGCCTTTTGTGCCAGGCCGTCTAGCCAACTATTTACACCAATCATAAATGTTGTCACAGATAGTATAGTTACTAATTAAAATTAAAAAAAATTTGATTGTTGATCTTAATCCTTAGTTTGCTCGTGCCCTAGAATTGCACTTTTCTACTGCCTTCCAAGCCTGTGTGCCAGGCCTACTTGAAAAATATTTACACCAATCATATTTGTTGTGACAGTATTCTTAATAATTAAAAAATAAAATTGTTGGTAATAGTTGTTGAGAATCCTCAGTTTGCTGGTGCCATTGAATAGCACTTTCCTGCTGCCTTGCAGCCTGCTGTGAGCCAGGCCCACCTAGCCAATTGTTGCCAGCAATCATATTTCTTTTAACAGTATTGCAAAAATTGTCAATCATCACTGTTTTGACTGTCAGTAATCAGTCTCCTAGTGTCCTTGTCAGTAGTACTTAAAACACAACCTAGTTAAAATTGGTACCAGACCGCATGTCTTATTATTATATTTTTTCAGGGTAAACAGGCAGGCCATATAGAACACCCCCAATAGGGGGAACAGGGATTAAAGTGCTAAGAAAAGTACTAATTAACACAAGCTAGTTGGGTCCAAGAACGCATGTTTAATTATTAGACTTTATTAGGGTAATTATATATCTAACAAATCTATCTATTTCTCTTCTATCAATTCTATCTAACTATCAATCTATGTATATCTATCTATCCTATCTATCAATCTATCTTCTGTCCGGGATGTTTTGAGACAGCCACTTTGGGAATGATAGTTGATTTAGGCCCATTATGGCTTAAAAGCAGACTCTGCATAAACTATGTAATTTTCCATGGGAGTTTTGCCAGGGATCCCCCTCCAGCATGCGACAGTCCAGGTGTTAGTACCCTTGAAACAACTTTTCCATCACTATTGTGGCCAGAAAGAGTCCTTGTAGGTTTTAAAGTTCGCCTGCCTATTGAATTCAATGGCGAAAATTTTAGGTTCGCGACATCACTATACATAAATACAGAAACTGATTAGGTGCCAACCTATCACAGATAAACAGGGTCAATACGTAAGTCTCATGAATCTGCCATGTCCGCAAAACAATTGGAAATATGGTATTGAAAACATGGTCATAGCTTTAACATACAAAAAAAAAACCCTGCCCACACATGTTGATTTCTATTACAGTAGAAAACTATATCTGAAACATTTCTATGGAGCTATATATTTATAAAATAAGGGCATCACGCTGCCACGGCCGCTGGCAGCAATGCATCATGGTTAAATGTTACACCTAACCTCCATACATATATATATAGGTCATAAAAAAACATAGACACAGAGATATTAAATAATGCAACACCTAAATTCTACCATAATCACAGTGGGTGCAAATAAACATTGGGAAGCCTGAAATTATAACGCCTCAATTATATGTGGGCAGGGACCTGTGGGGAGCTCATATCTTTAGGCTATCAACATTATACTCTAATAAAGTTGTATGTGGCTACAGGTAGCAGCTTTAAAGAGGCATAGCAAACATATGGGACCCGTGATGATATATCAAAGTCCAATAGCAATTTAGGAGATCCTGTAAATGCTCAGCACCTATTATAGTCTCACAATATATTTAGAATGGTTAAGTCCCAGAAAGAAGAAAAAAAAAAGAACAGCCAATCCGTCCCTGTGTGAAGCATAGTATCAGTCTTATAAGGTTAGGAGAGACAATTCCACCTCTTCTCAATAGATATATCATGCCCTATAACTCTATATAACTGAATAAAAGACATATTCTTATGTGGCTATGAAGGAATGAGTCCCTGAACAGAAAAAGAATAAAAAAACAACAACTTTCAAACACACAAGGGAAAACATATTCGTTATTAGCCTTCAGAATCAATTCTATCAGGATCATACTCAGAGACAGGGGCAATTACGTTTAGAGGACAGCAAGATGAAATGTGAATGTCCAGTATATCTTACGCAATGTCTCAGGGCACAGAACCTACTAGTGTTGGGGTTATCCTGCTTCATAGTAGGTCAAGCTTACAAGAGAGCCAGTTATAAGGTCTTCATACTTGCGGGCATGCAGTGTTGGAATAAACATAAGGTCCTCCAAGCAAAAGTAGTAAGTAGTAATCTTGTAACCTGTTGAGAAGCACCAACGCTGAGGATCCACACTGTGTTTTTCTCACAGGCTAGCTCCGAGCTAAGTCTCAAGTACAGTCTAGATGTTTGACCATAGGAAAAGCAAAACCCATCTTTCCCTTCTTGGCATCGCAGATAGAAAGCACAACCACTGACTGAAAGCAGCTCACACGCAGAAGCTCCAGACGGCTGGATGTTCGATGACCAAGGCAGGTATGTAAGGAGAGAGCTGTGCAAAAAGCGCTGAATTCCGGAGCCAAACTTTCAACTCCAGTTTCACAGGACTTGTACTGATTGGGTGGTCAGCCCCCAAAAGCAGCAGTATCTAAGGACTTAGCCAACTTTGTTACAGGTTCTGAAGTATGCGGTAGATGCTGGGGCCCCAAAGCATCACCACTCTCGCTGTCATTGTTGGTTAGGCATAAGCAAGCTCCTTCCTGTACTCTGCCACTATCCGCAGGATCAAAGGCTTCGGCCGGAACTGTGGTAAAGGTGGATCTATAGGACTCTAGAAGCCTATTTAGCTCGGCTAAGATCCAATAAGCGTCCACCATCTTATATGTAGAAGGTTGGGGTGATAACAAGAAATGTCTGAGGACACGTAGGAAAGTATAGGCTGGTCTGTATAGGGTATCTTCCCCACCATGCGGATAAGAAAATGGCCACCACCCGCTCAGCACCAGAGAAGGCCTCTGGTCTTAACTGGAATTAGCTGCATCAGTGCCATATCATGTCCTTCGTCAAATATTAAGCAGAGGTCTGTCATCTGTTCTTCAATACTTAGAGGATGTGGGTTACCTTGAGAAGCATTTTAAATCAATTTGAAAGCGATAATAGCTGGAGCTTTAGAAATGTGCGTCCACTCTCAAGCGTTGCTGGCTCCCCCCCCCCCACTTTACACCACTTATTCAAACCATTTGAAAAAATAATCCAGGGAGACCTGATTCAGACAGCTGGCGTCTGTAACATCCAGCCTGCCTTGTATGCACACTTTTATTGTGCAAACTGGAATGTGAGAACCCATTTCGTATATTTTCTTGGAGTCATTCTGTTAAAAGTTTAACCAGCACTAGGAGAAGTTCTGTGTCCTTTATATTTTTAAAGGCTACAACATCCAGTATCCAGTCTACTGAAATCTGAGGGAGACCAATCAGTCAGCACATATTGCACTTTATTAGTGCACACATCCTTGTGAGTAGTCACTTGTTAGCAACTTTGTTTTTACTGAAAAATTATTTTGGATAAACTGCACTGAGGTGCTCTTCTTTACATACTTTTTAGATTCTTCTTGCAAGTCCAATCCTGCCAGAAGAAGAGCAGACTCAGGAACTTTTAAAACATGACTTCATTGTTTCTTTATTATAATTTTTTTTTTTTTTTTATTAAATATTTTTTATTGAGGTTATAAAGATAATACAACATAAATGGGATACCGTGAAATATAAATGACACATTATATAACATACAAATATATATATTCAATAAAGCAAAAGTATTACATTGAATCTGTATGGGTAGGCATCTTGAACCTCTGTTTTATGTTATTTACTATAATGTGTTCCTCTATGAAAAAGGAGGGCTACTTTTGAACCCAGCAGGCTTATGGACACTGATAGAGGAAATTGGCGTTGGAAATGGTCACTTTTGGACCTAGTATTTAAAATAGCAAGATGGGAAAAGTCAGCAGGCTAAAGCTGCTTTAGAGAAATGAAGAGGGAGGGTAAGAGAAAAGATAAGAAAAGGGAAAGAGAAGGATGGGGGGGGGGTGTTGGGCTCCCGTTTAAGAATGTGTGTTGTCCAAGGGTGAGAAAGTGCAAAGAAGAGTAGCGGTTTAGTAAAACCCTGTTAAGTTGGGGGTTATGAGGTTCACTCCTTAGGGCAATTAGACAAGAGAGTTTTTGATGTACATAATAATCCTTAGAAATTATAGCTATTAATAAAGCATATAGTAAGGATTGGGCTAATAGAAATCCCAATCTATTACGTATGTCTGACTAGAGCTTTTCCAATGTCATAACATTTCACTCATATCACTGCTCAGTGCTGTTCTAACTACTTAGTTTCCATATGATACCCTGTTGTGGAGGTGTTGAGTGTAACATGGCTATGAAGTTTGAATATACTAAGAGTTATAGCTAATCACAATTATTATTATAAAACATTCTAATAACCCTATGGGTAAGGTAAATAATCAGAGAGGTGAATATTTGAGACTCCTGTAACCGGCAGCTTAATAAAAGTATATTATTGCTTAGGAGTGCTATCAGTTATACCCAAAGGTTGAGACGCAAATAGCTCAAAAAGGGGAGTATCTCTTATATGTGTGAGGATGATTTATAACCTAATTGTCATAGTGCCCTAATGCATAACATACCTATTATACTCCTGTGTCTCAACAGAGAATATGAGAATCAAAGTCCCCAATACACTGTGTGCAGAATTATTAGGCAAATGAGTATTTTGACCACATCATCCTCTTTATGCATGTTGTCTTACTCCAAGCTGTATAGGCTCGAAAGCCTGCTACCAATTAAGCATATTAGGTGATGTGCATCTCTGTAATGAGAAGGGGTGTGGTCTAATGACATCAACACCCTATATCAGGTGTGCATAATTATTAGGCAACTTCCTTTCCTTTGGCAAAATGGGTCAAAAGAAGGACTTGACAGGCTCAGAAAAGTCAAAAATAGTGAGATATCTTGCAGAGGGATGCAGCACTCTTAAAATTGCAAAGCTTCTGAAGCGTGATCATCGAACAATCAAGCGTTTCATTCAAAATAGTCAACAGGGTCGCAAGAAGCGTATGGAAAAACCAAGGCGCAAAATAACTGCCCATGAACTGAGAAAAGTCAAGCGTGCAGCTGCCAAGATGCCACTTGCCACCAGTTTGGCCATATTTCAGAGCTGCAAAATCACTGGAGTGCCCAAAAGCACAAGGTGTGCAATACTCAGAGACATGGCCAAGGTAAGAAAGGCTGAAAGACGACCACCACTGAACAAGACACACAAGCTGAAACGTCAAGACTGGGCCAAGAAATATCTCAAGACTGATTTTTCTAAGGTTTTATGGACTGATGAAATGAGAGTCTTGATGGGCCAGATGGATGGGCCCGTGGCTGGATTGGTAAAGGGCAGAGAGCTCCAGTCCGACTCAGACGCCAGCAAGGTGGAGGTGGAGTACTGGTTTGGGCTGGTATCATCAAAGATGAGCTTGTGGGGCCTTTTCGGGTTGAGGATGGAGTCAAGCTCAACTCCCAGTCCTACTGCCAGTTTCTGGAAGACACCTTCTTCAAGCAGTGGTACAGGAAGAAGTCTGCATCCTTCAAGAAAAACATGATTTTCATGCAGGACAATGCTCCATCACACGCGTCCAAGTACTCCACAGCGTGGCTGGCAAGAAAGGGTATAAAAGAAGAAAATCTAATGACATGGCCTCCTTGTTCACCTGATCTGAACCCCATTGAGAACCTGTGGTCCATCATCAAATGTGAGATTTACAAGGAGGGAAAACAGTACACCTCTCTGAACAGTGTCTGGGAGGCTGTGGTTGCTGCTGCACGCAATGTTGATGGTGAACAGATCAAAACACTGAGAGAATCCATGGATGGCAGGCTTTTGAGTGTCCTTGCAAAGAAAGGTGGCTATATTGTCACTGATTTGTTTTTGTTTTGTTTTTGAATGTCAGAAATGTATATTTGTGAATGTTGAGATGTTATATTGGTTTCACTGGTAAAAATAAATAATTTAAATGGGTATATATTTGTTTTTTGTTAAGTTGCCTAATAATTATGCACAGTAATAGTCACCTGCACACACAGATATCCCCCTAAAATAGCTATAACTAAAAACAAACTAAAAACTACTTCCAAAACTATTCAGCTTTGATATTAATGAGTTTTTTGGGTTCATTGAGAACATGGTTGTTGTTCAATAATAAAATTAATCCTCAAAAATACAACTTGCCTAATAATTCTGCACTCCCTGTATATAAAAGGGTTGGTCTGTAAACTTACGACTAGATTGAGAGTTCTGCGGCCAAAGGGGTGCGTTAGCTACGCGTGCTTTTTTTTCCCCGCACCTTTTAAATACCGCTGGTATTTAGAGTTCACAGAAGGGCTGCGTTAGGCTCCAAAAAGGGAGCGTACAGGCATATTTACTGCCACTGCAACTCTAAATACCAGCGGTGCTTACGGACACGGCCAGCTTAAAAAACGTGCTTGTGCACGATTCCCCCATAGGAAACAATGGGGCAGTTTGAGCTGAAAAAAAACCTAACACCTGCAAAAAAGCAGCGTTCAGCTCCGAACGCAGCCCCATTGTTTCCTATGGGGAAACACTTCCTAAGTCTGCACCTAACACCCTAACATGTACCCCGAGTCTAAACACCCCTAGCCTTACACTTATTAATCCCTAATCTGCCGCCCCCGCTATCGCTGACCCCTGCATATTTTTTTAACCCCTAATCTGCCGCTCCGTACACCGCCGCAACCTACGTTATCCCTATGTACCCCTAATCTGCTCCCCCTAACACCGCCGACCCCTATATTATATTTATTAACCCCTAATCTGCCGTCCCCAACGTCGCCTCCACCTACCTACAATTATTAACCCCTAATCTGCCGACCGGACCTCGCCGCTACTATAATAAATGTATTAACACCTAAAGCTAAGTCTAACCCTAACCCTAACAACCCCTAAGTTAAATATAATTTAAATCTAACGAAATAAATTAACTCTTATTAAATAAATTATTCCTATTTAAAGCTAAATACTTACCTGTAAAATAAATCCTAATATAGCTACAATATAAATTATAATTATATTGTAGCTATTTTAGGATTAATATTTATTTTACAGGCAACTTTGTATTTATTTTAACCAGGTACAATAGCTATTAAATAGTTAATAACTATTTAATAGTTACCTAGTTAAAATAATTACAAAATTACCTGTAAAATAAATCCTAACCTAAGTTACAATTAAACCTAACACTACACTATCAATAAATTAATTAAATAAAATACCTACAATTATCTACAATTAAACCTAACACTAAACTATCAATAAATTAATTAAATAAAATACCTACAATTATCTACAATTAAACCTAACACTACACTATCAATAAATTAATTAAACACAATACCTACAAATAAATACAATTAAATAAACTAACTAAAGTACAAAAAAATAAAAAAGAATTAAGTTACAAAAAATAAAAAAATATTTACAAACATTAGAAAAATATTACAACAATTTTAAGCTAATTACACCTACTCTAAGCCCCCTAATAAAATAACAAAGCCCTGCAAAATAAAAAAATGCCCTACCCTATTCTAAAATTAAAATAGAAAAGCTCTTTTACCTTACCAGCCCTTTTTATTTTTTGTACTTTAGTTAGTTTATTTATTTGTATTTATTTGTAGGTATTTTATTTAATTAATTTATTGATAGTGTAGTGTTAGGTTTAATTGTAGATAATTGTAGGTATTTTATTTAATTAATTTATTGATAGTGTAGTGTTAGGTTTAATTGTAACTTAGGTTAGGATTTATTTAACAGGTAATTTTGTAATTATTTTAACTAGGTAGCTATTAAATAGTTATTAACTATTTAATAGCTATTGTACCTGCTTAAAATAATTACAAAGTTGCCTGTAAAATAAATATAAATCCTAAAATAGCTACAATATAATTATTCGTTATATTGTAGTTAGGGTTTATTTTACAAGTAAGTATTTAGCTTTAAATAGGATTAATTTATTTAATAAGAGTTAATTTATTTCGTTAGATAAAAATTATATTTAACTTAGGGGGGTGTTAGTGCTAGGGTTAGACTTAGCTTTAGGGGTTAATACATTTATTATAGTAGCGGTGAGGTCCGGTCGGCAGATTAGGGGTTAATAAATATAATATAGGGGTCGGCGGTGTTAGGGGCAGCAGATTAGAGGTACATAGGTATAATGTAGGTTGCGGCGGTGTGCGGTTGGCAGATTAGGGGTTAAAAAAATGTATTAGAGTGGCGGCGATGTGGGGGGGCCTCGGTTTAGGGGTGCATAGGTAGTTTATGGGTGTTAGTGTACATTAGAGCACAGTAGTTAGAAAGATCCCATTGAAAAGACAGGATACGCAATTGGCGTAGGGGGATCTGCGGTATGGAAAAGTCGAGGCTGGAAAGTGAGCGCTAGACCCTTTCCTGACTGACTCTAAATACCAGCGGGCGGCCAAAACCAGCGTTAGGAGCCTCTAACGCTGGTTTTGACGGCTAACGCAGAACTCTAAATCTAGGCGATAGATTGTGGCAAGCAGACTGACAATACTATGTAAACTCATAACTGTATGTGTGTCTCAGGCATAGTTAAGAAGGCGTTAGTACCAATATACCCATTAGCAAAGAGAAAGCAATACTACTTCTGGCGTGGGCAAGGGCTAAGATCTACATGTTCCTAAACAGATGCCTTCTACATTACAAGTATTACCAATAACAGGACAGAGGTGTTAACCTAGGAATTTATATCTGCTGTGTATGGTAGAAGCATGAGTATGTAATGTAGAGTATATCTTTTGCATGATGACCACCTATTAATGAGCTTGCAAATTAAAGTGTGGGGTTTTCAGAGAGTACAGACCTCTATATGTACATAAGCAACTTAAAAGTAAGGTAACACTTAATGAGGTGTAACAATGAGACTCACATTAAATAGGCATCAATAAAAGTCCATGCTGCAAAGCTCGGCAATGAGTAATATATAGTATAAGGCATGCGAAGGCAATCTAAACACTATAGGGCTAATAGGAATCAGAGTGTGGTGTTCAGCAGCAGCAGTGAAGAAATTGTCATAACAAAAAAGAAACAAAAAAAGACATCCTGTTCTTTGGCTAGTGAAAGAGTACATACGGCATAATCTAGAAAATAAACTGGTGCAGGGCAAAGGTTAATCTCAGGGATTATAACATTCACAACTAATATACCGAAGTGCTTCACAACTAAACAACTAATAATGTACAAATTGTCCCAGGGTAAGAGGAGCGTGTGATAGGAATGTCTAAAGTGGTTCATCGTATAACCACCATGGGGGCAAAATATGCCCAAAGCACTAAATATTCTTTCTGGATGCAGTAAATCAATCACCATATGCCAGGCAGAGCAAAATCTGAGTCATCAGACCACAAAGTCCTCATAGCGGGCTCAGACATTTATATTTATGAATCTTGTCCGGCAAAGGAGAGAGGCATGCTGTGAAAGGTCTTAAAAGGACGAGTATTAGGGCGACCTCTCAGCAGCGAAACAGCGTGCCCCCTCACCCCACTCCAGATCTGGCTGAGGGCAAAGTAGTAAGCTGCGTGAGCGAGGAGGGTGTCTCTGTGTGAGACCGGAGCCATCTGGGACCGCTGCAGTAAAGTGTCTCTATGGATCTCGGGTGCCTGTCAACCTCTGCACCTCCTTCTCTCCGTGGCCAATGGTGTACACGAATCCAGCCCTTCTCAGGGAGATGTGAAACTTCTGTTAGTGGTGAGGTGGTAGGAAATAGTGACGCTTTGTCCCTAGATTGTAGTTCTTTTCCCCGAGGTGCCAATGAAGTGTAGCTTCTCTCCAGTGTGAGCCTCGCTACTGCTACTAGATGGGAGTCATGTGGAGGAGACTCTGTATGAATCTGTAGAGTGTTCGCTCTCCACTCTGGGGGAGCGATCGTGTGTTCCTCCTCTGTAAGGGAGAGTTGCCAGCTAGGTTGCTTTGTGAAATCTTGCCCCATATGTTTGTAGTCCATTCCAGAAGTTAGTGCTCCTGCAGTAAGCAGGGAGGTCTTAGCATACTCATTGAGGTCGATGTCAGCCTGTGGTTTAGGAACGGGGTTTACTTCTCCCCCTTGCTGGTCACGGAGTATAAGCATCAAGTCATTAAAATTATGACACATCTTTTCCTCCAGATTGTGAAGCCACATTTGCACTAGGTCATAAGAAACTGCTATCTTTGGCTGAGTAGGAGAGGACATTATGAGATTTGTTATGATCGTGCAGTAGTACCTCGAAGTCCCGACAGTCTGTACAGGCCTCAAACAGAGTAATCACAGCCGATAGTAAACGCTGCATCCGACTAGGCTTCAATAAGGTAGCTTTACCCCTCTAACTAGCATACATCCAGGACTTAACTAGAGAATATAAATTTTGCTCTCTATTAAACAAAATATTAGATGATTGCACAGGAGCCCATGAAGTGTGCGTCTTGACTCTTCCAGAGTTAGCTCCGCCCCCCATAATTTTAAATTTTTTATTCTTATTCAATTTTTATTTTTCACAATTATTTATGTTATAGCAATTGTATTCTATTGTATATACATGATTGCACATAACTGCACATTTTTCCATTATTATTATCGTTTTGATTCACACTTAGAAATACCCACATTATTTAAAGGAGAACACACAAATTGAAAGCTAAGTTTCATACACATCCATTTAATTTTCAGCACCTTTTTTTATAACACAACCATTTATATTTGTACCCTCTGCAAACCTACTATAGGAATTTGCATTAGACACATTATTCGGAAACAAGCCCACCTTAAAAACTGGCATGCCTCTCCTTGGCTCAAACCCACTTTAAACTTAGAATCTCTAAATTGCTCCACTCCTACCCCACACATCACAACCCAAATAACTGAGCTCAAAAATCACATATGTTGCCTGAACTGTGTAGGATACAAAGTAACCTCCTCAAACTAAAACAGTTATTCTACTACAAAAAAAGGCTGTCTCCTTACTGGCTAATAGATTATGACACTGTACTAGTGTTACTCGTACCCGCCAACTTCGACAAGCAGACTGAATTCTCAGACTTCCCACACAAATTTGGCAAGGCTTTGCAGAATTTTACTTGCGCCTATATGACATTGAACAATCTGAAAAGCAGAAACTGGTCACTCCACACACCATCCACTCAACGCTGAACTCTCTTAACCTACCAACACTTTTGGCGGAACAACGAGACACCCTTACATCTCCCTTTACCCTCAGGAAAATTAAACAGGTTAGTGAAAATCTGGAACAATTGTAGACCCCAGGGCCTGATGGCTACCCAGTCCATTTCTATAAAACATTCGTTCATGAACTATCCCCCCTTCTTCTCAGACTATACAACTCTTGGCTAAGGAAGAGGGTAGGTTTAACAAGTAATTCCTTGAAGCCACAATAATTGCTATCTCCAAACCAAATAAAGACACCTCCTTATGTTCCAGCTACAGGCCTATCTCCCATATCAATGTGGACGTAACAATTTACTCCAAATTATCAGCAAATCACATTTCTCAAATACTCCCACACCTCATTAACCTAGACCAGGTAGGCTTTGTCCCTAACCAGGACGGCCCTGACAACACCAGGCATTTACTTAATATCTTATGCGATTCATCTAGACTAAATAAGCCCCTCTCAGTCATCTCTCTAGATGCTGAGAAGACTTTCAATCATGTTCGGTGGGACTACCTCTGGGAAGTCCTCAAGACCTTCATATTTCCACCTGAGACTTTAATGGCAATACAGGCCCTCTATTGCACTCTCACAGTGACAGTCAAAGGTCTAGGCTTCCACTCATCACTTTTCTTGGTCTCCAATGGCACTAGGCAAGGCTGCCCCTTGTCCCCCCTTGCTTTTTGCCTTGGCTTTCAAGCCTCTAGCAGAGCAAATAACATCCAACAGATGTTTTGAGTGAATAACCCTATTCGGTACAACACATAAAATTGCGCCATTCAATGATGATGTCCCAATATTCTCGTAACAAAAAATGTGTATTCCAGCCTCCAAAATTAAAAAAGACGTTTCAGGTCAGCCTTAGGCCCTTAGTCATGTATGCTTGATTATACACAGGTTTGTGACTTTTATACCTTCACCTATTACCTGTTCTCATGTGAGCATCTTTTTGTGCAATAGTGACATCTTGTGGATGTAAATCATACTGCATCCATCGACATCCACAAGATCTCACTATTGCGCAATAAGATGCTCACATGAGAACAGGTAATAGGTGAAGGTATAAAAGTCACAAACTTGTGTATAATCAAGTATACATGACTAAGGGCCTAAGGCTGGCCTGAAACGTTGTATGGTTTGGTCTCTGGACCCTATGTGAAATAATAAAGGTCTTTTTTAATTTTGGAGGCTGGAATACACCTTTTTTGTTACTGGATTACTATTGGAGGTGGCAAGTCCTACATTCCGTGCCCCTCAACTAAGAGACAGGTGTGCTGTCTTTTGTGAAGTCACAATATTCTCATGAGAACCTGCAAATACCATTCCCAGATTCATGGAAATACTGAAGTCTTTCAGGGTAAACTAAACCTTTCCAAAATGGAGGTATACTCATGGGGTTTCCCCCACAACTAAATCCAACAATTGCAATCCATATACCATTTCACTTGGACAGAGAATTATATTACACATCTTGGAGTCAAACTCTCTAACAACATACCTCAGATGATAAAAGACAATTTCCTCCCCTTACTAGCTGATTTGATAACCTTAAAACACAAATGGGACTACAAATCTATTTCTTGGTTCGGCCGAATAACAGCCTTTTTACCTTTTTACCTAAAATAACTTATATATTTCATTGCCTCCCACGCAGAATCCCCAAACACCTCCTATTGCAGATTCAAAGTGAATTCACTAAATATTCTGTATATGGCAGGGCAAAACACCCAGAATTGCTCATAGAGTCTTACAACTCCCTAAACTTCAAGCAGGTCTAGTCTCCCCATCTATAATCAGATATTACAAGGGAGCAATGCTCACACACATCTCTCAATGGGGTGTGCTGCATTTTTCTAGTAAATGGAGGGATCTTGAGCAATCTTCCCTACCCTTTCACATTCGACTTTGCGACCTGATCTGGACCACTTTACACTGCCACAGAACCCTAGACATCACAAACCCAATAATCCTAGAATGTTTCTTTTAATGGGACAAGATTAGACACTACCACTTAGTTGCACCCTACCCATCGCCCATCACGACCATCACAGGTCTACTTACAGACCTCCAGTAAACACATCCTAACAGGTGGGCACAGTTAGGTATACAGTAGATCCCAGACCTATGGTTCTCCTCCTCACAAGACCAATTTCTTACACTTGAACACATTGGGTACCTTACTTTTGTACCATCCTTCATGCAATTTGAATTTACCAGAATAAAAAAACTTCCTAAACAGTTGGGGATTCAAGCCAAAGCTATCTCTTCCCCTCAACCTCTGGGAAACCATCTGGCACCAAGGAGGTAGACTAAACAAACCTTTGTCCACACACTACAATATACTGAATGGTACTTCTCTGTCAGAAATAGTGCCCCACCTTCAGCATTGGGAAACGCAGCTGAATATACCTATCCCCTCTCAAACCTGGCAACGCATCTTTATGTTCCCCAAAAAGGCAATTCATTGTGTTACGCTTTTTGAAACATACTACAAACTCCTTGCGTATTGGTACTATGTCCCCATACGTCTAGCCAAAAATTTACCACAGCACCTCCCCCATGTGTTGGCGCAAGTGCGGACACCCTGGAGACTCCAAGCACATCTAGTCTCAAGATTAAATCCATCTGGAATGCAAGCTTTTTTACCCTCTCCAAGATGGGGATTCCCCTACCTAAAACACCTGCTCTAGCCCCGTTACATGTAGGTACACATACCCTACCTAAACACCACAGCTACCTCTGTATTTATCTTTTTACAGCAGTCAAATCCGCCATAGCTAAGTCCTGGAAAATAGAATCTCCTCCAAACTGGCCCACAGTTTTAAATACCATGGCCTACATATATTCTATGGAAAAGAGCATTTTTCATTCACTAGATAGATCTGACCTTTTTGAACTAATTTGGGCCGACTGGAATGCTAGACGTAACACCCTGTGACTGCCTAATGTTACTGCAAATTACTAATCCTACCTAACAAGATTAGCTTGGTATTCCTCCCTTACCCTCAAGCTAACATCCAACTAAAAATTCCCTCTCTGTCTGGTGTAAACTCCTCCCCCTTTTCTCTCTTTTCCCTACTCTCTACCTTATCTTCCCATTTTCAAACTTACGTTTCCCATCTCTTTTAAACCCTTCCCTACCACTTACCATTAACCTGTAACCACATAAAACCATGACTTATTTAAAGTATACTTGTATGCGTTTCTAATCCTACGGGACCTGCGTGTCCCCATCCTATTCTTTGAGATTTTTATATGAGTTGCTACACTTTATTTAATAAATAAAAACTTTCAATTAAAAAAAAAAGAAAAGTTGTAAAAATACACTGAGATAAGAGGTTTTCTCCAAGAGCTTGGAAATTAGCATTTGAGCCTACCTAGGTTTATCTTTCAACAAAGAATACCAAGAGAACAAAACAAATTTGATTATGAAAGTAAATGGTATAGTTGTTTAAAAGTGCATGCCCTATCTGATTCATGAAAGTTTAATTTGGACCAGGCTGTACCTTTAAACATTTCTTAATGTATAACTTATTTTCGAAAGGAATCTCTAGTAAAGTATAATTAAAGAATGTAGAAGTGAATTTAAAAGGCTGACCCCCTGCTACTTTAGGACCTGATCATAAAAAATATGATGCTATGAAGACAAATTTTGCTAAATCTTTAGGGACTTTCCTGAGCATTATATTGCAATATACTGTATGTGTCTCTTCTTTACACCTTAAACCCGGCATAATGAGAAAAATAACTCTCAAGTAGAAATTACTGACAAGATCATCTTACCAGAGCGGAAAGCTTCATATCTTTGGGCCCTTGGTGGTTTTGTTCCACCAAAAAAAAAAATTTTAATTTAGTTTTTCTATGATCACTAAAAATCAATATGTACAGGCATATATTGACTTCAAATTAATTGAAAAGATACAGATTCAAAAATGTTCTGACCATACATACTTTAGATAAATGATTGCTGTGAATAGTTATATAAAGAAATCCATCCTAATCTTTACTTGAATGTACTTGATTTAGGGCCAGATTAGAAGTGGAGAGTTATTTAATGCTCTTGGTCAAGCGTTAACTCCTCTAGAAATAAGCTTTTTGTGTGTGTCAGATAGGGCTCATATTACAAGTTAAAAGTAAACAGTTTTTGCTTGCGTGCTAACCTGACGTGTGTAAAAAGCCGAACTTATAATATAGTGCGTGCGATAACCTTATCTCCTTTTAAAGTCAATGAAGAAAAAAAGTGCAATAACCCGACATGAAAATATGAATATTTCACATTCCAATGTTTTTCACATAGTAGAATATCTATATATATGTGTATATATGTACACAGAAAGAATGACAGGGGTTAAAACCACTGGCAAGCCCCACTAGCGCTTCTTACGGGAATACCTAAAACACAAATGAGTTCTCAATCAATGATGGTGAGAAAAGACTTATTGTAGCAGAAGAAAGCTGCCTGTCCTTAAACAAGAGAGGTCCCCCCAACCACTCTAAACAAAAATGGAAACACAAAAAGGAGCAGCATGGCGCTATAAAAAATGAAATACTATCAGTACTTGAAAGGGTAATATGATAATATACGTAATCTAAAATCTATTTAACTCTATTAGATAAAATCATATTAAAACAATGCATAAAAAATCATGGAAAATACACATCAAAAAGTCCAAAGATGGGGGCAGAGCTGGCCGCAGCTAAAATGGCCGTGTAATACCAGAGCTCTTAATACCAGCTCTACAGAACTGCCAACCAAAGCGATTGAACCATGCAGGAGCGGAGACCAGGGGCTCCAATAGATAGATGAAATCCTCCTGAATGCAACAGACCAAGTCTAACTCAGGAAAAGATTGAGCAATAGACACACTGAAGTTCATGTAAAAATCACTCAACAAGTGACACAGTATTCGACCTATACAGCGCACTAGTGCTGCGCCGGATGAGGAGTAGAGAATCGATGGGCCCAGATCAGAGCACGGACCGGAGGTATGCCCGGAGATCTCCACAGACCTGATAATTCAGACAGGAAATACATTGTGAGAGTAACAGATGATGTAGACATATTTTAAACAGCGGTGGCAAAGTCTGACTGACGCTTCACTAGACTGCTTACAAAACTTATACATTGATATTGAAGGTGGCTCTAGAGACGCTAAAAATATGCTTATATTTTTATTAAAAACCTCAATGTATATAAACCTTTATTTGAATATACAAATAATGCAGTAAAACCAGATAATTGTGATATCCTATACGTCGCTGGATTGGGTCCACCTACTCTAAGCCCTAAAGTACTTACAGCGAAGTAGTTGTAGCAGCTAAAGATAGACACCTTACAGGAAAGCACTAGCATTTCACATTTATTAGCGAGCAAGGTGCTATTTTACATATAATAGTCACAATCCAGATCCAAGAAGGTTTACTGTATATTCATTATCTGGAAACACTCTTTATTGATGGTGGAAACCCTAGTGATAAACTAGAGGAGAGAATTTTGATGCCTGAATAACACATCTAAATACAAAGTATACACTGACTCTCAAGATGAACACAAAAAGGTTCCCTAAATCCACCAAAGTTTCAAAGACAGCAAGTGCAAAAGATAACTCTGTAGAAAATGTCTTTACAACTGCAGGCCCAAAAACCACTAATGAGAAAGACCCTCCGAATACATCAGAGAGCATGGCTACGCCACACCAAATTCCTCAAAAGACATCAGAGGCATTTACAAATGTACCTACTTCTTTGTTATCCACTTTGGCCTCTAAACAAGATATAGCTGACATTATTAGATCTTGTATAAGAGAAGAAATCGCTGAACTAAAACAAGATGCCCATTCCATTGGGAATAGGGTAGAATCCTTGGAGGAATACACTGAAAATATGCAGGAAGAAATCACCCATCTGCAAGATGTAACAACACAACATGTGACCTTGCTAGATACACTATATTATAAGCTTGAAGATCTTGAAAACTGGAGCTGCAGAAAGAATTTAAGGATTCGGGGCATACCGGAATCTGTGCTTCCTAACGATCTGTCAACTTACCTCCCTGCCTTATTCACTCATCTTAGGAATACTACAGTATCTACGGAAATCCCTTGGGTCAGGTCACACAGGGCGTTAAGGCCAAGACCCCCTGATACAGCACCGCCAAGAGACATCATCATGAAGTTCAAGCAATTTAATGATAAAGAAGAGTTCCTAAACCTTTCCTGAAAACATCAGCCTGTAAAGTTTAGAGCGACAGTTCTTCAATTTTTTTAAGGATTTGTCTCAGAGAACACTACAAAGGCAAAGGGAGTTAGCCCCTTTAACAGCACTCCTAACGCCAGAAAAAATATTGTACAGATGGGGATTCCCCTTTCATTTATATGTCCTCCATGGCAACAGAAAAGTATGTTGTCTTACTACAGTAGAAATTAAGAACTTCTGCGCAGCACTGGACAGTGACCCTCCTGCTCTTCCAGACCCAGAAGCAGCTCAACAGCCAAATAAAAGGAAGGCTGCTCAAGATGAACATAATAGTTGGAAACATACCACCCCAAGAAGGGGAAAATAGTTCTATCATAATAGTTCTATCATAATCAATCTCCCTCATTGTGAGGAGGGAAAAAGACAGTAGCACAGGGATCGCATCTAGAATACGCTCTAGAAGGAGCAACTTCCTGCATCATATGCTATGACTTTCTATACACGTAGGATGGGTAACGTTGTGTTAAAATTTACCAAGTTATGATATAACAGGTCTTTGTTTTAAAGAAAAGATTCATGTTGTTTGATGTATGACTACACTGATGTATCTTAAGAGATACAAGACTTGTTCTGGGGGGGGGGCGGGGGAAATGGATAGGATTGAATACTGCTCAAAATGGTTAACCTTATGTTGTTTAACATCGACATTGAATAAATGGCAGTAGAAAGATCAGTTAAAATATACATATCTAGAGCTGGTTCTCAAACCTCTCTTTGCTAGCAATAAATGATAATAAGATCTCAAAAATTGATACCTGATGGGTATGTTCAAAATTATCATTTCTCTGGTATAGTTAACAGATTTTGTTATGCATTTATTTTGTATTATTTCTACGTTATTTAATCACTCACAATGGGCCAGATCCGATATGCAGCGTCGCCGGCAATGCCAAATTTTGCGCTGGTTTGGTATCACATATACGGCGTAACATAGAAGTTACGCTCGTATATTTCTGCCTTCGGCCATAGTTTTTGGCCCATAGACAGGTATACCAAACCCGTGCAGTTTGGTATCCAATATACAGCGTAAGGACTTACGTGGCGAAAATAGATAAATCTTACTCCATTTTCCCCTTGCCACAAAATGCAGGCGTAGTAAGCCTTACGCTGAGTATTGGAGCCCCGTAGCTCCCTAAACTGGCTGCAAAATAAAACCTAACACCTAACGCATGCACAATTTCTATCTACCTGTCAACCGCAATCCCCCACCGCAATCCCTAATAAAGTGTTTAACCCCTAAACCGCCACTCCCAGACCCCGCCGCCACCTAAATTAAGTGTCTAACCCCCTAATGTGATCCCCCTACACCGCCGCCACCTACATTATAATTATTAACCCCTAATGTAATCCCCCTACACTGCCGCCATCTATATTAAAATTATCACCCCCTAATGTGAGCCCATTACCCTGCCGCCACCTATTTTAACTATATTACCCTCTAATGTGAGCCCCCTACACCGCTGCCACCTATTTTAACTACATTACCCCCAATCTAATGCCCCTACCCCGCCGCCACCTATTTTAAAATGATTAACCCCTAATCTAATCCCCCTACCCCACCGCCACCTATTTTTATTTATGCAAATTGCTCTTGGGTCTCCCTAAGAGTAAAAGGGGAAACCTGACGTGGACTCCTTGCACACATGCCCTTAGAGAGATGCGACTGCACCTCACTGACGAGGCCCACAAAAGGCCGAAACGATCGTCTGGGGTTATTGTTTTCTCTTGTTCAGAGAAGAATTGCCTGGTATTTCGGCGCTGGACTGTCATTGGGCAGGATCAGATTGATATGCTACAGGATATTTCTTCTCTGTGAAGGGGCATAGTGTGCTAAAAGAGTATGCACCCTGAGTGACACACTATAATAAAATGAACAGGCACAGAAGTTTTTCCAGCTTTTGTTCTGTCTCAGCTGAGTGCATCTCTCTCTCTCTTTTTATTTATGCAAATTGCTCTTGGGTCTCCCTAAGAGTAAAAGGGGAAACCTGACGTGGACTCCTTGCACACATGCCCTTAGAGAGATGCGACTGCACCTCACTGACGAGGCCCACAAAAGGCCGAAATGATCGTCTGGGGTTGTTGTTTTCTCTTGTTCAGAGAAGAATTGCCTGGTATTTCGGCGCTGGACTGTCATTGGGCAGGATCAGACTGATATGCTACAGGATATTTTTTCTCTGTGAAGGGGCATAGTGTGCTAAAAGAGTATGCACCCTGAGTGACACACTATAATAAAATGAACAGGCACGGAAGTTTTTCCAGCTTTTGTTCTGTCTCAGCTAAGTGCATCTCTCTCTCTCTCTTTTTATTTATGCAAATTGCTCTTGGGTCTCCCTAAGAGTAAAAGGGGAAACCTGACGTGGACTCCTTGCACACATGCCCTTAGAGAGATGCGACTGCACCTCACTGACGAGGCCCACAAAAGGCCGAAACGATCGTCTGGGGTTGTTGTTTTCTCTTGTTCAGAGAAGAATTGCCTGGTATTTCGGCGCTGGACTGTCATTGGGCAGGATCAGACTGATATGCTACAGGATTTTTTTTCTCTGTGAAGGGGCATAGTTTGCTAAAAGAGTATGCACCTTGAGTGACACACTATAATAAAATGAACAGGCACGGAAGTTTTTCCAGCTTTTGTTCTGTCTCAGCTGAGTGCATCTCTCTCTCTCTTTTTAAAAATGATTAACCCCTAATCTAATCCCCCTACACCGCCGCCACCGATAATAAATGTATTACCCCCTAAAATACTAAAATGTCCCTACCCTAAACTAAATTACAAATAGCCCTGAAAAGGGCCTTTTGCGGGGCATTGCCCCAAAGTAACCAGCTCTATTACCAGCCCTTAAAACGGCCTTTTGCGGGGCATTGTCCCAAAGTAATCAGCTCTTTACCTGTAATCTAATCTAACTACACCGCCGCCACCTATATTAAATATATTAACCCCTAATCTAATCCCCCTACACCGCCGCCACCTATATTAAATATATTAACCCCTAATCTGACCCCCCACACCGCCACCACCTATATTAACTATATTAACCCTAATTATATTAGGGTTAATATAGTTAATATAGTTATTATATTATATATATTAACTATATTAACCCTATCTAACCCTAACTTAATTTTTATTGCAATAAATCTAAATAATATTAATCTTATTAACTAAAATATTCCTATTTAAAACTAAATACTTACCTATAAAATAAACCTTAAGATAGCTACAATATAATTAATAATTACATTGTAGCTATTTTAGGGTTTATATTTATTGTCCAGGTAACTTGGTATTTATTTTAACTAGGTACAATAGCTATTAAATAGTTAATAACTATTTAATAGCTACCTAGTTAAAATAATTACCAATTTACCTGTAAAATAAGTTACAAATACACCTACACTATCAATAAATTAATTAAATAAACTACAATTATCTAAACTAAAATATAATTAAATACACTAAACTAAATTACCAAAAAAACAAAACACTAAATTACAAAAAATAAAAAAAGATTACAAGAATTTTAAGCTAATTAAACCTAATCTAAGCCCCCTAATAAAATAACAAAGCCCCCCAAAATAAAAAAATGTCCCTACCCTAAACTAAATTACAAAAAGTAATCAGCTTTATTACCAGCCCTTAAAAGGGCCTTTTGTGGGGCATTGCCCCAAAGTAATCAGCTCTTTTACCTGTGAAAAAAAAGAACAACCCCCCCATTACAACCCACCACCCACACACCCCTACTCTAAAACCCACCCTATCCCCCCTTAAAAAAACCTAAGTCTAACCCCAAAGTGCTCCTTACCTGTCCTGAAGACCGGCGGAGAAGGTCCTGTTCCAGGCAGAGAAGTCTTCTTCCAGGCGGCGACCTCTTCTTCTTCCAGGAACCAGCCGGCACGGAGCAGAGGAGTTGAAGACCGATGACCGCAGAGCTGAAGACCGTCCTCTCTGGAACTGAAGACCGGTGATGCAGGAACTGAAGATCGGCGACGCTGGAACTGAAGACCGGAGCCATGGAGCGTGGAGGATCCTCTTCATATGATCGCCACCGTACACTGAATCGGAATTCAAGGTACGCGATTAAAAATGGCGTCCCTTGAATTCCTATTGGCTGATTTGAGCCTTCAAATTCAAATCAGCCAATCGGATGAGAGCTACTTTAATTCTATTGGCTGATTTGAATAGCCAATAGAATAAGAGCTACTGTAATTCTATTGGCTGATTAGAATAGCCAGCGCCGGCTGGTTCCTGGAAGAAGAAGAGGTCGCCGCCTGGAAGAAGACTTCTCCGCCTGGAACAGGGCCTTCTACCTAGTCAAAATAAATACCAAGTTACCTGTAAAATAAATATAAATCCTAAAATAGCTACAATGTAATTATTAATTATATTGTAGCTATCTTAAGGTTTATTTTATAGGTAAGTATTTAGTTTTTGTTTTCAAACAAGCTTTATTGATATAATAATGTGCATACAACAAAATAAGCTCACATAGGAGAAAAGATAAAGTTTTTACAAACAATATTTGAAAAGAAAGGTACTCAGTGATCGTATTAATACATAGTGATACACGCTGAAGGTCCTTAAACACCTTTTACCGATTGGGATTCGATTCTTATAGATGAGCAAGAGTGACATGGGATGTAAGGAAAAGGGCTAGGGGGGAGGGAAAGGAGGGGACGGAGAATAAGTGAAGAGAGGAAAGAGAAAAAAAACCAAAAAAACTTATGGCTAATATGCTTAAATGGTTCTGTTCCAGATAGCTTGTATCATCTCATGAGTGGCGAGATTATGGGTTTGGGAGTAGTGGAAATTTTCTAAAGTGATAAGCTCTAAAGTATGCTCTACCTAGATATAACTTATTTGCGTTTTTCCAAATTCGCCATTTTATCAGAGATCAAAAATGGCAGAGTAGTGCAATAGTGGATTGGGCTGGTATTAAACTATGTATACAAAAATTTAACATGGGGGATGCATCAATTTCGCTGATGTATGATATTCTGTTAAACAAGCAGAGCCTACTTATTAGGGATAATATATGTAAGTCATGGATCTCGGTGATTCCGTCGATAGATCATGAAAGGATTTCTCAGAGTTTTGAGTCTCTCTATAGATGCAAAGTCCCAGTAATATGGAAAGAATCACATATGAAGGTGATAAATAATTTTTATGTTTCTCCGTTGAAGATGAATAAGTATTACCCCTCCATGGTCAACTTGTGCCCACGATGTTCACATCATAAAGCTGATATGATCCACATGTTCTGGTCTTGCCCTAAAGTTAAACAACTATGGTTGAAAATCATTTTTTGGTTTAATAAACTATACAAAGTTGTAATTGCGTTAGCGGCGGAAGATGTTATTTTCTTATTGATGAGCAATAATGGCCTTAATAGTAATACTGTAAATAGTTTTAACACAATTATATTGGTGGTAAGATATTGCATACTCAGAAATTGGAAAAGTAAGGCTCCTCCAGGATTAGATATGATATTTAAAACTCTTCAAGATCAATTAGTCTTTGAATCTTTTCAGTTATCTGATGCCTCGGAGAAAAGAATTAAGATGTTCCTATATAGATGGTCCCCAGTTATTTTAACTTACCCTGTGGTTAGCCAAAAATTGATTCTTTCCCCATTTTTTTCATCAGTTAGCTTTGTGGAATTGACCTTATTGAATGTTTTCCCATATAGCTGGGTAAAACAATTGTCAACAGTTTGACGGTGGAGAGGGGGGGTGGAGGAGAGGAAACTTTTTAGTTATGTTTTTTTTTTTTTCTTTTGTCGTGTCGTGTCGTGTCATGTTGTTTCGTGTTGTGTTGTGTCGTGTCGTATCGTGCTGTGTTTTGTTTGTCAGTTAGGAGGATCCGTATAGTTTGTACAGTGAGGTTCTCTTTCCCCCTACTCAGTTGGGAAAATTTCAGAATGCTTAAATTGGAGTGGTTCTGAGACTCAACAACATAAGAATAAAGGAAAATATATGAATCACGACTAGATTGTTTATTTTTTATTTTTTTTTCCTTTTCTCAAAATTGGGGAATAGATATTGCATAGTTCTTTCTTCTTAAAAAATAGTATAAAAGCAGTAGTGTTTATAAAGAATGAAGGGCTCTGATGAACGATCAAGAAGTATAAGATCATTTAATAACTTAATTTGTTTCTTTTTCTTTTATTATGTATCTTACTTTGTTTGAAACTGTATTAATGGCCCTGCGTGGCGCATTTTAGAAATTATTTTGTTTTGTATATTTTGTTTTCCTCCTTAAAATGGTATTAATGGTCCTGCGTGGCGCAAAACAAGAAATGTATTGTTGCTTGTGGTTATGCCATTTTCTTGATTGTTCTGTACACTACTGGCTATATATAAATAAATATTTAAAAAAAAAAAAAAAAAAAAAAAAAAAGTTTTTACAAACAATATTTGAAAAGAAAGGTACTCAGTGATCGTATTAATACATAGTGATACACGCTGAAGGTCCTTAAACACCTTTTACCGATTGGGATTCGATTCTTATAGATGAGCAAGAGTGACATGGGATGTAAGGAAAAGGGCTAGGGGGGAGGGAAAGGAGGGGACGGAGAATAAGTGAAGAGAGGAAAGAGAAAAAAAAACAAAAAAACTTATGGCTAATATGCTTAAATGGTTCTGTTCCAGATAGCTTGTATCATCTCATGAGTGGCGAGATTATGGGTTTGGGAGTAGTGGAAATTTTCTAAAGTGATAAGCTCTGCTACTTGAGTTTTCCAATCAGGGAAGGTTGGGGTGATTTGAGTTTTCCAATTTCTGGGGATTCATTTTTTGGCCGCATTTATCATTATAAACCAAAGGGCATGAGTTGTTAAGATTAGGGAAAATTTTGTGGAGTCTGACAGGGGTGAGATACCATCTGCAGAGAAATTTTAAGTGCATTTCTTGAATTTGGGCAGATACCGAAGAGCTCTTGGTTATAGCAAAAGTCTTCTGCCACACTTTTGCATCAGGGTCTATGTTGGCTTCTCTGAACCAGGCTACAGCGTACGAGGGGAGAGTATCCGCCTCCGGAATCCCCAAGATTTTGTATAGGATTGAAATGAGGTGTCTAGGCATGCTAGCTGCAATTCAAATTTTCTCAAAGGGTGTCAACTCCCTGCCTAGGTCTCTTTTGTGTTTATGATGGGAAATATAATGTGTGAGTTGAGAGTAGTGGAACCAAGAGGAGAAGATTTCGCCGTGTGTTTCCTTTAAACTAGATAGTGGTTTTATTTTGCCATTTTCAACCAGGGAATGGATAGAGTTTGAGTTAAGGCTGAGTGGTTGCCTGATTCTGGACCCAAGTTTGTGGTAGGGAATGTCAGGGTTTTCCAAAAAGGACATGAGGGGGCTATGCCTAGATGAAATATGAGTACTTGTGGCTATAATTTTATCCCATTCTGTCAGCGTTGCTGAGGCAATTGGGTAATTGTTCAAGGTTTTGGGTCAGTGGTGTGGAGAAGTCCACGCCAGAGAGCCCACATTGTTGAATTTAAGTATATGTCTGTCTAGTTCGACCCATGCCTTGCTATTAGTATTGTGTGACCATTCAACAATGCGTTGGAGTAAAATAGCTCTTCTGTAGTCAACCAGGTTGGGTACCCCTAGACCACCTCTATGTACATGGTTTTTTGGGGGATTCTAGGTTTGACACCCGCCCAGGTGAATTGTTCTATAATGCTTGGGGGTTGTTCTAGGTATCCTCTTTGTATTGGGATGGGAAGCGTTTGTAAAATATATAGGATCCTAGGTAGGGCGTTCATTTTTACCACCCCTATTCTGCCTAGCCAAGTAAGTGGTTTGTTTTTCCATGTGGATAGATCTCTAGATATTACTTGTTTTAGGCTAAGGTAGTTATGTTTAAAGAGGTCTTGTGGGGAGGGTGATAGGAAAATACCCAGGTATTTAAGTTTCTGTTGAGCTACCATGATATTAAAGTTGTTCTTTAGGAACTGTATGTGATGTTGGGGAGTGTTGATGTTGAGAAGCTCTGATTTACTAATATTAAGACTAAAGTTGGATATATATCCATAAGCCTCAAGTTCCTTGAGCAGGGCTGGAACGGAGCTCTCGGCCTCTGTCAGGGTGAAAAGAATGTCGTCGGCAAAAAGAGATTGTTTGTAATGGGTGTCTCCTACCAAAAGGCCTTTGATCGCGTCATTCTCTCGGACTTTTTGTGCTAGAACTTCTAGCGAGATGTCGAATAGGAGGGGGGAAAGAGGGCATCCCTGCCTTGTTCCGTTTTCGATGTCAAATGAATCCGAAAGGACGTTGTTAACTCTAATTCTGGCGTTGGGGTTTGAGTAAAGTGAGAAAGTCATATTAATGAAGGCCTCGGGTATATTCATTTCTTGCATGGCTCGTTTCAGAAAAGACCATCTGACCCAATCGAAGGCCTTTTCTGCGTCTGTTGCAAACAGTACCATTGGTTTCCCTTGGACTTTGGCATGAGTGATCAGATTCAATATTTTGATGGTGTTATCCCTAGCCTCTCTACCGGGGACAAACCCCACTTGGTCGTTGGATATCAGGGATGGTAGAAACTTGTTAAGTCTATTGGCTAGTACCTTAGCTAGGATCTTCATATCAGTGTTCATTAATGATATGGGTCTAAAATGTTTGGGGCTGGTGTGTGGCTTGCCTGGTTTGGGGATGACGGTAACATGAGCCTCAAGTAGAGATTTAGATAGGTAAAGGTATTCTCTTAGTGTATTAAAAATATGTAACATGTGGGGGATCAATATGTCTTTAAGAGTTTTATAGTATCTGGGAGTGAAGCCATCGGGGCCGGGGCTTTTTCCTGACGGGGAGTCTTTTATAGCTTGTATTAGCTCCTCTACAGAGATGGGAGAGTCGAGATTTTGGGCTTGCTCTGCTGAGAGAGAGGGGAGATGTATCCCTGCAAAGTACATATTAGTTGCTTCTAGGAGAGAGGGGTCAGGGCACTCTGGCTGTGTTGGTTTGTTTTGGGGTAGGTCTATGTTGTACAACTTGGAATAATATGAGTGAAAGGTGGATGCAAACTGGTCACTACTCTTGAGGGCGACATTGTCTTTTGTTAGGATGGTGTGAATGTGGGTGCTTAGTTGCTTTCTGCGTAAGCAGCGAGCTAAAATTCTGCCCGGCTTATTACAACCATCAAAAAAATATTGTCTAAGGTATAGAGCTTTCCTTTGGTGGACTTCTGTGAGATATTTCTTGAGAGAGGCTCTGGCCTCTAGAAGGCGTGTCTTAAGTGGATCGTTGGAGAGGTCTTTTTTGTGTTCTGTTTCTAGACATCTAATTTGGGTTAGGAGATTGGAGTATCTTTCTCTGTTTTGTCTGTTGATTTTAGCTTTGTGTTTAATAAAGCAGCCTCGTAATACGGACTTATGGGCTTCCCACTCTGTGAGAGCCGAGCTAGAGGAGTGGGAGTTGAGGCAAAAATATTCTGTTAGCTCAGTTTGAATATCTTTTAAAATAAGTGGGTCGTCTAGTAGGAAATCGTCTAGTCTCCAAATTCTGGAGGTAATAGGGAGGTTTGGAGCATGATCCAACCAGGTTATTGCACCAATGTCGCATTGTGTTGTTAAGGAAAGACCGTTGGAATCAGTATAAATGTGGTCAATGCGAGTGTAAAAATTATGAAGGGGGAAAAAAAAAGTGTAGTCCCTTTGAGTGGGATGTAAGGTTCTCCAAGTATCATGAAGGGTTAAACTGGCTAGGGTGGTTTTAATTGCTTTGAGTGTTTTAGAGGGGGTGCAAGATATTCCTTTCGACGAGTCAAGTAAAGGGTCTAGGGAGAGGTTAAAATCCCCTGCCAAAAAGGTCACCCCCTTTGCGTGTTCCAAAAGTTTGGTTGAGACCTTTTTGAAAAAGGGAGTTTGTGTTGGTTCGGTGCATATATGTTAGCAATCGTGATTTGATGGCCATATAGAGTCCCTATCAAGAGCAGAAATCTTCCATCAGCATCTTTGTCTAGATGTGATACATGTAACGGGAGCGACTTATGGATCAAGATCCCGACACCATTTTTTTATGTGGTCCGGATGCGAAGAATGTTGTGGCATAGTGGGGGTTATTCCATTTGGGTTCCCTACCTTTTTGGAAATGGGTTTCTTGGATTAGAAGAATTTGGCTGTTTAATTTATGGAGTTCTCTCAGAGCTATCGATCTCTTACCGGGACTATTGAGTCCCTTAGCGTTAATGGAAGTTAGTCTGATAGTATGTTCCTGAAATCTGCTGTGTTTGTCCATTTGGAGGAGAAGAAAAAGATAAATAAAAAAATAAAATATTAAATAAAAAAAAAAAAGGAGAAAAGAGGGGAGTAGAAGAGTAGGGAGGTAGGGGAGGAGAGGAGAGAAAGGAGCAGTAAGGAACAAATAGAATTAGATATGGAAAGTTAGTTTAAGCAGGAGTGGGTGCTTGGTGTTAGGTTAGTAATTTGCAGGGGGAAGTAATCCCAAATCCAGTTTATTATGGCTTTTGAAACAAAAGGGTGATGGTGGTCTACCTGACTGGTATAAAAAGAGGGGGAGGGGAGGATGAGGCAGGGTAGGCTACACCAAGAGCCTGAGGGGTGAAGGAGAGGGAAATGGGGTAGGGAGTGAACCCCAGGAAGCCTAAGATATTACATCCTAGGGGGGTTAGTAAGGGAATAGGGGGATAATCTGATGTTGTAAGTATTTTAAGTAGCAGAGGGGAGTAACAAGTACATGGATGGAGGTACATTTCTATGTGTGGGGCATATAAGTAAAAGAACAACAAGGGTAGTCAGACCCCAATGAGGAGGGAGAGAAGGTCTGAGTGCCTGGAAATGTTCCATAGCAAACTAATAAGAGTTGCTCAGATGCCAGGGGAGCCAAGTTAAATGTAAAGACTCCCCAGGTCGAGGGAGCTATAGTGGTGTCAAAGGTCTAGGCAGGAGTGTTAGTTAAGCAAAAGTCAACAAGGGTTAGTTCACAGAGGTGATTCAGTAGGGTCACATTTCAGTTACAGAGGGAGGAATCATCTTAAAGAAGATCTCTGAACCCCAGGTACGTGAGAGGGCATAGGTCTTAATACAACAATTTGAACAGAAACTTTATAACAAATAAATTACTTGCTTAGATAATAGTGACCTTTTAACAACAATTATGACATTAACACAATGAACTAAACCTTGAACTATATAGAGTTCACTAAGTTAAACTAGACTGATATCACATGGCTGATACAGGAGGAAACAAAAAGCATAACGTCATCCATGGGTTGATAATGTCAGGGGGGAGTGTTAAGGCCAACTTGTACATATAACTGCTGCTAGGGTTGCACCACTGCACCAGTATATTGTTTTGTGAACTGGGTTGCATGGTTAAGCAAAGGGGAGACAAGTCCGCTATGTAGGGTCGCCCGAGGGGAGTCTCTTCAGTCAGTCAGTATGAGCGTCATTTTTTAGTCTGGAAGGCCAGAATTGCTAAGGGGCATAAGTGTGATAGGCCTATGAACTTAATAAATTCCCTCTGTCATTTCCCCGCAGTTAACAGGGTAGTGTAATGTGGGCTTGTGTCGATTATCACTAAAGGTGCTTCACTCGTCTCCGATATAATGCATCAGAGGTCCCTAGTAGAGTTGAGCAACTCTAAAGTCACACTCGGCACAAAGAAGGGCTTGTAATTATAGGCTTCAATTTAAGATTGGGTAAACATAAGAATCTAATAAACAGTTGTTAACAAATCCTATAAAGAGTGCAGTTAGGTGTATCTAACAACTTACAGTACATTGTATTATAGTTCATACTGCACCATGTTCTGGGCTATTATCTTCTTCTTGACCTGGGGAAGGGGGTAATGACAGTTCGCTGAAGAAAAGTGCAGGATCAGTTCCTGGTCTGTAGGTGAGAGTTTTGTTGTTGTGGTTCACTATTATGGAGACTGGAAAGCCCCATCTGTAAAGGATTTTGTGGTTCCTTAGTTGCGTAGTGATGGATGATAGGTCTCTCCGTTTCTGTAGAGTGGCTTGGGCGAGGTCAGAATAGATGTGGATTTCTTCTCCTGCATGGTAGATGTTCTTTTTGATTCTTGCGCTTCGGAGGATGTCTTCTTTATCCTTGAAATTAGAAAATCTGACAATAATGTCACGTGGGGGAGCTTTTGGTGGGGGTTTCGCCCTCAGGGCTCTGTGTGCCCTTTCTATTGAGATATCAGGGGCTGAAGGACTGTCCTTAATGATTTTAAAGAGAGCCTGCAGATAGCCCTCTATAGCAGGGGGTAGCACTGTCTCAGAGACCCCCCTGAATCTGAGGTTATTTCTGCGGCATCTATTTTCCAAATCCTCTAATTTTTCATTTAGGAAGAAGAGCTTATCTTCGTGATCGCTAATGTGTGCAGCATTATTTTGAATCTTCAGGTTAGTGGGGCTCTGTTTCTCCTCTAGGGATTGAACTCTGCGGTCTAGGGCACCCAGGTCCTTCCTGAGGTCTCCAAAGAGTGATCTCATTTCCTGGAGCACCACATTAATGTCGTTCTTAGATGAAAGGTGCTGTATGTCTTGTTTAGTGACATAGGAAGAGTGGGCTAATGTTGGGGGAGACTCTGGATCATTTCCTTGCAAATTAGACATGTCTTTGTCGTTTAGGTCAGGGGGGTGTCCCTGGGTGCAAGGTATTGTTTCAGGGTTTTACCTGTGTTAGGCACGCTTGTTTTGTTGGGCTTTTTACACAGCATCACCCAGAGGCTGAGGGAGGTGGTGAAACACAGTTTATTGATGAACCCTGGGACCCTCTGCAAGATAATGAAAAAAAGTTTTCTAGTTAAATGTATGGACTCTTGAAGCCTGATTAGTGGTGAAGAGTCTGGAGTTGAGGCAGTGTGTTAGTTGCAGGAGGAGGCCCCGGGCCAGTGATTCATGTACTAAAAGGCCCTGAGGAGCGCCGCGGCAGCCAGAAAGTTGCGTGCCCGAGAATTGGAGTCAAGGGAAAACTGCCCCCCAGCCCCTGCCCGAGAAGTGTGAAGTAGCCCATCACGAATGCAGGTGCCGTTTATTAAGTGAGTGTGTCACCTCGTCCTTAAACTAGTTGCGTGCAGCGTTAAGACCGCGTGGTGCTGTTGAGGCCGTGATGTGTCAGTCGCGAGGAGGCCAGGTGCGTGTGCTATCAGTCGGGTCTTTTGTTAGGCTAGGAGCCGTAGAGCAGCTGTGAGCTAATCTCCCGTTGTGTCTCACCTTTGCTAGACTGCCATGCAGCGATCATACAAAATGTGCTGTATGCTCTGGGGCCGCAGGAGGTCTTGAGTTATGTCGGGAGCTGTGCGCTTCAGGGTTACAACCCTTGACTGCCTACTCTGTGTACCGGAACACTTCCAGAGCCCAATTGTAGTTTATGGGTAGGTTTGAAGGGAAGGAGGTCAGGTAGAGGGATCGTAACTGGTTTGGGATATTGTAGCCCTCTTAAAATGTTGCCATCTTCTAGCATGGCCAGACTCTGCCCCGTAAGTATTTAGTTTTAAATAGGAATATTTTATTTAATAAGATTAATATTATTTAGATTTATTGCAATAATAATTAAGTTAGGGGTGTTAGGGTTAGATAGGGTTAATATAGTTAATATATATAATATAATAACTATATTAACCCTAATATAATTAGGGTTAATATAGTTAATATAGGTGGCGGCGGTGTAGGGGGGGTCAGATTAGGGGTTAATATATTTAATATAGGTGGCGTTGGTGTAGGGGGATTAGATTAGGGGTTAATATATTTAATATAGGTGGCGGCAGTGTAGGGGGATTAGATTACAGGTAAAAGAGCTGATTACTTTGGGACAATGCCCTGCAAAAGGCCCTTTTAAGGGCTGGTAATAGAGCTGGTTACTTTGGGGCAATGTCCCGCAAAAGGCCCTTATCAGGGCTATTTGTAATTTAGTTTAGGGTAGGGACATTTTAGTATTTTAGGGGGTAATACATTTATTATCGGTGGCGGCGGTGTAGGGGGATTAGATTAGGGGGTAATGTAGTTAAAATAGGTTTGCGGCGGGGTAGGGGGCTCACATTAGGGGGTAATAATTTTAATATAGATGACGGCGGTGTAGGGGGATTACATTAGGGGTTAATAATTTTAATGTAGGTGGCGGCGGTGTAGGGGGATCACTTTAGGGGGTTAGACATTTAATATAGGTGGCGGCGGTGTAGGGGGATTAGATTAGGGGTTAATAATTTTAATGTAGGTGGCGGCAGTGTAGGGGGATCACATTAGGGGGTTAGACATTTAATATAGGTGGCGGCGGTGTAGGGGGATTAGATTAGGGGTTAATAATTTTAATATAGGTGGCGGCAGTGTAAGGGGGTCAGATTAGGGGGGTAGTACATATAATGTAGGTGGCGGCGGGGTAGGGGGCTCACATTAGGGGGTAATATAGTTAAAATAGGTGGCAGCGGTGTAGGGGGATCATATTAGGGGGTAATATAGTTAATGTAGCTGGCGGCGGGGTCCGGGAGCGGCGGTTTAGGGGTTAATACATTTATTGTTAGGAGTGAGAGGGGGGATTGTGAATAGAGGGGTATACGTGTTGTGCTATGTTTGGGAGGCGTGTTAGACAGTTATGGGTGATTTTATAATTTAGTCAGTTTTTGTAGGCGGTGGCAGTTTCTAAAGTGCCGTAAGTCACTGGCGACTCCAGAAATTTGTACTTACGCAGATTTCTGGACATCGCTAGTTTGTCAGACTTACGGCACTTTAGCATCTGACGGCCCCATATATGTGATAGCTCGAGTTGCGAGCTGAAACTACGGGCGGCACAGGTTTCCACGTTTGCGCCGAAACCTGCGCTGTATATCGGATCGCGCCCCGCTAGTTTGTCAGACTTACGGCACTTTAGCATCTGACGGTGCCGTATATGTGATAGCTCGAGTTATGAGCTGAAACTACGGGCGGCGCAGGTTTCCACGCTTGCGCCGAAACCTGCGCCGTATATCGGATCGCGCCCCGCTAGTTTGTCAGACTTACGGCACTTTAGCATCTGACAGCGCAGTATATGTTATAGCTCGAGTTGCGAGCTGATACTACGGGCAGCGCAGGTTTCCTCGCTTGCACCGAAACCTGCGCCGTATATCGGATCGCCCCCAATATGCCTAGTTATGTCTTGTTGTACGTGGGAAGATTTATCAGAAAGCTTGGGTATTATTTTTTCGCTACATATGATACATAAATGACACATAATATAGGTAATAGGTAGAAATATAGTACTAATATCCCAAAACGTGAAGGGTTTTATCTCTCCTCAAAAAAGAACCATGGCATTTTTGGATCTAGCTAAGAGAAAGGGAGACATACTCTTTTTGCAGGAGACGCATTTTTGGAGACAGGGGGAACCAAAATACTTTGGCTGCAAATACACACAGCATTATCACAGCTCAGCTACTAAGAAAAAAAGTGGAGTTAGTATTCTTCTTCATAAAGATATACCCTTCAAACATATACAGACGAATATCGACTAAGAGGGAAGATTTTTAGGAATATTTGGCCTTCTATATGGACTGCCTACGACTTTAATTAATAAATATGCCCCAAACACTAAGCAGCTCCAGTTCTATAGGAAAATATCTGCCAGAATTCAAGATAAAGCAAAAGGCATAGTTTTAATGGTACGTGATTTCAACTTACCATTAGATCTCCACATGGATACATCAAACCCAGATCCAAATACCACCAAAAAAACGGTCAGATACTTAGGGAAGTTGATGAAAAAATGTAATTTACATGATATTTGGCGACTCCTATTCCCCCATAAGAGAGACTATACCTTTTTTTCCAGCCCACACCACTCTTATAGTAGACTTGATTACATTTTAACTAATTCAGATGGTCTAACAACCTTGCAGTCCTCAAGAATCTCGCACACAACATGGTCTGACCATTGAGCAGTACTACCGCAATTTAGGTGGCCTAATACCCCTATCCATCCATATATACGGAAATTGGATGATACCTTACTAGGACCTACTAATCACATAGAACAAGTTGAAAAAGCATACAGAATACTTTACTTTTAATTCCCTTGAAGATAGTAATCCATATGTGGTATGGGAGGTACACAAATGTTTTATTAGAGGGGAACTTATTAAATTAAAATCACAAATTTAGAAGGCAGCCAGAAAACAGTATTTAGACCTACCCCAGTCTCTTTCTGTTGCAGAGTACGCACATAAACAAAATCCAAGATACCAGCAATTATATCTCCAATTACAAAATCTCAGGAAAGAAATGCAGAGCCTCTTACTTCAAGAATATAATTTATTGGCCTTAAAAACTAAACAACGTTTTTACTGTGAAAGCAATAGGACTGGGAAACTTTTAGCTAGAGCCCTTAAATCTATAAAATTCAAAACTTATACACACACAATTAAAACTCCTTCAAAAGGGTTGGTCCATTCCACCTCTGAAATCATGACCCAATTTGAAAAATATTATACAGACCTATATAATATTAAAACTTCAGAACAGCAGATGGAACCCTCTTTAGATCTAAATGCATATCCTAACGAAACTAAGATACCACATTTGACTCAGGAAAAAAAAACAGCCTAGATAGTCCCATAACAGCAATGGATATAAAGGCAGCCATCGCACAGTTAACTATAGGGAAGAGCTCGGGGCCGGATGGGTTTACGGTTAAATATTATAAAAAATGTGATTCAATCCTGACACCACATTTGCAAAAAATATTTAATAGAATAGATGACCTAACACATTTTCCCCCTACTATGCTATAGGCTCATATTTCGGTTATTCCTAAACCGGGAAAAGATCCAGACATGCCATCAAATTTTAGACCCATTTCTTTACTAAACGTTGATATTAAAATATTTGCTAGAATCATTGCATCAAGTATTAATAAAATATTACCACTACTGATACTCTTGAACCAAGTGGGATTTGTCCCACACCGCGAGGCAAGGGACAATACCCTCAAAGTAATACACCTATTGGAATATGCCCAAACACACAAAATACTGACAGTTTTATTAGCAATTGACACCGAAAAGGCCTTTGACCGACTAAACTGGACTTTACTGAAAGCAACCTTCACCAGATT
Organism: Bombina bombina; assembly: GCF_027579735.1. Classification (NCBI taxonomy): domain Eukaryota; kingdom Metazoa; phylum Chordata; class Amphibia; order Anura; family Bombinatoridae; genus Bombina; species Bombina bombina. The sequence continues at coordinate 452,728,024 of NC_069504.1, read as the reverse complement.
TGGATTTGGACAGACAACAATCGACAGAATTTTGACTTTGTATTCTAAGCCAACTACCCGCATCAAACTTAATGACTCTTTATCAAACCCTATAACCATATACAATGGAACACCACAGGGGTGCCCCCTGTCTCTGATTATGTGTGATCTAACCATGGAAATCTTGGCGTCTATAATAAGACAAAATAAAGATATACAAGGATTGAATGTGGGGAATTCACAATACAAGATGTCATTGTATGCAGATAATGTCATGCTAACCTTCGCCACTTAAATCCCTGGATGCCCTTAAAATAGAGTGTGACCTCTATAGCACAGAAACATATTACAGAATAAATACGACGAAGTCGGAGATATTGGGAGTTGCAATGCCAGAGACAGAGATGCAGCAAATTAGCAAAGTCTTCCACTTTTCTATCCAACAAACATCTATTTAATATTTAGGAATCCACAAAACAAGAACCACACAAGAGTTATTTACACTTAATTACCAAAAACTATATAAGGAATTACAATCATGAACTACAGAGCTGGAATCCAAAATATTTGTCATGGTTGGGTCACATTCATGCCTTTAAAATGACCTTATTGCTGAAAATTCTCTAATTGTTTCAGACGTTGCCGATCCCAGTATCAGAATCATTCATAAACACCCTTCACAAACTATCCTTTACATTTATTTTGTGTAACCAACAGCCTAGAATCTCTAGACAAATCATGTTTAGAGATAGAGATAATGGTGGACTGGGAGTACCAAATGTATCTTTTTATAGAATAGCATCGCATCTAACATGTATAATAGATTGGTGCAAACACGTAGCACATAAGGAGTGAGTCGAATTAAAACATGCTCTAACCAAAAGCAAAAGCCTGAGTAGCTATTGCTGGTTGCAAAAACACAACTAAAAGACAACTAAACCCACAGATGCCGAGTATAATATCAGAGACATACAACACATGGGATAAACTACTCAAAGATAAAAAATAATTGTCTAGCATACCCTCACCCCTTTCACCTCTTGTCTCTAACGTAGATCTACCATTAATACTAAAAGCACCCTACACAAAACTAATCAACATTCATACACTTATATCAGTATATACACTTCTGGAAAATGGAAAACTACGCTCGAAGTCTGAAATAACAGAAAAATTACCCATTATAACCCAATATTGGTATACATACTTCCAAATATCACATTTCACTCACAGCAACCTGGATAGACAGAAGTTAATTAAACCATTATCACCTTTTGAGATGTCATGTTACTCCCAGGGTCCCTCAAAAGGAAGTCTTTCTATATCTTATAGAATATTGATCTCTCTGCATTCCAAAGCCCTACCAAAATATACCAAAGTTTGGGAAAGATAATTAAATACAAAAATATCACCTAAAGACTGGCAAATAATATTTAGACAGATGGGAAAATCTCCCTCCTCCATGACCATAACTGAAACTAACATGAAAATATTAACCAGATGGTATTTGTACCCATGTAGACTTCATAGAATGTTCCCAAACACCAATAAACTGTGTTGGAGAGGATGCACACAAGAAGGCTCATTGACACATAGTTGGTGGAGTTGTCCATTAGTCGTTCCATATTGGAAAGAGATTTTAAAGAAATATAACACGTTATAGGACAATCAGTAGATCTGGATCCCTTAGTATTCCTATTTAATAAACCACCAAAATTAAAATGCCAGATCAGACTATCATTGTTATACATAATGAATAGCAGTGCCAAACAATTAATCTCCAGGTTATGGAAATCTACCCAAATCCCCACGATACAAGAATTGCGACAAAATGTAACATGACTTATAACATTAGAGAAATATCATTACCAACAGACTAACCATCTGGACCATTATCATTCAATGAAATTCTACTGGGAAGAATACGAAGCAGCGTTAAGGAACCAACAGTGACACATAAAAAATTCAGACAAGGGTGGCAGCATTGTCATCATGGATAAGGACTATTACTTCTTAGAAGCTAATAGACAGCTTTCAGACAGCAACGTTTATCTCAAATTTTCATCCAATCCGACTCAATTTTTTAAAAAAGAGTTAATACAGCAAGTTGATGATGGTATTTCTTTGGGTATCTTTGACACTAAAGAATTGGATTCTTTGGTTCCAGCCAACCCAGTCATTCCAATTTTTTATCATGTGCCGAAAGTGCACAAGGATTGTGCGCACCCTCCAGGTAGACCAATTGTGTCTGGCATTGGCTCCCTGTTTGAACCTATAGGAGCATGGCTCAATGCCATTTTACAACCTATTGCCAGACAACAGTTGAGCTACCTAGAGGATAGCTCCCACCTTCTTGAAAGCCTTGAAAATATCAAATGGCAAACAGATTTTTCTTGGATGGTTGTTGATATATCCTCGTTATACACATGTATTCCCTAATCCCTTGGAGTTCAAGTAATTGAATCTTTTTTAGTTAAAACATTGAATCTAGACGATATCACTACACATTATGTAGGTGACATCCTAAGGTATCTTCTTTCCCACAATTTCTTTTTATTCAATCAAGAATTCTTTCAACAAATCTGTGGCACGGCGATGGGGGCAAAATTTGACCCATCGTTTGCCAATTTGTATTAGCCTGATGGGAACTCATTTACATTTACAGTTTACAAAATCCCTGGCACGAGGACATCATCTTATTTGTTCGCTACATTAATGACTTACTTTTTATAGTAAAAACACCACTTGATGATTCCTCTTTCCAGAAATGTATGTCCTACTTGAACTCTAACCAGATGGGGTTAAAATTTACAGGTAATTATAGTAGAACTGAGGTTAATTTTTTAGATCTTACCTTACACATTGAAAATGGCCAGATATGTACAAAAACCTTTAGGAAACCGACTGCTGGTAACACCATCTTACATGCTACATCACAGCATCCCAAACATCTTGTCAAAGCTATCCCAAAGGGCCAATTCATAAGACTCAGAAGGAACACTAAACCTGACACCGTCTATGAAAATCAAGCTTTAGAACTAGAAAACAGACTGGTGCAAAGAGGTTATAATAGAGATACATTAACTAAATGTCACCAATAGGGATGGGCGAATGTGTAAATTTTCGAATTTCGAATGTAGAACGAATGTTATTACCAAAATTTAGAATTCGAACGAATATTCTTAAAAATTCGAAAATCAAATGTTATTTACAGTTTTCGAATGTCACTTTCAAATCCGAATGTTTATAATTATATCGAATGTCCACATTCGAAATTTCGAATTTAACATTCTATTTAACAAATACTATTCAGAAGTTCAATAGTTCATGTGGTAGGGCGGGAATCTAGTAAATTGATACATAATAGATACAAATATATTATTTTGAATATTTCCATATAGAATATTGCATAATTCGAATATTACATTTAAAGAAAGCATTAGAAATACTATTACAAACATATAAATTCAAATTTTTCGAATTTGAATATAAATTCAAATTTTTCGAATTTGAATATTGCATAATTCGTATTGCATATTTCGAATATTACATTTAAAGAAAAGCATTAGAAATACTATTACAATCTAAATTCGAATTTTTCGAATTCGAATGTTGCTTAATTTGAATATTACATTTAAAGAAAAAGCATTAGAAATACTATTCCAATCTAAATTCGAATTTTTCAAAAAGAATATTTTCGAATGTAATTGTAAAATTCGAAACCGAACATTAGAAAATTGAATGTTAGAATGTTATGTAAACATTCGAAATTCGATTCGAACGAACAAATGTGTTAAAATTCGTGCCGTTTTTCGAATGTTGCGAAACATTCGCCCATCCCTAGTCACCAACAAGTAAGGACCTTTCAAGGTAGAGCTCATCAAAAATTTAACAACAAAAAGTCAAATGATAAGAACTTTATTGAATCAGTAATTTTCACCACAGAATATACTACACAATATAATTCCATTGTCAAAATATTGAAAAAAACATATGCATTTACTTTTGGGTGATGACATATTAAAATCCTGTGTTGGAAATTGCAGATTTGTCCCAAAGAAACCCAGAACCTTAGGTCAATTACTTTCTCCTTGCATGGTTAGGAACAACATCCCTGAATCAGAATCTAGATGGCTAAACCATAAAGGAAATTTCAAGTGTGGTAGCAGAAATTGTCAAACATGTGCTCTTATCCTCAAAGGGGATTAATTTACATCCAGTGTCATTAATCAGAAATTTGACATTGACTTTTATGCCAATTGCTGTACCCATTGGGTAGTTTATTTGTTAACTTGCAATTTGTGCAAAAGTCAATGGCCTCTAGTTATCAAAGCGTCTACTTCGAATCTGCCGGAAATCCGCGTTGTACACGTTGCGAGATTGCATCGCCTCAGTTATCAAAGTGTCTAAATCGGAAGAAGTTGAATTTTGTGACTTAACATACGAATCGGCGCTCTCAATTCGACGTCGATCGGTGCGAGTCGAAAACTTCTGGAAAACTTGCGGAATTCAGTGCTTTCGCCCTTCTCTTCGACACAATTAGAAGCTTTCTGATAGTTATCAAAAAATGACCACTTACGCTCGCGTCTTATCTGACGCAGCGTACCTAGTTTTCAATCCGCCGCCTCAGAGGTCGCGGAGCCTATAGTAGTCAATGGAAATCGGGTAACTACTATATTCGGTGCTGCTCGAGTCGATCATGTCACCTAATAAAACTCAATGGAAAACATTAAATATGTATTCATGTAGCAATTGTTACAGTTTTGGAAAATGAAAAACACATTTACACAAAGGATAGGAAAAGAATGAAAACACTGCACAGCAATTGTAAAAATTTTGAAAAATAAAAACACATTCACACAAAGGATAGGAAAAGAATGAAAACAATGCACAGCAAATGTTACAATTTTGAAAAAGAAAAACACATTCACACAAAGGATAGGAAAAGAATGAAAATACTGCACAGCAAATGTTACAATTTTGAAAAATAAAAACACATTCACACAAAGGATAGGAAAAGATTGAAAACAATGCACAGCAAATGTTACAATTTTGAAAAAGAAAAACACATTCACACAAAGGATAGGAAAAGAATGAAAACAATGCACAGCAAATGTTACAATTTTGAAAAAGAAAAACACATTCACACAAAGGATAGGATAAGAATGAAAACAATGCACAGCAAATGTTACAATTTTGAAAAAGAAAAACACATTCACACAAAGGATAGGAAAAGAATGAAAACACTGCACAGCAAATGTCATAATTTTGAAAAATAAAAACACATTCACACAAAGGATAGGAAAAGAATGAAAACACTGCACAGCAAATGTTATAATTTTGAAAAATAAAAACACATTCACACAAAGGATAGGAAAAGAATGAAAACACTGCACAGCAAATGTTACAATTTTGAAAAAGAAAAACACATTCACACAAAGGATAGGAAAAGAATGAAAACAATGCACAGCAAATGTTACAATTTTGAAAAAGAAAAACACATTCACACAAAGGATAGGAAAAGAATGAAAACAATCCACAGCAAATGTTACAATTTTGAAAAAGAAAAACACATTCATACAAAGGATAGGAAAATAATGAAAACAATGCACAGCAAATGTTATAATTTTGAAAAATAAAAACACATTCACACAAAGGATAGGAAAAGAATGAAAACACTGCACAGCAAATGTTACAATTTTGAAAAATAAAAACACATTCACACAAAGGATAGGAAGAGAATGAAAACAATGCATAGCAATTATGCTATCAATTAATTATAAACAATACAAAGTATGCTATTATTTAATTATGCACAATACTAATTAGGCTATCAATTAATTATCAAAAACACATGCATATTTACATAGGCATGATATGAACTCTGATTTTGTTTGGATGGCAGCATCGTGGAGGCTTAAAAGGTAAATCACTAGGATAACGTATAATAGTCACGTTTTTCAGTCATTTGCTAGGATCCCTTTTTGTAGCTAAAATGCCCTTATAAATTTGATGGCTTTATGTCACTGTGTAACTTTGCACTTTCAAAATACATTGAACTAATTTCAGTCAGTTTCTAGGATCCCTTTTTGTAGCTAAAATGCAAATATAAATTTAACTTGGCTTTATGTCATTGTTTACCTTTGCACTTTCAAAATACATTTAATTGATTTGTAAATGTTATTAGGAATCACATCAAGAATAACAAAATATTTCACATCATAATGTTCGACACTGCATTCTTTTTGTTACTTAGGATTGCAAATGTTAATACACTAATATTTAATATTAAAAACACAGTAATCACTGACCTTTTTCACCTTCATAATGCTGCCATCCAAACAGAAAAATATGAAATAACATTGAAACTAGAGCAAAATACTCATGTGTTTTGAATAACTAATTTTGATAATTGCACAGACACCTGCATTTCTTACAGGTGATACACACCTGAATGGCTTAATAAGATATGTTTATGAACATCGTATTGTGCTCGTCAAATGACGCGATAAAAAAGACAAATACGTCACTAGTATTTAGTATTTGATCACTTAGTCACTTTAATTGAGCGTAATATGACACGATAGTTATCAAAATGTGCAAGTCTTGTGTTAGGTAATGATTTCTGCACCAATTTAGTCAATGACTGAAAACGTTCACATCTGTGAAACTAGGCGTTATAAAAGGAGCTGTTCAATCACTGCTTTTCATTATTATTGTTTGGTTCTTTCTTTGAGGATGGACATCCTCAATGTTGTTAATTTTGTTCTTTTATTAAGGAGACAAAGGGCAAGACGGGTGTTGATAGCCGCAATACAACACGGAAGACGCCGGCGAGTGCCAAGGGTTTTCTACCCAAGGATTGGGCTCCATGCTCTCAGTGACCAAGAGGTGATCTGTTGATTTCGACTGGATAGGGTCTCTATTGAGAGACTCTATGTCGAGATTGCGGACTCTCTCAAGCCACTCACTAGAAGAACGAGGGCAATCCCTGGGATGGTAAAGCTGCTTGCGGTCTTCTATTTCTTGGCAACTGGGTCATTCCAGGCTGTGACAGGTCTAGGCGTTGGTATGAGCCAGACAACCTTCTCACGTCATCTGAAGGTTGTCCTGGATGCTTTGCACTGACGCCTAGTCCATCATGTCCACTTCCCAAACACACCGGAGGAGTGGCATGCTGTCAAGCTCCAGTTCTACCATCGAGCTGGATTGCCAAGGGTATTGGGGGCCATTGACTGCACACACATCTTAGTGCAGCCACCCAGTGATCAAGAGGAGCCCTACCGGGATAGGAAATTCAATCACTCGCTGAATATCCAGGTCATCTGTGACGCCAGGTTGAGGGTGATGAGTGTTCGATCTGGACTCCCTGGCTGCAATCACGATTCCTTCATCCTCCGGAATTCTACTATCTACCATCGGTTCCAGGAGGGCCAAATGCCAGAGGGAATCCTGATAGGTAAATATCTCTTACATACTCTAACCATATGTATATGAAATATTTTATTCATTCTGATTGCTAATGTCAATGATCTATTTTGTTTGTGCAGGTGATTCTGGGTATCCGTGTCTTCCGTGGCTGTTCACACCTGTCCAAAACCCCAACGGAGTGGAAGAGGTGCGCTACAACCGTGCACACACTGCAACAAGATCTGTTATTGAGCGCACCTTTGGCATGCTGAAGAGCCATTTCCGCTGCTTGGACATCTCTGGTGGTGTTCTACAGTACGCCCCCTCCAAAGTCTCCTTAATTTTTATGGTTTGCTGTATGTTGCACAATATTGCCCTAAAAATCCCGGATATAGATATGGAGGGCTTGGACAATGAGTATGGTCAATTCATCGACCCAGACCTGGAGCACGATGCTCTGGGTGTCCAAGCTCGATCAGTCTATATCCAGGCGGTTTTTGGGCAAGAAGCTTGATTGTGCAACATACAGTTTTTATTTGTGTTTTTCTTTACTTTACATTATTATTTGTAATCCAAAAGCTGCTATATTTTGGATTACTGTTGAGCAAATATTGTCGTTTCAATGAATGAAATTGTATATCATTGTAAAGCCATTGATTGAAAATGGTTCATTTGGGCAAATGGTGCAATTGTTTAATGTAAAGTTGATGAGACACATGTTTAATAAAATCTCATTAAATAAAAATTATTGAGATCTACACTTGACTCTGTTGTTATTTGTAAGGCTATAACAAGAAATATTTATTAATATGTGTTAATAGTCTATCTTTCTTTTTTAAAAATGACCTTTTTATTTCATTTATTTAGGCATACTTGCATTTTAGAATAAACAGGTTTATCAACATAAATGTCCCATAATCAATAATTACATGCTTGCATTTACAATTAATATAACAAGATAATGAAGAACATCTGAGAATAGGAGTAAATTAAAAAGTTGCTTAAAATGTCATGCTCTATCTGCATAAAATTTTGAAAAATTAATTGGTTCATTGTCCCTTTAACGTGCATGAGCTCAATGTTATGTATATTAATTTTAAAAATTAATAAAACATTTTTTTATTTCATTTCACGGTCACATTAGAATAATATAAAATTGAAGATACAATTTTTTTTAACATTTATGGAGCTAGCAGCAATGCACTACAGTTTTATAAATGTATACATGTGTTTCTCGCACTGTCTGTCTTTATCTATATCACAGTTTCTCTCTCTCTCTCTCTCTCTCTCACAATCCCCTTCTCTCTCTCACAATCCCCCCTCTTTCTCTCTCTCTCTCTCTCTCTCACAATCCCCTTCTCTCTCTCACAATCCCCCCTCTTTCTCTCTCTCTCTCTCTCTCTCTCTCTCTCTCACAATCCCTCTCTCTCTCTCAATCTCTCTCTCTCTCTCTCTCTCTCACAATCTCTCTCTCTCACAATCTCTCTCTCACAATCTCTCTCTCTCTCACAATCTCTCTCTCACTCTCTCTCTCTCTATCTCTCTCTCTCTAACAATCCCCCCCCCTCTCTCTCTCTCTCTGTCAATCCCCTTCTCTCTCTCACAATCCCCCCTCTTTCTCTCTCTCTCTCTCTCTCTCTCTCTCTCACAATCCCTCTCTCTCTCTCTCTCTCTCTCTCTCTCTCTCTCTCTCTCTCTCTCTCTCTCTCACAATACCCTTCTCTCTCACACAACCCCTCTCTCTCTCACACACAATCCCTCTTTCTCTCACATAATCCTTCTCTCTCTCTCTTTCAATATCTCTCTTTCTCAAAATCTATCTCTCTCTAAATATATTTATTTTAATGTTATAACTAATAAAGAGACACTGAACTTAATGATTTTCTATGTGTTATTCATATAGAGCATACAATTGTAATCAACTTTGTAATTATTCCTATTAGAAAAAAAAATATCTTTGTATATTTTTTAAAAAATACATTTTTGTAACTTTAGATGCCAGCCCATTTTGTTGAACTACCTTGGTTGTTCTTGTTGATTGGTGTATACATTCATCCACCAATAAATAAGTTCTGTCCAAGTGTATGGACTTTATTTTTAAAATAAAGATATCAAGACAATTACCAAAAAATTTAAAAAATGTGAATATCACATGTTAACAATGAATATTTAAAATAGAAATATTGATTCAAGTAAACTATAATATAATTGAGTTGTTTATCCAAAAGCTCAATATTAAAATTCTTATAAAAAATTAAATGTTAGTATGTTTATTAAATTTAACATTTAATAATAAGAGTAGATAATATATTACTCTTGCATTCAATTAGAACATCAGTCATTTGTAACGTGTGAATCAAGTAATAACAAACACATTTATTAATAATGTTTAAATATATTTTTAATTAAAAATATATTTTTAATTAAAAAAAATTATTATTAATTTAAAAATATTTAATTCATATTTTAAATTAAAAATCATAAAAACATCCAGACATTTATTCAAAATAATTAAATATTTTTTCTTAAAAAAAAAAAAGCTTAATAATTTAAAAATCATAAAAACATAAACACATTTAATAATTTAAAAATATTTTATTAATATTTTTAAATTAAAAATAATAAAAACATCGACATTTCTTTAATTTGCAAATATTCATTACATATTTAAAAATTAAAAATCTTAAAAACATCGACATTTTTTAAATAATTTAAAAATATTCTATACATATTTTTAAATTAAAAATCATAAAAACATCAAGAAATTTTTTTAAAAAATTAAAAATATTTTTGTCATATTTTTAAATTAAAAAAAAAACATTTTAAAAAAAATTGAGTCATATTTTTTAATTAAAAATCATAAAAACATAAACACATGCATAATAAAAATAATATTAAAAACCCTAATAAAATGAGCAAATTAAAACACCCTAATATTTTTTTCTTTTGGGTGAGGGAGAGAGGGGGTGGTGATCTCTCCCTTGTTCCCCTTCTCCCAAAGTTTAAAATCAGGTAATGATTTAAAACCCTGTTGTCTTTGTCCACCCTCTCCTGGCGCTGCCATTCTAGCTGCTCTTCAGCTGCTCTGGCCCTATCGAATGCTAATCTTTCCCTATCAAAGTTTAACCTATCACTATCCCTCTGCATTTCATAATTTAATCTATCCCTCTCTAACTCTAATCTGCCACTGTCCCTACGTCACTCATATACAAATCTTTCCCTCTCTAAATCTATTCTAGCTGTATCTACTCTCAACCTTTCCCTATCTATATCTACTCTGTCCCTATCTACTGTAATGACCCTCTCTAATACCTGGCCCTGTTGCTCAACAGATAACCTTGATGCCCCACGCAACTCACAGTGTTCTGCCCGGTACTGCCTGGCCAGATCTAACATTTCCACAACTGCCTCCTCATCAGTGATACGAGGCAGTCGGTGGCCAGGATCAGCACGGCCATGAGCTGATGGGGCATGACCAACAGGGGCATGAGGGGCACCAGGGTCCAAAGCAGCTGTTTGTCCGGGGTCAGGAGGGGCAGAACGGCTGAGAGAATCTATTTCTGATGTTCCCTGGGAGATTCCCTGATCCTGTGATGCTGGAAATTGGGTCTCTCCCAGGGACGACTCCTCTGTCAAATCTCTCAGCCCACGAAGACAACAGTCGATCTCCTCCGAAGTCTGCAATGCACGCTCAACATCTAAAGAAATGAAAAATGAAATATATATTGTTAGTTAACTTAATGTATTTGGAAGTATTAAATGCATATGATATTAAACATATATCTTAAATAAATCATAACACGATCAAATTTGTAATACACTGTATTTTAACATTAATGATTTGTATATTTTATGTTATCTTAAATGTATAAAAATGTGGATATTCATTTGTAATTTTAAAGGGGCTTAGTATCAAAAATATATCATATTCAACATTTTATTAAATTATTCAGCGTACAACATCATTTTTAACACATCAATTTTATAAATTCAACAATATCACAATCTGTTTAGTCTGTTTATTAATCAATGACATGATTACAAGCACCACTAGTGGTGTTATAAGCTTGAGTATTGACAATGATGTTGCACAGAGAATATATTCTAGGCCTATTTATCTTCGTTCTGTTGGACATGATCCAACAGTGCAGATCATGTCCACAATAACTCACTGAATGTAGAGAATGCCCCCTTCAGAGTCACGGACAATGGCCCGTCAGCACTGTGTTGTTCAATAAACAAGATCAGACTCAATTGTGGTGAATAGCATCAAGGGTATGGAGCAGCATTCTTTATACATCTTCTTATAACTGCAATTTCTTTAAAGCCTGCATGCTCGCAATAAACTTTGTACCTACAACTCCATTTGTCGGTTAATACATAAGAGAGAGAGAGAGAGATAGAGGTCCATTTATCAAGCTCTGTATGTAGCTTTAAGGGCTGTGTTTATTTGGAGTATTCTGAATATTGGCAAACAACAGTTATAAAGCAACGGTCTAAAGACCACTGCTCCATAACCCTGTCCACCGTCTCTGAGCTCTGCAAACGTATTGCTCTCTACATTCATCTATGTCTGTCAGATTGGATCGGCACTGTCGGATCATGTCCGACAGACATTAGCTAAATAGGCCTCAAAGAATGGTCATGCAATACACAGGTGATTATCCAAACCTTTCATTCATTTTAATTTGCAAAGAACTGTAAATTAAAATATATTTAATCATCATTAAAGTGATAGTCTAGTAAGAACTAAACTTACATGATTCAGATAGATCATGACATATTAAGCAAGATTATTAGTTAATCCTATTATCAATTCTGATTATTTTTCTTTTTATGTTTCCTTGAAAATCAATATAAAGTAATATTACAAGCAGGCACATTCTTTTTCCATAAAATGTAGACCGTTTGTTGATTGGATGTTTACATATAGACAACAATCAAAAAGCGGTACCCAGGTGCTGAATCCCAAATGGCCTGTCTTTTAAGCTTACATTCATGATTTACAAATAAATATAATAAGATAATAATATAAAATGGATGATAGGAGCAAATGTGACACTTAAATGTTCATTAAACACTAAATCGTTCTTTCATTATTCAGATAGAACATACAAATTTAAACACCATTCTAATTTACTTTATTATTTATTTTTATTTGTTATAAGATATCCTTGTTTAAAGAAAAAGCAATGCACATGGGTGAGCCAATCACACACTGCTTCTATGTGCAGTAAACAATCAGCAGACAGTGAGCATATTTAGATATGGTTTTAAAAAAAAAGATATAAAGAGAATAAAACAAATTATATAATAGAAATAAAATTGAAAGATGTGAAGACATTTTTTTTTAACTAATGAATTAAGGTAGGAATATTCTGATTGGCTGATGGAGTCAGCCAATCAGAATCAAGTTCAATCCGATTGGCTGATCCGATCAGCCAATCAGATTGAGCTCGCATTCTATTGGCTGATCGGAACAGCCAATAGAATGCGAGCTCAATCTGATTGGCTAATTGGATCAGCCAATCGGATTGAACTTGATTCTGATTGGCTGATTCCATCAGCCAATCAGAATATTCCTACCATAATTCCTATTGGCTGATAGAATCCTATCAGCCAATTGGAATTCGAGGGACGCCATCTTGGATGACGTCATTTAAAGGAACCGTCATTCGTCGTTCAGTCGTCTGCCAGGATGGATGTTCCGCGTCGGAGGTCTTCAGGATGCTGCCGCTTCGCTCCGGATGGATGCCGCTTGGATGAAGACTTCAATCGGATGGAAGACCTCTTCTGCCCCGCTTGGATGAAGACTTCAGCCGGATCATGGACCTCTTCAGCCCCCCGCTTGGGCTTGGATCAGGACATCGGAGGAGCTCTTCTGGACAGATCGGTGAACCCGGTGAGGTGAAGACAAGGTAGGAAGATCTTTAGGGGCTTAGTGTTAGGTTTATTTAAGGGGTGTTTGGGTTAGATTAGGGGTATGTGGGTGATGGGTTGTAATTTTGGGGGGCTTGGGTATTGTATTTTTTTTTTACAGGCAAAAGAGCTGAACTTCTTGGGGCATGCCCCACAAAGGGCCCTGTTCAGGGCTGGTAAGGTAAAAGAGCTTTGAACTTTAGTAATTTAGAATAGGGTAGGGCATTTTGTTATTTTGGGGGTCTTTGTTATTTTATTAGGGGGCTTAGAGTAGGTGTAATTAGTTTAAAATTGTTGTAATATTTTTCTTATGTTTGTAAATATTTTTTTATTTTTTGTAACTTAGTTCTTTTTTATTTTTTGTACTTTAGCTAGTTTATTTAATTGTATTTATTTGTAGGAATTGTATTTAATTAATTTATTGATAGTGTAGTGTTAGGTTAATTGTAGGTAATTGTAGGTAGTTTATTTAATTAATTTATTGATAGTGTAGTGTTAGGTTTAATTGTAACTTAGGTTAAGATTTATTTTACAGGTAATTTTGTAATTATTTTAACTATTTTAGCTATTAAATAGTTCTTAACTATTTAATAGCTATTGTACCTGGTTAAAATAAATACAAAGTTACCTGTAAAATAAATATTAATCCTAAAATAGCTAAAATATAATTATAATTTATATTGTAGCTATATTAGGATTTATTTTACAGGTAAGTATTTAGCTTTAAATAGGAATAATTTATTTAATATGAGTTAATTTATTTCATTAGATTTAAATTATATTTAACTTAGGGGGGTGTTAGTGTTAGGGTTAGACTTAGCTTTAGGGGTTAATACATTTATTAGAATAGCGGTGAGCTCCAATCGGCAGATTAGTGGTTAATGTTTGAAGTTAGGTGTCGGCGATGTTAGGGAGGGCAGATTAGGGGTTAATACTATTTATTATAGGGTTAGTGAGGCGGATTAGGGGTTAATAACTTTATAATAATAGCGGTGCGGTCCGCTCGGCAGATTAGGGGTTAATAATTGTAGGCAGGTGGAGGCGACGTTGAGGGGGGCAGATTAGGGTTTAATAAATATAATATAGGGGTCGGCGGTGTTAGGGGCAGCAGATTAGGGGTACATAAGTATAACGTAGGTGGCGGCGCATTGCGGTCGGCAGATTAGGGGTTAATTATTGTAGGTAGCTGGCTGCGACGTGGTGGGGGGCAGGTTAGGGGTTAATAAATATAATATAGGGGTCGGCGGTGTTAGGGGCAGCAGATTAGGGGTACATAAGGATAACGTAGGTGACGGTCGGCAGATTAGGGGTTAAAAAAATTTAATTGAGTGTCGGCGATGTGGGGGGACCTCGGTTTAGGGGTACATAGGTAGTTTATGGGTGTTAGTGTACTTTAGAGTACAGTAGTTAAGAGTTTTATAAACCGGCGTTAGCCCAGAAAGCTCTTAACTACTGACTTTTTTCCTGCGGCTGGAGTTTTGTCGTTAGATGTCTAACGCTCACTTCAGACACGACTCTAAATACCGGAGTTAGAAAGATCCCATTGAAAAGATAGGATACGCAATTGACATAAGGGGATCTGCGGTATGGAAAAGTTGCGGCTGAAAAGTGAGCGTTAGACCCTTTTTTGAGTGACTCCAAATACCGGAGGTAGCCTAAAACCAGCGTTAGGAGCCTCTAATGCTGGTTTTCACGGCTAACGCCAAACTCCAAATCTAGGCCTAAGTTATTTCCCATTAATGCGTATGAAATTGAGATTCTTCTTTTAAAATAAAATAAAAAATACGTTCACATTGAGCTATTGACAAATCTGATACTCTGAGCACAGATAACATTCTATTTTGATGTGTTTTTTTGTTTCCTGAGGAGGAGATCGTAGATCTTGGAGGTGGTCCTAAAGCCCTTCGGACATCAACTAGATAATGAAAATTGAATATACATATTTAGAAATTAGAACAAGTCATACAAGTGAAAACAATTAAATTAAAAGCAAAGTAATAATAGCAAACATACCTGTAGATCGGCCAATGCTTGCTCCATCAGGGGTGCTGCACATAATGTCCGGGTGCGTGGCGGCTGAGGAGAAGCTGTGGCTGGATTCAGTGTGGATACTGACGGGCAATAGGAGTGTCTCATCGCCATCCATTGCATCATCACAGCTGCTGCACTGGTAGATGCTTCAACAAAATACATGAAATAAAATATTATTATCACTAACATTGCACATTATGATCTTAAAAGGGTCACTAAACCGAAAATCTTTCTTTCCTGATTCAGATTGAGAATATAAATGTAAAACATTCAAATTGACTTCTATATTTTCTTTTGCTTTATTTGTAAAATATCCTTATTTGAAAAAAAAGCAAAGCACATGGGTGAGCCAATCACATGATGCTTCTACGTGCAGCATCCAATCAGCAGCTATTGAGCATATATAGATATGCTTTTCATCAAATAATATCAACAGAATCAAACAAATTAGATAATATAAGTAACTTAATTAGATGTTTAACATTGTATTCTCTTTCGAAATTATAAAATAAAAAATGTTGGTGTTATGTCCCTTTAGTAAGCATTTTATGGAACAATCAAAAAATGTGCGACATCAATATCTCAAGTAATATCATCTTACCTGCCAACTCGTCAGTATCATGCCCCACTAAATCCAGACCGAGCGTCAGGTTTGCTCCCAGCTTCTCCCGCAGCTGAACCTCATATTCGCATAGTTCAGCCACATATGGCTCGCCACCACCGGTCCTACGTGCAGACTGTAACTCGATGGACAGCTTGGCCTTTAATTGTCAGATCTCTGATTTCCTGGAGAGCGAGGTCTTATGGGATTTAGAACCAATAATAAAATCATAGTGCTCTAAAACAAGGGTCACTAAAACTTTATTTTGCTCAAAATTAAATTGTACGCTGCGCCCTGACTTAGTTTTACCAGGCGCAGACATAACAAGATAAAAATAAGTGAGCAGCAAGTGAATAAATAAATATTAATAAATATCAATAAATATATCAACTCTCTCTTGGACCTACAGCTCTTTTAAAGCATAGGTGATTAGACTCCATTTTAAATTCCCTTTTATAGACTGGTAATAATTAGATAATCAGCAGTTAACAATGATAATTTTTTATTGTAATTTTTACAATATTAATATTTTTCATATAATTTCGTCATTTATGACGCCCGTTTAATATAATGATCGAATAATAACGATCTCTTGATGTCTCAGTAAAGCAATATTAGAGAATGTTTAAAATTATATCAATGGCGCAGTATAAATTAGTTGATGACGGTTAATCTGTCATACTTGTCTACATTGTGTCATACGTGTCTACAGTGTGTCATAGTTGTCTATAAAAGGGGTCAGCTTAGTTTACATTATTTGAGGTCTATTGTCCGACAGAAGAGGGATCTCTTCTTTAAATATTTTCAGATACTTTGAAGCCGCATGAATACAGGCAATCCTATGATCACAATTTTATATTTGAATAAACCGTAAGTAAATTAATTTGTTTTACGTTGATTCAATACTGTTGCATGTTTTTTTATGTTAAGGAATTACACAGTAATAGTTATGAACCTGTGAAACATCTAAACAGCCAACTGAATATTTTTAGTTACACTTTCAAGAACCAGTAATGATGAACACGTGAGACATGCAATCAGCAACCGAATATTATGTCTATTTACACTCAAGAACCAATCAAATTTGTCTTTGTTTTGTATATCGCTGTCGCACTAATAAAATATATATATTTTTGTAGTTAAAAATGTTGTCACCATTCACTCAGGCCGAATTGTTAATGTTTGTGTTTGGGATGAATGTGCATCCTCTACGGGCTATCAAACTTTTTTATACTAGTAGACAAGTATGACATTGTCTACTAGTAGACAAGTATGACGGATTCACCTTCGCAAACTAATTTATACAGCGCCATAGATGTTTTTTTAAAAGTTGGGAAAATATATATTCATTGCAAACACAAAAATTAACAATTAGGCCTGAGTGAATGGTGACGACATTTTTAAATACAAATATATATATTTTTTTTTTAGTGTGACAGCAATATCCAAAAATAACTTTTCACAAAGATTATGATGGTGCTATTGACAGTAAACAAAGGGATAGTATATTTTAATATTTGATAATACTTTAAGGACGTATGATTCCAGACAATCCTATGTTAAATTTTGGAATTTTAAGTATTTTACATTTAAATTTAATGTTATTGACATGCAAGTAATTAGTGGCGCATGTATTATATCATTTGAAAATGCAAATTGCATATTAATCGTCAGGAACACGTGCTACATATAATCCGCCAACCAAATATTGATATTTTTATGTACACTTGCAACAACCAATCATATTTCTCTATAATTGCTATATTTATGTCGCACTTGCAAAAAATTTCAGAAAATTTTTTGGTTTATTAAAAGAGAGAGAGTTAAAAATGTCTACGCCTTTCACCCAGGGTGAATTATTGATATTGTTTTATGGAATGAACCGTTACTTTCCCTGTTGCATAGGCGGTGTCTGGGGGATCCAGCACGGGGATAGATACCGCATCATCTATGAGATGATGCAGAGAATGAGGAGGGTGTCCGGGATCACCCGGACACGTCGCAGTTGCCTGCGAAGGTTTTCAGACCTTAGGCGGCGGGAGCAGGAGCGCTATGCAGCGTTAAGAGCGCTGGTTCGTATATGTAAGTATATTGTGTATTGTACTCAGAAGTTAATAATGAATAGATGGATACTAAAATGACGCAATTAATTAACAATTAAATTAATTGTTCATTAATTTAGAAATTAATCATTTTTATTAGACTGTGTTACATGAATACATTACATTTCTTAAAGAATATAATTTATTTTTAGCAGGCCATTTCTTTTTATTATTTCTATGTATTTCATTTACTCAAATTAAAAAAAATTATCATTCAACAACCCATAATTACTGTAGAGGATCAATGCAATACAATTTATTTCACCCTTAGATTATCAACATAATTTATTTTATAGAGACTTATTTAAAGAGAGAAAAATATTTTTTTATTTATTTATTTTTTAAATAAAAAATTCATGCTCCATCATGGTTATTAACAATGATACATTAAAGTTTAATCATATATTTAATATATATATATATATATATATATATATATATATATATATTCATATAGATATAGATATAGATATTTTAAATGTTATTTCGGCTGCATGTTGAAAGGACACTAAAAACAAACATTTTCTTTCCGAATTTAAATAAAGATTGGAATATTTTAAAAAGTTGACAATATAGTTATAATACATTTACTTCATTCTATATATATCATTTGATGAAGTTATCACATTGCATATGGATTTGTCATTTAATCAAGGCATCTCTGATCATTATAAATTCTGCAACTACAGAGAATATCTAGATATGCTTTTCTTAGAAATATAATAGAAGAATGTAGTAAATTATCATGATTGAAAACATTTATAATCTCTTTATAAAAGATGAAAGGAAAAGTTTTGTTTTTCATTTACACTTTATGTATTTATTTAAAAAAAAAATATTTTGCAGAATTTGAAAATAGTTTTTAATGAAGGAATTGTAAAATTTTGTAGTTGTCATTGATCATACTAATACTTATTCATTATTATGCTTCATCTCCTACAGACGACCAAGTACCGGGGATCGAATTGCCAAACCCCTTGTCACCAGAGGTGGAGGTGGCTAGGGAGGAAGAGGAGGAGGAGGTGCCTTTGGAGGAAGAGGAGGAGGTGCCTAGGGAGGAAGAGGAGGAGGTGCCTAGAGTGGAATGTAAGTGAAAAGAATATAATGTTTGCCAAATTCAATATTGATAAATAATTTATCTAACATACATTCTTTTGTTCTTTTTCTAGATCAAGATCAGGGGACCCAAACTGGGCCATTCCTCCAACCAATTTTCGACGAACTAGCACAGGCCCTAAGAGCTGTTGCTAGGGCTGTGCGTCATATGCAGGAGGCCCTCAATGATGTTTGATATAATATTTGATTTTCTTAAAAAAAAAAAAAAATATATATATATATATATTTTGTAATTAAAATAGTTTATTTTATAGTAATGAATGTCATTCATTTAAAGATTAATTTCTAGTGACATGAAAAAACCCAAGATAAATCAGTATAAATATGCTACAATTTTTAAAACTATATAGCTGCTGATTGATGAAAGCACATAGATGCATTGACGCACATTTATTAAGGGGACGTGTTTCTGGCAATTATTAGGAATCAACAGAAAAACAAGTTAGGGAGCAGCAGTATAAAGACTGCTGCTCAATAACCCTGTCCACCTGATCTTATGAGGCGGACAGGAATCTCAACAATTCCAAATGATACAGTATGATCGGGTTGATTGACACTCCCTGCTGGTCGACAATTATCCTCAAGTCTGCAGGGTGCGGCGTTGGAGCAGGAGCTCACAAGAGCTGCTGGTGCAATGCTGAATAGAGAAAGGATATTCAGCAAGGTCTGGCGGACCTGATCCGCACTGTTGTATCAGGTCTGGCAGATATTTGTAAAATTGGAATTGTTATATGATTGACTTTCACATATGCATTGCTATTTCAAGTCTAAAAGGTTATCTGAGGAGTAAAGTGAAACTAAACCTCAAATTTTATTGTTCATGCTTCAGATAGTAAGTTTTGAGTATGGAGCTACACCCTTATTGACCACTTCCAAATACTTCAATACCACGGGTCAAAGATATTTTTGATATAAATTGTATATATGGTGGGCAAACTTGTGAGGATAAGGCAAGCACTATAAATTGAATTGAATACACAGCTTTATAAGGCTTAGTAAATGTATACCCTCATCCTCCTAGAGACATAAAAGATAACGGTTAACTGACTGTATTGGCAATATTTCCATTATTACCCATTGGCAATCATTCATGAGTTGACCTTGCTGATTGAACATCACCAATGAAATAGTGTTTTTTCAAGGGTGGTTCAATTGAATTTCTCTTGATCCTCAGCCTAGATTCCTTCTTTTAAAAATAATTAAAAAGGTTAATAGTAATTTTTAAAATAATTTGAACTTGAATGTTAAATGATAATTCTGAAAGTACATAAATGTGCTTTGTGTTCCTTTAGTAAGAGTTCAAGGTTTGTATTGTCGCTTGAAATTATATTCTATGATATTGGTGTTCCATTTATTAAAATATATATATATATATATATTTATAATTATATTTTATATTTATATCTATCTATTTATATCTATAACTTAATATATCTCTCTCTGTATGTATGTACATATATATATATATATATATATATATATATACATATCTATTATTATATTTGAAAATGGCATTGTAAAATATGTACATACATACAGAGAGAGAGATATTAAGTTATAAATATAAATAGATAGATATAAATATATATATATATATATATAAAGATGTATATATATATATATATATATATATATAGAGAGAGAGAGAGACATCTCTCTCTCTCTCTCTTCTTAGCCGTTTTGCACAAGTGACTGTGTCTCACTCACTGTTCCCATGGATGCTGTGGACTTTTAACTAATTTGTATTAAAGTTTGGACTTTTTAACTAATTTTCGTCTGCTGCATTTTGCCTTTGTTACCTATATATATATATATATATATATATATATATATATATATATATATATATATATATATCGATCGATCTATTTATATATATATGATGATGCAAAAGAAACATAAGTCTATTAGAAAATATGTAGACACTGGGGGGGGGCATTTAATGCATTAGATATAAAATACAAAAAGAAAAAATGCCTGGAATGAGTTAGGCTACAAGTGTGTCTCTCTCTAGATATTAGGGGTTACATATTTTGTGCACAGTGTGGGACCTAACTTGTCGCAATTAATTGATACATAAAGACTAAAAAAATACATAATAGGCTCAATGATAAGCTAGCTCCCACTGGTGTAGATATTTGTTGTTTCCTATCCCCTTCAGATATATAAATATATATATATATATATATATATATATATATATATATATATATATATATCCATCTATATCTATCTATCTATTTGATGCTGCAAAAGAAACATGTCCATTAGAAAATAATATGTAGACACTGGGGGGGGTGAACATTTAATGCATTAGATATAGAATACAAAATGAAAAATGCTTTGAATGAATTAGGCTCCAAGTGTGTCTCTCTTTAAAAATTAGATAGTTTGTGCACAGTGTTGGACCTTACTTGTCGCAATGAATTAATATACAGGCAAAAGAAATACATTATTGGCTCAACGATCAGCTAGCTCCCACTGGTGTAAATATTTGTGTCCTATCCCCTTCAGATAGCGATAGATATTAAATACATATACTCTATATATACACACACACATATTAAAGTTGAAAATATAACAATATAATAGTAAAATATATCCAATATAAGAAATTTTTAAAAAACAAATCACTCTCCATTTTGATCAGAATATGTCGCTACTTGCTATTTTTAAAATTCTATTGAAAACTAAAAAATTACAGTATATATATATAATCATCTGCTGACAAGGTATGTGCTCTGTTCATTGAATTTACTGAAGATATAAGTAAAGTTGGGAAAAGCTTGAATCGCTGAGACGTCGATGACTGTTAGTTAACAACAGTCTGCTCCTCTTCGCACCGTACTTGACGCGCATATTTTTGACAGGTTTTTTGATAACAATGGCGAACGTATTACGGTCCGCGACGGCGATGTATGTCGAAGTGTGGCGAGCGTACTTGACGTCACGAATGCACCATATTAGACGCTTTGATAACTAGAAGCCAATATGTAGGACAAACCTCTAGGGAGTTAATAAAAAGAGTAGGGGAACATGCTAGGGATGTAAAACATTATATTAAAGAGTCTGCAGTTGCCAGTCATTTCAATGGCATTCATTTTACTAACAAAGCTAACATGTCTGTTCAAGTCATTGATTTAGCACGTGTACCTATGAGAAGAGGGAATAAAAATAAGATTCTTGACCAAAACCCCATTAGGTATA
Organism: Bombina bombina; assembly: GCF_027579735.1. Taxonomy (NCBI): domain Eukaryota; kingdom Metazoa; phylum Chordata; class Amphibia; order Anura; family Bombinatoridae; genus Bombina; species Bombina bombina. The sequence continues at coordinate 452,705,659 of NC_069504.1, read as the reverse complement.
AATAAAGAATTTGATATCAGCTATTTTAAACTGCTAGATTATGAGTCTTGCGTTAGGGTTAAAAAGCAGCGTTGAGAGGTCCCAACGCTGCTTTTTAACGCCTGCTGGTATTACGAGTCTTGCAGGTACAGGTGTACCGCTCACTTTTTTTTTTAGCGACTCTAAAATACCGCAAATCCACTTACGTCAATTGCGCATCCTATATTTTCCATGAGATTTTCCTAACGCCAATTTTACGAGTCTTCATAAAAGTGAGCGGTACACCCTCTACTGTCAAGACTCGTACCGCATTAAAAAGTCAGTAGTTAAGCGTTTTATGGGCTAACACCGTATCATAGAACTCTTAACTAAAGTGCTAAAAAGTACACTAACACCCATAAACTACCTATTAACCCCTAAACCGAGGCTCCCCCACAACACAAACACTAAAATAAAAAATGTAATCCCTAATCTGCAGAACCGGACATCGCCGCCACTTTAATAAATATATTAACCCCTAAACCACCGCACTCCCGCCTCGCAAACACTAGTTAAATATTATTAACCCCTAATCTGCCGTCCCTAACATCGCCGCCACCTACCTACATGTATTAATCACTAATCTGCCGCCCCCAACGTCGCCGCCACTATATTAAATGTATTAACTCCTAAACCTAAGTCTAACCCTAACCCTAACACCCCCTAACTTAAATATTATTTAAATAAATCTAAATAAATTTACTATAATTAACTAAATTATTCCTATTTAAAAAAAAATACTTACCTATAAAATAAACCCTAAGATAGCTACAATATAACTAATAATTACATTGTATCTATTTTAGGATTTATTTTTATTTTACAGGCAACTTTGTATTTATTTTAACTAGGTACAATAGTTAATAAATAGTTATTAACTATTTAATAGCTACCTAGCTAAAATCAATACAAATATACCTGTAAGATAAAACCTAACCTAAGTTACAATTACACCTAACACTACACTATAATTAAATTAAATCCCTAAATTAACTACAATTAAATACAATAAAATAAAATAAACTAAAGTACAAAAAAATCCCACTAAATTACAGAAAATAATAAAATAATTACAAATTGTAAACTAATTACACCTACTTGAATCCCCCTAATAAAATAAAAAGCCCCCCAAAATAAAAAAACCCTACCCTATACTAAAGTACAAATAGCCCTTAAAAGGGCTTTTTGCGGGGCATTGCCCCAAAGTATTCAGCTCTTTTACCTGTAAAAAAAGTACAATACCCCCCCAATATTAAAATCCACCACCCACACACCCAACCCTACTCTAAAACCCACCCAATACCCCCTTAATAATACCTAACACTAACCCCTTGAAGATCACCCTAGCTTGAGAAGTCTTCACCCAACCGGGCCGAAGTCCTCTACGAAGCCAGGCAAAGTGGTCCTCCAGACGGGCAGAAGTCTTCATCCAGATGGCATCTTCTATCTTCATCCATCCGGAGCGGAGCGGGTCCATCTTCAAGCCATCCGACGCGGAGCATCCTCTTCAAATGACGTCCAACTGAAGAATGAAGGTTCCTTTAAATGACATCATCCAAGATGGCGTCCCTTCAATTCCGATTGGCTAATAGAATTCTATCAGCCAATCAGAATTAAGGTAGAAAAAATCCTATTGGCTGATGCAATCAGCCAATAGGATTGAAGTTCAATCCTATTGGCTGATCCAATCAGCCAATAAGATTGAGCTGGCATTCTATTGGCTGATTGGGGAAAGAGAGACCAATTTATACCTATGGCAGTAATTGGTTAACTCTTTACAACCCACACCAGATGCTATATGTGCCTTGTCTAGTTGTTCACTTTTTAAATTTTTCTAATAAATTGATTTTTACTTTTTACTAACCTAGCAGTGCCTGCAATCTTGTGTGTTCCTCTTTGACAATAATATTTATATAGATCACACCACTCTAAATAACAAAACGCAAATACTGATGTAGTTCATTAAGGGATATGAAGTGCTTCTAATTGTGTGATATGTATCAATGAGTATAAAGTATGCAGGATGCATAATGGTATATTAAATAAAATTAGGACACAACCCAAGCTTTAGAGGAAAGTATATTAGAATATAAAGTTTAGATATCTGATGATAATGCTGTCCCCTAGATGTACATTATTTATGACAAAGAATATTGTCGGTGCTTACTTTGTCTTTGTTTGATTGTGATTTTGTGATTTTTGTGAACTGTAATACCATATTCTCAATAAAGCTAATTACTTTGGGGCAATGCCCCGCAAAAAGCCCTAATAATATCTGTAGACTGTCTGCTCTGTTTCCAGCACCACTAACATGTAAGCTTACTTCAAAGACCCTCAATCCGTATGAGGTAAGGATGAACGTATTGGTGAAAAGACTAGGCACCTCTCAGAGTATGGAACTAGACCACTGGGTCGTAAAGGCTCCTCCGTTTTCCCCAATCAATCAAAAGAGAAACTTTCAACAGCCAGTGATGTCTTTGCCACGTGAGACTGAAGTTAGCACACATCTCTAAGCAAAGATATGGAAAAGAGAACCAAAAAACAGCTTATAGTGTTAAACTGTTTATTAAATATGCTTACAAACAATAACACCACATGTGGTATTGCCACTTACATTTAAAACCCTCAATACTATGAGGTATGTAAAACGCAAATACAAAAAAGGTTAAACAGTTCAGGCAATATTGTCAACAAACAGCAGTGAGTTATCCATTTGTAATGATAAAATCTCAAGATCCTGACAACACTAACAATGGGAAGAGGTACAAAGCCTCTATAAACTATAACCTTAACCTTATGCATTTCAAAGGGTTATACTGAATAAAATCCCTTCTTCATTAGAGGTATATACACAACGGGTGAATGAAGACCTTTAAATACCGCTGGAGGCACAGATACTGAACACATAGTTGGGGTGGGGCTCATATTTCCGGAAGTGCAACGCGGATGACGTAACCTGCACAGGCGTATAAGGATTACTGACGCCAGGGCCACTCTAGACAACCAGTTGCTATGGACACCATTAACAATCCGTGAAGATTATTTCTTGCCCACATAGCACTAAGGGAAAAAAGAGGGTTCCCATGTGTGTTTATACAAAAAATTAATCATTAAATTTCATCATATTTCTTCAATCTAAAAGGAAAATAAGACAATGGTATAAAAAAACCTATAAAATATTAATGAATATACATCTCTCTAAAACATGATAGAATAATTAATTAATTAATTAATTAATTAATTAAAATACACATATTATATGCATGTGAGCAAAAAACTCATATATATATATATATATATACATATATATGTACAATCAAAAAAGTTCTAATTACATCATGAGTCTAAAACAGAATTAACATAATAAAAAACTATTTCATAAAAACAAAGAAGGAGGAAAGTATTTAGCTATATCTATCATCTTAATAAAGAGGAAGCAGAAACAGAAAGGAAAACAAAGGGAAATAATTATTTTTCCTTCTAAAGGCTCCTCAAAAAATCTAATAGGAATACAGGTCACACAACATATTTCTTTATGTATTTGAGTATCATAGTTCTATAGAAAGGCTACAATATCAATATCTTTATTAAGACCTGATGGTATTCTACTGTTAAAAGCATGTATCCAATACGTTTCTCTTTGTCTGAGCAGGATCTCCCTGTTGCCCCTTCTTTTGCCTGTTTGGACATGTTCTAAGATGGTACCTCTTAGACAACTGGGATCCTGATTATGAATTAATTTATAATGATCAGACAAAATATGGGATTTCAAGCCGGCTTTGATATTAGTTATATGTTCATTTTGCCATTTCTTATATGGTGGTCCTCCCAATGTACTGCAAATTGCAGCTAAATTGTAGGAGGTATAGTACAAAGGTGGTTTTACAATTCACAAGGCTACTCAGCTCACATTTTCTATCATTAGAAGAAGAACAGACTAACCTGGTTGGTTTATTCCCATTATACATGTGTTCACATGAAGAAAAATTAAGTCTATTACATTTATAGAAACCTGTAGTACCCTTTGTCAGCCATATTTTATTTACATTCAGTTCTTTTAGTTGACTCAGGGCTATTACATTTTTCAGGTTTCTATTTCTCCTAAAAATGCAATTAGGTTGTGTTCCTATCTTTTCTTGTAAGAGGTCATCCTTTTTCAAAATATGCCAATGTTTTGAAAGAATTTGTATGACTCCCTCTGAGCCCTCACTATATGTGGATATAAAACTAGTATTAGTTTTCCTAGTTAGTTTTCCCACATTGTTTGTTTTTATGTTACCTGCTTCTGCTTTATCTCTGTTTATATGCTTATTTCTAATTTTCTCATAAGCTGATTATACCCAAGTCTTTTTATACCCTTTTTCCAAAAATGTCCTTTTAAATTTTTTTGTATTCTATTTTAAAATCATTTGGACGTGTGCAATTTCTTTTTATACTCTCAAATTGCCCAGAAGGTATATTTCTAATTCAAGTAGGGTGATGGCCACTAGAAGCATGGATGTACCCATTGCTATCTGTTTCTTTAGTAAATAATCTGGTTTTTATTTCCCCTTTTTCCTGGAACAAAACCAGGTCTAAAAATTCTGTTTCCACTTTACTGTAATTTTCAGTGAATTTCAGGTTCATATCATTGTTATTTTAATACAAAATGAACTCCTTTAAATTTTCTTCTTCACCCTTCCAGATTAGAATAATATCATCAATATACTTGGCCCAGATTATGATGTTTTTTGTATAGGGATTGTTTTGCCAGATTATTTTTTCCTCCCAATATCCCATATACAGGTTGGCATAGCTAGGGGCAAATTTTGTGCCCATAGCTGTACTGCCAACCTGTAGATAGAAATCATTCTCGAAAAGGAAAACTTTTTTTTCTAAAATGAAACTAATAGCCTCTAGGATGAATTCTTGTTTCATTTGAGCAAGATCGGTAGTTGATTTTAACCAAAACTTTATTGCTTCTATGCCTAGGGTATGTGGGATATTAGTATATAATGCCATAACATCCACCGTGAACCAAATGTAACTATCCTCCCACCCTAGGCTCGTCCTTTTTGCTATAGTGTCTGGGGTATCTTTTATATATGGTTTCATCATGTGCACAATTGGCTGCAAAAAGTAGTCAACATATTCCGACAGAGGGGAAGTTAGAGAGTCAATCCCTGAAATTTTCTGTTTTCTCAGGGGAATTGGAGGTATCTTTATGCACCTTAGGTAGGTGGTAAAAGACTGCTGGTTTAGGGTCTTTTCTATTTAGAAACTGAAACTCATTTTCATTGATGATACCTTTATGCTTGACTGAATCCAAAATATCAATTTACTGTGGTTGGAAAACATTAATAGGATTTTTGGACAACTTCCTATAGGTTGTATCATTATCTAGAAGTATTTTAGTTTCTTTAATGTAATCACTTCTATTTTGAATTACTACTCCACCTCCCTTATCAGCTTCTCTCATTACTATGTTCACATCCTTTTTTAAAAGATCCAAATCCATTTTTTCTTTTTTTGCTTAGATTATCCTGTTTTATTTTATAGTTTTTACAATACTCCCCTAATTCTTGTGTAATTAAATTTTCAAATACTGGTATAAAGTTACCTTTTAAAAAAACAGGATAAAAAGTGGATATTGGTTTCTTTCCCCATACATAGTCACTTGCCCCACATTAGAGTCGGTATTTACCTCTAGTTCCTCTAATGTCATTAACGCCTCCAGATCATCATCTGTTAGAGTATTAATTTCTATATCTTTTAGTGCCCTCAATCTCTCTTTTTTTAGCTTTTTCAAAATGTCTATCTAATGTAAGTTTTCTTACAAACTTATGTAAGTCCACACAGAGAGTGATTGGATTAGGTCCCCTGGTGGGTGCAAAAGACAAACCTTTCCTAAATAAATTCATGGTAGTCTCAGAGAATTGTTTTTATCCGATAAATTGAAAATGTTTACACTTTTTAATAGTCCCAATTTGTATTTGTTCTTTTCTTTTTTGTATTTTTTATTTTGAATGAGCCTCCCTGCTCTACATCCCCTATACTTCTTTCTAATCTCTTTTTTTGGTTGTGTCTTCTCCACTGCGGAGTTTGGGGCTGGCTTTGGTGTCTGTTTCATATTTGGGAATTGTAATCCCTCGTCTGAAACCCTAAAAAAGACTGTTGACCATTTTTATATTGTCTATTCATACTTATATTTCTATTTTTCTCAAAATTCTGATGTCTCTTTTGTTTCTGATTGTTCATATGTCCCTGTAATCTAAAACCATTACTTACATTATTCGAATAAGTGGCCTGTTTGTTAAAAATCCTATTTGATGGAAATCTATTTCTAGAAACGCCTCCCTGTTTCTCTGCCTTTCTTTTATTTAATTTATTGTTTTTCTCCCTATTTTTACTGATGTTATCTCTTCTTAACGTACCATCCTCTTTTTAATCATGGGAATGGATATCAAGCCAATCTGAATTTGACCCTTCTTCTCTAGGGGTATCTATCTCTTCATCCCAGACTTCCTGAAAAACCTTTTCCTCAAGTTCATCAAATTCTTCTACCCTATTAAGATTATTAATCTCCCCTTTCCTTCGTATATATCAGTACCAGGAATCAGATTTTCTTCCCCTTCCATATTCTGAACTGAATGTAAATAAAATATGGCTGACAAAGGGTACTACAGGTTTCTATAAATGTAATATACTTAACTGTTCTTCATGTGAACACATGTATAATGGGAATAAACCATCCAGGTTAGTCTGTTCTTTTTCTAATGATAGAACATCAAAAGCCGTCTTGAAATGCCCTATTTTGTCTGATCATTATAAATTAATTCATAATCAGGAACCCAGTTGTCTGAGAGGTATCATCTTAGAATATGTCCAAACAGGCAAAAGGGGAGGGGAACAGGGAGATCCTGCTCAGACAAAGATAAACTTATTGGATACATGCTTTTAACAGTAAAATACTGTCAGGTCTTAATAAATATATTGATATTGTAGCCTTTCTATAGAACTATGATACCCTAATACATATAGAAATATGTTGTGTGACCTGTATTCCTATTAGATTTTTTTGAGGAGCCGTTAGAAGGAGAAATAATTATTTCCCTTTGTTTTCCTTTCTGTTTCAGATTCCTATATATAGATAAATACTTTCCTCCTTCTTTGTTTTTATGAAATATTTTTTTATTATGTTAATTCCATTTTAGATTCATGATGTAATTAGAACTTTTTTGATTGTGTATACATATGTATGAGTTGTTTGCTCACATGAATATAATATGTGTATTTTAATTAATGAATTCATTATTCTATCGTTTTTTACAGAGAAGTATATTTATTAATATTTTATAGGTTTTTTATACCATTGTCGTATTTCCCTTTTAGATTGAAGAAATATGATGAAATTTGATTATTAATTGTTTGTATAAACACTTATGGGAACCCCTTTTTCTTTTCCCCCATTAATGCAATGCGGGACTAGTGGTGACTGGCGAGAAATACTCTTCACGGATTGTTAATGGAGTCCATAGCAACTGGTTGTCTAGAGTGGCCCTGGCGTCTGTAATCCTTTTATGCCTATGCCGGTTACGTCATCTGCGTTGCACTCCTGGAAACTTGAGCCCCGCTCCCACTATGTGTTCGGTATCAGTGCCTTGAGCGGAATTTAAAGGTCTTCCTTTACCCACTGTAAATATACTCCTGATGAAGAAGGGATATTATTCAGTATAAGCCTTCGAAACGCGTAAGGTTATAGTTTATAGAGGCTGTGTTCATCTCTTCCCATTGTTAGAGTTGTCTGGATCTTGAGATTTTTTCATTACAAACGGATTACACGCTGCTGTTTGCTGACAATATTGCCTGTACTGTTTCACCTTTTTTGTATTTGCGTTTTACATACCTCATAGTATTGAGGGTTTTAAATGTAAGTGGTGTTATTGTTCGTAAGCATTTTTAATAAACATTTTAACACTATGAGACATTTTTTGGTTCTCTTTTCCATATCTTGGCTGAGAGATTTGTGCTAACTTCAGTCTCACATGACAAAGACATCACTGTCTGTTGTAAGTTTCTCTTTTGATTGATTGGGGAAAATGGAGGAGCCTTTACGATCCAGCGATCCAGTTCCATACTCTGAGAGGTGCCTAGTGTTTTCACCGATACGTTCTTCCTTACCTCATATAGACTGAGGGTCTTTGAAGTCATTTTAAATTTAAGTGGGGCTGAAATCAGAACAGACAGTCTACAGAGATTATTTTTCTCTTTCCTAGCATTTATACATCTTGCATGTATGTTTTGACTTTTTGATGTGTATTTTCCATATGATTTTTTGTTTTGAATATGATTTTATCTAATAGAGTCTAATAGATTTTAGATTACGTATTGTATCATATTACCGTTTCAAGTACTGATAAAATTTCATTTTGTGTAGCACCACCCTGCTCCTTTTTGTGCTGAGGAACACGGCTAACACTGGATGTTTTTACTATTTTTGGAATTAAAGATTTATTTTTTTACAACTTCTTAACCTGCCTACGGATCTGTGCTTTGGACTTACCTATATATTCTATATATATATACACACTCACTGGCCACTTTATTGGGTACACCTTGCTAGCACCAAGGTGTTGAAAACATTCCTCAAACATTTTGGTCCATATTGACATGATAGCATCATGCAGTTGCTGCAGATTTGTTGGCTGCACATCCATGATGTGAATCTACCGTTCCACCACATCCCAAAGGTGCTCTATTTAATTGAGATCTGGTGACTGTGGAGGCCATTGGAGTACAAGAGTTGGAGTCATGTTCAAGAAATCAGTTTGAGATGATTTGAGCTTTGTGACATGGTGCATTATCCTGCTGAAAGTAGCCATCAGAAGATGGGTACATTGCAGTCATAAAGGGATGGACATAGTCAGCAACAATGCTCATGTAGGTGTTTAAATGATGCTCATTTGGTACTAAGGGGCCCAAAGTGTGTCAAGAAAATATCCCCCACACCATTACACCACCAGCCTGAACCAATGATACAAGACAGGATGGGTCCATGCTTTCATTTTGTTTTACACCAAATTCTGACCCTACCATCTAAATGTTGCAGCTGAAATTGAGACTCATCAGACCAGGCAACTTTTTTCCAATATTTCATTGTCCAATTTTGGTGAGCCTGTGTGAATTGTAGCTTCAGTTTCCTGTTCTTATCTGAGAGGAGTGGCAGCAGGTGTGGTCTTCTGCTGCTGTAGCTCATCTGTTTCAAGGTTCGACGTGTTGTGCATTCAGAGATGGTATTTTGCATACCTTGGTTGTAACGAGTAGTTATTTGAGTTACTGTTGCCTTTCTATCATCTTGAACCAGTCTGCCTATTCTCTTCTGACCTCTGACATCAACAAGGAATTTTTGTCCACACAGCTGCTGCTCACTGGATATTTTCTCTTTTTCAGACCATTCTCTGTAAACCCTATAGATGGTTGTGCGTGCAAATCCCAGTAGATCAGCAGTTTTTGAAATACTCAGACCAGCCCATCTGGCACCAACAACCATGCCACGTTCAAAATCATTTAAATCCCCTTTCTTCCCCATTCTGAACTTCAGCAAGTCGTCTTCTCCACGTCTAGATACCTAAATGCATTGAGTTGCTGCCATGAGATTGTCTGATTAGCAATTTGTGTTACCAAGCAATTGAACAGGTGTACCTAACAAAGTGGCCGGTGAGTGTATGTATATATATATATATATATATATATATATATATATATATATATATATATATATATATACAGTATCTCACAAAGTGAGTACACCCCTCACATTTTTGTAAATATTTTATTATATCTTTTCATGTGACAACACTGAAGAAATTACACTTTGCTATAATGTATAGTAGTGAGTGTACAGCTTGTATATAGTGTCAATTTGCTGTTCCCTCAAAATAACTTAACACACAGACATTAATATCTAAACCTTTGGCAGCAAAAGTGAGTACACCCCTAAGTGAAAATTTCCAAATGGGGCCCAAAGTGTCAATATTTTGTGTGCCCGCCATTATTTTCCAGCAATTCCTTAACCCTCTTGGGCATGGAGTTCACCAGACCTTCACAGGTTGCTACTGGAGTGACAAAATCAAGGAGCTGGTGGATGTTAGAGACCTTGCGCTCCCCCACCTTCCATTTGAGGATGCCCCACAGATGCTTAATAGGCTTTAGGTCTGGAGACATGCTTAGCCAGTCCATCACCTTTACCCTCAGCTTCTTTAGCAAGGCAGTGGTCGTCTTTGAGGTGTGTTTGGGGTCATTATCATGTTGGAATACTGCCCTGTTGCCCAGTCTCCGAAGGGAGGGGATCATGCTCTGCTTCATTATGTCACAGTACATGTGGGCATTCATGGTTCCCTCAATGAACTGCAGCTCCCCAGTGTTGGCAGCACTAATGCAGGCACAGACCATGACACTCCCACCACCATGCTTGACTGTAGGCAAGACACACTTGTCTTTGTACTCCTCACCTGGTTGCAGCCACACACGCATGACACCATCTGAACCAAATAAGTTTACCTTGGTCTCATCGGACCACAGGACATGGTTCCAGTAATCCATGTCCTTAGTCTGCTTGTCTTCAGCAAACTGTTTGCAGGCTTTCTTGTGTATCATCTTTAGAAGAGGCGTCCTTCTGGGACAACAGCCATGCAGACCAATTTGATGCAGTGTGCGGCATATGGTCTGAACACTGACAGGCGGACCCCCCACCCCTTCAACCTCTGCAGCAATGCTGGCAGCACTCATACGTCTATTTCCCAAAGACGACCTCTGAATATGATGCTGAGCACGTGCACTCAACTTCTTTGGTTGACAATGGTGAGGCCTATTCTGAGTGGAACCTGTCCAGTGAAACCACTGTATGGTCTTGCCCATCGTGCTGCAGCTCAGTATCAGGGTCTTGGCAATCTTCTTATAGCCTAGGCCATCTTTATGTAGAGCAACAATTCTTTTTTCAGATCCTTAGAGAGTTCTTTGCCATGAGGTGCCATGTTGAACTTTCAGTGACCAGTATGAGAGAGTGTGAGAGCGATAACACCAAATTGAACACACCTGCTCCCCATTCACACCTGAGACCTTGTAAAACTAATGAGTCACATGACTCCGGGAGGGGAAAAGGCTAATTGGGCCCAATTTGGACACTTCCACTTAGGGGTGTACTGACTTTTGTTGCCAACGGCTTAGACATTAATGGTTGTGTATTGAGTTATTATGAGGGGACAATTAATTTACACTGTTATACAGGCTGTACACTCACTACCTTACATTGTAGCAAAGTATCATTTCTTCAGTGTTGTCACATGAAAAGATATAATAAAATATTTACAAAAATGTGAGGGGTGTACTAACTTTTGTGAGATACTGTATATATATATATAATATATATATATATAAAATTGTTTTTGCACAAATATATATTTATACCTATATATGTCTATATAAATTATTGCACAGGCAATTAGCACATCTAGGCAAGTATACCCGCTTGCCTTTACCCAGTAAAACTTCATATACATTGTTACCAATGCACAAGAGGATTCTGGGTAGGATATGCAAATTAGATATGTAACATCTCAGGCTTTTTGCTTCAAATACTGTGTTACCACACAGCGGTCCCCTAATGGTGATGTATGTGTGTATATATATATATATAAAAAAATGTACTAAGCAATGGGGAGTGGAAAAAGTTTTATTATTAGATTAAATAATTTTTAAATTTTTTAACATGGTGCAGACCCTGGAAAACACGTATTAAACGTTTCAAAAAAGAAAGAGATGCAAGTGGGTATCTAGTTGTAACCACTTAAAAAGACGGGTTTCAGCACTCAAAAAGTTCAATATTTCTATAATAGAGGCAATAAAACACCAAGTAGATGCAATCAATTTATTAATTAATTTATTGTGCTTTTTCCACATAAATGCAAAAAAATCCCGTAGAAAATAACTCACAGGGAAAGATCATCCATATAATATTTATTCCTTAAAGGTAAAATACAGTCAACAAACAATCAAAGTTAAGAAGCATGGCCAGCTTATAATCAGAAAACATGGATACAAATATATGCAAGGAGACGCTAAATGCAACACCTCTACCAGAGTGTAGCCCTGTACCCTGACAGGAATCTGCTACCTTAGTTTCCAAAAAGTGAGGATCTATGCAAAAGCATTTTAAATTAGAATCAATGCTACTAGTAGTAATTAGCATGAAGGTGTTAAATTCACAATAGATAGTAGCAGCGTATTATCGTAATACTTACTGGGTAAACAACACCCAAACCAGAGGATAGCACCACTCTTAAATAGAAGGTCTAGGCTATCATGGTTATAAATAGGGATCAATGTTTATACTCCAGTAGGTACATTATTGCATACAAAGGAGTTATACATCAATTTAATAGTACAAAGTATACTGATTGTGATGATCTTTATAATGTATTAGCAAACAGCAAGGAGAGAGAACAGGAATACAGACTTTATTCAGCAGCATCCATCTTAACAATAACTGCCCGCCCCCTCCAATCACATGACTAAAATGTTAACTGTTTGTAGTGCACAGAGTGAACTAAGCATAACTATTGAACTTAAACTATAACATAAAGCATACACATCATTACATCTTCCCCTTCAAATATGAAACACTTAATATGAGACAAAGTCTTCCCATATTTTTGGTTTAATAGCTCGACCATAACGAGAGAAAGTAACTGCTGGCTCACTAGCAGTACAATCAGTGTCAGGTTGAGAGTCATTCCCAGCATTATCGCAAGCTGATACACTTATGTTGTCCTCAAAGTCCTCAGTAGACTTTACATCCATGTTAGGGAATTCTGTGCATTCATTGCTTTGCTCTTTATTGTCATTGCTGCTTGGTTCCTCGAGTAGAGTATCAGCTGCAGTGTCTGGTCGAAGATGACGCCTGTTGCGTCTCAGTTTCTGTCCACACTTGGTTTTGATTATATATGACCTTGGTGAATTAGCTTCACTGACAATTCGAGCAGGTTCCCATGTATCCCCAGTGACTCTGTGTCTCACAGCTTGCCCAGCCCTGAGTGGACCAAGTAACTTGGTAGATTTGTCAAAATACAGCTTTTGCTTTTTCATGTTTATGTTCCTCTGACCTGTTACCTGATCCTGTGGGATAGTCTGAGGCTGCAATTTCTGTGGTGCAATAGGCACTGTGGTCCTCAGTGCTCTACCCATGAGCAGCTGTGCAGGTGAACATAAACCCTCCATGGGTGTTGCACGATAGTTTAACAGGCCTAGGTACACATCCTGCCCTGATGATTGTGCTTTTCTGATAATGGATTTGGCTATGCCAACATACTTCTCAGCTAAACCATTGGCCTGTGAGTGATACGGACTTACTGGTTTGTGCCTGACTCCCCATTCACGCAGAAAGCACTGGAATTCAGCACTTGAGAATTGCGGGCCATTATCAGACACAAGTTCTTCACACACTCCATGTCTCGAGAGTATTGTTTTGAAAGCCCATATGATTGCTGATGCTTTTAGATTTCTCAGCTGTACTAACTCAAAGAATTTGCTGTAGTAATCTACTACTATCAGGTAGTGGTTGTCCTCAAAATGAAAAATATCTGTGGCCAGTCTCTGCCATGCCCGTGAAGGAGTGTTCCATGGTGTGAGAGGTTCTTTTGCATTGTTTTTTTGAAATGTCTGGCAGGTTTCACATGTCTTCACAAGTGTCTCAATATCAAGGTCCAAATTAGGCCAGTAAACCACATCCCGTGCTCTGCGCTTACAAAGAGTAATGCCCAAATGTCCCTGGTGAATTTGCTCCAATATTTCTGCCTGCTGTGATTTAGGAATAACAATACGGTCACCCATGAATATGATATCCGTATGAAAGGATAGTTCATTTCTCACAGGCCAGAATCCCTGCAACTCAGGAGAAAGCTTCTTTCGTTTTTCTGGCCAGCCATTGCACATGACACGAATTAGTTTTTCTAGTACTTTATCTTGTTTGGTATCTTGTCTAATTTTTTCCAGCCGTACATCAGCTATTGGAATATTTACTAGTACTGTATGTACCTGTTCTTCCAATTCAGGTTCATCCCGTGCTTCATGTCCTTCTGGAAACACCCTAGACAGCGTATCTGCCATCGGAATTTCCTTTCCTGGTTTATATTTCACTGTGAGATCATACTGTTGTAGTTTCATAACCATCCTCTGCAGGCGTGGAGGTATAGCAGATAGTGGTTTTTGCATGATGTACTCCAATGGTTTGTGATCAGTTTCCACAACCACTGGGCGACCATAGATATACTGGTGAAATTTCTCACATCCATTTACAATGGCCAACATCTCCTTCTCAATTTGAGCATAATTGGCTTGTGTTGTTGTCAGAGCTCGTGAAGCATATGCAACAGGATGTCCTTGTTGCATTAGCACAGCACCTAACCCAAACTGGGATGCATCCACTTGAAGCACAGTGTTGCAGTTTACGTCAAAATATTTCAGTATTGGCCCTGGATGTTTAGTGATCAGTTTTTTTACTTTCTCAAATGTCTTTTCCATGTTTGCGTCCCAAGACCAAATAGCATCCCTTTGTAGCAATGCACGTAGTGGGGCTGTCAGCTGAGCGAGGCCCTGAGAAAACTTGGATAGATAATTAAAAATGCCTAATGATGTCTCTAGTTCCTTCCTGGAGGATGGGGCCTTCATGCTAATAACTGCTGTTATCTTCTTTGGATCAGGCTTTAAACCCTCTTTGGTTAGAAGGTGTCCAAAATATGTAACCTCTTCTACCCCAATTTGCATTTTGTTTGGATTGAGTTTAAGATTTTTCTCCCGACACCGCTTGAGTAAGGCAATAAGGTTTTTGTCATGTTCTGTACGATCCTTTCCATAAACCAGCAAATCATCAATTATTACTTCAACACCATGTAGACCAGCAATCAACTCATGTGATTTCTTTTGAAATATCTCCTGAGCAGAAGCAATGCCGAAAGGTACCCTTGTGAAACGCCATCGTCCAAAGGGGGAGTTGAAAGTGGTCAGGTGACTGCTGGGTTCATCAAGACGCAATTGCCAGTAACCAGATTGTGCATCTAGTACACTAAACACTGTTGCTCCTACTAGCTTGTGAGCTATATCATCTATGGTGGGGAGTTTGTAGTGTTCTCTCATTATTACTTTGTTCAAATCACGTGGGTCAATGCAAATACGAATTGCGCCTGTGTTTTTCTTCTCTACCACAACCATAGAACTGACCCATTCTGATGGTTCTGTGACCTTTTTTACTACCCCCAACTTCTCCATCCTAGTTAGTTCTTGTTTGACTTTAGCCTCAAGGGATAGAGGTATTTTCCTTGGGGCATGAATGACAGGCTGTGCACCCTCTTTTATACGTATGCGGCTAATCCCCGGGAGGCACCCTAGGCCTTTGAATAGATCACTGTACTCATGCTTAATGTTGTCCTTTGACAGTTCGCTGCACCCACCATCCACAGCCATAATGATCTTTACAAGTCCAATATCTTTACTTGTTTTTAGACCTAATACTGCTGGGGCTTTTGTTTCTATCACAAACAATTGTAAGACCTTTTCAGATCCCTTGTAAAAACATTTTGCATGGCAGCGACCCATCACTTTCAGCTTTTCACCACCATATCCCAACAGTTTTGGTAGGTCTTGAGTCTCTAAGGGGAATTCATTTCTAAGGAGTTCCAGGTATGTGTGGCTTGGCACACAGTTTACTTGTGCCCCTGTATCTATTTTGAATGTGACTGGAGTTTTGTGAGCCCCTATCTGTAGGGTTACATTTGCTTCATCTGCAGACTTGTGTGATTTCTGTACTGCTGCAAGATATATTGGGGTGCAATCTGAGTCTAACCCTGCATTGTCATCATTGTCCTCTATGGCGTGTACAGCCTGTGTTTGTGTCCTTGCAATATGTGAAAACAGTTTACACACCCTGGCAAAATGTCCTCTTTTCTTGCATTTATTACATATCTGCCACCTTGCAGGACAGGCAGCATTTTTGTTGTGCATGTTTCCACAGTAGCCACAGGTTGCTTGTGTGTTACTTGTCCCAGTGTCCCACTTGCCTTTTATCCCCTTGTGTCCTCTTTCTTGCCAGTATCTGCTGCTTTGATTTTCTATAGCACTGATCTGGTGTTGTGTTCCTTCCAGTACCTGCATGTCCTTTCTTGACATTTCATATGCTCTAGCAATCCTGATGGCTTTCTCAAGATTTAAATCTTCTTCCTGCAGAAGCTTTTCCTGAACTTCTTTAAACTTACTGCCCATCAGAATACGGTCTTTTATCATATCACCTGCATCATAAAAAGCACAGTCTTTGGCAAGCAAGCGCAGCTGTGTCACCCATTCATCCACAGATTCACCCCCACACTGATTCCTCTCATAAAACATTTTCCTCTGCACTGTGGTGTTTTTCCTTGGATTGCAGTATGCTTCAAACTTTGCAAACAATACCTCTGTTTTTTTTTTGTCATCTGCAGTGATATCCCCACTTGCCTGCCAGGCTCTGCATACATCACGTCCCTTTTGTCCCACACATATCAGAAAGTGTGCTGCCTTCTGTTGCTCAGTCCATCTGTCTGCATCTGGGCCTGCAAACACAAGTTCAATCAGCTCCCTCCATTTTGACCAATTGTCAGAAATGTTCCCTGACTCTAAATCCAGAGAAGGAATGTTCTTTGTGCTGCTGTTTGCTGCCATGTCACTTTTCACCCTACTTCTGGTACCATGTGATGATCTTTATAATGTATTAGCAAACAGCAAGGAGAGAGAACAGGAATACAGACTTTATTCAGCAGCATCCATCTTAACAATAACTGCCCGCCCCCTCCAATCACATGACTAAAATGTTAACTGTTTGTAGTGCACAGAGTGAACTAAGCATAACTATTGAACTTAAACTATAACATAAAGCATACACATCATTACACTGATGGTGCCATGCCATATGCCAAATATGTATGCTGCATGAAGTATTAAGTTTAGATACAAAGAAGAGCCCATAAGCTCAAAATTAGTGATGGTGTTAGCTTAGCCAATTTGGCTAGTTCAGTGAAAATTAGCACTTCTAGTTGATTGCAGTATGTTCAAATACATACAGTATATTCTTTATGTGCGCTGTTGTCCCAAAAAGGAAACTAAGTTGCAAACAGTAACAAACTTATGTTATGAATACGTTACGTCAACCATCATATAAGTCCTCCAAACTGGGAATCCATGGGCGCATCCGGGCAATACAGAGCTCAGCAAAGCAAAGCAGATTTGTTAGTAAGATTCGTTAACAAACTGCACAATTGTAATCCATGTGAACTGGAAAGCCGGTCCAGGCTCGGCAAACAAATGACGTCACACGCCAACGGCCGTTTCACCCCCCACGTGACCAAACGTCATAGGGGCTTCCTCAGGGCGTATAAAAAAACAGTACTCAAAACAAAACCTACATAGAAAAAACATTCATTTAACCTGTATCTAATACACTAATTTTAACGGTCTTGTCTATATTTATACCAATGTAAAAATTGATAGTTGACTCTTGTGGGAGGACATGAGCAGTGACAATGAACATGATTAAGTTAACCCAAAACAGGGAAAATCTATTATGGTAGTACAGCGCCAAATATTGAAAGTTTATATAGGGAAACCAAAAAAGGCTGACTCATAGAAAAGAAGAAATGGCTTTTGTGGTATTAGATGAGCAGTGGGAAGCAGAACTAAGTGAGACTTTACATACTAGTTCTGAAAAAAATGGAAAGGATAGCGCTTTTGCATAGATCCTCACTTTTTGGAAACCAAGGTAGCAGATTCCTGTCAGGGTACAGGGCTACACTCTGGTAGAGGTGCTGCATTTAGCGTCTCCTTGCATATATATGTATCCATGTTTTCTGGTTATAAGCTGGCCATGCTTCTTAACTTTGATTGTTTGTTGACTGTATTTTACCTTTAAGGAATAAATATTATATGGATGATCTTTCCCTGTGAGTTATTTTCTACGGGATTTTTTTGCATTTATGTGGAAAAAGCACAATAAATTAATACATTGATTGAATTTACTTGGTGTTTTATCGCCTCTATTATAGAAATATTGAACTTTTTGAGTGCTGAAACCCGTCTTTTTAAGTGGTTACAACTAGTTACCAACTTGCACCTCTTTGTGTATATATATATATATATATATATATATATATATATATATATATATATATACATGATTATACATAGGTATAGTTATATACAGATTTTAAATATGTTTTATATATATATATATATATATATATATATATATAAATATATATATATATATACTGTATATATATATATATATATATATATATATATATACACACATATTTAGACATGTTTAGACATGTTTATGTAAAATACATTTTCTTGCCTTTTTTTTTCCTACACCATAGAACTCATATCTTTGAGCTCTTATAACTTTTTTATGTAATATTTTTTATTGGACAGTGTTACTATGAGTGCAACTGATTTTTTTTTTTGTGCTACTTTTTTGTCTCACTTGACAGTTAACCAGAGCTCTGAAGTCACACTAACCCGTCACTCGTTAAATTCAATTGCCCTAAAGCGAACTCATTTACTTTCAACTTGTAATACGAGCACTACTTCCGACAAGTGCAAAGAGCCTGAATAAACCCCTTATCGCTTGCGCACAACTGTTTGTGCACCACTAGTGATCTGGTCCATTATGAGTAAAGCTTTTTAAGAATTTCAAAGAAAATGCAATAAGACACACACGTCTGTCATCAACAATATTTAATCAATTTGAAAGATTTTCTCCTTATTATCTGCTTATTTATTTATTTATTTATTTATTTATTTATTTATTGTTTTATGTTTGTTTGAAAAAGCCTGTGAAACTCCTCTTTATTATAGGTTTTTACATGTTTTTCTACCCATTTCAAATGTAGGGGAATCAAATTATTCTCAATTTACACCATACAAAATGTGGGCTGGGTAACTCATTAAGACATATGCTTTTCTAATTAATTTTAAGCAAGAAAGCCAGAAAATTGTTTAATTTTAATTTTTCACTCTTCAGACTGTAAGGGTTTTGAATTGAGCCCTTTGTCAGTTTCAAGTCTAGAACATAATCAATACAGTAAGAGGAAACACTTTACCACCGATTATTAGGAACATAATTGCATTTATTTATTTAGTTTAGTATCTCTAAATTCAAGATTGAGTATTTGGGAAAATAACTCTTTTGGGTGAATTTTAGGAATCTCAGAAGGATTTATAACAACAATTATTAGCACTTAATTTGCCTATTTCTGTGATAACCTTTGGTTGATACACATTTTTCTGAAATTATTCTATTCTGGGCAAAAGGTGTAACTGGGCCCCACATTTCAGCATCACTCTTTTAAAAGCACCACCTACTCCTAATAGTATAATTCATTGGCATTCCACAGAAATAGAGATGCCTCTCTGTGACTATGGGTCATCCTTCTCTGTTGGTAAGTCCATGCCATATGCACAGCCTTTCTGTACTTAAATGGTGCCATTTATTTTTCTCTTCAGCAATACAGTTGTGTCAATCTTGGAGACCCTGCCATCATATTTGTAATGGCAAATCAATACACTTTCCTTACATTGTTTTGCAAGGGGGGGGGGGGGGTCATCCCTGTTTTTTAAAATGGGCCCCCTAGAGGTGTGGACCCAGTCTCAGTTGAGATCTCTGGAATTACAAGTAAATAGGAAATAGTTGATATTACTGTGCATACGTAGGTTTGATTATGTGTAACACCTGTTTTAGTCATTTAAAGGGACAGTCTAGTCAAAATTAAACTTTCATAGTTCAGATAGGGCATGCCATTTTAAACAACTTTCCAATTGACTTTTATCATAAAATTTGCTTTGTTTCCTCGGTGGTATTTTTGAAAAGCTAAATCTAGGTAGGCTCAAACTGATTTCTAAACCGTTGAAAACCGCCTCTTAGCTCAGAGCATTTTGAAAGGTTATACAGTTAGACAGTACTAGTTCATGTGTGTCATATAGATAACATCGTGCTCACTCCTGTGGAGTTATTTAGGAGTCTGCACTGATTGGCTAAACAGCATTTCTGTCAAAAACACTGAGATAAGGGGGCAGTCTGCAGAGGCTTATATACAAGGTAATCACAGAGGTAAAACATATATTACTATAACGGTGTTGGTTATGCAAAACTGAGGAATCTGTAATAAAGGGATTATCTATCTTTTTAAACAATAAAAATTCTGGTGTAGACTGTCCCTTTAAGTCTGAAAATTCAGAATTTTCCTTTTCTGAAAACTGATGTAGCACATAGCAGGCCTGTCTCATTTCTGTTCCTAATATGTTTCAGCAGAGAAGAACTGCAAAGCAACGGAGGGTCTACTAACATTATGACCATGATTAGCTTTTTCCACATCAGTAACAAGTCCGGATTGATTCCTCTAAATAAGTCAAGTGATTAGGAGGAGTTTGGCTATTATAAGACTAGGGGCCAGATTACGAGTGGATCGCTAACAATTACGTGTGAGTGACAAAGGGTCTATAGCGGGTGTTTGCACACGTCAGGTCTTTCGCTTGCATAAGTGGAAAGTAAAAAGTTATCGCTTGACTGCTAATCCGACATGTGTAAACATCTTGAGTGCAATTGCTATTTACAATAGAATGATTACTGCAGACCTCCTCAGAGCTCTGGTTAACTGTTTCCCGAAACAAAAAACATCACAAAACGCATAAAAAATACATTACAAAGTAAAGTTACACTCATAATAACACCATCTAATAAAAACTATTTAAAAAAATTATTGCACAAAAAAGGGCTCAAAGATATGAGGTTTCGGTGTTAGAAAAAAAAGGCAAGCAAAGGGATTTAACATTAAGATACATACGTTTACATGTCTAATAGGTGCATTGAAGCCCTTTGCAGTTAAGTAGAGGAAAATATGTAAAAACATATTTATGCAATATGTATTGTTAATAAAGTGTTATACAGTGTATTTGCTGTAAATATTTCACATCCCAATGTTCTGCACATTGCAGAATATGTTCTATGTATTTATAAATAGATATTCCTATATTTATATATATGTTTATATGTGTGTAAATATGTATTTATGTGTATATTTGTATTTACAGACATATATCAACACATGAATATAATATATACAGTATATATATATATATATATATATATATATACGATAATATAGCACACAGAGAAAGTCCAGTACTCACAAGCACTCAACTAAGATAAAAAGTAACAATGGAAGAGTTTTCCCAGTTTGTTTGACTGTGAGCCTGCATTGTGTGGCTCTTTAGGGACCCTGGTTTTTGGAAGAGACCTTGACGTGGTACCTGGGCTTGTCCCATTTGGCCAGATGCAGTAACTAACTCTTCCATTGTTTTTTTATCTTAGTTTAGAGCTTGTAAGTTAGTGCTGTACTCTCTCTGCGTGCTATATTATCGTATATATTTTTTGTAATTTACCCATTTGGGCCGTGCAGCCAGACCTGTCTGGGCTTAACTGCCTGTGGCTCTGTGGACAGTGCAGCTGTCCTGAGATTGCTGTTTTTTGCACCCAGGGCTGTGCATGTTGCAGGGTCATGGGATGTCCACACGGTCCGGTCTGAGAGTCCTGTCCCCTTCCATGTTTTGTATATGTCTGGGGAGATTACATAAGCCTGTGCACCCTTCATTTTTTTCCCAGTTTGTTTGACTGTGAGCCTGCATTGTGTGGCTGTTTAGGGACCCAGGTTTTTTGAAGAGACCTTGACGTGGTACCTGGGCTTGTCCCATTTGGCCAGATGCAGTAACTAACTCTTCCATTGTTACTTTTTAGCTTAGTTGAGAGCTTTTAAGTGAGTGCTGGACTTTCTCTGTGTGCTATATGATTGTACATATTTTTTGTAATTTACCCATTTGGGCAGTGCACCCAGACCTGTCAGGGGTTAACTGCCTGTGGCTCTGTGGACAGTGCAGCTTCCTGAGAGTGCTGTTTTTTTCACCCAGGGCTGCGCATGTTGCAGGGTCATGGGATGTGCACCCCGTCCGGTCTGAGAGTGCTGTCCCCTTCCGTGTTTTGTATATGTCTGGGGAGATTACATATGCCCGGGCACCCTTCATTTTTTTCCCAGTTTGTTTGACTGAGAGCCTGCATTGTGTGGCTGTTTAGGGACCCAGGTCTTTGGAATAGACCTTGACGTGGTACCTGGGCTTGTCCCATTTGGCCAGATGCGGTAACTAACTCTTCCATTGTTACTTTTTATCTTAGTTGAGAGCTTGTAAGTGAGTGCTGGACTCTCTCTGTGTGCTATATTATCGTATATAATTTTTGTAATTTACACATTTGGGCCGTGCACCCAGACCTGTCTGGGGTTAACTGCCCGTGGCTCTGTGGACAGTGCAGCTTCCTGAGAGTGCTGTTTTTTTGCACCCAGGGCTGTGCATGTTGCAGGGTCATGGGATTTATCAAGATAAAGCCCATAGGAGGGCGAAACGCGTCGTATGTGTTGGCAGTGTTGTTGTTTTTATTTCTGTGACAACAATCTATATATCTTTTGATTCCTACTTAATAACCCGGGTTATACATTTTGGAACTATCTTCTCCTAAATAGGAGCAAATCATCTGTAGGACTTGTGTTTGGCAGCAATTCTGGGATATCCTTCACTTTGCCCAGTATCCAATCCCTTGTGTGCTATAAGCACTAAGTGCAGGGCTCATCTGAGAGGACCGTGACTACAGGTCATAGAAGTAAGCGCAGGAATCAGCTTCTTCTCCTAACCGGAACATCTTTCAGTGACGTCAGACGCCGGAAAGTTTCAGTCGGCCCCGCTCAAGGTGAATACCGGGCGAGGGAAAAAGACATCCACCTCACGGATAAGGATCTGGTAAAGTACACGGCTGAATGGTTTGCTAAAGTGATATCTTACACAGTAAGAGAACTTTGGAATTGCAAGTATATAATTATCTACTTACACTGTTTGGCAGCTATTGTTCTATCAATTTGGCAGCTTGGTGGTATTTGACTAGTGAGACGCTGACCACATACTCAGTTACATTTTATATGGAGAAAAGACATTTCTATCTGACCCTATTATAACGAACTGATTGGGACTGCTCTATACAGATTGTATGATTTTAAATCTGTGGAAGTTTTATCAATTGCATTTTTTAGTATTTTAGTTTTTATTTAGTAGTATTTCGTTTTGGGGAGACGTCCCTTTTACATATGTTATTGTATGCTTATGTGTTTTTATTAAATTTTATAAGTGCTTGATACCTTTGGCTTTTTTTAGCGCCTCCCTTAGTACCTGTATAGATTTGTTAATGAACTACACAATGAGTTATTTTCGCTATATTTTGTGCGTAGTGAAGGATTTTAAACTCACCTTTTACCTCCCCCTAATTTTAAATGTTATATAAATAAATAAATAAATAAATATATATATATATATATATATATATATATACATACTAACTCTTAAAGGGGTTAAGCACAAATATAAATTCCATCTTAAAAAGCTGCAATACTTGTGGTTCCCCAGCAGAGGGCAGCTAGTGATTAGGGGTAATGGGAGTGTGGAGTTTAAACCAGAGCTCCCAACTGTCCTGCATATAGTTATTTTGTCATGTTTTTACTCTAGCGAAAGCCTCAGGCACGCTAACAGTGCAGTCACACTAAATCCCTCTCCCCTTTTATGGGGCACACTACAAAACCCTGTTCTTGCCTTCACTCGCAAGCTAACCAAAATATGCGCTAACCCAAGTGCACTAAAGCCAAAGGTACATTAATAAATACTTGAAATAACATTGTTCTTCACTTAGAAGAAAAGGTTATTTTAATTTTAAAAATAGGTATAGTATATACTGTATAGCTATCTATCTATCTATCTATCTATCTATCTATCTATCTATCTATCTATCTATCTATTCTGTCTAGTAAGAAAAAAGGTGCTTTAAACTGATATGGTATTTGACATGGTGTTGGTCTAGGAAGGTCTTAAAGGTGTGTGTGTATGTCTCTCTCTCTCTCTCTCTCTCTCGATATATATATATATATATATATATATATATATATATACTGTATATATATGTGTGTGTGTACGTGTTTGAATGTATATATGTATGTATGTGTTTATGTGTATGTATTTCTGCACATACAAATGTACACATGGATACACATAAATTGAACTGCTACTTTGACTATCTCTGTGACACCCCCTTGGTCTATTTTGACTCCCTCCGCTGTCCATTTTAACCCTTGGGGGTCATAGTTGCTAGGCAGCAATTCTATATGTTTTACATTCTCTTGTCCTGCAACTATCTCCAATATGATCCCATGATTATCTATAAATGGAGGATCAACATTGATATTTTTATAATGTAGAACAATATTACGAATTGGTCATGTTAGCCAATGTCTGTTATTGGCTGTTAAGTCAATAGGACTGTGATGTAACAAAAAAAAAGTGCACAAACATGCAAAATTGGATTTAAGCGTTTGTTGCACAGTTGTATTTTTTTTACTATATTAAACCCATTTTTTGGTGATGGACAGCCATTATCATTTGTTAATGGTGCTGATCTGGTAAAAAAGCAAATTGAATGCTGTGGGGATGATAAACCTTGGTTGTGCACTTGTTTTTTTGATAAAAATAAAGTTTGATCCCTTTTTCATATTTTGAGTATAAATATTAACAGACAGGACATGTCATGTATTGCTTTAAAATGTCTCTGTAAATATAATCAAGAACAGACATTAAGATGTTCAGATTTTATTTTTCTTAAATCATTTCAAAGTTTATAAGTTTAATTTCATCACTGTTCTGTCATATTAATAAAACCAAGAGACAAATGTGAAAATATGAACAAAACGTGAAATTGTAAACAACAGCTATATGTTAAGCCAAGAAAACCTGCAAAGAAATATATTTTCTGATAGATTTTACTAGTTCTGTGCATTGCAAAACCATTTCAAAAACATTCAAATACTAGGGGCTCCATGTACTAAGCTGTCTGCGAGGTCTTTGTCACTATTTCCGTCTAAATTTCTGCGTGTGGATCAATAACCGTATGTACTATCCCACAAATCCATTGAAAACCTTATATTAACAAACGTCGAGCGAACTTGCCCGCAAATCTTGAATTCTCGTCTTTTTTGTAGCTAGAAAATACTCGCTCGACATAAATCTCGCACAAAACAGTAATTACTAAACTATCTATTTATACGCTCGTGAATTTATCCGCACCTACCTCGTTAAAAATCCCTCGCCAGCTAATAGGTGGCGAGCACCATAATAAACAATAGGGTCTATCAGATCAACGCCTACAACTGATTTAAAAGAGGTGTACAATTGAATGGTTACTCACTTTTGATCCTGTTTTACATCTTCGGTCGCTATCACAATCATCTGTGATCATGAATATTACATTACATACGTTATTGGTTAAGCTATACAAAAATCTAGCAGTAATCTGCATTGATTTAACGTAATCAAAATTGACGCACCAAAAAATTGATTTGACAAAATATCTTTACAAGATAGATATTTGTATAAACCAACTCTAATGGATAATTACAATATGATCAACATTCAATTTAAATAATAGTAATTCGATAAATGTTTTACCTCTTAGGTCGCTATCACAATCATCTGTGATCCCGACGATTACTTCTGGGCCTAGACGCTGCACCAGTCTCTGCTCGTAATCATTAAGATCAGCGACATAAGCTGTTCCACCTCCGGTAGCACGAGTTGAATTTTTTTCTTTTGCCAATTTGGCTTTTGCAAATCGTTTGATGTCGTTGTACCGTTTTTTTTATTTGGTCAACGTCCTTTTTCCCAGGTCCCTGAGCACTGACAGCATCACTTATCCGGGCCAATATACTTTTTTTACGGATACTAGAAGTTTGCTTCGCACGACAACCAAATAAATAGTCATACGAGTCTAGCACCATATCGACAAGAACCAGGTTCTGCTGATGTGAAAAGTGGGGATTCTTCGATTTGGACTGTGAATCAGATCGAGAAGTAGCCATACTTAATTTATCGATAAGAATAACAGTCAGTAAAGCTTCAAGTTCTTGAAATATGCAGTCTGAAAAACTTTATTAAATCGAGTTTATATAGTGCTGCAATATGTTCCCGCGACAAAGCTGACGTTTCTGACACCTTGCAGTCACGTGGGACAAACATGACTGACAGGTTGTAAGCGATTAATAGTACATTCGCAAATAGCGAGGCGTCATATGTATGAATCATTCGCCAGTGCTCGATGCGGATTAGACGCGCCTTTTTTTTGGATAGTTTTTAGTACATATGGCGGGCGGGCAACATCTCGCTAGCTGCGAGTTAGAGCGAGTCGAGAAGACACGTTGTCGGCGAAAAAATTGATGCTTTAGTACATGGAGCCCTAGGTTATTGTTTTGTATGATAAAAGTTTAAATTTAAAAATGGCTTATTGAGCTGTAAACCTGTTTAAAGAGCTTTTTAACAGGTTGAGACAAAGCTCAATATTAGTTTGCAGCAATATTTGACTGAGCTAATTGGCTGCACAACAGGGCTGGCATAGTTTAATTTAAAAGACTTTTTTCTTAAGTTATGAAAATGTGAACTATAATTCATTCAGTAATTTTTTTAGAAAATAACCAATAAGAAAAAACAACATTTTTTTTCATCCTAAGTGTTGAGAAAATTTAGTAAGCCCTGCATAACAAAAACAGAACGTAGGTTACAGTGGCCTCTAGTGCCTCTTTCTTAAAATATAAACATTTGAGTAGATGTTTCATAGATATTTAAACAAATAAGTGATTTTATGCACGTGTGCAGTATGCTGGCATATATATGTTTTGTGTGTGTGCAGGGGCAGTAGGTGTTCTTATGTTTAGAAATATATTCTCTTAGGCCGATGGATGGATGAATTGTAATATCGATGTATCTCTTAATATCTCTCAATATTATCAGTATTAAGGTTAAGGTTACTTACATACATTAAAAGTGAAATTATATACTTTAAGGAGAGCTTTAGCTATATCTATTTTCACTAATAGCTCTTGGCTTAAAAGTATTTTGGTTCCTTTTAGTCTAGTCACTTATATTAAGTATGTGGACAGCAAGTCAATTTTGTTTTTTAGCAAGTTTTTTTTCTTTATCTCTGTAATAATTAAATTATTTATTTTATATTGCTTCCCCAGTATTGAATGTTATAGATTGCTTCCCCTAGCATTATGTATTATAATATTAATATAGACAGACAGATAGAAGATAGATATAAAGACAGATGATTGATAGATAGATAAATAGATAGATGATAGATAAATAGATAAATGATAGAAAGATGATAGATAGATTTGGAATTTACTTATTGCCTTATAATGTGATGTTTTTAATTAAATTGATCGTATTATATTAAATATTCTTGTGTTGTTGTGCTTGGGATCTTCCCCTCCCATATCTTTTTGTTTAGTCTCCCACATAGCATACATACTTTTTTAGAGCTTATCTGTAATCTTTATAAATATGTATGCTGTTAGTAAAGGCTGTTTTTTTAACTCCAAGATAAAAACCTTAAACATGCTTATAGTACCAGTCATTTGTAATGAAAGTCCTGGAATCTAGGGGGCACTGAAGGGTTTAATTAATATGCTCAAGCTATACAGCACACACAAAATTATCATTAAGTTGTCCCTTTAACCTTTAAATTGCAGGGAACTGCTGTGTGTCATCCTACTAGGGGGTCACCCTATTGAGATGGATCCTGGGGAACCCTGGCATTGAAATGCATAAAGAAGGCTTCAGTGTGAGGCTGAAGGTGAAACCCTATGTGACATCAAAGCATTAGGGTTTGTCTTATTATTAAATCTGCAGGTAGGAGAGGGCCCTTATCTCAGCCCCAAGACCATTAACAGGAGCAAGAGATCCCTCATGTGAAAGACAGGAATCTTCCCTTTTAAATTATGGGTAACATGCCCCTTTAAAATGCAGGTGTCTCCCTTTAAAAACATCCATAATATGAATATATCCCCCCCCCGTTTGTACTAGAGGGAGGCTTATATTTATCCAACAAGGGACCACTTGTCCTCCTAGGATGCAGGTAATCACAATTAAAAATGGTGGTCACCTTCCCCACTAGAAACCTGGTAAAATCTAGTGGTAGAGGATGGGGCTATTATAGTCCTTATTTCTCTACCATTGATTTAATTAGAAGGGGGTGATAGCCCTTATGTAAAAGAGGGAATTCCTCTACTATTCAAGTTATCACCATGATGGGGAGAGATGCCCTACTGTTAAATGAGGGTCACATAGAGGGACAGACCTACCATTGGTACAGCAGGTGCAGTGGCACCAGGGCCCAAGTTCTGGAGGGCCCATAGCAGCCAGTCTATACATAGGCACATGCCTATGTAGTCATTATATGTTTATAAAAACTCACATCATTATACTGTGTAGCATAATCATCAGTGTACAAATACCCACATCATTATATAGTGCAGCATGTTCACTATTAGTGTATAGATTTTGAATCATTATACAGCACAGTATACACAGAGTATACATAGGGCTCAATTTATCCAGCTGCAGATGCAGCTTTGGAGCACCTTCAGTGCAGGCTTGAATGATTGAAGTCAATAATTAAGAAGCAGAGGTCATCAGACTTCTGCTTCCTAACCTATACACCAGCATTTAGCTGCTGAATAAAAATCACCATGGACAAGTCCGACTGAAGTGATTGACAGTCCCTGCTTGTGAGCAGTAGGTGGCATTGCACAAGCAGCTTCTTCTGCAATGTTAAATGTGGGCAACGTATTGCTGCCAGCTGGCTGTGATTCCGGGAGGAAGCAAACCATGTCCGTCCGGATTTTCAAGAATGGGGTCCACACTCATCATATTTATCCAAAGCAGTGTACTCATCAGGGTGTAATGTATAGAAACCCTTGAAAAACACATACACAGTGGGTTGGTAACACTGTTAAGTACTGTATGAGTGTAAAACAATAAGTCACTTGTGTAATAATGTTACCCTGAAGGTGTGATTATTCTAATAACCTCTGTGGCTGAAGATGATTTTCATGTGCAGCATACAGCATATCATTTTATGTGGATACCTTGGTTTTATGGGAATTAAGCCCATGTGCCTCCGGGTGGTATCCCTCAGTCGCATCTGGTCAACAGATACCATTCTCGTCTTTGCTGCTTTCAGATGCCTAGAAATTAATCACTTCTCACCTGTTGCATAGTACAGCCACAGAGTTGTTTGTGAGATGTTGCACAAATCAGGGGAGGGTTACAACAGCTTCCTCCATGATTTACATTATGTGCAGTATAATTATATAAAAAAAAAACGTTTAGGAGCATCGGAGTACTTAAAAATATTCAATTTTATTAAAGAACATTAAAAAGCAAGAACAACAGTAAAAATGATTGCAAACACCCCAATAGAGTTGAATATTTGTAAGTGTTCCAGTGCTCCTCAACATTTTGTTTTTTTGTATAATGTATAGAAAGTCACATCATTATACAGTACAGTATTCCCATTATATAAATGCATTACTCAAAATCATTATACAGAGGGGAGGTGTTAAAAATGTGTTGCACCAAGGCCTTCTGTTGTCAGTTGTGATCACCAGACTGAACCGTAGGCATATAGAAGTACATCAATGTAATAGGGTCCCCTATATTGCACCCCACAATACACAGACAAACTTCAGACCCCTTATTTTAAAGCAAAAATATTTGGTTGGAGTGGCACTATGCCTGCTCAGTTTCTAGATGTCACAATAATGGCAAAAACTTCAAAACATGTTATAGTTTGGAAGTTCTGGTGAATTGCTAAGGAGCTTACATAACGCCCTCACTAATAGAAATATATCATACGACCCACCTTTTAAAAAATAGCTCAAATAAGTGGTTTCATGTTAATATACTTTTATATTAATTGTTGTAGTAATAATAATCACCATGGGTGAGCGCTGCAACCTGCACCGCCCGTAATTTCACCTCACACATTGGGCTATTACATATACGGCGCTGGCAGTTCATAAAGTGCCATAAGTCGGATAAACTAGCAATGTCCAGAAATAAGCGTAAATACAATTTTCTGGAATCGCCAGTGACTTACGGCACTTTAGAAACTGCCGGCGCCTAACACACCTCCCAAAAATAAGCCTGACACGTAAAACCCCTATATCCGCCGTCAAACCCACAGTGGAACTAATAAAAGTATTAACCCCTAAACCGACAATTCCCCCACAACACAATATGCCTATTTAAACTATTAACCCCTAAATTCGCCATCAAACCCACACCACAATAAATCTATTAAAGTATTAACCCCTAAATCCGCCAACCCCAACATCGCAAACTACCTAATAAAACTATTAACCCCTAATCCGCCATTAACTCACAACGCAAACTACCTATTAAAATATTAACCCCTAAACCGTCAAAGCCAACAACGCAAACTACCTATTAAAGTATTAACCCCTAAACCACCAAAGCCCACAACGCAATAAACCTATCAAAGTATTAACTCCTAAACCGCCAAATCCCACAACGCAGATATTTAAATTACTAAGCCCCCTATACTAACACTCCCTAACCTAACACCCCCTATCCTAATACCCCCTAATGCCCTCTAAATGAGCCCTAAATGAACCCAAATTTAAATATCCAATAGAATTTCAGTAGCTCTCATCCTATTGACTGATTTGAAAAGAATCAAATCAGCCAATAGGAATTCAAGGGATGCCATTTTTAATTGCGTCCCTTAAGATCACTATCCAGTGTACGGCGGCGATTGTACAAAGAGGAATCCTCCACGCTTCATGGCTCCGCAATCGCCGGTCTTCAGTTCCAGGGTCGCAGGTCTTCAGTTCCAGGAACACCTGTCTTCAGTTCCAGGGTCGCCGGTCTTCAATTCCGCGGTCATTGGTCTTCAGCTCCGCCCTCCGCTCCATGCCAGATTGTTCCTGGAAGAAGAAAGAAAAGGTTGTCACTTAGAAGATGACTTCACCGGATGGGACAGGACCTTCTCCGTCGGACTTCAGGAATGGTGAGTACCAACCTGGGGGTTAGACTTAGGGTTTTTTTATTTAATTTTTTTT
The DNA here is from genome assembly GCF_027579735.1 of Bombina bombina. NCBI lineage: Eukaryota > Metazoa > Chordata > Amphibia > Anura > Bombinatoridae > Bombina > Bombina bombina. The sequence goes on along the minus strand of NC_069504.1, from coordinate 452,674,526 downwards.
AATTTAGATTAGGGTGGGCATTTTGTAAAGAACTAAATGATCTTTTAAGGGCAATGCCCAACAAATTCTGTTTTCAGGGCAATGGGTAGTTTAGGTTTTTTGGTGTTAGGTTTATTATTTTGGGGGTTTTCGTGGGTGGGGGGTTTTACTGTTAGGGGGGATTTTGTGTATTTTTAATGTAAAAGAGATGATTATCTTAGGGCAATGCCCAGCAAAAAGCCCTTTTAAGGGCTACTGGTAGGTTATTCTAAGAGTAGGGAGTGTTTTTATTTTGGGGTTAAGGTATAAATATTTTTTTAAAATTTAATCATTTTGTTTTTATTTTCTGTAATCTTAGATTTTTTTATTTTCTATAATTGTAGTTTAAAGGGACAGTCTACACCAGAATTTTAATTTTGACTTGATTGTCCCTTTAATTTATACTTAGTTTATTTTTTATTTTTAAAGTAGTGTTAGGTTTTTTTATTTTAATAGTAACTTTAGTATTTTGTAATTTAGGTAATTTGGGTTCATTTAGGGGGTGTTAGGTTAGGTTAGGGTAGAAAAAGGGAAGAGAAAAAAGTCTCACTGTAGTAAAATAGATTTTTTTTTATTCAGCATCAAAAATAAAATATAGTGATAGAACCATCACAGATACAGGGTGCATAAGAGGGCGTAGCACCAACTGGTTAACATGTTTCAGCATCAAGTGTTAGGTTAGGTTAGCTTAGTAATTTAATTATTTATTTGCGTTGTGGGCTTTGGCCATTTAGGGGTTAATACATTGATAGGTAGTTTGCATTGTGGGCTTTGGCAGTTTAGGGGTTAATACTTAATAGGTAGTTTGCTTTGTGGGTTAATGGCAGATTAGGGGTTAATAGTTTTTATTAGTAGTTGCGGTGTAGGTTTGATGGTGGATATAGGGTTTAAAACACTATTAGTTATTGCGGTGGGGGTTGGCGGTTGACGGGTAGATAGATATTGCACATGCGTTAGGTGATAGTTTATTTTTGCAGGCAGTTTTGGGAATTACGGTGCTCCCATACTCAACGCAAGACCTGCTGCGGCTGCCTTACTATGGCGAGGTGAAAATGGAGTAAGATTTCTCCTTTTTCGCCACGTAAGTCCTTGCGCTGAATATTGGAAACTGATTCGCGTCGCAGTCCCATGTTAGCTTATGGGAGTAAAAATTGCGGGCAACGGGTGAAATATATGCGCGTAACTTGTATGCTACATCGTATATGTAATACCAAAATCGTGTAAAAACCGGCGTCGCCGGCATTTGCAAGCGACGCAGCATATGTAGTGGGGCACCAGGTAGTTACCTCTTGCCTCATTATGTTGTGTTGTTGAGTGTCACGACAGATGACATTTAGTGAAATACTACATAGCATGATTTTTTAGTGCAGCTATTTTATGTTTGGTGTGCTTTTTATATACCTTTTTGCTAAGTTGGATGAGTTTGGACAAGGGTAAAAGCATGCATAGAATTGTCAAAATGGGTTAAACCAGGTTTATGTCTACTTTTAAAATGTATCTTATATTTTCAGAAAGTTTAGACCTACTAATGTTCTATGCATATTACAGTTATTATTGTTCAAATAAATAAATATGAATACTAGATTTTTTTTGGTTTTTTTTTAGTAGTAGAACTGGTGCTAAATATAGGACTATAAAATGTATGTTTAAAATATTTATGAAACTTTTGAAAGATGACTCATGTATTGCTACTCACCATGTATGCCATCACACAGAAAAATATTTATTGACTTATTTACGTATTTGTTTACATTTTTGGTATTTCTGCAAGCTAAAGTTAATTTTGAAACATGTTTAATGAAAATACAAATTATGATTTGCATGGGTATCTTAAATGGTTGAGCTCTAAAAGGGTTAAACATTTTATTAAGGGTTTTTAATTTTAATATTCATGCAATTAAAGATTGTTGTCTTTGAAACTGTATTGATAATTGAGTATAAACAGGATATAATAATTCTCCATATTTTTTTTTTAGTTCTTTAATAAGATAAGTTAAAATATAAAATTGGTAATGCATCAAAGGCTGGTGTAAGTGTTAATGGATATAGATTATATTTTAAATATCAGTTCACTCCATTAAGTTCATATAAAGCTTTAGAGATAAAGTAAATGCATTAATATATGAAAAGTAATTTTGTAAGTTACTTACTGTAGATGTCCTTAACAAAGAATGAGCTTTACACAGTGATCTCTGTGACCTCTACTTTAATTTAACAGTTCTCCTCACAGTCAATATCAAGATAATTAAGATCCAGTTGTTCAGTATTGCTAATTTTTTTTTTATTAATCTTATCTCAAGTAAACAAACATGGCTTCAGCTTCCTTTTCTTGTACTAAGACTATCTTTTGACATTTTAGTTTGATCCCTTAAATTGTTTAAATTTTGTCGAGTTACAGTATGCGTAAAAATAAAAATATATTAGTGTATATTATATATATATATATATATATATATATATATATATATATATATATATATATATATATATATATGTATATATATATATATATATATATATATATATACTGTATATATATATATATATATATATATATATATATATTCAATTTGCAGGTACACTCCATAAGACATAATACAGCTGCCGTGGTTAATCTTTTGAATAAAAGGACTTTCTTCTAAGACCGGTGAGTGTAGCATTTGTTTATTCTCTACTTGGAGTTAAACTGGACATTGTATATATATATATATATATATATATATATATATATATATACGTTTAGCAAAGATGTGCACTCTCACCTATTTGCAGCAACCAGGGTGCTAGTGAAATTAGATACAATATCAGAAACAGACCTTGCACTCGCTGGATTTTTTAACAAACTTTTTTACTTGGCAAAATTAGTGACGTTTCGGGGACAGTGTATCCCCTTCCTCAGACAGTGAATGCTTCAAACATTGGTGAATTTATACAAACTAACAAATAAATAACCCCTCCCCCCAATTAGCAAAAAAAACGCCAAAGTGTTGCTATGGTGACCATATGTCACAAAGTGAACATCGTATATAAGTTATAATATAAGCAATCAATGCTGTGACAGTGAAAATGATCAAATTAAAAGACCTATAGCAGTATGAACATGGTAAACAACTTAACGTTCCACAGTAGTGGTAATCTTAACATACCCCTAATATCCGTTACTATCCGGGGAGCCAACCAATAATGAAAGCCTTATATGATGTTACCTAGATGGTCAGGCATAAAGTACACACTCAAAACCTACCATGATTGTAAAACAAACAAAGTACAAATGTAGATCGCCGTGTAACACGCCACCGCAACTGCAACCGCACTGGATAGAACAGACAAACCCGGAAGTGCATTGGCCGATCACGTGTGTGGCCATGCACCAATCACTCGGGTTGCGGTTGGAGTTGTCATGGCAATGGGTCACAACGATCCAAATAGCAACACAGAACCAAGTCAAACAAATTAGCTACTAAGTATATCATTATAATAATACACATCAATCGATACTTATAAAGCGCGCTGCTATAGTGGCAATACCACTGCTAGAAATATAACCAATAAATAATATATATAGCGTAGCATTCCTGCCGTACTGTACTGGGGGTATATTAATATATTACATTAACCCTAAAGCGCATATCTATCGTAGTGGACGCTACTACAGGGACTATACCGCTATTGTACATTTACTATCCAATATACACAGTGTACCATGATGAAGGGTATGTACAAATTGTATACACGGTAATACCACCCATTTAAAGAGAGTGATCTGAGATGCCATAACCCATGAACCTTCCCAAGAGAGAGTACCAAAGGCCCCGAAGAAAAAGAATAAGAATAAACCAAAGTAAATGCAAACACCAACTATACCTCGTGATACAAGGTAAACCAAACAGACAATAAAAAGGGAAAAAAAATGGGAAAAAAATGGGAAAAAAATGGGAAAAAAATGGGAAAAAAAAGGGGAAAAAGTTGGAAAAAATTGGGAGAAAAACAACAACAGAATATATAAAAGAAAAAAATATATAAAAGAAAAAATAAAACTAAGAATAGACACCAAAGGCAAACAAAGACAATAGAATAACAATAGGAGACACAAGAAGGGAAAAGGACAGAAGGAAAACAGAAAGAAAAAGAAAAATAAAAGAAGAAAAACACAAAAAAAGAAAAAGAAAAAGAAAAAATAAGAGAACGTGCCACGAGTGAGGCAGAATAGAAGGTTAACAGCAAGAGGAGAATAAAAGGTAAACCAAAAACCAACAAAACATCAAATAGAGTGTGGACTCTCAAGAAGAAAAAATCAGGATAACATGGACTCCCATGGTAAATAAGGCAGATCTCCATAAGGGCTGGATCTAATTTACAAGAAACAATGCCAGTCAAACATAGTATTAAGTCCATGTGGTTGCAGGGTATTCAATCGAAAGATCCATTTGGCCTCAACTTGTAGGAGAAGTGTATCCCTATCACCACCCCGCCTTAATGGGGGGACATGATCAATTAGGGTGAATCTCAGATCATGGAGTCCGTGGCCTTTCTCCACGAAATGCCGGGCCACAGGTTGATCACTAGAGCCCTTCTTAAGAGCCGTTCTGATGGATGATCTGTGGTTAGCGAACCTGGTCCGGGCATCGTCAGTTGTTTTTCCCACATAGAACCGCCCACAGCTGCAATTTAGTAGGTATACCACATGAGAGGTGGTGCACGTTAGCACATGCCTAATCTTGAACCTCTGATTGCGGTGGGGATGTCCAAACGTTGGTCCTGGAATCATGGCATTACAGGTGGTACATCCCACACACCTATAGCATCCTGGTTTCTTTCTCTGTGTCAACCATGTCTCAGGGTTGTAGCAATGGGTGGGATCCGTGAGCATCAACAGATCTTTTAAATTTTTATCACGTTTGTAACCCACTCTCGGAGGTTGCCACTTGTTGAATGGAAGAGAGGGGTCATCTTGTACGATGTGCTAGTACTCTCTTAGTGTTATACCTAAGGCTCTGGTTGAGGGACTATATACCGTGGTAAAGGTCATCCGCTGCTCATCTTTAGGATCGTTTCGGGTAAGCATCGTGGTATCACTTTCCACTCCGATTCTACTTTGTTTAACAAGGTGCGGATTATATCCTCGTTTTACAAATCATTGCTGCATCTCATCAAGTTGCTGGTGTCTTCTGGTCTCATCACTATTATTTCTTGCGGCCCGCTGCAGTTGGGCTTTCGGAATAGCCCTGAGGAGTGCAGTCGGATGGTTACTTGTGGCGTGTAGGATAGAATTCCTGTCCGTGGGTTTCCTAAACAACGAGGTCCCCAAATACCCACTCTCTGTTTTGAAGATGTTTAGGTCCAGGAACTCAATCCAAATCATGTTTGAGTTTGAGTTTCACTGGATGATTGAGTGAATTCAATTCTTCAAACCATCTTTCCAACTCTGTAGCTGTACCCCTCCAAATAATTAGCAGGTCATCTATATACCGTTTAAAGTATGTCATTCCTGGATTCTGATATATCTTCATCACATGTAGTTCGTAGTGCTCCATGTATAGATTGGCCAATGAGGGGGCCACGTTTGATCCCATGGCCGTACCTGATATTTGTTGGTGGTACTTTCCCTCGAACCTGAAATAGTTGAGACGTAGGCTCAGGTCTAGCAGTTTTATCAGGAAGTCTCTAGGTGGACCAATATAAGGATGTTTGTCCAAGGCATCAGCTACATATTGTTTCCCAGTCTCATGTGGAATAATTGTGTATAAACTATTTACATCTGCTGTGGCCAAGATGTATGGCTCCTCGAACTTGATAGTTTTCAGTTCTGCAATCAGCTGTGACGAATCCCTAAGGTATGACCTCATATTTCTCACAAGGGGCTGGAGAAAATGGTCCACATAGATAGCCAACCTAGAGGTGATAGAATTCCGGGCAGAGACAATTGGCCTCCCGGGAGGCTTCTCCAAAACCTTGTGGATTTTGGGAAGTGTGTACAGTATGGGACAGACTGGATGTTTAATCCTCAAGAAACCAGCTATGTCTTCATCAATCCACCCTTCATTCAATCCTTCTTGAATCGCCTGCTGTATCAAAATTTGGAAATTATTAGTTGGATCTCTTTGAAGTTGTTGGTATGTCTCAATGTCACTGAGTTGCTGTTTGATTTCATCACTATAGTATTTGTAATTTAATACGACTACCGCACCGCCCTTATCCACGGTGCGGATCACAATGTCTGGATCCCTAGACAACGTAGTGATGGCAGCCTTTTCTTCTGGACTTAGATTAGTGTGATATTTATTGGACTCATATAAGGCTTTCATTATTGGTTGGCTCCCCGGATAGTAACGGATATTAGGGGTACGTTAAGATTACCACTACTGTGGAACGTTAAGTTGTTTACCATGTTCATACTGCTATAGGTCTTTTAATTTGATCATTTTCACTGTCACAGCATAGATTGCTTATATTATAACTTATATACGATGTTCACTTTGTGACATATGGTCACCATAGCAACACTTTGGTGGTTTTTTTGCTAATTGGGGGGAGGGGTTATTTATTTGTTAGTTTGTATAAATTCACCAATGTTTGAAGCATTCACTGTCTGAGGAAGGGGATACACTGTCCCCGAAACGTCACTAATTTTGCCAAGTAAAAAAGTTTGTTAAAAAATCCAGCGAGTGCAAGGTCTGTTTCTGATATTGTATATATATATATATATATATATATATATATATATATATATATATATATATATATATATACACATACACAGAGGCGTTATTAGAAACCTCAGGGCCCCGGTGCAGGAATTCATGAAGCCCCAGCCCGCAAAAAAAATATATATACAAGTGGATATAAAAAGTCTACACACCCCTGTTAAAATGTCAGATTTCTGTGATGTAAAAAAATGAGACACAGATAAATAATTTCAGAACTTTTTCCACCTTTAATGTGACCTATAAACTGTACAACTCAATTGAAAAACCAACTGAAATCTTTTAGGTAAAGGGAAATAAAAATAAAAAAATAAAATAATATGGTTGCATAAGTGTGAACACCCTTTTATAACCGGGGATGTAGCTGTGTTCAGAATTAAACAATCACATTTAAAAATCATGTTAAATAGGAGTCAATACACACCTGTCATCATTTAAAGTGCCTCTGATTAACCCCAAATAAAGTTCAGCTGTTCTAGTAGGTCTTTCCTGACATTTTGTTAGTCGCATCCTACAGCAAAAGCCATGGTCCGTAGAGAGCTTCTAAAGCATTAGAGGGATCTCATTGTTAAAAGGTATCAGTCAGGAGAAGGGTACAAAAGAATTTCCAAGGCATTAGATATACCATGGAACACAGTGAAGACAGTCATCATCAAGTGAAGAAAATATGGTGCAACAGTGACATTACCAAGAACTGGATTTCCCTCCAAAATTGATGAAAAGATGAGAAGAAAACAGGTCTGGGAGGCTGCCAAGAGGACTATGGCAACATTAAAGGAGCTGCAGGAATATCTGGCAAGTACTGGCTGTGTGGTACATGTGTCAGGGTGCCAGGAATCAGACTGAGATGAGAAGTGCAAAAATAATCACACCTTTATTAATAGCAAAAAATAATAAAAAGTCCACAAGTCAAATAACAAGCCAGGAGTCAAAACCAGAGCTGGTAGTCAGACGAGCCAAGTCAGGAGCCAAAGCGAATAGTCAGACAAGCCGGAATCAGGAACAAGGAAAACAGCAGAGTTTGGAACAAGCCAGAGATCAGGAACCAGGAAGGACATCAGGCAGCCAGGTAATACACAGGAACTCACATAAACAGGTCTGAGACAACGCAAAGGCAAATCATACTGAACAGAGGCCCTTTAAATAATAAGTGATGATATCACAATTCTGAGACTGCATCCTGTCTCACATGGATGATGCACACCAGTCTGGCCATAAAATGAAGTACAGGAAGTGAGCAGCATCCCCCACAATGCACCAAGTCAGGAAGAGAGGTGAGTAAAATGGCTGCCAGCAGCACATGGCAAACACAACAGGGAAAAACCCTGACAGTACCCTCCCCTCAACAACCCCTCCCCCACGGGAGGTCAAAAGGCTTATTGGGGAAATGGGCATGGAAGGCATGAACATCAGAGGAGGGAACCCAAGAACGCTCCTCTGGACCGTAGCCCCTCCAGTGGACCAAATACTGTACACGGCCCCTGGACATACGAGAGTCAATAATGCTGCTGATACTCATACTCCTCATGGTTGTCAACAAAGATAGGATGGGGACGAGGCAACACAGTGGTAAACCGATTACAAACTAATGGTTTCAAGAGGTAGATATGAAAAACATTGGAGATGCGCATAGCAGGAGGAAGGTCAAGAGCGTAGGCCACAGGATTAACCCGTCGGAGTATTCGAAAAGGACAAACATATCGGGAGCCAATTTATTGGAAGGCACACGAAGGTTCAAGTTGCGGGAGGACAGCCAAACTCTCTCACCAACCTGGTAGAAAGGTGCGGGCAGACGCTTACGATCAGCCTGGAACTTCTGTCGCTGCATAGAACGATGAAGGCAATCCTGAATCTGCACCCACGTGGAACGGAGTTGCCGAAGATGCTCCTCCAAAGCCGATGAGCCTCAAGTGTGGGTGAGTGTATGAGGATGTCGTCTAAGTACACCACAACACACTGTTGCAACATATCTCGTAGGAGATCATTAATAAATTCCTGAAAAACAGCAGGAGCATTACATAGGCCAAAGGGCATTACAAGATACTCATAATGCCCGCTCCTGTTGTTAAATGCTGTTTTCCATTCGTGGCCCTCCTTAATCCTAACGAGATTGTACGCTCCTCTCAAATCAAGTTTAGTAAAGACCATAGCTCCCTTGAGGCGGTCAAAGAGTTCCGTAATGAGTGGAATAGGGTAAGCATTCTTAATGGTTAGACAATTAAGGCCCCTATAATCGATACATGGTCTTAACTCGCCAATCTTTTTCTTCACAAAGAAGAAGCAAGCCCCTGCAGGAGAGCAGGATTTGCGGATGATTCCCTGTGACAGAGCATTGGCAACATACTCCTCCATAGCACAATTCTCTGCAACAGACAGAGGGTACACCCGGCCCCGAGGAGGAATGGCTCCGGTTTGCAGGTCTATGGCACAATCGTAAGGCCGGTGAGGAGGCAACGTACAGGCAGGCACCTTGTCAAACACGTCTAGGAACTCTCGGTACTCCTCTGACAATTGAGATACCGAAGAAGTGCACAAGACTTTAACTGGTTTCCGAAGACAAGTGGAAATACATTGAGGGGACCATGACAAAATTTCGGACCTGCGCCAGTCGAGACTGGGATTGTGCTTTTGGAGCCAGGAATAACCCAGAACAACCCGAAAATGTGGAGAGTTTACCACCTGGAACTGGTCTGAGACAACGCAAAGCATACTGAACAGAGGCCCTTTAAATAATAAGTGATGACATCACAATTCTGAGACTGCATCCTGTCTCACATGGATGATGCACAGCAGTCTGGCCATAACAGGAAGTGCAGGAAGTGAGCAGCATCCCCCACAATGCACCAAGTCAGGAAGAGAGGTGAGTAAAATGGCTGCCAGGAGCACATGGCAAACACAACAGGAAAAATCCCTGAGAAAATGTGACAACAATCTCCCGTATTCTTCATATGGCTGGGCTATGGGGTAGAGTGGCAAGACAGAAGCCTTTTCTTACAAAAAAAACCCCCATCCAAGCCCGGCTAAATTTTGCAAAAACACATCTGAAGTTTCCCAAAAGCATGTTGCAAAAGGTGTTCTGGTCTGATGAAACCAAAGTTGAACTTTTTGGCCATAATTCCAAAAGATATGTTTGGTGCAAAAACAACACTGCATATCACCAAAAGAACACCATACCCACAATGAAGCATGGTGGTGTCAGCATCATGCTTCGGGGCTGTTTTTCTTCATCTGGAACTGGGGCCTTAGTTAAGGTAGAGGGAATAATGAACAGTTCCAAATACCAGACAATATTGGCACAAAACCTTTAGGCTTCTGCTAGAAAGTTGAACATGAAGAGGAACTTCATCTTTCAGCATGACAACAACCCAAAGCCTACATCCAAATCAACAAAGGAATGGCTTCACCAGAAGAAGATTAAAGTTTTGGGATGGCCCAGCCAGAGCCCAGACCTGAATCCAATTCAAAATCTGTGGGGTGATCTGAAGAGGGCTGTGCACAGGAGATGCCCTCGCATTCTGACAGATTTAGAGTGTTTTTGCAAAGAAGAGTGGGCAAATCTTGCCAAGTCAAGATGTGCCATGCTGAAAAACTCATACCCAAAAAGACTGAGTGCTGCAATAAAATCAAAAGGTGCTTCAATAAAGTATTAGTTTAAGGGTGTTCACACTTATGCAACCATATTATTTTAGTTTTTTATTATTATTTCCCTTTACCTTAAAGATTTCAGTTTGTTTTTCAATTGAGTTGTACAGTTTATAGGTCACATTAAAGGTGGAAAAAGTTCTGAAATGATTTCTCTTTGTCTCATTTTTTACATCACAGAAACCTGACATTTTAACAGGGGTGTGTAGACTTTTTTTTTTAATTTAAATATATTTTTATTGATACATTTTGCAGTTAACATTAACAAGTAGATGTATAACAAAAATCAATAAAATCTTGCCAACCACATAAAACATTGCTATATCATGTTAGCCATTTCTGTGAAAGAACTTGGGGGGAGAGGGGTAGTAGGGAAAGGAAGATGGGAAAGATTTGAGCGAAAAGCTGTAGGGACTAGAAGGAAGGTGCAGAGAGAAGGAGGATAAAAGGTATAATGTTATTCCTTGGCACTTAGTCTTCTTAAAGGTAGGAGTACGCTTTTTGGACAACTGTAAGGACTAGGGTTTATATTTGTAATGAAGTGCTGTCAATATAGATTTAGGATGCTCTTTGCTCCCATAAAAAAATTATATCTATAATAAAATCTTTCTTCCCCATATAGCAATAGTGTCTCTTCTCTAGGTGTAATATATACGTTACTTCAGTCACCCATTGGTCAAAAGTGGGGGGAGGGCTTGTTTCCATAATCGAGGAATAAATTGCAATAACACATTGTAATTTAGGGACTTGATTTAATAAAATCATAGTTGCTGAGAGGGATAGTTGTGTGCCTAGTGTAAGGTTGATGCAACGTTCAATTTGAATCCAAAAAGTGGACAATTGGTTACAAGACCACCATATGTGGGAATGTGTGCCCGTTTCAGAGCAGCGTCTCCAGCAGCTAGAATTTGCTCCTGGATAAATTTCATTTAATTTTTGGGGTGTGAGGTACCAACGTGAAATGATTTTATAGTTAAGTTCAGTCAATAAGAGTGAAGTTGAGAGGGAGTGAACATTGTGGAAGCATCGAAACCAAGTGTCCTGCGGGAGCTGGACTCGAAGCTCAGCCTCCCATTTGGATGTGTAGGAGGGTAGCTTGGGTGTATGTGAGACCCTTAGAAGTTTATGTGTGAGAGAGAGATGAGATTTCTGGATGTCTTTTGTAGTGCATAATCTTTTGAAAGGGCTAAGTGTGTGAAGACAATCAGTCTTATGGGGATTGTTCATAATTGCTTGTCGAATTTGGAAATAAGAGAACCAACTATGGAAAGGGGAGCCTATTGAATCTCTCAGGGCAATTCTGTCTTTTATTTGGGATGATTCCATAAGTAAAAATATAGACATGTTTTTAAGGGAAGCGTCTTCAGACTCATATTTGAACTGGTGTTGGGAGAAAAAGAGTGTATTATTCATTATTGGAGTCATCGGAGAGAACGGGGTAGGAAGAGTGTTTGGGTGCTGAATAAGAGAGTCCCATATCGCTAGTGTGGATCTAATACAATCATTGGCTGTAGTCATACAGGGTCTGTATGATTTAGGGAGCCAGCATAGGTCTCACATTCCACTTAAATTAAGTAGAGTTGCTTCTATTTGGATCCATACTTTGGAGGCGGGACTATGATTCCAAGAGATTACACGTGTTAGGTGTGTCGCTTTATGATACTGTGCTAAGTTTGAGACATTCAGGCCACCTTCCTCCTTTCTTAAGTACATGGTGTTCCGCGATATTCTTGTTTTTTTATAAGCCCAAATAAAAGATTCCACTATCTTTTGTTGGGTGCGAAGATAATTCCTTGGTAGTGTTATAGGTAGGGCTTGGAATATATATATATATATTTAGGAATTATCATCATCTTTAATGTGTTTATACGGCCTATCCAGGAGAGGTGACCTTGTTTGTGCCAAGTGTGTAATAGAGAGAAAACATTCATTTGGAGTGTTATATAGTTATCATGGAATAAGTTTTGGTTTTTTTTTGGGATGTTTAGTCCTAAATACCTGAGAGAGTTTGTAATGGGAAAGGGAGTTTCATGTAGGATGTAGTCCATTTCTACTGAGCTTAAGTGAGTGGGAATGATGCTAGATTTATCCATATTTATAGAATAATTAGAAAATTGTTTATAGTTTCCCAAAACTTGTATCAGGGCTGGCAAGGAAGTTAGTGGTGCTTGTAGAGTAAAAATTATGTTGTCCGCAAAAATAAGACATGTTTGTTGAATATTGCCAAATTAAATGCCAGAAATGTTTGGATTACTTCTAATTTGGATAGCTAAGATTTCTACCGTAAGAGCGAATAAAAGGGGAGACAGCGGGCATCCCTGCCTGGTTCCATTAGAGATTGGGAAAGACTGTGATATTGTGTCGTTAACCTTGATTGTGGCCCACGGTTTATTGTATAGTGCCTGTACTCTAGATAGAAATACATCTGAGAGACCAAATTTTGACAGGGCCGACCACATAAATTGCCAGTCGACCCTGTCAAAGGCCTTCTCGGTGTAGGTTGAAAGTAATACAAGGGAGCTAGATTGCTCTTGAGAGGAGAAAATTGTGTGTAAATGTCTGGTGGTATTGTCTTTTGCCTCGCGGCCTCTGACAAAACCAACTTGGTCTGGGTGGATAACTTTCGGTAAGATATGACTAAGACAATCTGCTAATATCTTGGCATATATTTTAATATCAACATTTAACAATGAGATCGGCCCATAGTTACTCACAAACTCTTTGGGTTTGTCCAGTTTTGGGATTACTGTTATCATAGCATCTAAGAGAGATTGGGGGAACAAATGACCTTGGTCTACAGACTGAAATAGCTCATGTAGATGTGGGCTAAGGTTTCCTAATAATAACTGATAGAATTTGGCCGGGAGACCGTCAGGGCCTGGTGTCTTTCCATTTGGTAAGGACTTAATAGTGTTCATAATTTCTTGTAGGGAGATGGGAGAATCTAGTTTAGTTGTGTCTTCCTCTGAGATGGAAGGAACATTTATAGAGTCTAGGTATGTCTTTAATTTATCCCGTTTGCCCTGTTCAGTCGTATCCCTAATATTATATAATGAAGTGTAGTATGTGACAAAACTATTTATTATATCTTCATTTTTGGTGTATATTCCTCCGGAACTGTGTTTGATGGATTGTATATGGGAGGACAACCTCCGTTTTTTTAGGGATCTGGCTAGTAATTGTCCAGCTTTGTTTGATTCTGCGAAGAATTTAGCCTTTGTTGTCAAAGCACGCATGTGTGCGTTTTTCTATTAAAAATGTATTAAGATTATCTCTAGCCTCTTTTACTGCTGACAGTTTTTGTATAGATTTGGGGTCTTTTTTATGCAGGTTTTCACTCTTTGTTAATGTATTAGACAGGAGATCAAATTGGGTGGATCTTTGCTTTTTGAGTTTTGCTGTCAACTGTATAATTATTCCTCTAATATAGCACTTGTAAGATTCCCAATTGTTTGCGGGGCTTGTATCTGTAGAACTATAAAATACAAAGTATTCATCTGTGTACTTGGTTAGTTGGTCAATGATGTCATTATCTGTGAGGATGTATTCATTCATTCTCCAGTTTAGTCTAGGTTTTGGCTTATTTGCCCATTTAAAAACAGATTTGACTAGGCTGTGGTCAGACCATGTGGTGTGTGAAAATTTTGAGTCAACTAGATTCGTCAGGAAAGCTTGGTCGCAGAATATATAGTCAAGTCTAGCATAAAATTTTTGCAGATGCGAGAAAAAGGTATAATCTCTAGTAGAAGTGTGTACTATTCTCCAGGTGTCAAATATGTTAAGTACTTGGAGAGATAAGTTGTTATTCCTAATCTGTGAGTTTCTCAGATAAGAGTGGCATGTGGAGGTGTCTATCATAGGGTCTGCAGGGAAATTAAAGTCCCCACTTAATATGATAGGGCCTTTAGCTATATCAAGTAATTTATTAACAACTTTGTGAAAAAAACAGGAGGTGGGCCTAATTGGAGCATATATATTTGCAAGTGTGATGGGTTTGCCATAGTAAAGCCCCACTAGAATCAAAATCCTACCCTCTGGATCCTTAAATTGTTGTAGTAAGTCAAATGGTGTGTTGCGTTTAAATATGGTGCAGACCCCATTATGTCTGGTTGGACCTGAACTAAAGTAATGCTTATCATAGTATTTAGATGAGAATATGGGTTCATGGTTTTTTTTAAATGGGTTTCCTGGATCATAACAATATCTAAATTTATTTTATAGAAATCTTGGAAGGCTGTATGGAGAAATTGAGAGTTGTATGGCTTGTAGTTGACTATATTAGTGGAAGTTTGTTAGTTTGATGGAGGCTTCTAGGCAAGCTGGGCATATGCTCATTGGTATATTGTAGTGAGAGTACATGAGACACAGAGAAAGGAGGGAGGGAAGAAGGAAAAGGAGGGGAAGAGGATCGAGGGGGATAAGGTATATTATGTATAAACTGTCAGACGTCCTAACATCAAAGCAAGATATTTTATAACGCATATTGTCTTACATTAGTACAGGGGTAACTTAAGGCAGTGTTATAGCACAAAACAATCTTAAAACATTCAGAAGCTGAGCTATCATAATCTGACTCCATGGTGTATCAAGTCCAAGTATGGATTCGTTCCTTTGTTGGGGCTCAAGGTGCTAGTATCTCTATAGGTCTATTTACTATTTACAGGGGGTGGGGTATAGTAACTGTTGTGGTTGGGGCTGGGAAACCATCTCCAAATCTTTACCAACTGCAACATCTTTTGGGTAGGTATTATAGTGTTTAGAGCAGCATTAAATATCAATCTTTTCTATCTTTGTGTAGTTGTGCAAATATATAGGATTAGAACAATTAGGTGAGTTATAACATAAACTAAATGCAACAACACATTGTGAATAACAGGGATCATTTCCTTCAGAAACTAAAAGAGTAACTTAGTAAATATGTGTTACATAGCATATCAATACTTATGAAAACATAGGCCTAGATTTGGAGTTTGGCGATAGCCGTGAAAACCAGCGTTAGAGGCTCCTAACGCTGGTTTTAGGCTACCACAGGTATTTGGAGTCACTCAAAATAGGGTCTAACGCTCACTTTTCAGCCGCGACTTTTCCATACTGCAGATCCCCTTACGTCAATTGCGTATCCTATCTTTTCAATGGGATTTTTCTAACTCCGGTATTTAGAGTCGTTTCTGAAGTGAGCGTTAGACATCTAACGACAAAACTCCAGCCGCAGGAAAAAAGTCAGTAGTTAAGAGCTTTCTGGCTAACGCTGGTTTATAAAGCTCTTAACTACTGTGCTCTAAAGTACACTAACACCCATAAACTACCTATGTACCCCTAAACCGAGATCCCCCCACATCGCCGACACTCGAATAATTTTTTTTAACCCCTAATCTGCCGACCGCCACCTACGTTATCCTTATGTACCCCTAATCTGCTGCCCCTAACACCGCCGACCCCTGTATTATATTTATTAACCCCTAACCTGCCCCCCACAATGTCGCCTCCACCTACCTACACTTATTAACCCCTAATCTGCCGACCGCAAAGCGCCGCCACCTACGTTATCCTTATGTACCCCTAATCTGCTGCCCCTAACACCGCCAACCCCTGTATTATATTTATTAACCCCTAACCTGCCCCCCACAACGTCGCCTCCACCTACCTACACTTATTAACCCCTAATCTGCCGACCGCAAAGCGCCGCCACCTACGTTATCCTAATGTACCCCTAATCTGCTGCCCCTAACACCGCCGACCCCTGTATTATATTTATTAACCCCTAATCTGCCCCCCTCAACGTCGCCTCCACCTGCCTACACTTATTAACCCCTAATCTGCCGACCGGACCTGAGCGCTACTATAATAAAGTTATTAACCCCTAATCCGCCTCACTAACCCTATAATAAATAGTATTAACCCCTAATCTGCCCTCCCTAACATCGCCGACACCTAACTTCAATTATTAACCCCTAATCTGCCGACCGGAGCTCACCGCTATTCTAATAAATGTATTAACCCCTAAAGCTAAGTCTAACCCTAACACTAACACCCCCTAAGTTAAATATAATTTAAATCTAACTAAATAAATTAACTCTTATTAAATAAATTATTCCTATTTAAAGCTAAATACTTACCTGTAAAATAAATCCTAATATAGCTACAATATAAATTATAATTATATTATAGCTATTTTAGGATTTATATTTATTTTACAGGTAACTTTGTATTTATTTTAACCAGGTACAATAGCTATTAAATAGTTAAGAACTATTTAATAGCTAAAATAGTTAAAATAATTACAAATTTACCTGTAAAAGAAATCCTAACCTAAGTTACAATTAAAACTAACACTATACTATCAATAAATTAATTAAATAAACTACCTACAATTAACCTAACACTACACTATCAATAAATTAATTAAATAAACTACCTACAATTAACCTAACACTACACTATCAATAAATTAATTAAATACAATTCCAACAAATAAATACAATTAAATAAACTTGCTAAAGTACAAAAAATAAAAAAGAACTAAGTTACAAAAAATAAAAAAATATTTACAAACATAAGAAAAATATTACAACAATTTTAAACTAATTACACCTACTCTAAGCCCCCTAATAAAATAACAAAGCCCCCCAAAATAACAAAATGCCCTACCCTATTCTAAATAACTAAAGTTCAAAGCTCTTTTACCTTACCAGCCCTGAACAGGGCCCTTTGCGGGGCATGCCCCAAGAAGTTCAGCTCTTTTGCCTGTAAAAAAAAACATACAATACCCAAGCCCCCCAACATTACAACCCACCACCCACATACCCCTAATCTAACCCAAACCCCCCTTAAATAAACCTAACACTAAGCCCCTGAAGATCTTCCTACCTTGTCTTCACCATACAAGGTTCACCGATCCGTCCTGAAGAGCTCCTCCGATGTCCTAATCCAAGCCCAAGCGGGGGGCTGAAGAGTTCCATGATCCGGCTGAAGTCTTCATCCAAGCGGGAGCTGAAGAGGTCCATGATCCGGATGAAGTCTTCATCCAAGCGGGAGCTGAAGAGGTCCATGATCCGGATGAAGTCTTCTATCAACGGCATCTTCAAACTCCAGCCGCAGGAAAAAAGTCAGTAGTTAAGAGCTTTCTGGCTAACGCTGGTTTATAAAGCTCTTAACTACTGTGCTCTAAAGTACACTAACACCCATAAACTACCTATGTACCCCTAAACCGAGATCCCCCCACATCGCCGACACTCGAATAATTTTTTTTAACCCCTAATCTGCCGACCGCCACCTACGTTATCCTTATGTACCCCTAATCTGCTGCCCCTAACACCGCCGACCCCTGTATTATATTTATTAACCCCTAACCTGCCCCCCACAATGTCGCCTCCACCTACCTACACTTATTAACCCCTAATCTGCCGACCGCAAAGCGCCGCCACCTACGTTATCCTTATGTACCCCTAATCTGCTGCCCCTAACACCGCCAACCCCTGTATTATATTTATTAACCCCTAACCTGCCCCCCACAACGTCGCCTCCACCTACCTACACTTATTAACCCCTAATCTGCCGACCGCAAAGCGCCGCCACCTACGTTATCCTAATGTACCCCTAATCTGCTGCCCCTAACACCGCCGACCCCTGTATTATATTTATTAACCCCTAATCTGCCCCCCTCAACGTCGCCTCCACCTGCCTACACTTATTAACCCCTAATCTGCCGACCGGACCTGAGCGCTACTATAATAAAGTTATTAACCCCTAATCCGCCTCACTAACCCTATAATAAATAGTATTAACCCCTAATCTGCCCTCCCTAACATCGCCGACACCTAACTTCAATTATTAACCCCTAATCTGCCGACCGGAGCTCACCGCTATTCTAATAAATGTATTAACCCCTAAAGCTAAGTCTAACCCTAACACTAACACCCCCTAAGTTAAATATAATTTAAATCTAACTAAATAAATTAACTCTTATTAAATAAATTATTCCTATTTAAAGCTAAATACTTACCTGTAAAATAAATCCTAATATAGCTACAATATAAATTATAATTATATTATAGCTATTTTAGGATTTATATTTATTTTACAGGTAACTTTGTATTTATTTTAACCAGGTACAATAGCTATTAAATAGTTAAGAACTATTTAATAGCTAAAATAGTTAAAATAATTACAAATTTACCTGTAAAAGAAATCCTAACCTAAGTTACAATTAAAACTAACACTATACTATCAATAAATTAATTAAATAAACTACCTACAATTAACCTAACACTACACTATCAATAAATTAATTAAATAAACTACCTACAATTAACCTAACACTACACTATCAATAAATTAATTAAATACAATTCCAACAAATAAATACAATTAAATAAACTTGCTAAAGTACAAAAAATAAAAAAGAACTAAGTTACAAAAAATAAAAAAATATTTACAAACATAAGAAAAATATTACAACAATTTTAAACTAATTACACCTACTCTAAGCCCCCTAATAAAATAACAAAGCCCCCCAAAATAACAAAATGCCCTACCCTATTCTAAATAACTAAAGTTCAAAGCTCTTTTACCTTACCAGCCCTGAACAGGGCCCTTTGCGGGGCATGCCCCAAGAAGTTC
The DNA here is from genome assembly GCF_027579735.1 of Bombina bombina. Taxonomy (NCBI): domain Eukaryota; kingdom Metazoa; phylum Chordata; class Amphibia; order Anura; family Bombinatoridae; genus Bombina; species Bombina bombina. Next base: position 452,655,543 of record NC_069504.1, on the reverse strand, counting down.
AGCTCTTTTGCCTGTAAAAAAAAACATACAATACCCAAGCCCCCCAACATTACAACCCACCACCCACATACCCCTAATCTAACCCAAACCCCCCTTAAATAAACCTAACACTAAGCCCCTGAAGATCTTCCTACCTTGTCTTCACCATACAAGGTTCACCGATCCGTCCTGAAGAGCTCCTCCGATGTCCTAATCCAAGCCCAAGCGGGGGGCTGAAGAGTTCCATGATCCGGCTGAAGTCTTCATCCAAGCGGGAGCTGAAGAGGTCCATGATCCGGATGAAGTCTTCATCCAAGCGGGAGCTGAAGAGGTCCATGATCCGGATGAAGTCTTCTATCAACGGCATCTTCAATCTTCTTTCTTCCGGATCCATCTTGCAGACCTCCGATGCGGAACATCCTGCTGGCCCGACGGACTAACGACGAATGACGGTTCCTTTAAGGGACGTCATCCAAGATGGCGTCCCTCGAATTCCGATTGGCTGATAGGATTCTATCAGCCAATCGTAATTAAGGTAGGAATATTCTGATTGGCTGATGGAATCAGCCAATCAGAATCAAGTTCAATCCGATTGGCTGATCCAATCAGCCAATCAGATTGAGCTTGCATTCTATTGGCTGATCGGAACAGCCAATAGATTGCGAGCTCAATCTGATTGGCTGATTGAATCAGCCAATCGGATTGAACTTGAATCTGATTGGCTGATTCCATCAGCCAATCAGAATTTTCCTACCTTAATTCCGATTGGCTGATAGAATCCTATCAGCCAATCGGAATTCGAGGGACGCCATCTTGGATGACGTCCCTTAAAGGAACCGTCATTCGTCGTTAGTCCGTCGGGCCAGCAGGATGTTCCGTGTCGGAGGTCTGCAAGATGGATCCGGAAGAAAGAAGATTGAAGATGCCGTTGATAGAAGACTTCATCCGGATCATGGACCTCTTCAGCTCCCGCTTGGGCTTGGATTAGGACATCGGAGGAGCTCTTCAGGACGGATCGGTGAACCTGGTATGGTGAAGACAAGGTAGGAAGATCTTCAGGGGCTTAGTGTTAGGTTTATTTAAGGGGGGTTTGGGTTAGATTAGGGGTATGTGGGTGGTGGGTTGTAATGTTGGGGGGGGTATTGTATGTTTTTTTTTTACAGGCAAAAGAGCTGAACTTCTTGGGCCCTGTTCAGGGCTGGTAAGGTAAAAGAGCTTTGAACTTTAGTTATTTAGAATAGGGTAGGGCATTTTGTTATTTTGGGGGGCTTTGTTATTTTATTAGGGGGCTTAGAGTAGGTGTAATTAGTTTAAAATTGTTGTAATATTTTTCTTATGTTTGTAAATATTTTTTTATTTTTTGTAACTTAGTTCTTTTTTATTTTTTGTACTTTAGCAAGTTTATTTAATTGTATTTATTTGTAGGAATTGTATTTAATTAATTTATTGATAGTGTAGTGTTAGGTTAATTGTAGGTAATTGTAGGTAGTTTATTTAATTAATTTATTGATAGTATAGTGTTAGTTTTAATTGTAACTTAGGTTAGGATTTCTTTTACAGGTAAATTTGTAATTATTTTAACTATTTTAGCTATTAAATAGTTCTTAACTATTTAATAGCTATTGTACCTGGTTAAAATAAATACAAAGTTACCTGTAAAATAAATATTAATCCTAAAATAGCTATAATATAATTATAATTTATATTGTAGCTATATTAGGATTTATTTTACAGGTAAGTATTTAGCTTTAAATAGGAATTATTTTTTTAATAAGAGATAATTAATTTCGTTAGATTAAAATTATATTTAATTTAGGGGGGTGTTAGTGTTAGGGTTAGACTTAGCTTTAGGGGTTAATACATTTGTTAGAATAGCGGTGAGCTCCGGTCGGCAGATTAGGGTTTAATAATTGAAGTTAGGTGTCGGCGATATTAGGGAGGGCAGATTAGGGGTTAATACTATTTATTATAGGGTTAGTGTGGCGGATTAGGGGTTAATAACTTTATTATAGTAGCGCTCAGGTCCGCTCGGCAGATTAGGGGTTAATAAGTGTAGGCAGGTGGAGGCGACGTTGTGGGGGGCAGATTAGGGGTTAATAAATATAATATAGGGGTCGGCGATGTTAGGGAACCAGATTAGGGGTACATAGGGATAATGTAAGTAGCGGCGGTTTACGGAGCGGAAGATTAGGGGTTAATAATAATATACAGGGTTCAGCGATAGCGGGGCGGCAGATTAGGGGTTAATAAGTGTAAGGTTAGGGGTGTTTAGACTCGGGGTACATGTTAGAGTGTTAAGTGCAGACGTAGGAAGGGTTACTGCATAGCAAACAATGGGGCTGCGTTAGGAGCTGAACGCGGCTTTTTTGCAGGTGTTAGGTTTTTTTTCAGCTCAAACAGCCCCATTGTTTCCTATGGGGGAATCGTGCACGAGCACGTTTTTGAGGCTGGCCGCATCCGTAAGCAACTCTGGTATCGAGAGTTGAAGCTGCATTAAAAATGCTCTACGCTCCTTTTTTGGAGCCTAACGCAGCCATTCTGTGGACTCTCAATACCAGAGTTATTTTTATGGTGCGGCCAGAAAAAAGCCGGCGTTAGTTTTTCGGGTCGTTACCGACAAAACTCCAAATCTAGCCGATAGTAAATAACTGAAAGCAGTTTTTTATGAGTCAGGAATGGGGGAAAGAGTCAACCCATGTGCATTGTATGATGAACATGTACAACAACATATAGTTACGTATCTCCTTCAAGATTGGTTTGTCGCCTTTTAGACAGAGGGGTTGCATTGTCCATCCATGGCCTTCTTTGCGATTTAGAGGCTTCTTGTTTGCCCGGTAATGAGGGTTGCGTAACTGGATCCTGCAATTCAGGCGGTGGAATCCCCAGTTGTTGGCAGAATTGTTCTGCATCCGGTGGAAAGGGGCATTCAAATTTTTTCCCATTTTTAACAGCTACAACTGAGGTTGGAAATCCCCATCTGTATGGAATTTTCACGGAGATGGGTGGTTAAAAAAGAAAAATCGCTCCTTTTTTGAAGCCTTCTTGCTGATAAGTCCTGATATATTTGTATCCGGTGACCCTGAAATTGAATAGATGGTTGTTATCTTGCATAATTATAAATAGTTTCTCTGTGTTGAAAATTTTGGAAATGTAAGATAATGTCACGGGGAGGTGAATTATCTGATGGCTTAGGGCACAGAGATCTGTGGGCTCTGTCCAGTATGATACCAGACAAAGTGCCATAATTTATCTGCAAAGAAGGATTGTAAGTAATCTTGAATCTCGTGGTTTTGCACTGTTTCAGGGATTCCTCTAAAGCGAAGATTGCTCCTCCTAGAGCGGTTTTCTAAATCGTCCAATTTGTCTTCTATGTCTGTCATACGATGGTGATTTTGAAAAGCTTTAGAGGAGAGGTTTGCAATTTTCTGAGATGATATATATTCGTGCTGTTCTAGAGTATCTACCCTGTAGCATAAGTCAGAAATGTCTTTCTTTAAGCCTGCACATTCGCTCTTGATACAAGTCTTGACCTGTTCTATCAAAGCTTCCATAGCGCCATATGTAATGATGTTGTCTTTACCCATATCAATAGTTTTAGGTTGTAATTCTATTGTGGCATCTGTGACTTCACAAGAGCTTTCATCTTGAGAGCTTAGTGTGGTACCTGGGTCTTTGCCAATTTTCTGCTTGTCAGCTTGCTTGAAAAAAGAGTTCATGGCTCCTTGAGCTGCTGAAGAAAGTTTTTGAGATTTATCACTTCTGGTTGGTTTTCTTTGTGACATCTTGAAGAAATTTTGCAGAAATCTGGAGCAGTTTTTACTTATGTTTGCTATAAGAGAGGATTATGCACTTCCGTATCAGAACACCACTCCTTGGGGTTATTGCTCTCACAGAGCGATCACGGGTAGGGGTATTGGATACGACCCACTGTTTCCAGGAACAGTGGGAAGAGGGGTAGGAGGGTGTTTGGTTTTACTTTCCATGCAATAGCTTATGTTGGTTTTCTTGCCACTGTTAGATCATTACAGCAGAGGATTCTCTTTTTTTTTGGTAACCATAGAGCAGAGTCCAGCACACAGTGAAACAAACATACCATATCAGTAAAAGTCATGACAAACTTTTCTTCCTTGCGCTTTATATATAGAATTAGGTAACATGTCAGGGATTCAATATGATTGCTGTATTCGAACCTAGCTGCCCCACCATAGATTCCAGAGAGAGGTTTAGCATGACAAGAAAACAAAAAGTTATGCATGTATACTAAGTCCCTTGTCACAATGGAGCGCTGCAACATAGGGATCCTCCCTGGCCGCTACAATTTGAAGTTCATCTAACATCCATAAAGTGAAGATGCAATATTGGCATAAGTCATGCAAAAGTATTCGCCATTGCGCCTTTCATGATGTTTGGAGATAAGTAGTACACTAAGGCCTCAGCATGACTGCTAAACTTCAGACCAACTGCCCCAGTAAAAATTGTAGAGAGAAAATTGGCATAATAAGAGAGCTAAACATTGTATTATGTTATAATTGTATGTTTTCCCTTTCTTGTTAAGGCTATGTTTCAGCCTAGGGCTGTGTATATATAGAGGCCCCCAGGTCACTATGCGCTTCGGGCTTTTTTGTACACATGTCTCTGATGGTATCGGTATCTATTTCACCTGTCTTGTGATGTAGTTCGATCCGGATCCATTCACGGGTCTCCTGAAACAATCCCCTGTGTTGCGGTTTGCCTGCGGGGCACCGTGACGCAGTGCAAAAAGGCCTCGTGGGGGTATAGTGCACGGGTCTGGTAACACCCGTGAAAACAAACGGATCGATACCAAAGTTGCAGCAGTTGACCTCTGTGTGTTCCAAAGCTCCGTTTAGGGTTCAGAGTCTCTGTGTCTCATTTCTGTTAGAGGAGATGAGCTTGTTTGCCCAGCTTACAAGGAGAGCTTTAGTGATGTGCGGCCATCTTGCTCAGCCGCTCGCTCCGCCTCTTCTGGGTGTGTAGACTTTTTATATCCACTATATATATATATATATATATATATATACACACATACATAATATCTCTAGGTATGGGGTATCACAAGCCTAGCCCTCCAGCATATTACTATATTTACTTTTTTGTGTACTTGTCTGTAACCCATTGTGGAAAAGCACTGTGACTGTTTTGTCAGTCAGGAAAACACAAAACAGAACTTTTCCATAATGGGTTACAGACAAGTACACACACAAGTAAAGTTTATATTAATATAAAGGAAGCACAGTAAGCACACTTATTTAACTGGCCATAGAACTTCGGTGTGGTACCTGGGGGACCTGTTGGGGGAGCCATGGAGTGCTCTCAATGGAATATTTTATTTCAGGGGGCCTGAGGCCAAGGGGGTGTGCAGGGCCCTAGGCAAAATGACAGCATGGAGCCCCTACCCAAAGAAATGTGGGGCAATGTAATATGCCACACAAATGAACAGATATACAGTACATACACACAGATACATACAAACATACACACACACACACAAGGGTACATACATACAGATACATTACATACATACACTATCTACTTTACCTATATCTATAAGGATTATACATATACAGGTACACATACACACATACTCAAAACACACACATACTCTCTCTAAAAAAACAGAAGCAGAAGAAAACATCTGTAAATGTGGCTAAGAGTCTGGCACACATTTGCTTAATATATTTGTTTTTTCATTAAAAAAAAAACATAGGAGTATTGCAAGCAAGTGCAGCAGCCCCTGACTATGATGATATGTATTATTTAAAGGAATACTAGGCAGAATACAAATAAACAATAACCATTGCCTTTTGCAAATGACTGCAGTGCCAGCTTGATGGATGAAAAGTTTTAAAGTTTAAAAGTAACAACACAAAAAAAAACTACATTTTTAATCCAACTAAAAAGAACAGATTAAATGCATATGGTGTATACAATTGATATCTTCTACATAACAAGCCTATTTATGCTCCTCCTTAACATAAGGAGGAATGGATCTACTAGACAAAAGTGTAAACTCCAAAAGTGTAAAAGTGTAATAATAATATAAAAAGGATGCAGCACTGGAGAGCTTCTCGATCTTTTAAAGAAATGGCAAAAGGAAAATTGTACCTCAACAGCCAGAAACTTCCAGTTCGACACACTCTGGATCCTTTCTTAGTTGTCTGACAGTGACAGGACTTGTGGATTATTCTTTTCACTCTTCTACATGACTGCAATGGTGGCTGAAGGGGCCAGGGGTGAACACTTTTCAAAGTTCCCGCCCTTAGTATTTAGCAATCCGTTCCGACTCCAGACAGTGACAGTGCAGACTCCTTATCCACACAAAACTTTCCTGCACTGTGTAATAGCGCTCTAAAGTAGACCCCTTACAATTCCCAGCCAAGTCGCTGTGTAATAGGGAAGATGCTGCTCAGGCTCAGCAGCAATAAACAATTAAAAACAAATGAAATCCCCCTTAAAAATATATGTCATCACAGATATCAGTTTGCACTTTTAAAAAACAGTGCTCTTACACTAGAAGAAAAGCAAAAAGTTCACCACCACTTATAATTAAAAGATCAACTTTATTCTAAGAATGTTTAAAATGATATTCAGGATAGCAGTGCCCATATAACATGTAGCTAGGTTGCTACGCTCCTACTAGCTAAATGTTATATGGGCACTGCTATCCTCTATATTTTTTTTTTAAAACATTCTTGGAATAAAGTTGATCTTTTTTTTTTATGAAATAATTTTTATTTATTGAATAACATAACATATTCCATGACATCTTTTGCACAAAAAAAAACAAAACAGTTATGACATGACAGTCTGGTTTCACAGAGATTGCAATACAAACATGTTGGACCATTAGACTCATACAGGCCCCCCATATCATATACAACAACCCCCTTCATTGGCATTATGCTGTCCGTAATGGCTGGGAGGTATCCCCAGACAATATAAATCATGGAGATTGCAAACCATTTTTCTATACTCGTGTTTTTTATAAAAAAGTAATGAGATTAAGAAAGAATAGATAAGATAGAGAAAAGAAATCTCAGAGTTAGTATAAAGTAAGTAAGAAGAAAGATCAAGAACATGTGTCACTCGTGGTCACCACCTCTCTGTCCTGTGTCATTTGTGTGCCTTGCCTCTGTGGATTGGATGCTACGCCTGTTAGCCATCTGTTGCTTATCTGTCCAAACTATCCAGTCTTCCCAGACCTGAAGGAACTCTATTCCAGTAATAAGCAAGGCAGAGGAAATTTCCGCCATTTTATAATAATATTTGATTTTATTGAGTATTAAGTTGTAGCTTGGTACCGAGGATTTCCAAAACCTTGCAATTGTGGTCTTAACGGCTGTGCAAATTATTCCCACTAACTTTAATTTAGCTTTGGTGAGGCCCTCAATCGGGAAGTGTAATAGTGCCTGCTCTCTAGTTAAAGTAATTTGCTTACTAAATATCTCGAAAAGGAGATTGCTAGTTTGGGACCAAAGTTTTTGCACCTCTGTACAGGACCACCACATATGTGTGTAGGAACCAATGTCTGCGCAGCCTCGATAACAATTCTTAGGAGTTTTGTCTGACCATTGTGTTCTGCTTGGGTGTAGGTACCACCTATATGCTACTTTGATATAGCTTTCTTTTAAATTTGCACTAATAGAACATGCCTGTCCCTTTTTCAAAATATCTGACCATTCTAAATGTTCCTTTACAAATTGCCCCTCCTCCTCCCATTTCTTCATAAAATGCAATTTGTCTCCTGAGCTACTCGTATTCAGAAAATTGTACAAAATTGTTATAGCTCCCCTAGTTCTGGATTTTGATGTGCATAATTTCTCAAAGGGAGTATGTTCTGAGTATGTAGGTGGTCTGCCTATCTCCCGTAACCTTGATTTCAACTGTATATTGGAACCAAGAGTCCGGTGATACCGGTTGTATAGAGTTATATTTCTCGAAGGGAATAATCTTTGAATCTATAGAAATATCTGCAATTCGATATAGTCCTTTATTCGCCCAAATGTTACTTATTGTTTTTGAGATCTGAACAGATGGCAAGAGAAGTGGTGTCGCTACAGAGCTAGCAGTGTGAAGGTTAGACCTCATCTGTATATTATCCCATATTTTAATAGTGTGTGTTATTGAAATGTAGTGTGTCCATTTCAATGGTCTATCTCGTTTGGCTGTCCATAAGATTTGATATATTGGATACAGTCGCAGCATATCACTTTCCAATTTTACCCATAAGATATCATCCCCCTCAAGACTCCATAGTGAGGTTTGCGCTAATCTGGCTGCCCAGAAATAATTTTGTAGATTTGGTACCCCTAGTCCCCCTCGCTCTTTATTTTGTAATAACGTTTTCCTATTGATTCTATCCTTTTTATTAAACCAGATAAACTTTAACATGTATCTTTGCATGTCATTTAGATCCTCCTTGGGGAAAGTTGATCTTTTAATTATAAGCGGTGGTGAACTTTTTGCTTTTCTCCTTTTGCATTCCAAATAACCGGCTTCACCGCGCTAATTTTCTGTGTTAATACATGCCGCAATAGGATTGGTTCATGAGCACACACCCCTGGGAGTTTTTCATCTGCTTTGCATGCAGACACTGGCTGGAAGTACAAGAGGATCACAGACCTGTGGTAAGAATCAAGGAGGCGGAGGAAAGAGTGGAATGCCAAGGGAACAGCCGCTTATACTCGGACCAAGGTAAATTTGTTTCCCGCAGTGAGATCAAGGCATACGGCTAAGGAGGTATGTGAAATTGGGCCCGCCGAGGCAGTTTTCAATATTGTGATTCAAAAAGGTATGAATGGTTACAAGTTATGTTTTGAGAGTTGATAACCTCAAGAGACGCCCGGCAAGTAAAGTCTGCAGTTTGGGGATTCCCCCCAGAATCGCAAAATAAATACATAAAGAAGTACCTTTGATCACAGTATCATACCTCCCTGTTAAGGAGAGACTATTATTCTCCCGGTAACTAGGGGTTTCCAATTTGGATCTAAGGGTGCTTTAAGGTTGTAACACTACCAATCCTAACGAACTTTTAGTACTGGTCATAATTGCTACACCAGTTATGAGTATACACAACTAAGTATATAACCTTATTTTTTTGATCTTTTGAATTTCATCTACTTAAGTGCCAGAAATTAATTTGTTTGTTATATTGGCTGAAGAATAGTGGTACTCTTACTGGGACATAATAATTTAAACGGATTCCATGAGACCATCTACTTAAGTGCCAGAAATTTGTCATTTTTAGTTCCGCTAAGGAAAAGTGATATTTAATTAGGCTCAAGATTGGGAACTGTAAATAACTTCAGACATTTAGGACCCAAGATATATAAGAGAATTATGATGCTTAATTTCTTTAAAATGGCCCTAGAGGAGTCCTAAAAGTGTTTGACCTGGCTTATTTATATATTCCTTTGTATGGGTACCTGTTTGATTTGAAGCCGAGTTAAATAATACAATGCTGAATTAATTGAATGTTTGTTATATTGGCTGGAGAATAGTGGTTCTCTAATTGGGACATAGGAATTTAACAGACTTTCTGATACCATCTACTTAAGAGCCAGAAATTAATCTGATGTTTGTTATATTTGCTGAAGAATAGTGGTTCTCTTACTGGGACATAAGTATTTAATGGACCTTATGAGACCATCTGCTTAAGTGCCAGAAATTAATTTGTTTCTTATATTGGCTAAAAAATAGTGGTTCTCTTATTAGGACATACAAATCTAAATGGATTCCATGAGACCATCTACTTGAGTGCCAGAGATTAATTACTTTAATCCAGCTAAGGAAAAGCGATACTTAAATAGGCTGAAGATTGGAAACTGTAAATATACTCAGACATTCAGGACCCAAGATATACAAGAGTCTGATTTGTTTTATTTACATATTCCTTTGCATGGGCATCTGTTTGGTTCTAAACCAATTCAATCAGTCCTTATTATCTTACTAGCTGAAAAGTAAATGGATGGCTGAAGAGCTGCAACTCTCAATATTGCTATTCATCTAAAGGATAGAAATAATAATCCTATATTAAAGGAGACAAAGTACTACCCATTCTGTTTAATAGTATACCTGGGCTAGTGCTTGGCTTGACTGGACCTACTATAGCTCTTGCATCTTGGTGGTGATCCTATTAAGTTTCACAGGCGATAAAAAAGCCTTAAGTTGGGGGGCGGAGCCAACTGCCAACATGGACGGTCGCTAACTCATGGAGCTCTCCTCATCAGTAAGCTGAAGTGGTCAACTACTACCTAATAATGGATCAACAACTATCACAATAACCTTTTACTTGCTCCTAGCCTGATCTGAAATTGTGTTATAGCTCTCCAGAGCCGTTTATCCCTGCCATAACTATAAACGCAACTTCTGTGTCCCTGCATGAGTCTCAAGCATGGAGGTATCTGATGCAATGCTGCGGTCCTTATTTCAATGCTTAGAGGCCAAGTTGGACGACTACCTTGAAGGGCTCACTGCAGCATGTAGAGGTGAGGATAGAGCCTCTCCAGCCTGGTCTAAAGAAGAGATTTCAACTTCCACTGGCAGGGGAGACTTAAGCATGGTGCCTCAAAGCGAAACGCCTACGGATTACTCTGTGCCGCAAGAAGACATTCTATCAACCCCGTAGGTGAAGGAGTTCTGTAAAATTCAGCCTGAGATGGAAGTGGAACATCTCTTCCCACTAGTGAAGTATACTAACCTTGAGATTATGAACTGCAGTCATATTTGCCCGGCTCCCCTCGGCGCTGACTTATACCTAGATGGGCCCTTAGCTCCTGTGTCCCACGGAAGCCCGAACTCTCGCAACACTCTTTTTGCTTATGGCCATTATCACAGCGCAACCTACCTGGGCTTCTGTGTCTCCATATGCGACATGGTGTTGTTTGCTCTGCTGCCGGATGAGTTTCGGTCCATGTCTGTGCTGCTACTAAATGTTTGGAATCACCAGGCCACCGTACACTCCGTAAGGGAGATTCGCCTGGGTGTTGGCTAGCTAAGCAGCTTTCGGCTATGTTAAGTGTGTGAACGGGCCAAGGAGTGACTGCCACACTTTTACTATACCTCCTCTCTCACGAGCTGCTCCTTTACAGACAGTCTGGAGACACTTACGTTAACAATATAAGCCTCCTACCATTACAAATTTGCTTAATTACATGAGTTCTATACACTGGGTCTGACATTTGCTGGACTTATCTGGAGATCTGTAGCCCCAGGGAGAGCAATCTTTCCAGCATTAATTTCCACACGTTTTAAAAGTTTACTAGTTATGCACGAGATCTGTTTAAATGCTTACACTGGGCGCAGAACACAGGAATAATGGTTTCAGGACAGTTCTTTTGGGAATGTACCGCAGAGATTCAACTAGTCATGAAGACTGCACTGTCTGATCCATAGGGGCCTCTCTGACATAGACCTAAATTCATACAGAATTGTCTTTTATTAATTTATCCTTGTTTTTTCTTTTCTCCTTTTTATATGCTCTACATGTTAGTATTAAGGCTTGCTATTGTTTCTGTGCTGCACTAGCAATATATTTTGTTAGATGTCTCTAATTTACCAACTGATCCTCCCCATATGGACTGAAACCATAAATATAGTACATTGAATCCCATTCCCTGACCTTGAATTAGTTAAAAGTGACTAGGCTCTTTAAGTTCTAAACAACCCTAGTAGTTAGTTGGGAGAGATAGAGTTAGGGGATTAATATGTTATGTCCATAAGTCAGTTACTACTTTACTTATTTTACAATAATCCCCAATGCAGGACCACTGCATGAATGTATTTTTCTGTTCCCTTTAATTGAATTTAAAAGACTAGTTATGGGCGGCTCTGTACATACTACGAAATGGTTCCTTTACCCTAACTACACTTACTCCTAGTGATGCTCTTCTAATTAAATATCACTTCTCAATATATAATATACTTTTGAATGCAACATACTTAATGTTTAGCTAATCATTCATCCCAACACTCTCCAGGGCTGTCACTTTGTTCATACAATATTCTTTACTGGATCATAGCTTGTTCTGTGCGTAATATTATGTTATACTATACTTTGCCTACTGAGGCCACAGGGTTGCTTACCATTTCTTGGCAATAACCACTCCCTTTAGTATAAATATCTACATTACTGATTTAGTTAACAGTAACTAGACTCCTTAAGTTGATCCTCTAACCCAATGAGTTACTCCAGAGACAACATTACCATAGCTATAGCCCAAACATTCAAACATTTTATTTAACTTTTACATCATGCCATACAGCCTTGAACCCCTAACAGCCTGTAGTTACTTTTTACATAGAGTATGTATTCCTCTTATTTTATATTGACCGAGTCATTCTGGAACAGTCATATGTGATAGCACCATGTAAGTGCATAGTACCTTATAGTTTATTCCTATTCATACATAGATCATGTCATATTACACTCATCTTGTTAGCAAGCCTCCCTGCATACAAGTTTAGATGCCTTATCACAAATACTACCCGTATGCTATTTTTGGCTCACACTGCTATATACCAAGGATATATCTGAGAGAGTTACATTGTAAGCCTTATTATATTTATCTTTCTAGGTAATTATACTCTCTAGGGGGAATTTAGAGTTAGTACAACATATCTATAACTGCTGGGCCCCTCTTCTTCCTTTCCCGCCGGTACAGGCTGCCTGCGGGTCATACCCCTACTCCTTTTCCCAGCATCGCCGATAGCTGGCACGTCCCCAGAAGAGGAGCCCACCCAGCAGTCCGCTATATCTCATGCATACTAATATCCCTTCTTCCGCATAATACCCTTAAGGGCTGCCCTTATTCATCTTGTAAAAAAAAAAAAAAAATAGATCTAGGTGTATTGCGTGTTGGACTAGGACTCAGTAGCTCTCTACTTAACTATGACCCCCCCATTATATAATAGCACCTCAATTACTTGTACAAATTACCATGCCCTGACCAATTTCTGCGCCCCCCACTAATTACATACACAACAGATTATCCTTTGCAGTCCATCCCTTTAGCTCTATAGTACTCCCCATATTCATCCCTTGTATTTAATTTTAAGGCTCCGCCCTCCACTTCCTTCCCCCATCCCACTCAGAGCGGCTCTTGTCCGCTGTCCTCCCTTTCCCCATCCCCGCCAACTTGGTCCTGGAAGGACCAAACAGCAGCTAATCTCCACTTGTTCCAATTTTCCTGTATATTCTCCTCCATACTCGCATGACTTGCAACGTGGAGACCAGTTATCCTATTCACACAATATAAAAATGAGGTTTCATTATCCTTTGTGGTTCTACCAGTCATTCATATATTTTATAATACTACTTATGCTGATTAGATACCTGTTGCAAATGTATTTACTCACATTTTATACTATATGAATTCCAGATACTGCTCCATACCACACAGCTACTACTGTGCTGTTTATCTGGAAAAGCACAGAACCTATACACAGAACTGTTATATTTTTGTATTCTTGCAATGTTTTTGAGTATACTATATCTGTTCTAATGTTAAACTTTCAATGTCAATTGATGAACCTTATCTGTAATATCTCTGATAACCTCAATAAAAAAATTATTTGGGGAAAAAAAAAAAAAAAAAAAAAGCCTTAAGTTCAACCGCTAGGGCTAAGCTGTTGTTTGAGCTAGACTTTATTTCTATGGTTAAACAGAAGATACAAGCATGCATTCTTTTGAAATGTAATATATTTCTTAGTTATATGAAAAAATGAAAGTGATGGGATAGCGCTATAAATAGCTGAGAGCTGATAAAAGGGGCAAATATTTATTTGATAATAAATAGTATAAATATTAAAAAGTGTGTAAGCGCCAAAAAAACAGCATTAATTGATGTGTTTAAAGAGACCAACAACAATGTGCGTTTGAAAAAGAGAAAAATGGATAATGTTCTACAATATCTCTTAAGAATGTAAAATGATCATTACCTTAAACCAACCAATAATGCCAATGTTGCCCAAAGAATGAATTAGATATATAGGATCAAATTATGAAATTTATTAGATGACAATTGATATATGAATAATCTAACAATTAATACTAGATAAATAAAAGTGTTATCCGGCATCGATAAAAAATGTATTCTAAACTAAAAAAAAATAAAAACAATGATAAATATTTCATTAACTAAGTATATTACATTTGCCAAGTATAATTAATAATAGATAAAAGGCAATGATGTTAAATGAAAATGAGGTAGGGTGTGCATACAGAAGTAACCAGTGAATGTAATTGTAACAAATGGAATGTTAACACATGTGTTGGAAACCTGTATCCTTTTAGTGTTGTATAGCAAAGATGATCCGTGTGTAAGTTCACACTTACAGCTAGATTTAGAGTTCTGCGGCAAAAGGGGTGCGCTAGCTACGTGTGTTTTTCCCCCCCCGCACCTTTTAAACAATGCTGGTATTTAGAGTTCACAGAAGGGCTGCGTTAGGCTCCAGAAAGGGAGCGTAGAGCATAATTTACTGCCACTGCAACTCTCAATACCAGCGGTGCTTACGGACGCGGCCAGCTTCAAAAACATGCTCGTGCACGATTCCCCTATAGGAAACAATGGGGCCGTTTGAGCTGAAAAAAAAACTAACACCAGCGTTCAGCTCCTAACTCAGCCCCATTGTTTCCTATGGGGAAACACTTCCTAAGTCTGCACCTAACACCCTAACATGTACCCTGAGTCTAAACACCCCTAACTTTACACTTATTAACCCCTAATCTGCTGACCCCTGCATTTTATTATTAACCCCTAATCTGCCAACCGGACCTCACCGCTACTATAATAAATTTATTAAACCCTAATCCGCCTCACTCCCACCTCAAAAACCCTATAATAAATAGTATTAACCCCTAATCTTCCCTCCCTAACATCGCCGACACCTAACTTCAAGTATTAACCCTTAATCTGCCGACCGGACCTCGCCGCTGCTCTAATAAATGTATAAACCCCTAAAGCTAAGTCTAACCCTAACACCCCCCTAAGTTAAATATCATTTTTATCCAACAAAATAAAATAAATCTTATTAAATAAATTATTCCTATTTAAAGCTAAATATTTACCTGTAAAATAAACCCTAATATAGCTACAATATAAATAATAATTATATTGTAGCTATTTTAGGATTTTTATTTATTTTACAGGCAACTTTGTATTTATTTTAACCAGGTACAATAGCTATTAAATAGTTAATAACTATTTAATAGCTACCTAGTTAAAATAATTACAAAATTACCCGTAAAATAAATCCTAACCTAAGTTACAATTAAACCTAACACTACACTATCAATAAATTAATTACATACAAATACCTACAAATAAATACACTAACTAAAGTACAAAAAATTAAAAAAAACTGTTACAAAAAATAAAAAAATAATTTACAAACATTATAAAAATATTACAACAATTTTAAGCTAATTACACCTACTCTAAGCCCCCTAATAAAATAACAAAGCCCCCCAAAATAAAAAAAATGCCCTACCCTATTCTAAAATAAAAATTGAAAAGCTCTTTTACCTTACCAGCCCTTAAAAGGGCTTTTTGCGGGGCATGCCCCAAAGAATTCTGCTCTTTTGCCTGTAAAAAAAAACATACAATACCCCCCCTCAACATTACAACCCACCACCCACATACCCCTAATCTAACCCAACCCCCCCCCTTAAATAAACCTAACACTAAGCCCCTGAAGATCTTCCTACCTTATCTTCACCACGCCGGGTATCACCGATCTGTCCAGAAGAGGGTCCGAAGTCTTCCTCCTATCCGGGTGATGTCTTCATCCAAGCGGGGGCTGATTCAAGTTCAATCCGATTGGCTGATCCAATCAGCCAATCAGATTGAGCTTGCATTCTATTGGCTGTTCCGATCAGCCAATAGAATGCGAGCTCAATCTGATTGGCTGATCCAATCAGCCAATCGGATTGAACTTGAATCTGATTGGCTGATTCAATCAGCCAATCAGAATTTTCCTACCTTAATTCTGATTGGCTGATAGAATCCTATCAGCCAATCGGAATTCGAGGGATGCCATCTTGGATGACGTCCCTTAAAGGAACCGTCATTCGTCGGGAAGTCGTCGGCCAGGATGGATGTTCCGCGTCGGCGGGATGAAGATGGAGCCGGAAGAAAGAAGATTGAAGATGCCGCTTGATAGAAGACTTGGACCTCTTCAGCCCCTGCTTGGATGAAGACTTCAGCCGGATGATGGACCTCTTCAGCCCCCGCTTGGATGAAGACATCGCCCGGATAGGAGGAAGACTTCGGACCCTGTTCTGGACGGATTGGTGATACCCGGCGTAGTGAAGATAAGGTAGGAAGATCTTCAGGGGCTTAGTGTTAGGTTTATTTAAGGGGGGTTTGGGTTAGATTAGGGGTATGTGGGTGGCGGGTTGTAATGTTGGGGGGATATTGTATGTTTTTTTTACAGGCAAAAGAGCAGAATTCTCTGGGGCATGCCACGCAAAAAGCCCTTTTAAGGGCTGGTAAGGTAAAAGAGCTTTTCAATTTTTATTTTAGAATAGGGTAGGGCATTTTTTTAATTTGGGGGGCTTTGTTATTTTATTAGGGGGCTTAGAGTAAGTGTAATTAGCTTAAAATTGTTGTAATATTTTTATAATGTTTGTAAATTATTTTTTATTTTTTGTAACTTAGTTCTTTTTTTATTTTTTGTACTTTAGTTAGTGTATTTATTTGTATTTATTTGTAGGTATTTGTATGTAATTAATTTATTTATAGTGTAGTGTTAGGTTTAATTGTAACTTAGGTTAGGATTTATTTTACAGGTAATTTTGTAATTATTTTAACTAGGTAGCTATTAAATAGTTATTAACTATTTAATAGCTATTGTACCTGGTTAAAATAAATACAAAGTTGCCTGTAAATTAAATATTAATCCTAAAATAGCTACAATATAATTATTATTTATATTGTAGCTATATTAGGGTTTATTTTACAGGTAAGTATTTAGCTTTAAATAGGAATAATTTATTTAATAAGATTTATTTTATTTCGTTAGATTAAAATGATATTTAACTTAGGGGGGTGTTAGGGTTAGGGTTAGACTTAGCTTTAGGGGTTAATACATTTATTATAGTGGCGGTGAGGTCCGGTCGGCAGATAAGGGGTTAATAATTGTAGGTAGGTGGCGGCAACGTTGGGGGGGACAGATTAGGGGGTAATAAATATTATGTAGGGGTCGGTGATGTTAGAGGCAGCAGATTAGGGGTACATAGGGATAACGTAGGTTGCGGCGGTGTGCGGTCGGCAGATTAGGGGTTAAAAAAAATTATTAGAGTGGCGGCGATGTGGGGGGGCCTCGGTTTAGGGGTGAATAGGTAGTTTATGGGTGTTAGTGTACAATAGAGCACAGTAGTTAAGAGTTTTATGAACCAGCGTTAGCCCAGAAAGCTCTTAACTCCTGTTTTTTTTCTGCGTCTGGAGTCTTGTCATTAGATTTCTAACGCTCACTTCAGCCAAGACTCTAAATACCGGCGTTAGAAAGATCCCATTGAAAAGATAGGCTGCGCAATTGGCGTAGGGGATCTGCAGTATGGAAAAGTCGCGGCTGGAAAGTGAGCGTTAGACCCTTTCCTGACTGACTCTAAATACCAGCGGTAGGACAAAACCAGCGTTAGGACCCCCTAACGCTGGTTTTGACGGCTAACGCAGAACTCTAAATCTAGGCGTTAATCTCTGGTTCCTTGTGGTAAAACAGCGAGTGTGGAACTTGCTGTAACAAACTGATATTTTCTCTGTGAACTTTTTCCTGCACTGTGGTCCATCCCTTAAAGGAACCTTCATTCGTCGTTAGTCCGTCGGTTGAAGAGGATGGCTCCATGTCGGCTCCATTGAAGATGGCTCTGCTCCGGATGGATGAAGATTGAAAATGCCGCCTGGATGAACACTTCTACATCATGGAGGACCTCTTCTTTGCCCCTTGGATGAAGACTTCTACCGGATCAAGGACCTCCTCTGTGCACCTTGGATGAAGACTTCGGCTCGGCTGGTGGAAGACGACTCAAGGTAGGATGATCTTCAGGGGGTTAGCGATAGGTTTATTTAAGGGGGGTTTGGGTGGGTTAGAGTAGGGGTATGTGGGTGGTGGGTTGTAATGTTTGGGGGTATTGTATTTTTATTTTCAGGTAAAAGAGCTGTTTACTATGGGGCAATGCCCCGCATAAAGCCCTTTTAAGGGCTAGTGAAAGAGCTGATTACTTTTGTATTTTAGAATAGGGTAGGGGATTAGGGGTTAATAACTGTAGGTAGGTGGCAGCGATATTAGCTAGGGCAGATTAGGGGTTAATACTATTTATTATAGTGTTTGTGAGGCGGGAGTGCGGCGAGGTCCGGTCAGCAGATTAGGGGTTAATAAGTGTAGGTAATGTAGCGGCGACATTTGAGGGGGCAGATTAGGAGTTAATAAATATAATATAGGGGTCGGCGATGTTAGGGGAAGCAGATTAGGGGTTTATAGGTATAATGTAGGTGGCGGCGGTGTCCGGTCGGCAGATTAGGGGTTAAAATTTATTATTAGAGTGGCGGCGATGTGGGGGGGCCTCGGTTTAGGGGTATATAGGTAGTTTATGGGTGTTAGTGTACTTTAGAGCACAGTAGTTAAGAGCTTTATATTCACGCGTTAGCCCATAAAGCTCTTAACTACTGACTTTTTTTGTCGTTAGGAGTCTTGACGGTAGAGGGTCTACTGCTCACTTCTCCCAAGACTCCAAATACCAGCGTTACGCAGATCCCATTGAAAAGATAGTATACGCAATTGGCGTAAGGGGATCTGCGGTAGCCTGGAATCGCGGTAGGAAGTGAGCGGTAGACCCTTTCCTTCCTGACTCTAAATACCAGCAGGCGGTAAAAAGCAGCGTTAGGACCCCTTAACGCTGCTTTTGATGGCTAACGCAGAACTCTAAATCTAGGTGAAAGAGTGTTTTGTGAATAGAGACACCCACATTAGCTCCTACAATAATAACAATATTGCATGCTATGATTGTGGATTATTTTTCTCATACAGAAGTTCTGATAATTAACTATAAACTCATACAGTAGACAGTGGTTTCATTAGGGGGAACGGAACTCTTATATTGTAAACACACAGGGGAGTAAAATTCAATAAATCACACCACAAAAAAAAACCTTTGAGAATCAGTCTCCTTAATTAATGTTCACATTCAGGGCTAGATTACAAGTGGAGTGCTAATTTAATGTGCGCCTATAAACGGGTAAATTCACCCATTTACAGGCGCACAATTAATATATATAACTATTATAAGTGGTTGGTTAATGCTACCGCAAGCTCGTGGTTAATTTTAAAAAATGTCTGACAATTGTTGTGATACACCTTTAAGGTATATCCCCTCCCATCACTCATCTCTCCCTATTTAAGAGAGTCATTTCCCATGAATCCTTGCCTGTAAATTGAAGTTACTTGACTTTGATAATTTTGAGTCAATTTCTTTCCTGAACCAGGTCATATCTATGCTCTTAATAGGAATTATTATAATATCCTATTTACTTACTTAAGTTACTCTTAGAATTTAGCCTATGTTACTACCTGATTACCTTCAAGGGAATACATTGTTTCCTCTGCAACGGATCACTACAACATCCTGCAACCAACTCTGGATCTACTTTCCTCAGAGTTCCAGTAACCAGTCACACTCACACCGGACACCTCTCAAACCGCTACGATCTAACTCACATTACTTCCACAGAAGTTAAGGTAATATCTGCTCAAATCTTTATTATCGCAATCTGCAGATTGAGGAGACATACAGACTTAAGGTACTTTAAGCAGTATTTCTTTGCACTGACTTGCATCTACTTTTATTCTCTGTGAAATCCGTTTTTTTGCAAACTGCCTTGTTTTTTATGCCTTACATCTGCTTATACTCATCAGCCTAAAGGAATGTTTATGCAGAAACAACTTACATATATTATAATACCTATCTGAATAGATGTAGCTTGTAAATATTTTAGTTTGAGAGTGTGTGAGTGTGTGAAGAAACTCCCTAACACTAAGCTGGAATATCTGCTAATTATCTGCCTGTTAGCAGGAGCTGCACATAACTTGAAATCTGACACTTGTGAACAAACTTATTCCTATACTGACCTATTTGAATCTTACTTACCTCCCTTGTATAAGCAACTCTAAACCATTTATCCTGTGTAATACTCTGTTGGGAATATCTATTTATCTCAACGAGTAATTCACTCATATACACTATCAAATGACTCAATGGGGGGTATTTATCAACGCATCTACTTTACCTGCCTTCGCCGGCCCAATACGCCCGCCTAAGCTCTCCTCACATCGCCGCCGCAGACCTGCAAAAATTCGCTTAAGTTATCAAAAAAGCTGTCAAAAAGCCACGCACCAAGTACGGGGCGATGAGCAGCTGACTGTGAGAGTTATAACTCATCCGATCTCGCTGCTCTTCGGCTTTTTAACAGCTTTCTTGCTAGCCTGTCACTAAGCACCCGCACTAAACTACACTGTTCTACCCCCTATACCGGCGCCCCCGGAGCCCCCCGCAACTAAATAAAGTTAGTAACCCCTAAACCGCCGCTCCTAGACCCCGCCGCAACTCTTATAAATGTATTAACCCCTAAACCGCCGCTCCCGGACACCGACGCAACCTACATTATACCTAGTAACCCCTATCCTGCCCCCCATACCATCGCCCTCTATGATAAAGTTATTAACCCCTATCCTGCTGATCCCGCACCTCGCCACAACTAAATAAATAGTTTAAACCCTAAACCGCCGCTCCTTGACCCCGCCGCAAATATAATATATGTATTAACCCCTAAACCGCCGCTCCCGGACCCCGCCGCAACCTATATTAAATTTATTAACCCCTATCCTGCCACCCCTACACCGTTGCCACCTATAATACATTTATTAACCCCTATCCTGCCCCCCACTACACCGCCGCCACTGTAATAAAATTATTAACCCCTAAAACTAAGTCTAACACTAACCCTAACACCCCCTAACTTAAATATTAATTAAATAAATCTAAATAATATTTCTATTATGAATTAAATTAATCCTATTTAAAACTAAATACTTACCTTTAAAATAAACCCTAATATAGCTACAATATAAATAATAATTATATTGTAGCTATGTTAGGATTTATTTTTATTTTACAGGCAAATTTCAATTTATTTTAACTAGGTACAATAGCTATTAAATAGTTATTAACTATTTAATAGCTTACCTAGCTAAAATAAAGAGAAATTAACCTGTAAAATAAAAACTAATCTAATTTACAATTACACTATACTTTAATAAATTATTCCTATTTAAAAATAAATACTTACCTGTAAATTAAACCCTAAGATAGCTATAATATAATTAATAATTACATTGTATCTATCTTAGGATTTATATTTATTTTACAGGTAACTTTGTATTTATTTTAGCTAGTTAGAATAGTTATTAAATAGTTATTAACTATTTAATAACTACCTAGCTAAAAGAAATACAAAATTACCTGTAAAATAAATCCTAACCTAAGTTACAATTAACACTACACTATCATTAAATTAATTAAATAAATTAACTACAAATAACTACAATTAAATACAATTACATAAACTAACTAAAGTACAAAAAATAAAAAAGCTAAGTTACAAAAAATAAAAAAAATAAGTTACAAACATTTTAAAAATATTACAACAATTTTAAGCTACTTACACCTAATCTAATAAAATAACAAAGCCCCCCAAAATAAAAAAATGCCCTACCCTATTCTAAATTAAAAAAGTTCAAAGCTCTTTTACCTTACCAGCCCTTAAAAGGGCCTTTCATGGGGCATGCCCCAAAGAATTCAGCTCTTTTGCCTGTAAAAGAAAAATACAACCCCCCCAACATTAAAACCCACCACCCACATACCCCTAATCTAACCCAAACCCCCCTTAAAATAACCTAACACTAATCCCCTGAAGATCATCCTACCTTGAGTCGTCTTCACTCAGCCGAGCAGCGATGGAACCGAAGAGGAGATCCGGAGCGGCAGAAGTTATCTTCCAAGGGGCGCTGAAGAAATCTTCCATCCGATGAAGTGATCCTCCAGTAAGCGCTGAAGAAGTCTTCCATCCAGGCGATGTCATCTTCCAAGCGGCGCTGAAGAAGTCTTCTATCCGGGCGATGTCATCTTCCAAGCGGGGTCTTCAATCTTCAATCTTCATCCCGCCGACGCGGAACATCCTTCTTTCCCGATGGACTACCGACGAATTAAGGCTCCTTTAAGGGACGTCATCCAAGATGGCGTCCCTTCAATTCCGATTGGCTGATAGGATTCTATCAGCCAATCGGAATTAAGGTAGGAAAAATCTGTAAGAGGGCGCCACAATAGCGTGATATCGTCTGGAATGCAGGTAGAGATAAAAGTAGGTATTATGCTTACCAGATGGTGTGGCACTGTACTGTGACCAGTGCAAGAGAGCAGGCTAGCACTTAACAGTGGCTAGTAAACTGTAGGAGCCAGGCTCCAAAGGCACTTGTTCTAGTTGCAACTTGGTATTTATCTCCTGTTGTCTGGACTTCAGGTGCTGCAAAGGAGTAATCTTATGTGTGTTGTTCAGTGGGTATATATGAACCACAACACAGACAACTTCAAGATACATTTTTTATCTGATGAAACAACCCCTGTAGGTTGAGAAACTCGTCATAAAATATTAAAAGTCATTTTTATTTGAAGTTGTCTGTGTTGTGGTTCATATATACCCACTGAACAACACACATAAGATTACTCCTTTGCAGCACCTGAAGTCCAGACAACAGGAGATAAATACCAAGTTGCAACTAGAACAAGTGCCTTTGGAGCTTGGCTCCTACAGTGTACTAGCCACTGTTAAGTGCTAGCCTGCTCTCTTGCACTGGTCACAGTACAGTGCCACACCATCTGGTAAGCATAATACCTACTTTTATCTGTACCTGCATTCCAGACGATATCACGCTATTGTGGCGCCCTCTTTCTATTCTTCTTCAACAGTTGTTCCACACTCTCTGGGATCAAGAGGAGCAGCCTGATTCATCATCTCTTTCAAGAAGACATCTCTATTCCCTATTTACCACCAGTATATGGACAGTAAACAGGACTAATATGGTAGACCTGATCTACTATATCAAAAGTATAATATTTGGTTTTAAATTGTATTTTTCTTTCCAAACACCAGCGCTCTTTTATATCCCTTTATTGGGATATTTTCACTTGTTTCTTTCTTCTGAGAGTACAAAAGTAGCAGCTGACCAAGGAAAAATCTGTATGGCTGATTGAATCAGCCAATCAGATTGAAGTTCAATCCGATTGGCTGATCCAATCAGCCAATCAGATTGAGCTTGCATTCTATTGGCTGATCCGATCAGCCAATAGAATGCAAGCTCAATCTGATTGGCTGATTCAATCAGTCAATCAGATTTTTCCTACCTTAATTCCGATTGGCTGATAGAATCCTATCAGCCAATCGGAATTGAAGGGACGCCATCTTGGATGACGTCCCTTAAAGGAGCCTTCATTCGTCGGTAGTCCGTCGGGAAAGAAGGATGTTCCGCGTCGGCGGGATGAAGATTGAAGACCCCGCTTGGAAGATGACATTGCCCGGATAGAAGACTTCTTCAGCGCTGCTTGGAAGATGACATCGCCCAGATGGAAGACTTCTTCAGCGCCGACTGGAGGATCACTTCATCGGATGGAAGATTTCTTCAGCGCCCCTTGGAGGATCACTTCTGCCGCTCCGGATATCCTCTTCGGTTCCATCGCTGCTCGGCTGAGTGAATACAACTCAAGGTAGGATGATCTTCAGGGGATTAGTGTTAGGTTATTTTAAGGGGGTTTGGGTTAGATTAGGGGTATGTGGGTGGTGGGTTTTAATGTTGGGGGGTTGTATTTTTCTTTTACAGGCAAAAGAGCAGTTTCTTTGAGGCATGCCCCACAAAAGGCCCTTTTAAGGGCTGGTAAGGTAACAGAGCTTTTAACTTTTTTAATGTAGAATAGGGTAGGGAATTTTTTTATTTTGGGGGGCTTTGTTATTTTATTAGGGGGCTTAGATTAGGTGTAATTAGCTTAAAATTGTTGTAATATTTTTTAAATGTTTGTAACCTATTTTTTTTTTTTTTTGTAACAGCTTTTTTTCTTTTTTGTACTTTAGTTAGTTTATGTAATTGTATTTAATTGTAGTTATTTGTAGTTAATTTATTTAATTAATTTAATGATAGTGTAGTATTAGGTTTAATTGTAACTTAGGTTAGGATTTATTTTACAGGTAATTTTGTATTTATTTTAGCTAGGTAGTTATTAAATAGTTAATAACTATTTAATAACTATTCTAACTAGCTAAAATAAATACAAAGTTACCTGTAAAATAAATATAATTCCTAAAATAGCTACAATGTAATTATTAATTACATTGTAGCTATCTTAGGGTTTATTTTACAGGTAAGTATTTAGTTTTAAATAGGAATAATTTATTTAAGTATAGTGTAGTGTTAGGTGTAATTGTAACTTAGGTTAGTTTTTATTTTACAGGTAAATTTCTCTTTATTTTAGCTAGGTAGCTATTAAATAGTTAATAACTATTTAATAGCTATTGTACCTATTTAAAATAAATAGAAAGTTACCTGTAAAATAAAAATAAATCCTAAGATAGCTACAATATAATTATTATTTATATTGTAGCTATATTAGGGTTTATTTTAAAGGTAAGTATTTAGTTTTAAATAGGATTAATTTAGTTAATAATAGAAATATTATTTAGATTTATTTAATTAATATTTAAGTTAGGGGGGTGTTAGGGTTAGT
Source organism: Bombina bombina (assembly GCF_027579735.1). Classification (NCBI taxonomy): domain Eukaryota; kingdom Metazoa; phylum Chordata; class Amphibia; order Anura; family Bombinatoridae; genus Bombina; species Bombina bombina. The sequence goes on along the minus strand of NC_069504.1, from coordinate 452,630,723 downwards.
GTTAGACTTAGGTTTAGGGGTTAATAAATTTATTACAGTGGCGGCGGTGTAGTGGGGGGCAGGATAGGGGTTAATAAATGTATTATAGGTGGCGACGGTGTAGGGGGGGCAGATTAGGGGTTAATAAATTTAATATAGGTTGCGGCAGGGTCTGGGAGCGGCGGTTTAGGGGTTAAACTATTTATTTAGTTGTGGTGAGGTGCGGGATCAGCAGGATAGGGGTTAATAACTTTATTATAGAGGGCGGCGGTATGGGGGGGGCAGTATGGGGTTACTAGGTATAATGTAGGTTCCGGCGGTGTCCGGGAGCGGCGGTTTAGGGGTTAATACATTTATTATAGTTGCGGCGGGGTCAGGGAGCGGCGGTTTAGGGGTTAATATGTATAGAGTAGCTTGCGGTGGGCTCCGGGAGCGGCGGTTTAGGGCATAATAACTTTATTTAGTTGCGGCGGTGTAAGGGGGGACAGATTAGGGGTGTTTAGACTCGGGGTACATGTTAGGGTGTTAGGTTTAGACAGCTCCCATAGAAATCAATGGGATGTCTGGCAGCAGCGAACTTGTACTTTCGCTATGGTCAGACTCCCATTGATTCCTATGGGATCCGCCGCCTCCAGGGCGGCGGATTGAAAACCAGGTACGCTGGGCCGGAAAAGTGCCGAGCGTACCTGCTAGTTTTTTGATAACTATTAAAAGTAGTCAGATTGTGCCGCACTTGTGTGCGGAACATCTGTAGTGACGTAAGAATCGATCTGTGTCGGACTGAGTCCGGCGGATCGAAGCTTACGTCACAAAATTCTACTTTTGCCGGTCTCTAGCCTTTGATAACTAAGGCGAATCAGCCTCGCCAAAAATACGCTGCGGAATTCCAGCGTATTTGAGGTTGACGGCTTGATAACTAGGCCCCAATGTATATTTCCCAAGTAACACATCCATTGTTCCTTGGCAAGTACTAATTAGGAGCAACAAAACATTTAAAGGAGACTCAAGGTTTGCACTGTGACTTTAAACAAGTGCATTACAAACAACAACTTATTTAAAGGAGTCTCAAGGTTTTGCACTGTGACTTTAAACAGGTGCATTACAATTGCTCCTAAAATAAAGAGCATTGTTTCTGTTTAATAATAAAATATTTGTGCATTTTTTTTTAATATAACTGCATGAAGCAGTTTTAAGGGGTTAAATTGTGCAGATGTGGGGTGTTAGAAAAACAAAACGTCACTAAAAAGGGCCTTTACATTGCGGTCTATGGGGACTATGTTATTATTCAAAATATATATGCATATGCTTAAATACATAAATATAAATATCTATGTATGCAAATAGGCTTAATAAAATACTCCCACATATTATTTCGGAAGAACAGGTGGGTTTTATGATGGCTAGATCATTAGTCAAACATGTTAGAAATATCTTGCATGTTATCCAGTGGTATTGGGGGAGAGAAAATCAGGATAAGCTGTCGGAGGCCTTCCTACTATCCCTTGACGCTGAGAAGGCCTTCGACAGGATTGAATGGAGTAATCTGTTTTCTACCTTGGAGAAATTCAATTTTCAGGGTAGATTTTTTTAATATATTAAAACAGTGTATACTCCAACGGATGTCTATTTAAATATAAATAGACATACATCTACATCAATTAAACTATATAGAGGGACACGACAGGGTTGCCCCCTTTCCCCACTCCTGTTCAATCTAGCCCTAGAGCCACTTATAGATCTTATAAAAAAAAACACACTTGGCATTTCGTTAGGGGATATAAATATAAATATTAAGATGGCAATATTTGCAGACGACATCTTACTTTTTGTATCTGAACCAGAAATATATGTGGAAAAGATTATAGAGTGTATTTCTTTATTTGGTAGTACATCAGGATACAAGATAAATACTAATAAATCTCAGATACTATGGTTGTATTAAAAAATCAGAGCAAAAAATAAAATATATATTTGAGGAAGTTGAGGAAGCTTTGACCTATTTGGGGATAAAAATATCCAACAACCCTAGCAAAATATATCTCCTGAATTATGCACCCCTAATTAAAAAAATAGTAAAGGATTTAAAAATGTGGCAACAACTTAATCTAAATTTGACAGGCAGGATTCATGCAATAAAAATGTCTATTCTCCCCAGGCTGCTATATCCTATCCATATGTTACCATTAAGAATTCTCGATAAAGATCTTAAAATATTGAATGCTGCAATTAGAAATTTTATATGGAAGGGACAGAAATCTAGGATAAGATAATTTACAAATGTCAGTTAAAAAACTGGGATGGAATTCCAAGCTCTTCCAATATCATTACCGAGACACTACCTTCGTACGCAACAAAAGATGCTAGATTCTTTTATTTGGGCTTACAAAAAACCAAGGGTGTCAAAGAATTCTATGTATTTAAGCAAGGAGGAAGGTGGCCTAAATGTCCCAAATTTATTTCAGTATCACAAAGCGACACATTTAACACGAATAGTCTCATGGTCTCACAACCCCTCCTCCAAACTATGGATCCAAATGGAAGCTGCCTCCCTTGGCTTAAGCGGGATGCGAGATCTTTGTTGGCTCCCTAAATCATCCAGACCCCCCATAACTAAGGCTAATGAATGCATAAAAACTACCTTAACCATATGGGACTCCCTTATTCGAAATCCAAACACTCTCTCTACCCCAATCTCTCCAATGACTCCTCTGTTAAATAACACCCTTTTTTTATCCCAACACCAGTTCAAATTTGAACCAGAAGATTCTTCCCTGAAAAATATGCCTATATTTTTACTCACAGAAAACTCCCAAATAAGGGATAGAATTGCCTTAAGGGAATCAATAGGCTCTCCCTTCCACTGTTGGTTTCCCTACCTCCAAATACGCCAAGCAATTATGCATAACCCTCATAAAAATGATTGCCTCCGTCCGCTTACCCCATTTGAGAAGCTATGCAATACAAAAGACACTCAGAAATCCCTTCTCTCTCTCACACATAAACTCTTAAGAGCTATACACACAGTCAAACTACCCTCATATACCACCAAATGGGAAACTGAACTTCGAGTTCAGCTCCCAAAAGACACCTGGCTAAAATGTTGTAACACAGTCCACTCCTCCTCCTCCTCACTCATTCTGACCGAACTTATTTATAAGATCATCTCTCGCTGGTATCTTACACCTCAAAAATTGAATGAAATATATCCAGGAGCTAACTCGAGCTGCTGGAGATGATGTGGGGAAGTGGGCACACTTTCCCACATATGGTGGTCCTGTAATAAAATGTCCACTTACTGGGCTCAAATCGAGCGTAGCATCAATCTTACATTAAACACACAAATATCCCTTTCGGCAACCATGATCTTACTAAACCAAATCCCTAGATTGGAATGTGTCTACCGAAGGAAACTCCTTCAACTGATGTTAACTTGCGCTAGACACGTTGTCCCTCGGTATTGGAAACAAGCTCATCCCCCTACTTATGAACACTGGGTATCAGAAGTCACACACATACTAGCTTTAGAGAAGAGACATTATTGTTTTATAGGAAAGAGAGATTTTATACTAGATATAATTTTCCTATGGGAACAAAGAACACCATGACTCTACAAAACCGACCCTTCTTCACTGCTAAATACCACAGGCTCCATAATTCTTCGGAGTATGTATTTCATTCTTTGCAAGGATTAATTGCAAAGGATTTACATGGAACCACACTATAATATACTATATTATTCTATAATTTATCTTTACATATTTTTATGTTTGTCTACTTCCTCCTATCCCTTACCGTCACCTGTCCGAACCCCTCTCCTACTCCCCCTCAGACCTCCCTCCCCCTTTTCACTTTAAGACACAACAAAGACTCAAGGTAGCTGGAAATTACGTTATATTGTATTTTACCATGACATTATGTACCCCTGTATATCTGTATTCTTTTATTTTTGCTGTTTATCACCCGACTGATTTATATTGCTGCACGCTCTAACCCTTTCCATATCCCTCCTTAACCATCCTCTCTCCCTCTCGTCCCCTATATCCCCCCCCTCTTGTTACATACCTTTTTACTTTTTACTAATCCCTATTATTATCTGCCCTAACCCTCTCCATACCCGTCCTCTGTCCACCTCTCTCCCTATTACCCAAAGAACTTATTTTTAATTTGCTTTTTGCTTTCCTCAAATAAGGGAAAGAAATGATCACTAAGATATTACAATACCTTACTGTAATTGAAAAACAATTATTGGTTTATGTTTGTTGTTCATTATATGTCTATGTTTTTTCCTAAAAAATCAATAAAAATTATTTAAACAAAAAAAAAAACTGGGATGGAGTATGCCAAATATAAAACTATATAACTGGGCAGCAATGGCAAGATATAATATTGAATGGCTTACAGGTAAAGAAAAATATACTAACTTGATCCTGGAACAAAAACTTATTTTACCCTTATCAATATCTTATCTAAGTCCTGCCGAGACTTATGAAATTCCTAAAAATATTAAGTCACATATAGTATATCATGACTGTCTGACAACATGGAAGCTCATTTGTAGATACCTTGGGGAGAATCATAGATACTCACAATACATTCCTATTAAAGGGAATCCGAAATTTCCAATGGGAAATAATAATCCATTTTGTAATTTGAACTCCTTTGGTATTCTTAAAATTGGAGATTTATTCAAAGGGAATAGTAATGAAATATATTCTATAAAGGAACTCTGTGATAAATTTCAGATTAAAATGAAAAACTATTTCTCCTATGTTCAGATTAATTCTTATCTTAAAAAGGTAAAAAAGGCGTGTTCCAACAAGAATAAAAGTGAATAATATCACAATAATATGTGAAAAATATATTAATGGAAGGTTCAAATTAACCAATATATATATAACAAATTAATTGATAAGATTGAAGAAATATTTCAAAAATTATTGAGAAATGGAAAAATGCTACAGATTTAATAGCGACTAAAGAACAGCTATATAATAGTATCAATATAGTTAAACAAACTACATTGGCTAGTGATTTGAGAGAGTCACAACAGAGAATAGTGCATAATGACTATATCACAATAACTAAGAGATGCAAATGGACAAAATAAATAAATCCTGTATGCCTGAAATGCCTATTTATTACACCTAATTTATCCCACTACTTTTGGGATTGTCCTAAAGTATGCCAATAATGGATTAAGATATCATATTGGATTTCAAAGCTACTCAAAATAAAGATATCATTCAATAAGAATTCTGTATTACTATTACAAATCTCCCAAAAAATGAACTCTAAATATAGAGCTTTTCTTATTACAACGCTATTGGTAGCAAGGAAGATAATTACCAAATTGTGGATAGATAAAAGAGTCCTTCTTTCCATGAGTTCAGTAAAGCAATTTATAACCAACTTATAATAGAAAAATATGACGTTCTCAATGATACAAAAAGTAGGAAGGAAACTTTTATAAAGAAATGGGAGTTGTACATTAAATCATTGAGGGTAGAAATCCAGAATATATTATACAAAGGAATATTATAAATAAACAAGGGAATGATTTTAGACCCTATCTAACTGTATTTAAATGTATTGATTATTAGATTTAAAACACTAATGTGAAAATGTCAAAGTGTTTGATGTATTTCTCAATAAGCTGTGTACGCAATATGATTGTAATGCATATTTAATGTATATTATGTGATTCGCAATAAAGATTTATAATATATATATATATATATATATATGTATATATTCATGTACATATATATTTAAACTTTGCTGCCCATTGCTGTGCGACTTACCCCCTTTTCTGCACTAGGTTCTCTGCCTTGACTATCAGCATGAGAACGAGGCTCCCGTAAGCGCAATGCTTCCATGTAATTTTGCACTCCACTCTTTATCTGGCCCTTAATACTTACAAACAACTTTATTTTTAGAACCATGCTAAAGCAGAATTGTATTTTAGGGCTCTTATAAAAAAAAAGAACATTTTCATTGAATATTTCTGCTTTCATCTTTGCTTTCTAAATTATAGCATGTTCATAATTACTTTTTTGTTATTATTCTTTTTTAGCAGAGAAAACTGTATTCTAAAGACTTGCATTTGTTTGGCATATGTTTAAAGCCTGCAAAGGTACACAAAAGTAAATAGTTTTCTTTTCTTTTTAGTAGCTTACAAATAAAGATGAACATTTATTTTTATCAGTATATAAAGTGATTGTAAAGTTTGCATATTTAAAACACAGTATATAAAATTATTCCTAAAAACAGGGGCACTTTAATTTTATTTTTTTAAGATGCTTTATTTGTAAAATAATTACCATTTAGTGATGGTAAACATCTCACCATTCCTCCGCCCGCATGTCATACTTTATTCAGCTAATGGATGATGAATCCGGCTCCATCCATTGTGTGCCCCACAAGCTGAATGCCAAAAGGGGCACACAACGATTGGATGAACCAAATGTAGACAGAGTGGTGGTGCTGTATCACCCTCCAAGGATTGAAGCTGACCACGTCCTCAGAGTTTTCTCGCTCTTCTCACCTCCAAAAAACAAAGGCTCCCAATAGTGTAGCAAATTCCAGACAATATGGTGGAACAAAATCAGAGCATACTCACAGGATGTCAGTTAAAAATCAGCCTTTATTGAAACCATCAAACAGGACGTCTTCAAGTCCAGCTTCCAAACTTTTATTAAAATATAGCTTGAAGTGTTTTGGCTATAGCAACAGCCTTTTTCAAGAGAAAAAGTTAAGAACAATGTAAAATAGCTTGATGGTCCTGTTTGATGGTTTCAATAAAGGCTGATTTTTAACTGACATCCTGTGAGTATGCTCTTATTTTGTGCCACCATATTGTCTGGAATTTGCTACACTTTTGTGAGCCTTTGTTTTTTGGAGGTGAGAAGAGCGAGAACACTCTGAGGAAGTGGTCAGCTTCAATCCCTAGAGGATGATACAGCGCCACCACTCTGTCTACATTTGTGTCTTCTACATACGGTTTGGGAAAACCGGGGCCGGCAGCGAGCACTAAGGGAAGTGCTAACACTGTTTTAATACTTCATCTACTATACAAACGATTGGATGAAGCCAGATTCGTCATCCATCAGCTAAATAAAGTATGAGATGCAGGCAAAGGAACGGCGCAATGTTTATCATCACTAAATGGTAATTATTTTACAAATGAAGTACCTTAAAAAATGTTAATCCATAAATGTGCCCCTGTTTTAGGAATGATTTTATATACTGTGTTTTAAAAATGCAAACTTTACAATCACTTTAATAATAAAAAAATAAAGTATTATCCAGACATATTGGACTATTATTCATTGTTCATACAACAATAAGATGAAAAAAAAGATACTTAAATGGACGTGACACATAATTTTTCTTTCATGATTCAGACAGAGCATGCAATTTTAATCAACTTTTCATTTAACTTTTAGGGGCCGATTTAACATTGAGCGAGCGGACATGATCCGATATTGCGTATCATGTCCGTTGCACATCAATAAATGCCGACAGTATACGCTGGTGCAATGCCGCCCCTGCAGATTCACAGCCAATTGGCCGCCAGCAGGGGGTGTCAATCAACCCGATCGTATTGGAACGGGTTGATTTCCGGCGATGTCTGTCCGCCACCTCAGAGCAGACGGACAGATTATGGAACAGCGGTCTTCATAACTTCTGTTTCTGGCGAGCCTGAAGGCTTGCTAAAAAAACACGTGACATCAAGCTCCATACAGAGCTTGATAAATATGCCTGTTAGTATTGAATTTGCTTTATTCTCTTGGTATGCTTTGTTGAAGAAGCAGCAATGCACTACTGGGAGCTAGCTGAGCACATCAGGCTAGCCCATGACAAGAGCCATATATGTGCAGCCACCAATCAGTAGCTATCTTCCAGTAGTGCTTTGCTGCTCCAGAGCCTACATAGGTATTTTTTTAACAAGGGATAGCAAGAAAACAAAGCACATGTTATAATAGAAGTAAATTGTAAAGTTGTTTAAATTTGCAATCACTATCTGAATCATGAAATACATATTTGTGTTTCATATGTCTTTGAAGCAAATAGTTACAAAAAGAGATCAAACATATTTTTCTACTATTGCATTGTTGTCTATTATAAACAGATAGGTGAAGGATTTCAACAAAAATGTATTCATCCAAAGAAACATAAATATAATCCGGGGTCTGTATAAGTTTTGTTTACTTTTATCACCTTAGCTAGGTTTCCAGTTGCATAAGGCACAAGGGAATCTTCTATGCTTTATAACCATTTTCTTAACACCTCCAATTTTGGGCTAGATTACAAGTGGCGCACCCACTCTCTCGCACAAACACCATGACATATTTGCAAGAGGACTAACCCAACATGAAAATATAAATATTTCATATTCCAATGTTCTTTAACATATTTTTTTGGAATATGTGCATACTCGCTTGCATACTGTAATATGTGTAAACATGATCACATCCTGTAATATGCTCAAAAATGATTGCATTCTGTAATATTTGCATACCTGACATTAAAAATATGAATATTTTTATGTGTAAGTATGTCTGTAACCACATCTATACGCATAATAATACATTAATACATATGTATGCACATATACTGGTGTGGATGGGAGAAGTCCCCACTATGGAAATGTTTGTACAATTTCTTAACTGGGGAATGAGGTTTACTTTCGAGACTCACAAAACATCAATTCATTTTCTTGATTTACAGTTAAAATCCAATATTTTGAGTCATAAGGTTGAGTCCACAATTTACAGAAAACCTATGTCAGGAAATACCTTACTTCATGGTAAGAGCAATCACCCCCAAAAAGTCCCTTACTCTATCTGTTCCAATAACACTGACTACGCAACCCAAAGTGATGACCTAGTGAAGAGACTAGAATAAAGGGGATACAAAAAATCTGTTATACAAAAAGCCAGACTAAAAGTTGACTTGCTTGACAAAAACACCTTATTGTTGGATAAACCAAAATTTCAAACTACCAAACATAGGCAAAATACTTTGGAATCAACGACGTTTGTCACGCAGTATTCATCAGATTATAATGAATGCCTATGCTTTTGGCTGATACCGGTCTAGTTAAGTCTATAGAACAAGGTTGTAGATTCTCCTACAGGAGAGGAGTTACAATTAGTAATCAGATTTCACCTAGTGTCTTACCCAAACGAAAGACTACTAGTTCTTGGTTAGACACTAAGGGAATGTTCAGGTGGGGGTATAGTGCTTGTATACCTTGTACCTTTATTCAAAGAGGTGACTCAATTCAATCGTATTCAACAGGAAAAAACTACAGTGTGACATCATGTGTTAATTGTAGGACAAAAAATGCCACATTATTTTTATTAACCTCTAATCTGCCGCTCCTGACACCGCCGCCACCTACATTATACTTATTAACCCCTAATCTGCTGCCCCCAACATCGCCGACACCTACATTATATTTATTAACCCCTAATCTCCCTCCCCCAATGTCGCCGCAACCTACCTACATTTATTAACCCCTAATCTGCCACCTCCAACGTCGCCGCCACTATAATAAACATATTAACCTCTAAACCATCACACTCCCGCCTCACAAACACTATTTAAATATTATTAACCCCTAATCTGCCGTCCCTAACATCGCAGCCACCTACCTACATTTATTAACCCTTAATCTGCCGCCCCCAATGTCGCTGCCACTATCTAAATGTATTAACCCCTAAACCTAAGTCTAACCCTAACCCTAACATCCCCTAATTTAAATAGAATTCCAATAAATCTAAATAAATATTAATTTTATTACCTAAATAATTCCTATTTAAAACTAAATACTGTAAAATAAACCCTAAGATAGCTACAATATAACTAATAGTTACATTGTAGCTAGCTTAGGGTTTATTTTTATTTTACAGGCAAGTTTGTATTTATTTTAACTAGGTATAATAGTTATTAAATAGTTATTAACTATTTAATAACTACCTAGCTAAAATAAATACAAAAGTACATGTAAAATAAAACCTAACCTATGTTACACTAACACCTAACACTACACTACAATTAAATAAATTAACTAAATTAAAAACAATTAAATAAATTAAATTAGCTAAATTACAAAACCCCCCCACTAAATTACAGAAAATAAAAAAACTAATTACAGATCTTTAAACTATTTACACCTAATCTAATAGCCCTATCAAAATAAAAAAGCCCCCCAAAATAAAAACCCCTAGCCTAAACTAAACTATCAATAGCCCTTAAAAGGGCTTTTTGCGGGGCATTGCCCCAAAGTAATCAGCTCTTTTACCTGTAAAAAAAATACAAAGAACCCCCCCAACAGTAAAACCCACCACCCACACAACCAACCCCCCAAATAAAAACTTAACTAAAAAAACCTAAGCTCCCCATTGCCCTGAAAAGGGCATTTGGTTGGGCATTGCCCTTAAAAGGGCATTTAGCTCTATTGCAGCCCAAATCTCTAACCCAAAAAAGAAACCCACTAAATACACTCTTAAAAAAACTTAACACTAACCCCCTGAAGATCGACTTACAGTTCTGAAGATCGGACATCCATCCTCAAGGAAGCGGCAGAAGTCTTCATTCAACCGGGCCGATGTCCTCAACAAAGCCAGGAGAAGTCTTCATCCAAGCTGGGCGAAGTGGTCCTCCAGACGGGCAGAAGTCTTCATCCAGACGGCATCTTCTATCTTCATCCATCCAACGCGGAGCGGGTCCATCTTCAAGACATCCGATGCGGAGCATCCTCTTCATCCGGAGTCTTCTTACTGAATGACGGTACATTTAAGTGACGTCATCCAAGATGGCGTCCCTTAGATTCCGCGAGCTCAATCCTATTGGCTGATTGGATCAGCCAATAGGATTGAACTTCAATCCTATTGGCTGATTGCATCAGCCAATGGGATTTTTTCTACCTTAATTCTGATTGGCTGATAGAATTCTATCAGTCAAACGTAATCTAAGGGACGCCATCTTGGATGATGTCACTTAAAGGTACCGTCATTCAGTAAGAAGATTCCGGATAAAGAGGATGCTCCACGTCGGATGTCTTGAAGATGGGCCCGCTCCGCGTCGGATGGATGAAGATAGAAGATGCCGTCTGGATGAAGACTTCTGCCCGTCTGGAGGACCACTTCACCCGGCTTGGATGAAGACTTCTCCCGGCTTCGTTGATGACTTCGGCCTGGTTGGATGAAGACTTCTGCCGCTTCCTTGAGGATGGATGTCCGGTCTTCAGAACTGTAAGTCAATCTTCAGGGGGTTAGTGTTAAGTTTTTTTAAGGGTGTATTGGGTGGGTTTTATTTGTAGGTTAGGGTTTGGGCCTGAAATAGAGCTAACTGCCCTTTTAAGGGCAATGCCCATCCAAATGCCCTTTTCAGGGCAATGGGGAGATTGGGTTTTTTAGTTAGTATTTTATTTGGGGGGTTGGTTGTGTGGGTGGTGGGTTTTACTGTTGGGGGGTTATTTGTATTTTTTTTTACAGGTAAATGAACTGATTACTTTGGGGCAATGCCCCATAAAAGGCCCTTTTAAGGGCTATTGATAGTTTAGTTTAAGCTAGGGTTTTTTTATTTTGGGGGGGGTATTTTGATAGGGCTCTTAGATTAGGTGTAATTAGTTTAAACATCTTGTAATTTGTTTATTATTTTCTGTTATTTAGTGGGGGGGTACTTTAGCTAATTGTATATAATTTATTTAATTGTATTTAATTTAGGTAAGTTATTTAATTGTAGTGTAGTGTTAGGTGTTAGTGTAACTTAGGTTAGGTTTTAGTTTACAGATATTGTATTTATTTTAGCTAGGTAGTTATTAACTAGTTAATAACTATTTAGTAACTATTCTACCTAGTTAAAATAAATACAAACTTGCCTGTAAAATAAAAATAAACCCTAAGCTAGCTACAGTGTAACTATTAGTTTGTTATATTGTAGCTAGCTTAGGGTTTATTTTACAGGTAAGTATTTAGTTTTAAATAGGAATTATTTAGGTAATAATATTAATTTTTATTTAGATTTATTGTAATTCTATTTAAGTTAGGGGGTGTTAGGGTTAGACTTAGGTTTAGGGGTTAATACATTTAGTATAGTGGTGGCGATGTTGGGGGCGGCAGATTTGGGGTTAATAAGTGTAGTTAGGTTGCGGCGACATTGGGGGAGGGAGATTAGGTGTTAATAAATATAATGTAGGTGTCGGCGATGTTGGGGGCAGCAGATTAGGGGTTCATAAGTATAATGTAGGTGGCGACGATGTCGGGGGTGGCAGATTAGGGGTTAATAAGTGTAAGATTAGGGGTGTTTAGACTCGGGGTTCATGTTAGGGTGTTAGGTGTAAACATAATATGTGTTTCCCCATAGGAATCAATGGGGCTGGAGCTTTACGCTGCTTTTTTGCAGGTTTTAAACTTTTTCTCAGCCGGCTATCCCCATTGATGTCTATGGGGAAATCGTGCACGAGCACGTATGACCAGTTCACCTTAAGCAGTGTTGGTATTGAAGTGCGGTTAGGAGCACAATTTTTCTCAACGCTCACTTCTTGTCTTTACGCCGGGTTTGTAAAAGCCTGTAATACCAGCGCTGCAGGTAAGTGAGCGATGAGAGTAAACTGCTTGTTAGCACCCCATAGCTTCTAACGCAAAACTCGCAATCTGGCCGTTGGTGTACATGTGTAAATAAGCAATATGTTGGGTGTACATCAAGAGAGGTCAAGGAAAGGATAAGACAACACTTGTCAGACATCAAAAGGTCCGATCCCTGTTCTGAGATGGCCAAACACTTTCGGCCAGATTACGAGTTTTGCGTTAGAAGCTATGCGGTGCTAACGAGCAGTTTTCTCTTACTAGGAATTCTCAATAGGAATTATTTAGGTAATAATATTAATATTTATTTAGATTTATTGTAATTCTATTTAAGTTAGGGGGTGTTAGGGTTAGGGTTAGACTTAGGTTTAGGGGTTAATACATTTAGTATAGTGGCGGCGATGTTGGGGACGGCAGATTAGGGGTTAGTAAATGTAGGTAGGTGGCAGCGACATTGGGGGAGGGAGATTAGGGGTTAATACATATAATGTAGGTGTCAGCGATGTTGGGGGCAGCAGATTAGGGGTTAATAATTATAATGTAGGTGGCGGCGGTGTCCAGAGTGGCAGATTAGGGGTTAATAAGAATAATGTAAGTGGCAGCGATGTTAGGGATAGCAGACTAGGGGTTAATATTATTTAACTAGTGTTTGTGAGGCGGGAGTGCAGCGGTTTAGGGGTTAATATGTTTATTTTAGTGGCGTCGATGTCCGGAGTGACAGATTAGGGGTTAAACATTTTACTATAGTGTTTTTAGATGCGGGAGGGCCTCGGTTTAGGGGTTAATAGGTAGTTTATGGGTGTTAGTGTACTTTTTAGCACTTAAGCTATGAGTTTTATGCTACAGCGTTGTACCATAAAACTCTTTACTGACTTTAAAATGCGTTAGGGATCTTGGAGGTAGAGGGTGTACCGCTCACTTTTTGGCCTCCCAGGACAGACTCGTAATACCGGCGCTATGGAAGTCCCATAGAAAAACGAATTTACGAAGTTTACGTAAGTTGTTTTGCGGGAAGGCCAAAGAAGTGTGCGGTGCCCCTAAACCTGCAAGACTCGTAATAGCAGCAGTAGTGAAAAAGCAGCATTAGGACCTGTTAACACTGCTTTTTCAGCCTAACGCACAACTCATAATCTAGCCGTTTAGAAATTAACACAAACGTTCTAGTACTACCTTTAGATGGATGGTCATAGAAAAGGTCATAGCACCTAAATGGAGTGGGGATACCACTAAAATGCTCTTAAAGAAGGAAGCTTACTGGATCTTTACTTTGGAGTCACGTATCCCTAAGGGCTATAACTCCCTGTATGACGTTATTAATTTCTGGGAATTAACTATTCATATACCTTTACTTCAGATCTACTTATATTCCAAATAATTTACCAGGAGGAGATTCTCTAGTATTCTTATGGACTATAACTGGGCACCTGACAAAACTAGTATCTAATAATAATTTTGTCTATCACTAGTTCACTATCATTTGTTTGATACAAATACTGTTGTACTGCTAATAATATTATGAATGTCATTCATCTATGGTTATGTCAGTATATTTATGAAAATCTTAGCAGTGCTATCCAAATAATATATATAAGTTTATGGCAGGGTTATAAACACCATACAAAGAAATAGAAACCCTTATCAACCATGCACCTACTAGACCATACAATTAATATAAATATCTGAATTCTTTTATTTAGTTAATATCCATAAACATATTGAACTATATTTGCAGTAAAAGGAAACTAAATAAAAGTTTATATGCGTAAAACCAACTCTTAAGATATGCTATCCTTCTTACAAAACCCAGAAAAATATACCTTCACAATTCAGCCTTTTATTTATTTAACACAATGGGACTAAAAACCTTTAACATCCAAGCAATACAATTCTAAACAGTGTTTATAAAACAATAGGATAATATATATTCTGCTATTTAACTGCAATTTATCCTAATACAAAATTAACTGACAATATCAGAACTTGCATAGATGAGTCACTTGGTCAATCAGACGCAGATTTAAACAATATATATATAGGCTGTGAAATGCTAATTAAAACACACTATTTCTTTAAATCTATTAAATACAAATTGACTATGCATATAACTTATCTTACAAAACCCTTGTATACATCACCCAAATAAACAGCAATCCGGTTCCCAATGTTTTGCAACAGATCCAATTCGTAGCGGTCTTTAGGTCATCTCATTTGAAAGAAGGTTTTTGCACAAATCAAGGATAAGTTTTAAGCTCCTTGCTGAAGTGAACTTTTTTTTTTTTTTTAGGTATATCGCAGCCAAAATCAGATCACTAATTTTCAACAAGTTACAGACAACTCTCTCTTGTGCATTCAACACTCCCATTATATAATCATTGATGACATCATGTGGGTGGCACTACGGGAGCTGACCTTCCCATTGGTTATCTGGGAAGTCTAAATCGGATTGGCCCTTGGAAATTTCATTTTTAACAGCCAGAAAGAACCTTCTGGCTGTAGTTCTCGCAACATAACACCAGGTGGCAGCATACAGTACAACATAGCAATACAATACAGCATTTCTGACATTTTTAAGCAAGTTAATTTTTTTTTTTTTTTTCATAAAATGGTTATTTAATCAGATTACACTCTCTGCATTAATCATATATAACCCCAATTACAGATGGTTAATATTAGGTTATTTTTTTTTTTGATTATTCTGATACCAAATATGTTATATTATTAACATTTTATTATATCAAGGCAATTTAATACTGCTAATTAGTAGCTTAAAATGCATTACAATTTTATCGGTATCCTGGCATTTATATGTGAATAATAGCTTATTTTTAATTCAGTATTGTACTGTATTCCAAGTGAATCCTGTCTATGTAGATCTGAAATAAGAAAATAAATGTTAATAATCACTTCTCTTCAGGTCCATAAACATCTATTCATGTTTTTAAACACACAGAGGCTAAGTAAGATCTTTTATGTTTTCAAAACATATAAATATATATACACATATATATATATATATACACACATATATATATATATATATATATACACACATACATGCACATTCACTTCTATGTAGATTTGAGATTATCTGTCTGAAAAATATAAACAAAACAGAATTTATTACACATTTTTGACTGATTAAAACAGTTACCTCCCAAGCTTAGCAAATACCCATGTAATAATAATATAGAATTAGACAATTTCCCAAATTTCTATATTTAATACATTCTGGGGCATGTATTTAAACAGAGAGAGAAAAAAAAAATGTTTATTTGCTGTCTGCTTACGTGACTTCCAGAGTCACATCTTAGCATTTGTCTGTGTTTTCCAAGGCCTTTATTGCTCCACATGGGGTCAATCCATGAGGAGTTGTAAGAGTCTTTAAAACAGCATATTTCCTGTTTAGCCAGCAGTGCAGATGTGTATTTGATTTTATTTGTGTCACCTTCCCCCAAGAGGGGTTTTTGCAGTAAGTCTTCAAATAGAGATTCAGTGAGATAGAACTGTTGTATCACACGTGTCAAATTCCAAAGGGGTCCTTGAACACATTCTTTTCTCACCTCACCAAATGTTCTGAGGTTATAAAATCTGCATATATAGTCAAATGAATAGGGTCACTGAGCTATTTCCTTTAGAAAAGAAATGTTTGTGTTTCAAAAAGGCTCTACTGATCGTCAATCCTGATAGACGTGTATTAGAAGCTGTGTTCAACAAACTCATGTTTAATTAATCCTGAGGTCTCATCTAACATATACAGTGTATAAAATATACATATATATATATATATATATATACACATATGTAATATTCATCATAATATTTATATACTCTGACATAAATCCCCCTTCCAACTTCAAATAGATGTAGGACACATGTATTTGAATTGGCTTAAAGTCAGTGGTATTTGATGAGGATCAACCGTATACCTCATAGACAGTCTCTTATGAAGAAAGTTTGTTATTTTGAGCTTTCATGTTTATCAGTTAGGCATCTTTAAATTACAGTATGTCTTTAGTGCATTTGGGGATATGACACTTCATTCTCCCTCTATGACTTGTAGTTGGGACCTGGGATGACATGCCCGCAGTTGATTTATATGTACCCATTTATCTATGAAACCTTCATTTTTGGGGATCCGTATTTTATAGGCCACTGGAGATATTTTGTCAGTAATGACAAAAGGACCTTTCCATGAGGGAAGAAATTTCTTCTCCCTAACCTGATCTCTTCCAAAGTTATAAAGATAAACTTTATCATTTATTTCATATTCCTTTTTGGATGTTTTGAGATCATAATAGGTTTTAGTGGCAGTTGCGGCTCTTTCTAAATTCCTTTGAGCAAATGCAAAGGCATGTTGCAGGTGTTTCCTTAGGTTTTCCACATATTGATGTGTATTGGCAGCGTTTATCAAGTTTTGGTCTGATGTACGGTACAGCAGATGCTGAGGTAGAACCATTCTTCTACCAGTCATCAGCTCAAAAGGTGACATCTTGGTAGCACTACTTGGAGTTGCTCTTAATGCCATTAAGACTAGAGGTAGTTTTATATCCCAGTCTTTACCTGTTTCACTCACAAACTTTTTGAGGATTTTAACAATGGATTGGTTGTAACGCTCTACACCACCACTTGAGGCAGCTCTATAAGCAATATGGAGCTTTCTTTTAACCCCTAGTATTTTCCACATTTTTGTCATCACTTCGCTAGTGAAGTGGGTCCCCCGATCTGATTCGATTCTTTGGGGCAAACCAAATCTGGAAAATACATGGTTGATGAGCAATGCTGCACATGTTTCAGCACTATTGTTAGGTGCACTAATGCACTCTACCCATTTAGTGAACAGGCATGTCACTGTTAACATGTACTTGTTACCTCTTGATGACCTTGTTACCGGACCAATAAAATCAATTTGTATATCTGACCATGGCATTACCATCCCCCTTTTCTGCAATGGCGCTCTATGCGTTGGTGCAGTGGGTTGGAACTGTGGACAGATTAAACACCCTTGACAGTAGGTTTGAACATCTTTCAACATGTGTGGCCAAAAAGCGTAGTCACGCAATATTTCGTACGTGAGTTTGGCACCGCGATGACCAGATGTGGGAGCATCATGGGCATGTTGAAGCATTAGACCTCTGAACTTGGTGGGTACTACCCACTGTTGGATGCCAGTTTTGGAGGTTCTAATTAACAAACCATCCTGTAATTTGAATTGTGATTTAGATTTTATTAAGATTCTCAGATCTTCTTTGCCAATACAATCATCTTTTGAGATGGGGTTGCTTTCAGGATCTTCTATGTGTTTATAGAAGATGCCTACAATGGGGTCTTCTTTTTGACTAGTGATCAGGTCCTCACTAGGAGAATCCTGACTCCATTGTACCAAGTTAGGCTCACTCTGTTGTTTTGCCTGGTTTCTGGTAATGGCTTCTACCTGAATTGCACCCATTAAGTGTTCAATATTAAGGAGTTCTCCAGTTATGGCTCCTTGTTTGGCTAATGAGTCCGCAAGGTCATTGCCTTCCTTATCAGGACCTAAAACTCTGGAATGACCCTTGGTCTTTTTCCAGTGTATGGTTAAATCATTGGATACTACCAGATTATCAATCTCGCAGAACAATTTGCCATGCTTGACTGGTTTGTTATTGCTTTTCTGCATGCCATTTCTTTTCCAAGTTGGCAGGTATTCAACAAAACTGTCACGCACATAATTTGAGTCAGTTATGATCACAAATTCATGAATACCATGTTCAATAGCCATTTCAATGGTTTTGAAAACAGCAGTTAGTTCTGCAACTTGACTGGATCTTGGTCCAATGTTGAAACCTACAGATATATTTGAGAATCCATTTGCCCCAGTTATACCAATGCCAGCGACTAGTCTGCGCTCATTATCAATAGTGGCATGGTAAGAACAACCATCAACATATACCCAAGGTAATGTTTGACAATGGTCCTCATTGTATATTTTATATGGGGAAAGCAATTGTTCCTCCAGAAAATCATCTTCTGATAATTCTTCCCCAGGATCTCTAGCAGTACAGTCGTGGAGCTCAGCAAGCCCTTGTGCGACTGGATTCTTTTTATTCTGTTTGTAGCGAATTTCTAAGGGCCAGCCTTGTAAGGAAAGAGTCCACGCTGTTATGCGGCTATTAGACAGATTCCCATCTCTTATTCTCTCACTTTGCAAATATAGCAAAGGCTGGTGGGCCGTTTCTACAATAATTTTCTCGCCCTGTATATAGCTGCGGAAATTTTGTAGAGCCCATACAGTAGATAAGAGGGCTTTTTCGCAATCGTTAAACTTTATTTCTACTGGGGATAGATTTTTGCTCGCATAAGCAATGGCTTTGTTCAAATTATCCTGCTTTTGGTATAACACAGCACTCATGCTTACATCTGTGTACCCTGTTTCTAAGAAGAAAGGTTTACCACCTTCAGGGTACGCTAAGCAAGGTGCTTGAGTGAGTTTTCTCTTCAGCTCTCTGATGGCTGTCTCTTGAGACTCACTCCAGTGCCATTTCACATCTTTCTTCAGAAGAAGTAGTAGTGGTTTAGTTAATTCCGCATAATTATCAATGAATTTGCGAGAATAATTCGTCATACCCAGGAATGATCTCAATTCCTTTAAGTTAGTCGGGTTTTTAGAATTCACTATAGCTTCCACCTTTTTCTTCTGGGGATTTAATCCGTCAGAGGTAACTTCATGTCCCAAGAAGTTTACACGAGTGCGGCACCATTGAGCTTTTTGCAGGGATAATTTGACACCTGCCCTTTTAAGTTGGCTGAGGATGTGTTTAAGCTCTGCAATGTGTTTTTCAAAGTCTGTGCTTCTGATTAAAACATCATCCACATAAGATAAGGTCCCCCTTTCCAGTGCGTCAGGCATAGCCTTATGCATGAATACAGCAAATTCATGTCCAGAATTTATGTATCCAAATGGAAGTCTCTGGAATGCATACTGAATCTTTTGGAAGGAGAATGCTAGCTTATATTGGTCCTCTTCATGTACCTTTATGGTCCAATATCCCTGTGCACAATCAATGGCAGTGAATATTTTGGATCCCTGCATTTGTGCTAGACACTGGTCAATGTATGGTACAGGCCAGCCAGACATGTATACTCGTTTGTTTAGCTGTCTTAAGTCAGCACACAAACGCCATTGTCCATTGGGCTTAAGGACACCTAGAATAGGATTATTATAAGAGCTGTGCACCTGTCTGATAATACCTCTTTCTTCCAAATTCCTTATGATCTCTGCAAGAGAATCATATGAGGCTAAGGGAAGTCTGTATTGTTTGACAAATACAGGTGGTGCATCGGGATCTGTTTGTATTCTTGCAATGTGCAAGTCTGTAGTACCACAGTCATAGGAATCCTTAGCGAAAATATCCTTGTACTCCATCAGGAGTTCTCGCAGCTGTTGGCGTTCATCATCGCTAGAACAGCCATTGGCTAAGGATATTTGCTCTTCGACTATTTGCTGAAATCCTGGAAAGATTTCAGGCTGTCCTATTTCATAGGCTTCTTCCAACCTAGAGGTGAGATCCCCTTGATTATAATTTATATTGCTCCCATGACTCTGGGGATTGGGGTAATCTTGCTGTTTGATTGGCTGATCAAACACTAGAGAGGCTTCTTCAATTTTACAGATGCCTTCCTCTGAGTTGAAGGGATAAATAGACTGAATATTAAATAGACCCTCTGGCATAGATGCAAAGGATTGTTCTATTAATTGTTCTTCAGTTAGGTATCCTTCAGGTATTAGCCCAATTACATTATTCTGGAATCCAAAAGTGTAATAACTTGATTCCAGTGCATATCCTATGGTAGTTCCCTTGGATAATGTTATATCCTGTGGGGTCATGTTATGCACAATAATATTTATTGGAACAGTTCCAATATTCACCATAGGAGTGTAGGTTACTGAGACACCCAGATTTTGTATTCTATGGGAGAGGCAAATCAGTGTTTCAGAAGTTTTTAATTTCTGACCTCTCTTTACCTGTAAGGGTAAAAGAAATTTATCAGCCCCAGCAGGAATTATAACATCGCTAGATACCTGCATATTCACAGCATATGGCAATTGCTGGTTTGATTTCAGGGCTGCATTTTCATCCTGAAATACTTCAGGGTCCCCCTTTAACCTGCTCCAGAGGCAAGAATTAATCAAATCTATTTGTATGGCATATCTATGTAAGATATCATTGCCAATGTATATTTGATTATGGGGAGTATTTAAAACTAAAAACAGGTGCTTCACTGACTTATTACCAATAGAGATAGATAATAAGCACTTAGCTGTGATGTTATAGCTTTCAGACCTGTCATCCAGGCCGTTGACACAGTGGTCTTGGGGAGAAAGATATTTAATCACTTTAGGTTCAGCTATTTGCGCTAATAAACCTTCGCTTATATAGCTAGCTTCCTGTTTTAAATTTATTTTAGCATACTTGGTTTTACCAAGGTCATGCACTTGTATAGGGATAAATAGATCCTCTTTAACTCTCTCAATCCCTGTGAGGTATTGAGTGTGGCCTCCCCCCTTAGGGATTTTATGATCCCCCTTGTGGAGTGATATGGTTAATACATCGCCATCTAGGGAAATATTCGCTATCTTTCCAGGCGAAATTTTAAAAGTATTACCATCAGAGCCACTAAAAGGAGTCTGATCATCTATTTGTAGAATAGTGATTTCAGGTACAGAGTTATTTCTGAAATGAATCTCCACAGCATCTGGTTTCTCTTCCACCACGTGACAGCTATGTCGGGCGCGAGATGTACCAGATTTTTCATAATTGATAGGCCGTTTAACTTGCGACCAAATTACATTATTTATGCAATCAATTATGGTGCTTAATCGTTTCAGGAGATCACTACCAATAATTAAACGATCAGTTGGCAGATCCACTATAATGACAGGGTGTCTTATGACCCTGTTCCCCAATTTAAATTTTAACCAGGCAGTACCGTAGACTTTTAGGGAATCACCCCCAACACCTATCAGAGAACCGTCAAATTCTTTTATTTTAGGTTTGTGGGGTGTTAGCTCATTTAGCTGTGTGTAGTATCTGTGGGATAAGATAGTTGCCTGTGACCCAGTGTCAATTAATCCCCTGATAGGGTTGGAGACTGAATCTTGCAGCTCAACTAGTACATAATATCTTCCTGCAGTTTCTATCATTTCACACATAAAATTTGCATTCTCATACATTTGTGGGCTTCGCCACGTATTACCTGAGTTTGCCATGCTTTCCGATGCAGAAGAAGCTTCATACCTACCTGTTTCCTCTATGACAGGGTCGGCTGGATTCTTTTGTACTGCATCTGTGGAAACAAGGTTAAGAGAGAGCTGCAAAGGAAGAGATTTGTTAACTTTTTCCGGCTGATGTCGCTCATTGTCACAGCTAATTTGTCCGTTTCCGGTCTGTGGGGAGATAACATGATTAGTATCATTGATATTTATTACTACATTTTGTATATCTCTCCCCTCCCCTTCAGGTGATACTGCAGTATTTATGACTGTGCCTGTGGTCCACTGCTGACCACTGGCTGTACCCCTAAAAAAGTATTGTTCGGTTGCTGAGCCGTAGATTTTTGACTCATATTAGCGATTTGTTCGCTCAACCGATTTAATTGGGTAAACAGCATATCTACCTGATTGTACAAGTTACCTCTACCCCTGGGCCTATCTCTTGGTGCCCCATTGTACTGATTCCTGGACCATTGGGTTCCCTCAGAATCAGGGCCACTATTTCTATTCTGGCGTGGTTGCCCCTGGGGTTCAGCTTGTTCAGCATTAGTACTTTGGGGAGCATTATATACCTGGGGTGTCTGGTTACCCTGAGAATATCTTCGCCGTCTATTGTATCTACCCTTGCGCGGATACCAATTATTTGGTGAGTATTCTCTTTGTGAGTAATTATTCACCTGATTATGTCCCCCACTTTGGTTATAGTCTCCCTGCGCCTCAACCTGTGTAGGGGGAGGGGCAGAATTAAACCTCTGTGGAGATGGCCTGTTTTGACTGGCCACCTCTGCATAAGTCCTCTTGTTGGACTCCAAATTGAGGGGGCTAGGTGACACCCTAGTTTCTGCCACAATTTTGGGTTTTGACTCCTTTTTAACCCCCTGCTCACTGGACTGCTGAATAGAGTATAACTTCGTACTCTCTTTGATCAGCCATTCCAATGAGCAGTCCTCATCAAAATCTCTAGCTAAGTTGATTTTGATGGGTGTAGGCAATGCTTCAAAAAATAAATTTACAAATTCTGAGCCATCAAATCTGGGATTATCTTCAGCCATACTGTACGCATTTTTCAATACAGAAAGGAATTCGACTGGACTCTGATTCGCACGACACTTTAAACCATATACCGCTATTTTCGCGGCAGTTTTAGTGCGATATTGCCCGAATTCTTTTCTGCATTGTTGTTTTACCCCATTCCAGGAATGAATATTCATATCCTTTAGTGAAGCAAAGAATTTGTGATGCTTACTGTCAAATACCCAAGGCAGAAATTCAATTTTCAATTTCTCACTTGTAACATTCATTATAGCTAACGCATTTTCAAAAGCCTGTAAATGATCAATTACAGATGTTGTTCCCTTATTGGAGAATATAGGTACTGCGCGTTGTACGAAAGTGATTATTTTATGGGAATCATAGACTTTATCAGACTTATTTTGGGATTCTCTGTTAGAGTTTCCCTCCCCCGCATCAGCTGCGCTACAGCTGTCCTCTGGATTTACATCCTGAGGGGATTGTCTATTTGGGAAATCTACTTCTGACCCGTTAGGGGTCATTTGTCTATGTTGTTCTATATATTTTCGTACCTCGTCCCTGACGCGTTCGCTAAAGGAGTTAGCATTATCTGTATTATTCTCATTGCTAATATAGGGGTTTTCATTATGGCGATATGACCTTTTTAAATCGCTTAATTCTCTCTGGCTTTGCGCAAGCTGTTTATTTAAATCTTGTATCTGCGCGATTAAGTCCATATTGTGCTTATCTAAGGTGGCTAGGTTTTGGGCAAATTCATCCATTTTATTTTTGGCTATTTTTAAACCCTCTTCGCGTCTGCGCGAGGAACGAATACTATTTTCTAGCTCCTGTATTTGCAATCGTTTGTCTGTGACACAAAACGACATTTCGTCAATTATGCATATTAAAAGGGGCCAGGATTTTAGTATTAGTTCATCTCGCTTTTTGGGAGCTTCGCATTGATTAATCATTAATAATTCCTGGAAGAATTCATTCTCTTCATTCCACATATTATTATTAACGGTAATATTTTTAGCCCTAGTTTCAAGCATATCCATAAAATCATTTAATTCACCCGCAATATTAAACTTCCCTTTAAGGTAACTTAAGATATCTTTCTTAAGGACCTGACCTTTAGTAATAGGTATGGTTATGGGACCAATTTCATTGCTATGTATAGAATTAAATGAGTCACTTCTGGCTACAGACATTATTGTATTGGTTTAGTATTTATTTAACTAAAACGCTAATACAATTTTTGCCAATAAAAAGAGAGAAGGAAAAATTTTATATTTCAAAAAAAATATTATTAATTTTGAAATATGAAAAATTAATATTCCGAAATATGAAAAAATTAATATTTTTGATTTATTTTGAAAATATGAAAAATTAATATTTTTGACCAATTTTGAAATATGAAAAATTAATATTTTTATTAATTTTTCAAAATTAATCTTTAATAATATTTCAAGATGTTAATGTCAATCTCGAAATATGAAAATTAATATTTCAACTTTCAAAAAAAAAAAAATATATCTTCAAAATATTAATATCGAAATATGAATTTTTTCTCTTTTATAATAATTTCTATTTACTTACAAATATATTATATCAATTATGATGGATATTATTAAATCTCATGCAATGCCTCCAATTATTATGTCAGTATATTTATGAAAATCTTAGCAGTGCTATCCAAATAATATATATAAGTTTATGGCAGGGTTATAAACACCATACAAAGAAATAGAAACCCTTATCAACCATGCACCTACTAGACCATACAATTAATATAAATATCTGAATTCTTTTATTTAGTTAATATCCATAAACATATTGAACTATATTTGCAGTAAAAGGAAACTAAATAAAAGTTTATATGCGTAAAACCAACTCTTAAGATATGCTATCCTTCTTACAAAACCCAGAAAAATATACCTTCACAATTCAGCCTTTTATTTATTTAACACAATGGGACTAAAAACCTTTAACATCCAAGCAATACAATTCTAAACAGTGTTTATAAAACAATAGGATAATATATATTCTGCTATTTAACTGCAATTTATCCTAATACAAAATTAACTGACAATATCAGAACTTGCATAGATGAGTCACTTGGTCAATCAGACGCAGATTTAAACAATATATATATAGGCTGTGAAATGCTAATTAAAACACACTATTTCTTTAAATCTATTAAATACAAATTGACTATGCATATAACTTATCTTACAAAACCCTTGTATACATCACCCAAATAAACAGCAATCCGGTTCCCAATGTTTTGCAACAGATCCAATTCGTAGCGGTCTTTAGGTCATCTCATTTGAAAGAAGGTTTTTGCACAAATCAAGGATAAGTTTTAAGCTCCTTGCTGAAGTGAACTTTTTTTTTTTTTTTAGGTATATCGCAGCCAAAATCAGATCACTAATTTTCAACAAGTTACAGACAACTCTCTCTTGTGCATTCAACACTCCCATTATATAATCATTGATGACATCATGTGGGTGGCACTACGGGAGCTGACCTTCCCATTGGTTATCTGGGAAGTCTAAATCGGATTGGCCCTTGGAAATTTCATTTTTAACAGCCAGAAAGAACCTTCTGGCTGTAGTTCTCGCAACATAACACCAGGTGGCAGCATACAGTACAACATAGCAATACAATACAGCATTTCTGACATTTTTAAGCAAGTTAATTTTTTTTTTTTTTTTCATAAAATGGTTATTTAATCAGATTACACTCTCTGCATTAATCATATATAACCCCAATTACAGATGGTTAATATTAGGTTATTTTTTTTTTTTGATTATTCTGATACCAAATATGTTATATTATTAACATTTTATTATATCAAGGCAATTTAATACTGCTAATTAGTAGCTTAAAATGCATTACAATTTTATCGGTATCCTGGCATTTATATGTGAATAATAGCTTATTTTTAATTCAGTATTGTACTGTATTCCAAGTGAATCCTGTCTATGTAGATCTGAAATAAGAAAATAAATGTTAATAATCACTTCTCTTCAGGTCCATAAACATCTATTCATGTTTTTAAACACACAGAGGCTAAGTAAGATCTTTTATGTTTTCAAAACATATAAATATATATACACATATATATATATATATACACACATATATATATATATATATATATATACACACATACATGCACATTCACTTCTATGTAGATTTGAGATTATCTGTCTGAAAAATATAAACAAAACAGAATTTATTACACATTTTTGACTGATTAAAACAGTTACCTCCCAAGCTTAGCAAATACCCATGTAATAATAATATAGAATTAGACAATTTCCCAAATTTCTATATTTAATACATTCTGGGGCATGTATTTAAACAGAGAGAGAAAAAAAAAATGTTTATTTGCTGTCTGCTTACGTGACTTCCAGAGTCACATCTTAGCATTTGTCTGTGTTTTCCAAGGCCTTTATTGCTCCACATGGGGTCAATCCATGAGGAGTTGTAAGAGTCTTTAAAACAGCATATTTCCTGTTTAGCCAGCAGTGCAGATGTGTATTTGATTTTATTTGTGTCACCTTCCCCCAAGAGGGGTTTTTGCAGTAAGTCTTCAAATAGAGATTCAGTGAGATAGAACTGTTGTATCACACGTGTCAAATTCCAAAGGGGTCCTTGAACACATTCTTTTCTCACCTCACCAAATGTTCTGAGGTTATAAAATCTGCATATATAGTCAAATGAATAGGGTCACTGAGCTATTTCCTTTAGAAAAGAAATGTTTGTGTTTCAAAAAGGCTCTACTGATCGTCAATCCTGATAGACGTGTATTAGAAGCTGTGTTCAACAAACTCATGTTTAATTAATCCTGAGGTCTCATCTAACATATACAGTGTATAAAATATACATATATATATATATATATATATACACATATGTAATATTCATCATAATATTTATATACTCTGACAGTTAGCTAACTGTGATGAGAGCAGGAAGTGATGTCACTAGTTTGGGGGCGGGGATTAGGTCCGGTAGTCTGTGTCGCAGTTAGTTAGTACAATCAACCTGACTAGATGTATGTTTCTATGCTCTGTAATAAAATAGAGTTGTACCATCATTGCCGTGTCCTGCATATGTCCTGCATCTCATGACATGGTGTCAGAAGTTCTGGCCTGCGCTTCTGTTCCTGATCGATGACAATGTCGAAGTTTACCCCACCTGAGCCTTTTGACTTCTCTCAGCCTGCAGCTTGGCCCACATGGCGTCAGTGGTTTCAGTGCTTCAGGATTGCTTCCAAACTGAACAAGAAGAGTGGTGAAGTACAAGTTAATTCTCTTTTATACTCTATGGGGAAGATGTGGAGCCAGTGTTCAATGCTTTTGTTTTCCAAGAAGGGGAAGAATTTAACTTTGATATAGTTATGGATAAACTCAGTGCCCACTTTGTGCCCAGAAGAAATGTGATTCATGAGAGAGCTTGTTTTCACAAACGTAATCAGCGTGTGGGAGAATCTGTGGAGTCATTTGTGCGCAGCCTGTATGAAGTAGCTGAATTCTGTGAGTTTGGTGTTGCTAAAGAAGAGCAAATCAGAGACAGAATAGTTATTGGAATTGCAGATGCTGAAGTCTCACTGAAGCTGCAGTTAGAGCCTGATTTAACATTAGATGGGGCTATTAGGATGGCCCGCCAGAGTGAACTGGTGAAAAAGCAAAGTGCTGATCTGAGGTCTGAGAGTATTGTGGATGAAGTGCAACAGTTCAGGAAAACTGCTAGTGAAAGGCACAGTGTGAGCGGTAGATCTAAAGTAACGGATAGGCCTAGAAGTGGATGGGCGCATCATGCCCGATGCACACGGTGCTACCATGCCCATGATCAGAGTGTTATATGCCCGGCCAGAGATAAAAGATGCAGAAAATGTAACAGAATGGGCCATTTTGAAGTGGTGTGTGAAAATGAATACATTAAGGAGATGCAGGTGGACAGTGACCAGGAGGGTCAGGAAGTGTCTTTTGTGGGGTCTGTTGTGGAACGGCCAGGCTCAGAGGAAGATTGGAAGGTTACTTTTACTGTAATGGGAGCCAACGTTGATTTTAAGATTGACACAGGAGCAGATATCACTGTAATGTCTTTTGCTGCATTTATGAAACTGCCTCGACAGCCCCAGCTGGTGAAGGTTACTACAAATGTCCATAGTCCTGGTGGCTGCATTGATTGTGCAGGGAAATTTCTTGCCAGCTGTGAGTACAAGCAAAGAAAGTTCACTATGTGTGTGCATGTGATTCGAGGTCAGTGTGTTAGCAATTTATTGAGCAGAAAAGCAGCCTGTGACTTGGGCCTCGTGGCCAGAGTGAATGAGATCTCTGAAGATATGTTTGGCGAATTGGGCCTACTGAATTGCAAACCAGTCCGTATAGCACTTAAAAGTGACGCAGTCCCATACAGTATTTCTACTCCCCGTAGAATTCCGTTCCCGCTCATGCCTCAAGTGGAGAAGGAGCTTATGCGCATGGAGTCTATGGGGGTTATTGAAGAGGTTGTTGAAGCAACTGATTGGTGTGCCCCCATTGTTCCTGTTGCAAAGAAAAACAGAAAGGTGCGCATCTGTGTGGACCTGAAAAGGTTGAATGAGGCAGTGAAGACAGAGAGATTTGTGCTGCCGACATTAGAAAATATAGCTCCAAAGTTGGCTGGGGCGAGTTCTTTTCTACATTGGACGCTTCTAGCGGCTTTTGGCAGATCCCCCTGGATCCAAAGTGCCGCAAACTGACTACCTTTATCACACCAGTAGGTCTGTTTTGCTTCTGCAGACTCCCCTTTGGGATATCCTCTGCTCCTGAAATCTTTCAAAGGGAAATGAGTTCTCTCCTGAGTGACCACGTTGGCATGGCAGCCAGTCGTCATGGACGACATTCTAGTGTATGGGTCTACAGTGGAGGAGCATGAGAAGAGTTTAAGTAAGAGTCTGGGCTGAAGTTAAATAAAGAAAAATTTAATTTTAGGAAAACTGAATTATGTTACTTTGGGCATATTATCAATGGGGATAGCATCAAACCAGACCTCGAGAAAATTTGTGCTATTGAACAGATGAAAAGTCCTTCGGATGTACATGAGCTGAGACAGATATTGCGCCTTGTAAATTATGTGGGCCAGTTTCTTCCAGATTTATCAACAGTTCCACACCCTATCACAGAGTTGCTAAAGAAAGACGTTGCCTGGGTCTGGAGACCTTCACAAGAAAAATCTTTTATGCAGGCAAAGTCCCTGCTGGGGTCTGCCCCAGTGCTGGGGTTCTACAACCCTTTCAAAAAGACTGTGGTTAGTGCTGATGCAAGCAGTTATGGGTTGGGGGCTGCTCTCCTGCAGTTAAATGGAAATAAACTACAGCCCATTGCCTACTGTTCCCGCACACTGACGGCTGCTGAGTCAAAATACGCTCAAATGGAGAAAGAGTGCCTGGCTGCGGTTTGGGCCTGTGAGCGCTTTATCTAGTGAGTTTGGAGAAATTTAGTCTGGAGACTGACCATAAACTGCTAGTCCCTCTAATGAACTCTTATGATATCAACAAAACACCCTTAAGATGCCATAGACTTTTGATGAGACTACTCAGGTTAAATGTTCAAGCAGTGCATGTGCTGGGGAAACAACTGGTTGTGGCAGATACACTATCCAGGTTCCCGCTGGCTGCTGCTGAAGAATCCTCCACCGAATCTGATGTGAAAGTGTATGTTGATTCAGTTCTGGCCTCTAAGTCCATTTCTTCAAGGAAACTGGAGGAAATAAAGAAAGAGACATATTTGGACACAGATCTGCAAGAGGTTATAAAGTACATAAAAGAAGGCTGGCCCAAGAGCCGGGCAGCCTGGATGTCTTTAAGTTCTTACCAGCCAGAGAGGTCACAGCTCACGGAGCTGGAGGGGTTGGTGCTGTTCCAAGACCGCATCGTAATTCCTGTCAGCACGAGGAAGGAGATGTTAAACAGGATTCATGATGGCCACTTAGGCATTACAAAGTGCAGAGAAAGGGCAGCTACAGCTGTGTGGTGGCCTGGGATCAGCTCCGACATTGCAAATCACGTGTCTAAATGTGCCTTTTGCTGGGAACGCCGGCCTACTCAGAGAAGGGAGCTCTTTATTTCTACTCCGCTGCCTGCGGGGCCGTGGCAGAAAATAGCTGCTGATTTTTGTGAACTGCACAGGAAAAAGTTCCTTGTTGTGATCGACTACTATTCCAGGTATTTGGAAATTGCACCTCTGAATGATATCACAAGTCAAGCCGTTATCATTCGTCTGAAGAGCTTGTTCGCCCGGTGGGGCATTCCAATGGAGCTGGTGAGTGATAATGGTATGCAGTTCGCTTCTACAGAGTTCAGTGCTTTCAGCAGGGAATATGAATTTGTACATTCCAAGTCAAGTCCACATTACCCGCAGGCCAACGGAATGGCTGAAAGGGCAGTTCAAACAACAAAATTCATTCTAAAGCAATCTGAGCCGTACCTAGCGCTCTTGTCATACAAGGCGACGCCCATTCAAGCCACCGGGTTTAGCGTGGCACAGCTGATGCTAGGACGCCAGATTCGCACCACTTTACCCTCAGTTGGTGTCTTCAAGCCGCCTGGCCCTGTTGCTCAGGACGAAGTCCTTAGGAGGGATGAAGAGGCCAAAAAGGGTTATCGTTTCTTCTGCGACAGGAGACATTCTGTCAAGCCCTTACAGGAACTGAATTCGGGGCAACCTGTCAGAATTAAACTGGATGATGAGAAGAAATGGAAGACGCCTGCTACAGTAATTGGACGCTTTCCAGAACCAAGGTCTTATGTAGTCCTTACTGATGGAGGGACGGTTACACGCCGTAACCAAAGACATCTTCAGCCTGTACCTGACAGTCTGGAACTGGATGCCTCAGTACCACCGCCGGTGGGATCCCCTGTTCTAAGAGAGGTGCCTTCCCCTCAGCAAGATCACAGCGGGGATATGTCTTTGCCTCCAGCAGACTCTTATTCACCATCTTCTGTATAAGAGGACAGTTCATGCAAAGTTACATCAAGCGGAAGAGTGGTGAAACTTCCGGCCCGATATAGGGACTGAATTTAGCTAGAACAGTGACCGGAAGTATGGGCAGAATAATCCCATGGTCACTGTGGACTAGGGTAGTCTACCCCGATGTCCAAGTCAGGATGTAATTAATGTTGTTTATTTTTCTGTAACCAATTTACTATACACTGTTCAAAAATGTTGTTTTATGCTCTTTGTATACTCTGTTATTTGTTATATTTAAATGTATGCTTCGCCCTTTGAAAAGGGGGAAGATGTGATGAGAGCAGGAAGTGATGTCACTAGTTTGGGGGCGGGGCTTAGGTCCGGTAGTCTGTGTCGCAGTTAGTTAGTACAATCAACCTTACTAGATGTATGTTTATATGCTCTGTAATAAAAATAGAGTTGTACCATCATTGCTGTGTCCTGCATATATCCTGCATCTCATGACACTAACTATGTTTCGTGAATTTAAAACTTAGTAGGATTAATCATTTCTAGTCAGGTATTGCTACCATCTTTCCATTATGGAAGATTTCAGATCCACTGTCACTATTTCTGCCAGACAAGAAAATTGCTGTTATGGTGAATATTGTTATTACTATCAGCACAGAGTTACTACCTGTACTAGCAGCGAATGTGTGTTTGAGACAAGTTTATCTTTTTTTGTCTACCCTGAGAAATACCCCTGTATTTTCCTCCTATTTTTCATCAGATGGGATTACCTAAAGTTGATTGATAAGATAATATAATATTGTTTGTATAGTCTCATACATTTATGTCCCTATCCATTTTTGCTTCTTAACTCGTCTGCCACCTCTGAGGCGGCAGACAGCAATCAGCCCGATTGGATATGATTGGGTTGATTCATACACCCTGCTAGCGGCTGATTGGCTGTCAATCTGTAGGGGGCGGTATTGCACAAACATTTCACGAAAAATGCTTGTGCAATTATAAATGCCAACAGCATATGCTGTCAGCATTTATCGATGTGCGGTGGACATGATCCGTCCGCACAATGATAATTTGGCCCCTATGGGTAGCGATTGTGTGAAATCCTTTTACTTTCAACTTGTGAGTTGTAAAACGTGACAAATAGCGCTCCACTCATAATCTAGCCCTTAAGTAGATATTTTATGGATATAAGTCAGACCAGCATTAAACCAGTTTAAAATGAAAATATTGTTAAAAGAACAATAAACATTTTGGACTAGATTACAAGTGGAACACTAACTAATGCTTTCGCTAGACCGGTAAGTGCACTAGCAGTAAACCTTTTGTGCGAGTTGGATTGTGCTGGTATTATGAGTTAAAGGGGCCTTTTTTTAGGTCATTGACCTAAAGTGATCAAGCTCTTTTTACCAAAAAAAAAAAAATTCACAACCCTCTAACATTAACCCCTACTCCCCCAAAATAGAAAAAAAAAAACAATTAAAAAAAATCTAATATAAGACATGCCCTGAAAATACATTTGGCTGGGAATTTCCCTTAAAAGGGCAGTTATCTCTTTTGCTGCCCATATAAAAAAAAAAAAAAAAAATGTAATCTTAAAAAAAAAAACACCCCCCCAAAAAAACTACCACTAAGACCCCAAGATGGTACTCACCGAAGACGATGTCGGCGGCACTCCATCTTCATTCAGACGGCACTCCATCTTCATCCCGGCAGTGGTCCATCTTCATCCCAGTGGCAGCAGCGGAGGTGGTGGTTGCAGTGGTCCTCATCTTGCAACATTGAACATGGAGGTCCTCTTCATGCTGTCATCAGCTGCACACTGAATTTTAAATGTGATGTACCTCTATTTTGGGTTATTTGCATGTTCAAATTCAAATCAGCCAATAGAATGAAATATGTTTCTATTTTGTTGTAATGCTGTAGAATAATATGTCAATCAAGTCTAAACAATTTAAAAAAAATAATATCTGGCTTACTGCAACTGGTTTTCAATAGCCAAACTTCACCCAACACTTGCTTCATTTGGGGGAACCAATCTGGTCTTGAGTTCTCTGCTGACAAAGCTAGCTCTAGTTATGATGTTAGTATAAAGTTAATTATTTTCTACTTCTTATCTGTTAATGCCAATTAGGGGAAAATATGAAGCAAGGTTAGCCTTGATAAGTCTGCAGAGTGCTTTTTCAGTTCAGAATGAGAAAAGTCATAATTTCAGAGCTAAATTATATGACAAGATGCAAAATAAATAATGAAAGTATATTTTAAAAGAGTTTTACTTTGTATAACTAAACCTTTTATATTACTGTTCCTATAACCCCTTAATAAAGCCGACATGGGGGTTAAATAGCTTGTCTCTAGCCGACAGCAAAGAGAACACACTATTGCCGGATCCCTTCTGTAATCAGGTTTATAATAGAGTGTCTTGCCATTTTTAACCTTTTTTAAAAACACTCTGAATACTGTAGAACACTACAGGCAGGAATTTCTCTGCAAAAGGCTTTAGTAGGAAACAGAAATCTAGTGTCTCTGGAACATGGCAAGTAAAGCAGGTATCTCTGGTACACAGGACACCGGAAACTCTCTGAGCAAGCTACATTAGGTAACAGAAAGCATGAGTTACACTGAAGCAAGCTGGAACTGTTGAAGGCAGTACAGGATAGCTTACAACAGTCTAAAACAAGACAAGCAAGCCAGAGTCAAAACCATAAAGGAGAACAGGAACAAAATCAAGACCCACAGAAGCTTAGTCAGGGTCAGGCAATGGGTTGACAACAATAAGGAAACAGCATTACAAGGCACAATACAACATGCTTAATCCAAAAATAATCCAAGGCCACCAACAAGGAAATCAGGACACCAAATAAGCACAGCAACAGAAGAAGCAGCAAGAACTCAAAACCACAATACTAGAGCACTGAGTTAAAGGCAACACAGACTTTTAAAGTGGACTGATTGCCTAAAGTAGTGCTCCTGAGGGAATAGGTGTTCACAGGACTGTAGGTAAATCAAGAAGCTGATGATTAGTAAGATTTCATTATCAGCCAAAATTCCCAAATACTCACAGACAGAGCAGTGCTCTGTGAACCATCGCTGAACCAATCGCTGAAACCGCTGATTGCAGCAATTCAGAGGAGACAAGCACCTGAGCGAGACACACTCACCGCCAGCACTGAGATAGAGGAACGATCACAGACACCTTCCGCTGTAAGTAATTTTGGACACCTTGTTTGTTGAACCATTCATGCTGGTGACAAGTCTTCTCTTGTCTTCATTTTAGGAATCCCATTGCCGTTCAATATATCTTGGAGACTATGGGCACTATTTAACAAGCTCCGTATGGAGCTTGATGGCCCCTGTTTCTGGCGAGTCTTCAGACTCGCTAGAAACAGCAGTTATGAAGCAGCGGTCACAAAGACTGCTGCTCCATAACCTGTCCGCCTGCTCTGAGCAGGCGGACAGACATCGCCGGAAATCAACCCGTTCGAGTACGATCGGGTTGAATGACACCCCCCTGCTGGCGGCCTATTCGCCGCGAGTCTGCAGGGGCAGTGTTGCACCCCTGTGAGCTGTTGGTGCAATGCTGAATACGGCGAGCGTATTGCTCGCCGTATTCAGCGAGGTCTGTCAGACCTAATCCACACTGTCGGATCAGGTCTGACAGACCTTGATAACTATGGGCCTTTGTGTGTTTGAAGTGGGTAACATTAGCGAATCGTTCTAAGGAGCACAATTGTTTGCTACACGTCTCCTAAGCTCGCAAAACCCACAAGCACCTGAATCTTGTCAATTATTTGTTTATGTTTTTATGCACTGTATGAATTAATGGATGTATCTATTTATTTATGAATTTGTACATGCAGTATTCCTAATCGTGTGGATTTGCTATTTTTAACTGTATGTTATTTTTAACTAAGTTGATCTATTTTAAACTGTGTGATTGTTTTTTAACCGTGTTTTACTATTCTGCTTATGTTTATTAAAATCACTTACCCCTATATCAGCTGTATAATATATTACTACACTCTTTAAGTACCACTTATTTAGTTGTAAGACCCTTATAGCACCTTATTAATTTCCCCATAGGAAACAATGGGGCTGTTTGAGCTGAAAAGAAACCTAACACCTGCACAAAAGCAGCGTTCAGCTCCTAACGCAGCTACATTGTTTCCTATGGGGAAACACTTCCTAAGTCTGCACCTAACACCCTAACATGAACCCCGAGTCTAAACACCCCTAACCTTACACTTATTAACCCCTAATCTGCCACCCCCGCTATCGCTGACCCCTGCATATTATTATTAACCCCTAATCTGCCGCTCCGTACACCGCCGCCAGCTACGTTATACTTATGTACCCCTAATCTGCTGCCCCTAACATCGCCGACCACTATGTTATATTTATTAACCCCTAATCTGCCGCCCCCGCTATCGCTGACACCTGCATATTATTATTAACCCCTAATCTGCCGCTCCGTACACCACCGCAACCTACATTATACCTATGTACCCCTAATCTGCTGCCCCTAACACCGCCGACCCCTATATTATATTTATTAACCCCTAATCTGGCCCCCACAACGTCGCCTCCACCTACCTACAATAATTAACCCCTAATCTGCCGACCGAATCTCACTGCTACTATAATAAATGTATTAACCCCTAAAGCTAACACCCCCCTAACTTAAATATAATTTAAATCTAACGAAATAAATTAACTATTATTAAATAAATTATTCCTATTTAAAGCTAAATACTTACCTGTAAAATAAACCCTAATATAGCTACAATATAAATTATAATTATATTGTAGCTATTTTAGGATTAATATTTATTTTACAGGCAACTTTGTAATTATATTAACCAGGTACAATAGCTATTAAATAGTTAATAACTATTTAATAGTTACCTAGTTAAAATAATTACAAAATTACCTGTAAAATAATGCAAGCTCAATCTGATTGGCTGATCGGATCAGCCAATCGGATTGAACTTGATTCTGATTGGCTGATTCCATCAGCCAATCAGAATTTTCTTACCTTAATTCCGATTGGCTGATAGAATCCTATCAGCCAATTGGAATTCGAGGGACGCCATCTTGGATGACGTCCCTTAAAGGAACCGTCATTCGTCGGTGAAGATGGATGTTCCACGTCGGCGGGATGAACATGGATCCGGAAGAAAGAAGATTGAAGATGCCGCTTGATAGAAGACTTCAGCCGGATCATGGACCTCTTCAGCTCCCGCTTGGATGAAGACTTCAGTCGGATCATGGACATCTTCAGCCCCCCGCTTGGGCTTGGATCAGGACATCGGAGGAGCTCTTCTGGATCGATCGGTGAACCCGGCATGGTGAAGATAAGGTACGAAGATCTTCAGGGGCTTAGTGTTAGGTTTATTTAAGGGGGGTTTGGGTTAGATTAGGGGTATGTGGGTGGTGGGTTGTAATGTTGGGGGGGGGTTATTGTATGTTTTTTTTTTCAGGCAAAAGAGCTGAATTCTTTGGGGCATGCCCCGCAAAGGGCCCTTTTCAGGACTGGTAAGGTAAAAGAGCTTTGAACTTTTTTAATTTAGAATAGGGTAGGGGATTTTTTATTTTGGGGGGCTTTGTTATTTTATTAGGGGGCTTAGAGTAGGTGTAATTAGTTTAAAATTGTTGTAATATTTTTCTAATGTTTGTAAATATTTTTTTATTTTTTGTAACTTAGTTCTTTTTTATTTTTTGTACTTTAGTTAGTTTATTTCATTGTTTTTATTTGTAGGTATTGTATTTAATTAATTTATTGATAGTGTAGTGTTAGGTTTAATTTGAGATAATTGTAGGTATTGTATTTAATTAATTTATTGATAGTGTAGTGTTAGGTTTAATTGTAACTTAGGTTAGGATTTATTTTACAGGTAATTGTGTAATTATTTTAACTAGGTAACTATTAAGTAGTTATTAACTATTTAATAGCTATTGTACTTGGTTAATATAATTACAAAGTTGCCTGTAAAATAAATATTAATCCTAAAATAGCTACAATATAATTATAATTTATATTGTAGCTATATTAGGGTTTATTTTACAGGTAAGTATTTAGCTTTAAATAGCAATAATTTATTTAATAATAGTTAATTATTTCGTTAGATTTAAACTATATTTAAGTTAGGGGGTGTTAGGGTTAGAGTTAGACTTAGCTTTAGGGGTTAATACATTTATTATAGTAGTGGTGAGATCCGGGCGGCAGATTAGGGGTTAATTATTGTAGGTAGGTGGAGGCGACATTGTGGGGGGCAGATTAGGGGTTAATAAATATAATATAGGGGTCGGCGGTGTTAGGGGCAGCAGATTAGGGGTACATAGGTATAATGTAGGTTGCGGCGGTGTACGGAGCGGCAGATTAGGGGTTAATAATAATATGCAGGTGTCGATAGCGGGGGTGGCAGATTAGGGGTTAATAAATATAACATAGTGGTCGGCGATGTTAGGGGCAGCAGATTAGGGGTACATAGGGATAACGTAGCTGGCGGCGGTGTATGGCGCGGCAGATTAGGGGTTAATAATAATATGCAGGGGTCAGTGATAGCGGGGGCGGCAGATTAGGGGTTAATAAATATAATATAGGGGTCGGCGATGTTAGGGGCAGCAGATTAGGGGTACATAGGGATAACGTAGCTTGCGGCGGTGTACGGAGCGGCAGATTAGGGGTTAAAAATTTTTAATAGAGTGGCGGTGATGTGGGGGGACCTCGGTTTAGGGGTACATAGGTAGTTTATGGGTGTTAGTGTACTTTAGAGCACAGTAGTTAAGAGCTTTATAAACAGGCGTTAGCCCAGAAAGCTCTTAACTATTGACTTTTTTCTGCGGCTGGAGTTTTGTCGTTAGATTTCTAACGCTCACTTCAGCCAAGACTCTAAATACCGGCGTTAGAAAGATCCCATTGAAAAGATAGGATACGCAAATGGCGTAGGGCGATCTGCGGTATGGAAAAGTCGCGGCTGCAAAGTGAGCGTTAGACCCTTTCCTGACTGACTCCAAATACCAGCGGGCGGTAAAAACCAGCGTTAGGAGCCTCTAACGCTGGTTTTGACGGCTACCGCCCAACTCTAAATCTAGGCCGTAATCTGGCCATCAGAGTTTAATTAGGCCAAACTGATATACAAAATGAAAACATTGCACCCATTAGGATTAAACTCTGAATTAGATGTTACTCTATTCATGTATGAATGCATATAAATACCCAGTATATATAATTACTCACCCCACTCTGGAATTACATTCCCTTTGTCCTAGGTCTAAACCCACTCTTAGTTGACCCCCATTCTTAGATAACGATTTATGCTGTTTATTCATATACAGTATATTCTCTCCTTTCTGTATAATGTTTTCTTTTTTGTTGCACTCTTAGTATTACCTATAAGTATAGCTTCTAAGATATCCCTATGATTTGTAAAGCAAACTATATAAGCAGCTCTATCGATGCTATATACCACCTTAAGAAAATTTAATTATACTTCATTCACCACCCCCACCTCTGGTGGGCCAATAAGGAATAAGGAAGGACTATATAAGGATCCACTATGAAACTCAGACACATCTTGAAAAAGCCCCAGGAGAGGGGTGAAACGCATTGATTGTGTCTTTGAAACAGCTTACATCAATCAGCTAATACCACCTATATTGCTCTATTCTTGAGCAGGCATCAGCCGAGTATTGAAAGCGAAGTTAACAGCATCTCGTGGTGAGTCTGAAAGATTGAATGACAGAGATGCATTCTTGAGCCGCTGGAGCGGACGAAGGTTAAAGGCTATTCACAAGGGGAAAATTATCAATAGCCCATCTCTCATACTGCAGAGATTAAATAGCAACATCACCCATATATGGATCACCTACTACCCGTAGACGTAGAGCTAGTATACATCAGGTACTATTTGACTAATCTAGAATCTGTATCGGATATCTGAACTAAGTGACATATACTTCCGGAGATAGAAACCTGTACACTTTTTTAGCACATTTGCTTAGCTCATTTTTTAAGCCCTATTGTTTTTATAGCTCTCCTATTATTAACGATCATGTAGTCTTTTATAGTATCTGGAAGTCCAGTAATACTTGATTTTACCAGTAGTGATTGGTATATTAACCTGACATTTTATTGTACATTAACCTGGCTTTTTACCCTTTTATGCAGATATATTCATTTTATTTATTATAGTTACATAATATCATTATATTAAAGATTATATACAGTATATTTCTACTGTAATCTGCTTGTTCAAGCTCATCTTTAGTTATATATACATATACATCTGAGATAGATTGTGTACATAATTGTTCATTTATATATATTTGTATTCACATTTGTTACTTTTCATAGACTTTCTCCTATTACCCCAGCTTTAGCGCTAGTAATGTCACACTATTGTCTCTTTCTTGTTTATTGCCTTTAGTGCCAGCTCTCCACCACATCTACATAGTCTGCCACATAAAGTCAGGTTTGTTTCATTTTCTGTATATATTTAACCTAGAGTTTGACTTTAGCTACATGTGAGTGATCATGTGACTGCCATAACTCAATACCTTATTATTGTGGTTGTTTGAACCCATAATATAGCTGCTTTCTGTTTATTCTTCATTTATACTTTCTATTGATAGCATGGACAACACTACCCTCACTAGCACTAGATATGTTATTCTTGCCTACTTGATTCCCTACTGTTAGCACCAGTATCATTATACCTACTGTCTGAATTATAAATTTTTTTAAAATGTTAAGACACAGGGGTTTATCTTTCAGAGTCCTCTGCTGAAGTGAGATTTTCAAGTTATTTTAAAGACTGTTTGTTTTTTCCAATGTATTGTATAGAACACCCACCACAGAAGAGACAATATATTACATGTGGTATTTTAAAGATCACAAAAAATGGCTTCTGCTTGTTAGAATGGCAAGAAACAAATGCCTCATATTATTTTAAATAATAACTGCATTCATGAGATTCCTGGAAACTAAATCAATAAAAACTAAAACACACTTCGGATAATATACTGATAAACAGCATCATTGAAGTCCTAATAATATGGCATACATTTAAATTGTAATTCATTAAAAAAAAAGATGATTATTTACATATTCACTGTTCCCTTTCTTCTAATAACTCAAAATATCTAATCTTGATCATTTATAATCCTCCAGTTTACTTCAGTTTTTTTATTGACTCATCATATCCCCTTTGTAAATAATTTATTATTAATTTTCTTAGTTTGTGTCTAATGAGAGACCTCCTCAGAACATTTCCTTTTTTGCTTGTACAAATTTTAATTTAGAGATTACTTTTATTGCAGGTTTTGGGGTGGTTTGATAAACCTGAATGTCCAGTTATTGTTCTTCTATAAAATTACACCCTTATTTTAATAGTTTCACCTATGTATAGCCTTACATCTCAAAAAAATAATTGATTTAGACAATTGCTCCCCAATAAAATGAGATTCAATTTAATATAAGTAAAAAATCAGGTGGTCAGACTTCATTAAATTTAATTTAATATTATAAGGCAACAAGGGATTTTCCTTGTTGGATATCTGGAACCAAGCTTTCAGGAGATGTGAAGAATATGGATGTCAGGAACAGACCAAGGTTGTCACTAGATAAGTAGAACCACACATCAGCATTTATGGAGAGTCCAGGGGAATAGTTAACAGCCAGGCCAAAGTCCAATACCATAAAATCCATAAGGACCCAAGCATCACAGCAGAAGAGTAGTCAATAGTTCTGTTCCAGAATTCAGCAACCAGTAAATTAGCCCTCCGTTCAGAGTACCCCACTTTATCAGCAAAGCTAAGCCTCAACTCTTTAGCGAAGCCTTGGACTCCAGCAGCGCTCATAGCTCTCTTAACAGAATGACCCTGAATGCTTAACCTACCTTAAAATTAGTGAGGCTCAGGTAAGCAACTAGGTGCCTGACAAATATATTTTTTTTAAAAAAAAACTATGTAATGACCAATATAAATGATGTGCTGTTTATCCCAAAGATTTGGATCAGCATATATTAGCACACATGAAGATTAGAAAAAGACAATCCAAAGAACAAAAATATAAAAAGTCAATTCTTTATTAGAAAATGAAAACATATGGGCATCAAAAATAGGCATGAAGAAGGAAAGAGCCGGTCTTACGCATTTCGGCAGGGTTCAGCCGTAATCATAGACCATACATGCTCACAGGTGATACAGGTTTATATATCCTACACAGATTACCCATTGGTTAAAAGATCACACACACCTCCTAAACACCATTTTAAAGGGATCATCACACAAAAGATATATACATATAATAGGCGTTTTAGCACCTATAATCAATGGCT
The DNA here is from genome assembly GCF_027579735.1 of Bombina bombina. Classification (NCBI taxonomy): domain Eukaryota; kingdom Metazoa; phylum Chordata; class Amphibia; order Anura; family Bombinatoridae; genus Bombina; species Bombina bombina. The sequence goes on along the minus strand of NC_069504.1, from coordinate 452,589,574 downwards.
TTATATATATCAGTGAAAAATAATATAAAAAATAATAAATAAAGGAAAATAGCTAATCCTACATAAATATGTACATATGTATATACATCAAACAAAAAACATAATGTATATATATATAGATCAAAATCAGGAAGAAAATCCAATAATGAAAATAGTACAGAATAATACAAAATAATCATATTAATGGAGAATGAATATACATATATATTAAAGTCAATATATTTCAATTTATAGTAAACTCACTCACTATAGTAAACTCACTGTATAAGTAAATGTAAAGAATGTAGATAATTACTGTTGCTTAATATACATAAATAAATACATCAGTAGTTAAATGTACAAATAATTCATTCAGAGTATTTACCAAATATATCTTAAAAATTCAAGTTAAATGTAATACATATATATCAATTCTACTCTGAATGAATTATTTGTACATTTAACTACTGATGTATTTATTTATGTATATTAAGCGATACGGATGCGAGCTGGATTGGGACAGCGTCTGACGTCACCCGGAAGTGCTGAGAAGGTACATGCTGGCCGGAGACGCCGAGGAGGAGAGAACGCTCAGACCTCGCGAAGAGGTGTATTGCCACGGAGCGTTAAGTTACACCATAGAGGTGAGCGATATGTCCTCTGGTTGTGAGAAGTGGATGGTGGTTGAATGCCCACTGACCGTGTGAAGAAATACCGAAATAGCCTTCCTTGGAGTGGTGAGTCAGTACTGGTTTGGATACCGCTATCCCTCTGTTTTCCTTTCTTGCTGTGTATATAGAGTATAGTGTCTCACCTCTGCTATCTGATTATACTGAATACGTTGGACATACATATATCCATTTGCTCAACTACACACACGGACTTTGCACATGTGTTGTTTCACACATGAAGATTATCATGCAAAGGAGTAAAATTAGCCACCACAGTTTTTCAATGTCTCTGTAGATAAAATCTTGATTTGGAATTAAAAATTGTGGTTGAATAAATAATGCAAATGTACAGTTAAACATTGTAGTTGTTTCTGCTTTTTTGTTATTGATACGATCTAGCCCAAAGATTGTAAACAAGAAACCCTACCTAGGTAAGCCCTTGCATATCTAATATGAGTTAAAGAGTCTACTTTAAGATAACAATTCTGAAATAGATAGCATTTATTTTGTAACTACAACTTATTAATGATCATGGAGACTGAACTTTATCCCATCTAATAATTTTGCAGAAAGAAACATTACATATATTTTTTATAAAGGAGAACAAAGGATTAGTGTGGTTATCTTATATCAAAATACAAATCATATAGTATTTTTCAAAACATATATGTTTTTTTATATAATAATGCTTCATGTAAAGATTTTGAGCATTCACATATTTTAAGTATCACATCACTGCCATTTCTTCATCATTTTTTTATTTTAAATCACATTATATATTTGATATTTTTTTCCAAAATTCATGTGAAATTCTATATTTCTTTATTTAGTTTTATTAATAGTTTTAGCACTCACTCGGTTTGACACATCCCCTTTTTGTTTCCCCTCTCTTTATAATAATATGACTAGCCAGCATCTTAGTTCACAATTTCCAAATCCAGTTGGATATACATAATTATACCTTTTTTATATCTAAGTATAGCGAGGTATCTCACACAAGTTTCACATTATCAATACACAAACTCTGCAGCGCAATATAGAATGTAACAGGTTTTACCCACTAATCGTAACTTTGTTTCCAAACTGTAATCCATTTGACAGACATGTTCTACGTTACCAAGGATGATTGACAAGCACTCTATCCAATTGTCAAGTGAACCGGTAGCCCAATCATGACTCAGAGACAAGAACAACATTGGCTATTTAACACCGGATGTTAGTCGGCCCGCGTAACCCCTCTGAGGAAGCGTTAGTGAAACGCCGCGTCAGGGGTCTCCTTTAATTTTAATCAGCCTCACTTGTTGTTTAAATATAGTAATATAAGCAAGCTTTACTTAAATATGTTAGCACAAGACTTAGCCGCTATAGCTTGGTAAAGACGCAAATGACAGCTATACGAATCTTATGCTGATTCAGGACAAAAAATAAGCACGCTCAACAATTTAATTTAGCTACTTATGATAACAATCACAATATAGCTTTGGTGTGGTATATGGCACTCTGTATTAGATAGAGATTATTTTCTCTCATGTTGATCTAAGTTACAACCTAAGGTGTTAGTGTAATACTGACGGTAGTTAGCATTAGCTAACATATATGCTGCAAAGAACCAGCTTTCTAACTACAGCCTAGAATCAATCTAGATATACAGCGTTTTATTTAATCCTTATAATACTAGCAATAATTCACTAGCCCTTCACCAGGTGGGACCATACAATCTAGTGATCAGTAATAATATAAGTTTGTAATATAATAGATTATGGTCTATAACAGAAGTTGATTAACCCATATACATCCTTGAAGCAAAGCTTTTGCATACTCTGCAGTATTATTAATATTACTTAAAGCATCACTCAGTAACTGTTATGAGCAAGACTATGCCATTTATCACCACAACTAGTGTTATTTAACTGAGAGATAAGTTACCAACCAAATATACTATATCCTGATAACATACTGTTTTAAGATTCACTCACCACATTCTGGAGTTAATATTTTTTATCTTAAACAGTAGTGAACTTTTATTTGCTATTCATAAGCTGCAAACACCCAGGGTGCACAATATATTGTTTGTACCTAGATATATTATAAGCTTCAGATCAAATTAGCGTAAGTAGCAATTTTTGAGCTTAAGAATATACCTACTACATACCTATTATATAGATTTCAATACATATGAGCACAATAATTCAGATACTATCAAGAGCCAAACATGCCTAAGAGGCTTGTGTGTTTTATTATAGCTCTTTAGTATACTCTAATATACTGCTCATTTGAAATCTATTGCTTAAAGCAGGACTAAGATAAGTTGGAATTTTCTAACATCAAACACATGCTGTTTATTCACCAAAACACAGTGAGAGCGTTTTTAACTTTTCAGGGCAGCATTATCATCCACAAAAGCTGTCTTTTTTTTTTTTTAAAAGATACTAATAAAGGTTAATTTTTAACACATAAAAAACTCTTTCTGTTCTTTCAGGCACAGTAATCAAGAATTAATAATTAATAAGATATTATATCAGTGCATATAAGCATCCTTTTTTTCGTGTGACTTACCTGCTTCTCCAGCAAGTGGAGTCATAAATTGTACTAGATTGTAGCACTGCTCCTTGAATGTTTAATAATAATTGTTAATAAATCATATTGATCATATTGCAAAACACCAAAGGAGAAATTGTACAACCCTATCATCATAATAAGGTTCCATTCCTTTTTTCTTAGTACCCTTTAAAATGGTGTTTAGGAGGTGTGTGTGATCTTTTAACCAATGGGTAATCTGTGTAGGATATATAAACCTGTATCACCTGTGAGCATGTATGGTCTATGATTACGGCTGAACCCTGCCGAAACGCGTAAGACCGGCTCTTTCCTTCTTCATGCCTATTTTTGATGCCCATATGTTTTAATTTTCTAATAAAGAATTGACTTTTTATATTTTTGTTCTTTGGATCGTCTTTTTCTACTATTTTGGGAGGGAGAGGAGCCCTCCTATCCTGTAAAGGAACAAGCTTATTCCCAGTTTTGGAGTCTTGTCCGGTGAATAGAGGTTCTGTGAGCACTATTACTATACACAGCTCTTCAAGCGATACGGATGCGAGCTGGATTGGGACAGCGTCTGAGGTCACCCGGAAGTGCTGAGAAGGTACATGCTGGCCGGAGACGCCGAGGAGGAGAGAACGCTCAGACCTCGCGAAGAGGTGTATTGCCACGGAACGTTAAGTTACACCATAGAGGTGAGCGATATGTCCTCTGGTTGTGAGAAGTGGATGGTGGTTGAATGCCCACTGACCGTGTGAAGAAATACCGAAATAGCCTTCCTTGGAGTGGTGAGTCAGTACTGGTTAGCCACCACAGTTTTTCAATGTCTCTGTAGATAAAATCTTGATTTGGAATTAAAAATTGTGGTTGAATAAATAATGCAAATGTACAGTTAAACATTGTAGTTGTTTCTGCTTTTTTGTTATTGATACGATCTAGCCCAAAGATTGTAAACAAGAAACCCTACCTAGGTAAGCCCTTGCATATCTAATATGAGTTAAAGAGTCTACTTTAAGATAACAATTCTGAAATAGATAGCATTTATTTTGTAACTACAACTTATTAATGATCATGGAGACTGAACTTTATCCCATCTAATAATTTTGCAGAAAGAAACATTACATATATTTTTTATAAAGGAGAACAAAGGATTAGTGTGGTTATCTTATATCAAAATACAAATCATATAGTATTTTTCAAAACATTTATGTTTTTTATATAATAATGCTTCATGTAAAGATTTTGTTACTGTAGTTGTTCATTAAAATTGCTTTCATGTAGAAGCCCACAGAGTTTAAAGATTTTAGGTTATTTGGTTTAGTATGATGTGATTAAAATCAGGTTAGAAAGCACAACAAGATTACTTAAGCATCAGAAAAATGTTTTATAAGAATGCATAGAAAAGATGATATTTCATCCCACCTCTCATTAACCTTTTATTGATTTTCTTTTACCCAAGTTGTTGTAGAACATAACAATATATGTCAAAATTAACCAGATAATGCCAGTAATGGAAAACAACAAAACACAGAATCATAAATTCATCATACAAAGTGAGAATGTTCAATTTTAAAATATAGTATAAAACTAAATCTATATGAATTCAATTCTGGTATAATTATAGACTAAAATAGTGTACTTAGAAAGTGACAGCTTAAAATCAATATTATTGATTTTCTTTCAGGGATAGGAGTCTGGATAGTGCTTTTTCATTTAAGTTTTTGCAGCACATATAGTTAGACTTACAATTCCAATATGAGGGAGGAAATTATATTTTTCCAATCTTTTTTCTCTTGATCAATAACAATATGACTTAATAACACATTAGCAATCATACTCAGTTTGACCTGGCAAACAGTAGCAATACTCCCTGGCCTGCAAGGTGAAAAGGAAAATGCAGAGATTGAACTCTATAAAATGTAGTTCTTAGCTTGCTTTCAAGCCCATATGCCTTTTCATTAACTCACTCATCTTTCTTTTTTAATCAGACCATTTATCACTTTCCTTTACCCTTCTATTTTGCTTCTTTACTTATATTTCTCCACTTCAATTCCTCAATTTGAATTATGCACGTTTTCACTGTTTATTTTGTTAGATTTAGTTTTAATATCCTGACTTCTTATTAGACTCCCTCTTTTATTATGAGCTCCCTAAATTATGAAACTCAAAAAATGTGTGCATTGTCTATTTAACTTTAGCAGAAAGTGCATGATCTTAAATTAATTTTTAAAGTCATCAGTATTCTAGTTTAGTGTTTATCCCTTATTAAAAAAAGAATTAAAGAGATATTGTACTCGGTCATGCATATGAAAAAGTAACATTTCTAAATATCTAAAAAATGCTAAGTCTTCAGGTCACGGGTTGCAATCATCTTGATGCAATTGGATTGTGATGATTGAAAGCCCCATCTTGCACAAGATTGGCCACAAGCAAGCAGGGGGCGGTATTGCACAGGAGATTGTGCAATGTTAACTTTGGGCGATGTACTGCCGTTCACTGCGAGGCTGTGGCATTTGATAAATGGAGCCTTAATACTACAGTATTTTTTTTGTACTTCCTACTTATCCTCACTGGTTATTAAATACAATTGTCTTTGCAATTGTGACAACAAATCTTTGGTTTCCTCAGGAAAGGAATGCAAGTTTAAAAAAAAAGGGGAAAAAAAAAGAAAAGAAATATAGTATGCAATTGTGATTTTTTAGATTAAACAAATATTGAAAATCCCTTTTTTGCAAGAGTCCTGAACCAGTTGCATAAATTATAGCCCTGCCTTGTAGTTTAAGAATTTTGCATGCACATTAATTAAATATTACTTTAAGTGTTTTTTTCTGCGTTACTCACACAAATCATATATAGTTTCAGCAACACAAGTGCTTTTAGACAATAAGTTAAGTTTGAAAAAATGTCCAAAACACAGTGTAGCAATTCATGAGTCATAGTTTCACAATACAAGATTTCTTTAATGTCATGCTCTGTAGCCTACATAGGGTAGATTACGAGTGGCGCACTAACTGTTGCGCGTGTGTGATATTAGGTTTATTGTGCCTGTTTGCGTGCGTCAGAAGTAGCGCATGTATTACAGGTAGAAAGTAAACACGATGGCTCTGGTGAACTGTTATGTAAGACAAAAAAATGTCACAAAACACATCAAAAATACATTTAAAAAGTACAGTAACACTTATAATAACACTATCTAATAAAAAGAAAAAGAAAATTAAATAAAAAGTTATAGGGGCTCAAAGATATAAGGGTCTCAGGTGTTAGAAAAAAAGGACATAAGAATATATAACGAGAAGCCCTTAAAAAAGGTTAAACATCATACTGTGTCACATAAAAATATTTATCTATAATATAAATATATATATATATAAACATTTCACATTCAAATGTTCTTCACATAGACAGAAATGTTCTAAGTATTATATATATATATATATATATATATATATATATATATATATATATATATATATATATATATATATATATATATATATATATAGTTAACCACCAGGAAAGCATGCTCCGGTCTTACATATATTAAAGTGATTTATATGTTTAAGGCGAGAGTGTACTTTCCTGGTGGTTTACTATTGTACCAAAACCTTATCAGATATATGAATAAATATAACATATTCTGCTACGTGAAGAATATTGGAATGTGAGATATTCATATTTTCATGTTGGTTTGCGGCAGTGCACTTGAGAAAATGTGATCGGGTTTGCACACAAGCCATTCATTGTGATTTTAACTGCTCTTGAAAAAGGAAGCTGTGTCTGCCGAAACCTTTTGAGTGCTTTTATTCATATTTTGAGCTTTCAATTGGATTTTATTAAAGCTGGAGTTTACTGTCATTGATTATTCCAGTGATTTCTTAATAATATCTTACATTTCTTCACATATACCCATAAGTAAGTTCCTTTTAGTGCAGTCTGTTTGCAAAGCAATATTGCACTACCAATGGCCTTTTCTTCTGAAGCTTTTTTGTTGAAATCTGAGGTTGGAGAAAGAGGTTCTGGAAGCTCCTTGTGAAAGACTGCGTCTTCATCCATGTAACAAAAGTGGCCTGGTTCATCACCAGTACAACCCTTATGAGATATTTGAGTTATAATTTATTTATAGAGAGGTCCATGATAGGCCTCATAAGTGCTACAGAAGGATTAACAAATATATATATGTATATATATATATATATATATATATATAATGTACAGTATATAAAGTCTTCTTGCGTTTGTTTTATCTGTTTATCCTACTGTACATTTTTGTTTACTCTCAATTTTGACAAAATGAGGATTGTTTAATATTTGGAGTTTGCAATGCATTTTTCGTAGTCCTCTTTGAAACATCAATTAAAATAAACATTTCAAAATATGAAACATGTGCAAGTGTCTTTTTGTTTGCAAAAAAATAGTTTGTATTGTTTGAAATTACTATTTTCATTAGACTGTTCTTTAAAGATCCAATAAGTATCTTTACCGGTATACAATTTTTTTTAATTTTTTTTTTATTTATTTTTTATTGAGATTCACATTAAGGCATACAAAGCTTAATTGACATTGCAAAGTGGGCATAGAAATCGTTTCAAGACATTCAGTCAATAAACAAACTTCTAGAGCAAAAGAAAGAACATAGCAGGGTTATAATGCATTTGCAGAATCAAAATATATGGATTATGCCTCTAGAACTATACGCCCTCTAAATGGACTTTGAGACCACTTTTGGACCTCACATTGCCATAGAAATAACATATGCTAAAGAGGGCTATAAAAAAACTGTAAGAGACCACTCTTGGGTCCCGATCAGTGAATCTTATTTTTCTTATTTTAGGAGGAGGGAATATCAGTTACCACTATGGTTAAGCGTACATTTTAAAAGTTTGGGAATATAGCATCTTTACAAACTTGGAATGCAAAAACAAACTGTATTGGAGCCTATCCTAAATAAACAGCAAAGAACTTCAGCAATATTTTAACTCTTCGCGTACATGACTGCTATTCATAAAGTTTACGAATCTAGAGAAGGGCACATTGCATATTATTACTAGGATAGAATGAAGTACATCACATAACACCTAATGTAGTATGGGCAGTATAATAGTAACAAAGGGGAATAAACAGTACCCCCAGAAATCTATTTCACACCAAACAAACTAATATCATCCTGAATAAAAAACAAACCATCCATTAGGAAGACATTGAGTCTGATTCCTAGCAGCTCAGATATTGTGAAACATTTGTAATGTGCTGGAAGTCGGGTCAGTACAAGCCTCCTATTAAACTCCATAAGACTTTGTCTGAGCTAGAGGCTATAGAAATCATATGGGTCTATATGGCTAGTAGGATAGGAGTAAGATCATATTAATTTATGTCTGATTAAAGTGGATAGGGCAGTGTTGATTACCCCACTCCAGCTTTTGGAAATAAACATGGCAATAAAATGTGATTCAGGCCTACTACGGCCTCAGATTTTTAGACCCATACTTCTGCTTGCGTAGTTTAGGATTTTGAACAGTAAGTGACCTAGGAGCCTGTAGAATTCTATCTGGCTGGGGAGAGTACCAGAGCAAGTGTCTCGACCGATTGTCAAAAGCAGCACAAATAAGGCTATAATCAATTCCCTGAACGGTTGTTGGAGATGTCAATGTACTTATCTCTCCATGTAAATGATGTACCAGACTGGATAATATGTCACCCATATGACCAGTTGTAGTTACACCCGGGGTCATAGCGTGTATCACTTTTAATCCTCTATCCGGAACAGTCAATGTCTCACTCCGTCTCACCTCTCCATCTGGGTCACTCTTCAGCATGCACGGTCCCCCGGTAACACCCCGCAGCAGAGCTGTAATAACCAACACTGGGAAGCAGGGCCGCCATCAGGGGGTGACAGGGGTGACTCCTGTCAGGGGCCCAATGGGCTAGGGGGGAAGCCACCAGTGGGTACTACAGCAGATTGCTAATTGAGCATGGGAAATGTTATTACAATGAGTAAATTATTAGCATTTGAGAGGATTTCTGAGTGTGCACTAAACCACTATGCACAGTGTGAGACAGACTTGGCACTTTGTTTGTAGAGTGTGTGCCTGAGTCAGATGGCTGATCAATTTCATTTGCAGAGGAGGTAGGAATTACTTAGCAATTTTTTTTTTATTTCTTTGTGCAATTTAAGATTGTAACTTCAGTGTGGTAGTAGTTGTATGGTGGGACCAGGGGTCCATAAAAACACAATTTTTTAGCAGCAGTGTATTTATGATTATTTGACAATGCTGTAGAAATTCTATATTTAAAATGATGCAGAAATGTTTCCTCCTCAATACACAAATGATATATATTACATTCCAGTTTACTGCCCCTTTATGCAAGGACTTTCCAGATACAAGGAGGCATTTTATCTAAGATTTTTACATCTGCATAACATGTTATACTCTCAGACTAAGATTGCTCAATGTTGGAAATGAGACAGGTTAGCTTAAAACTGTTCAGTTTACTCTACAGCTGACTTAATTTTGAAATGCATACCAACAATCTTAAATCCTGCATTTAACCAGATCTAATGGCATGAGTACCACAGCTTATGGTTCCACCAAGACCATATAGAGTACAGCATTTTCAAAATCCACAAGTACACAGCTGACAGATGGGAACATTTGTACACTATATTTGAAGTGGTGCTCTTGGTTGGGGAAAATTGAGAAAATATCAAACAAACATATGTCAACCTTTTAAAAATACTTTTCTTCATCTAGCCATCTACCCAGATCATTAATGTACAATTTTTAATTCACAGAATTATTTTTGTTTGCACATTTACAAATATGATTCTTTAAAAAGTGATCTCTTAATTTCTGCATTTTTGTATCATGCATGTCACACACTGTTGATTTAGGGGATGCAAGGTGCATAAATGTTTCCTACTGTGAGTGTTTCTGTGGGTGTCTGTGTTTATGTCTTTGTGCTTTTGTTTGTGTCTCTATGAGTGTGTATGTATTTTTTTTTCTGTTGGTATCTCTGTGAGGGTGGGTGTGTATGTCTTTGTGCATTTTCTGTGGATGTCTGTGAGGGTGTGTGCATATGTCTTTGAGCTTTTTCTATGGGTGTCTCTGTGAGGGTGGGCATGTGTTTGTCTTTGTGTATTTTCTCTGGATGCCTCTTTGAGGGTGGGTGTGTATGTCTGTGTTTTCTGTGGATGTCTCTGTGAGGGTGTGTGTGTGTGTTTGTGTGTAGGTATGTCTGTGTTTTCTGTGGATGTCTCTGTGAGGGTGTGTATTTTCTGTGGGTGTCTCTGTGAGGGTGTGTGTATGTCTTTGTGTGTTTTCTGTTGATGTCTCAGTGAGGGTGTGTATGTATGTCTTTCTGTGTTTTTTGTGGGTGTCTCTGTGTGTGTGTGTGTATATGTCATTGTGTGTTTTCTGAGGCTGTCTCTGTTGGTGTTTCCTTAGGTGTATGTGCAAGTTTGAGTTTGTGTGTGTGTGTGTGTGTCCATTGTCTGTTCATTTTTAGGACATTTTGATCTTACTACTGATTATTCACATCTTTCTACAGACTTTGAGACTAATGAGACCTTTCCGGAAGTCACCAATCTACCATTTAACCTTTAAATTATTGTTTAGGCAGTTCAGGGCCCTTCCTTTCAGCCACTGCATGCTGTTTTCATCATTTACTTGGTATCTTCCTTTACAAAAAGATCATCAGAACTCCATATTTTGTTTTCTAAATCTCCTTTTTTTTTTTTACAAAACTGTAGTTTACCTCATTACTTGTCAGGTAAATGTAAACCAGTGCTAAGTGTCTGTTTGGGTGTCTGTGTCTGAGTTTCTTTACATGTTTGCTAGAGTGTCTATATGTGAATTCTTATGTGTGAGTGTGTGTGTGTTTCAGTGCATGTTACTAACTTTACAACATTTCCAAGTTTAAATAGGCACTTAAGAATAAAGTGCTTATACGTTTTAGTCACTTGGTCAAAAATTGCACATGTCAAAGGAGGGGGGGGCCTGATCAATGGTTAAGTCAGGGGCCCCAAAATTTCTAGTGGCGGCCCTGCCGGTAAGTGCTCTCCTCTGTTCACTAGCTTAGCAGACTCTACTGATGTCTCAAGCTTTTTCAGACACTTCTCCTCTAGAATATCCAACCATTTTTTTGGGATGAATTCTAGCTTCTCAGGCTTACTGGCTCTTCCCCAAGCTGAAATCAGGTGATTTTCGATGTATTGAAAATGGTTGCATAGCATATTTTCCAGAGCTTTCAGCAATGATTGTGTTATAGGCTTCATTTTATAAGTTGTAGCATAAAGATTGTAGCTCACACTGGCTGTTTTACCCAGATAATCTGTGGGGGTTAGGCAAGGCCTGCCGCTGTAGGTCTTGCCGTTCCAATACTTAAGGCTGGAAAGATAGTCTCCAATTAGGATTATAAGTAGCAGCAACTGTAGCTCTATCCAGATATATAAGTATCAAGGCTTGATTGTATTACTATCTGCTGATATACAGCGGATTACTCAGCTTGTCCTCACAGTCTCAAAGTAAGTCAACCATCATGGCCGCCACCTGGAAGCATCCCTAGTCTTTTTTTTTTTTTAAATCTTAATTTACTAAGCAATCATAACATGTTTGAAATGTTAGAAAGAGGACCTTCAATCAAAGGTGGAAAGTGTTAAGACTATAAATGTTCAAAATGTATATGTAACATATGTTAAGAAAAATAAATAAAACATATGTAAAAATAAAGCACATGAATCATGTCAAATATTTTATATTAATACACGTAGATAAAGAATATTACACCAAATTGTTTAATTCAGACATATAAATAAAATGACAAAATAACTTCACAAATCTATTTAGAACACATTTAAATAAGGAAGATGATGACACCAGATTAATGTAAAATGTTTATATTCAGATGATCTGTTTTTTAAAAAAAATCCTGAGATATAAATATTGTTATTTAGAGACATTATGGTGAATAATTGGTTGTGGTACATTCATTTTTAACATGTTAACATAATTGCAAATAATTTATCCTGACAATGTAGTATGTCAGGTAAAATTATATTTATGTGAATAAATTTAGCAGGTGCATAATAATACATAAATTATACCTTTGTGTACAAGTATTAATTGCCTTGTTTAACTTAATTCAATGGCATACTATTCTTCCATGACAGTAACGTAATTTTATTACAAATCTATAATCCATGGAACACATGGAATTCCAAAGTACAATCAGCTAGATTACGAGTTTTCAGCGCTATAGGCAAATTAACGAGTGCCACAAAAGCGTTGTTAATTCACCTCTCTATAGCGCTTCTATTACAAGTTTTAAAAAACCTGGCTTGCGTGGGCGATATGGTGGCGTTGAGCTCCATACCTCACCCAAATACAAGCAGTTGTATTGCTTGTGCACTATTTCCCCATAGACATCAATGGGGAGAGCCGGCAAAAAAAAAGCCTAACACCTGTGATCGTGGAAAAAAGCTCTGTAACGCAGCCCCATTGATGTCTATGGGGAAATAAAAAGTTACTTTTAAACCTAACACCCTAACATAAAAACCACGTCTAAACACCCCTAATCTGCCGCCCCCGACATCACTGACGCCTACCTACAGTTATTAACCCCTAATCTTCTGCACCTAACATTGCCGCCACCTAAATAAAACTATTAACCCCAAATCTGCTGCTCCCGATATCGCCGCCATCTAAATACACTTATTAACCCCTAAACTGCTGCCTCTAATGTCGCCACCACTATACTAAAGTTATTAACCTCTAAACCTCTGGCCTCCCACATCACTAACACTAAATAAATATATTAACCCATATACCTAACCCTAACCTTAGCATAACCCTATGTTTAACCCTAACCCCCGTAACTTAAATATAATTCAAATAAATCAATTATTACCTAAATAATTCCTATTTAAAACTAAATACTTACCTGTAAAAAAAAACGTAAGCTAGCTACAAAATAAATAATAGTTACATTGTAGCTATCTTACGGCTAGATTACGAGTTGTGCGTTAGGTTAAAAAAGCAGCGTTAAGAGGTCCTAACGCTGCTTTTTTAAGCCCGCTGGTATTACGAGTCTTGAAGGTTTAGGTGTACCGCACACTTCTTTGGCCTTACCGCAAAAAGACTTACGTAAACTTCGTAAAATCATTTTTCTATGGGACTTCAGTAGCGCCGGTATTACGAGTCTGTCCTGGGAGGCCAAAAAGTGAGCGATACAGCCTACCCCATCAAGAGTCCTAACACATTTAAAAGTCAGTAGTTAAGAGTTTTATGGTACAACGCCGTAGCATAAAACTCATAACTAAAGTGCTAAAAAGTAAACTAACACCCATAAACTACCTATTAACCCCTAAACTGAGGCCCTCCCGCATCGCAAACACTATAATAAAAAAATTAACCCCTAATCTGCCGCTCCGGACACCGCTGCACCTACATTATATTTATGAACCCCTAGTCTGCTGCCCCCAACATCGCCGACACCTACATTATATCTATTAACTCCTAATCTGCCTTCCCCAATGTCGCAGACACCTACATTATATTATTAACCCCTAATCTGATGCTCGGACACCGCCGCCACCTACATTATATTTATGAACCCCTAATCTGCTGCCCCCAACATCGCCGACACCTACATTATATCTATTAACCCCTAATCTGCCTTCCCCAATGTCGCCGACACCTACATTATATTTATTAACCCCTAATCTGCCGTTCCTATCGTTGCCGCCACTATATTAGTTATTAAGTCTAACCCTAACCCTAACACCTCCTAACTTAAATATAATTTAAATAAATCTAAAAAAAATTACTATCATTAACTAAATTATTCCTATTTAAAACTAAATACTTACCTATAAAATAAACCCTAAGCTAGCTACAATATAACTAATAGTTACATTGTAGCTAGTTTAGGGTTTACTTTTATTTTACAGGCAAGTTTGTATTTATTTAACTAGGTCGAATAGTTACTAAATAGTTATTAACTATTTAATAACTACCTAGCTAAAATAAATACAAAAGAACCTGTACAATAAAACCTAACCTAAGTTACAATAACACCTAACATTACACTATAATTAAATACATTAAGTAAATTAAGTACAATTAAATAAATTACATACAATTTGCTAAGTTAAATTAAATTAGATAAAGTACAAAAAAACCCACTAAATTACAGAAAATAATAAACAAATTACAGATATTTAAACTAATTACACCTAATTTAATAGCCCTATTAAAATAAAAAAGCCCCCCCAAAATAAAAAAAACCCTAGCCTAAACTAAACTACCGATAGCCCTTAAAAGGGCCTTTTGTGGGGCATTGCCCCAAGTAATCAGCTCTTTTACCTGTAAAAAATACAAACAACCCCCCAACAGTAAAACCCACCACCCACACAACCAACCCCCCACAACCAATCGGAATCTAAGGGACGCCATCTTGGATGACGTCACTTAAAGATACCTTCATCCGTCGTTAGTCTGTTGGCAGAAGAGGATGCTCCGCGTCGGATGTCTTGAAAATGGACCCGCTCTGCGCAGAATGGATGAAGATAGAAGATGCCGTCTGGATGAAGACTTCTGCCCGTCTGGAGAACCACTTCGCCCGGCTTGGATGAAGACTTCTCCTGGCTTCGTTGAGAACTTTGGCTCGGCTTGGATGAAGACTTCTCCCGGTAAGTCGATCTTCAGGGGGTTAGTATTAGGTTTTTTTAAGGGTGTATTGGGTGGGTTTTATTTTTAGGTTAGGGACTTTGGGCTGCAAAAGAGCTAATTGCCCTTTTAAGGCCAATGCCATCCAAATGCCCTTTTCAGGGCAATGGGGAGATTATTTTTTTAGATAGTATTTTATTTGGGGGGTTGGTTGTGTGGGTGGTGGGTTTTACTGTTGGGGAGGTTGTTTGTATTTTTTATTACAGGTAAAAGAGCTGATTACTTTGGGGCAATGCCCCACAAAAGGCCCTTTTAAGGGCTATTTGTAGTTTAGTTTAGGCTAGTTTTTTATTTTATTTTAATAGGGCTATTAGATTAGGTGTTAGGTCTAACCCTAACCCTGACACCCCCTAATTTAAATATAATTTAAATAAATCTAAATAAAATTGCTATAATTAACTAAATTATTCCTATTTAAAACTAAATACAAACTTGCCTGTAAAATAAAAATAAACCCTAAGCTAGCTACAATGTAACTATTAGTTATATTGTAGCTAGCTCAGGGTTTATTTTATAGGTAAGTATTTAGTTTTAAATAGGAATAATTTAGTTAATGATAGCAATTTTATTTAGATTTATTTAAATTATATTTAAATTAGGGGGTGTCAGGGTTAGGGTTAGACTTAGGTTTACTGGTTAATAATTTTAATACGTTGGGGGCATCAGATTAGGGGTTAATAAATGTAGGTAGGTGGCGGCGATGTTAGTGATAGTAATTTTATTTAAGTTTAGGGGTTGATAACTTAATATAGTGGCGGTGACGTTAGGGCCGGCAGATTAGTGGCTAAAAATATTTAACTAATGTTTGCGTGGCGGGAGTGCGTCGGTTTAGGGGTTACTATGTTTATTATAGTGGCAGCGACGTTGGGGGCAGCAGATTATGGGTAAAAAGTGTAGGTCAGTTGCGGCGACATTGGGGGCAGCAGATTAGGGGTTAATAAAAATAATGTAGGTATCGGCGATGTTGGGGGCAGCAGATTAGGGGTTCATAACTATAATTTAAGTGGTGGCGGTGTCCGGAGCGGCAGATTAGGGGTTAATAATATAATGTAGTTGTCGGCGATGTCGGGGGCAGCAGATTAGGGGATAATAAGTGTAAGATTAGGGGTGTTTAGACTCGGGGGTTCATGTTAGGGTGTTAGGTGTAGACATAACTTTTATTTCCCCATAGGTATCAATGGGGCTGCGTTACTGAGTTTTACGCTGCTTTTTTGCAGGTGTTAGACTTTTTCTCAGCCAGCTCTCCCCGTTGATTCCTATGGTGAAATCGTGCACGAACACGTTACACCAGCTCACCACTGACTTAAGCAGCACTGGTATTGGAGTGCGGTAATGAGCAAAATTTTGCTCAATGCTCACTTCTAGTCTTTTAATGGCGGGTTTGTAAAAACCTGTAATACCAGCGCTGTAGGTAAGTGAGCGGTGAGAGAAAACTGCTCGTTAGCACCGCATAGCCTCTAACAAAAAACTCGTAATCTAGGTGTTAGGTTTTATTTTTATTTCACAGGTAAGTTTGTATTTATTTTAACTAGGTAGACTAGTTAGTAAATAGTTATTAACTATTTACTAACTACCTAGCTAAAATAAATACAAAGTTACCTGTAAAATAAAATCTAACCTGCCTTACAATAAAACCTAACATTACAATCAAATAAAATAAATTAAATTAAAAAAATACAATTATCTAAATTACAAAAATATAAACACAAAGGCCTAGATTTGGAGTTTTGTCGGTAACGACCCGAAAAACTAACGCCGGCTTTTTTCTGGCCGCACCATAAAAATAACTCTGGTATCGAGAGGCCACATAAAGGCTGCGTTAGGCTCCAAAAAAGGAGCGTAGAGCATTTTTAACGCAGCTTCAACTCTCGATACCAGAGTTGCTTACGGACGCGGCCAGCCTCAAAAACGTGCTCGTGCACGATTCTCCCATAGGAAACAATGGGGCTGTTTGAGCTGAAAAAAAAACTAACACCTGCAAAAAAGCCGCGTTCAGCTCCTAACGCAGCCCCATTGTTTGCTATGCGGTAACCCTTCCTACGTCTGCACTTAACACTCTAACATGTACCCCGAGTCTAAACACCCCTAACCTTACACTTATTAACCCCTAATCTGCCGCCCCCGCTATCGCTGACCCCTGCATATTATTTTTAACCCCTAATCTGCCGCTCCGTAAACCGCTGCTACTTACATTATCCCTATGTACCCCTAATCTGGTTCCCTAACATCGCCGACCCCTATATTATATTTATTAACCCCTAATCTGCCCCCCACAACGTCACCTCCACCTACCTACAATAATTAACCCCTAATCTGCCGACCGGACCTGAGCGCTACTATAATAAAGTTATTAACCCCTAATCCGCCTCACTAACCCTATATTAAATAGTATTAACCCCTAATCTGCCCTCCCTAACATCGCCGACACCTAACTTCAATTATTAACCCCTAATCTGCCGACCGGAGCTCACCGCTATTCTAATAAATGGATTAACCCCTAAAGCTAAATCTAACCCTAACACTAACACCCCCCTAAGTTAAATATAATTTAAATCTAACGAAATTAATTAACTCTTATTAAATAAATTATTCCTATTTAAAGCTAAATACTTACCTGTAAAATAAATCCTAATATAGCTACAATATAAATTATAATTATATTGTAGCTATTTTAGGATTAATATTTATTTTACAGGTAACTTTGTATTTATTTTAACCAGGTACAATAGCTATTAAATAGTTAAGAACTATTTAATAGCTAAAATAGTTAAAATAATTACAAATTTACCTGTAAAATAAATCCTAACCTAAGTTACAATTAAAACTAACACTATACTATCAATAAATTAATTAAATAAAATAGCTACAATTACCTACAATTAACCTAACACTACACTATCAATAAATTAATTAAATAAACTACCTACAATTAACCTAACACTACACTATCAATAAATTAATTAAATACAATTCCTACAAATAAATACAAATAAATAAACTTGCTAAAGTACAAAAAATAAAAAAGAACTAAGTTACAAAAAATAAAAAAATATCTACAAACATAAGAAAAATATTACAACAATTTTAAACTAATTACACCTACTCTAAGCCCCCTAATAAAACAACAAAGCCCCCCAAAATAAAAAATGCCCTACCCTATTCTAAATTACTAAAGTTAAAAGCTCTTTTACCTTACCAGCCCTGAACAGGGCCCTTTGCGGGGCATGCCCCAAGAAGTCCAGGTCTTTTGCCTGTAAAAAAACCCATACAATTCCCCCCCCCAACATTACAACCCACCACCCACATACCCCTAATCTAACCCAAACCCCCCTTAAATAAACCTAACACTAAGCCCCTGAAGATCATCCTACCTTGTCTTCACCTCACCAGGTATCACCGATCCGTCCTGGCTCCAAAATCTTCATCCAACCCAAGCGGGGGTTGCGATCCATCATCCGGTGCCTGAAGAGGTCCAAAAGAGGCTCCAAAGTCTTCATCCTATCCGGGAAGAAGAGGCGATCCGGACCGGCAACCATCTTGATCCAAGCGGCATCTTCTATCTTCATCCGATGACGACCGGCTCCATCCTGAAGACCTCCACCGCGGACCCATCTTCTTCCGGCGACGTCCAACTGCAGAATGACGGTTCCTTTAAGGGACGTCATCCAAGATGGCGTCCCTCGAATTCCGATTGGCTGATAGGATTCTATCAGCCAATCGGAATTAAGGTAGGAATATTCTGATTGGCTGATGGAATCAGCCAATCAGAATCAAGTTCAATCCGATTGGCTGATCCAATCAGCCAATCAGATTGAGCTTGCATTCTATTGGCTGATCGGAACAGCCAATAGAATGCGAGCTTAATCTGATTGGCTGATTGGATCAGCCAATCGGATTGAACTTGATTCTGATTGGCTGATTCCATAACCCAATCAGAATATTCCTACCTTAATTCCGATTGGCTGATAGAATCCTATCAGCCAATCGGAAGTCGAGGGACGCCATCTTGGATGACGTCCCTTAAAGGAACCGTCATTCTGCAGTTGGACGTCGCCGGAAGAAGATGGGTCCGCGGTGGAGGTCTTCAGGATGGAGCCGGTCGTCATCGGATGAAGATAGAAGATGCCGCTTGGATCAAGATGGTTGCCGGTCCGGATCGCCTCTTCTTCCCGGATAGGATGAAGACTTTGGAGCCTCTTCTGGACCTCTTCAGGCACCGGATGATGGATCACCAACCCCCGCTTGGGTTGGATGAAGATTTTGGAGCCAGGACGGATCGGTGATACCTGGTGAGGTGAAGACAAGGTAGGATGATCTTCAGGGGCTTAGTGTTAGGTTTATTTAAGGGGGGTTTGGGTTAGATTAGGGGTATGTGGGTGGTGGGTTGTAATGTTGGGGGGGTATTGTATGTTTTTTTTTTACAGGCAAAAGAGCTGAACTTCTTGGGGCATGCCCCGCAAAGGGCCCTGTTCAGGGCTGGTAAGGTAAAAGAGCTTTTAACTTTAGTAATTTAGAATAGGGTAGGGCATTTTTTATTTTGGGGGGCTTTGTTGTTTTATTAGGGGGCTTAGAGTAGGTGTAATTAGTTTAAAATTGTTGTAATATTTTTCTTATGTTTGTAGATATTTTTTTATTTTTTGTAACTTAGTTCTTTTTATTTTTTGTACTTTAGCAAGTTTATTTATTTGTATTTATTTGTAGGAATTGTATTTAATTAATTTATTGATAGTGTAGTGTTAGGTTAATTGTAGGTAGTTTATTTAATTAATTTATTGATAGTGTAGTGTTAGATTAATTGTAGGTAGTTTATTTAATTAATTTATTGATAGTGTAGTGTTAGGTTAATTGTAGGTAATTGTAGGTATTTTATTTAATTCATTTATTGATAGTATAGTGTTAGTTTTAATTGTAACTTAGGTTAGGATTTCTTTTACAGGTAAATTTGTAATTATTTTAACTATTTTAGCTATTAAATAGTTCTTAACTATTTAATAGCTATTGTACCTGGTTAAAATAAATACAAAGTTAACTGTAAAATAAATATTAATCCTAAAATAGCTACAATATAATTATAATTTATATTGTAGCTATATTAGGATTTATTTTACAGGTAAGTATTTAGGTTTAAATAGGAATAATTTATTTAATAAGAGTTAATTAATTTAGTTAGATTTAAATTATATTTAACTTAGGGGGGTGTTAGTGTTAGGGTTAGACTTAGCTTTAGGGGTTAATCCATTTATTAGAATAGCGGTGAGCTCCGGTCGGCAGATTAGGGGTTAATAATTGAAGTTAGGTGTCGGCGATGTTAGGGAGGGCAGATTAGGGGTTAATACTATTTATTATAGGGTTAGTGAGGCGGATTAGGGGTTAATAACTTTATTATAGTAGCGCTCAGGTCCGCTCGGCAGATTAGGGGTTAATAAGTGTAGGCAGGTGGAGGCGACGTTGTGGGGGGCAGATTAGGGGTTAATAAATATAATATAGGGGTCGGCGGTGTTAGGGGCAGCAGATTAGGGGTACATAAGGATAATGTAGGTGGCGGCGCTTTGCGGTCGGCAGATTAGGGGTTAATAAGTGTAGGCAGGTGGAGGCGATGTTGTGGGGGGCAGATTAGGGGTTAATAAATATAATATAGGGGTCGGCGGTGTTAGGGGCAGCAGATTAGGGGTACATAAGGATAACGTAGGTGCCGGTCGGCAGATTAGGGGTTAAAAAAATTTATTCGAGTGTCGGCGATGTGGGGGGACCTCGGTTTAGGGGTACATAGGTAGTTTATGGGTGTTAGTGTACTTTAGAGTACAGTAGTTAAGAGCTTTATAAACCGGCGTTAGCCCAGAAAGCTCTTAACTACTGACTTTTTTCCTGCGGCTGGAGTTTTGTCGTTAGATGTCTAACGCTCACTTCAGACACGACTCTAAATACCGGAGTTAGAAAGATCCCATTGAAAAGATAGGATACGCAATTGACGTAAGGGGATCTGCGGTATGGAAAAGTCGCGGCTGAAAAGTGAGCGTTAGACCCTATTTTGAGTGACTCCAAATACCGGCGGTAGCCTAAAACCAGCGTTAGGAGCCTCTAACGCTGGTTTTCACGGCTAATGCCAAACTCTAAATCTAGGCCTTAATTACACAAAATAAAAAACAAAATTATCAAAAATAAAAACGAATTACTCCTAATCTAATAGCCCTATCAAAATAAAAAAGCCCCCCCAAAATAAAAAAAACCCTAGCCTACACTAAACTACCAATGGCTCTTAAAAGGGCCTTTTGCGTGACATTGCCCCAAAGAAATCAGCTATTTTACCTGTAAAAAATACAAACAACCCCCCAACAGTAAAACCCACCACCCACACAACCAACCCCCCACAACCAATCGGAATCTAAGGGACGCCATCTTGGATGACAACTAAACCCCCCAAATAAAATTCTATTTTAATAAACCTAAGCTAACCATTGCCCTTAAAAGGGCATTTGGATGGGCATTGCCCTTAAAAGGCATTTAGCTCTTTTACATTGACCAAACCCTAAGCTAAAAATAAAACCCACCCAATAAACCCTTAAAAAACCTAACACTAACCCCCGACGATCCACTGACAGTTTTCGAAGACCGGACATCCATCCTCATCCAGGCGGCAGAAGTCTTCATCCAAGCAGGCAGAAGTCCTCATTGAAGCCGGCAGATTTCTTCATCCAAGCAGGCAGAAGTGGTCATCCAGACAGCATCTTCTATCTTCATCCATCCATCCGGCGCGGAGCGGGTCCATCTTTAAGACATCCAGAGCGAAGCATCCTCTTCTTCCGATGGTCGCTGAAGAATGAAGTTTCCATTTAAGTGACGTCATCCAAGATGGCGTCCCTTACATTCCGATTGGCTTATAGAATTCTATCAGCCAATAGGAATTAAAGGGAAAAATCCTATTGGCTGTTATAATCAGCCAATAGGATTCAGCTTTCATCCTATTGGCTGATCCAATCAGCCAATGGGATTGAGCTTGCATTCTATTGGCTATTCCAATTAAACCTGTGAAATAAAAATAAAACCTAAGATAGCTATAATGTAACTATTATTTATTTTGTAGCTAGCTTAGGTTTTATTTTATAGGTAATTATTTAAGTTTAAATAGGAATTATTTAGGTAATAATTGTAAGTTTAATTTAGATTTATTTTAATTATATTTAAGTTAGGGGGTGTTAGGGTTAGACTTAGACTTAGGGTTACGTTAGGGTTAGGTTTAGGGGTTAATATATTTATTTAGTGATGTGGGAGGCCAGAGGTTTAGGGGTCAATTGTTTATTTTAGTATATTTTGTTGTGGGGGCTTGCAGTTTAGTTGTTAATAGGTTTATTATTGCGGCTGTGTGGGCGGACAGCAGATTAGGGGTTACAAATTTTTAAACAGTGTTTTTGCGATGCAGGAGGGCGGATGTTTAGGGGTTAATAGGTTTATTATAGTGGCGGCGATATCCGGAGCTGCAGATTAGGGGTTAATAAATTTATTATAGTGTTTGCGATGCGGGAGGGCCTCGGTTTAGGGGTTAATAGGTAGTTTATAGGTGTTTGTGTACTTTTTAACAGTTTAGTTATGAGTTTTATGCTACAATTTGTAGCATAAAACTCATAACTACTGACCTTAGATGGCGTTACGGATCTTGTTGTTTTAGGCTGAGGGAATCTCATGAAAAAAGGTAATTTTTACGAGTACGGTACGGATCTTGTCATTTTAGGCTTTACCGCTCACTTTTTGGCCTCACAGCAAAACTCGTAATACCGGCGCTATGAAAGTCCCATTGAAAAAGGCCTTTTTTAAAATTGCGGTACTGACGTTGCGTGACCGCCAAAAAGGTGTGCGGTACACCAATTCTGACAAGACTTGTAATAGCGGCATTAGGGAAAAAGCATCGTTATGAAGAATAATGATGCTTTTTCACTCATAACGCAAAACTCGGAATCTAGCTGAATGTCTGTTTAATAATAAGGAGAAGTCAATTGCACTTGGTCTGAGAGGGCAAGAGTCAGCTTTAAAAAATGAAAAAGTAAAAAATGTCACTCATGAAAAGAAAGAAAAAATGGAAAAAAAATATGTGCACACCACCACCACATACATATATTACATTGTGAATGTAGGCAAGATTCAGATGGGCTCCAGCACCGCTAGTTACAAAACATGTGACCACCACCATTAAATAATACCTTTCATTTGACCATAGATACATTTTGTAAAATCACCACAATTCATAAACATGTTACCAGCAATTTCATATCAAAGTGTAAAAAGGATGAATATTTAATAAACATTAGGCTTAAAGGGACAGTAAACCTTAAAAATAATGTTATATAATTCTGCACATAGTGCAGAATTATATAACATTATTTAAGTGCTATAGTTCTAATTGCCTTTTTTACCTTTAAATATGTAAAAATTATGGCGCTTTTACAGACCCGCTCTCTGCTCTCTGCTGAGCGGGTCTGTAATATTTAGTAAGCGCATCGGGCCAGCTGTATAGTCACAGCCCGGCCCGACCGCGCCATAGCACTAAGTGCAGCTCGCTCCTGTCACAGGACCAAGTGCAGCTCGCTCCTGTCACTTAGTGCTATGGCGCGGTCGGGCCGGGCTGTGACTATACAGCTGGCCCAATGCGCTGACTAAATATTACAGACCCGCTCAGCAGAGAGCAGAGAGCGGGTCTGTAAAAGCGCCATAATTTTTACATATTTAAAGGTAAAAAAGGCTATTAGAACTATAGCACTTAAATAATGTTATATAATTCTGCACTATGTGCAGAATTATATAACATTATTTTTAAAGTTTACTGTCCCTTTAAGTTGCATGGGACCATTAAATTGACAGACCATATATCAATTTTCTTTGCAGGATCATCCACCTATCCCCCATAGCTTGAGTTTAAATAAAAACACTCCATGAGAGCAAGTGTATGTGGTAGAGTATGACATAACACAGTCAATCAGCCATACATTAAAGGGAAACTGAATCCAATTTTTTTTCTTTTATGATTTAGATAGAGCATGAAATTTTAAGCAACTTTCTAATTTACTCCTATTATCAAATTTTCTTTATTCTCTTGGTATCTTTATTTGAAATGCAAGAATTTAAGTTTAGATGCCGGCCCATTTTTGGTGAACAACCTGGGTTGTCCTTGCTGATTGGTGGATAAATTCATCCACCAATAATAAATTGCTGTCCAGAGTGCTGAACTAAGAAAAAAGCTTAGATGCCTTCTTTTTCAATTAAAGATAGCAAAAGAACGAAGAAAAAATGATAATAGGAGTAAATTAGAAAGTTGCTTAAAATTGAATGTTCTATCTGAATCATAAAAGAAAATAGTTGGGTTCAGTGTCCCTTTAAGGTAGTTTTTTTGAGCAATAACTATCACAATCAATGATTGAATCCAACATATGGAATAGCACAGTTCTTAAAGGGACACTAAACCCAATTTTTTTCTTTAGTGATACAGATAGAACATGAAATTTTAGGCGCTTAACTTTCTAATTTACTCCTATTATCAAATTTTCTTCATTATTTTGGTATCTTTATTTGAAATGCAAGAATGCAAGTTTAGATGCTGGCCCATTTTTGGTGAGTAACCAGGATTGTCCTTGCTGATTGGTGGATAAATTCATCCACCAGTAAAAAGTGCTTTCCAGAGTTCTGAACCAAAAAAAGCTTAGATGCCTTCTTTTTCAAATAAAGATAGCAAGAGAATGAATAAAAATTGATAATAGGAGTAATTAGAAAGTTGCTTAAAATTGCATGCTCTATCAGAATCACGAAAGAAAAAATTTGGGTTCAATGTCCCTTTAAGTCATACCTGGAGGTTGCTTTATAAGCAATTAAAGACACAGTCCATGATTGTAGCAAACATGCCGTTAAACAGTAAGTAGGATGTTTTGTGAGCAATTAAAAACATAATCTATGATTGAAGCACACATATGCTATTATATAGTCCATAAGCCATACCTAGGGTTGCTTTGTAGGCAATGAAAGACACAAGCCAAATCCATAAACCATTTCTTGAAAATGCTTTGTGAGAAATTAAAGACACAGTCCATGATTGTAGCACACATATGCCATTATACAGTCCATAAGCCATAAGCCATTGTGAGAACTTAAAAACACAGTTGATGATATTAGCATATGTATGCCATTAAACATTCAATAAGCCATACATGGAGGT
Source organism: Bombina bombina (assembly GCF_027579735.1). Classification (NCBI taxonomy): domain Eukaryota; kingdom Metazoa; phylum Chordata; class Amphibia; order Anura; family Bombinatoridae; genus Bombina; species Bombina bombina. The sequence continues at coordinate 452,564,468 of NC_069504.1, read as the reverse complement.
TGCTTTGTGTGCAATTAAAGACACTTCATAATTGTAGCATAATTGTCCATTAGCAGGATGTTTTGTGAGTAATTAAAGACACAGTCCCTGATTTTAGCACATGTATGCCATTAAACAGTCCATAAGACATACCTGGAGGTTGCTTTGTGAGCAATCAAAGACACAGTCCATAATTGTAGCATAGTGATGTCGCGAACATAAACATTTCTTCCACAACTGTTTGCAAACGGGCAAACCGGGCAAACCGCCATAGACTTCAATAGGCAGGCGAACTTTAAAACCCACAGGGACTCTTTCTGGCCACAATAGTGATGGAAAAGTTGATTCAAGGGGACTAACACCTGGACTGTGGCATGCCGGAGGGGGATACATGGCAAAACTCCCATGGAAAATTACATAGTTGATGCAGAGTCTGGTTTTAAGCCATACAGGGCATAAATCACCTAACATTCCTAAATTGTTTGGAATAACGTGCTTTAAAACATCAGGTATGATGTTGTATCGATCAGGTAGTGTAAGGGTTATGCCCGCTTCACAGTGACAGACCAAACTCCCCGTTTAAAGGGACAGTCTACACCAGAATTTTAATTGTTTTAAAAGATAGATAATCCCTTTATTACCAATTTCCCAGTTTTGCATAACTAACACATTTATAACAATATACTTTTAACCTCTGTGATTATCTTGTATCTAAGCCTCTGCAAACTACCCCTTTTTTCAGTTCTTTTGACAGATATGCAGTCTAGCCAATCAGTGCCCGCTCCCAGATAACTTCTCGTGCACGAGCACAGTGTTATCTATATGAAATACTGGAACTAACAAAAAGATGCTTGGTCGGTCCTCCTACTTCAAATTTGGGGCACTGCACATGCAATCTAATGTGCCACCAGATAGGAGTGGTGTGTTAAGTAGTTCTATTCTTATCAGTTTAATCCCTGTTACGTCCCCTATCAGGGGACGTGTATATGGCATCGATTTTAGGAACCGGGAGATGGAAAAAGATGCTTGGTCAGTCCTCCTACTTCAAATTTGGGGCACTGCACATGCAATCTAATGTGCCACCAGATAGGAGTGGTGTGTTAAGTAGTTCTATTCTTATCAGTTTAATCCCTGTTATGTCCCCTATCAGGGGACGTGTATATGGCATCGATTTTAGGAACCGGGAGATGGAAAAAGATGCTTGGTCGGTCCTCCTACTTCAAATTTGGGGCACTGTGTGTGCAATCTAATGTGCCACCAGATAGGAGTGGTGTGTTAAGTAGTTCTATTGTTATCAGTTTAATCCCTGTTACGTCCCCTATCAGGGGTCGTGTATATGGCATCGATTTTAGGAACCGGGAGATGGAAAAAGATGCTTGGTCGGTCCTCCTACTTCAAATTTGGGGCACTGCGCATGCAATCTAATGTGCAACCAGATAGGAGTGGTGTGTTAAGTAGTACTATTCCTATCAGTTTAATCCCTGTTATGTGCCTTTTTTTGGTTTGGTTTATGAAGCCACAGTGCAGCACCAGAGGCCAGAAAAATTAGGCGTGTGTACAGCGGCCAGAAAAATTGATGTTTGTTTCCCAGGCAGAAAGTGCATGAAAATATTGTGGCTTGAACCCTAGTTGGTGGCGGATAAGTCATGCAAGTCATCCGGCATTCAGAGATAAAATACAGCAGCATGTGGACCATTTTTAGCCCAAGGCAGCTAATCTCATCATGCCTTTTTTAGTCGAATGTATCGCCCACTGTCAGTCCCTTCGGGATCCATCCCTCATTCATCTTAATAAAGGTGAGGTAATCTAGACTTTTTTGACCTAGGTGACTTCTCTTCTCAGTGACAATATCTCCTGCTGCACTGAAGGTCCTTTCTGACAGGACACTTGAAGCGGGGCAGGCCAGAAGTTCTATCGCAAATTGGGATAGCTCAGGCCACAGGTCAAGCCTGCACACCCAGTAGTCAAGGGGTTCATTGCTCCTCAGTGTCGATATCTGCAGTTAAGGCGAGGTAGTCTGCTACCTATCAGTTGAGTCGTTCTCTGAGGGTGGACCCCAAAGGGCTGTGGTGATGCGTAGGACTTAAAAAGCTCTGCATGTCCTCTATCAACAACACATCTGTAAAGCATCCTGTCCTTGCCGGTGTGGTCGTGGGAGGAGGAGGATTACTTTCACCTCTTCCCCTGTTAGATTCCCATTGTGCTGTGACATCACCCTTATACGCTGCATAAAGCATACTTTTTAATTTATTTTGGAACTGCTGCATCCTTTCCGACTTGTGGTAATTCGGTAACATTTCAGGTACTTTATGCTTATACCGGGGGTCTAGTAGAGTGGACACCCAGTACAGGTCGTTATCCTTCAGCCTTTATATATAAGGGTCCCTCAACAGGCACAACAGCATGAAAGACCCCATTTGCACAAGGTTGGATGCCTAGCTACTCATGTCCCGTTCCTCATCCTCAGTGATCTCACTGAAGGTATATTCTTCCCCCCAGCCACGTACAACACCATGGGTACCAGATAGGTGACAACGAGCACCCTGGGATGCCTGTTGTGGTTGGTCTTCCTCCTCCTCCTCCTCCTCAAAGCCACATTCCTCCTCTGACTCCTCTTCCTCACAATCCTCTTCCAGCGTTGCCACAGGTCCAGCAAGCGATGCTGATAAGGCTGTTTCTGGTGGTGATGGTGACCACAACTCTTCCTCTTCATGCTCATCTACAGCCTGATCCAGCACTCTTCGCAGGGCACACTCCAGGAAGAAAACAAATGGTATGATGTCACTGATGGTGCCTTCGATGCGACTGACTAGGTTTGTCACCTCCTCAAAAGGATGCATGAGCCTACAGGCATTGTGCATGAGCGTCCAGTAACGTGGCAAAAAAATTCCCAGCTCCGCAGAGGCTGTCCTAGCACCCCGTTCATACAAATAGTCGTTAACGGCTTTTTCTTGTTGGATCAGGTGGTCGAACATTAGGAGTGTTGAATTCCAATGTGTCGGGCTGTCGCAAATCAAGCGCTTCACTGGCATGTTGTTTCGCCACTGGATATCGGAAAAGTGCACCATGGCCGTTTAGGAATGCCTGAAATGGCCACACACCTTCCTGGCCTGCTTCAGGACATCCTGTAAGCCTGGGTACTTATGCAAAAAGTGTTGTACGATCAGATTACACACATGTGCCATGCACTACACATGTGTCAACTTGCCCAAATTCAATGCCACTACCAAATTACTTCCGTTGTCACTAACCACTTTGCCGATCTCCAGTTGGTGCGGAGTCAGCCACTGATCCACCTGTGTGTTTAGGGCAGACAGGAGTGCTGGTCCGGTGTGACTCTCTGCTTTCAGGCAAGTCAACCCCAAGACGGCGTGACACTGCCATATCTGGGATGTGGAATAGTACCTGGGGAGCTGGAGGGGTGCCATTGATGTGGCGCAAGATGCAGCAGCAGAAGAGGACTCAGTCGAGGAGGTTATGGAAGAGGATAGAGTAGGAGGAGTAGAGGAGGTGGCAGCAGGCCTGCCTGCAAGTCGTGGCGGTGTCACCAACTCCTCTGCAGAGCCACGCATTCCATGCTTGGCAGCCGTCAGCAGGTTTACCCAATGCGCAGTGTAGGTGATATACCTGCCCTGACCATGCTTTGCAGACCAGGTTTCAGTGGTCAGATGGACCCTTGCCCCAACACTGTTTGCCAGACATGCCATTACTTCCTTTTACACAATAGAGTACAGGTTGGGGATTGTCTTTTGTGCAAAGAAATTTCGGCCGGGTACCTTCCACTGCAGTGCCCCAATAGCTACAAATTTTTTGAACGCCTCAGACTCCACCAGCTTGTATGGTAAAAGCTGGCAGGCTAAGAGTTCAGTCAAGCCAGCTGTCAGATGCCGGGCAAGGTGGTGACTTTGTGACATTGTCTTCTTACGCTCAAACATGTCCTTGACAGACACCTGACTGTGGGCAGATGAGCAGGAACTGCTCAAGGCGAGACATGGAGTGGAGGATGGTTGAGAGGGAGCAAGGAGGACATTAGTGGTTGACGTGGCTGAAGATGCTGGACCAGGAGGAGGATGGCGGCTTTGAGTTTGTGTGCTGCTTGTACTCATGTGTTGATCCATAGGCGTTTGTGATGTGCGATCATGTGCCTTCGCAAAGCAGTTGTACCTAGGTGGGTGTTGGACTTCCCATGACTCACTTTCTTTTGGCACAGGTTGCAAATGGCATTGCTGTTGTCAGAGGCAGACACACAAAAAAAATGCCACACTGCTGAGCTCTGCAATGATGGCCTTCTGGTGGTGGCAACAACATGCGTGTATTGGCGTGCTGTCTTGCTGACCCCGGGTGCCGATGCATGCTGTCTGACTTTGCCACTTGCGATGACCTCCCCCTCCTTCCAACTCTTCTCCTCCTCCTCTCTGTCTCCCCATCTGAACTTTAACCCTGTTCTTCTTCTCTTCTAGCGGCCACCCACGTGACATCCACAGACGCATCATCATCATCAACCGCTTCACTTGTATCTGACAACTCAACAATGGAAGCAACAGCCAGTACAACATCATCATCATCACACCGTACGTCCATGTGTGTAATGCTGCCTGACTGAGACATATCCCTGTTATCTACATCCTCTGGCAATAAGGGTTGTGCATCACTATCACTCATTTCTTCCAACTGATGTGTAAATAACTCCTCTGACAGATCAAGTGAAGCAGCTGTGGTGCTAGTGTTGGTGGTGGCGGCAGGCGGGAGAGTGGTAACTTGAGAGGTGCCTGAAGCTAATCTGGAGGTGGATGGTGCGTCAAGGTTCCGAGCGGAAGCTGTAGAAGATTGGGTGTCCTGTGTTAGCCAGTCAACTATATCCTCAGAAATTTTCGAGTTCGGGGTACGTGGCCTTTGAACACTGGGCATTATTCTAGGGCCAAAGAGAATCACAGCACCACGAACACGACAGACCTTGCGGGATGGCCTGCCTCTGCCTGTCATTTTTTTTTTCGATTAGTGGTACTAAGCATGCAAGCTACTGTGACAACAGATATGAGTGGCACTGTGCACTGGCAGAAGTTGGCAGAGTAGACGTTGTAGGCCTGACACAAACACTTGCAGACAACTAACTGCTATTCAATATATTACAGTCAAAATTGTATTTTTTTTTAAATGTACACTACTGTTACACCAGATATGAGTTGCACTGGTGTGACACTGTGCCCTGGCAGGCACTGAAACGCACACGTGTGAAGGAAACTGACTGCTATTATTTAACACAGTCAAAAAAGTGGTTTTTTTTTTAAATCTACACTACTGTTACACCAGATATGAGTTGCACTGGGGTGACATTGTGCCCTGGCAGGCAGGCACTGAAACGCACACGTGTGAAGGAAACTGACTGCTATTATTTAACACAGTCAAAAAGTGTTTTTTTTTTTTTTTTAAATCTACACTACTGTTACACCAGATATTAGTTGCACTGGGGTGACACTGTGCCCTGGCAGGCAGGCACTGAGGTGACACTGTGCCCTGGCAGGCAGACACTGAAACGCACACGTGTGAAGGAAAATGACTGCTATTATTTAACACAATCAAAAAAGTGTTGTTTTTTTTAAATCTACACTACTGTTACACCAGATATGAGTTGCACTGGGGTGACACTGTGCCCTGGCAGGCAGGCACTGAAACGCACACGTGTGAAGGAAACTGACTGCTATTATTTAACACAGTCAAAAAAGTGTTGTTTTTTTTAAAATCTATACTACTGTTACACCAGATATGAGTTGCACTTGGGTGACACTGTGCCCTGGCAGGCAGGCACTGAAATGCACATGTGTAAAGGAAACTGACTGCTATTACTTAAAGGGACATAATACTCATATGCTAAATCACTTGAAACTGATGCAGTATAACTGTAAAAAGCTGACAGGAAAATAACACCTGAGCATCTCTATGTAAAAAAGGACGATATTTTACCTCACAATCTCCTCAGCTCAGCAGAGTAAGTTCTGTGTAAAAGTTATACTCAGCTGCTGTCCAGCTGCAGGTAAAAAATAATTAAATGAAGAAATGAACAGCATCCAATCAGCATCAACAGTGCTGAGGTCATGAACTCTTTTACTGTGATCTCATGAGATTTGACTTAACTCTCATGAGATTTCATAGTAAACTTCCTTAAACTGAATAAGGAAATAACTTGAGAGTGCACAAGGCTCATCCCTTCGGCTGGCCCGGGACAGACATACTGATTTGCTGCTTATAAGTCCTTTACAATGGGATGTGGCTACTGAGGAAAATTTGAGGTAAAATGTCTTGTTTTTTTACATAGAGATGTTCAGGTGATATTTTCTAGTCAGCTTTTCACAGCTATGCTTCATCAATTTTAAGTGTTTCAACAACTGGGTATCATGGCCCTTTAACACAGTCAGAAAAGTGTTGTTGTTTTTTTAAATCTACACTACTGTTACACCAGATATGAGTTGCACTGGGGTGACACTGTGCCCTGGCGGGCAGACACTGAAACGCACACGTGTGAAGGAAACTGACTGCTATTATTTAACACAGTCAAAAAAGTGTTGTTGTTTTTTAAATCTACACTACTGTTACACCAGATATGAGTTGCACTGGGGTGACACTGTGCCCTGGCAGGCAGGCACTGAAACGCACACGTGTGAAGGAAACTGACTGCTATTATTTAACACAGTCAAAACAGTGTTTTTTTTTTTTTTTAAATCTACACTACTGTTACACCAGATATGAGTTGCACTGGGGTGACACTGTGCCCTGGCAGGCAGGCACTGAAACGCACAAGTGTGAAGGAAACTGACTGCTATTATTTAACACAGTCAAAAAAGTGTTTTTTTTTTTTAAATCTACACTACTGTTACACCAGATATTAGTTGCACTGGGGTGACACTGTGCCCTGGCAGGCAGGCACTGAAACGCACACGTGTGAAGGAAACTGACTGCTATTATTTAACACAGTCAAAAAAGTGTTGTTTTTTTTTAAATCTAAACTACTGTTACACCAGATATGAGTTGCACTGGGGTGACACTGTGCCCTCTCAGGCAGGCACTGAAACGCACACGTGTGAAGCAAACCGACTGCTATTATTTAACACAGTCAAAAAAGTGTTGTTTTTTTTTTAAATCTGCACTACTGTTACACCAGATATGAGTTGCACTGGGGTGACACTGTGCCCTGGCGGGCAGACACTGAAACACACACGTGTGAAGGAAACTGACTGCTATTATTTAACACAGTCAAAAAAGTGTTGTTGTTTTTTAAATCTATACTACTGTTACACCAGATATGAGTTGCACTGGGGTGACACTGTGCCCTGGCAGGCAGGCACTGAAACGCACACGTGTGAAGGAAACTGACTGCTATTATTTAACACAGTCAAAAAAGTGTTTTTTTTTTTTTAAATCTACACTACTGTTACACCAGATATTAGTTGCACTGGGGTGACACTGTGCCCTGGCAGGCAGGCACTGAAACGCACACGTGTGAAGGAAACTGACTGCTATTATTTAACACAGTCAAAAAAGTGTTGTTTTTTTAAAAATCTACACTACTGTTACACCAGATATGAGTTGCACTGGGGTGACACTGTGCCCTGGCAGGCAGGCACTGAAACGCACACGTGTGAAGGAAACTGACTGCTATTATTTAACACAGTCAAAAAAGTGTTGTTTTTTTAAAATCTATACTACTGTTACACCAGATATGAGTTGCACTTGGGTGACATTGTGCCCTGGCAGGCAGGCACTGAAACGCACATGTGTAAAGGAAACTGACTGCTATTACTTAAAGGGACATAATACTCATATGCTAAATCACTTGAAACTGATGCAGTATAACTGTAAAAAGCTGACAGGAAAATATCACCTGAGCATCTCTATGTAAAAAAGGAAGATATTTTACCTCACAATCTCCTCAGCTCAGCAGAGTAAGTTCTGTGTAAAAGTTATACTCAGCTGCTGCCCAGCTGCTGGTAAAAAATAATTAAATGAAGAAATGAACAGCATCCAATCAGCATCAACAGTGCTGAGGTCATGAACTCTTTTACTGTGATCTCATGAGATTTGACTTAACTCTCATGAGATTTCATAGTAAACTTCCTTAAACTGAATAAGGAAATAACTTGAGAGTGCACGATGCTCATCCCTTCGCCTGGCCCGGGACAGACATACTGATTTGATGCTTATAAGTCCTTTACAATGGGATGTGGCTACTGAGGAACATTTGAGGTAAAATGTCTTGTTTTTTTACATAGAGATGTTCAGGTGATATTTTCTAGTCAGCTTTTTACAGCTATGCTTTATCAATTTTAAGTGTTTCAACAATTGGGTATCATGGCCCTTTAACACAGTCAGAAAAGAGTTGTTGTTTTTTTAAATCTACACTACTGTTACACCAGATATGAGTTGCACTGGGGTGACACTGTGCCCTGGCAGGCATACACTGAAACGCACACGTGTGAAGGAAACTGACTGCTATTATTTAACACAGTCAAAAAAGTGTTGTTTTTTTTAAATCTACACTACTGTTACACCAGATATGAGTTGCACTGGGGTGACACTGTGCCCTGGCAGGCAGGCACTGAAACGCACACGTGTGAAGGAAACTGACTGCTATTATTTAACACAGTCAAAAAAGTGTTGTTTTTTTTTAAATCTAAACTACTGTTACACCAGATATGAGTTACACTGGGGTGACACTGTGCCCTCTCAGGCAGGCACTGAAACGCACACGTGTGAAGCAAACTGACTGCTATTATTTAACACAGTCAAAAAAGTGTTGTTTTTTTTTTAAATCTGCACTACTGTTACACCAGATATGAGTTGCACTGGAGTGACACTGTGCCCTGGCAGGCAGGCACTGAAACGCACACGTGTGAAGGAAACTGACTGCTATTATTTAACACAGTCAAAAAAGTGTTTTTTTTTTAAATCTACACTACTGTTACATCAAATATGAGTTGCACTGGGGTGACACTGTGCCCTGGCAGGCAGGCACTGAAACGCACATGTGTGAAGGAAACTGACTGCTATTATTTAACACAGTCAAAAAATTGTTGTTTTTTTTAAATCTACACTACTGTTACACCAGATATGAGTGGTGGCACTGGGCAAGTGGGCACAGTATACGTTCTGTATTTTGTAAGCAATTAAAGACAAAGTCCATGATTGTAGCACATGTATGCCTTTAAACACTCCACAAGCAGGATGGTTTGTGAACAATTAAAGACACAGTCCATGATTTTAGCTTACATATGCCATTAAACAGTCCATAGCTGGAGGTTGCTTTGTGGGCAATTAAAGTCACAGTCCAGGATTGTAGCATATGTTTGTCAATTAACAGTCCATAAGCTATATCAGGAGGTTGGTTGTAGCATATGTATAACATTAAACAGTCCATAAGCCATATCTTGAAGTTGCTTTGTAAGCAATTAGAAACAGCCCATGACTTTAGCATATGTATGCCATTAAACAGTCCATAGGCCATACACGGAAGTTGCTTTGTGAGCAATTAATGAGACAGTCCATGACTGTAGAATATGTATGCCATTATACAGTCCATAAGCAGGATGCTTTGTGAGCAATTAAAGACACAGTTCATGATTGTAGCACACATATGCCTTTAAAAAGAATATAAGCAGGATGTTTTGTGAGCATTGAAAGACACAAGCCATATCCGTAAGTCATATCTTGAAAATGCTTTGTGAGCAATTATATATGCCCTTAAGCAGTCCATAAGCAGGATGTTTTGTGAGTAATTAAAGACTCAGTCCATGATTGTAGCACACATATGCCATTAAATTGTCCATAATCCATACCTGGAGGTTGCTTTGTGATCAATTATAGACACAGTCCATGATGATAGCAAATGTATACCATTAAACAGTCCCTGACATAACACAGTTCATAAGCCATACAAGGATGTTGATCTTTGAGCAATTAAAGACACAGTCCAATGTTTTTATAGTGTTATATTTTATAAATAAATCTGAGAGTACAACAACACTACACTTTCTTGCACCATTACATAGAGAAAATAATTGATATGATGTAATAGTTATGCAATATCTAAGACTTTCATAGATATCATGACTTATAAATGCATTCAACACAAGGGGAAGGAGCAAACAGAGAATTATGAGGGCCTTTATGTATGTTTTTACATCGTACACCCAAGAAAGTCTCCTGTTGCAGAGGCAGATGTGAGAGAGATTCAATATATTGGCCATATTTGCTGTGCATATATGAAATACAATGCCATCAATATCTTTTTTTTTATTGTTTTATATCATTATCATAAACAATAATACAAGTTGCTGATACAGCATTGATACATAAATCTTGACCTGGCCATAACCCTGAAGTTCTGACTATATTCCATCTTCTACATTTTTAATTTGATTCCGAGCTAATGCAAGGTCAGGTGATATTCTATTGAAATAAACAAACCTTAACAATTCTAAAGAAAATTAACTGTCAGCCGCTTACAATTGAATTTGAATTTGTTTCTATATCTTGAGGGAAATATAACAAAAATCTATGTGATCTGTGTGTCTGCATTTCACTCCTCTTGTATTGAACCGTGCAATACCTATCACTCCTTATCTAGCCTCACTGGACCCCCCATATGTTCCCAGAGAAAAAAAGAAGAAGAGGAAGAGGAGAACAGAGTGGTGTCAGAGCTTCTGTGATCAGTCGGTGGTTCCAGAGTTAAGGCTCACATGGCCAGGGCCCAAATGTCCCATGCCATCTTCCCAAAAGAATTTTATGTCAGCTAGGAAATTCAACTTTCCTCTTTTGGTATAACCATATTCTTCCAGTATTAGTAAGTCTGCTACTTTGTCTGTCCAGTTTGTCACAATTGGTGTGTGGGGAGTTTTCCAGTGTAGAGCTATTAGTGTTTTAGCTCCCGTCAGGCCTATCTGAAGCAGAGAAAGTCTGAGTTTACATGGAAGTCCTGGCAAGTTGTTCCGCAGGGCAATTCTGGGTGTTAGAGAGAAATCTCTGTTTAGAAGCAATCGGAAATACCGTTTCACCATCTTCCATAGGGGCTGAACTTTGGGGCAGTTCCACCACATGTGGAGATAATTTCCTCTTGCCTCACAGCCTCGCCAACATTTCCCTGATGTTTCAGGGTAAATAGATTGTAACCTAACGGGTGTGAGGTACCAGCGTGATAACACTTTGAAATTAAGTTACAATGATTGGGGGGAGGTCGGGGCTCTCTTTGATTGTGTGAATTTTTTTGCCATTCTACCCCCTGTATATCAATTCCTAGATCAGTCTGCCAATGAAGTGTGTAGGAGGGGAGTTGGTTAGCCTGTTCATTTTGTATCATTTTCATTGCTAATGACAGTGAATGTCTTGTTGTTCTTCTAGTGGAACAGTGGCTCTCAAATAGAGTAGGCTCTCTCATGTAGTCCTGTCTGAAAGGGGAAGTGTGCACGAAGTGAACTAATTAAGAATATTTTAGCCAGCTAGTGTATCTGCCTCCCACTATATTTGCAATCTCCTCTCTCCTCTTAAGTTTCCCCTGTATAGAAAATTCTCTTAGTGGAGTAGTGTAATCCCATTCTGTCAGTCTCCTTTGGCCCTTATCCAAACCACCTATTAGTTCAGCATTTCTGGGGATTAAGAACATTGGTTAGCGTGTGCTCGATATGTGTTTCCTCCTTTTTATGATCGAGTCCCATGAATCAAACACTCTGCAGTGTATTACCAATTCTGAGCATTGGGTCGGTCGGAGGTCCTTAGGGACCTAACAGAGAGCCCCTACTTCTGGGGCTTTAAGAATGTGTGAGTCTATTGCCACCCATACCTTGGAGTCTTTGGATCTATGCCAATACATCACCCTTTGTAATGTTATTGCATCTAGGTAATCTGCTATACATGGTAGACCCAGTCCCCCATTTCCATATGATCTGTATAAACTATCTCTACATACCCTGGGCTTGATTTCCCCCATATAAATAGTTTAATATGTTTTTGTATTTGTGCTGTAAACCATCTAGGTACTGGGATTGGGAGGGTCTAAAACATTTACAAGATCCTGGGCAAGGTAGTCATTTTAACACATTGGGTTATTCCCCACCAAGTGATTGGTTTAGTTGTTCATGTATTGAAATCTATTTGTATTTTACGCAATAATGCCAGGTAGTTCTCATCAAAGAGCTGTTTCATATTAGGGGAGAGTTGGACACCAAGGTATTTCAGGGATTTCTCTTGAAGTTTTAGAGGGCAAATATCTTTTATGGATTGAAAGGAGGCGATCGGGAGAGATATGTTTAATATTTCTGATTTTTGTTTGTTAACTAAAAAAATTAGAGAATCTGCCAAAAGTATCTATTTGTTTCAATACTTTTGGAATACTGGAAAGGGGATTTGCAATTGTGAATAAGATGTCATCTGCGTACATGGCAATCTTAAAGTTATGTGGGCCAATGGGAATTCCTTCTATTTCTTTGTCCTGTCTGACGTATGTTGCCAGGACCTCCATGGTAAGAATAAACAATATTGGCGAAAGGGGGGAGCCCTGCCTAGTTCCATTATGCAGTGGAGGCTCTTTCATTTGTGCACACCCGCACATGCCCCCTAGCCCACAAGAAGAAGAAAAAATCTGAATAAAATATAATTTTTCCAATAGCCCCCCTATTGGAAAAATTATATTTAATTTGTAGCCCAAAAAATTAAAAGCCAAACTGTTTTTTATTTTGATATTTTTTTTTTACTTTTTTATATGTAACCGCACGTGCGGTAGAGCTAACATATGCCTGTCTATGCGCCTCATTCAATTTGCCTGCAGGCGTTGCTCCCAGCCTCCACCCATCCCCATACTCCCTTGATCACACACTCCAGCCTGTGCAAGGTTGGGAGGTGTTAACCGATCAGACAGGCTGTGACACAGTATACGTCATCACTCACAGTCACGTGATGATGCTTGACAAGCTCCTCCCAGCTCAACGGCGCAAAATCTCATTGCGGAGATAGTCGTTGAGCTGAGAGGAGCTCAAATTATTTTGTGCAGCCAGTTTGGCAGTTTTACTGTGGCGTGTGAGACCACAGTCACTCAGAAGTTGTGACAGATGGAGTGTCTTTCAAACTGGCTTAACTCCCCTGCCAAACGGACCAGTAAAGACAGCAGAAGCAGGGGTTGAGTTGTCAGCAATCAGCATAGAGAAGACACAGCAAATAGCGGTATGTTTACTTGCAAGTTGCTATGTTTCAGGCTCCTGGTTTTATGGCTTCCCTTAGATAACATAAGCAGGTAGGTGGAATATAGTAGCCAGTATGTGAATGTCAAAAATCCCCATACATTTTTTTTTTTAAATTATATGGGGATAAAGTGCTGGTGACTTATAGATACAATGTTGCGGTGTGTGCTAAAATGGATGCTAAAGCAATTAAGCAATGCTTCCTTTTTCCATCTTCTTTGTCCGACCTGTGTATTTGCCAATATGAGTTTAAGTAGACAATGCAAATGGAAAAATGTCATGTAACATATGATGATATCAAGTCTGAAACTGTTCTCACGCAGTGTGATAGTTGGCTTCCAAGCTATTAGCAAAAGTTCCTTGTACTCACAGTAATGACAGTAGTGAGGGATGTGGACAACACCGGTGATCCTGGGCTGCCTCGCCCCTCTCTGGGGTACACTATGGATCTGCCTAACACCGCTCGTCATAAACTCCTCTCAGTATTTCCAGTTTGGGTAAGGACACTGACGTCGCTCAGCTCTCCAATCCGATGTGTGAATGGCTTGATAGCACACACCCACCTCTTCCTATTGGATGTTAAGTCCCAGCACTCTCTCCTTGGTTATGACTCCCAGAAAATGGCAGTTATATATCAAAAAGTAAAGAGCAAATCCCGGGTTCAAGTTAAAAATATTTCTTTAATCCAAAATTGCATTAAAATTCGGAACCAACATGGGAACAACAAAGTGGTTTGGAAAAACGCCTAATACTGTAGCTTACGCGTTTCGGCCGTAGCCTTATTCATAGCTCATGTCACACATACTCAGCTGTAAAGTTTAAAAAGACCTCATTGGGCTGTGATTGGTGTAAAACTTAATAGGCATGTTTTAACCCTTTGCTGTGAAACAGTATGTGAATATACAAATACTAAATACTCATTGCATACTACATAACTAATCTACCTGGATATTGCTAATATTGATAGACAAACAAGAAAATAATAATGCTAAACTTGACAACTGATTCTATAAGGTCATAAAAAGAATTTTATGGAAAAGGACCTTTATTGCTTTGTGCCTGAAAACACCCCAAGTGGGAGGCTATGAAACATGTATATACTTCACTTAATAGTAATAAGTTCAATCAATTTTATATCTTAAAGGCACATAGGAATCACATACTGTTTTATCCTGAAAACAAAGAGCAATATTCATATAAATTTCATGTTGTTTTGATGAAATGATATGTGTTTAGTATGTCATGAATATGTTAGAAATTATATATATATGTGTACATATATATGTTTCAACAAAGATACATGGTATAATCTGATGTTGCAAAAGGAATGCTTGGATGGACATTTGAATCATTAATCTTAATAATGTATAAAGAGATAAATTGTTAATTGTATGTCTCATTGAATGTTATTCCCAGTAATTGATCAAGTCATACTGGGAATTTAAGCCTCCTGGATGTCTGGTTTCCAAGTGGAAAATCCAGAACATTTCTCTTTTATTTAAGAGTTTTTCTTTGTCACCTCCTCTTTTGGGGGTGACAACCTGTTCTATTGCCTTCCACCTGAATGTTGATAGACTCTTATTGTGTTTCATCACAAAATGTTGCATAATAGAGGTAGTAGCTTTGCCCACATTAATGGAGCTAAAATGTTCCCTTATGCATCATCTTATGTCCCTGGTGGTGAGGCCTATGTATTGAACCTGGCACTGTATGCACTCTATCATATAAACAACATTGCTGGATGAGCAATTTAGACACCTTTCAATGTCATAGGTGTTTACATTGACTGTGGATGAAAGATAATAGGAGTAAATTAGAAAGTTGCTTAAAATGTCATGCTCAATCTGAATCACAAAATAATTTTTTTGGGTACAGTGTCCCTTTAAGGTAGCTTGGTAACTGTAGCACAATTGGTTGCAAAACTGCATCTAGCCATTGAGAGACATTTTCAGTATAAGACCCTATTCCACTCACAAAGGGTCTGCCTTTCACCCCCTCCAAAGATTTGTGGACCTTTGCAAGGTGGTGAAAAACAGGGGTAACCGGATGGTCTACCAAAAGGTAGTCATATGTATTCCTGTCCAGGAATCCACTCTCCAGGACATCATCAAGAAGATCTTTTAGATCTTTTTAAAAAAAACAAATTGGATTGTGGTCAAGTTTAGTGTAGCTCTCAATGTCTAGTAATTGCCTATTGGCTTCCTTGATATACTCAGACCTATTTAAAACTACAACTGACCCCCCTTATCTGCAGCCTTCACCCCCAGGGTTTTGTTTGTCTGAAGGGTTTTTAGTGCTGCCCTCTCCTGACAGGATAAGTTGGTAGTTGAATTTGTATTGTGTGCTTTTAGGTCAATAAGATCTTGTTCCACCCTCTTATAGAATGTCTCTAGGACATTGCCCGTGAGTGTATGGGGTAAAAGTTTGACTTTTTCTTGAATCTGTTTTATCCACTACTTCTCTTGGAGATGTAGAGCCTTCATTTGGGAGGCTATTAAGACTAATGACATCACACTGTTCTGAGAAGGATAAAAATTGACCACCCACAGCTGTCATGTTATCTGTTTGAGAGTGAAAATGTTCTGAGTCGTGGAAATGCTTGCGTAAAGTGAGATATCTTATTAATCTATTGAGATCAATAATGGTCCCAAACAGATTAAAATCACTTGTCGGAGCAAAACCCAAACCATAACTCAGAACTCTTGTTTGCATGTATGTTAATGGTGTGTCTTATAAATTTATCACTTGGAATGTCAATGTCTCTGTTCGATCTCTGTGGATATCTTGGTTCGACTGTGCCAGTTGCCCCCATTCCCCTTCCCGGGCCTTGTGAGGAGAGGGAAAAAACCTGTGCAATGGCCTGGGTGTCTTGCACTGTTGTATTCCCAATTCCCATGGCTCCCATGGTTGTGTGTGTAATCATATTGAATCTGTCTTGGCTGTTGGTGAAATTTGGCTGCTGGGGGTACTATTTGATGGGTATGCTCATCATAGGAACCTGGCCTATTGTAATTGCTATTAGGAATAGTATTAGCAATGTGTCTGTATATGATAGCTCTTGTGTATTAATAGGTTGCTTCAGTATGCTAGGAGGGTTCGTGGCTTGTGTGTAGTGTGTAGAGTCTCTCTCATTGACCTGAGGATCATCACCACCTGAGTCCACCTCACTATCTAACTAAATGTAACCTGTTTGCTATTTCTCCAGCATCTATTTCTCCTATTACGACTGTTGTTACGTTATCTATTCTGCTGCTTCCTAGTTATAAATCTTTGCTGTTTGTTCCATATGTATACTGTGTTAGCCTGATAGTCACTATTGTCCCTGATAAATTTGGAATGTTTGTGTTCCATAATCTGTTGTTTAGTGTCAGCAACTACCTTCTAGATCTGTTCATCAAAACTAGTTTCTGCCTTTGTAAAAGCAACTTTCAACAATGTGTGTGTGTGTGTGTGTGTATATATATATATATATATATATATATATATATATATAAAAATATATATATATATATATATATATATTTAGTTTTTAGTCTTGTTTTTATTTAACATTGAAAAAACTGCTTAGACATAGACAGAAACAGACCCTTAATTATCCCATATATATATATATATATATATATATATATATACACATATATACAAATATATTTTATAACAGCAAAACTACTTACCTACAAGTTGTATATTTTATAACAGCTGCAAAGCTACTTACCTATAAGTTATATATTTGCTAACAACCGCTAAACTACTTGCCTACAAGTTGTACCAAAAAAAACCTGCTGGTTCAAATGGGTGGGGCCATTTGAGGAGTGTGGCTTTATCAAAGGGGTGTGGCTTTATCAAAGGGGCGTGCCTTTCTCAAATGGGTGTGGCTTTCTCAAAGGGGCGGGGTCTTGTGCACCACCATCTTAAAAATTCACAAACCGCCACTGCCATTATGTATTCTAAAAGGGTCCGATAGCAATCCGTTTGCTTTAACTTTAGCCGTGGGATGGGAGTATAAACTAAGTATGCGCTTTAACATTTTGGGGCCGAATCCTTGGGATATTAATGTTTCTTTAAGGAATTCCCAATTAATACGGTCGAATGCCTTCTCAGCATCCGTCGCTATGAGAACAGATGGGATTTCATTATGTTTAGCGTAAGAGGCCAAGGTAACTGCTCTGATTGTATTATCCCTAGCTTTCCTCCCAGGGACAAAGCCCACTAGATCTGTATGTATTAGGGAGTGTAGTATTCTGTTAATTCAGGTGGCCAGTATCTTGCCCAGGATCTTGACATCAGTGTTTAAGAGAGATATAGGTCTGTAGCTACCTGAGTCAGTGGGGTCTTTATTGTGTTTAGGGATTACTGAAAGGTGTGCCATCAGCATGTCCCATGAGAATGTGTAATTATCATCTAGCGCGTTAAATAAATGGAGTAGGTGTGGGGTCAGGATGTCCCTAAAGGATTTGTAATAGGCATTGGTGAAACCGTCTGAACCTGGACTTTTCCCAGAGGGTAGGTCCTTTATCACCTTGAGCACTTCTGTAAGTGATATAGGTGTCTCTAAGGTTTCCTTTTGTGTCTGGTCTAGTACCGGGAGGTCTGCTCCTTTTATGTACTCTTGCATACGTTCTAAGTGTTCAGGTGAGTATTCACTGTCTAGATTGTATAATTTAGAGTAGAAATTACTAAAGTGATTGGCTATCTGTTTGCTATCATACAAATGTTGGTGGTCTGTCGTCACTAGTTTGTCAACTTGGGATCTAAGTGTTTGGGTATTAAAAAGTTTTGCTAATAGTGGACCTGATCGATTTCCTACATAGGCATATAACTTCCTGATGTTGTGTGCTTTTCTTTGTGCTTCTTTCAGTAGTATGTTAGTGAGGTCTTGCCTGGGGGATGGGCATAGGGGAGGGCATAGGGGAGGTGTTTGGTAGATGATCAACTTGAACAAAAAAAGGGGAGACTCAACCTATATTGTCACTTAACAAATGTCCATATTAGCCAATAGTATTATAACTTGCAAGGGCAAATGTTCATTACAACCAAAGATCTGTGTTTTAAATTATTAATTCAGTTACTTTGCAATACCTCGCAATCCTGCACATAAAAGAAGCAGACCAATACAATGCCTTTAAATACTCAGATTGTAACAGTTCGAAAGTCCATGTAGATATGACCCACAAATGGAGCCTATATGTTCATATGTATATGTGTTCCTATTACCCGGTATGCTTAAAGCAGATCACAGCACAACATCTCAGAGGCAGGTACATACATTGCTTATTCACGAATACCCAGGTTAGATTCACTCACCGGCTGTCGTACTTCTCCGGGTACCGACCTGTCCACTAATCGCGGAATAGAAACCTTCTTTGGCAGTCCAGGAGTCTTTAGCGTGCTTTACCGGGCCCTCGCCCGTCCACCATTAGCGGAGCAGACGCCGTCTCCAACCACGGGCTATGCCTCGAGTCTGGGTGTGTCACTAATCTCCTCGCTGATTGGTCCTTACGGGAAGTCAAGCCTCAGGTGTAGTTCAGCTGTGTCGATGGAACCAAAGGAAAATCCCACAACAGTCCCCGCAATCCGATGCGGTTGTCTTGCACATAGGCAACAAAAGTGAGCTATACCGGGTATTTGGGAACCTTTGTTTCAGTCCAATGCAACGGTGTATCTTGTGTCGGCAGTGACTTTGGTCCGTGTTTCCAACAGGCTAGTGCAGGCTAGTGCAGCTAGGTGCCCAGCAGTGGCAAAAAAGGGAAACCAGAAAAAAGAGAAAAAAGATTGCCAGGCACCTCCAGTATTAAAAATATTAAACTTTATTGAAATAAGGTAAAAACATGATGAGAGAGGGGATGAGATACCCCTAAAGTTAAACAGACTCTAGTCTGTTTAACTTTAGGGGTATCTCATCCCCTCTCTCATCATGTTTTTACCTTATTTCAATAAAGTTTAATATTTTTAATACTGGAGGTGCCTGGCAATCTTTTTTCTCTTTTTTCAGATGATCAACTTGGCCTTACATGTAACTATGGTGGCCCATCAATTTCCCATTGGAAACTGGTTGGTAAAACATTTACCACTTCAAGCAAAAACAACTGTATAAGAACCTATGTGCTATAAACTTGCATGTCAACTAACTAGGTATATCTCAGAAGTCATAGTCCAAGAATAGTTGGAATATAAGGGTTCTGCGGTCTTTCCACAGCCTCAGGTTAGTAGTGAGGAGAGGTCTAGGATCTGCAGAGAACAGTTTCAAGTTGGGTCTTCCTCATCTCCATTTCGAGCAGGGGCACTGGTTGGTGCGTTCCTTCTTTTTTGGGAACTGTCGTCCATTCTGGACGTTGTGGCCTCGGTGGTAGGTTAATGTGGGTTCTGTCTCCCAGTTCCGAACTTTTCAATGATGGGAGGGAAGGTTGTGGAATCTCCAGTTGTTTACAAAATGTTTCTAAGTCCTCAGGGTCTCTGTAGGTGTAAAATTTGTGTTCCTTTACAACATTTATGGCAAATGGAAACCCCCATCTGTATGGGATATTAAGATCAGATAAGTGCAAAGTCAAGTAACGTGCTTCTTTAAGTTTCGCTAAAGTAAGGTTGCTGAGGTCTGCGTACACTTGTATGGTATCTTCTCCAAAGGTGATTTTTTACATGCTGCCTGTAGCATTCTTTCTTTGTCTGTGAATTTATGGCAGCACAGAACAATGTCTCTTGGAGGTGCTGTTTCAGTGGGTCAGGCTCTATGGGCTCTGTCTAGTAATATGGTTTTGTCTACTTTAAGATCTAGCAGGTATTTGAAGAGGTTTTGCAGGTATGAAGCTATCTGTGCTTTATGTATTTATGCCCCTAATACGAAGGTTCTGGCGTCTACCTTGGTTATCGAGGTCTTCCACTTGTGCCTGTAATTGCAGTATTGCATGCAGTATTCTGTTGTTCTATTGCTGTCGCCATATTGTCTGAAGTCCTAGAGGTATCTTCTACTTGTTCTTCCAGCTGCATTACTCTATGCCCCGTGCGGTGTCTTCCCTTCTCTCTTCAGCTAGACCATCTTTGATGGCTTGATTGACCTAGGTCATAAAATAAGTGAGGTCCTCTTTCATTGGCAGCTTGTTGAGATATCTTTAGTGAGTGGTATAATCTGTTCATAACTGCCATGCAAATTGCCCTCTGTGCTGTCTGTATTATTTTCAAGTGTCGTGTTCATACTAGTGGGGTTTGATTCATCATGGGGCTTAAATAATGCATTCAACTTATTAGCCGAGGATGCAACTGGTTTAGATATCTTGTCTGCTTTTTGTTTGTTGGGTGAAGCCATGTTGCATTTGTAATACTGGTAGTCCCACCTGTGTCTCTTGAAAACTGGTAGCCGGGAGCTGCTTCTTAATATGTATATGGTTATAGTGATAGCATCGCCTTATAACAAGGCTTCAGCATTATACAGCCCTGAGCAATTCAGGATTACTTGAAGTGTCTCTCTAAACTATTTCTTCCTAGACCTGTTTAAACTTAAGCTGAAATGCCTAAGGCAGAGTCTGGTCTCAGGTGGCCCTGTATAAAAAACTTATACTGTATCCCCGCAGTTTCATGTACCAAGTGTCAGTCTGGTAGGTATTTTATAATCTGGTGCTTGGATCTAGTGGCTGGCAGGCAACCAACAGCAAAGTACATTTTGTGTTGGAGGGTTAAAAGCGTGTTGGAGGGTTAAAAGGTGTCTGGGCTGCCCTCTGTTGTATACCCCCTTATCTGAGTTACAGCGTGTGGTGATCACATGAAATATACTTGCGGTCAGCTTTGAGGTTAGTCGTGTCTGCCTTCAGCATACATGCGTTTCAGCAAGTCTTCAGGATGGGCCGTTAGCCTCGACTGTCAGGTCTTGTATCCCCTCCAAGTTGCGCTGCGATGCTGCTTTCTCCGTGTTACCTGTGTTACCAACCGCTAACATGGCAATCTCTTCCTAGGCCACAATCCCCGTCTCTCGTAGTGTGGCGCTGCATTGTAGGTTCTGTGAGTTCTGCTTGATAATGGTCCCTTATAAAGTTTAGAAAGACGTTGCCACCATTTAGCTGTATTTTAATAGCTTATTACCGCCCGGGTGACCCACCACCGGACTTAAGAGCTCCGGAGCTTCTCTAACATGCGGCCATGTTCTTCCTCAGCCGGCTTCGCCCCCGCCATCAATATCTTTTAAAACACATGAATGTTGTGAATCTAAATTGTGTTAGCATAGAGTCAAATAATGAATACAGATATAAAATTTGTGCATGAGTGATGGGAAAAAAAAGTAGGAGGGTGAGGCTGGCTCTAGAGGCAAAAAAATGGCAGGAGACTCGGGAGGGAAGGACCAGAGCAATGGCTTAGGAGGGGAAAGCATTAGGGGAGGTGCCACCTGTGTGCTCTGTGGTGCTGGAGAATGTCTCTTGTTACAGGTACAACACCAGTTGCTCCAACAGGCTGTTGTGTCTGCTTACTTCATGGCAGAATTCTTTTATCTCACTTACCATCTGGCATTGCACCTGGAGACTTTCTTGGGTGTATGATATAAAAGCAGAGATAAAGGCCCTCATACTTTTCTAATAAACACAAAACCGAGGGATGCCTCATGAGTAGATCAAAAATGCCACCAGCAAAAAAACATCCATAGATGCCAAATGGGTACTCACATGTAGCAATAGCACCCTTATGTGCTGATAGTTGCAGGCTGATAACTCAGGATGTATCAGCTAACCCTTGTCCTGGCTTCAGACTGGAAAACAGGATGCAAGTTCCAAAAACAGTAGGCCCCAGGATGCAGTTCCAATAGATATTTGTTAAAAATGGTTTATTTAAAAATTGCATTAAAAACATCAAGCAATAAGTGGAGGGGGCAAAGACATATAGCCCCTGTATGCAACGCGTTTCTCGGCTTCTAAAAAATCACTGTCTCATCAGACATAAAGCACCTTACAACATCCTAAACTATTTAAAATAGACTAAAACCAATAACATTAGATCCCACCCCTTTTGGGGCGTGACTAAAACACCTATGTTCCTAGTGAGTTCATACATCATTAAATATGTCATATCAAATTCACAATAAACAAAACAACATGTTAAACAGATACTGATGTGATCATAGGGTAATATTTCTGTTTATACATAATGACCCCTGTATATGGAAACAGTATAAATATAATAGGTATATGTCTCAGATCTCTGTCTGAATAAATCCCATATAAACACCTACAGTATGTATTTTATAAATCAGTACCTCATAATACACATATACACATATATAGGCATAGGGTAATATTTCTGTTTATATATAATGACCCCTGTATATGAAAACAGTATAAGTATAGCAGGTATGTCTCAGATATCTGTCTGAGTAAATCACATATAAACTCCTGTGTATTTTATAAATCAGTACATTATAATATACTTATACACATATATCATATCATAATCACAGTTGACAAATAGGCATATCAAAAAGAAACATATATGATCATTTTTATGTACACAATAACCCCCATGTATATGTATAAAAAATGTAGTTCCTGTATTAATTAAATTTGTGTCTGAAAAACAAATGTTTTTACCCATGTTTTTCTGTAACGATATTCTGGACCAAGCTCCAGCATATAAATAAAGCATAAGTTTGTTTGTAAATGTGATGCAATCACAATACATTTTAAAGGTCATCAAATACATTTGCTGATTATGTAGGTGATCCTAATTGTTTGTCTATATTTCCTACTAGCTCAATAGGAAGTTCTTTCTGTGTATAACAACATTACTGCCTTGCAATTAGTTCTTATACTTTTTCTGTCTGCTCCCTCCCCTTGTGGTGCAGCGTTGGAGGTGGTTCAACCTGTGGAAGTGGTGTAGCCTGAGGAGGTGGAGTAGGGTACAGTACAGGTGCAGCATAAAGCATGCATGTGTATATACTATACACATATTAACACATAAATATATTTGTATATAAGCACATACATATAGGAACATACAGTTCCCATTGATCGCTAGGTAAAGGCACTTTTCAGTGCCGTTTTTTTCTAACACCCACACCCACATACTTTAACCCCTAAGAACTGCTTCATGCAATTAGTTTATTAAAAATTAAAAATGCTGGGCCGTGTCCGGGCAGTGATGGCAAACAGCCACAGTTTATGAGGCTCCTGGTGAATCCTTGTTTAACTGCAGATTTACATGGGATTCTAACAGGTATTCTTTGAGTACAATTATTTCAACAAGCATACTAGTACTAATTTTGAATTTATTGGAAGCTCTTCTAGACTCACTGTTGAGGTCTCAAGCGGTGGCCTACACATGAGATCTTGACCCCCCCCCCGATAACCTGGGTGATACAGTCATGCATGGACTGTTTTCTTCATCACAGCTATCAGTATGGGGGAACTGAACATAATTTTGAAAGCCTTTTTGGAGAACCTTGAATACAAATGCACAGTAGATTTAATTAGCTAATCTTATATTGCAAAATGGTGGCCAATCAAGAGACCCTACACCCAGCCACAGACACAGTTGATCCTATAATTCAAAAGAGCTGTATAACACTGTGGTCAGAGCCAGTAACAGAAGACCGAAGTACAATCTGTGAAGCTCAGCAGCTGCTGATGGTGCTTTGAGACCCTGGTTGATTGTGCAGGAGAGAGTTACAGTGAGATTAACTCCAGCTATTATTGGGGACCTTATGTTCTCAACCTGTGCAATGGTGAACTATCTACAGGATGGCACCACAGCAGCTAGACACCCGGATAACATGTTGGCCTTGAGGAGCGGACCTAATGAGTTGGCTGTCATTGATGGGAATATACAAACAGTTACTGATTTTAAGCCTACCCGAAGTAACATTGGGCCCCTGACTTAAATGTGTCTTACTCACTTACTAAAGTCAAGGTGGTTGAAGTTGCTCCAGGAGGTAATGGATGATGGCTCGGTCAGTCTCACGTCTGATTCTAAAGATTGGGTGAGTGTTCAAGTTGCCGATTGTGGGTCTGGACAGTTTATCCTGCTTTTCTTGCAATAGCTATGGGGGCAATATCAGAGAGGAGAAGATGGCCCGTCTAATGAATGTCTGAGAAATAACGCTACTCATCTGAATGTCTGTAGACTAGCATGGTTTATAAAATCTCATAAAATTGGCATCGGTTGATCTTTTATGACATACTTGATATCTATAGAGATGGCCAACCTCAGTATTATCTTTTTTGTATAAATATGTTTGCATTGCAATATTTATTTAAGAAGACTATACTGTCATGCCATTTATTCTTTTACATGTTTCTTTAAGAAGAGGGGGAATCACTCACGTAATTTCTTCCATAAAACTCAGCCTCTTCCTTCTATCCTTGCTTGGTATTTTTTCCCCAATCTGTGTTAAAACTACTGTTCAAAGCCTTCTTGTTGAAGTTTATTTGTCTCTTTATAATATATTTATAGAACCTCATACTGACCTGGACTTAGTAATTAGAGTTCTCTCATTCACACACAAGTACTTTATTATTCAGTATTGCCTACTTCTTATTGTTTGAATCCTGCTTAATCAAAATCCACTATCTAACCGTTAGGCTTTGTGGTCTCCAACACCCAATGAACAGTGGTGATGTCACCCCTAACAAGCGTTTGCTCAAAGCTTCCACTCAGCAGACTACCAGAGTCATCCAGCTACATCGAATCCTTACCAGAGCTGACGGCTTTAACCTCAATAATCCATCTAGAGGTACAAGTTCCATTTTTGATAACGTTATCACTCTGTTGCAACATTCTATTCACTTTACCTGTATATTTTGGTTGGATCTGGCTGCCGATTCCTCACTGCAGTAATGCTCCTCCCTGAGGATCTACCAGAAGCCATAGTGAGAGATCATAACAGATCAGTATAATATTGCTGAAGTAGGTTTAATTCTTAAGCTGTATCTAAATTTCTAATTTGTATAAGTTGGAGTAACTTTGTTAAAAGTTTCATTGTTTCTCTTCCCGTAGTTCAGCAGCACACTAATAGTAGTCATGTGCATTTCGATTCGTTCCGAATCGAAATTCAGCCGAATTTGTTATTTTCGGAGATTCAGTTTGAATCGAATTTCCGAATTATGGTAGTACCGAATCTACCGAATACATCCAAATTAGTTCGGATTTCGTTACATTCGGATGGCCATGGATTACACTAGTATTGTACAGTTTATTAGGTTATATCACTCTGCTATGGGTTACACCTAATATACACTACATAATACTATTCTAATACACAGCACATCCCACCTAACACATTCCAAAATTCTGAATTTCTGAATCGAACCGAGCCAAATCCAGCCGAATTTATTCGAATCTGAATGAATCCAAAATGAATCCGAAACTAATTCATTCTAATTTTTCCGAATTCTAATCGATCCGAACCGAAATTCAAAAACATCCGAATCGATCCGAACCGAAAAAAAATTTCGGCCATGCACAAGTCTAACTAATACATTGTATAAATTTAAAATCACAGTAACACTTAAATTGTAACATATCAAGACTTACTTTAATGCTAATACCTATTTACGTTATGTTAACACCTTATTTGATGTTTTACATTCTGTTTTACATTCTGCAGTTTTGGTTCATAAATATTTTAATCTCAATTACAGAACAAGGCAGCATTACACATACTGAACATAGTCTGTAAGGAATCACTTGTGTTTAATGTTATCTTAGTCTTATTATATGCATTTGCAGTTTAGCTTGCTTGCGATAATATGTAACCTGAGAGGATTTAAAATCTTTTTAGGGTTAGCTCCTTATCATTATCTTTAAGTGTCCTATTATTTATATGACCAAGCACATGCATATTCCATTTTAGATAAATATGCCCTCCTTCAGGTTACTTTCATAACATCCTAGGCAAAATAGCTCCTTATATATTTAATATGATTTTTACCAAAACACCTGTACCTATTTGAGAATTAGGTATGTCAGTTTTTTCATACAGATGGTAAACTTTAGATAATCTTAGCATGTGAACTCTTTAATATTCAATACATATGTATTATGTTTTTCTTAATTGACTCCTACAGTATCACTCTTTAGAACTAGTGAGGTTTTTTGTCATTAACTGGGGTAGCTGGCTACTATATTTACTTATTTCCGTAGATCCCCGATCAGGATGATTGACACCCCCTGCTAGCGAATGTGCAGGGGGCAGCATTGCACAAGCATTTCACAAGAAATGCTTGTGCAATGTTAAATGCAGACAGTGTATGCTGTCTGTATTTAGCAGTGTCGGGCGGACATGATTCGCTACAGCTAATCATGTCTGCCGGCACTTGTTAAATCTACCCCACTGGGTTAAATTACTACACAAAGAATAATATAAAGAGTTTAGTCACCAAAAATAAGGATTTTTCCCCCATTAATATATATATATATATATATATATATATATATATATATATATACATACATATACAGTATATATATATATATATATATATATATATATATATATATATATATGCTATCTGCCTACAGTGCTTATCTTCACTGTTATCTGCAACATGTAAGACTATACAGGAAAGCACACACTTTTTATGACCACCTAGGGAGTCACATAATGCCCCTTACATGTTGCTCTAAATTTACAATTGTTTTAAACCTAAATAATTTAGCAAATATTAGGATGAATGAATATATAAAAATATAGATACTTGTTGCTATAAAAAGGAGTTGATCTGCTATCACACTCAATCTGCTCAAAAGAGAGTGGTTTAGGCACTATGTTCCCTATCATATATTATTGACAGCTATTGCTTTCGATGAACAGAATATCAGCAGTATCTTACTCCATTATATGCGGCAGCCCAAAATCCTACCATAGAATACTACTTTAAGACAAAGACAACTAAAAAGCTTTTATACAGTTGATGTTTATGTGCTGTACAATATTTTTTTTTTAGGTAGCCAGAATACAATACCTAGGATCAAAAATAAATAAACATCCACTGTATTAATTAATTAAGCCCTACTGCAATTAAACTCTAATCATGACTGACCCCTCTGTAAAATGATTAAATAACCAAGATTGTCTAATTGTTTCTACAAACAAGATAATTAATAAACAGAGCAAATTATTGAATGAAGCCACAAGAGACTAAAGGCATAAGATTCTTCATCTGGACATTAAGGTAAGGGTACTGACTTTTAAAGATGGTTGTTATGGTTAACTAAGATGCATCAGCTGTGATGAAGGTTATTTGCATTGAATAAGGCCACTTTTTAGGGCTAATTGTTCTGGAGCAGGTAACAGTTAGGATTGATTCTACAGGGACATGGACTTGGTAAAGATTAATTCACCTCTGGTTCTTGTCCCCAACACTGTAATTGAGTTAATTGTGTTTGGGGGTTAATGGGCAGATACGATTATGTAAAGGTGAAGTTCATGGTTCAGTATTATTGTGTTGGGGTAGTCACCATAGTTTTGAAAAGGTTATAAAACTGGTATCTATGTTATATAATTAGCAGTGTTATGATGGATATCATCCAAAAATCCCTAGTGGCTTGCTATAGAAACCTGTAGTAAAGAGATGTTATTATTCAGTGAGTCGCATATACAGGGAGTGCAGAATTATTAGGCAAATGAGTATTTTGACCACATCATCCTCTTTATGCATGTTGTCTTACTCCAAGCTGTATAGGCTCGAAAACCTACTACCAATTAAGCATATTAGGTGATGTGCATCTCTGTAATGAGAAGGGGTGTGGTCTAATGACATCAACACCCTATATCAGGTGTGCATAATTATTAGGCATCTTCCTTTCCTTTGGCAAAATGGGTCAAAAGAAGGACTTGACAGGCTCAGAAAAGTCAAAAATAGTGAGATATCTTGCAGAGGGATGCAGCACTCTTAAATTTGCACAGCTTCTGAAGCGTGATCATCGAACAATCAAGCGTTTCATTCAAAATAGTCAACAGGGTCGCAAGAAGCGTGTGGAAAAACCAAGGCGCAAAATAACTGCCCATGAACTGAGAAAAGTCAAGCGTGCAGCTTCCAAGATGCCACTTGCCACCAGTTTGGCCATATTTCAGAGCTGCAACATCACTGGAGTGCCCAAAAGCACAAGGTGTGCAATACTCAGAGACATGGCCAAGGTAAGAAAGGCTGAAAGACGACCATCACTGAACAAGACACACAAGCTGAAACGTCAAGACTGGGCCAAGAAATATCTCAAGACTGATTTTTCTAAGGTTTTATGGACTGATGAAATGAGAGTGAGTCTTGATGGGCCAGATGGATGGGCCCGTGGCTGGATTGGTAAAGGGCAGAGAGCTCCAGTCCGACTCAGACGCCAGCAAGGTGGAAGTGGAGTACTGGTTTGGGCTGGTATCATCAAAGATGAGCTTGTGGGGCCTTTTCGGGTTGAGGATGAAGTCAAGCTCAACTCCCAGTCCTACTGCCAGTTTCTGGAAGACACCTTCTTCAAGCAGTGGTACAGGAAGAAGTCTGCATCCTTCAAGAAAAACATGATTTTCATGCAGGACAATGCTCCATCACACGCGTCCAAGTACTCCACAGTGTGGCTGGCAAGAAAGGGTATAAAAGAAGAAAATCTAATGACATGGCCTCCTTGTTCACCTGATCTGAACCCCATTGAGAACCTGTGGTCCATCATCAAATGTGAGATTTACAAGGAGGGAAAACAGTACACCTCTCTGAACAGTGTCTGGGAGGCTGTGGTTGCTGCTGCATGCAATGTTGATGGTGAACAGATCAAAACACTGACAGAATCCATGGATGGCAGGCTTTTGAGTGTCCTTGCAAAGAAAGGTGACTATATTGGTCACTGATTTGTTTTTGTTTTGTTTTTGAATGTCAGAAATGTATATTTGTGAATGTTTGAGATGTTATATTGGTTTCACTGGTAAAAATAAATAATTGAAATGGGTATATATTTGTTTTTTTTAAGTTGCCTAATAATTATGCACAATAATAGTCACCTGCACACACAGATATCCCCCTAAAATAGCTATAACTAAAAACAAACTAAAAACTACTTCCAAAACTATTCAGCTTTGATATTAATGAGTTGTTTGGGTTCATTGAGAACATGGTTGTTGTTCAATAATAAAATTAATCCTCAAAAATACAACTTGCCTAATAATTCTGCACTCCCTGTAGAGCAATTTCATTAACTTATAGTAATGCATGTTTGATCCGGTTGCTAAAATTGAGCCACTAAGAGAAACCTGCTGTCAGATTTTCATAGCAGATCAACTTTCATCAGTAGTTTCAAGTTGTTTGCAAAAGATCGTCATAAAAATGTTTGATTTATTAATAAAAAACAAGGCGTGTGCTTCAAAAACATCAAAGCAATGTCATACAAACAAAACCAACAAAATTTTAAAACCAATTTTACAGAACAACAGATTAACATATAACGTTAAATATTTTTATATTTTTCAACATCTTATTTCAATGTATGTTAATGCACTTCTTTCCAGTAAATAATGTTGCATTTTAAGATTTTCTTTTTCTGTCTTTCATATTATCCACCTTGCTTATTACTTACATTACTGTATGTTCTTAGTCATTTTGAATGATAGCAAACTATTGATTACTTCTACTGCCCTATTCAATTGGCCAGGTCCTGGAAATTTCAGATAACACTCTTGCGATTAAGAGTCAATAATGCACGCTTTGTGAATGTAACTGATTACAGTTTTATCATTGCTTTGATTGTTTGATAGTACAAGTGTTGTGAGGGTTTGTTATTGATTTGTAGATAACAAAATTCTACAACTATCAACAGAAGTACTGGCCAATTTTTTTTATTTTTTTTAGGTTGTTTGCTGATTAAACAATTCATTAGAAACTTTCAGTTTATAACTTTATAAGTTTTGTTCTAACAGATCATTTATTTTTTTCTTTGATAATATTTTTGAGTTTTTACTTTCTACATTTATTTTTACATTCTCAATTTATTTCAAGCTGTTCATGCAATTCTTTGGATTTGTCATGCTGCTCAAGCTGATTATTAAAAAAAATTAAAATGATTATTGATGTTGACTGGTTATTTATGTTGTTATAGCACTTTAATTAATAAATATAGTAAATAAATCAGTGCAAATAAAAATATATTGATAACAAACAAAGAACCTCTTAGTTTTATCACAACGATAAAGCAAATTGTGTATGAATATGCATAACAGTATCTACAAGGATACTATAATGTGCATTAATACCTTATCAATAGAAAGATTTCCAAAAATATGTGTACATTTGTTAATGATCATTAATGCTTAGTATAGTGCGGTATACGATATTGAGGCAAGAAAGGAATCATTAACTAGTAAGTATGTTATTGTCCAAACATATTACTTCCAGGTTACAGCAGAAAATAAATTAAATCATAACAGCAAACATTTTATTAATACAAAGGGCCCTATGAACTATAGCTCTCTGCTCTGGCAAGATTATCAAAGAAGTCTAGTCAGTACTGCAAGGTTCCTCAAAAATTTCAGCTTGAGAATCTGTAAACTCACATTAATGTGAGTTTCTAGATGTGATGAAGAGGCACATACATTACATCATAATGCTAACCCCACCTCCTACAAAGCTTTGACTTTGTAATTTCTCTTCATGTTGGCGAGTTTTTGATAATCAAGCCCTAAGTGTCCTATAACCAATTACTAGGCTCAGTTACTTTAATGCCAATACCATTAGTAACAGAATTTTCTTGACCTATGTTCCACAAAACATTGATAACATAGCCCCAATATTTTTCTGAATGATTAAAGGGACATAATACGTATATGCTAAATCCCTTCAAAGTAATGTCGCATAACTGTAAAAAGCTGACAGGAAAATATCACCTGAACATATCTATGTAAAAAAGGAAGATATTTTACCTTACAATTTCCTCAGTTCACCAGAGTAAGTGTTCTGTAATTGGTTACCTTTCAGTTACTGCCCAGCTACGGGTAAAAAAGAAGGAAGAAATGAACAGCAGCCAATCAGCATAAGCAGTGCTGAGGTCATGAACTGTGATTTGATCATATTTCATATTTAATAGTAAATTTCCTTAACCTGAATAGGGAAATAACATGAGTGTGCATGAGGCATGCTCCCTTGCAAGTTCCAGGACAGGCATACTGATTGGCTGCTTAAAGTCCTTTACAATGCCGTGTGAATACTTAGGATATTTTCCGTTTTTTTTATAGAGATGTTCAGGTGATATTTTCTAGTCAGCTTTTTAAAGCTATGCTGCATCATTTTCAAGTGCTTCAACATTTAAGTATTATGTCCCTTTAACTTAACATTGGGTTTCATTGTCTTTTACATCCAGAAAAAGTTCAAGACGAATTGCTCATTTCAAGGAAAGTTATCTTTTCCATATTTTGTAAAGAAAGTATGTTCCATGACTAGGATCAATGATAATGTTTCATACTTTACTGACACAATAAATGTTGTGAAAAAACTATAATTTACAATACAAAACAGAAATAATGGAAGCTTTCATAACACATAAAGAAGGTTGGAACTGTAAAACGTTTTATATATATATATATATATATATATATATATACATACAGTATATATACAGTATATATTATCATATATAATTTGTTTATAGTTCTAAATATTTAAAAATATATTTATATATAAGAATAGATATCACAATAAAGTGATTAAATAACACAAACAAAATAATAAAATACAAAACAAACAAAACAATGAGTATATATAGAAGCAAGGTCCTCATTGGCCTAAGTGTTTACCTTGCTGTGGCTGTGAGTAGGTAGGTAGGCAGTTATGGGGAAGGGGGAAGGAAGTGGGGATAGGAGAAGGCCAGAGTGGAAAGGGCAGGGAAGAGAAAGAGAGGAAGAGAGGATTGATAAGGAGACACAGACAGGAAGTGAGCAGACCTATCTTTTTTTTTTGGGGGGGTTTATGCGGTTCTCAGAGTAGTAGCTCTGAAGAGGTGGCAGATTGAAAGGATGAGGTGTGGATTGCAGCAGGAGAGGACCACCACCCATAGTAGGGTGATCAGCAGTGGAACACTGGAGGAGAATGGGGTTATGTGTCAAGTAAAATAACAATGGAGGCAATAGATACTAAACAAAAATAAAGGGTATGATAAGTGCAAGAGACACAGTGGATTGGGTTATGGGGGTGTCTTATTTTTGGATCTGAGATCATGGACAAACATCCACGCCAAGTGTCAGCATGTTATATGTACATCATTCCATTTTAGAGCTTTATAAACAAAATGAATGTAATGCTTGGATGATTTATGTATGATGAGGCTTACAGAAAAATGTAAGCAAGGTCAATTCAAAGAATTTAGGGATTAGGCCAGTAGACATGTATGCCAGGTTAGTGGCTAATTGTCAACATGAGCAAATTAAAAAAAATTCAGGAGGAGCAAGAGGGTATGAAGGTCACAGAAGGATCAAACAAGGATTTTCTAGTAAGAATACTGTACCTGGTGGGATTTAAATCTAAATAAATGTGAGAGGACACTGTGCTCATTCAAGCACATCTATATTGCAGAGCCCCACACATGGTGAAGGGGTGCCAGAAATTTAAAAAGCAGCCTTTTTATGAGATTGGGTGG
Source organism: Bombina bombina (assembly GCF_027579735.1). Lineage (NCBI taxonomy): Eukaryota > Metazoa > Chordata > Amphibia > Anura > Bombinatoridae > Bombina > Bombina bombina. The sequence continues at coordinate 452,531,694 of NC_069504.1, read as the reverse complement.
ATTGATGTCCGCAGTCTTAGAGGCAGTGGGCGAATTAAGGAGCAGCATTCTTAAGACCACTGCTACTTAAAGGGATAGTAAACACCAAAAACGTTATTGTTTAAAAAAATAGATAATCCCTTTATTTACCATTCACCAGTTTTTCATAACCAACAATGTTATAGAAATATAATTTTTACCTCTGTAATTACCTTGTATCTAATCTTCTGCTGACTGCCTCCTTATCTCAGATCTTTTGACAGACTTCCATTTCAGGCAATTAGTGCTGACTCTTAAATAACTTCACATGCATGCGCACAGTGTTATCTATATGAAACACATGAAGTAACAGCCTCTAGCTGTGAAAAACTGTGAAATGCAGAGGCAGCCTTCAAGGGCTTAGAAATTAGCATATGAGCCTACCTATGTTTAGCTTTCAACTAAGAATAACAAGAGAAGAAAGAAAATTTGATGATAATAGTAAATTAGAAAGTTGTTTAAAATTACATGCCCTAGCAGAATTATGAACGTTTAATTTGGACTTTACTATCCCTTTAACTCCTGTATCCGGCTAGCCTAAAGGCTCGCACGGAAACAGATGCATTGGGGCTGATTGACTGCTTGGTAAATTATCCCCTCAGGCTTTAATGTACAAACTATACAATTATCAAAATAAAAAGAGGGAACATTTTCTGAAGTCAGCATACCAGTTTACAGAGGTTATAAGAGAACATCTCACAACAGATCTACAGACAGACATCTCACTCTACAGCAAGCAACACAGACAAACTTTTAAAATCCCAGCAAGGTGACATCACTGACTTTCTCTTCAAGCAATGTGTTAAAATATTTTCTTCATTTGTTGGCTTATTTTAAAAAAACTTTCTCATTATAAAAGTCTGAATTTTTTCCAAAATATTCACTTTCATCTCTCAACAGCTCTAAAGATAGACATCTCATTCTCCAGCAAGAAACAAAGACAAACTTTAGGCAGTTGCCACAGAACACTTATCTTCACTAGTGATGTCGCAAACTGTTCGCCGGAGAACAGTTCCCGGCGAACATAGCTTGTTCACATTCGCCGCTGCGGGCGAACATATGCAATGTTTGATCCGCCCCCTATGTGTCATCATTGAGGAAACTTTGACCCTGTATGTTACAGCCTTCTGACACATTTGAGCCAATCAGCAGCAGACACTCCCTCACAGACCCTCCCAGCTCCTTGGCAGCAGCCATTTTAGATTCATTACGATCTTGCTTTCTTAGTGAGAGGAGCTTTAGTGTTGCTGCTGCTGACATTATAGGGAAATAGCTAGGCTAGTGTATTTAGTGTCCACTACAGTCCTGAAGGACTCATCTAATCTCTGCTGTAAGGACAGCACCCCAAAAAGCCCTTTTTAGGGCTAGAACTTCAGTCGTTTTTTTTTTTTTTTTTTTTTGTAATTTTATTTGCATTTGCCTGGCTTTCAGCCTGTGTGTGAGGCTCACAGCATATGCTGTGATTAGTGCCACCACTGATATCTGCTTAACATTAGTGTAAATTTAACCAACAAAACTTTTAAATAATTTTGCTAGTGTAATCTAATTTAATTTTCCATCAGGCCTGTATCTCAGGCCCACATCATATAGTGTGATTAATAGCTCTTTTTTCCACCACTTATATCTGGTGTAACATTAGTGTAAATTTTTTTTTTACTTTTTTTTTTACATCAGTCCTCTTCTAGTGTTATTTAATTTTAGTTGCCAGGCGTGTGTCAGGCTGCCAGCATATACTGTGCCTACTTCCATCCTCAGTGCCAGTCCACCACTCCTATCTGGTGTAACATTAGTTTAAATTTTGTAAAAAAAAAACTTTTACATCAGTCTTCTAGTGTTATTTAATTTTAGATGCCAGGCCAGCCTGCCTCTAGTGCCAGCCTGTGTGTCAGGCTGCCAGCACATACTGTGCCTACTTCTATCCTGAGTGCCATCACTCCTATCTGTTGTAGCATTAGTGTAACTTTTTTTAAAAAAAAACTTTTACATCAGTCTGCTATTGTTATTTGATTGCAGTTGCCTGCCTGCCAGCGTGTGTGCCAGGCCCACTTTCCAACTAGTGCCACCAATCATATTTGTTATAACAGTATTGTAAATATTTAAAATAAAAACTTTTTTGACTGAGAAACATCAGTCATCTAGTGTAATCTAATTGCAGTTGCCTGCCTGCCAGCGTGTGTGCCAGGCCCACTTGCCAACTAGTGCCACCAATCATATTTGTTATAACAGTATTGTAAATATTTAAAATAAAAACTTTTTTGACTGAGAAACATCAGTCATCTAGTGTAATCTAATTGCAGTTGCCTGCCATCGTGTGTGCCAGGCCCACTTGCCAACTAGTGCCACCAATCATATTTGTTATAACAGTATTGTAAATATTTAAAATAAAAACTTTTTTGACTGAGAAACATCAGTCATCTAGTGTAATCTAATTGCAGTTGCCTGCCTGCCAGCGTGTGTGCCAGGCCCACTTGCCAACTAGTGCCACCAATCATATTTGTTATAACAGTATTGTAAATATTTAAAATAAAAACTTTTTTGACAGAAACATCAGTCATCTAGTGTAATCTAATTGCAGTTGCCTTCCTCCCAGCGTGTGTGCCAGGCCCACTTGCCAACTAGTGCCACCAATCATATTTGTTATAACAGTAGTGTAAATATTTAAAAAAAATATTTTTTGACGGTGAAACATCAGTTTGCTATTGTAATCTAATTGAAGTTGCCTTCAATGTATCTATCTATCAAATCTATATATCTCGTGGTTGTGCAAATGGACTGTTTGCGGTTGTTTGCGGTGCGTTACGCGGGGAGTTTGGTCTGTCACTGTGAAGCGGGCATAACCCTTACACTAACTGATCGATACAACATCATACCTGATGTTTTAAAGCACGTTATTCCAAACAATTTAGGAATGTTAGGTGATTTAGGCCCTTTATGGGTTAAAACCAGACTCTGCATCAACTATGTAATTTTCCGTGGGAGTTTTGCCATGGATCCCCCTCCGGCATGCCATGGGGTACTAACACCTGGACTGTGGCATGCCGGAGGGGGATCCATGGCAAAACTTCCACGTTAAATTACATAGTTGATGCAGAGTCTGGTTTTAATCCATAAAGGGCATAAATCACCTAACATTCCTAAATGTTTAGATTACACTAGCAGACTGTTGTTTCACAGTCAAAAAAGTTTTTTTTTTTAATTTACACTACTGTTACACCAGATATGAGTGGTGGCACTGGGCAAGTGGGCCTGGCACACACGCTGGCAGGCAGGCAACTGCAATTAGATTACACAAGCAGACTGATGTTTCACAGTCAAAAAAGTTTTTTTTTTTAAAATATACACTACTGTTACACCAGATATGAGTGGTGGCACTGGGCAAGTGGGCACAGTATATGCTGTGAGTCTGGCACACACGCTGGCAGGCAGGCAACTGCAATTAGATTACACTAGCAGACTGACGTTTCACAGTCAAACATTTTTTTTTTTTTATATTTACACTACTGTTACACTAGATATGAGTGGTGGCACTGGGCAAGTGGGCCTGGCACACACGCTGGCAGGCAGGCAACTGCAATTAGATTACACTAGCAGACTGATGTTTCACTGTCAAAAAAGTTTTTTTTTTTTAAATTTACACTAGTGTTACAACAGATATGAGTGGTGGCACTGGGCAAGTGGGCCTGGCACACACACTGGCAGGCAGGCAACGGCAATTAGATTACACAAGCAGACTGATGTTTCACAGTCAAAAAAGTTTTTTTTTTAAAAATTACACTACTGTTACACCAGATATGAGTGGTGGCACTGGGCAAGTGGGCACAGTATACGCTGTGAGCCTGGCACACACGCTGGCAGGCAGGCAACTGCAATTAGATTATACAAGCAGACTGATGTTTCACAGTCAAAAAAGTTTTTTTTTTTAAATTTACACTACTGTTACACCAGATATGAGTGGTGGCACTGGGCAAGTGGGCACAGTATACGCTGTGAGCCTGGCACACACGCTGGCCGGCAGGCAACTGCATTTAGATTACACTAGCAGACTGACGTTTCACAGTCAAAAAAGTTTATTTTTTTAAATTTACACTACTGTTACACCAGATATGAGTGGTGGCACTGGGCAAGTGGGCCTGGCACACACGCTGGCAGGCAGGCAACTGCAATTAGATTACACAAGCAGACTGATGTTTTACAGTCAAAAAAAGATTACACTAGCAGACTGATGTTTCACAGTCAAAAAAGTGTTTTTATTTTTAAATTTACACTATTGTTACACCAGATATGAGTGGTGGCACTGGGCAAGTGGTTTGGCAGGCAGGCAACTGCAATTAGATTACACAGGAAAAAAAAAAAAAACAGACTGATGATCTAGTCCTAAAAATGGCTTTTTGGGGTGCTGTCCTTACAGCAGAGATCAGATGAGTCCTTCAGGACTGTAGTGGACACTGAATACACTAGCCTAGCTATCAATTTCCCTATTAAATCAGCAGCAGCTACACTGTCCCTCCTCTCACTAAGAATGCAGCTTCCGAATGAATCTAAAATGGCTGCTGTCCAGGAGCTGGGAGGGTCTGGGAGGGAGGGACTGCTGCTGATTGGCTGGAATGTGTCTGCAGACTGTGAGATACAGGGTCAAAGTTTACTCAATGATGATGAATAGGGGGCAGATCGAACATCGCATATGTTCGCCCGCCGGTTCGAACGCGAACAAGTTATGTTCGCCGGGAACTATTTGCCGGCGAACAATTCGCGACATCACTAATGATAATGTATTCCCTATTAGAAGTAGATAGAAAAAAAGGGGATAAAAAGCACCCTACTTGTGCGCTATCCTGAACAAGAAAATATGAATATTTCACATTCCAATGTTCTTCACATAGAAGAATATATAAATACAAATTTCTAGGTATATCTGATGGTACTTTGGTACAATATGTACATATATATAAAATTATATATAGGTAAAGATATTTACAGATATATATATATATATATATATATATATATATATATATAGGAATATCTACTTAAAAATACTTATATTCCCTTATGTGCAGGAAGGTTCAGAGGATTATAAACAATTGATGGAAGTCATGGCAGCACAAATGGTAGGCCCAGTTCAGAGAATTACTTTCCTGGAAATAGACACCAGGTATAAAGTATGCACCACCCATTGACAAAGATTACAAGTTGTGCAGTATGGCTATACAGCTGAAAAATTGGTCTTTGCATGCAGAATGGTTAGCTCACCCATATTACAAGTTGCTGCGGTATGGATATACCGCTAGCATTTTAGCCTATACGCAACGATCCATTCTGCACTCAAAAAACGTCTGCCTGGAAGAAGACCTTCACTGCCGTACTCAGGAATAGTGAGTACCTATTTCGGGGTTAGGTTTTTTTTTTTTTCTTTTTGGGTGGGTAGCTTAGGTTTTTTTAGAGTTAGGTCTTTTTTATTTTTGGTGGTTTGTTGAGTGGGGATTTTACTGTTAGGGAGTAATTTGTATTTTTTTATGTAAAAGAGCTGATTTCTTCAGGCCAATGCCCTACAAAAGGCCCTTTAAGGGCTATTGGTAGTTTATTGTTAGATTAGGGGGTGTTTTTTTATTTTGGGGTGGCTATTTTGTTTTTTAGGGGTATTAGATTAGATTTATTTTTTTTTATCTTGGATAATTTCATTTATCGTTTATTGTAATCTTATATTTTTTTATTTTTCATAATTTAGTATTTGTTATTTTTTGTAATCTTAGATTTATTTATTTTTCATAATTTTAGACTTTGTTATTGTTTGTAATCTTAGGTTATTTGTTTTTTTCGTATTGTTAGGATTTTTTAATCTTGTAGTTAAGTTTTTTTTATTTTTGGTATTTTTATTTATTTTAAGGTAGTTATATTGCAACTTTAATTAGGGGTTGTTAGGATTTAGGGGTAATAGTTTAATTTAGGTAGTCACAATGTGGGTGTTTGGCAGTTTAGGGGTTAATAGGTTTAGTTGAGTATTTGCTATGTGGGTGTTTGGTGGTATAGGGATTAATAGGCTTAGCTGAGTATTTGTTATTTTGGTGTTTGGCGGGTTTAGGGGTTAATCAGTTTAGTATAGTATTTGCGATGCGGGGGAACAGCTGATTAGGGGCTAATAGTTTTATCTAGATGTTAGAGATGACGGTGGGTTTCAGATTAGGGGTTAATAGTTTTATTTAGGTGTTAGCGATGCGGGTGGTGTCGGATTCGGGGAAAATAGGTTTATTGTAGTGTTGGCGATGCGGGTGGGCTGCAGATTAGGGGTAATTAGACTTATTTAGTGTTATCGATGTTGATTGCAGCAGTTTAGGGGTTAATAGCTTTATTTAGACTAGGGGTTTATGTTAGGGTGTTAGGTTTATACATAACCTTGTTGTCTCCATAGACATCAATGGGGAATGCGTTATAGCGATCGCCATTCCGCAATTGCAGATGTTGGTTTTTTTTCTAACATTTTTCTCCATTGATGTCTACGAGGGAATACGTGCACAAGCACGTCAAGTCCGGACTTTGGCTTTTGTGCAGTATGGAGCTTAACGTACCATACCACACAACACAAGAAGTTTTTTTGTAACTTGTAATGGCAGCGCTATGGAAAGTGCGGTACCGCTAAATTTTTAGCGTTATTTACACACCGGGTTTAGCGCACAACTTGTTATCTAGGTCATAGAGAGTATTTAGGACATAAAAATTATTAATGCATGTATGAATCAAAGTAGTCCCAACAAACAAATAAACCACCTTTATGAGTTAAATATAGTTTTATTGTGCATAGTCGAATATAACCTTATACCACACATACTAAAAATGGTATAACTGGTGAATATACAAATTAAAGTTCTTGTAGAACAGAAATGTGCATATAGATACTGGCCAGTATATTGGAAGTCTATACTACTTCTGTTCTAAAGTGCTTGTATATATAAAGTTCATGCAGCTACAGCAGCTTAAATGTGATATATAATACACAAAGTGCTGATATCATGCCTAAAAACAAAACAAGGGTTAAGACTCAATAGGGGGCGCTAAATACAGGGATCAGTGTATAGGCAAACTCTCGAGGGCAATAGTGTTTCTTTCTTACCAATGCCAAACAATAAGCCAAGACAAAAAGTTTTTTGGTATAATCACCCGTCTCAATGAGAGTCCATTATGATTTTATGGTGCTCATAGGAGATGTGAATCTGATGAATAAGCAAAAGATCCGTGGATGAAAGGCAAGAATAATGCACTAGTGTAAGTTTAGTAGCCGATTGCTGTTCTGTTTGTCTTATTTACAAACGGAACAGCAATCGGCTACTAAACTTACACTAGTTTGTAAATAAGATTCTCATTGCTGAATGCATTATTCTATGCTACCTCGAGGCACAGCCTCTCCTGGGAATCCAGCAACTGCCTGTATCAGCTAGCTGGTCTGCTGTTGAAAATCAGTCTACATCTATTGGCACATTGGAGTGCCTTCACAGAATGTGAGTACCCTGTACTATCCTTCTGCTTCTCTACAGTTGTTGATTGATTTACACATATGGCGCCTCTCTCCTTTCCTTGTTGTTATCATGCCTTAGATGTGCTTAAAGATTAACTTTTTTCAAAACCTTCCAACTTGGATATTTTACCATTTGATGAAACCCAAGTAAGATTATCTGGAGCTGAACAGGGAGTCCACAGTTGTGGAAGCCGTGATGGTAGGCTGAAATCCCAGAGCAGCAGGATTTAAGGTTGTATCAAAGAGGATATTTACTATACCTTCCAGCAGGCTGCTATTATATGTATGTGGCCAGAAGGCTGGGGTAGACTGCTATATGAAATGCTATATGAATGGCCCCTGATCCCCCTGATCCCTTCAGGCTCGTCAGAAACAGCAGTTAAGAAGCAGTGGTCTTGACCGCTGTTCCTTAACTAGTCTGCCGACTCAGCGTATAGGATCGGGTTGATTGACACCCCCTGCTAGCGAGCGATTGACCGTGAATCTGCAGGGGGCGGCATTGCACAAGCAGTTCATCAGAACTGCTTGTGCAATGTTAAATGCTGACAGCATATGCCGTCGGCATTTAGTGCTGTCGGGCGAACATTATTCACTACAGCGAATCATGTCCGTCCACCATTTGATAATTTGGATCCTTGGTGTGGCTGAGAAATATCCTTAGATGAACTTTTGAAAAAAGTTAATCTTTAATCACATCTAATGGTATGATATCAGTACTTGGTGTATTATATATCCTATTTAAATGGATAGTCTGGTCAAAATGTAAATGCACATAGATAAATTACATATTTGAATAGAAACATATTTGTAATATACATGTATTGGCAAAAATGGTTCTAGTAAAAATTATCACCGTTTTTGTGTTAACATTTTTGTCTGAATGTGCATGGGTAAGATAGCTGTATATTCTCAGTGCACCAGCATTTTAAATATTGCTGCTGTTCAGAGTATCAGTGGGGTTTGTATCATGTTAGCAATTAACAAATTGAGTCATTACTAGATGTGTCAAGCACCTTAGGCTCTCTGAGAAAGTGCTGTGTTTAAAATGCTGGTGCACAGTGCATACTTAAATACACATTTGAAACAGATATAGCTTTTGTTAGAAGTATTTTTGCTAATACATATTGCAAAAATGCTTCTATTCAAAACTGAAATGCATCCATGTGGATTCCAGTTTTGTCTGGAATGTCCCTTTAAGCTGCATTAACTTTATATATACAAGCACTTTAGGACATATGTAGTACCGTATAGAATTCATATAAACTGACCAGTTATATGTGCATTTCTGTTCTGCAAGTACTTTAATTTGTATATTCACCGGTTTTTTGTATGGTGTGGTATATGGTTATATTTGACTATGCACAATAAAACTATGATATTTAGCTCATAAAGGTGGTTCATTTGCTCTTTGGGACATCACTGCCACTATAATAAAGTTATTAACCTTTAAACCTCTGGCCTCCCATCACCACCACTAAATAAACCTATTAACTCCTAAACCACCAGCCCCCCACATTGCAAAAAACTAAATTAAACTATTAACCCCTAAACCTAACAACCCCCTAACTTTATATTAAAATTATAATATCCCTTTTTTTAAAATAAATAAAAAACTTACCTGTGAAATTAAATAAACCTAAGTTTAAACTAATAATTAACCTAACATGATCATTATATTTACATATTATACTAAAATTAAAATAACTACCAATTAAAAAACACTAAATTACACATTAAAAAAAAATAACACTACTAAAAAATTTAAGTCTAAAATTACAAAAAATAAAAAAATACTAAATTACGAAAAATAACGAACACTAAATTACAAAAAATAACAAACAAAATTATCAAAAATAAAAGCAATTACACCTAATCTAATAGCCCTATAAAAATAAAAAAGCCCCCCAAAATAAAAACACCCTTAGCCTACAATAAACTACCAATAGCCCTTAAAAGGGCCTTTTATAGGGAATTGCCCTAAAGAAATCAGCTCTTTTACCTTGATAAAAATACAAAGACCCCCCAACAGTAAAACCCACCACCAACCAACCACCCAAAATAAAAAACCTAACTCTAACAAAAGCCTAAGCTACCCATTGCCCTGAAAAGTACATTTGTATGGGCATTGCCCTTAAAAGGGCATTCGGTTCTTTTACATTGTCCTAAAAAAAAGGGCATTCAGCTCTTTTAAAAAAGCCCAAACCCTAATCTAACAAAAAAAACACCAAAAAAGTAAATAAAAAACCTAACACTAGGGGGCGTATCTCTGGGCAGCACCTTGAATGGATGCAATATCAGTTGCTCTGCGTGGAACATCAGTAATTCGCCTTTTATTGATGTCTAAGAGGGTCATCCACCTATCTCAACCTGATATCTTGAAACTACACACTCAGCTGAATCGAATGATATAACAATATTGGGTATTCCACCTTAAATTACTGATCCGGAGCGTTGAGGCCTAAGGCAGACTCCTCAGTGAGAGGCTTTAAACCCCCCCCCCCCGATATATTACAGGCCGGGTAAGCAGTGTATTATCACTGAAAATTCAAGACACTACTACACAAGCAATGGAACACAGTAAGATTATCGATATGATAAGCTCCATCCTGGAGTCTTATAGAGAGCAACTCTGCAGCGACATAGAGAGGGCATTTACATATGATCTATACAGCCACGTGAAAATGGCGGAGCACCCACAAGAAGCAGACACAGCTATAAATTTCCAGGAGCCTAGCGCAGTGGAGGAGGAGAGTACAGTGGCTACCGTCCATAGCAGTGGGAACACACCTATTTCTGGACACAGCAGTGAGTTCAATCATCTGGAGGTTGAAGCCCCAACGAGAGGTACTGCTTTATATGCCCCTGGAGTGACGCGCATGAAGTGGCGATACCAGAGGAGACAAGCCCGCAAAGCCTCACACCTATTGCGATTATTGGGAGCTCCGGACTGCAGCTTCCACAGAAAAAAGGGGAAATACATAGGTGTGAAGCTGTCCTGCACGCCACTAAAAGTTTCGGATCTAGTAAAACCAGCCTCACCTGAGCTCTCTGACAGCGGCCGACATACCCGGGGTGTCACAGAGCCTAGGGCAATCCCACTAACCCTGGAAGCTCCCTACTCAGAAACAGCATGCCGTGGGAGACACAGAGAGCGATCCCTCAAAAAGCATTTTTATGGGCCGGCAGAGAAGATTCACAAGAGACATATCCGCATCAGCACTGGCCTCAAAGTTGGAGTCGGCTGAAAATGCTTCACTTGATCCGGGAGAGACTGGTAATTAGTTGTTTTTACAGACTGCTGCAGCTAAATTACAAAGTCAGGACTATGTATATTACGTTTTGCCCCTGGGTCCTTTTGGTCTTACTACTAGTGTATATCCTTTACTAGGGCCTAGATTTGGAGTTTTGTCGGTAACGACCCGCGTAGCTAACGCCGGCTTTTTTCTGGCCGCACCATAAAAATAACTCTGGTATTGAGAGTCCACATAAAGGCTGCGTTAAGCTCCAAAAAAGGAGCGTAGAGCATTTTTAACGCACCTTCAACTCTCGATACCAGAGTTGCTTACGCAAGCGGCCAGCCTCAAAAACGTGCTCGTGCACGATTCTCCCATAGAAAACAATGGGGCTGTTTGAGCTGAAAAAAAAGCTAACACCTGCAAAAAAGCCGCATTCAGCTCCAAACGCAGCCCCATTGTTTGCTATGGGGAAACACTTCCTACGTCTGCACCTAACACCCTAACATGTACCCGAGTCTAAACACCCCTAACCTTACACTTATTAACCCCTAATCTGCCGCCCCCGCTATCGCTGACCCCTGCATATTATTATTAACCCCTAATCTGCCGCTCCGTAAACCGCCGCTACTTACATTATCCCTATGTACCCCTAATCTGCTGCCCTAACATCGCCGACCCCTATATTATATTTATTAACCCCTAATCTGCCCCCCACAATGTCGCCTCCACCTGCCTACACTTATTAACCCCTAATCTGCCGACCGGACCTGAGCGCTACTATAATAAAGTTATTAACCCCTAATCCGCCTCACTAACCCTATAATAAATAGTATTAACCCCTAATCTGCCCTCCCTAACATCGCCGACACCTAACTTCAATTATTAACCCCTAATCTGCCGACTGGAGCTCACCGCTATTCTAATAAATGTATTAACCCCTAAAGCTAAGTCTAACCCTAACACTAACACCCCCCTAAATTAAATATAATTTACATCTAACAAAATTAATTAACTCTTATTAAATAAATTATTCCTATTTAAAGCTAAATACTTACCTGTAAAATAAATCCTAATATAGCTACAATATAAATTATAATTAGATTATAGCTATTTTAGGATTAATATTTATTTGACAGGCAACTTTGTAATTATTTTAACCAGGTACAATAGCTATTAAATAGTTAAGAACTATTTAATAGCTACCTAGTTAAAATAATTACAAAATTACCTGTAAAATAAATCCTAACCTAAGTTACAATTAAACCTAACACTATACTATCAATAAATTAATTAAATAAAATACCTACAATTACCTACAATTAAACCTAACACTACACTATCAATAAATAAATTAAATACAATTCCTACAAATAACTACAATGAAATAAACTAACTAAAGTACAAAAAATAAAAAAGAACTAAGTTACAAAAAATAAAAAAATATTTACAAACATAAGAAAAATATTACAACAATTTTAAACTAATTACACCTACTCTAAGCCCCCTAATAAAATAACAAAGACCCCCAAAATAAAAAATGCCCTACCCTATTCTAAATTACTAAAGTTCAAAGCTCTTTTACCTTACCAACCCTGAACAGGGCCCTTTGCAGGGCATGCCCCAAGAAGTTCAGCTCTTTTGCCTGTAAAAAAAAAACATACAATACCCCCCCCCAAATTACAACCCACCACCCACATACCCCTAATCTAACCCAAACCCCCCTTAAATAAACCTAACACTAAGCCCCTGAAGATCTTCCTACCTTATCTTCACCATACCAGGTTCACCGATCCGTCCTGAAGAGCTCCTCCGATGTCCTGATCCAAGCCCAAGCGGGGGGCTGAAGAGGTCCATGATCCGGCTGAAGTCTTCATCCAAGCGGGAGCTGAAGAGGTCCATGATCCGGATGAAGTCTTCATCCAAGCGGGAGCTGAAGAGGTCCATGATCCGGAAGAAGTCTTCTATCAACGGCATCTTCAATCTTCTTTCTTCGGGAGCCATCATCTTCCATCCGACGCGGAACATCCTCTTCTCCCGACGCCTACTAGCCGAATGACGGTTCCTTTAAGGGACGTCATCCAAGATGGCGTCCCTCGAATACCGATTGGCTGATAGGATTCTATCAGCCAATGGGAATTAAGGTAGGAATATTCTGATTGGCTGATGGAATCAGCCAATCAGAATCAAGTTCAATCCGATTGGCTGATCCAATCAGCCAATCAGATTGAGCTCGCATTCTTTTGGCTGTTCCGATCAAATAAATATTAATCCTAAAATAGCTACAATGTAATTATAATTTATATTGTAGCTATATTAGGATTTATTTTACAGGTAAGTATTTATCTTTAAATAGGAATAATTTATTTAATAAGAGTTAATTAATTTCGTTAGATTAAAATTATATTTAACTTAGGGGGGTGTTAGTGTTAGGGTTAGACTTAGCTTTAGGGGTTAATACATTTATTAGAATAGCGGTGAGCTCCGCTCGGCAGATTAGGGGTTAATAAGTGTAGGCAGGTGGAGGCGACGTTGTGGGGGGCAGGTTAGGGGTTAATAAATATAATACAGGGGTCGGCGGTGTTAGGGGCAGCAGATTAGGGGTACATAAGTATAACGTTGGTGGCGGTCGGCAGATTAGGGGTTAAAAAAATTTAATCGAGTGGCGGCGATGTGGGGGGACCTCGGTTTAGGGGTACATAGGTAGTTTATGGGTGTTAGTGTACTTTAGAGCACAGTAGTTAAGAGCTTTATAAACCGGCGTTAGCCAGAAAGCTCTTAACTACTGACTTTTTTCCTGCGGCTGGAGTTTTGTCGTTAGATGTCTAACGCTCTCTTCAGACACGACTCTAAATACCGGAGTTAGAAAGATCCCATTGAAAAGATAGGATACGCAATTTACGTAAAGGGATCTGCGGTATGGAAAAGTCGCGGCTGAAAAGTGAGTGTTAGACCCTATTTTGAGTGACTCCAAATACCGGAGGTAGCCTAAAACCAGCGTTAGGAGCCTCTAACGCTGGTTTTCACGGCTAACACCAAACTCCAAATCTAGGCCTAAGTTTCCAAAGGCTGGACAGCTGACTCGATTTTAGAGATCTGGAATAGAGTGAGGTATCTACACTGCCTTACCAAGTTGCTACGGGGCTTTAAATCCTCCTATAAATCTCTCTGTGCTGTAATCTGCAGCAATTTATTTTCTACCATGGACAGTTTGGATTGTACTTTATTTGCAGTATAGTTAGTATAAGACAATATGCCAGTCACTGTTATGTAACGTTTCTGTTGCTCCAATAATAAGATGTAATTGCTAACTCACACCACTAGAGGGGGTTTCTTGGCTTACATAGAAGGCCACATGCATTTATATTTACCTTGCAAGACATCAATATAATTGTTGTGCTTCTTGTTATGTTTGATGCAGCAAATAGGGCATAGCATTCTTAAATTGCCACAGTGGATGGCAGTAAGTATAACAATAGTGAAAGCTTAATATTTTAACAGGTCTAGAGACTATAATGCTCCTTTTTTTAAGGTTCAAAAGGTGGTCTTTTGGGACTAACTTACATCAAGGAACTACCACAAGCATGAGTTCATATGCTTAAATTGTTTGTGCTACTTGGCCTAGACACATGTATAACAATTCTACCTACTGGTAAACAGTTATGTATGCCTTTTTTACATATATTCTTTATAATATTCCCTACAATCTTTAGATTATCTGGGTATACATAATATGGGGCTTGCAAGTTACATGCAAGTTAGGCCTGGTGCATTAATTCAGATACCCTGCCTATGTTTAATTGCATACAGGTTTAAAGCAGTAGCTTATTCTTCCCCCCCAGGGAAATGTTAGGACCCACTCCCTCAGCTTACCCATTAAAAAGAGCTAGTGAATGTCACTGTTTATATTATATATGTGAACTGATGTGTTATACTCCAAGTGTACCTATGGGATCAATAGAAATATGTTAACAAGGCATACTACAACCTATATAGTTATATACTTTCTCTGGAAACATGAAGCTCTCCTGGTTTTATAATGCAACTCTGTTATATATGGGATCATACTCAACTTTGGCTGACAGTTTTAACTATGAAATTGGTTGGACTCCTTCCCCCTCCCTCCCCCCCCTTATAGTGCTCATTATCATTAGCAGGGCTTATATGATACCTATAATAACTGTGGGACAACATAAGAGTTATTATTCTGCTTAAGTTTATGTATATTCTAGTTTTCATTATATGAATGGAATAGAGGTGACATATCTCTCCATATGCTCTATAACTTTTAGGACAATCATTGATAATGTTAGTTGGGTTCCTCAATATATGTAACTCATTGCTAGCAAGTTGAGGTCCAAAGGATACCTCTAAGCTCAAAGGAGAACCCTCCCATCCCTCAAATTAAAATAGAAAAGGAGGTTTACTTTATTTTATTCCAACAGAAATGTTGTTGCGATGTAACAGATCTGTTTGTAAATTTGCATTGTCTTTTTTTTAATCTTTTTGTTACCTATGTTGCATATATGTAATGCTTTCCTTTTCACCTCAATAAAAACCTTTAAAAAAAACAAAACAAAAAAAAACAAAACCTAACACTAACCCCTGAAGATCTACTTACAGTTTCTGAAGTCCAGACATCCATCCTCATCCAGGTGGCGAGACGGTGTCTTCTATCTTCATCCCAGTGGCGTCTTCTATCTTAGTCCCGGCGGCGCAGAGTGGATCCATCCTTGAAGACATCCGGCGCGGAACGTCCTCTTCATATGGTCACCGTCGTACACTTGATCTTTAAAGCAAGGTAGCCTTTTCAAAATGGCGTCCCTTTCATTCCTATTAGCTTATTTGATTCCTTAAATTCAAATCAGCCAATAGGATGAGAGCTAATAAAATGCTATTGGCTATTCAAATCAGCCAATACAATTTCAGTAGCTCTCATCAAATCAGTCAATAGGAATGCAAGGGACGCCATTTTAAAAAGGCTCCCTTGCATTGAAGATCCTGTGTACGGCGGTTACTGTATGAAGAGGACGCTCCGCACCAGATGTCTTCAAGGATGGATCTGCTCCACGCCACCGGGATGAAGATAGAAGATGCCACCTGGATGAAGATAGAAGATTCCATCTGGATAAAGACTTCTTGCCGCCTGGATGAAGACTTCTCGCCGCCTGGATGGGGCTGGATGTCCTGACCTCAGAAACTGTGAGTGGATCTTCGGGGGTTAGTGTTGTTTTTTTTTTTAACCTTTTTTGGGTGGGCTTTGTAAAATGTAAAAGAGATGAATGCAGAAAGCAGATTGAAAAACTGGAACAGGAACGAGTCCAATGGAACTTTTACCTCTTATAGCAGAAGTATTATCACAAAGGTGATAATGCTGATAGACTACTGGCCCACAAACTGCGTCAACACTCTCTACTAAATAAGATATCCTTCATAAGGAGGGATCACCATAGGCACTATTCCCCTAATGATATCCTAATGATATCAGAGGAGCCTTTGTTAACTATTATAGTCAGCTGTATCAGATTGAAGGGTCGCACTCCACACAATATACCAGTAAAGCAGAGATTTCTAAATTTCTGGCTGGTCTACACCTCTCTAGTGTCCCGGAAGATGCCCTCAAGCATTTGGCAGCTGATATCTCTGTTGAAGAGATTATGTTTACTAACAAGGACCTCAAACTTCATAAGGTGCCAGGCCCTGATGGTTACAGTGCCCTATTCTATAAAAAGATTGCAGCAATTCTTTGTCCCATCTTGGTTAGGGTTTTCAATGCGGCCTCCGAGGCGGGATTTTACCCCCGGGAGTACCTGGAGGCTTCTATTTTTACAATTCTTAAACCGGGAAAAGACCTTAGATTGTGCGAGAGCTATCACCTGATTTCCCTCATTAATGGTAACGTAAAAATGTATTCTAAAATTTTAGCCAATAGGCTTAATCGAATCCTCCCCTTCTAATACATCCTAACCAGGTTGGCTTTAACCCTAGTCGTCAGGGCTTGGAGAACACCAGAAAATAGGCATTTTACGCTGCCCCCTCAGCCAGAGTGAGGGGCCAAGGTTTCTGTTCTAGGCCATTTGATATAAGAAATGGGACAAGACAGAGATGCCCCCTCTCCCCACTCCTATTTGTCCTGTCTATCGAGCCATTGGCCTGTAAACTCAGGGCGAGTGCAGACATTCAGCAGTTGACACTATAGGATACCCCACATGTCTTAGCTTTATTTGCTGATGATCTGACCGTGTTTCTATCAGAACCTGAAGACTCTCTCTCAGCTTTGTTTGAGGTGTTGTCCAAGTTTGGGCGACTGTCTTTTTATAAATTAAATTACAATAAAATGGAGGCTTATGCCATGGGTCTGTCGAACACCAGGTTGGAGAGACTTGAGAGTTTCTACCCTTTTAGGTGGTCTGTCAGTGGTCTGTCAAAAGTCTGAGACATTTGGGAGTGGACCTGTATTGCAACCCCAAGACAGTCATCACCAAAAATTATGAGTCGCTGCTCCAGGACTTTAGGAGCCTCACTGCGAAGTGGTCGGCCACAGAGGTATCTTGGACGGGTAGGGTGATGGCATTGAAAATGATGCTACTCACCACGTTGACTTACCTTTTTAGGTGTCTCCCAGTAGCAGTTCGAACCTATCTTATAAATGATTTTCAATCGGTCTTTACGAGGTTCATTTGGGAGGGTTGGCCTCCCAGGCTCGCCCTCCTTTAACTTCAGAAACCTATGAAGTGTGGAGGATTGTAGGCCCCTAATGTCACCCACTACTACAAGGCTGCCTTCTTATCTCATATTGTGGCCTGGTCATTCAGGTCCTGTAATACGAGATGGTACCAGCTTGAGCAGATATCTTTGCCAGCCGGCATGTTTTTAGATGATCTGACATGAATCCCTGACCATGCTGATATTCTCAAGGGAGTGCACAATCCCATTATTAAAACTTGTCTAAGATACTGGCAGAAATTCCAATCCCAACAGCTGGTGGCCCCCACCCCTCCCCAGCTCATGCAATAAAGACACTACTATATTGCCTTCCTGAATCTCGGCCTAGGCGATGGGAAGCACTGGGGCCCAAGCAGGTCTCTGACCTATATAGAAGTGACACTCTCATGTTACCGTCCGGTGACTTCCCGCTGTCTGATTTCCCTAGAGATCTCCATTTCGAGTATCTTAGGTTGACCTCATTGTTGTTATCTTTGGGGTTCCCCAAGTCTGCGCTCAGATCCTTTACACAATGAGAACGTAGATGGATCACTGGAAAACCTATACGTAGTTCTTTGTCCTGCCACTATAAGCTTTTACTCAATTGTCCCTTATTTTCTAAATCTTATGCGGTGAAGGACTGGGAGAGAGATATGGAAGTAGTGCATCAGGATGCGACTTTGCAGTGAGCAATCATAGATACAAAATCTGCAGTCCGCTGCTGTAATCTATTTGAACTTTTCATAAAATTGTTGCTCAGATGGCATTGCGGTCAGAGAGGCACTCACTTACATATATGGTGGGGATGCCACAAACTTGATCTAGTCGGGTCTAAGATTGAGAATTTACTACTCCAGTTACAACTGGTACAGCATCTACCTAATGACACTGCTCTTTTTCATTTAGGGTTACAGAAACTACGAAAGTCAGCCAGGGCCCTTTGTATCTCCATCCTTCTATCTACCAAACTGGCAATAGCCAGAAAGTGGACAAGGGACACCCCTCTCACCCTGCCAATGGTCCTTGCCTATGGACATTCTTGCCTATATTCAGAGAATGGAAGAGTAATCTTTGAGGGTGGAAGACCGCACTGATCATTACTGCTTAACCTGGAGCCTGTGGGATGAACTCCAGCGGAGTGAAGCGCAGTCGGAATTAGAACTGTATAATTGGGCACCCATAACTAGGGCCTAGCCCTATCAGAACCCTACCTCACCTTGTCCAACTCCCTCCAGCACCACCCCTCCCCCTTCCTTTTTTCTCTCTCTCTCTCTCTCTCTCTCTCTCTCTATATATATATATATATATATATATATATATATATATATATCAGTATAAGGCTCTTCAGACCCCAACACAGTATTGATGTTTTGTTTCTGTCTAAGCACTTTGTACTTCACAGACTGTTTGTCACTATAACTGTTTCATTTTTAGTTATTTGAAAATGTTTAACGTTTAACCATTTAATAGCGTTTTTCTTGTATGATCCTGACTCATGCTAGCGGATGTTCACCCAGGTGCCTTCTTTTGTATACCCAGTGTGTGGACCCTTCAGTGGTTCTGGTATACATTGACGGCACCCTAGAACTCTTGTGTGCTCAAAAATAAAAAGCAAGGAGCCACAATGTAATGTTTACTCAGGTTGGCTTATATGTCCTAATGAAATGTTTCCTTTATGTTTGTCACATTTGTAATGTCTACATAACCTGTTGTACTGTTTATATTTTCTACCTCAATAAAAAGAAAATTTAAAAATAAAATAAAATATTTGTTGCAAGCAAAAGAGGGGATAAAAAAAAAAGAGCTGAATGCCCTTTTAAGGGCAATGCCCATACAAATGCCCTTTTCAGGGCAATGGGTAGTTTAGTTTTTTTATTTTGTTATAGTTGTTTCTTTATTTTGGTAGGTGGGTTTTACTGTTGGGGGCCTTTGTATTTTTTTTCAAGGAAAAATAGCTGATTTCTTTAGGGCAATGCCTTTTAAGGGCTATTGGTAGTTTATTGTGGGCTAGGTGTTTTTATTTTGTGGGGCTTTTTATTTTTATAGGGCTATTAGATTAAGTGTAATTGTTTTTATTTTTGATCATTTTGTTTGTTATTTTTCAGAATTTAATGTTTGTTATTTTTTGTAATTTAGTATTTTTTTTGTTATTTTAGACTTAATTTTTTTTTTAGTAGTGTTAGGTTTTTTTAATGTGTAATTTAGTTTTTTTAATTGGTAGTTATTTTAATTTTAGTATAATAGTTTAGTATAATAGTTATGTTAGGTTAATTGTTAGTTTAAACTTATTTTTTTTTATTTCACAGGTAAGTTTTTATTTATTGTAAGATAGGGATATTGTAATTTTAATTTAAAGTTAGGGGGGTGCTAGGTTTAGGGGTTAATAGTTTAATTTATTAGTGGTGATGTAGGGTGATGTAGGGGGGGCTGGCAGTTAGGGGTTAATAGGTTTAGTTAGTGGAGGCAGTGTAGGGGAGCAGCGGAATAGGGGTTAATAACTTTATTATAGTGGAGGAGATATGGGCGGACGGCAGATTAGAGGTTAAAGGGACACTGAAACCAAATTGTTTCTTTCGTGATTCAGATAGAGCATAACATTTTAAGTAACTTCTAATTTACTCCTATTATCAATTTTTATTCATTCTCTTGGTATCTTTATTTGCAAGAATGTAAGTGTAGATGTCGACCCATTTTTGGTGAACAACCTGGGTTGTTCTTGCTGATTTGGTGGATAAATTCACCCACCAATAAAAAAGTGCTGCCCAGAGTTCTAAACCAAAAAAAAGCTTAGAGGCCTTATTTTTCAAATAAAGATACCAAAAGAATGAAGAAAATTATTTGATAATAGGAGTAAATTAGAAAGTTGATTAACATTTCATGCTCTATCTGAATCATGAAAGAAAAAATTTGGGTTCAGTGTCCCTTTAATAAGTTTTAAATAGAGTTTGTGATGCAGGAGGGCCTTGGTTTAGGGGTTAATAGGTAGTTTATGGGTGTTAGTGTACTTTGTAACAGTTTAGTTATGAGTTTTGTGAAACATTTTGTGGCATAACTGCTGCTCTCAGATGGCGGAATGGATCGTGTCGGTATAGGCTGTAACGCAAGCATTTTAGCCTCACCGCACAACCTGTAACACTGGCAATATGGAAATCCCACGCAAAAATGTAATTTTTTTTAGTGTGCGGGATTGACGTTGCGTTACAGGCTAAAATGCTTGTGGTACAGCTATACCGACAAGACTCGTAATGGCTATGTTACTGTTTACTGTTACTGTTAATGTTGGAGGGGGAGAGCCACTCCAGGTACCTCAGCCCCCTCATCTAAGAAAAAAAATAATATTGTTATATTTCATCCTAAATCTTGTCCTCTGTTATTTACCATATAATTGTCATCCACATCCATGTGAGGGGTGTTTTAGTACACTAATATTTTTGAAAAATATAATAAGGCCTGTGTGGAAATGGCCCAGAAAAAGTAATATCATCATGTTTATGACATATTCATGTTCTCTAAACCACATCACATAGTTGTGTATGAAGGGTACATATAGTGATATTCACTTTTAAGATGTAAATCAAGGTTTCTCACATCCAATAGAAATTGACCCATGTGCAGGGATAGGCACGAGCCAAGGCTGTGGCAGACATTAACTAAAGGTATTTATTTAAATGAAAAGCTGCATTGCTTTGTCTGAAATGGCCACTTTTTCAGCGTTAAAACCATAACGCAAAACTCGTAATCTAGCCGTATGAGTGGTGCATTAACATGCAGTCTTTTTTCTGTCTTCTATAGTTGTTACGTAAAGAACATTGAAATGTGAAATATTAATATTTCATGTTGGGTTAGCGAACTTGTTAAACGTGATGTGTTAGGTTTTTTTCGTGCTCCACTGAAGTCCATAGGGGAATACATTAATGCGTAATAACTCATTTTTACGTTCTGCGTGCTTTGGGCGCAAAATTTTTACTTTCAACTCATAATACAAGCAAGTCTAAAACTCAAAGAGGTATACCCGGAACCAAGACAAGTGAATATATATTATATCCATCTTGTAGGCCTACCAAATCACCACCATTTGGAATAATAGTAAAAGTTATCTTGTCTAAGCATGCTCAATAAAAGTTAAAAAAGTATATACTTTAATAAAAAAAAGATAAATCAATTACCTAACAAACACATATGCCCACTATACCGATAATGCCCCTGTTCGCATCACTGTTTTGCAACACAGCAGGTTATTTGCATACATGTCACCTGTTCGCATCACCACACACTATTAAAAGGGAACAATCAATATACATACCCCTCAACTTGTGACATCATTGCTAAATCACAGAAATCAATATTTTTTGTGTCCTTAATCCTGCGTATTTGATTTTTGGATTACGAAACTGGGAGATTAGCATCTCAAATAGCAATGTTGTGCCAGATTACAAGTAGTGCACTTTTGAGTAGTTTTGCTCACACATAAACACTGCTGGAAGTTAACTGTTAATGCACGTAGGTTAGCACGCGTGTTACAAGTTGAATGTGAATTGTTTATGCACAAGTGAATCTCGATGTGCACTAGCTTCAGGACTTCGGATATCATGACCACGTTCACTTCTTTTCCCCATAGACTTCAATGGAGAGCACTTTAAAAAGAAACCCTAACACTTACCACTCGCTCGCTAACCCAACATACACAGTAGACCTACAGTGCTAAACCCGAAGGTAGCTATAAATGTTTTACATTTCAATGTTCTTCACATAGACAAAAATATTCTCCTTTGTGAAGAACATGAATGTACAACATTTGCAGTAAATACACAGTAAGACATATTATATACTATATACATTCATACACATATTTTTTAACCCTTTTAATATATATAATATATATATACAGGTTGCCCTCGGTTTACGCCGGTTTAATTTGCGCCGTTTCAGAATAACAACCTTTTTTTTCCAGTCATGTGACTGCTATTGAAAAGCTTTTGGAAAGCAATGCACTAATTAAAATAGCCAGTAGGGGAGCTGTCCGCTTGTTTTGCAGCATAGTTATACAACTTAACTGCCTTAAATTGATCTGTGTACATGGATCAGACCAGATCTATTGAGCAAAATTTAGCAGGCACTTCCCTATTATCTTCCTCTCCAGCAGGTTCAGGTGAGGGTGCCTAACTGCTTATTAATCACTGCAGATTGATATGCATAGAATAGGTGCAGACCCAATATTATCTAACATGCTAACAATACAGAGAACTGATTGCAGAAAAATGCAAGTAAAAAAACGTTTTTATTCATTAAACTTAGTTTGATGATGCAGTCTGTTGTGTGATTATTTTATTACGTGATGTTTAGCAAATGTTTTTGTTCATTAAAGGATTACTTTCTGTTATAATTTTTAAGCTAAACAACTAACATATTAAAGTTAATAAACATTAATTAAAACCTACTGACCTATATTTTCTCCAAAACGAAGTTTCATAACGTTCTAAAAGTTATATCTTTTATTCGCCGATGATGTCACGTTATCCTGCCCACTATTTTCAGCACTGCATGTTCAAAATACTTAAACCAATAACTTTGTGTTTAAAGCGCCATTTGAAACCTAGGTACTGTAAACGGATTGGTACAGAGCAAAGGAAACCAACGGAGTGGGTGTGGAAAACAATTAAATTTGCAGACAAGATTTCTGATATACGGTAGAGATATGTTAATGAAATGCTATTGATAAAAAGCGTATTTTGGGTAGTTAGTTAGTAGCAGGCATAGAAAATATTTACTTACAGTGGCCCTTTAAACTTAGTTTGATGATGATACAATCTATATTTTTAGGTTTATAATGCTGTTTAGCATTTAAAGTCTTCATTTCAAAGCTTTAAAAATAATGTATTAGGTGTTACTTATGACAATTTTGAGAGGGGCCTGGAACCTAACTCCCTCACTTCCCATTGACTTACATTATAAAACTGGGTTTCAATTTACAACGGGTTTGATTTACAACCATTCCTCCTGGAACCTAACCCTGGCGTAAACTGAGGGCTACCTGTATAGTGTACATATGAGGGTAACACTTTATTTTAAGTATATTTATGATGTGTTTGGTGTGCATTTATTTTAAGCCCTAACCCTTTCCATGAGATCTTCAGTTGCGCTAACCTGACAAGTGCAAATTTAGATAGAGGCCTGAGGTAAGCGTTTACTTTAAACTTGTAATACACGGGCAATGTAAGCTTGCCACTTGGAATCTAGCCTTTTGTTTTGCTTTTGGAGGTAACAATTTTCATGGGGAGGTATTAAATGCAGAATCATTTCATGTTATTTGCAGAAAACAAGCACAAGATTAACTTTTTGCATAGAGAATTTGTGTATGCATGCTTATGTTAATCTCAATAAAATCATCCACATTTTTTAAATATATAAAAATGAGAAAATTGCAAATGGGAAAAAATAATGTAATAGCTTGCCCCATATTTAAACATAGTAGACTAATGTGAAAAAAAGAAATATCTTTTATGATAAATCATTATTTTTCATATAAATGTGCCATGTTCACAAATCAGAGAAATATTTATCTTGCTAGGAATAATACCTCAAGAGCAATTTCTTGATCTAAAAAGTGTCACTGTGCTCAAGGGACTGCTGGAAGCAATTGGATATCACTGTTTCTTACAGGATTCCTATAGAACAACAGCTAGTGAGTGATCTATATTTTGTCTTTAATTGGGTAGCTGTTTGCGTTCCTTGTATGAGGGAACAGTTGGGGGGGAAAAAAATCTAACAATAATAAAGACTTTTGAATAGAACATTTATGTAGAATTAAAATGAAGACTTAAAGATAACAGCCATTCATTGAGGAAGTGCAAAATGTGAAACTTAAAATTAAAGTAAATTGCTATTATTATGATCCATATTTAAAAATGTGTAATTAAATTGAAATACTTTATGCTGCATTAACTTACATTCTCTTAAAAAAAATGGATGTTTAATAAAATGTGTCTTTTTTATGTGAAAAAAATAAAATTAAAAAGTGATAGCTTTATAAAATTCATAAAAAGCAATCCAATTTTATAAAGAAACAAATTGCAAACACACCGAATACCTAGTGATTCCACAGTAGTATTCCAATCTATTAGAAAATGATTTTGTAGCGGAATATTTTAGTTATCATGTCAAAGCTGTTTACACACGTCTAGATTATGAGTTTTGAGTGCTATAGGGAAATTAATGAATGCAACAAAAGTGGCGTTATTTAATCCCCTATAGCGCTGCCATTACAAGTTTTAAAAAACCCGGCTTGTGCGGGTGATATGGTGCTTTGAAGCTCCATACCGCACCAAAAACAAGCGCTGTTTTGACGTGCTCGTGCATGCTTTCCCCAGAGACATCAATGGGGAGAGCTAGTCAGAAAAAAGTCTAACACCTGTGATCGCAGAAAGAAAAGCTCCGTAACACAGCCCCATTGATGTCTTTGGGGAAAAAGAAACTAACGTTTAAACCTAACACCCTAACATAAACCCTACATCTAAACACCCCTAATCTGCTGCCCTCAACATCGCCGACACCTACCTACAGTTATTATCCCCTAATCTGCCACTACCGATATCCCCGCCACCTAAATAATGTTATTAACCCCTATTCTACAACTCCAGATATTGCCGTCACAATACTAAAGTCGTTAACCCCTATTTTGCCGCACCCCAACATCGCTGCCACTATATTAAAGTTATTAACTCCTATTCCGCCACTCCCCAACATCGCCACAACTAAATAAACTTAGCTTAGGTTTTATTTTTATTTCACAGGTAAATTTGTATTTATTTTAACTAGGTAGACTAGTTAGAAAATAGTTATTAACTATTTAATAACTACCTAGTTCAAATAAATTCAAAATTACCTGTCGAATAAAACCTAAGCTACCTTACAGTAAAACCTAAAATTACAAAAAATAAAAAAACTACCATTGCAAAAAATAAAAAACCTACCATTACAAAAAAACAGAAATTATCCAATTTTTTTAAAAATTATTCCAATACCCTTTACAAAAAAAAAAAAAAAAGCCTAATCTATAATAAACTACCAAGGGCTTTTATAAGGGCCTTTTGTATGACATTACCCTAAGTTAAACAGCTCTTTTGCTACAAAAAAAAACCCCAAACACCCCCTAACAGTATACAAACCCCCACCCCCCAAACTACCAAGGGCCCTTAAAAGGCCATTTTAGTGGGCTCTTAAAAGAGCATTTTGTAGGGCATTGCCCTAAGTTAAACAGCTATTTTGCTACAAAAAAACCAAACACCCACTAATAAAAATACATTAAAAGGGCCTTTTGTAGGGCATTGCCCTAAAGAAATCAGCTCTGTTTATGAAAAAAAAAAATACAAACCCCCACCCCCCAAACCCACAAAATAAAAAAACTACCTAAAAAAGCTAAGCTACCTAATGCCCTGAAAAGGGCATTTGGATGGGCATTGCCCTTAAAAGGGCATTTAGCTGATTTGAACAGCCAATAGGATTTAAGCAGCTCTCATTCTATTGGCTGATTCATCATCCAATCGAATTAGAGCTGCTTAAATCCTATTGACTGATTTGAATAGCCAATAGGATTTTAGCAGCTCTAATTCCTATTGGCTGATTCAAATCTTTCAGTCAATAGAAATGCAAGGGACGCCATCTTGGATCGCATACCTTACATTGAAGATTTAGTGTACGGTAGTGACTGTATGAAGAGGATGTTCCGCGCCGGATGTCTTCATTTTTACGAGTGTGGTACTGACGTTGCGTTACAGGCTAAAAGGCTTGTGGTACACCTATACCGACAAGACTCGTAATGGCTACAGACTTTTTTTATGCTTATTTGTATGTATTGTCTAAGGATTATGCAACTTAGTCTAGTGATGTATAATGTGCTAGATAAATAGACCCACGCCAAGCTACAGAGGGACTATCTAGTTAAGGCAAAATCATGAAGAAATTTAAATAGAGGCTCACTTCACCTATGTTTTCTTGTGTTTCATTAGTGGGCGTTCTTACAATTAACAGATTATAAGTGGCATGCTAATTACAACACGGGATGAAATAAGCAATATCGCTAGATCTAGCTAACATTAGCATGCAACTTTGATATTATAAAGTCTATGTTAGAGCGCATTTACCAGAGAAGGATTAGAAAGACCAACTTTGCTCCAATGTATATACTATATATATATATATATATATATATATATATATATATATATATATATATATATATATATATGTAATGCTCCACCTTCCCACTTTTTTCTTCTTCACTCCATTGAGAAGGGTTGGGATCAGCGTGGCTCTCTAGTGTGCTATAGGTAAGTGTAATGCTACAGGTGAACTTTGACACCTGTAGCAAACTAAAATTTACATTAATTTAACAAAAACAAATGTAAATATTCTACGAATATTCAGTATTATGAAATGAATACAGAATAGTGCAGCAGACAAATATTCAGAAATCTAATTTTTCAAAATATTTGTTCACAAAGATTCGGATGAACTAAATTTTTCGCTGCTGCACAAGTCTACTTTTCCTGCTTTGATTCTGATATTGCTGTGGCTTTGTTACTATTAATAACAGGTCTATAGGATCTAGGCCCTGAATGGATGAATCAGAACCATTCTACAATTTTGGTCCAGCCTAAATTAAAATCCACATGGATAGATTTCAGTTTTGAATAGAAGCATTTTTGTAATACACATGTATTAGCAGCAATGTTTCTAATAAAAGCTATAGCTGTTTTAAAAGTTTATTTAAGTATGCATCATGCACCAGCATTTTACACACAACACTTGCTCAGAGAGTCTAAGATACTTGAATCATCTCGTAATGACTCAATTTGTTAATTGCTGAAATGATACAAGCCCCACTGACTCTCTAAACAGCTGTGGTATTTAAAATGCTGGTGCAGTGAGAATATCTAGTGATGCCTCACATGCAGAGAAAAATTCTAACTCTAAAACAGTCAGAACTTTTACTAGAAGCATTTTTGCCAATACATGTATATTGCAAATATGTTTCTCTTGAAGATGTAATTCACGTGCATTTAAATTTTGACCGGAATGTCCCTTTAATCCCTAGAGCACAACCTTTCACAAAGTATTTAAGATGTTCTTAAACATTGTTTCTCAACATTGAGAAGTTATTTGAATATTTGTCACATAGCTAAAAATTTGTATGTTTAATGCACTTTTAATTTTTTTTTCATTCCGTTATCAAATGGAAAATATTAGCTTTTTTTTTTTAAAACCTTAATTAACCAAAACATGTAAGGATATGGTATCTGAAGAAATAAAAAAGCATTTTCAAAGGAATTATCTCCAAAACCCCAAATAGACATAAATGGTAGTTTTCTGTAGAAAAACATTAGATCATTTTTTTAAAAGGATGATAATAAACCACTGAATTTGTTTCTTTCAAAAGTAATAGTACATGCATAATATAAAAAAGGTTTGAATATCTGTCGCTGAGTTTGAACATACAAAAAAGAAGCTATGGATTTACTGCAGACAAACTCAAAGCTCATTCAGAGCTGAAATAGGAATAGATAATGGGGGAAATTTATCAAGCATTCAACACTGTATTCTCAATATTATCCGCATCTAAATTCACTTCCGAATTATTAATCTAATTTATGAAACAGTAATTGGTGCTTAGAAACGATATATTTCTAAATCCGTCAATATGTCCGCAGCTCTAACGCCGAGATACGTTCGAACATCTATACGATTATTTTTCTACAGTATTCGATGTAATCTACGCTATTATTCAATTTATCATCCTGTCAACAATTCTATCCGGGCATCGTATTTCCTCACGTATGCGCTTTTCTATACGCATATTCTGTGGTCGCGAAATATATCTTCAAGCAGCATTTATAACGCATATATTAATCAGTTATGGAAATTGTTATTGCAATGTTTCATACTATTTATATGCGTCGAATGGAACGAAGAATAGATGGTCAAGCTGTTCAACAGATAGATAGGCTTCAAAGAAGGCGCAGAAGGATTCCAAGGTTTTTTCGTCCCAGATCAGGACTTGATGCACTTTCTGACATTGACATCATCAGGCGTTTTAGATTGAGTAGAGAATCAATTGAAAGGCTATACAATCAAATATCTGGTCAACTTGAACCCATTACTTTTCGGACACATGCTCTGCCCGGAATGTTGAAGCTGTTGGCTGTTTTACATTTTCTAGCAACTGGTTCCTTTCAATCAGTTACTAGTGTAGTTGTTGGCATGAGCCAGCCTTCTTTTTCACGCCACCTAACTACAGTGATTGATGCTCTTTTGTCAGTTTTCAAACGGTATGTTTTTTTACCAAATACTGCTGAAGAATGGCATTCTGTAAAGCTTAATTTTTTTAGACTTGCTGGAATCCCAAATGTGTTGGGTGCAATTGATTGTACTCATGTCAGAGTAAGGCCACCACATCTAAAAGAAGAAATGTATCGCAACCGCAAGTTTTATCATTCTTTGAACATCCAGATGGTTTGTGATGCTGGTTTGAAAATCATGAGTGTCCGTTCAGGATTTCCAGGATCATGTCATGATTCATATATTCTCAAACAGTCTGCCCTATATAATAAATTTGAGGAAGGACAAATGCCTGAAGGATGGCTACTAGGTATGATTATGAAAATTAAAAACGAAACCTTCTAATGTGCGTTAATATTAACTCACAATATTGTAATTTTTTGTGCAGTGTATAATATCAATAGATTTTAAAATACAGTATATACCCTTTTTTAATTTATTTATTCTGTTTGCTGCAGCACCAAGGTCAATGGATTTTTAGTTCCATACCTTTTTTAAAATACCTATCTATCTATCTATCTCTCTCTCTATATATATATATATATATATATATATATATTTATATATTTATATATATATATATATATATATATATATATAGCGATATAATTAAATTTTTATTAATACCAATATATATGTACAATTTAAAACATAAAAATGGTTGCAAGTAAAAAGTGTATCTGAACACATTTAAATTTGTATAACTCTTTTTATTTTTCAAAAGGAGATGCAGGATATTCCTGTAGGAACTGGCTACTTACTCCTGTAAATATTCCACGCACAAGATCTGAAATGCGGTACAATGATGCACACAAAACAACTCGATGTGTGATTGAGAGGACCTTTGGAATGCTCAAAAGCCGTTTTCGTTGTCTAGATGAATCCGGAGGCACTCTTCAATACGTTCCTGAGAAAGTGGCTGTTATGGTGTTGGTCTGTTGCATGTTGCATAACATCGCTTTGCGACAATCAAACATAGAGGAACTGGAAATAATAACACCAGATGAAGATGGTGTTGAATCTGTTCCTCAAGATGTAGTTGAAGGGGGTACACATGCACGTAACCAGTTGATACAAACTCATTTCGTAGGTGAATAAAATAAAAATTATGTATGATTTATGTATTGATTCTATAATTTTTAGCAATAATTATTTATAAACAATCTCTTCTTATATTCACAGGTTAACTAGAAAATGTTTCTAAGTTCAAGCATGAAAATCTATAATTCAAAAATGAGAAACGTTCTCCACAAAATTATTCACAATTTAGATGATGAGAGTGATGTGTAATTCAAAAATAAATATGTTCTGATTGATACAGTTGAAAAAAAAAATATTTGCATATGTTGTCTTTTCTTCTATTTGTTATTTGTTTAAAAAAATTAAAATAAAATCAAATTTTTTTTTAATTTATTTTTTTTACTAACGACTTACAATATAGTTGTTGAAAATAAGTTGTATCCTTGAACAGTGTGCAATTAAGAAAACAGGTTCTGTGATTCTAAACTTTTTATTATTGTTGAAAACAAGCACTAGCTTTGTATATATTTGCAAGCCAGATACAGCTTTTGGAACCTATAAATTAAGAACAAACCTTGCCTAGACGTATGGCAATGCAATTGGAATAAAATGTAAGCTAGTCAAGTATAAAATGCATAAAACATATCAACCCCCTAGCTATAGTGTTGATGCTACACACTGCAAGAAAACAAACCTTGACAGGAGAGATGTTTTAAAAATTGAAACAGTCGAATTACATTTTATTGCATTCAATAGTAACCTTTTCATAACTATATGAACATCATAATATATTAAAATTTTATCAAAACAAGAAGGCAACATATAAAAACATTTTATTAAAATTTTCTAATAACTAGATAACCATCAATATATAATATAACAATGCAATTTAAATAACTAATAAACTTATTTAAACATATATGAAACTTTCGCTAATAATAAGATGCAAGAATAACAATTGAAACAGAATTTAATATACATGTATTGAATAACATTCTAATCTAATGAGGATGCAAATTATGTGAACCGAATAAGTTTTAACAAACTATCTGTCTCTTAACACATTTATCATAAAATAATATAAACTCAAACATTGATTTATAAATAAAAAAAGTTTTCATGAATTTACTCAAATGATTGACATATTACGTCATTTCCTTCAAGATTAGAAACTCGTTAGCAAGATGTCGCAACGTTCTCCGTTCACTGCTGGAGAGCTAATTATTTTAGTTTATGGGATGGAGAAATATTTTCCAAAAAGAATAGGAGGTGTTAGATCTGTCAAACAAGATCAACGCGATTATCTTGTTTATGAGATAATACGCAGGATGTATCGGGTATCGGGAATAAAAAGAACAAGAAGACAGTGCCTTCAACGCTATTCGGATCTACGTAGACGTGAAAAGGAGTACCATACTAGGATTAGAAGTCTCATTAGAGTTTGTAAGTGTTGACTACATACACTATTTCTAATAGATATTGTATTTAGATTCAATTTCTACGTTTAAAACGGTTTAGTTAAATAATGTTATGCGTTTGTTCTGACGCATTATGATAATTTTAAAGATAGATATAAATAAAGTGATAGAACTTTATAGATATAGACAGATATACTATATATAAATAATAATCAATATATAGAACTATAATGAGAGATAAAAAGATAGATCTAAAAATATAAAGAAAAAGAATATAGAAAAATATAGATCTAAAGATAAAGGGATAAATAGTGATAGACTTAATGGTTGTTAATTTAATCAAAGAGAAATAGAAAGAGCTATAGAGATTTGAATTACAAATTGATAGCGATAAACAGAAATAGATATAGAAAACTATACATCTAGAGTTAAAAACACAATGAAAAATTAAGTCCCAGAAAAAAAAGATACAAAGTTATAGATAGAGAATATAGTTTTTAAAGAGTAAACTAAATTAATAAAGAAATACAAAGAAATAGGACAGATTAAGAGAGTTCAATTAATAGAAAAAAGAGAAAGAGAGACACATATAGAAAGTAATAAAATTACTTTGTTAAAAATAATATTTATAATAACAGTGACAGAAATAGAAAGCAATATTGGAAGAGAGAGATAGAGAGAAATATAGTGCGAGGGGGAGAGAGAGAGAAATAAATAGATAAAAATATTTACAATTAGAAATATAAATAATAAGAAATAGGAGAGAAAGTGAGAGATAGAGCTAGCAAAAGAGAGAGATAGAGAGAGAGAAAGAGAGAGGGAGAGAGAGAAATACAAAGATAGATAGAGATAGATATAGATAGATATAGACTTGTAAATGTTGAGATATGAAAAGAAAAATATAGAGAGATACAAAGATAGATATAAATAAACAAAATGATATCAAATAAATGATAAATCTAGAAATATGAAATAGAAAGAATGATAAGAGATAGAGAAAGATAAAAGAGTTCAAGAGATTTATCTTTATATATAAATAGTAAAGTTTAGATAGATATAAATAATATAATTGAAAAATAGATTCAACTCCAAAAAATAATAATTATTATAAATATATATATATATATATATATAAATATATATATATATATATATATTTATATATATATATATATATATATATAGAGAGAGAGAGAGAGCTCTATCTCATTCTATCTTTTCTTATTAATCTTTGTTCAAAATATTTATTTATTCTGATTTTATTCATTAATGGAAATGTGATTACAGATACCAAAAGAAGAAAGGAAAAGAATAAGAGTGCTCCACGATACCTGAGACCAATAATGGCTTTTACCCCAAACAGTAATGCACAATCTCCTCCACTTCCTATAACTTTAATGGAAAATAATGATCTGAACACAGAAATTCAAGATCCATTAACTACTGATATGGATAATCAATATGAATGTGAAGTAACTTTGACAGCTGAAAATGATCAGGAAAATGTCATTGATGGAATTGGATCTAGTGAATGTGAGTGTCAATCTAATTATACATTTTTTCACTGTATAAAAATAGAGTAAAGATAAGTAATGTTCTTTAGTTGATAAAGATGTTATAAAATCGAAATACATCAAAATGTGTATATCTCTAAATTCTAATTCCATTCATTTTCTTCAATATAAATTAATAATTTTGATTTGTTCTTATTTATCTTCCTTATATTACAGCCGTGCCTGAAAAAAAGCAAGATACAACAACCAAAAATAGTTTTGTAAAAAAACTAAAAAAATTTAAGAAAAAATTATTGAAGATGAACAAGGAGATTGATAAAATGATTTCAATACTAGAAAAATGTTGATTGAAAAAATAATAATTTTACTTTATTATAATTTGTGAATGTTCTATTAATATTCTATGTCAAGACTATTATATATGTCATTTTTATTTTTTAAATATGACTTATTGATGTTCAGTAATTTTGAATATTTTGATAAAAATTAGTGATTAAAACTAATTATTAAAGAAAAAATAAATATTTTGTTTCAACCGTTCTAATCTTTTTTTTTAATAGCGTTCACATATATTTTTTGGCTTAGTAGTTCAAATGTTATAAGTTCTACAACTTGTATTCAAACAACGATTATAATGCATAGTGATCAATATATTAATTTATAATTTTGTTTTATTATTTCAAGACCAACATATATATTATTGATCACATTAGCATATATCTTGAAAATTATATATATATATATATATATATGTATGTATATATTGTTCTCTCTATATATATATATATATCTATATACACACACACTGAATAATATTTATATTTATATTAATGAACTAAAAATATCTAAATAAATATATATATATATATGTATAGTTACCTAACTATATATATATATATATATATATATATATATTGATCAAAGATCTCTTTTTCTATCTATCTATCTATCAATCTATCTATATATATATATATATATAAAAATTATATATATATATATTCATCAATATATATATATATATATATATTTTATATATAAAATAACTCATTGTAATAAGTAATAATTGTAATTGTTATATATATATATATATATATATATATATATATATATATATTTATTTTTTTTTATCCATGACTCTATCAATCAATACTATTAAAATATTAATAGTTTTGGTTGATTATGTACAAACAAATACAACATATACAAACCTTGCAATCTATGTTTATGTATATAACTCACTCTCTCTCTGTCTCACTATATATATATATATATATATATATATATATATATATATATATATACAATTATAATTTATATATAGACATTGAGAGAGAGATAATTTTGATATATTTATATATATAGACATACATATTTGGATTGTAAATTATATATAATTATATTGAATCTAAATATATATAAATATATATATAGAGAGTGATATAAATATATTTATCTAAAGAAACATATGTATGTATGTATCAATATATATATATATATATATATTATAATTTTTTTTTTAAATTATTAGATTTCTATATTTAAATAAATAACTTGTTTATAACAATTTAAATGAGAACAGAATAAACTATATTCAAACATTATTATTATAAAATTTAAATAGCAATGTAAAATTATGGCTATTCTTGAAATTGTGGGTTTGGTGATGATGATGCGGAGAATAAGTTTGATATTGATTCTACGCATTTACTTAAATTTTCAAAACCAGCTCTAAATATCTCATTTCTTTCCCTTTCAATTTCTATTTTTTGCTCCTCTATTCTTATCCTATCCTTTAAAAAATTTCCAAACATCTCAATTACTTTGTTTTGTTCATCCCTAAAATTGCGTGCTATTCCCACCATCTCCTGTAATGCGTCTGTCTCAGGGGCAGCTTCAATTGGATTATTAGCTATATTAGCAGCATTTTCAATTTCAGGTATTGGTGTAGACATTGTAGACTCTGGTTGTTGATGGGACCTTGATTGGGCAGATGTATTTGTCCCTGACAAGGACTCTTCAATTATAGTCATTTGTGAATCTTCTTCTAAAGGGTCTACAGTCCTTAGTATTATTTCCCCACTACTAATATCATCTTGTGTGTTTTCTTCTTCGTTACCTACAAATAAATATAGAAAATAAATATATAGATAAAACATCGAATATATGTATGTAATTTATGTTTTACATATAAATTTGACAATAAAAACATTCTAAAATATTTAAAATTAAAAATATATATATATATATATATTCATTTTTATTAAAAGATAGCCAATACAGATCTTACTCAATTTTATTTGGAAAAAAAAAATAATTTTGATTTTCAAATCAATTTCTAAAAATGTAAGATTTGTATTTGATTATCATTTTTTCAAAAAGAAAATTAGTACATCAATAACGATTGTGAATGTTCTCTGCCATTTCAGGAAAATCAATTACTGAAAATAAGATATTTGATATGCAGATTGATTTACCATGGAACATATCTTTTTTCACATTACAAAACATGATACTACATTAAAGTTAAATAAGGACAAAAATATCTTTAAATTTTGCCAACAATAGAATAAATGTACATAAAGCTATATAATTACCTTCTTCTATACCTCCGGATATAATTTGATTGAAGATATTCATGACTTCTGAAAATAAAAAATAACATTTATTTTTTAGGGTTCTTTTAATTTGTTAACAAGAAAAAAAATACAACAATACAATTTAAAAAAAAAATACCTCTCGAATTTCTGGCATTGTCAACGGGTGTACTGCAGGGAATATCAGGCAATGTATCCGCTGATCCTAAACTATGTGTTGTTATCGAAGATGACGAAAGGGTTCTTTGACAAACATTTTCTGTAGGCCTCATTTGGCTTGTAGAAGCTAATTCCTCAATTGACTCTGTAGCTTGTAGAGAAGATTGGCTAGAAGGTTGTGCTATAATAGTTAAAAAGAATACATATATGTGTTAGAGGGACATTTTACTCAAAAATAATATTTCATGTTTCAGATTGAGAATATAATTTCTGAAAACTTATTTTTTGTTAAATTTTTTATTAATTCTCTTGTGATTCTTATTTTAAAGATAAACCTAGGAGGTTCATAGACTAATTTATAAGGCCTTATTTTCTGTTTTTTAACAATATAGGTTGTTAGCTCATGAGTGTCAAAAGTTATAGACAAT
Organism: Bombina bombina; assembly: GCF_027579735.1. Lineage (NCBI taxonomy): Eukaryota > Metazoa > Chordata > Amphibia > Anura > Bombinatoridae > Bombina > Bombina bombina. The sequence continues at coordinate 452,495,764 of NC_069504.1, read as the reverse complement.
TATCTTGGTATATTGATTCGAAAAGGAAAATTGTAATTGTAGAAACAGGACCATTTTTGTTGAAAAAGTAAAATTGTATTTGCTGATTGGACAGAAACAATTAACAATTGCTGTCCATGGTCTGAAAAAAAAATGGTCTGTCGGCTTAGCTTAGAGACCTTCATTTTAAAATCAAGATAGCAAGAGAATGAAGAAAAATGTATAATGTTTGTAAATTATACTTGTTTACAATTACATAGTATATGAATCAGAAAATAAATTTTTAGGGTTGAGTGTCTATTTATTTTCATCATAATATTTATGGCCTTTTTGGAACTTAAAAAAGCCTGCAACGTATGAAAGATGTATACTTGTGAATCCATACTCCATGATTTGAAGTGCACATGAATATAAGTAAATGTAATTTATCCTAATCTTACTTTAAAATAAGTAAGAAATTATAAACTAACAAGGTCAATAATTCAGTATCACATATCACTGTTGTGCGTCTATAGATACGCTGTTTGAACATGTAATTTGTATACAAACCTGGAAAATCATCGGAATCACAAGGCACATCAAGACCATCTACTATTTCGTTCCCCAATCGAGACAATACACGTCGTTCATAGTTGAGAAGATCGGAATCCATTGCTGGGCCACCGCCGGTAGCCCTAGCTGCTTTTTTTTCTTTGGCATATTTTGACTTTGTGATTCTTTTAATGTCAGAGAAACGCTTTTTGCAACTATCAACATTTTTGGGAAAACGTGATACTGCTGAAACAGCGCGACTAATCTCTTCCCACAAAAACTTTTTTCTGCTATGTGTGGTAACACGCTGCTTATGGCCGAGAAGAACATCATAATGCTCTAATACACTCTCTACTAGAACTTCATTTTGTTCTAAAGTAAATTGGACATTACGTCCACTTTTGGTTCTTCCAGCTTCAATCGCTGCCATCTTGTCGCAATAAAGATTAATCTGACTAATAAAGTAATAGGCGTATGCTAACATTCGCGCCGTAATGACGTCTTAGATTCATTTTAATATCACATGTAAGTAACGTCCACTAAGTTGTTCGCTTTATCATATTGAATGCTTCATAAATTAGAACAATTAGGGAGTGATATTTATCATAGATACGATGATATTCGCTTCAAATATGACGCGAATAATTACGGATTGAAATTTGATAAATAAGTACTAGTCAAGTTAATACGGAGTGTGCGAATGATGGCGTTATAATTGCCGATCGTAATTGCGTGATAATTCACATAGTAATAAATTTCGCCCAATGTAATCATGGATTTGAAGGACAGAGAAAAATGCAGAAGCAGTGATCTCTGATGTTTTCATAAAACAAAATGTGTTCTCTAAATTCTAGTTTTGTTCAAACAATTATAAAATGAAAAGGATGTAACAACAGAACAAAAGAGCTAATGAGGTATCTTAAGGATTTTCTGACCTACCAACCTATGAAGTGTTTGAGTGGCAGGGATGCAATGATGCAATTCTGCAGGTCAGATGGAAAGTTATGGCACCACTAGGCTATCCTCAGAAGCTTATTAGCATCATAGAGAGTGAGGAAGCTTTTTTGTCATCAAGAGAATGTTTGACCCATATGAAACATACTAGAGTAGAAAGCAGTAGAACAGGAAGGGTGTACTTGTAATTGTTTTTCAAGTTCTGAGTGATACCAGATTTTCAATCAGGCTGCTGGTTTTACCATCCTCAATCCATGCTCTCAACTTTATGGAGTAATTTTGGTTTGTAAAATCAAATTGATATTTATGTCTTAAATCGCTTACATTTAATGGTGAGTACTGAGAGGCATTTTTTTTTATCAATACTACCGCATGGCAAAAATGTAAATTAGATTGTTATTGAGAAAGTAGTACTTTTTTAAAATCTAATATGTTAGTTTACGCATAATAAAACAGGTTTGTAATATACTTTTATTTATTTTTTTGTCACATTTTCCTGTAATTTTCACTTTTGAGAAATAGAAGTGTGCACAGCAAGCTTCAAAAGCCTAATCATGACCAATATATGTTCCCAATTGGCTTCAGAAAAGGTGAGAAGAAAAAAAAAATTATAATAATATTTTCTGCTAAGAAAATTAAAATGTCTAATATTGTCTACTCCAGTAACATATTTATATTGGCTCCCCCATGAAAGAAAGTACAAATAGCTGTGAAGAGGGTGCATTTTATCCTTGGGAAGTGAGTGGAATGTCTCCAAGACCGTTCTTCCTCCTCTTCCATGTGATACTTCTCCAGTGTTATGCAGTGTTTATTGGCTGTGTGTTGATTGGCTGTAGAGTGTTCCAACTGATTCTAGATGAATATCAATCGTTTCTCCCGTGTTATAAGGCTTTAAAACATGGGCATTTAATATATCTTTAAATATATACATTTTTGCACTTCAATTAAATGTGTGATCTTAACATACTTATGGCTAAATGTGCATTGCTAATTCTCAGTTCCAGCTCACCGCTCACCTACAAACAACGCTGGTATTACAGGTTTTTTTCAACCCGGCGTTAGCCTCTAAAAAGTGAGCCGAAAGCAAAATTTAGCTCCACATCTCACTTCAATACCAGCACTGCTTACGGTAGCGGTGAGCTGGAAAAACGTGCTTGTGCACGATTTCCCCATAGGAAACAATGGGGCCGATTCGGCTGAAAAAAAAACCTAACACCTGCAAAAAAGCAGCGTTTAGCTCCTAACGCAGCCCCATTGTTTCCTATGGGGAAATACATTTTATATCTGCACCTAACACCCTAACATGAACCCCAAGTCTAAACACCCCTAATCTTACACTTATTAACCCCTAATCTGTCCCCCCAACGTCGCCGCAACTATATTAAATTTCTTAACCCCTAATCTGCTGCCGCCAACGTCGCGGCCACTATAATAAATGTATTAACCCCTAAACCTAAGTCTAACCCTAACACCCCCCTAACTTAAATATAATTTAAATACATCTAAATAAATGTACTAGTATTAGCTACATTATTCCTATTTAAAACTAAATACTTACCTATAAAATAAACCCTGAGCTAGCTACAATATAACTAATAGTTACATTGTAGCTAGCTTTGGGTTTATTTTTATTTCAAAGGCAAGTTTGTATTTATTTTAACTAGGTACAATAGTTATTAAATAGTTTTTAACTATTTAATAACTACCTAGCTAAAATAAATACAAATTTACCTGTAAAATAAACCCTAACCTAAGTTAAAATTACACCTAACACTAAACTATAATTAAATTAATTACCTAAACTAACAACAATTAATTACAATTAAATAAATAAACTAAATTACAGAAAATTAAAAAAAAATACAAATTTTAAACTAATTACACCTAATTTAATCCCCCTAATAAAATAAAAAATCCCCCCAAAATAAAAAAAATCCTTACCCTATACTAAATTACAAATAGCCCTTAAAAGGGCCTTTTGCAGGGCATTGCCCCAAAGTAATCAGCTCTTTTACCTGTAAAAAAAAATACAATACCCCCAACATTAAAACCCACCACCCACACACCTAACCCTACTCTAAAAACCACCCAACCCCCCCTTAATAAAACCTAACACTAACCCCTTGAAGATTAGCCTACCTTGAGACGTCTTCACCCAGTCGGGCACAAGTGGTCCTCCAGAGGGGCAGAAGTCTTCATCCGATCTGGGCAGAAGAGGACCTCCAGAATGCAGAAGTCTTCATCCAGGTGGCATGTTCTATCTTCATCCAGCCGGAGCGGGTCCATCTTGAAGCCAGCCGACACGGAGCATCCATCCAGACCGACTACTACCCGACGAATGACGGTTCCTTTAAATGACGTCATCCAAGATGGTGTCCCTTGAATTCCTATTGGCTGATGGGATTCTATCAGCCAATCGGAATTAAGGTAGGAAAAATCCTATTGGCTGATGCAATCAGCAAATAGAATTGAAGTTCAATCCTTTTGGCTGATCCAATCAGCCAATAGGATTGAGCTTGCATTCTATTGGCTGTTCCAATCAGCCAATAGAATGCAAGCTCAATTCTATTGGCTGATTGCATCAGCCAATAGGATTTTTCCTACCTTAATTCCGATTGGCTGATAGAATCCTATCAGCCAATCGGAATTCAAGGGATGCCATCTTGGATGACGTTATTTAAAGGAACCGTCATTCGTCGGGTAGTCGTTGGTCTGGATGGATGCTCCGCATCGGCTGGCTTCAAGATGGACCCGCTCCGCTCCAGATGGATGAAGATAGAAGATGCCGCCTAGATGAAGACTTCTGGCCGTTTGGAGTTCCTCTTCTGCCCGGATTGGATGAAGACTTCTACCCCTCTGGAGGACCACTTGTGCCCTGCTGGGTGAAGACGTCTCAAGGTAGGGTGATCTTCAAGGGGTTAGTGTTAGGTTTTATTAAGGGGGGATTGGGTAGGTTTTAGAGTAGGGTTGGGTGTGTGGGTGGTGGGTTTTAATGTTGGGGGTATTATATGTTTTTTTACAGGTAAAAGAGCTGATTACTTTGGGGCAATGCCCCACAAAGTATAGGGTAGGGATTTTTTTAATTTGGGGGGCTTTTTTATTTTATTATGGGGATTAGATTAGGTGTAATTAGTTTACAAATTTGTATTTTTTTTATTTTCGGTAATTTAGTGGGGTTTTTTTTCTCATAATTTAGTTTATTTAATTAAATTGTAATGAATTGTATTTAGTTTAGGTAATTAATTTAATTATAGTGTAGTGTTAGATGTAATTGTAACTTAGGTTAGGGTTTATTTTACTGGTAAATTTGTATTTATTTTAGCTAGGTAGTTATTAAATAGTTAATAACTATTTACTAACTATTGTACCTAGTTAAAATAAATACAAAGTTGCCTGTAAAATAAAAATAAACCCTAAGATGGCTTCAATGTAACTATTAGTTATATTGTAGCTATCTTAGGGTTTATTTTATACGTAAGTATTTAGTTTTAAATAGGAATAATTTAGTTAATAATAGTAATTTTATTTCATTTTATTTAAATTATATTTAAGTTAGGGGGGTGTTAGGATTAGACTTTAGGTTTGGGGGGTTTAGGGGTTAATACATTTAGTATAGTGGCGGCGAAGTTAGGGGCGGCAGATTAGGGGTTAATAATATTTAACTAGTGTTTGCGAGGCGGGAGTGCGGCGGTGTAGGGGTTAATACATTTATTTAAGTGGCGGCGATATCCGGTCGGCAGATTAGTGGTTAAAAACTTTATTTAAGTGTTTGCGATGTGGGGGGCCTCGGTTTAGGGGTTAATAGGTAGTTTATGGGTGTTAGTGTACTTTTAAGCACTTTAGTTAAGAGTTTTATGTTACAGCGTTAGCCCATAAAACTCTTAAAGGGACATTATACACTTATTTTTTCTTTGCATAAATGTTTTGTAGATGATCTATTTATAAAGCCCATAAAGTTTGATTTTTTAAAAAATGTATAATTTTACTTATTTTTAAATAACATTGCTCTAATTTTCAGACTCCTAACCAAGCCCCAAAGTTTTATTTGAATACCTTCAGCTACCTTCTCCAGCTTGCTCCTGTTTGTGTAAAGGGTATTTTCATATGCAAAAGAAGGGGGAGGGGGGGGAGTGTCTTATTTCCCACTTGCAGTGGGCTTTCCAGCTACCTTTTCAACAGAGCTAAACTAAGAGGTTCTAAGTAAGTTTTTAAACCATTTTATACTGGATTTTTATATCAGTATCTGTGCATCCTATTATTTATAATAGTGTCTATTACATGCAGTTATATGAAAATGAGTGTATACTGTCCCTTTAACTACTGACTTTTAAATGCGGTATGAGTCTTGACAGGAGAGGCTGTACCGCTCACTTTTTCCAAGACTCGTAATAGCGGCGTTAGGAAAATCCCATTAAAAAGATAGGATACGCAATTGATGTAAGGGGATTTGCGGTATGTTAAAATCGCGGAAAAAAAAGTGAGCGGTACACCTGTACCTGCCAGACTCGTAATACCAGCGGACATTGAAAAGCAGCGTTGGAACCTCTCAACGCTGCTTATTAAGGCTAACGCAAGACTCGTAATCTAACCGTTAGTTTCTGATTTGATATTGACAATCCTTTCACACTCCAGTGTTAGCTTTTACACCTATCTATACTGTCTTTTGATGTTAGTAAGCTAGTAAGGAGTTAACTCAGAAGAGTGGCTTAACACCCTCTGTGCCTACCCCTTCTTTATTTTTCCTAAACCCCCCCAATAAAAGGCAAGGGTTGGGTGGAATTGTACCTTTGAAAAACAATTACAGCAAACATGGTTTCAATGCATTAAAAAATAGTTTGCACTCACCTAATATGTCAATTTATTGCAGGATTGCAGAAAACTCTTGGGGGTCAATTTATGTAAGTGCAAGCGGACATGATCCGCTGTCGGCATTTATCATTGCACCAGCAGTTCTTGTAAACTGCTGGTGAAATGCTGCCCCCTGCAGATTCGCGGCCAATCGGCCACTAGCAGGGGGTATCAATCAACCCGATCGTATTAGATCGGGCTGATTTCTGTCCGCCGCCTCAGAGCAGACAGACAGGTTATGGACAGGTACGGAGCTTGATAAATTAACCCCTTGTTATTACAAGATGTCCCTTTAACCTTGACATTATGAGCTTGTGATATTAGTAATAATTAATACATAACAAAAAGTTAAATAATTAAATTAGTTAAGAAAAGAATTACAGATAGAAAAATTAAAAATAAAAACAGTAACATAATATTATTTATCTGTGATAAGGCTTTAGATAACTATTCATGCATATTACAACTGTGAGTCACAGTAGCAAGGATGATTGAATTAATGTGTTTATTTTTTCCTTTAAATTAGGTATGCTACATTTATGATGTTACAGTTCAGTGGAAATTGCTTACTGATAAAAAGGTTCAAAGAAGAGAAAATAAGAAATGTAAATGATTTGTCTACAGTTCAATGCTCAAGAAGAAGATTGTGACACACCTGAGGATATGTAATTGTTTTAAATGAGCTTCTTATTTATACACTTTTCTATTAGTAAACTTGTTAAAACTTTGTGTTAGAAACATTAAGGGGGTTAACATATAACTAATGCAACTAAACAGGGTTATATTTATAGAACACAATGGCTATTCACATTTTCTTTTTTTGTCTCTTTCTATGTTGTATGAATAGGATATCTTAAACCAAACTGTATAAGAATGGATACAAAAAAACAATAACTACAATTACATTTTATTTAATACAAAAATATCACCATGAGTAAATAAATTAAAAATAGAATTAAAAAAACAGAAAGAATTAGATTAAGCAATACAAATTTTATCTGATACATTTTGTGTTAGCACTGGGCACTTCCTCAATGGTACTTGGTGAGTATAATCTGTATTTTAAAAGTGTCAGTCACTACTTAGAATTAGCAAGAATCAGATTGACACTGACCCAATATGATTCTTGCTACCTTTTTGTGGATCCAGATACCACTAGGGCCTCTAGTTATAAAGCCGTCAACCTCAAATACGCTGGAATTCCGCAGCGTATTTGTGGCGAGGCTGATTCGCCTAAGTTATCAAGCCCTACACACCAGCAAAAGTAGAATTTAGTGACGTAAGCTTCGATCCACCGGACTCAGTCCGACACAGATCAATTCTTATGTCACTCCAGATGTTTCGCACACAAGTTCGGCACAATCTGACTACTTTTGGGAGTTATTAAAAAACTAGCAGGTACGCTCGGCACTTTTCCGGCCCTGCGTACCTGGTTTTCAATCCCTGGAGGCGGCGGATCCCATAGGAATCAATTGGAGTCTAACCATAGCGAAAGTTCATGTTCGCTGCTGCCCGACATCCCATTGATTCCTATGGGAGCTGTCTACACCTAACACCCTAACATGTACCCCGAGTCTAAACACCCCTAATCTGTCCCCCCTTACACCGCCGCAACTAAATAAATGTATTACCCCCTAAACCGCCGCTCCTGGAGCCCACCGCCACTCTAATAAACTGATTAACCCCTAAACCGCCGCTCCTGGACCCCGCCGCCACTATAATAAATATGTTAACCCCTAAACCGCCGCTCCCGGAGTCCCGGACCCCGCCACCACTATAATAAATATGTTAACCCCTAAACCACCGCTCCCGGACCCCGCCACCACCTACATAATACCTATTAACCCCTATCCTGCCCCCCCTACACCGCCGCCACTATAATACATTTATTAACCCCTATCCTGCCCCCCCTATACCGCCGCCACTATAATAAATTTATTATCCCCTATCCTGTTTTAATGTTGGGGGGGGTTGTATTTTTTTTTTACAGGCTAAAGAGCTGAATTCTTTGGGGCATGCCCCGCAAAAGGCCCTTTTAAGGGCTGGTAAGGTAATAGAGCTGTTAACTTTTTAATGTAGAATAGGGTAGGGCATTTTTTTTATTTTGGGGGGCTTTGTTATTTTATTAGGGGGCTTAGATTAGGTGTAAGTAGCTTAAAATTGTTGTAATATTTTATTTTTATTTTTTTATTTTTTGCACTTTAGTTAGTTTATTTAATTGTAATTAATTGTAGTTATTTGTAGGTAATTTATTTAATTAATTTAATGATAGTGTAGTGTTAGGTTTAATTGTAACTTAGGTTAGGATTTATTTTACAGGTAATTTTGTATTTCTTTTAGCTAGGTAGTTATTAAATAGTTAATAACTATTTAATAACTAATCTAACTAGCTAAAATAAATACAAAGTTACCTGTAAAATAAATATAAATCCTAAAATAGCTACAATGCAATTATTAATTACATTGTAGCTATCTTAGGGTTTATTTTACAGGTAAGTATTTAGTTTTAAATAGGAATAATTTATTTAATGATAGTGTAGTGTTAGGTGTAATTGTAACTTAGGTTAGTTTTTATTTTACAGGTAAATTTCTCTTTATTTTAACTAGGTAGCTATTAAATAGTTATTAACTATTTAAAAGCTATTGTACCTAGTTAAAATAAATTGAAATTTGCCTGTAAAATAAAAATAAATCCTAAAATAGATACAATATAATTATTATTTATATTGGAGCTGAATTAGGGTTTATTTTAAAGGTAAGTATTTATTTTTAAATAGTATTAATTTAGTTATAATATTTAGATGTATTTAATTAATATTTAAGTTAGGGGGGTGTTAGGGTTAGACTTAGGTTTAGGGGTTAATAATTTTATTATAGTTGTGGCGGTGTAGGGGGGTGCAGGATAGGGGTTAATAAATTTATTATAGGTGGCGACGGTGTAGGGGGGGGCAGATTAGGGATTAATACGTTTAATATAGGTGGCAGCGGGGTCCGGGAGCGGTGGTTTAGGGGTTAAACAATTTATTATAGTTGCGGCGGGGTACGGGATCGGCAGGATAGGGGTTCATAAATTTATTATAGGTGGCTGTGGTATAAAGGGGGCAGTATAGGGGTTAATAGGTATTATGTAGGTGGCGGCAGAGTCTGGGAGTGGCAGTTTAGGGGTTAATCAGTTTATTAGAGTGGCGGTGGGCATCCGGGAGCTGTGGTTTAGGGGTTAATACATTTATAAGAGTTGCGGTGGGGTGTAGGAGCAGCGGTTTAGGGGTTAATAACTTTATTTAGTTGTGGGGGGCTCCAGGGGTGCCGGTATAGGGGGTATAGTTAGTGTGGGTGCTTAGTGACAGCTTGTCAATAAAGTTGTAAAAAAGCAGAAGAGCAGCGAGATCGGATGAGTGATAACTATCACAGTCCGCTGCTCATCGCCCCGTGCTTGGTGCGCGGCTTTTTGACAGATTTATTGATAACTTTGGAGAGCATATTCAGGTCCGTGGCAGCGATGGTAGGCGAGCTTAGGCGGGCGTATTGGGGCCGGCGATGGCAGGTAAGTAGACACGTTGATAACTAGAGGCCTAGATCTCTTGAACAAAATAAGAAACATGAAGGCTCAGCTTCTGAAAGCAGTACAAAACCAAAAAATTCCAAAACGTGGGAAAGAGCAGCACTAGCATGAAAATTAAAAACTTAAAAATATATTAGTAGAGCTGTAAAAACTTACAAGTCAGTGGACATACACAGAGGAGTGTGGGATTACGGAACTCAGCCTATGTCACTGACACATTTCATGCCGTTATGGTGCTTTCTCAAAGACTGTCTTTGAGAAAGCACCTAAACGGCGTGAAACGCACCAGATGACGTAGGCTGAGTTCCATAATTTTATGATAAATATAAATTGGAAAGTTGTTCAAAATTGCATTCCTTATCTGAATCATGAAAGTTTAATTCTGACTAGACTGTCCCTTTAAACTAAATCCCTATTAAAAATTCTATTGTCAGAGATTTATCCTCATGGGAAATCAAAAGGTTGCCTTGGCTGGGCAAAATTAATGTTATAAAAATGATACTAGACTGCAGAAAGGCTTAGGAATCTAATCTTGAATTATATAGATCTGCTATTTTCTTGAGTAGAATAGTTTACTGGCACATTCACTATGATCAAAAAATGTTGATCCCATTGGAACATCACTTAAGTTTTACACTCTACTTGGGTGATTTCTGTTGGAACCCTTTTGGAGGGAAATAGTTTTTTCAAAAGCAAAACCCTATAATAAATTAAACCTGTTCCATCTGGACAATCCCCTTTAACCCCATTACTCTAAATGCTGAGTTCCCTATGGGGAAACAAATGAGCTTATCTTGTCGAGATCCAGTCCCTAGGTATATTTCAGTCCACATGTTTACAGACGATGAGAAGGTCCTCCCTCAGACCTTCCTTTTGGAAAGGAGCTTTTGATGTGTAAAAACTGGTTTAATTACAAAGGACTACATCATTATATCATCTCTCAAATACTAACCTTCTTCATCCTATAACTGGCTTTGAGAGACTCTGCCCCTTAGACCCTCCTGCATCCCACCTATTACCTAAAATATATAAAATCCTGACACAGAACCCCCTTTTCTTCCATTTTGCATAGACCTGTGGGAGACTGACTTGGGCTTGATAATCCTTCCAAAACACTGCTCAGAAATGTTCCAGTGTAATATATCATCATCAGTCTCTTCATCTATGGTATTTTTCTCCACAAAAACTACATTTATTATTTCCTCAAACAAGTTACAGGTGCTGGAGATGAGGGAATGTGAACAGTGGGATTAACCTAATCTGGTGGTGGTGTCCCCAAGCTTTAAATTTGTAGGCACGTGTGATTACTGACAGAGAATATGTTTTACATTGGTAGTTTTCTTTAGACCCATCAATTTTGCTTCTTAATTGCCTCCCTGGCCTCCAATCCCCCCAAATGAAAATGTTTCCAGATAATGGTTAATAGTGTCAGGTTCTTAATAGCTAAAACATGGAAACACTGGGAGGTATTTTTTATTATCTCTCTGGAGGAAAAGGAATGCTGAGACTCTCGAGCTAGAGGAGTATCACTATCATAAAAATCAAATAATGGACACATTTTTCTAGACACCTTATGGACTTTTTACATAGAATATCTCAATGTTTCCTAATTTCTCAATATGTCACCTCTTCCATTTTTCTTTCTTTTCCTGACAAACCTGCAATACAGAGGTATATTTTACAAAGTTTTGGAAGCATTGCTTCAGACTTGAAAAAGGAAGGAATACTTCCGAAAGCTTCTCAACTTATAAATGTATAGTTAGTCCAATAAAAAAGTATAATTGCTCAATTCAATACGTACTCTTGTTATTTTGTTGTATATACTGTAAATATATATATATATATATATATATATATATATATATATATATATATATAATAAATATCGATTTGAGAATTTTGTAAAATATACTAAATCTGCCTCTTATTAGACAAAAATATGGATATATATATATATATATATATATATATTTGAGAATAAAAAGAGCATTTTCCTCTATGTGAAGAACTTACAAATGCAAAGTATTCCTAATTCAGTTTGGGTTTAGCCCAGTTGGTCTAAAGCAGAGCGTAAATTATAACTGTTAATTTTTTTATTTTCAGCATGCCCAGTAGAAGTATGGGGAGAGGACATTATTACGGTTGTGATATCTGAATTCCGGAATTTAGCATGCCTTAGTCTTTAGCTCATGCTCTAACTTTTTGCTTTTAATTTATTATGCCACAATAATTTTGTACTTTGAGTGCAGTTAGTGCGCAAGGGGGGAAAACTTTAGTGCACCACTTTTAATCTGGCCCAATGTTTCTCAAGTATGACAAAATATTTTTTTACGCTATATCAAAATTTGGAATTGGTATATGTTACATGCCTCTGTCAATGGCCGAAGATTATTTTTTCACTTGAGAGACAGAAAATAATATAAACATGATCTGACAGAAATAAAAGCACACAATCCCTTATTTTAAATGGTCTCTATTTTTAGAGGAGGAATCATGTGATCTAGTATATATTAGTAGCTTTTTAAATAATTACAACTGTGACAGTGAACACCTAAACTTTTTTTGGGATTTAAACTTCTGATGCAATGGGGCCGATTTATTAAGGGCCGAATGGTCCTGAATTCCCCTGTTTCCGTGTGAGCCTTCAGGCTTGCCGCAAACAGGAGTTGAGAAGTAGCAGTCTTAAGACCGCTGCTCCTTAATTTGTTCGCTGCCTCTGACGCTGTGGACATCAATTAGCCCCATCTCATACTATCTGGTTGATTGACATCCCCTGCTAGTGGCCGATTGGCCGCAAATCTGCTGGGGGTGGCATTTCACAATCAGTTCACCAGAACTGCTTGTGTAATGATAAATGCCAACAGCGTATGCTGTCGAAATTTATTGATGTCTGGCAAACATGATCGCTACAACTCAACAAGCTCTAAGCTTAGAGTCATGCTGCATCTGTATTCTACTTACACTTGGGCTTTGTTGCTCCTGCTCTACAAGCAGTCTTCCTTAAGAATCACTAGTCTGGCCTCTCCTGGTTGTTGTCAGTTTTTCATAGCTACTGACAATGTGTTGGCCAATCAACTACACTCTTTATAACATATCATTTGTCATTCATAAAGGGATGTTTCATTTTAACAAAACACTTGATTCTTGTTTATACCCTACATTTTAGGGGATATGAAATATTTGTTATTACAGGAAGTATGTGATCAGACATTGCCAACAAGGTTGTAAGATTTCCCATTATAACATACATGTCATTTATTTTAATCTAGATTATGCAGTTTATGATTGAAAATAAAGCCAGTGGAATACGTTTAGCCACTTGCTACACTTTGTATCAAAGAGGTTACATAATTAAAGTAAAAAAACTAAAACTGAAGAGCAATGAAAAAGCATCCCCACCTTGACCTAGAATAAAGACAATATGATTTTATACAGTGTCAAGCAGAAGTTTAACACAAAAAATGAGGTTGTCAAGGTAACAAAGTAGCATAAAAGACAAAGGCTATTATATCATGAAAAAGTAGCAGCAACAGGCAAATGGATTTTCTATGTATATACAAAAATTCCCATGCACTCTATAATTTCAGTGTTTTTTTATTTTATTTAATTAAATAGACAATACTTACAACACACTTAAAACAGCAGAAATTAGTTTCATAAATAATTAATCATATAGTGCCGCCAAAGGTAGCTCATAACAAATTTTGTTCGATAAGCCGACACTGGAGGGAACATAAACGTACATAGATTCTTATATTTAAAAGGACAGTTAACACTTTGTATTTGCAATATTTTTCATAGTCTTTAAATAAATGAATATACCATGTGACTATGAAATAGTTTGGATGCACTAACACCTTGTTTCTTGCAGTTGTTTTTCAATAGTCAAACTCCACTTGCCGTATTTTTAGGAGATAGGGTTTACTACTGTCTTTCTGTTAGCAAAAGTCTATTGTTTTGCAGTTCTTTATCAGCTCAGCACTACTGAGGCCAATTAGGGACAATAATGAAGCACAGTTTGGATTGTGTCTACCATGTGCACTTTCAGATCTCAGCATTTCAAGAACTAGTATTTTCAGACTTAAATTACAGGGGTAAAAGGGGAAGAATAAATAATAAAAAATAAGTTTTTATTACACCTATGTAAACATTTTACAGGGAGTGCAGAATTATTAGGCAAGTTGTATTTTTGAGGATAAATTTTATTATTGAACAACAACCATGTTCTCAATGAACCCAAAAAACTCATTAATATCAAAGCTGAATAGTTTTGGAAGTAGTTTTTAGTTTGTTTTTAGTTATAGCTATTTTAGGGGGATATCTGTGTGTGCAGGTGACTATTACTGTGCATAATTATTAGGCAACTTAACAAAAAACAAATATATACCCATTTCAATTATTTATTTTTACCAGTGAAACCAATATAACATCTCAACATTCACAAATATACATTTCTGACATTCAAAAACAAAACAAAAACAAATCAGTGACCAATATAGCCACCTTTCTTTGCAAGGACACTCAAAAGCCTGCCATCCATGGATTCTGTCAGTGTTTTGATCTGTTCACCATCAACATTGCGTGCAGCAGCAACCACAGCCTCCCAGACACTGTTCAGAGAGGTGTACTGTTTTCCCTCCTTGTAAATCTCACATTTGATGATGGACCACAGGTTCTCAATGGGGTTCAGATCAGGTGAACAAGGAGGCCATGTCATTAGATTTTCTTCTTTTATACCCTTTCTTGCCAGCCACGCTGTGGAGTACTTGGACGCGTGTGATGGAGCATTGTCCTGCATGAAAATCATGTTTTTCTTGAAGGATGCAGACTTCTTCCTGTACCACTGCTTGAAGAAGGTGTCTTCCAGAAACTGGCAGTAGGACTGGGAATTGAGCTTGACTCCATCCTCAACCCGAAAAGGCCCCACAAGCTCATCTTTGATGATACCAGCCCAAACCAGTACTCCACCTCCACCTTGCTGGCGTCTGAGTCGGACTGGAGCTCTCTGCCCTTTACCAATCCAGCCACGGGCCCATCCATCTGGCCCATCAAGACTCACTCTCATTTCATCAGTCCATAAAACCTTAGAAATATCAATCTTGAGATATTTCTTGGCCCAGTCTTGACGTTTCAGCTTGTGTGTCTTGTTCAGTGGTGGTCGTCTTTTAGCCTTTCTTACCTTGGCCATGTCTCTGAGTATTGCACACCTTGTGCTTTTGGGCACTCCAGTGATGTTGCAGCTCTGAAATATGGCCAAACTGGTGGCAAGTGGCATCTTGGCAGCTGCACGCTTGAATTTTCTCAGTTCATGGGCAGTTATTTTGCGCCTTGGTTTTTCCACATGCTTCTTGTGACCCTGTTGACTATTTTGAATGAAACGCTTGATTGTTCGATGATCACGCTTCAGAAGCTTTGCAATTTTAAGAGTGCTGCATCCCTCTGCAAGATATCTCACTATTTTTTACTTTTCTGAGCCTGTCAAGTCCTTCTTTTGACCCATTTTGCCAAAGGAAAGGAAGTTGCCTAATAATTATGCACACCTGATATAGGGTGTTGATGTCATTAGGCCACACCCCTTCTCATTACAGAGATGCACATCACCTAATATGCTTAATTGGTAGTAGGCTTTCGAGCCTATACAGCTTGGAGTAAGACAACCTGCATAAAGAGGATGATGTGGTCAAAATACTCATTTGCCTAATAATTCTGCACACAGTGTATATAACTATTTTATTATCCTTTTAAGCATAATCAGTTCTAATTCTATATTAATGGAGATTTTTGCACAGTAAAAAATGTTTCCATAAAAGTGATGTCCAAATGTAAGCTTCGTGATTTTTCTCATCTATTCTTAAACATCTTGAAATAAATGATATCACAACATTGTTCTCTTGTGGCTACATATCTCCAATCTACCTGGACTGGAAGTCTGGAAAAATAGAGGAATGGGGATTGGGGATAGGCAGTTTTATAATCAAGCTTTACAGAGAGATGAGAAACTAGTTTTTGGGTGTGAAGTTGAGAGTCGAAATTAAAGTTGAGTTAGTAACACTGATCATTTCAACATTCACTGGGCTCTTTAATTCATTAAAGTTTACAATGATGCTTATTTTTTAAAATACTAACCTCCGCTCGCATCTGCTGTTTCATTAGCATATTGATGACGAATCTGGCATTCCCCAATCTTTGCATTGTCCCACAAGCTGGACGTCAAAGGGGGCACAAAACGATGAGAGGAAGCCGGATTTGTCAATCTGCTAAAGAAAGCAGGAGCTGTGGGCTGAGGATTGGCATTATGTTTACCATAACGCAAAGGTAAGTATTTTAAAAAATAAGCATCATTGTAAACTTTAATGAATTAAAGTGCCCCTATTTTAAGAGTATTATTTAATACTGGCCTTTAATTGAGTAAAGTTTACAGTCACTTTAAAATAACCATGTTGGCTGTCCAAAACTGGGGAATGGATAATGTAGGGATTATCTATCTTTTTAAACAATACATTTTTTGGAGTTATCTTTCCTTTTAAACGTCTCCAATTCTTTCGAATATGTAAAATTTGCATAATTTCACCTGGCTGGGTTAACTTGCTTTAAACCTTCAGATTCAAAGGGGCCGATAATAAAAGATTAGCCGGTATAGACGTGGTTTTCCATGTTGATATTAACAGGGGAAGCTCTCATCGAATTCTAAAAAAATGGGCTGTCACTGCATGTGGCAAGATGTCTCCCATAGAAATAATGAGAGACTCACAATGGAGGACAAAGTAAACAGGGAGAACCTGGCGTATGTTTAAACTTGAATATTAGGACTAATACAAATCAAATTACTCTGTTTTATGTGCACTGTACCTTAAAAGCTCTGTTAGTTTCATATGCATAGGTTTAAATTAGTTTTTTGAATATTATTATAAAAGCTCCCCCACCTTTGACGTTGTGAGAAAAAAAGAGTGACATATGTAGGGCGAAAATGTTTAAAGAAGTACGCTGAGATTTGAGAAAGAATTTCATATACGCCCATGGAATGCCCATGTTCAACCAATTTTAAAAACTACAATTACGCTATGTATTTTATACTTAAAAGTACAATTTGTTTTCATATTTAGTTTACTTAAATTACAAATTTATGTTGTGTACATGTAATACAATTTACAACCACATTGTAAGTTTTTGGTAAAATACAATCGCCTAGATTTAGAGTTTGGCGGTAGCCGTCAAAACCAGCGTTAGGGGGTCCTAACGCTGGTTTTTACCGCCCGCTGGTATTTGGAGTCAGTCATTAAAGGGTCTAATGCTCACTTTGCAGCCGCGACTTTTCCATACCGCAGATCCCCCTACGCCAATTGCGTATTCTATCTTTTCAATTTGATCTTTCTAACGCCGGTATTTAGAGTCTTGGCTGAAGTGAGAGTTAGAATTCTAACGACAAAACTTCAGCCGCAGAAAAAAAACAGGAGTTAAGAGCTTTTTGGGCTAACGCCGGTTCATAAAGCTCTTAACTACTGTGCTCTAAAGTACACTAACACCCATAAACTACCTATGTACCCCTAAACCAAGTTCCCCCCACATCGCCGCCACTATAATACATTTTTTTAACCCCTAATCTGCCGACCGCACACCGCCACCACCTACGTTATACTTATGTACCCCTAATCTGCTGCCCCTAACAACGCCGACCCCTATATTATATTTATTAACCCCTAATCTGCCCCCCTCAACGTCGCCGAGACCTACCTACACTTATTAACCCCTAATCTGCCGACCGGACCTCACCGCTACTCTAATAAAGTTATTAACCCCTAATCCGCCTCACTAACCCTATAATAAATAGTATTAACCCCTAATCTGCCCTCCCTAACATCGCCGACACCTAACTTCAAGTATTAACCCCTAATCTGCCGACCGGACCTCACCGCTACTCTAATAAATTTATTAACCCCTAAAGCTAAGTCTAACCCTAACACCCCCCTAAGTTAAATATAATTTTTATCTAACGAAATAAATTATTTCTTATTAAATAAATTATTCCTATTTAAAGCTAAATACTTACCTGTAAAATAAACCCTAATATAGCTACAATACAAATTATAATTATATTGTAGCTATTTTAGGATTAATATTTATTTTACAGGCAACTTTGTATTTATTTTAACCAGGTACAATAGCTATTAAATAGTTAATAACTATTTAATAGCTGCCTAGTTAAAATAATTACAAAATTACCTGGAAAATAAATCCTAACCTAAGTTATAATTAAACCTAACACTACACTATCAATAAATTACTTAAATAAAATACCTACAATTATCTACAATTAAACCTAACACTACACTATCAATAAATTAATAAAATACAATACCTACAAATAAATACAATTAAATAAACTAACTAAAGTACAAAAAATAAAAAAGAACTGTTACAAAAAATAAAAAAATATTTACAAACATTAGAAAAATATTACAACAATTTTAAACTAATTACGCCTACTCTAAGCCCCCTAATAAAATAACAAAGCCCCCCAAAATAAAAAAATGCCCTACCCTATTCTAAAATTAAAATAGAAAAGCTCTTTTACCTTACCAGCCCTTAAAAGGGCCATTTGCGGGGCATGCCCCAAAGAATTCAGCTCTTTTGCCTGGAGAAAAAAAATATACAATACCCCCCCCCCAACATTACAACCCACCACCCACATACCCCTAATCTAACCCAAACCCCCCTTAAATAAACCTAACAATAAGCCCCTGAAGATCTTCCTACCTTATCTTCACCACACCGGGTATCACACCGATCCGTCCTGGCTCCGATGTCTTGATCCAAGCCCAAGCGGGGGGCTGAAGCCATCCATCCTCCAGCTGAAGTCTTGATCCAAGTGGGCAGGAGAGGACATCCGGACCGGCAAACATCTTCATCCAGGCGGCATCTTCTATGTTCTTCCATCCGATGACAAACGGCTGATCTTCAAGACCTCCATCGCGGATCCATCCTCTTCTTCCGATGACTAGACGACGAATGAAGGTTCCTTTAAGGGATGTCATCCAAGATGGCATCCCTCGAATTCTGATTGGCTGATAGGATTCTATCAGCCAATCGGAATTAAGGTAGGAAAATTCTGATTGGCTGATGGAATCAGCCAATCAGATTCAAGTTCAATCCGATTGGCTGATCCAATCAGCCAATCAGATTGAGCTTGCATTCTATTGGCTGTTCCGATCAGCCAATAGAATGTGAGCTCAATCTGATTGTCTGATCCAATCAGCCAATCGGATTGAACTTGAATCTGATTGGCTGATTCCATCAGCCAATCAGAATTTTCCTACCTTAATTCCGATTGGCTGATAGAATCCTATCAGCCAATCGGAATTTGAGGGACGCCATCTTGGATGACGTCCCTTAAAGGAACCTTCATTCGTCATCTAGTCGTCGGAAGAAGAGGATGGATCCGCGCTGGAGGTCTTGAAGATCAGCCGCTCGTCATCGGATGCCGCCTGGATGAAGATGTTTGCCGGTCCGGATGTCCTCTTCTGTCCGCTTGGATCAAGACTTCAGCCAGAGGATGGATGTCTTCAGCCCCCGCTTGGGCTTGGATCAAGACATCGGAGCCAGGACAGATCGGTGTGATACCCGGTGTGGTGAAGATAAGGTAGGAAGAGCTTAGTGTTAGGTTTATTTAAGGGGGGTTTGGGTTAGATTAGGGGTATGTGGGTGGGGGGTTGTAATGTTGGGGGGGTATTGTATGTTTTTTTTTTCCAGGCAAAAGAGCTGAATTCTTTGGGGCATGCCCCGCAAATGGCCCTTTTAAGGGCTGGTAAGGTAAAAGAGCTTTTCTATTTTAATTTTAGAATAGGGTAGGGCATTTTTTTATTTTGGGGGGCTTTGTTATTTTATTAGGGGGCTTAGAGTAGGTGTAATTAGTTTAAAATTGTTGTAATATTTTTCTAATGTTTGTAAATATTTTTTTATTTTTTGTAACAGTTCTTTTTTATTTTTTGTACTTTAGTTAGTTTATTTAATTGTATTTATTTGTAGGTATTGTATTTAATTAATTTATTGATGGTGTAGTGTTAGGTTTAATTGTATTTAATTGTAGGTATTTTATTTAATTAATTTATTGCTAGTGTAGTGTTAGGTTTAATTGTAACTTAGTTTAGGATTTATTTTACAGGTAATTTTGTAATTATTTTAACTAGGTAGCTATTAAATAGTTATTAACTATTTAATAGCTATTGTACCTGGTTAAAATAAATACAAAGTTGCCTGTAAAATAAATATTAATCCTAAAATAGCTACAATATAATTATAATTTATATTGTAGCTATATTAGGGTTTATTTTACAGGTAAGTATTTAGCTTTAAATAGGAATAATTTATTTAATAAGACTTAATTTATTTCGTTAGATTTAAATTATATTTAACTTAGGGGGGTGTTAGTGTTATGGTTAGACTTAGCTTTAGGGGTTAATACATTTATTAGAGTAGCGGCGAGGTCCGGTCGGCAGATTAGGGGTTAATAATTTAAGTTAGGTGTCGGCGATGTTAGGGAGGGCAGATTAGGGGTTAATACTATTTCTTATAGGGTTATTGAGGCGGGAGTGAGGCGGATTAGGGGTTAATAACTTTATTATAGTAGCGGTGAGGTCCAGTCGGCAGATTAGGGGTTAATAATTGTAGGTAGCTGGCGGCGACATTGTGGGGGGCAGATTAGGGGTTAATAAATATAGTATAGGGTTGGTGGTGTTAGGGGCAGCATATTAGGGGTACATAACTATAATGTAGGTTGCGGTGGTGTACGGAGCAGCAGGTTAGGGGTTAAAAATAATATGCAGGGGTCAGCGATAGCGGGGGCGGCAGATTAGGGGTTAATAAGTGTAAGGTTAGGGGTGTTTAGACTCGGGGTACATGTTAAGGTGTTGAAGCCTGATGAAACAGCTAGCTGCTGAGAAACGCGTCGCTTGATTTTAACCTTTGTCAGTAAAGTTTAATACTTTTTTATCTCAAACACTTGCTACTGTGTTTTATTTGGATCTTTATTGGTCCACTGGACCTCTGCTGATTGCCTCCTGTGGAAGCCTTGTCATAGTTTGTTGGGTGACTGTATTGATCCCTTCCTGTTTGAATAGCATCAATGGAGATGCATTACCTTTTGTGAGTATATATCTTACCATACATACTACTGCTCCTGGTATAAGACTGTACTAGGCCATATAGGCACCTTTGTGTCTTCTTGTATTTTACTACAGATTATCCATCTTCACCCCAAGAGGTCGGTCTGCTGGGTGACTGTTATAGATCCCAGACTGCTCCCATTGCACTAACTGGAGTGCTCCTAAGATTGTGAGTCTAATATAACACAACCTGATTGTTTAACCTTTGTGGATCAAACAATATTGGGCCATGTGGCGCATCTGTCTCTTCTCTCGTTTATAGATTACCCTCTTGGATCCAGGCCGGGTCCGCTACAGATTGCTGCCTTAATATCTTCTCATTTCACCATTCAAAAGACTTTCTATTATATTTTTTCCATGTTCAATTGTTTTAATATTTGATCAATAGTACATTATATGATAATAGTTTATACTTTCCACATTGTGTCTTTTTGGTGTACACTATATTATTATCATATACATCACATAGCCTATTGAGTGCTATTAGGGCGCCCCCTATCTTATAGACTTAGGGTGTTAGGTGCAGACTTAGAAGCTGTTTCCACATAGGAAACAATGGGGCTGCGTTAAGAGCTGAACGCTGCTTTTTTGCAGATGTTAGGTTTTTTTTCAGCTCAAACTGTCCCATTGTTTCCTATGGGGGAATCGTGCACAAGCACGTTTTTGAAGCTGGCTGCGTCCGTAAGCACCGCTGGTATTGAGAGTTGCAGTGGTGGTAAATTATGCTCTACGCTCCCTTTTTGGAGCCTAACGCACTGAAAACCCAGCCATTCTGTGAACTCTAAATACCAGCGGTATTTAAAAGGTGCGGCCAAAAAAAAGCATGCGTAGCTAACGCACCCCTTCTAACGCAAAACTCCAAATCTAGGCCAATATTTGATGAACAATTGTGTTACTATTTTTGATGCACATTAAGAATTCAATTTTTCTTGAGTATTTTTGTGTAAATGGTTACATTTTTCATTTTGTATGATTTGTAAATTACAATTTTCATTGTGCACATTTGTAATGTGTGCATCTCCTTCCCATGTGAAAATGCAGTATATGCCCCTTAGCAAAAGACCTTGTTTTCAGGGTAAAAAGTGGCTTTATAGAATTCCACCAGGGAAAAAGAAGCAGAATAGCATTAATTTATTCTCTGGTATCTAGGTACTCTCAAGGTGTCAGGGGCAAGAAGCCTTTAAAGGGACACTCAAGTCAAATTAATATTTCATTATTCAGATAAAGCATTTAATTTTAAACAACCTTCCAATTTACTTCCATTAACAAAAGGTGCACAGAATATACGTATATGCATTTGTGATTAGCTGATGGCTGTCACATAATACAGGAGGAGTGGAAAAAGACATAACTGAAATTTGTTAGAAAAAAATCTACTACTTACTTGAACGTTAGAGTGCTATTGAATTGTCTTGTTATCATGCATTTATTTATTATACACATCTATTTTATTTACTGGTCCTTTAAGTGTTATATGTGCTTTTGTCCCAGATTTGCTAGTATATAATTACATTGTATAAATTATTTATCATGGTGTCATTTAAAACATTTAGGGGTCAATGACATTAATTTTGCAATAATGATTTTTATACAAAAAAAAAATCACTGTAGACTTTAATGGTGAATTTGTAGAAAAATCAATAGATACATTTTTTCCAAAGGATTGTGATTGAGCCCTTAAAGGGACATGAAACCCAATTATATTTTTTTTATGATTCAGATAGAGTATGTGATTTTAAACAACTTTCCAATTTACTTCTATTATCTAATTAGTTTTGTTCTCTTTATATGATTAGTTGAATATGATACCTAAGTATGCTCAGGAGCTTCTCATTGATTGCTGCACATACAGTATATGCCTCATCTTACTGGCTCACCCAATGTGTTAACTAGCTCCCATTAATGAATTGTTGCTTCTTCAACAAAGGATAACCAAAGAATGAAGCAAATTAGATAATAGAAGTAAACTGGAAAGCATTCTATTGGCTGTTCCGATCAGTCAATAGAATGTGAGCTCAATCTGATTGTCTGATCCAATCAGCCAATCGGATTGAACTTGAATCTGATTGGCTGATTCCATCAGCCAATCAGAATTTTCCTACCTTAATTCCGATTGGCTGATAGAATCCTATCAGCCAATCGGAATTTGAGGGACGCCATCTTGGATGACGTCCCTTAAAGGAACCTTCATTCGTCATCTAGTCGTCGGAAGAAGAGGATGGATCCGCGCTGGAGGTCTTGAAGATCAGCCGCTCGTCATCGGATGCCGCCTGGATGAAGATGTTTGCCGGTCCGGATGTCCTCTTCTGTCCGCTTGGATCAAGACTTCAGCCAGAGGATGGATGTCTTCAGCCCCCGCTTGGGCTTGGATCAAGACATCGGAGCCAGGACGGATCGGTGTGATACCCGGTGTGGTGAAGATAAGGTAGGAAGAGCTTAGTGTTAGGTTTATTTAAGGGGGGTTTGGGTTAGATTAGGGGTATGTGGGTGGGGGGTTGTAATGTTGGGGGGGGTATTGTATGTTTTTTTTTCCAGGCAAAAGAGCTGAATTCTTTGGGGCATGCCCCGCAAATGGCCCTTTTAAGGGCTGGTAAGGTAAAAGAGCTTTTCTATTTTAATTTTAGAATAGGGTAGGGCATTTTTTTATTTTGGGGGGCTTTGTTATTTTATTAGGGGGCTTAGAGTAGGTGTAATTAGTTTAAAATTGTTGTAATATTTTTCTAATGTTTGTAAATATTTTTTTATTTTTTGTAACAGTTCTTTTTTATTTTTTGTACTTTAGTTAGTTTATTTAATTGTATTTATTTGTAGGTATTGTATTTAATTAATTTATTGATGGTGTAGTGTTAGGTTTAATTGTATTTAATTGTAGGTATTTTATTTAATTAATTAATTGCTAGTGTAGTGTTAGGTTTAATTGTAACTTAGTTTAGGATTTATTTTACAGGTAATTTTGTAATTATTTTAACTAGGTAGCTATTAAATAGTTATTAACTATTTAATAGCTATTGTACCTGGTTAAAATAAATACAAAGTTGCCTGTAAAATAAATATTAATCCTAAAATAGCTACAATATAATTATAATTTATATTGTAGCTATATTAGGGTTTATTTTACAGGTAAGTATTTAGCTTTAAATAGGAATAATTTATTTAATAAGAGTTAATTTATTTCGTTAGATTTAAATTATATTTAACTTAGGGGGGTGTTAGTGTTATGGTTAGACTTAGCTTTAGGGGTTAATACATTTATTAGAGTAGCGGCGAGGTCCGGTCGGCAGATTAGGGGTTAATAATTTAAGTTAGGTGTCGGCGATGTTAGGGAGGGCAGATTAGGGGTTAATACTATTTCTTATAGGGTTATTGAGGCGGGAGTGAGGCGGATTAGGGGTTAATAACTTTATTATAGTAGCGGTGAGGTCCAGTCGGCAGATTAGGGGTTAATAATTGTAGGTAGCTGGCGGCGACATTGTGGGGGGCAGATTAGGGGTTAATAAATATAGTATAGGGTTGGTGGTGTTAGGGGCAGCATATTAGGGGTACATAACTATAATGTAGGTTGCGGTGGTGTACGGAGCAGCAGGTTAGGGGTTAAAAATAATATGCAGGGGTCAGCGATAGCGGGGGCGGCAGATTAGGGGTTAATAAGTGTAAGGTTAGGGGTGTTTAGACTCGGGGTACATGTTAAGGTGTTGAAGCCTGATGAAACAGCTAGCTGCTGAGAAACGCGTCGCTTGATTTTAACCTTTGTCAGTAAAGTTTAATACTTTTTTATCTCAAACACTTGCTACTGTGTTTTATTTGGATCTTTATTGGTCCACTGGACCTCTGCTGATTGCCTCCTGTGGAAGCCTTGTCATAGTTTGTTGAGTGACTGTATTGATCCCTTCCTGTTTGAATATCATCAATGGAGATGCATTACCTTTTGTGAGTATATATCTTACCATACATACTACTGCTCCTGGTATAAGACTGTACTAGGCCATATAGGCACCTTTGTGTCTTCTTGTATTTTACTACAGATTATCCATCTTCACCCCAAGAGGTCGGTCTGCTGGGTGACTGTTATAGATCCCAGACTGCTCCCATTGCACTAACTGGAGTGCTCCTAAGATTGTGAGTCTAATATAACACAACCTGATCGTTTAACCTTTGTGGATCAAACAATATTGGGCCATGTGGCGCATCTGTCTCTTCTCTCGTTTATAGATTACCCTCTTGGATCCAGGCCGGGTCCGCTACAGATTGCTGCCTTAATATCTTCTCATTTCACCATTCAAAAGACTTTCTATTATATTTTTTTCCATGTTCAATTGTTTTAATATTTGATCAATAGTACATTATATGATAATAGTTTATACTTTCCACATTGTGTCTTTTTGGTGTACACTATATTATTATCATATACATCACATAGCCTATTGAGTGCTATTAGGGCGCCCCCTATCTTATAGACTTAGGGTGTTAGGTGCAGACTTAGAAGCTGTTTCCACATAGGAAACAATGGGGCTGCGTTAAGAGCTGAACGCTGCTTTTTTGCAGGTGTTAGGTTTTTTTTCAGCTCAAACTGTCCCATTGTTTCCTATGGGGGAATCGTGCACAAGCACGTTTTTGAAGCTGGCCGCGTCCGTAAGCACCGCTGGTATTGAGAGTTGCAGTGGTGGTAAATTATGCTCTACGCTCCCTTTTTGGAGCCTAACGCACTGAAAACCCAGCCATTCTGTGAACTCTAAATACCAGCGGTATTTAAAAGGTGCGGCCAAAAAAAAGCATGCGTAGCTAACGCACCCCTTCTAACGCAAAACTCCAAATCTAGGCCAATATTTGATGAACAATTGTGTTACTATTTTTGATGCACATTAAGAATTCAATTTTTCTTGAGTATTTTTGTGTAAATGGTTACATTTTTCATTTTGTATGATTTGTAAATTACAATTTTCATTGTGCACATTTGTAATGTGTGCATCTCCTTCCCATGTGAAAATGCAGTATATGCCCCTTAGCAAAAGACCTTGTTTTCAGGGTAAAAAGTGGCTTTATAGAATTCCACCAGGGAAAAAGAAGCAGAATAGCATTAATTTATTCTCTGGTATCTAGGTACTCTCAAGGTGTCAGGGGCAAGAAGCCTTTAAAGGGACACTCAAGTCAAATTAATATTTCATTATTCAGATAAAGCATTTAATTTTAAACAACCTTCCAATTTACTTCCATTAACAAAAGGTGCACAGAATATACGTATATGCATTTGTGATTAGCTGATGGCTGTCACATAATACAGGAGGAGTGGAAAAAGACATAACTGAAATTTGTTAGAAAAAAATCTACTACTTACTTGAACGTTAGAGTGCTATTGAATTGTCTTGTTATCATGCATTTATTTATTATACACATCTATTTTATTTACTGGTCCTTTAAGTGTTATATGTGCTTTTGTCCCAGATTTGCTAGTATATAATTACATTGTATAAATTATTTATCATGGTGTCATTTAAAACATTTAGGGGTCAATGACATTAATTTTGCAATAATGATTTTTATACAAAAAAAAAATCACTGTAGACTTTAATGGTGAATTTGTAGAAAAATCAATAGATACATTTTTTCCAAAGGATTGTGATTGAGCCCTTAAAGGGACATGAAACCCAATTATTTTTTTTTTATGATTCAGATAGAGTATGTGATTTTAAACAACTTTCCAATTTACTTCTATTATCTAATTAGTTTTGTTCTCTTTATATGATTAGTTGAATATGATACCTAAGTATGCTCAGGAGCTTCTCATTGATTGCTGCACATACAGTATATGCCTCATCTTACTGGCTCACCCAATGTGTTAACTAGCTCCCATTAATGAATTGTTGCTTCTTCAACAAAGGATAACTAAAGAATGAAGCAAATTAGATAATAGAAGTAAACTGGAAAGCATTCTATTGGCTGTTCCGATCAGCCAATAGAATGTGAGCTCAATCTAATTGTCTGATCCAATCAGCCAATCGGATTGAACTTGAATCTGATTGGCTGATTCCATCAGCCAATCAGAATTTTCCTACCTTAATTCCGATTGGCTGATAGAATCCTATCAGCCAATCGGAATTTGAGGGACGCCATCTTGGATGACGTCCCTTAAAGGAACCTTCATTCGTCATCTAGTCGTCGGAAGAAGAGGATGGATCCGCGCTGGAGGTCTTGAAGATCAGCCGCTCGTCATCGGATGCCGCCTGGATGAAGATGTTTGCCGGTCCGGATGTCCTCTTCTGTCCGCTTGGATCAAGACTTCAGCCAGAGGATGGATGTCTTCAGCCCCCGCTTGGGCTTGGATCAAGACATCGGAGCCAGGACGGATCGGTGTGATACCCGGTGTGGTGAAGATAAGGTAGGAAGAGCTTAGTGTTAGGTTTATTTAAGGGGGGTTTGGGTTAGATTAGGGGTATGTGGGTGGGGGGTTGTAATGTTGGGGGGGGTATTGTATGTTTTTTTTCCAGGCAAAAGAGCTGAATTCTTTGGGGCATGCCCCGCAAATGGCCCTTTTAAGGGCTGGTAAGGTAAAAGAGCTTTTCTATTTTAATTTTAGAATAGGGTAGGGCATTTTTTTATTTTGGGGGGCTTTGTTATTTTATTAGGGGGCTTAGAGTAGGTGTAATTAGTTTAAAATTGTTGTAATATTTTTCTAATGTTTGTAAATATTTTTTTATTTTTTGTAACAGTTCTTTTTTATTTTTTGTACTTTAGTTAGTTTATTTAATTGTATTTATTTGTAGGTATTGTATTTAATTAATTTATTGATGGTGTAGTGTTAGGTATAATTGTATTTAATTGTAGGTATTTTATTTAATTAATTAATTGCTAGTGTAGTGTTAGGTTTAATTGTAACTTAGTTTAGGATTTATTTTACAGGTAATTTTGTAATTATTTTAACTAGGTAGCTATTAAATAGTTATTAACTATTTAATAGCTATTGTACCTGGTTAAAATAAATACAAAGTTGCCTGTAAAATAAATATTAATCCTAAAATAGCTACAATATAATTATAATTTATATTGTAGCTATATTAGGGTTTATTTTACAGGTAAGTATTTAGCTTTAAATAGGAATAATTTATTTAATAAGAGTTAATTTATTTCGTTAGATTTAAATTATATTTAACTTAGGGGGGTGTTAGTGTTATGGTTAGACTTAGCTTTAGGGGTTAATACATTTATTAGAGTAGCGGCGAGGTCCGGTCGGCAGATTAGGGGTTAATAATTTAAGTTAGGTGTCGGCGATGTTAGGGAGGGCAGATTAGGGGTTAATACTATTTCTTATAGGGTTATTGAGGCGGGAGTGAGGCGGATTAGGGGTTAATAACTTTATTATAGTAGCGGTGAGGTCCAGTCGGCAGATTAGGGGTTAATAATTGTAGGTAGCTGGCGGCGACATTGTGGGGGGCAGATTAGGGGTTAATAAATATAGTATAGGGTTGGTGGTGTTAGGGGCAGCATATTAGGGGTACATAACTATAATGTAGGTTGCGGTGGTGTACGGAGCAGCAGGTTAGGGGTTAAAAATAATATGCAGGGGTCAGCGATAGCGGGGGCGGCAGATTAGGGGTTAATAAGTGTAAGGTTAGGGGTGTTTAGACTCGGGGTACATGTTAAGGTGTTGAAGCCTGATGAAACAGCTAGCTGCTGAGAAACGCGTCGCTTGATTTTAACCTTTGTCAGTAAAGTTTAATACTTTTTTATCTCAAACACTTGCTACTGTGTTTTATTTGGATCTTTATTGGTCCACTGGACCTCTGCTGATTGCCTCCTGTGGAAGCCTTGTCATAGTTTGTTGGGTGACTGTATTGATCCCTTCCTGTTTGAATAGCATCAATGGAGATGCATTACCTTTTGTGAGTATATATCTTACCATACATACTACTGCTCCTGGTATAAGACTGTACTAGGCCATATAGGCACCTTTGTGTCTTCTTGTATTTTACTACAGATTATCCATCTTCACCCCAAGAGGTCGGTCTGCTGGGTGACTGTTATAGATCCCAGACTGCTCCCATTGCACTAACTGGAGTGCTCCTAAGATTGTGAGTCTAATATAACACAACCTGATCGTTTAACCTTTGTGGATCAAACAATATTGGGCCATGTGGCGCATCTGTCTCTTCTCTCGTTTATAGATTACCCTCTTGGATCCAGGCCGGGTCCGCTACAGATTGCTGCCTTAATATCTTCTCATTTCACCATTCAAAAGACTTTCTATTATATTTTTTTCCATGTTCAATTGTTTTAATATTTGATCAATAGTACATTATATGATAATAGTTTATACTTTCCACATTGTGTCTTTTTGGTGTACACTATATTATTATCATATACATCACATAGCCTATTGAGTGCTATTAGGGCGCCCCCTATCTTATAGACTTAGGGTGTTAGGTGCAGACTTAGAAGCTGTTTCCACATAGGAAACAATGGGGCTGCGTTAAGAGCTGAACGCTGCTTTTTTGCAGGTGTTAGGTTTTTTTTCAGCTCAAACTGTCCCATTGTTTCCTATGGGGGAATCGTGCACAAGCACGTTTTTGAAGCTGGCCGCGTCCGTAAGCACCGCTGGTATTGAGAGTTGCAGTGGTGGTAAATTATGCTCTACGCTCCCTTTTTGGAGCCTAACGCACTGAAAACCCAGCCATTCTGTGAACTCTAAATACCAGCGGTATTTAAAAGGTGCGGCCAAAAAAAAGCATGCGTAGCTAACGCACCCCTTCTAACGCAAAACTCCAAATCTAGGCCAATATTTGATGAACAATTGTGTTACTATTTTTGATGCACATTAAGAATTCAATTTTTCTTGAGTATTTTTGTGTAAATGGTTACATTTTTCATTTTGTATGATTTGTAAATTACAATTTTCATTGTGCACATTTGTAATGTGTGCATCTCCTTCCCATGTGAAAATGCAGTATATGCCCCTTAGCAAAAGACCTTGTTTTCAGGGTAAAAAGTGGCTTTATAGAATTCCACCAGGGAAAAAGAAGCAGAATAGCATTAATTTATTCTCTGGTATCTAGGTACTCTCAAGGTGTCAGGGGCAAGAAGCCTTTAAAGGGGCACTCAAGTCAAATTAATATTTCATTATTCAGATAAAGCATTTAATTTTAAACAACCTTCCAATTTACTTCCATTAACAAAAGGTGCACAGAATATACGTATATGCATTTGTGATTAGCTGATGGCTGTCACATAATACAGGAGGAGTGGAAAAAGACATAACTGAAATTTGTTAGAAAAAAATCTACTACTTACTTGAACGTTAGAGTGCTATTGAATTGTCTTGTTATCATGCATTTATTTATTATACACATCTATTTTATTTACTGGTCCTTTAAGTGTTATATGTGCTTTTGTCCCAGATTTGCTAGTATATAATTACATTGTATAAATTATTTATCATGGTGTCATTTAAAACATTTAGGGGTCAATGACATTAATTTTGCAATAATGATTTTTATACAAAAAAAAAATCACTGTAGACTTTAATGGTGAATTTGTAGAAAAATCAATAGATACATTTTTTCCAAAGGATTGTGATTGAGCCCTTAAAGGGACATGAAACCCAATTTTTTTTTTTTTATGATTCAGATAGAGTATGTGATTTTAAACAACTTTCCAATTTACTTCTATTATCTAATTAGTTTTGTTCTCTTTATATGATTAGTTGAATATGATACCTAAGTATGCTCAGGAGCTTCTCATTGATTGCTGCACATACAGTATATGCCTCATCTTACTGGCTCACCCAATGTGTTAACTAGCTCCCATTAATGAATTGTTGCTTCTTCAACAAAGGATAACCAAAGAATGAAGCAAATTAGATAATAGAAGTAAACTGGAAAGTTGTTTAAAAATAGTTTTCCCTATATGAATTGTGAAAGAAAATCTTTGGGTTTCAAGACCTTTTTAAAGGAACAATGTACACTTGATTTTTCTTTGCATAAATGTTTTGTAGATGATTGATTTATATAGCCCATCCGGTAGTGTTTTTATAAAAATGTATAGTTTTGCTTATTTTTTTAAGAACATTGTGCTGATTTTCAGACTCCTAACCAAGCCCCACAGTGTCAGATGTATACACATGTTTACAGACTCCTGCAGGCTCCATTTTATGTTATCTGTCTTTTCATATGCAGGGAAGGAGGGAGGTGGGGACTGTCTGCTCTTTTTGTTTACCCAGCGAACCAAGGGAGGCAGCAGCATGAATAATAAAAATGGTTTATTGGCACACAAAAACGACAACGTTTCGGGGGTTCACCCCTTAATCATGTGGATACAGAGTAACACTGAATATCTGCATTTTATACACATGTGTATGTAACACCTAATTATTAATTAACAGGTACAACTTTCATATTCATACCACCCTCTAGTGGTGGTCATACAAAATGACATCCTCATTTTTCCACTGAAGGGTATTGAAAGAACAAAGTCCTAACTCATAAAAAATACAGAAGCAAAAACAAAAAGAAAACAGCCTACAAAATCATTATTATCACAGAACCTCTCATAAGAAAATAGACCAATCAATGCCCCTATTCATACCTTTGGGTTGTAAAGTCCCCAATTTGTATATCCAAAAAGCCTCTCTCACTTTTTCTTTTCTTTTTTTTTAAACAAGCTTTATTGAAGTGTAAAGGTTACAGTAACATAATCATATGCAAGAGATGGCACAGTAAAAAGAATAGAAAGAAAACAATACACTTTGCAACTATGTGCATAAAAGGAGTACACTTCATCTTGATGTGAACCTTGTGCTCCATAACATGTAACAGGAGCGAGAGGGAACATTTATGAACTTTTCTTTTTTTTTTTTTTCTCTTTAACATCATTGGCTAATCACTTAAAAGTTTAGTGGGGGTTAGAATAGGGGGGTAAGAAAGATGGAGGGGGTTAGGCAAGGGGAGGCCTAGAGTAAGGAGGGGGGGAAGGGGGAGGGGGAAGGGTGGGATGAGACAAAAAAAATAAAAAAAATAAAAATTAAATAATAGTCTGGTGTTTATGTAACACCTGTCAGCTTTCACATAAGAATGATTATATTGTACCCTGCCAGAGTGCTCGCATGAGCTCATATTCTTCTAACTTGTGGTTTTTAAGGTAATAGTATCTTTCCAATAGTAGGACTTCCTCTACTTGCGAATGCCATTCTCCTAGTGTGGGGGGGCTCTGCTTCTTCCATTTTTTAGGGATCAATTTCTTTGCGCTAGTGAGCATAATTAACAGCCAGGTGAGGTGTGTACGGCTTTGTGTCTTGGGGAGCGATAAAAATAGTAAAGTTTCAGGTGTTTTTAAGAGAGGGATGTTGAGGATTTCAGTCATCTTATCAAATACCTCTGACCAAAAGGGCGTTATAAGTGGGCAAGACCACCATATATATAGCAAAGAGCCACTGCCTCCGCACCCCCTCCAACACATGTGGCTAACTGTGGGGAATATCCTATGGAGTCTAACTGGGGTCAGGTACCACCTACCCATGAGCTTAATGTGGAGTTCCTGGATGGTTGACGAGACTGATGACTTTTTAATCAAGCTGAAAGCTTTCAGCCATGTTTGCTCATCTTTATCTATCCCTAAGTCTTCATTCCATTGTGTAACGTAAGTCGGGAGTGTGTCTGTGCTCGGAGAAGCAGCTAATTTATAGAGAAGAGATATTAAGTGTCTTGGTAGGGATTCCCCTGTACAAAGTTTCTCAAAGGGGGTAAGTGCTCTGCCTAGGTGTTGCTTTTGTCTGTGACCGGATATAAAATGTACAAGTTGGTTATAGTGCAGCCAAGAGGAAAAGATTCTAGGGTGTGCGTCCCTAAGCATGGCTTGTGGGATTATCTTCCCATTTTCAACTACTCCAAAGACCGAACCCTCTTTTAGTTTGTATGATGCGAGTCTCAAGTATCCCATTTTGTGATAGGGAATCTCAGGATTCTCGAGTATAGGTGTTAGGGGGGAGTGTCGTGAGGAGATATGAGTGGAGGTTGCAACGGTTGAGTCCCAAGTGTTAAGTGTTTCTACCAAAAGATGAGAGTTCTTAATTATGCTAGGGCGCTGAAAAGGCGGCAGCCACGCCAGGGTGCTCACATTATTTATTCTAAGGATTTGTCTGTCTAACTCTATCCAGGCTTTATGCTTTTCATTTTGTGCCCATTCCACTATCTTCTGAAGGCCTATCGCCTTTTTATAGAGGGAAATATCTGGTAGACCGAGCCCACCTTTTTCTCTTGGCAAATACATAGTGCGCCTAGGGATCCTAGGCTTGGTGTCAGCCCATATGTATTGTTTGATGAGTTTCTGCAGCTGAGATATATAGCCCCTTGGGAGAGTTATGGGTAGGGTCTGGAGAAGATAGAGGATTCGGTGTAGAATATTCATTTTAATAACCCCTATTCTGCCAAGCCAAGATATGTATCTGCTTTTCCAGGAGGAGAGGTCTGTTGCTATTTCGTTCTTAAAAGGGATGTAGTTATACTTAAATAGGTCAGAGGGGTCAGAGGTTAAAAAAATACCCAAGTATTTTAATTTATTTGCGGCTAGGGGGATCCGGTGTTCATGCTGTAAAGTTTGTATAATTTTGGGGCAAGTGTTAATATTATTGATTTATGTAGATTCAGGGAGAAATTGGAGGCTTTACCATATTCCTTGAGGACGTCTAAGAGTGCAGGAAGAGATTCAGAAGCATTTGTTAGTGTGTAAAGGACGTTGTCAGCATAGAGCGCTTGCTTATGTTCTGTACCTCCTACCTCTATACCCTTGATGTGTTGGGAAGCTCTTACAGTGTGGGCTAGGACCTCTATAGATAGGGCAAACAACAGAGGGGATAAAGGGCAACCCTGTCTGGTCCCGTTTCTGATGTCAAAAGATTCTGACAATGTGCCATTAATTCTTATTTTGGCGTTGGGGTTGGAGTAAAGGGCAAAAACTGAGTGTACGAAGGACCTGCCAAATCCCATTCGTTCCATCACCTGACGCAGGAAGGCCCAGCTCACCCTGTCAAAGGCCTTCTCTGCGTCTGTGGAAAAGAGCACTAGTGGAAGGCCCGAGACCCTAGCGTGATTGATTAGTTGCGCGACTCTGATGGTGTTGTCCCTGGCCTCACGCCCAGGGACAAAGCCAACCTGATCATTAACTATCAGGTCTGGTAGGTATTTATTTAGTCTGGTCGCTAGGATCTTTGCAAAAAGCTTCATGTCCGAATTAATGAGTGAAATTGGCCAAAAATGGCCGGGGCGGTATGGGGTCTTTCCCGGTTTGGGGAGGACCGTTATATGTGCCTCCAAGAGGACCCGGGATAGAGAGGGGTTCTCCCGAAGACCGTTGAATAAGTCTAGGAGTGGACCCACCAGGGTCTCCTTGAATCTTTTATAATAGGCTGACGAAAAACCGTCAGGACTAGGGCTCTTACCATTTGGACAGTTTTTAATGGCTGCGAAAAGTTCTTCTGTAGTTATTGGGGAGTCCAGGGATTCAGCATCCTCTGCAGACAGGGAAGGGAGGTCTATTTTGTTTAAGTATATTAAAGTTTCATGTTGGGACACCTCTTTCGCTTGGGTGGATTCCGAGGTTTGGCTATATATGTTATATAAAGAGTGATAATATCTGTGGAACTCTGAGGCTATTTGGTCACTACTATGCAGTGAGCGTCCATCTGTAGATTTTATGGAGTGTATGTAAGAGCTAAGCTGTCTTTTTTTAAGGGTTCTAGCTAGGATGCGGCCCGGTTTGTTTCCCCCTTCATAGTAATGTTGTTTCAAGTGGAGTGCAATCTTTTGGTGTGATTCTGTTAAGTGTTTATGGAATGCAATTCTTGTTTCTTTTAATAGAGTGGGTGCAAGAAACCCCCCGTGAGGTGTCAACTGCGGGGTCAGCTACAATATAAAAATCTCCAGCTAGGTATGTAATACCCCTGGAGTGTTCCATAAGGAGGTCTGAGGTCTGTTTGAGGAATGATTCCTGGCCATGATTGGGAGAGTAAATTGAGGCTAAGGTAATATAGTGTCCGAATAGTGTGCCTACTAGAATAAGGTACCTGCCGTTCGGGGCTTTCTCAATGTGTGTCAGGTTAAATGGGACAGTTTTATGAAAAACAATGCCTACTCCCCCTTTTTTAGTTTGACCAGAGGCAAAGTAAGCCAGCGGGAATTGGGAGTTGTGCCATGTGGGTTCTTTACCCTTTTTATAGTGAGTTTCTTGCAGCAGAATTATGTGGCTTTGGATTTTGCTCAGTTCTCTGAACGCAATGGAGCGTTTGCCTGGATTATTCAGGCCTTTTGCATTAATAGTAGTGAGATTGATTGAGTGTTCAAAAAACGTTTTGGATTTATGGTGTGCGGCCATGTCATAAAAAAAAAGGGGGGGGGGGAGGAGAGAGAGTGAAGGTTTAAGATAGGGAAGGAATTACAGAGAGAGGGTTGCGATTAAGAAGGGAAAGGGGAGGTGAGTGAAAATCAAAGAGTAAATAGCAAGAGGAAAGCGTAATAGTAGCAGTCGGAGTAAGCACAGACAGTGGGTCACTCCTAAGGTTAACTCTATGTGAAAAAACCTTGTAACAAACCTAAGTTAGGGGAAAAGCCCCTTTACTGATGTAAGTTATTATAAAACAAAAGTATACCTATAGCATAACATTATATAGCTGCTGACCAACCTAATTAATACAATAAGGAATATCAGAGAGATGATTTATGTGCTCCAAACAAACTGTCTATCTTTCTAAATCTAACTAGGAAACTCTCAAATTTGAGGGGAAAAGTCGTGGTCGCAGGAGAGTTGTGTGGCTCAAGTCCATATTTATAATACGTTAATATAGATGAGACTACAGACGGGAAATCTAACTCTCCAGCTGTTGTCCTCGCCTTGAGGAGCTTAGGTAAATATACATATACTCATTCTGTGGAACAGCTTGAGGTAGGTCTGTTCAGACCCGCATTATACTGATCTCGCTGCATACCACACAATTGGTAATGACTGTATCCAGGCTACTTCAATGGAGGAGCATACTTCAAGTATGTGCTTACATGTTAGCGAATGGATCTTGTGTTTACTTGCAATAGCCCTAAAGATATTTAGTAATTGGGCAGTCAAACTGTACTCTGGTTGTAGGAAAGCGTTAGCCCTCAAAGCATAAGAGATGATACCATGTTTAGCTTTTGTGTGCGTCACGAACTCAGCGGATATAAGCTAAGGTGCTGTCTGTATGAGGGAGTAGCCCACAGTTGTCGAAAGGAAAAAAGTCTCTAAGCCATTCCTATGATAATTAAGCATGTGGTTTAAAGATAATACATTCAGTTATGAAAGACATATCAATTCAATCATTTAAGCATTTACAGGAGCATATATAATAAAAATGTGAGAAAATGAAAACGTGAAGAACAAGTACCTGCATTCAATGAAGTTTAAAACAGTATAAATGATGGTGTCTGCCTTGCTGGGTCATAAAGAGGATAATTAGCAACCGTTCTAAGGTAGAAGTCTCTAGTTTATGACGCTGAGAGGCAGATATATTTCACCGAAATTACATACTCAACCTTGAGGGATAAGGTGAATCAGGCAACAAAACATTATTAAAAACATGTCAATATATTCAACAGCTACAAAGACATATTAGAGATAGCGTCAATCTTTTTAGTTCCTAAAGGGTAATCGTTAGGAGGTAATGAAGATTGAACCTGAGCTCAGAGAGTCCAGCAGTACGTTACCCTTATGGTTTGCTCTCATGACGGTCACTTGGAGGGCGGAAGGATTGAGATGACCCTCCTGGTTGAGATCCGCTGGGAAGAGGGGCCTGTGATCCATTCCAGGCCTGAAGATAGAAGTTTTATTATTGCTGGTGGCAATAATTGAGACCGGGAAACCCCATCTGTAAGGAACCCTGTGATTTCGTAGAACAGATGTGATATGGTTCAGGTCCCTTCGTTTTTGCAAGGTCACAGGAGACAGGTCAGAAAAAACATGGATTTCCTCTCCAACGTTGGTGATAGAAGATTTCTTACGGGCTCCCTGGAGGAGGTCCTCTTTGTCTTTATAACTAAAAAATCTCACTATTATGTCTCTCGGAGGCGCTTTGCTTGGTGGTTTGGGCATGAGGGCCCTATGAGCCCTTTCTATGGGGATCTCATGTGAGGATGGTGAGTCTTTAATAATGCGAAACAGGGCCTGTAGATACCCTTCAATATTCTGTGGAGAAACTGATTCAGATATCCCGCGAAAACGCAAGTTATTTCTGCATCCCCGGTTGTCCAGGTCCTCCATTTTATCATTCAGGAATTGCAGATTGTCAGCGTGGTTTTGTAGGTCTGCAGTATGCTGCGTCACTAAATTTGCATTATCCTGAGAAGTCTTTTCAATCTTCAAGACTCTAGACTCTAGTGCAGAAAAATCTTTCCTAAGATCCCTAAAGAGGCTCCTCATTTCTTTCATTACCCCTTGCATGTCCTCTTTAGAAGACAGATGGTGAATGTCCTCCTTAGTAATAAATTGAGGGTGTGAGTCAGTATGATATGACATGGAGGGTGCAGTGGGGTCTTGAGGGTTGTCCATGTTGGTGTCAAGAGTCTCTTTTGTAGGGTCAAGGGGCCTGAGATAGTGGCTCATAGGTTTAGAAGCAGCTATCTTATCAGCTTTGCTGTTCCTTTTGTTAGGCATACCCCCTCAAATCAGTGTTTAGTTGTGTGATACTCCAGAATTGGTTTTCTCTAGCAGCTCTGATGCTCAGGCCTTGTAAAATGACCGGTTATATGAGCAGCCACATCTTATTTGTGTCGTAGTATAGAGTAATTAGGCTCCCAAGGCTTCTGTCAAGGGCTTTTATAAGGGTGTTCTATTATTGCCTAGTTCAGGTGCTGTGTGTATTTGGCGGAGGCAATTAATTACACCGCTCCCTCTGCTAAGTGTGTATAAACTGAGCCTCTTATTACTTTATTATAGATCACCCACTTAAGGAGCGGAGGGGGGGCTATCCCCTATTGAGGAGCAGATAGTTAGGTCGATGAAACCCCCGCCCGCAAGCCCTGTCTGTACCCTGCTCTGTCCCTTCACAACAATGAAGGCGTTCGTGTGTCACTCTTCAGGGCGTCTAATTATGACTAATATGTGGACTCCCGGAGGCGGCTCTCTTACCGGGGGTCTTGTAGTTCAGCAGACTAATTGCGGTGATAAGACCGCAGGTGCGGCTGTCATGTGATCAACTCACTGTCGGCCGTGTTGAGGGTGTAAGTCCGTAGGCCTGAGCACCCAGCTCCGTCTCCGTATATCCTGGGGCCTGCGCGATGCGGCCGCGTCGTTCCAGCAGCAAGGACAGAGCGGTACCTCCGGTTGAAGCGCAGGGTCCTATGATGGGATATGTAAACCCAGAATTGTGTGCATTGTCTCCGGATGGGCTATCTGAAGTGTAGAGAAGAGCCGGTGGGTCCTTATTAACGCTGGGTATGGTGGATGTGGATAATCACCTGGATTGGCGCCATTTATGTTCAGGCTAGTGAGCGGCGATAAAGATGAAGTAGCTCAATAGTTCCCAGGGTTAAAAGCATTCATTATTAGAGGCTTCTTGTTAGGCTGGACCAGTCACCATAAAATAAAGTTTGTATATAGTGCTTTTATGCTATATAAAGCGTTTATATCAGTACTAGAAGCAGAAGCCTTCCTAGTGTGTGACCATCTTCCAGCGTGGTCAGGCTCCGCCTCCAACCAGCCTCTCTCACTTTTAATAACACTTCCCTGTTTCCACCCCTCCTTGGTCTATGGACATGCTCAATAATTTGAAACCTAAGTTGCGAAATTTGGCGATTTGCTTTAATAAAGTAGTGAGCTACAGGGGCATCTAAATCCCCCTCCTAATGCTGGATTTGTGCTCATCCATCCTCTCCCATGCCTTATGCGTTGTTTCACCCACATAGAGCAGCCCACATAAGTATTTGACAAGATAAATTACATATTCGCTATTACAATTTCAATAACTCATTATATAAAAAAAAAGTCCTGTATGCGGGTGAAAGAAGGCAGCACATTTAATCATGTTTCCACAGCTAAACAAGGGTAACATCCTTTATTGGCACTCGTAATATACTGTGTGCCACTCTCCTTAGCTGTACCCACATCATTTTTGATCAATTTATCCCTTAAGGAAAGAGCACGTCTAAAGGAGGGCATGAAAATATCCTTAAATGCAGTGACATTGGGGTTACACTCATAGGATATGCCAGTGCTTTCTTAAAATACTCAGCACCTTTTTACTTTGTCTGTTGCACTCTGTAACAAAAGTTATTCTTTCTTTTGTCCCCTCTTTTTCCTTGACTTTTTTTGTTATAAATCAAGTCTTGTCTGGACCCCCCTTCAACTTTTTTTTCAGATTACACTGAATCACCTCACTAGGATAGCCCCGATCACTGAAAAGTTGACTCATTCATTTCAGTAAGTATTTGTTTAGATTTAACAAGATCAGAAACAACTTTCTTTACCCTTAAAAAACTGACTATAGGGAAGAGAGTACAATAATGCAGGTGGATGAGCACTCTCATATTGCAAAAGATTATTGTGATCAATTAGCTTTCTGAAAATATCTGCCTTCAAAGAGTTATCTTCCCTAAAAATGGAGGTGTCGATGAATTCTATATGTTCTTCACTCCATGTAAGCTTCAATTGGATATGTCTAGAGCAGCTAGTGAAATCATTAACAAATCCTAAAAGAGTTCCATTTCAGTGGGTGTCCCAGGCTACCTCATCAACAATGCCAAAACTTCTAAGTAAGGTTTGTAAAAGGTTTTGTACTGGATTTTTATATTACTATCTGTGCATATTCTTCTTTATAGTAGTGGCTATTATATGCAGTAATATGAAAATTGGTGTATATTGTCCCTTTTTAAAAGCAGTATTTTCAGTAGTAAAACTTTTACTTTGTGAATAAATTTTAAAATGCTCCGCCCCTCCCAACATTTATTGAAATATGATGTTGTGGACAAAAAAAAATCCAAAGTGTTGTTTATCAGTTTCTTTTTTTTATTCCAGTTATGTTTGTCACATTTTAATGAAGCAATATCTGTAATTAGATAAACTATAGATTACAGCCGTATCAGTGACACATTGCTTTGCATCTCTGGGAATAATACAATAATTGAAGATAAACAGAAGTGTTTTATATCAGTTGTAGATGAAACATTTAAGCAACACTATAAGATGAAATTCAACATACAAATGCACTTGATTTTTTGTATAGCTTCCAAATATTTTAAAGGAACAGTCGAAATTAAA
This sequence comes from Bombina bombina, assembly GCF_027579735.1. NCBI lineage: Eukaryota > Metazoa > Chordata > Amphibia > Anura > Bombinatoridae > Bombina > Bombina bombina. The sequence goes on along the minus strand of NC_069504.1, from coordinate 452,455,474 downwards.
CTTTCATGATTCAGATACAGCAGGTGTTTTTGTTGCTGTTTTCTTTTAAAAAATCCAATTCACTTTCATTATCTAAATTTGCACAATCTTTTTATATGCTCACTTTCTGAGGCACCAGCTACTGTTTTGCAAGAATTCACAGAATATACATATACACATTTTGTGATTGGCTGATGGCTGTCACATGACACAAAGGGAAGAAAAATGGAGCTAACTAAAATTTGACAGAAAAAAATATACTTCTTATTTAAAATTCAGATATAGTCCCTTATTAACAGTATGATACTGCTTAAAAAGCTGCTCTTTATATGTCTGCAACATCAGAGGTTTAGAACGTGGGACAGCCCAGACTTATTAGCCCAGAATGACTGACAAGCCCTCTGGGGTGGGGTTGCATGCATAATTGCTTGTGCAATCTTGAATTCCGGTAGTTGATGGTGATCAAGAGGCCCCAAATTCTTTCAATGAGAACCTTGTCCCCACAGATCTTCATAAATACGGCCCTAAGAGCTTTTGCACTGTCTTTTTCTTATGCATTTGCTGATTATACAAGTACTACATTTAATGGTCCTTTAAATAGTTCTTGAAACAGATTTTATTACAGTCATTGGTAATGCGAAAATAGCTTAAACCAGTTTACAATTGTATTATATAATATGAAAAAAGATGTATAATTTTAAAAAATGCAGAAAAAGTATATAATTTATCATTAAATTAATAAATAGAACCAGATTCTATTCCATATTAAGGGCTTGATTTATCAAGCCGTTCGCCGCTGTATGACTGCAGGTTCTCACAACCTGCAGTTAGTATTTATCAAGTAGCAGTCATCAGACCACTGCTTCCCTAACCTCTTTTCCACCTCTTAGGTGGAGAGTTCAATCTCCCCAGGTTTGTCCGATCGGGGAGATTGACAGCTCCTACCCACGTGTGATTGGCTGTGCGTGGGCAGGGTGCGGTGTTGTACTTGAGAGCTAAATAGCGCTCTTGTGAAATACTGAATTCTGGCAGCAGATTGCTGCCCACTAGAGGAGAGCTAGGGTGGACAGGGGCACCTATGTCTTCCCCTGTCCACCCTAGCTTGATAAATCGAGCCCTAAAAGTTTTAGCATTTTCTTATTCAAAATTCTAATTAGATTTGTTATGTGATTTTTTTTAATTGCATATTAATTTAAGCTTTTTAATTGGAATGGAAGATAATTCAATGATTGAAAGAAACATTTACCTTCCACCTACATATAAAAAAAGATGTCTTCATGGCTTTGATTCAAATATTTTACAGTTTGCTGTGGGAAAACACCAATGTCAACTTGGCTATTTTTGGCCTTTATTACCAACAGCAATAAAAATATTTTTTGTACTGATTTCTTTTGATTACTGGAGACAGCTTTGTATATGATAAAATGATGAGGTTCATGCCTTAGCTGGTTTAAAATAAAATGTCTATTTTTTAAATGTAAAAATACATATATTAAAAGCTATAACTGCTTTAGTGGAAGATTTCACTGTGCATCTGACCTCTGCAGTATGTTCCAGGTGTTCAGGTCAAGTGTACAGTAAAATCTATCACTAAATCACTGAAGGCTTTGCTAGAAGCATTTTTTCTTGATATATTATGTTGCAAAAATGCTTCTAATCAAAACTGAAATGCACTGATGTGCATATCAATGTCTATTAGCATGGTCCTTGAAGTCTAGAATTTCAAATAGCAATATCACAGTTGCTGATTTTAAAGGAAAATATTCCTAGCCAACTATTGTGTTATAGATATTTTAATAGCACTACATCTTGCACCATGTGTTCTTTAACCCCTTAACGACCGAGGACGTGCAGGGTACGTCCTAAAAAAAAAGGCAGTTAATGCCTGAGGACGTACCCTGCACGTCCTCGGTGTGGAAAGCAGCTGGAAGCGATCCTGCTCGCTTCCAGCTGCTTTCCGGTTATTCCAGTGATGCCTCGATATCGAGGCATCCTGCAATAACCATTTTTAGCCATCCGGTGCAGAGAGAGCCACTCTGTGGCCCTCTCTGCACCGGACATTAACGGCTAAGTTCGTTGGTGGGTGGGAGCCGGTGTGGGAGGTGGGTGGCGGCCATCGATGGCCTTTGTGATGCGGAGGGGGGCGGGATCGGGGGCGGGGATGACCGGGGGGACGCGCACGGACGCGCGCACGTGCACGGGGAGGCCGGGCGGGCGCGTGCACGGGGAGGGAGCGGGTGGGAACCACTACGCTACAGAAATGTTTTAGTTAGAAGTGGGGATCAAAGGGGTAATTATATCTATTTGCTGATCGGTTTGGCTGGTGGGGTATTGGACTGTGGGGGGGAAGCTACACTACAGAAACAAATAAAAAAAATAAAATAAAAAAAAACATTTTTATTTGCAAACTGGGTACTGGCAGACAGCTGCCAGTACCCAAGATGGCCCCAATAAGGCAGAGGGGGAGGGTTAGGGAGCTATTTTGGGGGGATCAGGGAGGTTGGGGGCTAAGGGGGGACCCTACATAGCAGCATATGTAAATATGATAAAAAAAATGTATTATTTTTTTTAAATACCTTTTATTTTAGTACTGGCAGACTTTCTGCCAGTACTTAAGATGGCGGGGACAATTGTGGGGTGGGGGAGGGAAGAGAGCTGTTTGGGAGGGATCAGGGGGTGGGATGTGTCAGGTGGGAGTCTGATCTCTACACTAAAGCTAAAATTAACCCTGCAAGCTCCCTACAAACTACCTAATTAACCCCTTCACTGCTGGCCATAATACACATGTGATGCGCAGCAGCATTTAGCGGCCTTCTAATTACCAAAAAGCAACGCCAAAGCCATATATGTCTGCTATTTCTGAACAAAGGGGATCCCAGAGAAGCATTTAAAACCATTTGTGCCATAATTGCACAAGCTGTTTGTAAATAATTTTAGTGAGAAACCTAAAGTTTGAAAAAGTGAATTTTTTTTTATTTGATTGCTTTTGGCGGTGAAATGGTGGCATGAAATATACCAAAATGGGCCTAGATCAATACTTGGGGTTGTCTACTTCACTACACTAGAGCTAAAATTAAGCCTAGAAGCTCCCTACATGCTCCCTAATTAACCCATTCACTGCTGGGCATAATACACGTGTGGTGCGCAGTGGCATTTAGCAGCCTTCTAATTACCAAAAAGCAAAGCCAAAGCCATATATGTCTGCTATTTCTGAACAAAGGGGATCCCAGAGAAGCATTTACAACCATTTATTCCATAATTTCATGAGTTGTTTGTAAATAATTTCAGTGAGAAACCTAAAGTTTGTGAAAAAATTTGTGAAAAAGTAAAAAAAATTTTTTATTTGATCGCATTCGGCGGTGAAATGGTGGCATAAAATATACCAAAATGGGCCTAGATCAATACTTTGGGATGTCTTCTAAAAAAAAATATATACATGTCAATGGATATTCAGGGATTCCTGAAAGATATTAGTGTCCCAATGTAACTAGCACTAATTTTGAAAAAAAGTGGTTTGGAAATGGCAAAGTGCTACTTGTATTTATGGCCCTATAACTTGCAAAAAAAGCAAAGAACATGTAAACATTGGGTATTTCTAAACTCAGGACAAAATTTAGAAACTATTTAGCATGGGTGTTTTTTGGTGGTTGTAGATGTGTAACAGATTTTGGGGGTCAAAGTTAGAAAAAGTGTGTTTTTTTCCATTTTTTCCTCATATTTTATAATATTTTTTATAGTAAATTATAAGATATGATGAAAATAATGGTATATTTTGAAAGTCCATTTAATGGCGAGAAAAACGGTATATAATATGTGTGGGTACAGTAAATGAGTAAGAGGAAAATTACAGCTAAACACAAACACCGCAAAAATGTAAAAATAGCCTTGGTCCCAAACGGACAGAAAATGGAAAAGTGCTGTGGTCATTAAGGGGTTAAAAATGTTCTGCAAAATAAGCATTTCCTTGGGTGTTAACTATATAGGTGTTTTTATTAGGATAAAATACATTAGTCATTTGATTTTCATCTTCATTATAAATTAATGCTTAACAAGATGAAGGTGACTGCTTGATGTTGAACATTTTTGTTATATTTGAAACATTTTCAAGATATAACATTTACAAAAAGTGGGACTTGCATCCAAATGACTTAGGTAGAGCATGTTTTTGTGCACTTAAACCACATCTTTAGTGTGTCCGTATTCTCAAAATGCTGTTCAATTCTCTTTCCAATTAACCTTTAAACTTGTTTATTGAGATTTGGTGACACAGAGCACTAATGTAGATATAATTACCTCAGTGACTTAGTGATGGTTTTGCACCAAGGGATTAAGGTAATTTTTAAAAAGAGTTTTAGGTTATAGGACAAACTAAAGCAATTTGTATTGTTGATACAAACACAGACAATGACTAAATTGAGAGAATTAAATCAAATATCTTATTTCATTTTGCGAAAGGATAAAATACCATTAATATTTATATAATATTTATATCTCTATATCAGAACTTTATGGGCCAGATTACGTGTGGAGCGCAATCTTTTGCACGCGAGCGGTAAGGGGTTTATTGCAGTTGTTTGCATTCTTCGGGCTTATCAATTGTATTGTGAGTTTAAAGTAAATGCGATAACTTGAGCGTAATCGTGATTTATGCTAGAATGATTAAAGCAACTTCCAAGCTCTAGTTTACTGTTTCACTAATCGAAAAAGTTGCACAAAAAAACATAAAAAAATACATTACAAAGTATAGTTACACTCATAATAAGAGTATCTAATAAAAATGATTACAAAAAATATTTCACACAAACGTTATAAGGGCTCAAAGATATGAGGTCTCAGGCAAACATTGAGATACATGTCTAAATATATATATATATAAAAGCAATCCCAAATTATTGCCTCCTCACTGTACCAGGGTTCAACAAATAAAGATATTATGCAAATAGGGCAAATGCACTCGCTATTTTTAACAAAAGCTTCTTTAATGCATGTAAACATTTTCAGGGTGTTCATCCCTTCTTCAGTTGTAATCAAAATTATTCAACCCCCATTGAAAATCAGGTTTATTGTCAAAATTTACAGACTTTCAGCTGTTTGCAATGAACAAATCAAACAAAAGCAATTGAAATAGCTCAACACAATGAATGCTTCAAGTGGTTTCCCCAAATTCAGCTGAAAATGCAACTTTTAATGAATTCTGCCGTCTCAAAATTATTCAACCCCCTGTATAGAATCCCTCACAACAGCACAAATATGCAAAACAGGTGTTGTCTCAAGCACACTTGATGCTACTAATCAAGGGCTTCATTAGTTGCCCCAGGTGTGCTTGAGCTATAACACATGAAATACCTGAACTGGGAAGGGGTTTGTTGAGTGTTACATTTGACGGCATGTTAGTAATATGGTTAAGTCAAAGGAGTGGTCCAAGAGGTTAAGAGAAGAGATCATCGCCCTTCACAAACATCAAACAGGACACAAATATATAGTGGATACACAGTAAGGTGCATACTAAATGCACAAGGTTTCCATACCAAAACTGCAAGATGTACACCACTACTGACCCAAAAGCACAAGAAAAGTGACCTCCAATATGCTCAAAATCATATAAAAATCATATAAATAAGCCACATAAGTTTCTGAATTCTGTTCTGTGGAGCGAAACAAGTGAAACCAAAACAAAAAGCTGGATGGATCATCTCTATGTCTGGATGAAGAAGAATGAAGAATACACTGTCAAAAGAACACTCTGACTAAAGTTAAACATGGTTGTGACTCAGTGATGCTCTGGAGCTGCTTTGCTTCTTCTGGCACTAGAATCCTGCAGCATGTGGAAGGCAAGATGTATTCATTAAAGTATCAGAAAATCTTAGGAGAAAGCATCATGCCATCTGGGAGGAAGCTGAAGCTTGGGCGTCATTGGACCTTCCAACAGGACAATGATCCAATGCATACCTCAAATTCCACCAAGGCATGGTTGTAGAAGAAATCCTGGAAGATTCTACAGTGGCCATCACAGTCACCTGACCCCATAAAAAATCTCTGGTGGGATTTGAAGAAAGCGGTTGCAGCACACAACCTCAAGATTATTACTAAACTGGAGGCCATTGCTCATGAGAAATGGGCTGATTCCTTTGGAACGTTGCCTGAAGCTGGTGTCTTGCTATGTATGCATCTAATTTGAAGCAGGTCATAACAGCAAAAAGGTGCTCTACTAAGTACTAAAGATGCTTGCCATGAAGGGGTTGAATAATTTTGAGACTGCAGAATTCATTAAAAGCTTGGGGAACCAGTTGAAGCATTTGTTGTGTTGAGCTATTTCAATTGCTTTTGTTTGATTTTTTTCATTGCAAACAGCTGAAAGTCTGTACATTTTGACAATAAACTTGATTTGCAATGGGGATTGAATCATTTTGATTACAACTGTATATCTATATATGTAAACATATGTATTTATATGTGTATACATTTACAGACATATTATACGCATAAATATATATGTATACATATACAGACATAAATAAAAGTGCATTAGAGCCCTTTGCAATTAAGTAAATAAAAACATGTACAAACATATTTATGCAATATTCATTTTACTGTAAATATTTCACATTTAAGGCACTTCCAGGCGGCGGTCATCTTACTGGTCGCACTGAGCTTCAGCTCCTTGAGCCTTCTCCACAATTTATTAATTCTGCTTAGCAGATCTGACGATATTCAACTTAAAATAGTGGGGAAGCTTGTCTGTTGGCGACCTGATCCGAGAAATAGATTTTTGGATCGTGGCGTGGCATAATTGCCCTCAGTACCAGGCTATTCACTTGAGGCCTTCCCCTAACACTGAAGCTTCTACACCGTCCCCAAACCTAGAGTGCACAGCTTTCACTCTAAATCTAACATAGGAACCTACTACTCTCGCAATACAGCTATAAGCAGGCAGGGACTATATCACTAAAGTAGCACTATACAACTACACCGGAGAGATGGATGCTTTGAACAAGTGGGAGTGCACGGTGACCCAGGCGATAAACGACAGCTACTGGAGCTTAGAGAAAGAGCTCTGTAAGCTCCTCATAACTCCACAGAGCACAAAAGGAATTAATCTTGCAACTCTAGACCCATCAGCAACAGACTATGAGGTTGAGCCCAAGCCTGACATGACTGCTTTGACAAGTGCAACTAAGGCCTTAGAGAGGGCTTTCCATGCCGATCCGCGTAGTAACACAGCAATGGAGGAGCAGACACAGGCAGACACCCTACCCAGTCTCTATACAAGAGACGTGCTGACTACCTCACCTAACAAATCTGCTTTCATACCCACTCCGGTGGATTTACCTTTCAGAATGGGGGACCCAAGCCCTCCTAGCCAGGGGAGTCAGATTTTAAAAGCCGGAGTTGAGCCAGCCTCTGCCTTGCCTTCGGGAGATGGAAGTACTGAGGGAATTTCACATGCGCTCATTGCTCGAGCCCCGCAGACCAGGATTTCCTTGATGAGACGGATGCACTGGGCTGAGTCCATGACCGCACAGAAGCTAGCGCACAAACCTATGAGTCAGACTAGTATTGCCTGCATGCAGATTTGTTTGCACTATATGCTTTGTTTGGTTTAGTTCCTACACCCCTAGGCTGAAGACCGCTTTATCACAATAAGACTAAAGATTGCAGAAATGTCTATTTAATAGTAGTTGCACCATACATGATTTTACACAACATGATTTTACACTTACTCAAACCTATAGATCTCTTATTAGGGGCTATTATGTTACTGACTTTATGTTGGTTATTTTTGGTATCAATATTAATTATAAAAAAGAAGGCCAATTTACATGACAACTATTTGTTTGAAACTTAATTTGGCACTCTTAGCTAATGTACTTATAATGCAATATTAGTAGATTACCTAGATCCAGCCTGTATGGCCAGTTTTAACTATGTTTTCACAAAACTTATTCAGAATGCCAACTAAATGTTGTACACACATGTACGTCCATATACAACTTTACACTTCTTATAAAGGTCTTTTTAGCCGGTATAAAGGCAAGTGAGTTAACCCAATATTACTAATGTGTTTTAATATTTGCAATCAGCATATTTGATATACTACTACTACTGTTCTTTTGTACTAGTGTAGTTTTTTTTGCCTCTTTTGACTCCTAGACCGTGTTTTTAATCATTATTTTCAGTTTGTTCTTGCACATTCAAATACCCAAAAACACAATCACTGCAAATTGTACTCTTCATTGTTTTCTTTGGCTTGATATTTTCATGACAAAACCCATTATAAATAAATACTGTGCCTTTACTTGCATTCATTCCTTTGAGCACACATATGCATCTGATCAACAAACTTTTAAGTTAATACAAATACTTCCTTATTAAAAAGAGAAAATACTTATAAAACTCACTTAATAAATCAAAGATGGACAAAAATTAACTATGTTAAAAACTGATACAGATTGCAAATATATTTTATACTTGAACCTCTGATTATGATATTGAATTTGTTTATTACTCATCTGTCAACAATTTTTCTATTTAGAACACAGATAAAAAAGCACTAATTGTAATGAAGATGAAATATACACAGTAAGGGACAAATATTCATAATTTGTTGAATATTCATAAAAACAAAGAATAACAAAAAGGAGAAAACGCTTGTGTGATGCATTCTGTATGGCAACGCTCCAGTGCGTTTCTTCCTCAGGGACCATAAAATGTGAACACAAGAGTTACAGTCTTATAGAATAGCTTCACCTGTAAACATTTGCAGCTCATGGTCTATAAGGAGGAACATTAAAATGTGTAAATGTAATATTTACATAGACAAAGATGACAGATGTGTACCAATATATAAACAAATAAAAAGACAAATCATAAACTGTAAAATTATATACAGTTCATTTAATTGCAGGCACATAGAGCCATTATATAAATCATATTAAGATTAGTAATAGAAGGTTCATTTGTTCCAATATACAGTGATTCTCTGTGTAATAAAATCTCCTAACACAATTATTACTATTAACCAACCAAAGTATTTTTTTCTTTTTTACAAATGGAGTCACCAGTCATTGTGAGAATAGTTATTTTAGACTTTCTATGATGTTATTTTGAAGATCCTATTTGTACACATCAATTGCAGAATGATACTAAAAAGCCAAAAGGTGTGAAAAAATCCACAATTGTTGAGGAAGACAAAGGAATGCAGAGGAATATAATCGGATAGAGTGCAAAGGGGAATAAAAAAAATATATAAAAAATATATACTGCATGAACAATTTGATGAATTCCAACATGGATTCTATTGTGTTTCAGCATTATTTACATTTTGGAGAATAGCAATTCTGTCTTCACCAGGTTAAGCGATGTTAAGGAAAACAGAGTTGTGCCTAGGTGGTCAATATCTCAAGGTAAGAGTTGTACCTAGGAGAGCAATATCTCAAGGTAAAAGTTGTACTTAGGTGTACAATGACATTGATCTGTAAACACTTTCTGGCCTCTGTTAGCTATCAATTGCCTGAGGAGCTTGTCAGAAGAATTATTCAGTACATGTTTTCTACATTAATGGGTCATTTTCCAATGACATTGAAGGCTGTGACACACTGCAAGCGATGCGGCGCGAGGCAAAGCAGCTGCTTCAGTCAGGGTTGCATCGCTTCTGAAGATCAAATATTTAATCTCTGAGCGCTCAGCTACGCGACCTGACGCAGCAGAGTGCTCAGAGATTAAAAGGCAGGACACAATAAGCGCACAGCCGCATCTACACGCTGCACGTCACTCCGCTTGCAGTGTGTCACAGCCTTAAGGATGCAAGGATGCAGGGGTCAAATTCTGTTTCATTGAGCCCTAAGGGTTGGATCGCTTAGTGGTTTGTGACTATCCCTACTGGCACTGATAGATGTTATCTGTATAAATACCTGTGTTATTCATGTTTAATATTAATGTGTCTTTACTTTGTGCTAGTGTGTATGTCAAGACAGTGTTGGCCTGGTGGGCTGTGAACAAGCAATTAAAGATTTTATAAAATTGAACCTTTTGCAACATTTTTTGTGTAAAATAATTAAGAAGTCACTTTTTTGAAGGCTTTTTATTGTTCATTGTGCAAATGCTATTTTGATGAGGTAAGTGACATATTTATTATTCGCTATTTTTAAATTATGTTAATATACTATAGCATAGTATCAAAACTATTACTACAGGAAACTTACCATAAAATTCCTACTTGAATGCATATGAAAATCAGAAATGCTTTATAATACTGAAAAGCATGCATACTCATTATGCATGAAAGTACTGTAATGATAAAATAGCAGCCAATAGGAATGAGAGCTGCTTAAATCCTATTGGCTGTTTAAATCAGCCAATAGGATTTAAGCAGCTCTAATTTCTATTGGCTGATAAGCCAAAAGGAATGCAACAGTACCCCAATATAAAAGGGGTACCTTGCATTAAATCCTCAGTGTGCAGTGGACGATCGCATGAAGAGGATCCACAGGGATGAAGAAGATGCCGGTCCTGCGATGGATGAAGATGCTTCGCTGCTGGAATGAAGATCTTTCGCTGGACTTTAGCAACTGTGAGTACTGATTTTGAGGTTAGTGTTAGGTTTTGGTTTTTTTGGGGGTCTTTTTTTTTTTTTTTTTTTTTTAAATTAGAGCTGAATGCCATTTTAAGGGCAGTAAAAGAGCAGAATGCCCTTTTAAGGGCAATGCCCATACAAATGCCCTTTTCAGGGCAATGGGTAGATTATGTTTTTTTTTTAGTTAGGTTTTTTATTTTGTGGGTTTGGGGAGGTGAGAGTTTGTAATGTTAGGGGGGGTTTGTTTTTATTTTTTAGCAAAAGAGCTGTTAACTTTAGGGCAATGTCCTACAAAAGGCCATTTTAAGGGCTATTGGTAGTTTATTATAGATTAGGTATTTTTTATTTTGGGGTGTTTTTTTTTTAACGGGTATTAGAATAGGATTTTTTTTTTTTGGATAATTTTGTTTGCTATTTTTTGTAATAGGATTATTTTTATTTATTTTATTTTTTAGATTAGGCATTTTTTATTTTTAATGGGCTGAAAAAGAGCTGAATGGCCTTTTAAGGGCAATGCCCATACAAATGCCCTTTTTGGGGCAATGGGTAGATTAGGTTTATTTTTATTTTGTGGGTTTGGGGATGGGGGTTTGTAATGTTAGGGGGTGTTTGTTTTACTTTTTTTCAAAATAGCTGTTAACTTTAGGGCAATGTACTACAAAAAAGGCCTTTATAAGGGCCTACAAAAAGCATTTTTAAGGGCCCTTGGTAGTTTATTATAGATTAGGGTTTTTTTTACTTTGGGTTTTTTTTTTTTTTTAAATGGAGTATTAGAATAGGAATAATTTTTATTGTTTTGGATCATTTTGTTTGTTATTTTTTGTAATGGTATTTTTTTTTATTTTTTGTAATTTTAGTGTTTATTATTTTTTGTAATTGTAGTTTTAATTTTTTTAGTAATCTTATGTTTTTTCATTTTAGTAATGTTATGTTTTTAATTTTTTTATTTTTAGTAATGTTAGGTTTTATTAGTGCAAGCTTAGGTTTTTTTTTATTTTTAATTCACAGGTAAGTTTGTATTTATTTTAACTAGGTAGTTAGTAAATAGTTATATTGTAGCTAGCTTAGGTTTTATTTTTATTTCACAGGTAAGTTTGTTTTTATTTTTAAATAGGTAGTTAGTTAATACTTGTAACTTTAATTTAGGTCTATTTTAATTATGTTAAAGTTAAGGAGTGTTAGGTTTATGGGTTAATATAGTTTAATTTAGGTTTTTGTGGGGGCCGGCGGTTTAGGGGTTAATAGATTTAGTTAGTGTTGGCGATGTTTGGGAACTGCGGTTTAGGGGTTAATAGGTTTAGTTAGTGTCAGAGATGTTTGGGAACTGCAGTTTAGGGGTTAATAGGTTTCGGTAGTGTTGGCAATGTGGGGGTGCGGTTTAGGGGTTAGTAGGTTTAGTTAGTCTCGGCGATGTCGGGGAATGGTGGTTTAGGGGTTAATAGCTTTATTAGTGAATTAGTTAGTGTCGGCAATGTGGGTGGGTACAGTTTAGGGTTTAAATAGGTTTAGGTAGTGTAGGTTAATAGCTTTATTTAGTGTCCGCGATGTGGGTGGCAGCAGCAGCGGTTTTAGATCATATTAGTTATGTAAAATTAAATTGTTTTTTCGAATCCTTTTGTTTTTTCGGATCCATTCTTTATTCATATGCATTATTCTATTTTAAACTTCTTAACTTTACTTAACTAATTAGCCAATACATTATTTTTTAAAACTTTACTAAACTAATTTGCCAAAACAAAATTATTTATTTAACTAATGAAAACAAAGCAAAACATTTTTTTTAGCGATCTACTTGTCTAACTGCAACTATACAGATTCTGTGTTGTAAAATGTATTCCTAAAGGGATACTAAACCCAATTTTAGTATCTAACGGCTAGATTTGGAGTTTTGTCGGTAACGACCCGAAAAATTAACGCCGGCTTTTTTCTGGCCGCACCATAAAAATAACTCTGGTATTGAGAGTCCACATAAAGGCTGCGTTAGGCTCCAAAAAAGGAGCGTAGAGCATTTTTAACGCAGCTTCAACTCTCGATACCAGAGTTGCTTACGCAAGCGGCCAGCCTCAAAAACGTGCTCGTGCACGATTCTCCCATAGGAAACAATGGGGCTGTTTGAGCTGAAAAAAAACCTAACACCTGCAAAAAAGCCGCGTTCAGCTCCTAACGCAGCCCCATTGTTTGCTATGCGGAAACACTTCCTACGTCTGCACCTAACACCCTAACATGTACCAAGAGTCTAAACACCCCTAACCTTACACTTATTAACCCCTAATCTGCCGCCCCGCTATCGCTGACCCCTGCATATTATTATTAACCCCTAATCTGCCGCTCCGTAAACCGCCGCTACTTACATTATCCCTATGTACCCCTAATCTGCTGCCCTAACATCGCCGACCCCTATATTATATTTATTAACCCCTAATCTGCCCCCCACAACGTCGCCTCCACCTGCCTACACTTATTAACCCCTAATCTGCCGACCGGACCTGAGCGCTACTATAATAAAGTTATTAACCCCTAATCCGCCTCACTAACCCTATAATAAATAGTATTAACCCCTAATCTGCCCTCCCTAACATCGCCGACACCTAACTTCAATTATTAACCCCTAATCTGCCGACTGGAGCTCACCGCTATTCTAATAAATGTATTAACCCCTAAAACTAAGTCTAACCCTAACACTAACACCCCCCTAAGTTAAATATAATTTACATCTAACGAAATTAATTATCTCTTATTAAATAAATTATTCCTATTTAAAGCTAAATACTTACCTGTAAAATAAATCCTAATATAGCTACAATATAAATTATAATTATATTATAGCTATTTTAGGATTAATATTTATTTTACAAGCAACTTTGTAATTATTTTAACCAGGTACAATAGCTATTAAATAGTTAAGAACTATTTAATAGCTACCTAGTTAAAATAATTACAAAATTACCTGTAAAATAAATCCTAACCTAAGTTACAATTAAACCTAACACTATACTATCATTAAATTAATTAAATACAATACCTACAATTACCTACAATTAAACCTAACACTACACTATCAATAAATTAATTAAATACAATTCCTACAAATAACTACAATGAAATAAACTAACTAAAGTACAAGAACTAAGTTACAAAAAATAAAAAAAATATTTACAAACATAAGAAAAATATTACAACAATTTTAAACTAATTACACCTACTCTAAGCCCCCTAATAAAATAACAAAGACCCCCAAAATAAAAAATGCCCTACCCTATTCTAAATTACTACAGTTCAAAGCTCTTTTACCTTACCAGCCCTGAACAGGGCCCTTTGCGGGGCATGCCCCAAAGAATTCAGCTCTTTTGCCTTTAAAAAAATAAACATACAATACCCCCCCCCAACATTACAACCCACCACCCACATACCCCTAATCTAGCCCAAACCCCCTTAAATAAACCTAACACTAAGCCCCTGAAGATCTTCCTACCTTATCTTCACCATACCAGGTTCACCGATCCGTCCTGAAGAGCTCCTCCGATGTCCTGATCCAAGCCCAAGCGGGGGGCTTAAGAGGTCCATGATCTGGCTGAAGTCTTCATCCAAGCAGGGGCTGAAGAGGTCCATGATCCGGATGAAGTCTTCATCCAAGCGGGAGCTGAAGAGGTCCATGATCCGGATGAAGTCTTCTATCAACGGCATCTTCAATCTTCTTTCTTCCGGATCCATCTTGCAGACCTCCGACGCGGAACATCCTCTTCTCCCGACGCCTACTAGCCCAATGATGGTTCCTTTAAGGGACGTCATCCAAGATGGCGTCCCTCGAATTCCGATTGGCTGATAGGATTCTATAAGCCAATCGGAATTAAGGTAGGAATATTCTGATTGGCTGATGGAATCAGCCAATCAGAATCAAGTTCAATCCGATTGGCTGATCCAATCAGCCAATCAGATTGAGCTCGCATTCTATTGGCTGTTCCGATCAGCCAATAGAATGCAAGCTCAATCTGATTGGCTGATTGGATCAGCCAACCGGATTGAACTTGATTCTGATTGGCTGATTCCATCAGCCAATCAGAATATTCCTACCTTAATTCCGATTGGCTGATAGAATCCTATCAGCCAATTGGAATACAAGGGACGCCATCCTGGATGACGTCCCTTAAAGGAACCGTCATTCGGCTAGTAGGCGTCGGGAGAAGAGGATGTTCCGCGTCGGAGGTCTGCAAGATGGATCTGGAAGAAAGAAGATTGAAGATGCCATTGATAGAAGACTTCATCCGGATCATGGACCTCTTCAGCTCCCGCTTGGATGAAGACTTCATCCGGATCATGGACCTCTTCAGCTCCCGCTTGGATGAAGACTTCATCCGGATCATGGACCTCTTCAGCTCCCGCTTGGATGAAGACTTCATCCGGATCATGGACCTCTTCAGCTCCCGCTTGGATGAAGACTTCAGCCGGATCATGGACCTCTTCAGCCCCCCGCTTGGGCTTGGATCAGGACATCGGAGGAGCTCTTCAGGACAGATCGGTGAACCTGGTATGGTGAAGATAAGGTAGGAAGATCTTCAGGGGCTTAGTGTTAGGTTTATTTAAGGGGGGTTTGGGTTAGATTAGGGGTATGTGGGTGGTGGGTTGTAATGTTGGGGGGGGGTATTGTATGTTTATTTTTTTACAGGCAAAAGAGCTGAATTCTTTGGGGCATGCCCCGCAAAGGGCCCTATTCAGGGCTGGTAAGGTAAAAGAGCTTTGAACTGTAGTAATTTAGAATAGGGTAGGGCATTTTTTATTTTGGGGGTCTTTGTTATTTTATTAGGGGTTTTAGAGTAGGTGTAATTAGTTTAAAATTGTTGTAATATTTTTCTTATGTTTGTAAATATTTTTTAATTTTTTATAACTTAGTTCTTTTTTATTTTTTGTACTTTAGTTAGTTTATTTCATTGTAGTTATTTGTAGGAATTGTATTTAATGAATTTATTGATAGTGTAGTGTTAGGTTAATTGTAGGTAATTGTAGGTAGTTTATTTAATTAATTTATTGATAGTGTAGTGTTAGGTTTAATTGAAACTTAGGTTAGGATTTATTTTACATGTTATTTTGTAATTATTTTAACTATTTTAGCTATTAAATAGTTCTTAACTATTTAATAGCTATTGTACCTGGTTAAAATAAATACAAAGTTACCTGTAAAATAAATATTAATCCTAAAATAGCTATAATATAATTATAATTTATATTGTAGCTATATTAGGGTTTATTTTACAAGTAAGTATTTAGCTTTAAATAGGAATCATTTATTTAATAAGAGTTAATTAATTTTGTTAGATTTAAATTATATTTAACTTAGGGGGTGTTAGTGTTAGGGTTAGACTTAGCTTTAGGGGTTAATACATTTATTAGAATAGCGGTGAGCTCCAGTCGGCAGATTAGGGGTTAATGTTTGAAGTTAGGTGTCGGTGATGTTAGGGAGGGCAGATTAGGGGTTAATACTATTTATTATAGGGTTAGTGAGGCGGATTAGGGGTTAATAACTTTATAATAATAGCGGTGCGGTCCGGTCGGCAGATTAGGGGTTAATAAGTGTAGGCAGGTGAAGGCGACGTTGAGGGGGGCAGATTAGGGGTTAATAAATATAATATAGGGGTCGGCGGTGTTAAGGGCAGCAGATTAGGGGTACATAAGTATAACATAGGTGGCGGCGCTTTGCAGTCGGCAGATTAGGGGTTAATTATTGTAGGTAGCTGGCTGCGACGTTGTGGGGGGCAGGTTAGGGGTTAATAAATATAATATAGGGGTCGGCGGTGTTAGGGGCAGCAGATTAGGGGTACATAAGTATAACCTAGGTGGCGGTCGGCAGATTAGGGGTTAAAAAAATTTAATCGAGTGGCGGCGATGTGGGGGGACCTCGGTTTAGGGGTACATAGGTAGTTTATGGGTGTTAGTGTACTTTAGAGCACAGTAGTTAAGAGCTTTATAAACCGGCGTTAGCCCAGAAAGCTCTTAACTACTGACTTTTTTCCTGCGGCTGGAGTTTTGTCGTTAGATGTCTAACGCTCTCTTCAGACACGACTCTAAATACCGGAGTTAGAAAAATCCCATTGAAAAGATAGGATACGCAATTTACGTAAGGGGATCTGCGGTATGGAAAAGTCGCGGCTGAAAAGTGAGCGTTAGACCCTATTTTGAGTGACTCCAAATACCGGAGGTAGCCTAAAACCAGCGTTAGGGAGCCGGCATATTTTTGGTTCAGCACACTTGATAGTGTTTGCTCATTGGTGGCTACATTTAGCCACCAGTCAGCAAGTGCTACCCAGGTGCTGAACTTAAAATGGGCCGACTCCTAAGCATTACATTCCTGCTTTTCAAATAAAGATAGCAATAGAACGAATAAAATGTAGGTTTAGTATCCCTTTAATAAATGTATTTCCAGTTCCACCATAGAAGATAACTTGTGTGAGTTAGACTTACAAAACTTTCAAAATTGATCAGTTAATGACCATTAAATACAATAGAAATGTATAATCATAAAAGTGCACCATAAAAGACAATGGGGGAGATTTATCAACCAGCCGATGCTGCTTGACCCACCCAATGTTTCCAGGTCACCGGAAACATAAGTTAAGAAGCAGAGGTCATAAGACCGCTGCTCCTTAACTTGTCCTCCATCTTATTAGATATGATCGGGATGATTGACGCCCCCTGCTAGTGGCCGAATGGCCGTGAATGTGCAGGGGGAAGCAATGCATGGATTTCCTGTGAAATGCTTGTGCAATGTTAAATGCTGACAGCAGATGCTGTTAGCATTTAGCTATGACGGGCAGACATGGTACGCTATAACGAAACATGTCCACCCCACATTTGTTAAATCTACCCCAATGTAATAACATTCGCCTAGATTTAGAGTTTTGCGTTGGCCGTCAAAAGCAGCGTTAAGGGGTCCTAACGCTGCTTTTGGCCGCCCGCTGGTATTTAGAGTCAGCCAGGAAAGGGTCTACCGCTCACTTCCCTACCGCAATTCCAGGCTACCGCAGATCCCCTTACGCCAATTGCGTATCCTATCTTTTCAATGGGATCTGCCTAACGCCGGTATTTGGAGTCTTGGGAGAAGTGAGCAGTAGACCCTCAACCGACAAGACGACAGCCGCAAAAAAAATTCAGTAGTTAAGAGCTTTATGGGCTAACGCTGGAATATAAAGCTCCTAACTACTGTGCTCTAAAGTACACTAAAACCCATAAACTACCTATGTACCACTAAACCGAGGCCCCCCCCCACATGACCGCCACTCTAATAAAAAATTTTAACCTTAATCTGCTGACCAGACACCTCCGCCACCTACATTACACCTATAAACCCCTAATCTGCTGCCCCTAACATCGCCGACCCCTATATTATATTTATTAACCCCTAATCTGCCCCCCCCACGTCGCCGCTACCTTACCTACACTTATAAAACCCCTAATCTGCCGACCGGACCTCGCCGCCACCTACCTACAAAAACTAGAAAAATAGTATTAACCCCTAATCTGCCCTCCCTAACATCGCCGCCACCTACCTACAATTATTAACCCCTAATCTCCCACCCGCACCGTCACCGCTACTATACTAAAGTTATTAACCCCTAAACCTAAGTCTAACCCTAACAACCCCTAACATAAATATAATTTAAATTAAACTAAATAATATTGCTAAAATTAACTAAATTATTCATATTTAAAACTAAATACTTACCTATCAAATAAACCCTAATATACAATATAACTAATAGTTACATTGTAGCTATTTTAGGATTTATATTTATTTTACAGGTAACTTTGTATTTATTTTAACTAGGTACAATAGCTTTTAAATAGTTAATAACTATTTAATAGCTATATAGTTAAAATAAGTACAAAATTACCTGTATAATAAATCCTACCCTAAGTTACAATTAAACCTAACACTACACTATCATTAAATTAATTACATAAATGACCTACAATTACCTAAAATAAAATACAATAAACTATTCTATAATACAAAAAAAAACCAAACACTAAATTACAAAAAATTAAAAAGAATTACAAGCAGTTTACACTAATTACACCTAATCTAAGCCCCCTAATAAAATAAAAAAGCCCCCCAAAATAAAAAATTCCCTACCCTATTCTAAAATACAAAAGTAATCAGCGATTTTACCAGCCCTTAAAAGGGCTTTTTACGGGGCCTTGCCCCAAAGTAATCAGCTCTTTTACCTGAAAATAAATACAATACCCCCCAAACATTGCAACCCACCACCCACATACCCCTACTCTAACCCACCCAAGCCCCCCTTAAAAAAACCTATCGCTAACCCCCTGAAGATCTCCCTACCTTGAGTCGTCTTTACTCAGCTGAGCCGAATTCTTCATCCAAGGTGCGCAGAGGAGGTCCTTGATCCGGTAGAAGTCTTCATCCAAGCGGCAAAGAAGAGGTCCTCCATCCAGTATAAGTGTTCATCCAGGCGGGGTCTTCAATCTTCATCCATCCGGAGCGGAGCCATCTTCAAAGGAGCCGACGCGGAGCGATCCTCTTCTACCGACGGACTAACGACGAATGAAGGTTCCTTTAAGGGACATCATCCAAGATGGCGTCCCTTCAATTCCGATTGGCTGATAGAATTCTATCAGCCAATCGGAATTAAGGTAGGAAAAATCTGATTGGCTGATGCAATCAGCCAATCAGATTGAAGTTCAATCCGATTGGCTGATCCAATCAGCCAATCGTATTGAACTTGCATTCTATTGGCTGTTCTGATGCTGGGGTTTTTTTCAAACTGCCCCATTGGTTCCTATGGGGATATCGTGCACTAGCACGTTTTCCCAGCTTACCGCTACCGTAGGCAACGCTGGTATTGAGGGTTGAAGTGAAGCTAAGTTAGGCTCAACGCTCCCTTTTTTGAGCCTAACGCAGCCCCTCAGACAACTCTAAATACCAGCATTGTTGGAAGGGTGCGTTGGGAAAAAAAGCAGCGTTAGCTACGCGGGTCTTTACCAACAAAACTCTAAATCTAGGCGATTGTCTCTCAATTTCATATGAGCAGACTTTTTCTGAGAAATTTCATAGTTTAACATATTTGTCCCCCTACCATCAGCCAATCACAGACTCATTTTCATATGTACTGTGAACACTCACACATGCTTAGTAGGAGCTGGTGCTTTAGAAATTATTCATATAATAGATTGTGTCCATTTGAAAATGGAAGTAAATTGGATTTTTTTTATTTATTTTATTTTGCATGTTTCTTCTGATTCATGAAAAATGTATTTTGACTGTGTTATGCCTTTTAGAATTATAGCTCAGATTTTTGCTTGTATAATAATGCACCCAGACTGTGGTTGTGCTCTGATTCAAAAATTTTCAGAACATTTTATGGACAGAAAAAGTGTGACCTCTTGTAAACTCTTGTATTCTCGAATACCACAAACATAACTTTGACAGTCATTTCCTTATTTAGGAATGAACTTTTGTTTTGGGGTCTGTCAGAAAGAGTCCCTCCCATGCCCATCTGCTAGCAGACCGTTTCTGCTTGCTGACAAATAGATCATCATCTTGTTCTTCTAGTATTTCTGTGAATATTTTCTTCCTAACTTCAACTGTGAAATGTATATTTTCTGATCTCAAGTAGCACCTGATTTTCAGTGAAAAAGAAGAACAACATTATTCAAAATACTATCTTACATGAAAAAAAATCAAAAGTAATACACATACTCACATGGAGTTACAGAACATACATTTGTGTGTTTAATTTTTAGCAAAATAAAAATAAAAAAACTACCAACAATAATGAAAGATCTTGCAAGTTATTTGATGGGGTTTCAAATTGAATCAGAGGATATTTAAATACATTGGATTTGATTACAATACAAAACCAAAAATCTTCTGCATATGTTTTCATATGTTTTAGCAACAAATTTTATGACAGATTAGGGCCAGATTATGAGTGGAGCGCCATTTAGCTCTTTTGCTAAAGCGCTAATCGCACTAGAAGTAAACTTTTTGCACATGTCGGGTTGTGCTGGTATTGCGAGTTGAAAGTAAAAAGTTATTGCTTTTGCACTAAACCATTCACGCAAAATGCCGAATTTACAATATTGCATGTACAATAACCTATTACCCCATAGAAGTCAATGGAGAAAAAAGGTAGATAAACTCACACACAAATCCGATTGTATATTCTCATGTACTCTAACCTAACATGGAAATATGAATATTTCCCATTCCAATGTTCTGCACATTGGCAAATATGTTCTATTTATTCATAAATACATGTTTCTATACATATATCTGATGATATTTTGGTAAAATATATATCTACAACTCTATATATATATATATATATATATATATATATATATATATATATATATATATATATGATTATATATACAGATACTGTATATGTAGGAATATATACTTAAAAATACATTCTACTATGTGCAGAACATTATAATTTGAAATATTTACAGTAAATACATAATTAAAACATTTATTAAATATGAATATTGCATAACTGGAAAGGGCTCCCATGTACTCATATATACAGTATCTTACAAAAGTGAGTACACCCTCACATTTTTGTAAATATTTTATTATATATTTTCATGTGACAACACTGAAGAAATTACACTTTGCTACAATGTAAAGTAATGAGTGTACAGCCTGTATAACAGTGTATATTTCCTGTCCCCTCAAAATAACTCAACACACAGCCATTAATATCTAAATCATTGGCAACAAAAGTGAGTACATCCCTAAGTGGAAATGTCCACATTGGGCCCAATTAGCCATTTTTCTTCCTTGGTATCATGTGACTCCTTAGTGTTACAAGGTCTCAGGTGTGAATGGGGAGCAGATGTCTTAAATCTGGTGTTATCGCTCTCACACTCTCTCAAAATGGTCACTGGAAGTTCAACATGGCACCTCATGGCAAAAAACTCTCTGAGGATCTAAAAAAAGAATTGCTGCTCTACATAAAGATGTACTAGGCTATAAGAAGATTGCCAAGACCATGAAACTGAGCTGCACCACAGTGGGCAAGACCATACAGTGGTTTAACAGGTCAGGTTCCACTCAGAACAGGCCTCACCATGGTTGACCAAAGAAGTTGAGTGCACATGCTCAGCGTCATATCCAGAGGTTGTCTTTGGGAAATAGACATATGAGTGCTGCCAACATTGCTGCAGAGGTTGAAGGGGTGGGGGGGTCAGCCTTTCAGTGCTCAGACAATACTCTGCAAACTGCATCAAATTGGTCTGCATGGCTATTGTCCTAGAAGGAAATCTCTTCTAAAGATGATGTACAAGAAAGCCTGCAAACAGTTTGCAAAATACGAGCAGACTAAAGACATGGTTTACTGGAACCATGTCCTGTGGTCCGATGAGACCAAGATAAACTTATTTGATTAAGATGGTGTCAAGCGTGTGTGGCGGCAACCAGGTGAGGAGTACAAAGACAAGTATGTCTTGCCTACAGTCAAGCATGGGGGTGGAAGTGTCATGGTCTGGGCCTGCATGAGTGCTGCTGGCACTGAGGAGCAACAGTTAATTGAGGAATCCATGAATGCCAACATGTACTGTGACATACTAAAGCAGAGAATGATCCCCTCCCTTCAGAGACTAGGACACAGGGCAGTGTTCCAGCATGGTGACGACTGCAAACACATCTCCAAGACGAACACTGCCTTGCTAAAAAAGCTGAGGGCAAAGGTGATGGACTGGCCAAGCATGTCTCCAGACCTAAACCCTATTGAGCATCTGTAGGGCATCCTCAAATGGAATGTGGGGGAGCGCAAGGTCTCTACCATCCACCAGCCTTGTGATGTTGTCATGGAGGAGCGGAAGAGGACTCCAGGGGCAACCTGTGAAGCTCTGGTGAACTCCATGCCCAAGAGTGTTAAAGCATTGTGGGAAAATAATGGGGGCCAAACAAAATATTGACACTTTGGGCTTAATTTGGACATTTCCACTTAGGGGTGTACTCACCTTTGTTGCCAACAGTTTAGACTGCTTGCTTTTTTTTTTTTAAACTCTGTGACCTCATATTTTTGAACCCTTAAAACATTTTGTGCAATATTTTTTTAAATAATTCTTTTTAGATGATGATATTATGGGGGGTAGTTATCAAGCCGTCTACTTTACCTGCCTTCGCCGGTCCAATACGCCCGCATAAGCTTGCCTACCATCGCCGACGCGGACCTTCAAAATTTCGCCTAAGTTATCAAAAAATCTGTCAAAAAGCCGTGCACCAAGTACGGGGCGATGAGCAGCTGACTGTGAGAGTTATCACTCATCCGATCTCGCTGCTCTTCGGCTTTTTGACAGCTTTATTGATACCCCTGTCACTAAGCACCCACACTAACTACACTGTTCTACCCCCTATACTGCCCCCGGAGCCCCCCACAACTAAATAAAGTTATTAACCCCTAAACCGCAGCTCCTAGACCCCGCCGCAACTCTTATAAATGTATTAACCCCTAAACTGCCGCTTCTGGACACCGCCGCCACCTACATTATACCTAGTAACCCCTATCCTGCCCCCCCTATACCGCCGCCACCTATAATAAAGTTATTAACCCCTATCCTGTGGATCTCGGACCTCGCCGCAACTAAATAAATAGTTTAACCCCTAAACCGCTGCTCCCGGACCCCCGCCGCAACCTATATTAAACTTATTAACCCCTATCCTGCTCCCCCTACACCGCTGCCACTGTAATAAAATGATTAACCCCAAACCTAAGTCTAACACTAACCCTAAGACCCCCCTAACTTAAATATTAATTAAATACATCTAAATAATATTTATCTTATTAACTAAATTAATCCTATTTAAAACTAAATACTTACCTATAAAATAAACCCGAATATAGCTACAATATAAATAATAATTATATTGTAGCTATCTTAGGATTTATTTTTATTTTACAGGCATCTTTCAATTTATTTTAACTAGGTACAATAGCTATTAAATAATTATTAACTATTTAATAGCTACCTAGCTAAAATAAAGAGAAATGTACCTGTAAAATAAAAACTAACCTAAGTTACAATTACACCTAACACTACACTATAATTAAATAAATTATTCCTATTTAAAACTAAATACTTACCTGTAAAATAAACCCTAAGATAGCTACAATGAAATTAATAATTACAATGTAGCTATTTTAGGATTTATATTTATTTTACAGGTAACTTTGTATTTATTTTAGCTAGTTAGAATAGTTATTAAATAGTTATTAACTATTTAATAACTACCTAGCTAAAAGAAATACAAAATACAAAACATAAGTTACAATTAAACCTAACACTACACTATCATTAAACTAATTAAATAAATTAGCTACAAATAACTACAATTAAATACAATTAAATAAACTAACTAAAGTACAAAAAATAAAAAAAGCTAAGTTACAAAAAATAAAAAAAATAAGTTACAAACATTTAAAAAATATTGCAACAATATTAAGCTACTTACACCTAATCTAAGTCCCCTAATAAAATAACAAAGCCCCCCAAAATAAAAAAATTCCCTACCCTATTCTAAATTAAAAAGTTACCAGCTCTTTTACCTTACCAGCCCTTAAAAGGGCCTTTGCGGGGCATGCCCCTAAGAATTCTGCTCTTTTGCCTGTAAAATAAAAATACAACCCCCCCAACATTAAAACCCCCCACCCACATACCCCTAATCTAACCCAAACCCCCCTTAAATAAACCTAACACTACCCCCCTGAAGATCATCCTACCTTGAGTCGTCTTCAGCCAGCCGACCGAAGAGGAGATCCGGAGCGGCAGAAGTCATCATCCAAGGGGCGCTGAAGAAGTCTTCCATCCGATGAAGTCATCATCCAGGCGGCACTGAAGAGGTCTTTCAACCGGGCGATGTCTTCTTCCAAGCGGCATCTTCAATCTTCTTTCTTCCGGATCCATCTTCATCCCGCCAATGCGGAACATCCTTCTTCCCCGACGGACTAACGACAAATGAAGGTTCCTTTAAGGGACGTCATCCAAGATGGCGTCCCTTCAATTCCGATTGGCTGATAGGATTCTATCAGCCAATCGGATTTAAGGTAGGAAAAATCTGATTGGCTGATTGGATCAGCCAATCGGATTGAACTTCAATCTGATTGGCTGATTCAATCAGCCAATCAGATTTTTCCTACCTTAATTCCGATTAGTTAGTTTATTTAATTTAATTGCAGTTATTTGTAGCTAATTTATGTAATTAATTTAATAATAGTGTAGTGTTAGGTTTAATTGTAACTTAGGTTAGGATTTATTTTACAGGTAATTTTGTATTTCTTTTAGCTAGGTAGTTATTAAATAGTTAATAACTATTTAATAACTATTCTAACTAGCTAAAATAAATACAAAGTTACCTGTAAAATAAATATAAATCCTAAAATAGCTACAATGTAATTATTAATTATATTGTAGCTATCTTAGGGTTTATTTTACAGGTAAGTATTTAGTTTTAAATAGGAATAATTTATTAACGTATAGTGTAGTGTTAGGTGTAATTGTAACTTAGGTTAGTTTTTATTTTACAGGTAAATTTCTCTTTATTTTAATTAGGTAGCTATTAAATAGTTAATAACTATTTAATAGCTATTGTACCTATATATAGGTATATAATAAATTGAAAGATGCCTGTAAAATAAAAATAAATCCTAAAATAGCTACAATATAATTATTATTTATATTGTAGCTCTATTAGGGTTTATTTTAAAGGTAAATATTTAGTTTTAAATAGGATTAATTTAGTTAATAAGAGAAATGTTATTTAGATTTATTTAATTAATATTTAAGTTAGGGGGGTGTTAGGGTTAGTGTTAGACTTAGGTTTAGGGGTTAATAATTTTATTACAGTGGCGGCGGTGTAGGGGGGCAGGATAGGGGTTAATACATTTATTATAGGTGGCGACGGTGTAGGGGGGGCAGATTAGGGGTTAATAAGTTTAATATAGGTTGCGGCGGGGTCCGGGAGCAGCAGTTTAGGGGTTAAACTATTTATTTAGTTGCGGCGAGGTCCGGAACGGCGGTTTAGGGGTTAACATATTTATTATAGTGGCGGTGGCTCCGGGGGGGGCGGTTTAGGGGGTAATACATTTATTTAGTGGCGGCGGTGTAGGGGGGGCAGATTAGGGGTGTTTAGACTCGGGGTACATGTTAGGGTGTTAGGTGTAGACAGCTCCCATAAGAATCAATGGGATTTCTGGCAGCAGCGAACATGAACTTTCGCTATGGTCAGACTCCTATTGACTCCTATGGGATCCGCCGCCTCCAGGGCGGCGGTTTGAAAACCAGGTACGCTGGGCCGGAAAAGTGCAGAGCGTACCTGCTAGTTTTTTGATGACTAGCAAAAGTAGTCAGATAGTGCCACACTTGTGTGCGGAAAATCTGTAGTGACGTAAGAATCGATCTGTGTTGGACTGAGTCCGGCGGATCGAAGCTTACGTCACTAAATTCTACTTTTGCCAGTATCTAGGGCTTGATAACTAAGGCGAATCAGCCTCGCCACAAATACGCTGCAGAATTCCAGCATATTTGAGGTTGACTGCTTGATAACTAGGGACCTATGTGTGTAAATGTACTGTATTTTTTATGTGTTTTGTGAGACTTTTTTGTTTTGCGAAACCACATCTCTGAGGACACACTAACCCGACGAGCGTTAACCTAAATTGCACTCAATCGATCATGTTTATTTTCAACTTGTAATACCAGCACAATTTAACCCGCGTGCAAACGTTAAAACCTGATATCGCTTGCGAGCAAACCTTTGCGCTCCACTCATACTCTGGCCCTTAGTTTGTAATAAGAGCTTTAATTAAAGAAGCATACTATTATCACTTACATTTTAACTCTATGAAATTAGTTAATTTTGATACAATCTATTACATTTATGTCACCTCTGAAACTAATTACATGTGTCCATAAGATCTGAAAAAATATATTTAGATGGGTTGGTAAAGTGACTAAAAAGATATAGCCTGTTTCATGAAATTAAAACATAGCTTGTGCAATACCATATAACATATGCAGATTCTTAAACAGCAACAGCGAGACCATGCTATTGAAAAACACCCCCCATGGTCAGGGTTAAACAACATGCCTTTGAGGGTTTTATTCATTAATCATTTGTAAGGAACAAAGGTAATATGTAAACTGAGACATGCTTTATTCCTACATATAATTTATTGGATAAGATTCACAATGGTAGTTCTACCCCTATCTATTCTTACCAATGCCTAAACATCTAGGTCATTCTATGAAGCGTCACTAAAGAGCTAAGGGAATTTTAGTGAAATGTTACCTAGAATAGAATAGGCGGTTAAATAGTTGGAGAGACTAATTATAATTAGTTACTGTAATAACTAGGGTAATCTTTTGTTTTATAAATGCTCATATTTCATTTTTTTATATTTTTTTAATAGTAATATAATTTCAGTTCCTTAAAGTGTATGGCTTATTCTTTCTAAGCAGTAATAAACAAAACAATGAATAAAAATAATATATAAAAAAATATGAATGACTGCACAATATTAATTGGTTTCACAGGATGCCTTTGCATAACATATAATAAACTATATCAGTGTATAACATTATATTAAAACATTGGATTATTATATTTACATTGCATTTCCTCAAAGCAATGGAATGAATAGAAAATGTAGAATTAACCTGCAGGAATTCAAACATTATTACTAGTTTGTACAGTGTAAGGAACATCTCATTTTTCAGTACCAGGAACTAATGATTGAAAGCTATGTGTGGAATTAAAATGAAATATTATTCTGTTTATTTTAATGTAAAAAAGGAAACTGTTCTAAATGAAAAAAGGAAACTGTCATTTTGAAATAATAACAGAGTTAAGACTATTGAACATTGTGCTTGCTTGATATTATTGTATTTGATTAAAAATACATTATAAAACTAACTTACTGGATTCAAAATGAAAGTCAAGAGTTTTGTTAAAATTATATATTTTATTATCAAATAAAAATTATTTTTTTGGATTAGGTTATAATAAAATATTTCAAGTTATGTATAGAATATTGAGGAATAAATTAAATATTACTGCAAAATTATTATTTTAATATATTTAGAAAAAAAAAAGTGTTTGCTATTTTCTAGGATTATATTTATTTTCTTGTAAACTGTTGAGCAAATTAGTTTTATATATGGAACATTGTTACTGAGAAAATAATAATAACAATAATGTTTGAAACATAAAAGCAGTAATTAAATTTAAACATTTCCAGGCCAGATCACAAGTTGCACACCATTTTTTTTTCCACTCACGTGCTCACTGCGCTCAAAGAAAAATATTTTAGCAGCCAGGTAAGCACACGTAAGTTAAAAGTAAGTGCAAGAGCAAAAGACTCAGGAGTTGAGGACTTTGGATATCAGAACAACCTCTTTTCCCCATAGACTTCTATAAGGCATGCTGAAAAAAATATTAGTTATTGCTAGGAATACTTGTGCATTAGGAATCTTCCAATTCCTATGTTCTTCACATAGAATAAAATGTTTATTTTTATATATATATATATATCTGATGAAGAAGGGAATCCAATATTATAAACCCCTTCGAAACGCGTAAGGTTATATCTATAGGGAAGGTTCACCCCTACTTGTAGTATTGGACTGTATATTGTTTTACTGATATTGTGTGTCTGGAGCTTCCTGTGGCTGTCTGAACTCTTCTATGTTCTTTGCTGGACTCCTCACAGTGTCTTGTATTTTGTGCTGAATTCATACCTCATGCGTTGAGGATTATAAATGTGATTTTAACTTATTATATGCTTTTAATATGTGTTAAATAAACGGTTTTACACTATGTACATATCACTGGTTTTATTCGCATAATCGGGGAATTGAGAGTTTCTACTCACGGAAGGAGCACGAGAAGCAAGGGTGTGTGCCACAGGTTCACGACAAGAGAAAGTGCCAAGTTTTGAAAGCTTCATACTGAGAAACCAACAATCCATCCATACTACTGGAGGTGCCTAGCCCAACAGTGATATCGCTACACTCTTACCTCATAGGATTGAGGTTGCTGGAAGTAAGTGCACATCCAAAAGGAGGAAAGATTGATGAAGATTGTGATCCAGTCTTTTATTTATCGTCTTTTGGGACTGTGTTTCTTACTACTCACCTTATCATTATTGTTCTGAAATTGTCTTGTACTATACGTATTGATATCTATCAGCTATTATATTGTACTATTTTATTTTATTATTTTTTAATTTTTATTTTTAATTTGTTTCTTATACAATATTAATTCATTTATTGTTGATTGTAGACATACTATCACCTTTTAATCTTGGTGGTAATTAGCTGTTGATTTCTGCACCTTCCTATTCCTTCTATCTGATATATATATATATATATATATATATATATATATATATATACATATATATATATATATATATATATATATATATATAGAGTCACATTTGCAAGGGATTAGCACTCTCACTTACAAAGTCAATACTAGGGTGTCAGGAGCAAAAGTATCATAGAGGAAATAACAGATCCGCATTCGCTGGACTTTCAAAATTGAGCAATTTATTGTGAACAGTGACGTTTTCGGGAATCAAACCATCCCCTTTATTAGCCCCGAAATGTCACTGTTCACAATAAATTGCTCAATTTTGAAAGTCCAGCGAGTGCGGATTTGCTACATATATATATATATATATATATATATATCCTATATTATAAAAGGCCAGGTATGTTTGTTCTGATGCAGTCATGCGCAGTAGAGACTGCAGCGCAAGACAAACATACCTGGCCATAAGGAAGGATAAGCAGTGACCTCCATGAGGATCAGACAGCAAAGAGAGTGTGACGTGAGGGTAGAGGGCGTGGCGGGAGCGGGCATGGCCGGGACCGCTGCACTGCAGAAAATAAGGACTAGTATATATATTTATATATATATATATATATATATATACAGTATATATATATATATATATATATATCAACATACAATAAAAGGATGAGCACTAATATAAAGATCTATATACTTAAGAGAATATGCTAAGTGTTATAAGTGCTCGAGACCAGGGTGCACTACTACCTACACACCCACAAAATAGTATAAATACAAATATAAGTCTCCGCACTAATAATGTACTAAAAAAGTAAACAACTCTTAATGAATGAGCATTGGAAAGTAAATTTAATGAAAGAAAACATAAAATATAAAGCAAAACATCCTAATTGCAATCCATAAATAAACACAGATGGTTGCAGGTATATGGCACAATCGTAAGACCGGTGAGGAGGCAACTTACCGGCACACACCTTGTCAAACACGTCTAGGAACTCTCGGTACTCCTCTGGCAATTGAGATACCAAAACGCACGTTGCCTGCTGTTGTAGATGTGACGTCAGACGCCAATAGAGCCCGATGCTCGCATGCTGGTTTGGATTGCTGACAGCCTGATACTTGCTGTGCTATGTTATTGCCACAATCATTTTGCCACATTTTGATGTCTTCTACCTGACAGTGTGTATCAAGAATCCTGAGACCCTACATGGATTGGGTGAGATCGTTTATAGAGCGTTACTTCAACACAGCTGTTACTCACTGGCAGACTTTGGTCCTGGAGTGCCGGTTTACTTTACATATCTCCTAGTTACACACCGAGGAGAATTGAATATATCCATAAGCAATATTTTTTGCATGAACTTTTATCAGTTTTGTGCTATGGAACATCATATTGCTACACATTTATGATTGCATGGCATAACTTTTCATCTTTCTAACTGTCAGCTTACAAACCATATTGCTATATCTTGCATGAACTGCTACAAGTGCATGAACTGCTACAAGTGCATGAACTGCCTTACCTTGCTTGCTCATCTTATTGCTTGCATATTACATTCCTATACCCATGGTTTCCAATTATAGCCAGGGTTTCTAGTTTATGGCTCTTCATTAGAGTTTGACCTCCACAATTTTTTTTGCTGCTTGATAACTAGGGACGCCCAGTATACATGTGTGTGTGTTTGCTTGCATTGGTGTTTATTTATGGATTGAAATTAGGATGTTTTGCTGTATATTTTATGTTTTCTTTCATTAAATTTACTTTTCAATGCTCATTCATTAAGAGTTGTTTACTTTTTTAGTACATTATTAGTGTGCAGACTTATATTTGTATATATATATATATATATATGAATAAAATAAAGAAAGTTCAGCAGTCATCCAAGAGTGTATCAAAACAAGTGTAATGCTTTATTCCAGGATAAAACAACAGGACAAGCTGTAAAATTTCAGAGCAAAGTCTGACCGGTTTCGGTCTCCCTGACCGTAATCATAGACTGATTCAAAACATGTGCAACATACATTTAAATAGCATGTAACTTTCCTAATTGGCTAAAAACAACACAATCAGAAAGTTTAACCCCATATGTACAGACATCAATTTAACTCCCTTGTTGAATGGATATACATATACAATAGTTAAACCATATAGACAAAAAGTGATTTAGAGGACAATAATAGACCCTTTTTATTCCCCTTCCAGCAAATCATGTCATTACATAACATATAGATGGTACACAGATGTGATTAATTTATTTAAAAAGGAACATAGAGATATATATGTGTACATATATGTACATACACATGCATATCTCATCTCATATAGAACACAAAACCTGATGAAATGGGTATTAAAGACTTATTCAAACGAATACAGATACAGGCAGCCCTTGGTTTACAACGGTTCAATTTGAGCCGTTTCAGAATTACAACCTTTTTTTCAGTCATGTGACTGTTATTGAAAAGCATTGAGAAGCAGAGCATTGATTAAAATAGCCAGTAGGTGGAGCTGTCCGCTTGTGTTGCAGCAAAGATATGCAAGCCAAGCAAGCTGAAATTTATCAGTGTAACCAGACCTGAGCTATTGAGCAGATTTCGAAGGAACAAGATCTTCCTGTCTATAAATCAGTCCAGATTGGAATGCATAGAAAGAACTGTTTGCAGAAAAATGCAAGTAAAGTATGTGTTGTGTGATTATTTTATTAGGTTTATAATGCTGTTTAGCAAATGTTTTTGTTCATTTAACTTAGTTTAATTATATATTATGTGTTGTGTGATTCTTTTATTAGGTTTATAATGCTGTTTAGCATTTAAAGTCTTTATTTCAAAGCTTTAAAAATAATGTATTAGGTGTTACTTATGCCAATTTTGAGAGGGGCCAGGAACCTAACTCCCTGACTTCCTATTGACTTACATTATAAACTGGGTTTCAATTTACAACGGTTTCGATTTACAACCATTCCTTCTGGAACCTAACCCCGGCGCAAACTGAGGGCTACCTGTATTTATAATCAACCTTATATTTAATTAAAGCAAGAATATATATTAATGCTAAGAGTGGTATATTAATCTATATCTAATCCCCTTCTGATAGAGATAGATCATGTGTAAGATATAGAAAGAGATATATATAGTAATCAATAGATATTAAATCAAATTAATGGCAATATATTACCATTCATTGGATATATATTTTTAATTTTACATATTACTCTCGAAACGTACATTAAGATAAAGCAATATTAAAAATATGTTTATCTATCTCCAAGAAACTAGGTAATACAGCACTCCAAAGTTGCTGCTTAATCATCTTTGCCAATAATTAATAATATCGAACTCAGAGTTAAATCCTAGGGGTAACAAACTCTTCATCTTAAATATCCAATAGGTCTCCTGTTTGCACAAAATTGGAAATTTATCTCCACCTCTTGGAGGTTTCCTAATTTGTTCAATTGCTTGCCATCTCAATGTTTTGGTATTTTGACCATGTATTTCAATGAAATGTTTAGATAGTGCTGAACAGGTGACCTTATTGGATATGTAAGATAAATGTTCTTTAATGCGTTTACCAACTTCCCTAGTGGTTCTTCCTAGGTACTGTTTCCGGCAAAGATTACATTCCACCAGATAGATGATGTATGTACTTCTACAATTTATACATCCTTTAGTAGAAAAAGTTTGGCCAGTAACAGTAGGTTGGAATATTTCACTGCTACGAATATGATCACAGGAACCGCAGTTCTTTCGACCACATTTGAATGTCCCATTGTGATGTAACCAAGAACTGGTCACTTGTTTGTCACTTCTCAGCATACTAGGTGCTAATATGTTTCCCAAGGTGACATTTCTACGGGGGACAAACATACAGCCCTTATCTATGATATGTCTGAGTGACTTATCTCCCATAAGGATGGGAAGATTTTTCTTGACTATGGTACAGACTGCATCGTATTGGTTGGAGAAGGAAGTAATAAACTTAGGTTTATTATCATCCATTTGATTTGCTTTGTTTTGTTTCCCCTTTGTTGTTAATAAAACATCACGTTTTAATTCTTTAGTCTCAAAGAAGGCTTTATTAATTGTTTGTTTGGGATATCCCCTAGCAATCATTCTGTCTCTGAGTTGTTTACTTTCAGATAGAAAATCACTTTCAAGGGAGCAATTTCGCTTCGCTCTTAAGAACTGGCTCTTGGCAATGCCTTTAAATACATGTCTAGGGTGACTAGAGTGGGCATTTAAAAGACTATTGCCTGAGATGGGCTTCCTATAGAGAGTGGAAACAATTTTTCCGCTCTCCATATCGCCAATCAAGGTAACATCTAAGAAATGAATCCTATCCCTGTTCCATTAGGCAGTAAATGCTAGACCAACATCATTGATACTAATATCAGATACAAATTTACTCGCTTCTGATTCATCTGATGACCAGATGATGAGCAGGTCATCAATGAACCGCTGATATAGTACAATGTGATCAATATTACCTCCATAGACATGGGACCGCTCCCACCACCCCATAAATAGGTTGGCGTAGGGGGGGGGGGGGCAAACTTTGCCCCCATAGCGGTCCCACGTCTCTGGAGGTAATATGTGTCTTGAAACACAAAGAAGTTATGTTCTAATAGGAATCTGACCACTTTGATGAACAATAATCGTTTTTCATCAGTAAGGTCTGAATATAGCCTTAGACAGTAGTCGATTGCAGTAAGACCATGTTGATGGGGGATTGAGGAATATAATGAGGTGACGTCTATAGTCAACCAGCTATATCCTTTTTGCCATGTAATATGTTCCAATAGTTGCAGGACATGGGTAGTGTCTCTCACATAGCTTGGTATTAATTTTACTATTGGCTGTAAAAATTGATCAACCCATTTTGATAATGGTTCCAACAAGGACCTAATTCCCGCAACTATTGGTCTCCCCTTAACATTTTCAGTACTCTTATGGACTTTCGGGAGATGATGGAAAATTGGGGTCACAGGTTGATCAACCAAAAGATGATCTGCTGTGGCCCCATCCATCAAACCCTCTTCTACAATTTCATCAAGAAGGTGGGATAATTCCTTTTTAAACCTGGCAGTGGGATCTCCTGGCAGGACAAGATAAGTTTCACTGTCATTCAATTGTCTGGTTGCTTCAGCAAGGTAATCAACCCTGTCCAAAACCACCACACTCCCCCCCTTGTCAGATTGTCTAATTACTATCCCATTGTTCCTTTTTAGATTGGCGAGTATATATATATATATATATATATATATATATATATATATATATATATAAGACTATATCCATTTTAACCATTTTAAAATCTTTTTTAAAATTATATTTTTTTATAAAAAGTATATATATATATACTGTATATGAATTTAATACTTTATTTTAATGTGTTTTGTCCAACTTTTTTTTAACTCTTACACTTTACTTCAGGGCTCAAATCACGCTAAATATTCTAGTGCAGTTTCAGCTTTTGCTTGAGCTCAAACTTTAAAGGGACATTAAACCCCAAAATTTGCTTTCATGATTTAGACAGAGAATACAATTTAAAACAACATTCAAATGTACTTCTATTAGCTCATTTGTTTCATTCTTTAGATATCCTATGTTGAAGGACTAGCAATGCACATGGGTCAGCCAATCACAAGAGGCATCTATGTGCAGCCACCAATCAGCAGCTACTGAGCCTATCTAGATACGCTTTTCAGGAAAGAATATCAAGAGACTGAAGCAAATTAGATAATAGAAGTACATTAGAAAGCTGTTTAAAATTGTATTCTCTATCTGAATCATGAAAATTTGGGGTTTAATGTCCCTTTAACTTTTAACTTGTAAAACCAGTGCTGGTCACAATATTCATTTAAATTATAGGTTGCGCTAGAGAGATGTTGGCCATACTAACCCATCTCTGGCAAATGGGATTTACTATTGACTTTAATTATCAATTTGCATGCTAAGGTTAGCGTGGTCCAGCGATACCGCTCATTGCATTATCTAAAGTCCTTAAGTTATTGCACCTGAGTTTCCTGCTTGTGTCTTTTTTTTATTTTCAACTTGTAATACGTGCGCAAATTTGTAATCTGGCCCCTAAGATTGAAAGATAAAATAAAGCATTTTCACCAACAGATTGGTTAGATATCATGTCTAGAAGCTTCACATGGCAATTTAATAATTTCATGAGATACATATTTAATCTATGGAATTTATGTTTTTTGCAGGGAAAAGGAACTGTATGTCTAGATGGCTGATAGATTTCTCAAGCATGATTTTTATTTTTTTATTTTAAGGCATTAATAGCCTCACAGATGTTCTTGTTCTAACATAGCCTACTTGATCCATCATTCTCCTGGGTTGGGTAAGAGTAACAATTATTGTTTATGAGATGCTGCAAATAGGTAAAGAAGATTTAGAAGGGTGAATTTTGATTTTAATCACCTTGGGGAAGAAAATGCATATTAAATAATATAATTATAGCTATAGAGAATCATGTCCATTCGACACTTGATAAATCAAGCCCTTTGGGGATGATTTGCTAAAGTGCGGACAGACATGATACAATGTAGCTTATCATGTCTGCTGCACATCGATAAATGTCGACAGCATACTCTGTCGGCATTTATCATTGCACAAGCAGTTCTGGTGAACTGCTTGTGCAATTCCTGTCAGGGTGCCAGGAATCAGACTGAGACGAGAAGTGTAAAAATAATCACACCTTTATTAATAGCAAAAAATAATAAAAAGTCCACAAGTCAAATAACAAGCCAGGAGTCAAAACTATAGCTGGTATTCAGACGAGCCGAGTCAGGAGCATAAGCGAATAGTCAGACAAGCCAGAATCAGGAACCAGGAAGGACGTCAGGTAGCCAGGTAATACACAGGAACTCTCACAAACAGGTCTGAGACAACGCAAAGGCAAAGCATTCTGAACAGAGGCCCTTTTAATAAAAAGTGATGACATCACAATTCTGAGACTGCATCCCCCACAATGCACCATAGTCAGGAAGAGAGGTGAGGTAAATGGCTGCCAGCAGCACATGGCAAACACAACAGGGAAAAAACCCTTACAGTACCCTCCCCTCAATGACCTCTCCCCCACGGGAGGACAAAAGGCTTATTGGGGAAACAGGCATGGAAGGCATGGAGGAGGGCGGGAGCATGAACATCAGAGGAGGGAACCCAAGAATGCTCCTCCAGACCGTAGCCTCTCCAGTGAACCAAATACTGTACACGGCCCCTGGATATACGAGAGTCAATTATGCTGCTGACCTCATACTTCTCATGGTTGTCAACAAAGATAGGATGGGGACGAGGCAACACAGTGATAAACCGATTACAAACCAATAGTTTCAAGAGGGAGACATGAAAAACATTGGAGATGCGCATAGCAGGAGGAAGGTCAAGAGCATAGGCCACAGGATTGACCCATCGAAGTATTTGAAAAGGACCAACATAACGGGGAGCCAACTTATTGGAAGGCACACGAAGGTTCAAGTTGTGGGTGGACAGCCAAACTCTCTCACCAACCTGGTAGGAAGGTGCGGGCAGACGCCTACAATCAGCCTGGAACTTTTGGCACTGCATAGAACAATGAAGGCAATCCTGAATCTGCACCCACGTGGAACGGAGTTGCTGGAGATGGTCCTCCAAAGCCAGAATACCCTGAGACATGAATGAATTGGACAACAAGGATGGTTGAAACCCATAATTCGCCATGAATGGGGATAACTTGGAGGGAGCATTAATAGCACTATTACGAGCAAACTCTGCCCAAGGTAACAGTTCAGACCAATTATTGTGGTGATCTGAGACATAGCAATGGAGGAACTGTTCCAGAACTTGATTAGACTGTTCCACAGCCCCATTGGATTGAGGGTGATATGCTGAGGAGAAGGAAAGCTGGATCCCCATTTGAGCACAAAAGGAACACTAAAATCTGGAGACAAACTGGCTACCCCGATCCGACACTATCTCCTTGGGTAACCCATGTAAATGGAAGACCTCCCGGGCAAAAATTGAAGCAAGCTTCTGAATGGTAGGCAGCTTCCTCAAGGGAATGTAATGTGAAATTTTAGAAAAACGGTCAACCAACATAAGGATACAAGTATTGCCATTGGAAACAGGGAGCTCGACAATGAAGTCCATGGAAAGATGTGTCCAAGGACACTCACCATTAGCAATAGGTTGAAGAAGACCCACAGGAAGACGTCGAGGAGTTTTATTCTGTGCACAAACTGAGCAGGAGGCAACATACGCAGCAACATCAGAATGAAGACCTGGCCACTAGAATTGTCGAGTGACAGACCAAATCATTTGGTTCATGCCTGGGTGACCAGCTTTAGGATATTGGTAAGTGTGCAAAAGTTTAGTTAGACGATTCTGAGGAACAAAACACTTACCACTAGGTTTCTCAGGAGGTGCATTGGTTTGTGTAGCCAGGATCTCCTCCCCCAAGGGAGAAGTCAAATTAATACTATGGTAGCCAAAATATGGTCAGGAGGTATAACAGGAGTAGGTACAGACTCCTCCTTGGACAAAGGCGAAAATTGTCGAGAGAGGGCATCAGCCCTAACATTCTTGCTACCAGGCAGGTAGGAGACCACATAATTAAACCGAGACAAAAATAGCGCCCATCTGGCCTGTCGGGGCGACAAACGTTTTGCTTCAGATAGATAAAGTAGTATAGTATAGTATAGATAAATTCTTGTGGTCAGTAAGAATGAGCACTGGCATGCTAGTACCCTCGAGAAGATTCCTCCATTCCTTGAGTGCCAAAATTATGGCCAGTAATTCCCTGTCGCCAATTTCATAATTGCACTCTGCTGGAGACAATTTCTTAGAGAAGAAACCACACGGATGCAAGGAACCGTCAGGCGTAGGACGTTGATATGCATCGACCTCAAGAACGAAAGGCAGGACAGGGTTAGGATGAGCCAGAACTAGAGCGGCAGCAAAGGCAGTCTTAAGACTATCAAAGGCCTTAATGGCAGTAGGTGACCAATGGAGTGGATCATTCTCTTTACGGGTCATGTCTGCGATAGGTTTGACCAAGGAAGAAAACTTTTTAATAAACTTTCTATAGTAATTGGCGAACCCCAAAAAACATTGAATAGACCGAAGACCAACTGGGCAAGGCCATTGCAGAACTGCAGATAACTTGTTAGGATCCATGGAGAACCCTGCAACTGAGATAACATAACCTAGCAAGGTTACTTGAGTCTGATGGAACTCACATTTCTTGAGTTTGCAAAACAGAACATTCTCATGCAGTCTCTGAAGAACCGTGTAACATCAAAACGATGAGCCTCAAGTGTGGGTGAGTGTATGAGGATGTCGTCTAAGTACACCACAACACACTGTTGCAACATATCTTGTAGGACATCATTAATAAATTCTGTAAAAACAGCAGGGCATTACATAGGCCAAAGGGCATTACAAGATACTCATAATGCCCGCTCCTGGTGTTAAATGCTGTTTTCCATTCTTGGTCCTCCTTAATCCTAATGAGATTGTACGCTCCTCTCAAATCAAGTTTAGTAAAGACTGTAGCTCCCTTGAGCTGGTCAAAGAGTTCCGTAATGAGTGGAATAGGGTAAGCATTCTTAATGGTAAGACGACCCCTATAATCGATACATGGTCTTAACTCGCCACCCTTTTTCTTCACAAAGTTTATCACTTGGAAATGGAGGGTTTCAAAATGGAGAACCCCAACAGCCATGGACAATGGAGCAGTTTTGTGAGTAACGAGTGCAGGCTGAAGGGGCCTGCCATCAATGGTCTCAATAGCAAGCAGAACAGACCGAGGCAAAAAAGGAATGGAGTGCTTTGATACAAAAGCACTGTCAATGAAATAGCCTGCAGCACTGGAGTCAACAAGAGCTGAAGTGACTATGGATGAGTCCACCCAGGAAAGGGCAACCGTGACCAAAGGTTTCTCCTTAAGCAGTTCCGGGGACGAGGATAAACCACCCAAGGTCTGCCCCCGACAGGACCTTAGGTGTGAGCGTTTCCCGGCTGTGTAGTACAAGACTTCAAAAGGTGGCCCTGTAACCCACAATAGAGGCTAGAGGCAGAGCCTCTCCCTCCTCCTAAAATCCCTCTCTGCTGTGAAGAGACGCTTGAATCCCAACTGCATCGGCTCAGCAGTACCTGGTGACTCTGGACCAGGAGGCATGGGAGGAGAGGGAGGCATGGGTGGGAACAAACACCTAGGAGACAACGGAACAGGAGGCTTCCGCAAGCCTTTCTTTAAAGAGGGCCTCTCTCTGAGTCTGATGTCAATTAGGATCAAAAAAGACACCAATGCCTCGAGATCCTCTGGTAAATTTCTGGCAGCAACTTCGTCTTTAATTGTATCAGAGAGCCCATGAAAGAAGGCGGCAACAAGGGATTCATTGTTCCAACCTACCTCTGCGGCAAGCGTACGGAACTCAATAGCATACTGAGCAACAGATCTTGTACCTTGCTGAATGGACATGAGTCGTTTAGCAACAGAGGAGGAGCGAGCCAGAACATCAAATACCCTTCGAAAGGAGGCCACAAATTCAGGGTAATTTGAAATAACAGGTTTATTAGTCACCCACAAGGGATTAGCCCAGGCAAGAGCTGTGTCAGAGAGTAACATAGTAACATAGTAAAATAGTAGATAAGGTTGAAAAAAGACTGAAGTCCATCGAGTTCAACCTATACAAATCTAAAATACTTACAAAAAGCTCCAGTTAAGCTTAAATAACCCAATTAAAATGTGACCCATTTAATACTAGCAATCATATACATGAATTTTGTTTATATACAGAAATGTATCCAGAATATTTTTAAATGTATCTATGGTATTGGCATTCACTACCTCCTTTGGTAATGAGTTCCACAATTTTATTGCTCTTATAGTGAAAAAACGTTTCCATTGCAGGAGATTAAATCTCCTTTCCTCCAACCTTAAATTATGACCTCTTGTCAGAAACAATTTTCTTGGAATAAACAGAGCTTCTGCCATCTCTGTATATGGGCCTTGAATATATTTATATAAAGTAATCATGTCACCTCTCAAGCGCCTTTTTTCTAAAGAGAACAGACCCAGTTTGGCTAGCCTCTCCTCATAGGTTAATTTCTCCAATCTCCTTATTAGCTTTGTGGTAGACATGTGCGGTTCGTTTCGGATTTATTCAGAAATTCGGAAAATTCGGTAAGTTCGGAGATTCGGATCGATTCGGATTTCCGAATTAAAATACTTCCGAATCTACCGAATGAATCCGAAATAGCTGCCGTATCTCCGAATAAATACGAATTAGCTCGGTAAAATTCGGCATTCCCCATAGGAAACAATGGGGCAGTTTCGGCTGAAAAAAAACCTAACACCGCAGCCCCATTGTTTCCTATGGGGAAACACTAAGTCTGCACCTAACACCCTAACATGTACCCCGAGTCTCTAAACACCCCTAATCTGACACTTATTAACCCCTAATCTGCCGCCCCCGCTATCGCTGACACCTGCATTATTTTATTAGCCCCTAATCTGCCGACTGAATATCGCCGCCACCTACATTATAGCTATTAACCCCTAATCTGCTGTCCCTAACATCGCCGACCCCTGCATTATAGTTATTAACCCCTAATCTGCCCCCCCCAACGTCGCCGCAATCTAACTACAAGTATTAACCCCTAATCTGCCGACCCAATATCGCCGCCACCTACATTATAGCTATTAACCCCTAATCTGCTGTGCCTAACATCGCCGACCCCTACATTATAGTTATTAACCCCTAATCTGCCCCCCCACGTCGCCGCAATCTAACTACAAGTATTAACCCCTAATCTGCCGACCCGATATCGCCGCCACCTACATTATAGCTATTAACCCCTAATCTACTGTACCTAACATCGCCGACCCCTACATTATAGTTATTAACCCCTAATCTGCCCCCCCAATGTCGCCGCAATCTAACTACAAGTATTAACCCCTAATCTGCCGACCTGATATCGCTGCAACTTAAATTATAGCTATTAACCCCTAATCTGCTGTACCTAACATCGCCGACCCCTACATTATAGTTATTAACCCCTAATCTGCCCCCCCCAACGTCGCCGCAATATAACTACAAGTATTAACCCCTAATCTGCCGACCGCAAATCGCCGCCACTATAATAAATGTATTAACCCCTAAACCGCCGCACTCCCGCCTCGCAAACACTATAATACATTTTATTAACCCCTAATCTGCCCTCCCTAACATTGCCGCCACCTACCTACAATTATTAACCCCTAATCTCCCGCCCCCAACGTCACCGCTACTATAATAAGGTTATTAACCCCTAAACCTAAGTCTAACCCTAACACTAACACCCCCTAACTTAAATATAATTTAAATAAAACGAAATAAATTTACTATAGTTAAATAAATGAATCCTATTTAAAACTAAATACTTACCTGTAAAATAAACCCTAATATAGCTGCAATATAACTAATAGTTACATTGTAGCTATTTTAGCATTTATATTTATTTTACAGGCAACTTTGTATTTATTTTAACTAGGTACAATAGTTATTAAATAGTTAATAACTATTTAATAACTACCTAGCTAAAATAAATACAAATTTACCTGTAAAATAAATCCTAACCTAAGTTACAATTACACCTAACACTACACTATCATTAAATT
Organism: Bombina bombina; assembly: GCF_027579735.1. NCBI lineage: Eukaryota > Metazoa > Chordata > Amphibia > Anura > Bombinatoridae > Bombina > Bombina bombina. The sequence goes on along the minus strand of NC_069504.1, from coordinate 452,413,930 downwards.
AATTAAATAAATGAATCCTATTTAAAACTAAATACTTACCTGTAAAATAAACCCTAATATAGCTGCAATTTAACTAATAGTTACATTGTAGCTATTTTAGCATTTATATTTATTTTACAGACAACTTTGTATTTATTTTAACTAGGTACAATAGCTATTAAATAGTTATTGACTAATTAATAGCTACCTAGTTAAAATAATTACAAAATTACCTGTAAAATAAATCCTAACCTAAGTTACAATTAAACCTAACACTACACTATCATTAAATAAATTAACTACAAGTACCTACAATTATCTACAATTAAATAAACTAAAGTACAAAAAAAACAAAACACTAAATTACAAAAAAAAAACCCACTAAATTACAAAAAATAAAAAAATATTACAAGAATTTTAAACTAATTACAGCTAATCTAAGCCCCCTAATAAAATAACAAAGCCCCCCAAAATAAAAAAAATTCCCTACCCTATACTAAATTACAAAAGTTAACAGCTCTAGTACCTTACCAACCCTTAAAAGGGCCTTTTGCGGGGCATGCCCCAAAGAAAACAGCTCTTTTGCCTGTAAAAAAAAACACAATACCCCCCCCCACATTACAACCCACCACCCACATACCCCTACTCTAACCCAAACCCCCCTTAAATAAACCTAACACTACCCCCCTGAAGATCTCCCTACCTTGAGTCGTGTTCACCCAGCCGGGCCGAAGTCTTCATCTGATGGGACAGAAGAGTACATCCAGACCGGAAAAAGTCTTCATCCAAGCGGGGCAAGAAGAGGTCTTCCATCCATCATACAAGTACCAAAATACAAACAAACACTAAATTACCAAAAATAATAAAATATTACAAGAATTTTAAACTAATAACACCTAATCTAACCCCCTACTAGCTATTAATATAGCTACAATATAACTAATAGTTACATTGTAGCTATTTTAGGATTTATATTTATTTTACAAGCAACTTTGTATTTATTTTAACTATTTAATAACTACCTAGCTAAAATAAATACAAATTTACCTGTAAAATAAATCCTAACCTAAGTTACAATTACACCTAACACTACACTATCATTAAATTAATTAAATTAATGAATCCTATATAAAACTAAATACCTGAAAATAAACCCTAATATAGCTGCAATATAACTAATAGTTACATTGTAGCTATTTTAGCATTTATATTTATTTTACAGGCAACTTTGTATTTATTTTAACTAGGTACAATAGCTATTAAATAGTTATTGACTAATTAATAGCTACCTAGTTAAAATATTGATGAACATAGAAGATGCCGCCTGGATCAAGACTTCTGATGGATGGAAGACCTCTTCTTGCCCCGCTTGGATGAAGACTTCTGCCGGTCTGGATGTCCTCTTCTGCCCCATCGGATGAAGACTTCGGCCCGGCTGGGTGAAGACAAGGTAGGGAGATCTTCAGGGGGGTAGTGTTAGGTTTATTTAAAGGGGGTTTGGGTTAGAGTAGGGGTATGTGGGTGGTGGGTTTTAATGTGGGGGGGGGGTATTGTGTTTTTTTTTACAGGCAAAAGAGCTGTTTTCTTTGGGGCATGCCCCGCAAAAGGCCCTTTTAAGGGCTGGTAAGGTAATAGAGCTGTTAACTTTTGTAATTTAGTATAGGGTAGGGCATTTTTTTATTTTGGGGGGCTTTGTTATTTTATTAGGGGGCTTAGATTAGGTGTAATTAGTAATTATTTTTTTATTTTTTGTAATTTAGTGTTTGTTTTTTTGTACTTTAGTTTAGTTTATTTCATTGTATTTAATTGTAGGTACTTGTAGTTAATTTATTTAATTTATTTCATGATAGTGTAGTGTTAGGTTTAATTGTAACTTAGGTTAGGATTTATTTTACAGGTAATTTTGTAATTATTTTAACTAGGTAGCTATTAAACAGTAAATATCTATTTAATAGCAATTTTACCTAGTTAAAATAAATACAAAGTTGCCTGTAAAATAAATATAAATGCTAAAATAGCTACAATGTAACTATTAGTTATATTGTAGCTATATTAGGGTTTATTTTACAGGTAAGTATTTAGTTTTAAATAGGATTCATTTATTTAATTAATTTAATGATAGTGTAGTGTTAGGTGTAATTGTAACTTAGGTTAGGATTTATTTTACAGGTAAATTTGTATTTATTTTAGCTAGGTAGTTATTAAATAGTTATTAACTATTTAATAACTATTGTACCTAGTTAAAATAAATACAAAGTTGCCTGTAAAATAAATATAAATCCTAAAATAGCTACAATGTAACTATTAGTTATATTGTAGCTATATTAATAGCTAGTAGGGGGCTTAGATTAGGTGTAATTAGTTTAAAATTATTGTAATATTTTATTATTTTTGGTAATTTAGTGTTTGTTTGTTTTTTGGTACTTTTCTGATGGATGGAAGACCTCTTCTTGCCCCGCTTGGATGAAGACTTCTGCCGGTCTGGATGTCCTCTTCTGCCCCATCGGATGAAGACTTCGGCCCGGCTGGGTGAACACAACTCAAGGTAGGGATATCTTCAGGGGGGTAGTGTTAGGTTTATTTAAGGGGGGTTTGGGTTAGAGTAGGGGTATGTGGGTGGTGGGTTGTAATGTGGGGGGGGTATTGTGTTTTTTTTTACAGGCAAAAGAGCTGTTTTCTTTGGGGCATGCCCCGCAAAAGGCCCTTTTAAGGGCTGGTAAGGTAATAGAGCTGTTAACTTTTGTAATTTAGTATAGGGTAGGGCATTTTTTTATTTTGGGGGGCTTTGTTATTTTATTAGGGGCTTAGATTAGGTGTAATTAGTTTAAAATTCTTGTAATATTTTTTATTTTTTGTAATTTAGTGGGGTTTTTTTGTACTTTAGTTTAGTTTATTTAATTGTAGATAATTGTAGGTACTTGTAGTTAATTTATTTAATGATAGTGTAGTGTTAGGTTTAATTGTAACTTAGGTTAGGATTTATTTTACAGGTAATTTTGTAATTATTTTAACTAGGTAGTTATTAAATAGTTAATAACTATTTAATAACTATTGTACCTAGTTAAAATAAATACAAAGTTGCCTGTAAAATAAATATAAATGCTAAAATAGCTACAATGTAACTATTAGTTATATTGCAGCTATATTAGGGTTTATTGTACAGGTAAGTATTTAGTTTTAAATAGGATTCATTTATTTAACTATAGTAAATTTATTTCATTTTATTTAAATTATATTTAAGTTAGGGGGTGTTAGTGTTAGGGTTAGACTTAGGTTTAGGGGTTAATAACCTTATTATAGTAGCGGCGACGTTGGGGGCGGGAGATTAGGGGTTAATAATTGTAGGTAGGTGGCGGCGATGTTAGGGAGGGCAGATTAGGGGTTAATAAAATGTATTATAGTGTTTGCGAGGCGGGAGTGCGGTGGTTTAGGGGTTAATACATTTATTATAGTGGCGGCGATTTGCGGTCGGCAGATTAGGGGTTAATACTTGTAGTTAGATTGCGGCGACGTTGGGGGGGGGCAGATTAGGGGTTAATAACTATAATGTAGGGGTTGGCGATGTTAGGGACAGCAGATTAGGGGTTAATAGCTATAATTTTAGGTTGCAGCGATATCAGGTCGGCAGATTAGGGGTTAATACTTGTAGTTAGATTGCGGCGACGTTGGGGGGGCAGATTAGGGGTTAATAACTATAATGTAGGGGTCGGCGGTGTTAGGGACAGCAGATTAGGGGTTAATAGCTATAATGTAGGCGGCGGCGATATCGGGTCGGCAGATTAGGGGTTAATACTTGTAGTTAGATTGCTGCGACATTGGGGGGGGGGCAGATTAGGGGTTAATAACTATAATGTAGGGGTCGGCGGTGTTAGGGACAGCAGATTAGGGGTTAATAGCTATAATGTAGGCGGCGGCGATATCGGGTTGGCAGATTAGGGGTTAATACTTGTAGTTAGATTGTGGCGATGTTGGGGGGGGGCAGATTAGGGGTTAATAACTATAATGTAGGGGTCGGCGGTATTAGGGACAGCAGATTAGGGGTTAATAGCTATAATGTAGGTGGCGGCGATATCGGGTAGGCAGATTAGGGGTTAATACTTGTAGTTAGATTGCGGCGACGTTGGGGGGGCAGATTAGGGGTTAATAACTATAATGTAGGGGTCGGCGATGTTAGGGACAGCAGATTAGGGGTTAATAGTTATAATGTAGGTTGCGGCGATATCCGATCGGCAGATTAGGGGTTAAATAATGCTATTATAGGGTTTGTGATGTGTGGGGGGCCTCGGTTTAATGGTTCATAGGTAGTTTATGGGTGTTAGTGACTTAGTGTACTAAATGGGTGTTAGTGTACTAAAACATACCGAATTTCGGAACCGAATAGAACCAAATTCAGCCAAATCCGAATAAATCCGAAATGAATTTATTCTGATCCGAATAAATCCGAAACAAATTTATTCAAATCCGAATAAATCCGAAACAAATTCATTCAAATTTTGCCGAATCCGATTTGATCCGAACCGAAATTCGAAAAGTCCGAATCGATCCGAACTGAAAACGAACCAAATTTTTTAGCCGTGCTCATGTCTACTTTGTGGCCCTTCTCTGAACTTTTTCTAGTTCTGCAATATCTTTTTTAGCAATCGGTCCCCAGAACTGCACTCCAAACTCAAGGTGAGGTCTTACCAGGGCTTTATATAATGACAGAATTATGCTTTCCTCCCTTGAATCAATGCCTCTTTTAATACATGCTAGTATCTTATTAGCCTTTGAAGCCGCTGCCCTGCATTGTGCACTCATCTTTAGCTTGTTATCTATTACTACTCCCAAATCCCTTTCCTCCTGTGTTTGGCTAAGTCTTGTCCCATTTAAAAAATACGTAGCCTGCTTATTTTTACTTCCAAAATGTAGAACCTTGCATTTTTCAGTATTAAATCTCATTTTCCATTCACTTGCCCATAGTTCTAACTTTAGCAAATCCCTTTGTAAAGAGAGTTTGTCCTGCTCTGACCTAATGACCTTACTTAACTTGAGGTAACATCTCAAAGTAAATGCTCACCTGGTTCAAAAAATCTGCACTGAATAGGATCGCCTCCATATCGCTGAGGTAGAGGTGCAGAACCGGACATGCTCCTGGTAGGCATAGGTGCAGCAACGGAAACAGGAGAAGCCATAATTTGTGGGACACTTTGGTCCAAATGTGCAGTGCGAGCCAACAGGGTTTGCAGGGCTAGTGCAAATTGATCCAAGCGGTGATCCTGTACATCCATCCTGGAAATGATGGATGGTAAAGGTGGATAATTAGCAGCATCAGGATTCATGGCATTTGCGTAATGTCAGGGTGCCAGGAATCAGACTGAGACAAGAAGTGCAAAAATAATCACACCTTTATTAATAGCAAAAAATAATAAAAAGTCCACAAGTCAAATAACAAGCCAGGAGTCAAAACCAGAGCTGGTAGTCAGACGAGCCGAGTCAGGAGGAGAAACGAATAGTCAGATGAGCCGGAATCAGGAACAAGGAAAACAGCAGAGTCAGGAACAAGCCAGGGATCAGGAACCAGGAAGGATATCAGGCAGCCAGGTAATACACAGGAACTCTCACAAACAGGTCTGAGACAACGCAAAGGCAAAGCATACTGAACAGAGGCCCTTTAAATAATAAGTGATGACATCACAATTCTGAGACTGCATCCTGTCTTACATGGATGATGCACACCAGTCTGGCCATAAAAGGAAGTGCATGAAATGAGCAGCATCCCCCACAATGCACCATAGTCAGGAAGAGAGGTGAGTAAAATGGCTGCCAGCAGCACATGGCAAACACAACAGGGAAAAAAACCCTGACAATTCTGCCCCCTGCAGGATCGTGGCCAATCGTCCGCTAGCTGGGGGTATTAATCAGCCTGATAGTCTAGGATTGGGAGGATTGAAGACAGCAGCCTCAGAGGCAGCGGACAAGTTATGGAGCAGTGGGGAAAAAAGCGATAAAATAGCTTGACTAACTGATAGAGCCATAGATGAAATGACATAGAAAAAATACATGCGGCTAGATTACGAGTTGTGCGTTATGCATGAAAAAGCCTCCTAACACTGCTTTTTCACTAACGCTGGTATTACGAGCTTCCATAATGCCACAAAAATAACCATCTCTGCTCAAATCATTAACATAAACCCAGACCAAGTAGTTAATCATATACCGCTAACAAAAACATCCACAAATCACTTCAAAAACATTACACAAAGTACACTTACACTCATACAAACACTACACAATATTTTTTTTTGAGATTTTGCATTTTCATGTCAGAATAGAACAGATCAAAGTTACGAGATCTCGGGTGTTTGAAAAAAAAGCCACACAAATCCATTTTCCATTGGCTTACATAGACAGATGGGAACATACACTCATATAGCTACATCTATGCACATACATACCTTTTGTCATTGACTCATACATGTGCATTGATATTATGGCCAAAAAACACATATAAACAATGAACACATTTACATCATACAACTACATTGGAAGGTTGCTTAACATTAGATTCTCTCTATGAATCATGAAACATAAAATATGGATTTAGTTTCCCTTTAACATCACGATTCACTCATAATATACCATTAGGAATTACGTACGATAAGTACTTATCATTAGAACATATTACAGCTGTCACTTTTTTGGAAGGAACAACAATGCTATACTGCTTTATATAAGTCAGCATAGGTGGGAGAGAATCACCATACATACGTAGATGTACATAACATGCATCACACGACAACAAAGCACACATTTATATTTGAATCAGCACACAATAACAATGTTGTAAAATACAACAACAGAATGGAGATTTGCTAACTAGACAGGCAGGTTGCTAATATGATGACGTTATTATAAGCTTCAACCATACAGATTACAGCTTTGGGACTGTACCGCCCCTTTCAGAAGTTTCTCACTCAATACTGCAATATTACATATACGTAAATGAGATTTTGAAAGATCTTCATCATTATAGCGTTTTCAATGGGACGTGTACAATATTGACATCTCGCAAATCACTTATATATACAATACTACAGATGTCAGCCTGAAGATCTTCATTGTTATTAGGATTTCAATGGGACACGCAAAATATTGACATCTCGCCAATCACTTATATATAGAAGATTACTATTATTACTATTATTTTTGGAAAAGGGGTATGACCAAGATACATTAAAGACCACCATTACTAAAGTTAGAAATATGGATAGGCGAGATATACTTTCTAAAACGCCAAAAGTCAAAACCAATCCGAATGAAACCCTGAAAGTGCCACTAGTAACTAATTACAACTGTCAACATAAGTATTTAACCAAAATTTTAAATAAACATTGGCACTTAATTAAATCTGATCCTATTATAGGAGACATTATTTCTGAACATCCCAATATTGTTTTTAGAAAAGCCACTAACATCAGAAACATACTTGCGCCTAGTGACTTTATGAAAAAGACACAACAATTTAAAATGCATGATAGAGACCTAACAGGAAAGAAATTGCGAGGATATTACCCCTGCTATAGCTGTAAAGCATGTCAACACAGTACTAAGTGCAAAGAATATATATCCACCAACACAGGTAAACAATATAATATTAAAGAGACTATCAGATGCAGCGATAAGGGTATCATATACCTCATTCAATGTACATGTGGGAAGCAATACTTGGGTGAGACCTCCAGGATTTTTCCTACAAGGATTAGGGAACATCTTAACCTTATCAAGAAAGGTAATCAGGAAACTAGGTTATATGAACATTTTAAGATAAAACATCAGAACAACGTCAATGACTTTAAATATTGGGGTATTTGTGAGATCACTAAACCTTGACGAGGAGGTAATTTTGACCGCTTGCTTCTAAGAAAAGAAGCAGAATTCATTTATGAGCTACAAACATTATACCCTCAAGGTCTTAATTCTGAGCTGGACCTTAACCCATTTATTTTAGATTGCTAAATGCACTTGGTTCCTACATAGTACATCACATTTAACAAATATATATGATACACTTATAATACATGACTTTTGAAGATAGAGGAGAATTGTGTTAGAGACCATAAATATAGAAACATTTTTTTACATAATTATTTTTAGAAATACAATTTTTAGAAATACAATTTTATTAATATATTAATCCTTATACATTTTTAATCAGTTTTTCTTATTTTTTAACATTTGATATCATTATACCAATTCTAATAGAACATATAACCTGTGTCATATATATGCTATTAGTTTTCTAATAAATTATCTTATATACATCACTCAAATTGTTTTATAGATTTTCATTATACATCATAGTGAGTTTGAGGGTACTTAGATATTTCAGGATAGATACAATAGCAGGTTATATAGATGGGATATTTAGGGTTAATATTGAGTCATAGTTTTAGTTGTTTAATTTTTAATTACTTGGTTATCTATTTCAATTTATTTTATGAAACATAGGTCAATTTGCATATTATTAACATATAGGGTTAATATCGATTTAACAACATAACATGTTGTCTAATTTTTATCCCTTCCATGTTTTTTATGTATAATTATAGAGTATAAAATATAGACCTTTAAATTGCAATAGCCAGGATGTGTATGTATAAGCAGTCTTCATTTATAAACATTTTTACTATTAGTACAATTTCACCTAATTTTATAAAGTCTAAATTTAAAATCTAAGAGAAGATGACAAGAGACCAGAATAATAGCTCTGCACAGACTGCTATACAGCCTACTATAGTGTTTGTGCATTGGCATTATTGACAGTCCACCTTATATTTAATCCATCTTTAGAAGAGGGATGTCTGTAAAGGAGCAATTTACTTAGACCAATCACTGAAAGCTTAAGCATTTATAAAGGAGCCCAATAGCAATCTGAACCATCTTGATAAAGCCATTGTATATGGTGAAACGCGTTGATGGATACAGATTGATGCTATAAGAGTAATTTCACTCTACCACTTTTACGGATTGCGAGAGATTCGCTAAGGAATTACTTTCTCTTCTTTAAACACTCTACAGCGAGTTACAGCCTTTGGACACATCACGGATCTACTTTTGGATACGAATCACGCACTTGTGATGTCACCAGCTGTACGGAGCTGCTCCAGACACTTGTGTCTTACCGCGAAGGAGGATCGAGCTCAAGAAAAGAGCAGGTAGGCACAGCAGAGGTGTTGCAGCCCTGCATCGTGGATGACTGTCTCACATCCCTGTTGCTGTGTGTTTATACAAAACATTTACAAAAAACGGAATTGTAATAGACTCAAGATAAACTTTGGAACTTGTTATAGTACCACACCGATACGGATAATTGATATAAGAGTGGACTCTGGTTGCTACAAAGTTTTTTTGCCATTAAGAAATTGGGACATAAGCTTTACATACTAAAAAGCTAAACTGTATTCACTGAACTTTTACGCTTATTTTTGCATATAAAGTAGATAGTTTGTGACCGCTTGGCAGAGCTGAATTACCATGTTAGGCTATCAGTGTTAGATATCTTGTATGCAGGCATTAGGATTTACCTTTTTTAAGAATTGATGTTTTTTATGACCGGTCATATATATGTTTTAGCTGTTTTTATTTACACTATTATTAAATATTAAATAGTTGTACTATACTCCTGTTTTTCTAAATTTTTTATCTTTTTATATATTTTTACCATATTTGTGATATTATATTTTTCATATACTATTTATAGGCTTTGTATATGCCCATACACATACCTATACATATTAGGCTTTTTTATATTTTAACCCCTTAGCTGTACAGCGCACATACACACCATTCTATTCAAAGTCCATTTACCCATATTTTCTGCCTTATGGGAGCAGATTAGTGTATGTGCAGGGGAGAGATTTGCGCACCTTATAAACTTTTTATCTTTTACAGATGTCAGCAGTTACCTTATCGTTTTTTAACAATATTGCAGCAACATTGATCAATCAGATTCTATGCCATGTCTATGCACACATTATACACAAGTATGCACTTTCATTCATGTTAGCATGGACGTGTGTTTTTTACTATAAGATCACGTTTAATAAATATTTATTACGCACATGAACAAACATTACGAAGATGCACTGTATATGTTATATTTTACACTTTCACATTACGATTCATTGGGGAAAAAAAATTTCAGCAAACACCTAATAAAATACCCACTTTGAAAGCATTTGCGCCGCTCACATACAATCAAGTGGATACAATCAGCAATCATTACGAACTTGCTACCATTGGACATATTGCACTATAAATACCCCAAACAACATGGCTAAAGCATCCCTTGTGATTGACATTGTATCAAATCGCTTTTGTGTTTTTGCATACCTTGTTACTCCTTGTGTGTTTGCTCTGCTGTTTGGCTTTGTGCTGCTTAGCTTTGCAAATATAGATGATCCGCAGTTAGTTGCTGCTGGTGCTGTTGCACGAGTGGTGTTCAATAGAATTAGGCGGGCTCGGCGTCTCCAAGAAAGGCATAGGGCTCGACTGGTTAGAGGTCCTCATGTTGAAAGGGTGAGTCCCACCTTGGATAACATGAGCGACTTCGAGATTTATGACAAGTATAGGCTCAATCGAGAACAGCTCATTAGCCTTTACAATGTTCTTAAACCTCATATGGAGCTATGTAGACGTATGCGAACTGCAGTCCCTGGCATGACCAAGATGCTAAGTTGCATACACATCCTGACCTCTGGAAGTTTTCAATCCGGAGAGGGGTACATGCATGGGCTGTCTCAGGGTACCTTCTCTGTGGTTTTTGACAACTTTCTGGGCGCCATGGTACGAGTCAGTAAGCGTTACATAGGATTCCCTCAAAATGATGGTGATTGGAGGAACCTGAAGAGGGAATTCTTTGCAATAGCTTGAATGCCCAATGTCTTGGGAGCAATAGATTGCACCCACATTGCGCTGCGTTCTCCAGAAGTTGACATGCCATTCCAAAATCGCAAACACTTCCATAGTCTCAACGTGCAGTTTGTTTGCGATGCACGGATGTGGATTATGCAGGTGTGTGCGAATTTCGGCGGGGCTTGTCATGATGCCCGCATCCTCAGGCAGTCGTCCCTGTGGTGGCAGTTTGAGGCCAGACAGTTTCACCATGGGTGACTCATTGGTGAGTACTTGTGCAAAACATGGTTAATTAGACAATTGCCACTGTAGTCTTCAAAAACAGTTGTGTTTGTGTGATGTGCAGCTCTAGGATGCAATTTATCCATTTCTTTCTATTTAAGCAAATGTCTAGTTTTAGCTCCAAACAGATATGTAGCATGTCCTAGCTTAAATGTGCAGCTCAAGGCCTCTAGTTATCAATGTGTCTACTTACCTGCATTCGTCGGCCCCAATACCCTAACATCGCCGCCGCGGACCTGAATACGTTCGCCAAAGTTATCAAGAAAGCTGTCAAAAAGCTGTGCACCAAGTACGGTGTGATGAGCAGCGGACTGTTGTTAACTGACAGTCATCGATCTCGCTGCTTATCGGCTTATTCTCAGCTTTCTTGCTAGCCTGTCACTAAGCACCCACACTATACTATACTTTTACCCCCTAAACCGCCGCTCCCGGAACCCCCCGCACCTAAATAAACTTAATAACCCCTAAACCGCCACTCCTGGACCCCTCCGCAACTATAATAAACTTATTAACCCCTAAACCACTGCTCCCGACCCCGCTGCCACTATAATAAATATATGAACCCCTAAACCACCGCTCCCAGACCCCGCCACCACTATAATAAATATATGAACCCCTAAACTGCCGCTCTTGGACCCCGCCACCACATAAATTATACCTATTAAACCCTAATCTGCCGCCCCCTATACCGCTGCCTACATAAAGTTATTAACCCCTATCCTGCAAATCCCGGACCCCGCCACAAATAAATTAATTGTTTAGCCCCTAAACTGCCGCACCCGGAGCCCTCTGCCACCTACAGTACATTGATTAACCCCTAATCTGCCCCCCTACACTGCTGCCAATATATTAAATGAATTAACCCCTAAACCTAAATCTAACCCTTACACCCCCTAATCTAAATATTATTTAAATTTATCCAAATAAATATTCTTATAATTAAATAAATTAATCCTATTTAAAACTAAATACTTACCTATAAAATAAACCCTAAGATAGCTACAATATAATTAATAATTACATTATAGCTATTTTAGGGTTTATTTTTATTTTACAGGCAACTTTGCATTTATTTTAACTAGGTACAATAGCTATTAAATAGTTATTAACTATTTAATAACTACCTAGCTAAAATAAATACAAAATTACCTGTAAAATTAATCCTAACCTAAGTTACAATTACACCTAACACTACACTATCATTAAATAAATTAAATTAATTAACTACAATTACCTAGCATTAAATAAAATTAACTAAATATAACTAAAGTACAAAAAACCCTCTAAATTACAGAAAATAAAAAAAAAAATACAAGAAGTTTAAACTAATTACACCTAATCTAAGCCCCCTAATAAAATAAAAAAGCTCCCCAAAATAATAAAATGCCCTACCCTATACTAAATTACAAATAGCCCTTAAAATGGCCTTTTGCGGGGCATTGCCCCAAAGTAATCAGCTCTTTTACCTGAAAAAAAGAATACAATACCCCCCAACATTACAACCCACCACCCACACACCCCTACTCTAGAACCCACCCAATACCCCCTTAAAAAACCTAACACTACCCCATTGAAGATCACCATACCTTGAGCCGTCTTCACCCAGCCGGGCACCAGTGGTCATCCGATCCGTCCAGTAGTCTTCATCCGATGGGCCAGAAGAGGACATCCAGACTGGCAGAAGTCTTCATCCTATCCGGACAGAAGAGGACATCCGGACCGGGAGAAGGCTTCATCCAAGCGGCATCTTCTATCTTCATCCATTCGAAGAGGAACGGCTCCATCTTGAAGACCTCCGGCGCGGAACATCCTTCTAGGCCGACGAGTAACGACGAATGAATATTTCTTTAAATGACGTCATCCAAGATGGCATCCCTCGAATTCCGATTGGCTGATAGGATTCTATCAGCCAATCGGAATTAAGGTAGGAAAAATGTGATTGGCTGATGTAATGTGACCTTCGCATTCTATTGGCTGATCCAATCAGGATGAAGACTTCTGTCAGTCTGGATGTCCTCTTCTGGCCCATCAGATGAAGACTACTGGACGGATCGGATGACCACTGGTGCCTGGCTGGGTGAAGACAGCTCAAGGTAGGGTGATCTTCAATCGGGTAGTGTTAGTTTTTTTTAAGGAGGTATTGGGTGGGTTTTAGAGTAGGAGTGTGTGGGTGGTGGGTTTGTAATGTTGGGGGGGGTATTGTATTCTTTTTTTACAGGTAAAAGAGCTGATTACTTTGGGGCAATGCCCCGCAAAAGGCCATTTTAAGGGCTATTTGTAATTTAGTATAGGGTAGGGCATTTTATTATTTTGGGGGGATTTTTTATTTTATTAGGGGGCTTAGATTAGGTGTAATTAATTTAAACTTCTTGTATTTTTTTATTTTCTGTAATTTAGAGGGTTTTTTTGTACTTTAGTTATTTTTAGTTAATTTTATTTAATGCTAGGTAATTGTAGTTAATTAATTTAATTTATTTAATGATAGTGCAGTGTTAGGTGTAATTGTATTCTCTCTCCGGATAAAGAAAGAAAATATTTGGGTGTAATGTCCTTTTAAAAATAAAGACGCCGTTGCCCAATAACATATGTGAGCAGTTCAGACAAATACAAGCTTGAGGTTTATTTACTAATAATGAACAAATGTGTAGCTTAACATTTAAAAACAGATTATCCAAGTTCCGTCCATTATAAATACAAATTACGCATTTCAGAAATATAGTGTGGGAAACGTATCTTGCAACACGAGATTCGCATCTTTAAAAATATTAGTCTAATGTCACGCACTAGCACACAATCGATGTGCATTATAAATACATTTAATAGAGCAATGTCAATACTTCACAATAAGTCACGAAATTTCTTTAATAAACAATAAATATATACAATGTTTACTATTTTCTAATAAAATTTATTATATTAAATAACCGGATCGATATTAAACATCGAAATGTGTAAAACATTTACTAATGTGACTGGATTATATTTAATAAAAATCAAATAGAGATCAAATGTAAAATTAATATATTAATATTTAACTGATCACGTATATTAAAACTGCGTCACACATATCCGCATAACAGTCCCATGAGTTACAAATTAGTCTACATGAAAAATGTAGTAACAGCACCCCAGGCAGTATGTGTATGGAAGTTAAAAAGATATGAAACATTAAGGAACGGCCAATCGGAGTTCATCATACAAACATAACTACAAAATTGGAGTGGCCCGTCGGAGGGATGGAAAGCAGGATCCACCCCTACGGAAATTGTACCTGCAACCTTATGAGGTCACTTTATTGGCCCTCCTGAATCTCTGGGTCCCCAAAAGATTTAGATCCCCTCGCTCCTCCATAGTGATGTCGCAAACTTAAAATTTTCCGTTCGCGAACGGCGAACGCGAACTTCTGCAAATGTTCGCGAACGGGCGAACCAGGCATACCGCCATTGACTTCAATAGGCAGGCGAATTTTAAAACCCACAGGGACTCTTTCAGGCCACAATAGTGATGGAAAAGTTGTTTCAAGGGTACTAACACCTGGACTGTGGCATGCCGGAGGGGGATCCATGGCAAAACTCCCACGGAAAATTACATAGTTGATGCAGAGTCTGGTTTTAATCCATAAAGGGCATAAAATCACCTAACATTCCTAATTTGTTTGGAATAACGTGCTTTTAAAACATCAGGTATGATGTTGTATCGATCAGGTAGTGTAAGGGTTACGCCCGCTTCATAGTGACAGACCAAACTCCCCATTTAATGCACCGCAAACAACCACAAACAGTCCATTTGCACAACCGCAAACTCCCCATTTGCACAAGGTTGGATACCAAGCTAGCCATGTCCCGTTCCTTGTCCTCACTGATGTCATTGAAGGTCTCTACCTCCACCCAGCCACGTACACAAAGATAGAATTTTAAACTTCTTCACACTTGGTTTAAATACCTGCACACATCAAAAAGAATTGCACTCTGAAAGCAATTCAAGTGTAAACAAAATATAGAAAAAATAGATGCGGCGCTAGGAAGCAAGGTTTATAAAACGGGGGCTATTAATTGGGTTAATGATAAATTGCAAATATCTTCCTCCTATTCGATAAGATATAAATAGTAAAGGTCCAATAGTAATAAAGTAGTTCAAAGGTTATCTATTAGGATATAAATTAGTGGTTGATATATACATAAAAATTATTTATTTTATAACTGCACAAATAGTTAAAATATATATTATTTAATAATCAATATATAAACACACAAATATTTGATAAATGCACAAATAATAACTAGCTATTACAAAACCACCGGTGGTAAAAAGCTCATACCAATAAAATAAATAAATAAGTAACGATGTTATACGACCAAATAGAAAAAATGTTATGCGACCAAATAGAAAAAGGGTCCTGTCCGTGCAACTTAGTTCATTAATTGCAGTATAACGGATTATAGGCCACAGTAAAATTTGTGATTAAAGGCAGTAAATTATCCAGTATTGCACAAAGTCAGTTGTATCAGGTTTTATACGGTTAATCCTACCGTTAGTAAATGGTTCTACACTGTTGTCAATAGTATTGCACAAAGTCAGTAGATTGATCAGTTTTGCACAAAGTCAGTTGTATCAGGTTTTTACACGTTAATCCTACTGTTAGTAGATAGTTTCACACTGCTGTCAATTGTACCTTAGAGCTATGGGACCTCACATCCGCACAGATTTCCTTTCTTTCAAAGTCTCAACCGAGAGACAGAAATCCCTTGCTTAGGCATCCAGGTCCAGCTCATAGCGGTCTTTCTTCTGATTCAATAGTGAACCTGTAGCGTGTGACGTAATCCAGACCGTCACATGGGCTCAATCCTCCAATAATCTGAGGGGTTTCCTCTCTGTCAGTCTCGGCGAGGGAGATTAAAAAATAGTGAACACAGAGTGCTCTGATATACTAACGTTAGACCTTTAGTTGAAAGGGATCCAAGACCATAGATACATCTACGCGTTTCAGCCGTTCACAGGCCTTTATCAAGAACGATCTTGGAACCATTTACTAACGGTAGGATTAACCGTGTAAAACCTGATACAACTGACTTTGTGCAATACTGATTAATCTACTGACTTTGTGCAACACTATTGACAGCAGTGTGGAATCATTTACTAACGGTAGGAATAACCGTGTTAAAACTTGATATTAACTGACTTTGTGCAATACTGGATAATTTACTGCCTTTAATCACGAATTTTACTGTGGCCTAAAATCCATTATACTGCAATTAATGAACTAAGTTGCACGGACAGGACCCTTTTTTCTATTTGGTCGCATAACATTTTTTCAATTTGGTCGCATAACATCGTTACTTATTTATTTATTTTATTGGTATGAGCTTTTTACCACCGGTGGTTTTGTAATAGCTAGTTATTATTTGTGCATTTATCAAATATTTGCATGTACAACACCAAGGGTCCACGAAAGGTGACAAAAAGCCCCCTGGGACACCTGCTGTGTTTGGTCTTCCACCTCCTCAAAGCCACCTTCCTCCTCTGACTCCTCTTCTTCAGACTCCTCTCTCTGCATTGCCTCTCTCTGCGTTATTATAAGGTGTGTTAAGTAGTACTATTCTTATCAGTTTAATCCTTGTTACGTCCCCTATCAGGGGACGTGTATATGTGTCAGGATAATGGCATACTTATTCTCTGCACTGTCCCTTTAAAGCATCCTGCTCCCATTAACATCAGCCTATTTAAGGCCATTCCCAGCATTTTCACATTGCTTAGTATTGAAGTTTGTTTTAAACCTTAACCTGAGCCTGCTCTCTGTGAGATTTATCATACTACTTCTGTTTGTTGGATTCCTCTACTCCACCTAACTGGAATTCTGTTGTCATCCTCTCCTACCTGCCTGCTTCTCCCTCAGAAGATTCAGCTATTTCAAAAGCCTCACTCCTACCTTTACCTCTAACCCAGTTTCCCCTGCAGCTCACCGGCCTTGGGATTCACCTTTCACGGAGCTCCGCTTCCTCATGCTGTGACGTCATCAGCCAGCTGCTACTGAGCTTCCTTGCTCCCTCTGGCAAGTCGCCATTACAAGCCGGTGTTTGCAACTATCATTATAACAGTTCTGTTAGCGGTAAGCCAGTCTTTGAATTTTTACTTTGCTGCTATACTCTAAGATTAGTATCTCAGTTGCTGCTGTTATTTCTGTGACTTTTAGTTCATTCCCTCATATCCTGCTGTTTTACCGTAACTCTGTTCACAATAGCAATTGCTTATTTTTTCTATGATCATAGTACCAATTTTTCCTTGCTTATTTAATTTTACCTTTATTAATGTTAAAATCTCAGGTTTATCTGGGCATACCCCTGCTGCATTTACTTTCTCACAGTGACTACCCAGACACATGTGGCAGCCATAGGGAATATGCTCAATTACTGCCTGTATACTAAAACTTTGCAATAAGGAATAAGGTTTTACATAGCTGCCTAAATCCTAAATTTTGTTTTACCTTTTCACTCTGTTGCAAACAACCATACAATTTTTATTGTTTTTCCATTCCAGCAGTTGTGGTCCAAATAACTAAGCTGCACACATTTTTTCTTTCTTAGTTGTGCCTGACATAATACTAAGCCCAAAACTATGGACCCAGCTGGAATGAACGCACATGTGCAAAATATCACACAGAGGGTTGATTTATTAACTGAAGCTGTTAATACTTTGAAAACAGAAAATGATACTTTAAAAGCTTATATCAGGGATGTGGTTGATAAGACGGTACCTATATTAGAACCACAGGTTAGTACACCAGAAAAATTTAGTGGTGAGAGATCTGAGTATAGAGATTTCAAGAATGCTTGTTTGCTTATGTTCTCCCTTAAACCTCATACCTATCCCACTGATAGAGCAAGGGTACTCACAGTTAATATCCTATTTGAGAGGTGAGCCCCGCACATGGGCCAACACTTACTTTGAGAATAACGTTGATATACTTAATTCTTTGGAAAGTTTTTTTTCTGCTATGGGTCAGCTATATGAGGATCCATATAAACAGCTTACTGCTGAAACTGCAATGCGAGGCTTGAAACAAAAGAAAAGAGTAGTTGAGGATTACATTGCCGAATTTAAAAAATGGCGAAAGACACTCAATGGAATGACCTTTCACTGAGAAATCAGTTTAGATTAGGCCTTTCAGAAGGAATTAAGGATAAGTTGTCTAGATCTGAACTACCACATACTCTTGAGGCTTTAATGTCACTTAGCATAACTATAGACAGAAGACTGAGAGAGAGACAGCAGGAGAGATCATTTCATGAATATCCTGCAAAGAAACAAAATACACCCAGCCCCAGCAAATCAACTGCTGAACCTATGGATATAGGTTTTATAAAGGGACCATTAACCCTGAGGAGAAGATCCGACGAAGGGCTAATAACCTCTGCTTATACTGTGCTTCAGACAAACACACTGTCAGGGACTGTCCTTCCCTCCTGAAACAAAACAAGGGTAAGATGTATAAAGAACCTTTTTGTTGTACCACTCAGGATCATGCTCTCCCTTACCTAAATTTATCTCTTCTTTTACAGTGGGAGTCACATCGAATCAACGCTCCCGCGATTATTGACTCAGGAGCTACAGCCTCCTACATAGATACTGTATTCACTAAATTCAATAAAATTCCACTTGTGCAAAAAAGGTCTCCTGTGTTATTACGTGGAATAGATGGTAATCCAATCACATCAGGTCCAGTTAAATATCAAACAATACCCTTACTTGTTGTTACCCCAGACCACCATAGGGAGTATATGTCATTTGATGTAATATCATCCCCTATTTCACCCATAGTTCTCAGTATAAACTGGCTCCGAATTCATAATCCTGAAGTAAATTGGTCTACCTCAACAGTCACATTTAATTCTACATTCTGCTCTACTACTTGTTTCCCAGCTACTATTTTGCAAACCACTGAATCCAATGAGACAATTCAAATTCCTGAGGTTTTATAAGGATTATGCAGATGTATTCAGCAAAACCCAGTGCGACAATCTTCCTCCTCACAGGAAGTATGATTGTCCTATTGAGATCATACCTGGCTCTGAGATCCCCACGGGTCATATTTACCCACTCTCAAACCCTGAGTTAACACACCTTAAATCTTACTTAGATGAAAATCTAAGGAAAGGTTTCATCCGTCCCTCCACCTCTCCAGCTAGTGCTGGGATTTTTTTTGTTAAAAATAAGGATGGCTCATTGAGGCCAATCGTAGACTACAGACAACTAAATAAAATTACAGTAAAAAACAGATATCCTTTACCCCTCATCCCGGAGTTAATTGAAAGGTTGGAGGGAGCAAAATTTTTCACAAAATTGGACTTAAGAGGAGCCTATAATCTCATCCGAATTAGATCTGGAGATGAGTGGCTCACGGCGTTTCGAACAAGATACGGATTGTTCGAATACGTTGTGATGCCTTTTGGGCTCTGCAACGCGCCCGCAACTTTCCAGCACTTAATTAATGACATTTTAGGGACATATTAGATGTCTTTATTGTCATCTATCTGGATGATATTTTAATTTATTCCAAGACCTATCAGGAACACATTTCCCATGTTAGACAAGTTTTATCAAGGCTCAGAGGTAACCACTTGTATGCTAAGGCTGAGAAATGCCTGTTCAATTCACAGACCATATCCTTTCTGGGATATGAAATTTCTCCTTCAGGTATCCATATGGAACAAAAAAAGGTTGATGCAGTTTCAAATTGGCCCATACCAACAACTAAACGTCAAGTTCAGTCCTTCATGGGTTTTGCGAATTTCTACCGCAAATTTATTAAAAATTTCTCCAAACTTGCTCTTCCTTTAACTGTTCTAACAAAAAATAATTCACATTTCAGGTGGACTAAAGAAGCACAATCCGCTTTTGATTGTTCAAACAAAAGTTCACTTCAGCACCAATACTCTGTTTTCCTGACCCTAATCTACAATTTGTTCTTGAGGTGGACGCCTCAAATTCTGCTATTGGCGCTGTTCTCTCCCAAAGAGAAAACTTGTCAAAACCGTTACAATCCTGTGGCTTTTTACTCCAAGACTTTGAATAGTGCGGAACAAAACTATCCTATTGGTGACAAAGAACTCTTAGCCGTAAAACTCTCCCTGGAACACTGGCGACACCTCCTTGAAGGTACTTCCATTCCTACACTCATCTATACAGATCATAGGAACCTGCAGTACTTGAAGGCCACTAGAACCTTGTCAGCCAGACAGGTTCGCTGGAATCTCTTTTTCTCTCGTTTTAATTTCCTCATCACATACCATCCTGCTGGAAAGAACCAAAAGAGCTGACGCACTATCCCGGTTACCCACAAGTCTTCCACATCAAACGACCGACCAATCCATCATACCAAAAGAAAACTTCATTTCTTTTACTCTCGAAGTCTCATCTAACCTTAAAAAGGAACAGTTGGCCGACTCTACAAAGCCATCACACCTTCTTCAACTTAATACTCAAGGACTTTATTCTCATGATTCAAAGATATATGTTCCACCTTCCCTCAGAACTCATTCTCCTTCAATCTGTACATGATTCACCTCTAGCTGGTCATCCAGGTATCCATAAAACTCTCGATCTAGTTAAAAAGGGATTACTGGTGGCCTCATATGGCAACTGAAGTTAAGGACTATGTAAACTCTTGTCTTAATTGTACCATTTCAAAAAGGGATAAACACTCTCCCTATGGGTTGCTTTTTCCTTTGCCTACTCCAAAGAATCCATGGTCTGAGATTGCTTTAGACTTTATTGTAGATTTGCCAGTCTCTTCAAAGAATACCACCATCCTTGTCGTTGTAGATCTCTTCACGAAGATGTGCCATTTCATCCCCTTCTCCAAACTTCCTACCGCTTTGGAGACAGTACATTTGCTTCTCAAACATATTGTTAAGTATCATGGACTTCCCACTTCAATATCCTCAGTGATCGTGGCAGACAATTTTCTAGCAGACTATGTACCATCTCTGTAAAACTTTATCTGTTGAGAGAAAGTTAACTACTGCTTACCACCCGCAATGTAATGGTCAAACTGAACGTTGTAACCAGTGGTTGGAACAATTTCTAAGACTCTTCTGTTCCTCTCAACAACATCTTTGAGTGACTTCCTGCATTACGCTGAATTTTGTTACAACAACACTATTCATTCCACTGACTGTCAAACTCCCTTCTTCGTCAAACTACGGTTTTCACCCCAAGTTTCACATCCTACACCTATCTTTCTACCTTCCAGTATCTAGTATATCAGATTTGTCTGATTCCATCTCTTCCAACTTTAAAACCATCGAGTCCAACATCTAGCAGCAAAACAACTCCAGAAACAGTATTATGATCGCCGCAGAACTCCGCCTCCTGTCTACACAAAAGGTGATCTCGTCTGGGCTATCCACCAAACACCTAAGTTTGAAAACCCCTTCAAAAAAACTTTCTCCGTTGTTCATTGGTCCATAACCCTGTTGAACTCGTCATTAATGCCAATGCTGTCCGGCTTAAATTACCTGATAATTTAAAGGGTTCATCCACATTCCATGTATCCCTTCTCAAACCCTATAAGGATCTCAGGGGATTTCTCTTTACAAACGTCTCTTCCACCTTTTTCTCTCGACCCTGAAATGGAGTATGAAGTTCACTCAAATCCTGGATTCCCGTTTCCGCAGGGGACGTATTGAATATCTTGTTCGTTGGAAGGGTTTCTCTACAGATGATTGTTTCCTGGGGAACCAGCTACCAACATATCCGCTCCTCGTTTGATATCTCATTTCCACCAGAGATCATCCGGATCGTCCTGGCCTTGAGCCTCTGGAGTGGCTCCTTGGAGGGGGGATTCTGTCAGATAATGGCATACTTATTCTCTGCAGCTGTCCCTTTAAAGCATCCTGCTCCCATTAACATCAGCCTATTTAGGCCCCTCCCAGCATTTTCACATTGCTTAGTATTGAAGATTTGTTTTAAACCTTAACCTGAGCCTGCTCTCTGTGAGATTTATCATACTACTTCTGTTTGTTGGATTCCTCTACTCCACCTAACTGGATTTCTGTTGTCATCCTCTCCTACCTGCCTGCTTCTCCCTCAGAAGATTCAGCTATTTCAAAAGCCTCAGCTCCTACC
The DNA here is from genome assembly GCF_027579735.1 of Bombina bombina. Lineage (NCBI taxonomy): Eukaryota > Metazoa > Chordata > Amphibia > Anura > Bombinatoridae > Bombina > Bombina bombina. The sequence continues at coordinate 452,391,652 of NC_069504.1, read as the reverse complement.
TTTACCTCTAACCCAGTTTCCCTGCAGCTCACCGGCCTTGGGATTCACCTTTCACGGAGCTCCGCTTCCTCATGCTGTGACGTCATCAGCCCAGGCTGCTACTGAGCTTCCTTGCTCCCTCTGGCAAGTCGCCATTACACAACCCGGTGTTTGCAACTATCATTATAACAGGTTCTGTTAGCGGTAAGCCAGTCTTTGAATTTTACTTTGCTGCTATACTCTAAGATTAGTATCTCAGTTTGCTGCTGTTATTTCTGTGACTTTTAGTTCATTCCCTCATATCCTGCTGTTTTACCGTAACTCTGTTCACAATAGCAATTGCTTATTTTTTCTATGACCATAGTACCAATTTTTCCTTGCTTATTTAATTTTTACCTTTATTAATGTAAAATCTCAGGTTTATCTGGGCATACCCCTGCTGCATTTACTTTCTCACAGTGACTACCCAGACACATGTGGCAGCCCATAGGGAATATGCTCAATTACTGGCCTGTATACTAAAACTTTGCAATAAGGAATAAGGTTTTACTATAGCTGCCTTAAATCCTAATTTTGGTTTTACCTTTTCACTCTGTTGCAAACGACCATACCAATATTTTATTGTTTTTTCCATTCCAGCAGTTGTGGTCCAAATAACTAAGCTGCACACATTTTTTCTTTCTTAGTTGTGCCTGACACAATATGGCATGGATTTTAGGAACAGGGGAGAGATGGAAAAAAGAGCTTGGTCGGTCCTCTACTTTAAATTTGGGCGACTGCGTGTGCTATCGTGGCAGGACTTTTAGCCGACGGACATTTTGGGCAGATGGACATTTGGCGACGGACATTTGGCCGAAACACAAGTGGCTGTCTGATAACAGTCGCCGACCACGAGATAGATAGATTTGATAGAGATAGATACATAGATTAGATAGATAGATCAATAGATGCAATAGATACTTTTGATTGATACAATAGATAGATTTGATAGATAAATAGATATATTTGATAGATAGATAATTTCCCAGACAGAGAATTACAAGACGTGCGGTCTGGGAACCCATGGTAAGGTTCCCAGAGGCAGTTGCGGTGCCCGAGGCTCTGATTAGATCAGAGCACTCTGGAACGATCTGCCCTCGGCCGAAATCGAAACATTCTTTAGCTTTCTGGTCTGTCGGCCAAATGTCTGTCTGCCAAATGTCCCTTCTGCATTTTGTCAGAGCACCGCGTGCAATCTACTGTGCCACCACGATATGAGTGGGTGTGTTAAGTAGTAACTATCCTTATCAGTTTAATCCCTGTTACGTCCCCTATCAGGGGACTTGTATATGGCATGGATTTTAGGAACAGGGAGATGGAAAAAGATGCTTGGTCGTTCCTCCTACTTAAAATTTGGGGCACTACGTGTGCAATCGTGTCCGGGACTTTTAGCCGACGGACATTTGGCCGAAACACAAGTGGGCTGTCAGATAACAGTCCGGCCACGGAGATAGATAGATTTGATGGATAGATAGATACATAGATTAGATAGATAGATCAATAGATGCAATAGATACATTTGATAGATACAATAGATTAGATAGATAGATTTGATAGATAAATAGATAGATTTGATAGATGATAATTTTCCCAGACAGAGAATACAAGGCGGTGCGGTCTGGGACCCATGTTAAGGTGTCCCAGAGGCAGTTGTGGCTCCCGAGGCTCTGATTATGAACAGAGCACTCTGGAACGTATCTGCCCTCGGCCGAAATCGGAACATTCTTTAGCTTTCTGTCTGTCGGCCAAATGTCCGTCTGCCAAATGTCCGTCTGCCAAATGTTCTTCTGCATTTTGTCAGAGCACCGCTGTGCAATCTACTGTGCCACCAGATATGAGTGGTGTAATAAGTAGTATTATTCTTATCAGTTTAAATCCCTGTTATGTCCCCTATCAGGGGACGTGTATATGGCATGGATTTTAGGAACCGGGAGATGGAAAAAGATGCTTGGTCGGTCTTCCTCACTTCAAATATCGGGGCACTGCGCGTGCAATCTACTGTGCCACCAGAGTATGAGTGGGTGTGTTAAGTAGTACTATTCTTATCAGTTTAATCCCTGTTATGTCCCCTATCAGGGGGACGTGTATATGGCATGGATTTTTAGGATCCGGGAGATGGAAAAAGAGTGCTTGGTCGCTGCTCCTACTTCATATTTGGGGCACTAGCGTGTGCAATCGTGGCCGGACTTTTAGCCGGACGGACATTTGACCAACGGACATTTGACCGAAACACAAGTGGCTGTCAGATAACAGTCCGGCCACGAGATAGATTTGATAGATAGATAGATAGATAGATAGTAATTGATAGATACATAGATTAGATAGATAGATCAATAGATGCAATAGATACATTTGATAGATACGATAGATAGATTTGATAGATAAATAGATAGATTTGATAGATAGATAGATAATTTCCCAGACAGAGAATTAACAAATCGTGCGGGTCTGGGACCCATTGTAGGGAGGGTGTGGGGTCCCAGAGGCAGTTGCGGCGCCTGAGCTCTGATTAGAACAGAGCACTCTGGAACGTATCTGACCCTCAGCCGAAAATTGGAACACTCTTTAGCTTTCTGTCTGTCGGCCCAAATGTCCGTCTGCCAAATGTCCTTCTGCATTATGTCAGAGCACTGCGTGCATTTCTACTCTGCCACCAGATATGAGTGGTGTGTTAATTAGTACTATTCTTATCAGTTTAATCCCTGTTATGTCCCCTACTCAGGGGACGTGTATATGGCATGGGATTTTAGGATCCGGGAGATGGAAAAAGATGCTTGGTCGGCTTCTCCTACTTCAAATTTGGGGCACTCGCGTGTGCAATCTACTGGTGCTACCAGATGTGAGTGTTGTGTTATAGTAGTACTATTCTTATCATTTTAATCCCTGTTATGTCCCCTATCAGGGGACGTGTATATGGCATGGATTTTAGGAATGGGGAGATGGAAAAAGATGCTTGGTCGGTCCTCCTACTTCAAATTATGTGGGCACTGCGCGTGGCGATCTACTGTGCCACCAGATATGAGTGGTGTGTTAAGTAGTACTATTCTTATCAGTTTAATCCCTGTTACGTCCCCTATCAGGACGTCTTGTAAGCCTGGGTACTTATACACAAAGCTTTGTAGCATCAGATTACACAAATGTGCCCTGCACGGCACATGTGTCAACTTGACCAAATTCAATGCCGCCACCCAAATTTCTTCGTTGTCAGAAACCACTTTGCCAATCTCCAGTTGGTGCGGAGTCAGCCACCTGATCACCTGTGCGTTTAGGGGCGGACAGGAGTGCGGTCCGGTGTGACTCTCTGCTTTCAGGCAAGTCAACCCCAAGACATGCGTGACACTGCCCGTATCCGGGGATGTGGAATAGGGTACCTGTGTGGAGCAAGATGCAGTCAGCAGAAGAGGACTCAGCCGAGGAGGTTATGGAAGAGGATGGAGTAGGAGGAGTAGAGGAGGTTGCAGCAAGGCCTGCCTACAAGGTCGTGGGTGGTGTCACCAACTCCTCTGCAGAGCCATGCATTCCATGCTTGGCAGCCGTCAGCAGGTTTACCCAATGCGCAGTGTAGGTGATAATACCTGCCCTGACCATGCTTTGCAGACCAGGTATCAGTGGTCAGATGGACCCTTGCCCCAACACTCTGTGTGCCAGACATGCCATTACTTCATTTTGCACAATCGAGTACAGTTGGGTATTGACTTTTGTGCAAAAGAAATTTCGGCCGGGTACCTTCCACTGACATTTGTGATGTGGCGATCATGTGCCTTCGCAAAGCAGTTGTACCTAGGGTGGGTGTGTTGGACTTCCCACTACTCAGCTTTTTTTTTGGCACAGGTTGGCAAATGGCATCGCTGTTGTCAGAGACAGACACACATAAAAAATGCCACACAGCTGAGGCTCTGCAATGGCGGCATTCTGGTGGTGGCAACAGCATGTGTTGATTGGGCGTGCTGTCTGTCTGACCCCCGGGTGCCGATGCAGTGCTGTCTGACTGTCCCCACTAGCTCCTTGCAACGACCTCCCCCTGCTTCCAACTCGTCTCCTCCTCCGCCTCTCTGTCTCCCTATCTGAACTTTCCCCCTCGTTCTTCTCTCTAGCGGGGGCACCCACATGACATCATGGACGCATCGTCATCATCAACCGCTTCACTGTATCTGACAAATCACAAAGGAAGCAGCAGCGGGTACAACATCATCATCATCACACCGTACGTCATGTCTGTAATGCTGCCTGACTGAGACATATCTACGTCCTCTGTCAATGATGTTTTGTGCATCACTCCATTTATTCCAACTGATGTGTAAATAACTCCTCTGACAGATCAAGTAAAGCGGATGTGGTGCTAGTGTTGGTGGTGGCGGCAGGCGGGCAAGTGGTTAACTTGAGAGGTGCCCGAAGAAAAGGTGGAGGAGGATGGTGCGTCAAGGTTTCAGAGCGGAAGCTATAGAAGATTGGGTGTCCTGTGTTAAAAAGTTAACTATGTCCTCAGAACTTTTCGAGTTCATGGTACGTGGCCTCTGAACACTGGGAATTATTCTAGAGGGCCAAAGGAATCACAGCACCACGACCACGACGCACCCTGCGGGGTGGCCTGCCCTCTGCTGATCATTTTTTTTAAAATGTACACTTACACTACTATTTAACAAGAAATGATGTGGTGCCACTGGGCAAGTGGGCACAGTATATGCTGTGAGCCTGACACAAAAAAGCAGACTGATGTTTCACAGTCCAAAAAGTTTTTTTTTTTTTTTTTTTTAAATGTACACTTACACTACTGTTAAACAAGATATGAGTGGTGCCACTGGGCAAAGTGGGCACAGGATACGCTGTGTAGCCTGACACAAAAAAGCAGACTGATGTTTCACAGTCCAAAAGTTTTTATTTTTTTAATTTACACTTACACTACTATTAAACAAGATATGAGTGGTGTGCACTGGGCAAGTGGGCACAGTATACCACTGTGAGCCTGACACAAAAAAGCAGACTGATGTTTCACAGTCCAAAAGTTTTTTTTTTTTTAAATGTACACTTACACTACTTTTAAACAAGATATGATTGGTGGCACTGGGCAAGTGGGCCCAGTATACGCTGTGAGCCTGACACAAAAAAAGCAGACTGATTGGTTCACAGTCTCCAGAAAAGTAGTTTTTTTTTTAAATGTACACTTACACCTACTATTAAACAAGATATGAGGTGCACTGGGCAACTGGGCACAGTATCAGTTGTGAGCCTGACACACAAGAAAAGCAGACTGATGTTTCACAGTCCAAAAAAGGTATTTTTTTTTTAAATGTACACTTACACTACTATTAAACAAGATATGAGTGGTGGCACTGGGCAAGTGGGGTACTAGAATACGCTGTGAGCCTGGCACACGCACGCTGGCAGGTAGGCAACTGCAATTAGATTACACAAGCAGACTGATGTTTCACAGTCAAAAAAGTTTTTGTTTTTTTTAAATTTACACTACTGTTACACCATATATGAGTGGTGGCACTGGGCAAATTGGGCACAGTATACGCTGTGAGCCTGGCACCACACGCTGACAGGCAGGGCATACTACAATTAGATTACACTAGCAGACTGATGTTTCACAGTCAAAAAAAGAAAAAGGAGAGGAGGATGGTGCCTCAGGTTCAAGGAGCGGAAGCTATAGAAGATTGGGGTATCCCTGTGTTAAAAAAGTTAACTATGTCCTCAGAACTTTTCGAGGTTCATGGTACGTGGCCTCTGAACACTGGGTAATTATTCTAGTGGGCCAAAGGGAATCACAGCACCACGACCACGACGGCACCTGCGGGGTGGCCTGCCTCTGCCTGTTATATTTTTTAAAATGTACACTTACATTACTATTAAACAAGATATGAGTGGTGCCACTGGTCAAGTGGGCACAGTATGACGCTGTGAGCCTGACACAAAAAAAAGCAGACTGATGTTTCACAGTCCCAAAAAGTTTTTTTTTGTTTTAAATGTACACTTACACTACTATTAAACAAGATATGAGTGGTACCACTGGGCAAGTGGGGCCAGTATACGCTGTGAGCCTGACACAAAAAAGCAGACTGATGTTTCACAGTCCAAAAAGTAGTTTTTTTTTTAAATGTACACTTACACTACTATTAAACAAGATATGAGTGGTGCCACTGGGCAAGTGGGCACAGTATACGTTGTGAGCCTGACACAAAAAAGCAGACTGATGTTTCACAGTCCAAAAAGTTTTTTTTTTTTTAAATGTACACTTACACTACTTTTAAACAAGATATGAGTGGTGGCACTGGGCAAGTGGGTACAGTATACGCTGTGAGCCTGGCACACACGCTGGCAGGTAGGCAACTGCAATTAGATTACACAAGCAGACTGATGTTTCACAGTCAAAAAAGTTTTTTTTTTTTTAAATTTACACTACTGTTACACCAGATATGAGTGGTGGCACTGGGCAAGTGGGCACAGTATACGCTGTGAGCCTGGCACACACGCTGACAGGCAGGCAACTACAATTAGATTGCACTAGCAGACTGATGTTTCACAGTCAAAAAAAGAAAAGGAGGAGGAGGATGGTGCGTCAAGGTTCAGAGCGGAAGCTATAGAAGATTGGGTATCCTGTGTTAAAAAGTTAACTATGTCCTCAGAACTTTTCGAGTTCATGGTACGTGGCCTCTGAACACTGGGAATTATTCTAGGGCCAAAGGGAATCACAGCACCATGACCACGATGGCACCTGCAGGGTGGCCTGCCTCTGCCTGTTATTTTTTTAAAATGTACACTTACATTACTATTAAACAAGATATGAGTGGTGCCACTGGTCAAGTGGGCACAGTATACGCTGTGAGCCTGACACAAAAAAGCAGACTGATGCTTCACAGTCCAAAAAGTTTTTTTTGTTTTAAATGTACACTTACACTACTATTAAACAAGATATGAGTGGTACCACTGGGCAAGTGGGCACAGTATACACTGTGAGCCTGACACAAAAAAGCAGACTGATGTTTCACAGTCCAAAAAGTTTTTTTTTTTTTTTTAAATGTACACTTACACTACTGTTAAACAAGATATGAGTGGTGCCACTGGGCAAGTGGGCACAGTATACGCTGTGAGCCTGACACAAAAAAGCAGACTGATGTTTCACAGTCCAAAAAGTTTTTATTTTTTTAAATGTACACTTACACTACTATTAAACAAGATATGAGTGGTGGCACTGGGCAAGTGAGCACAGTATACACTGAGAGCCTGACACAAAAAAGCAGACTGATGTTTCACAGTCCAAAAAGTTTTTATTTTTTTAAATTTACACTTACACTACTATTAAATAAGATATGAGTGGTGGCACTGGGCAAGTGGGCACAGTATACACTGTGAGCCTGACACAAAAAAGCAGACTGATGTTTCACAGTCCAAAAAGTTTTTGATTTTTTTAAATGTACACTTACACTACTATTAAACAAGATATTAGTGGTGGCACTGGGCAAGTGGGCCCATTATACGCTGTGAGCCAGACACAAAAAAGCAGACTGATGTTTCACAGTCCAAAAATATTTTTTTTTTTTAAATGTACACTTACACTACTATTAAACAAGATATGAGTGGTGGCACTGGGCAAGTGGGTACAGTATACGCAGTGAGCCTAACACAAAAAAGCAGACTGATGTTTCACAGTCCAAAAAGGTTTTTTTTTTTTTAAATGTACACTTACACTACTATTAAACAAGATATGAGGGGTGCCACTGGACAAGTGGGGAACAGTATATGTTGTGAGCCTGACACAAAAAAGCAGACTGATGTTTCACTGTCCAAAAAGTTTTTTTTTTTAAATGTACACTTACACTACTATTAAACAAGATATGAGTGGTGGCACTGGGCAAGTGGGTACAGTATACGCTGTGAGCCTGGCACACACGCTAGCATGCAGGCAACTGCAATTAGATTACACAAGCAGACTGATGTTTCACAGTCAAAAAAGTTTTTTTTTTTTTAATTTACACTACTGTTACACCAGATATGAGTGGTGGCACTGGGAAAGTGGGCACAGTATACGCTGTGAGCCTGGCACACACGCTGACAGGCAGGCAACTACAATTAGATTACACTAGAAGAATGATTTTTCACAGTCAAAAAAGTTTTTTTTTTCTTAAATTTACACTACTGTTTCACCAGATATGAGTGGTGGCACTGGGCAAGTGAGCCTGGCACACACGCTGGCAGGCAGGCAACTGCAATTAGATTACACAAGCAGACTGATGTTTCACAGTCAAAAAAGTTTTTTTTAAAAATTTACACTACTGTTACACCAGATATGAGTGGTGGCACTGGGCAAGTGGGCCTGGCACACACGCTGGCAGGCAGGCAACTGCAATTAGATTACACTAGCAGACTGATGTTTCACAGTCAAAAAAGTTTTTTTTTTAAATATTTACACTACTGTTACACCAGATATGAGTGGTGGCACTGGGAAAGTGGGCCTGGCACACATGCTGGCAGGCAGGCAACTGCAATTAGATTACACTAGCAGACTGATGTTTCACATTCAAAAAAGTTTTTTTTTTTTAATTTTACACTACTGTTACACCAGATATGAGTGGTGGCACTGGGCAAGTGGGCCTGGCACACACGCTGGCAGGCAGGCAACTGCAATTAGATTACACTAGCAGACTGATGTTTCACAGACAAAAAAGTTTTTTTTTTAAAATTTACACTACTGTTACACCAGATATGAGTGGTGGCACTGGGCAAGTGGGCCTGGCACACACGCTGGCAGGCAGGCAACTGCAATTAGATTACACTAGCAGACTGATGTTTCACAGTCAAAAAAGGTTTTTTTTTTAAATTTACACTACTGTTACACCAGATATGAGTGGTGGCACTGGGCAAGTGGCTTGGAAGGCAGGCAACTGCAATTAGATTACACAGGGGAAAAAAAAACAGACTGATGTTCTAGCCCTAAAATGGGCTTTTTGGGGTGCTGTCCTTACAGCAGAGATCAGATGAGTCCTTCAGGACTGTAGTGGACACTGAATACACTAGTGTAGCAATTTCCCTATTAAATCAGCAGCAGCTACAATGTCCCTCCTCTCACTAAGAATGCAGCTTCCGAATGAATCTAAAATGGCTGCTGTCCATGAGCAGGGAGGGTCTGGGAGGGAGGGTCTGCTGCTGATTGGCTGGAATGTGTCTGCAGACTGTGAGATACAGGGTCAAAGTTTACTCAATGATGACGAATAGGGGGCGGATCGAACATCGCATATGTTCGCCCGCCGTTGCGAACACGAACAAGCTATGTTCGCCGGGAACTATTCGCCGTCGAACAATTCGCGACATCACTACTCCTCCTTCTTCTTCTTCCCTCCCAGCTGCTAGATCGGAAATTCCCAACCCAGAGGCCACTGCAGCTGCTTCTCCAACCGGTGACCTGGGAGAAGAAAGTCTAGAGGCTGAACCAGGTAAATATCAGACTTCATATAATATATTAATATTTGAGTATATATTTAAGCAATGTGTATAGAGTCATATATTCAACCTATATAGCTCTCACAACATACGCTACATATGTTTAGATATATGAATTTAGAATTGTCACACATGAAATAGGAATTTCTTGCGCTATCCAGAATATGCGTCACAGAGCGAAAATGGTATTGTGCATACGTGAAATCCCTATCATCTGCCATTTCATACATTGACTATCAAATCATACCACAGTTCTAAATATTAATTGTTATCATTCGATATTAACAAATATTCATTTGGAATCTCATAATATACCAAATTTGAAATATATTTGAAGTCTTTAGAAATGATACTCATCACACTACTATATCCAAATCAATTTCAAATCACGGAGGCAAAATTCCGATTTGAATCATTGCGCAATGATCCCGAAAGATAGAATTGCGCACACACGTGAAAATGTGTTTGCTGTAACAGTGGCATAACTTTAGACATGTTGGTCAAATCACGGAATGCGCAATTCCGCTTTGAATCATTGCGCAATGATCTTGAAAGATAGAATTGCACACACACGTGAACATGTGTTTGCTGTAACAGTGGCATAACTTTAGACTTGTTGTTAAAATGTATACGTTTATTAGTATATATGTGAAGAATACAGTATCCTTATTTACAATATTCTACATTAAAAAAGCTATACTAGCAAGATCAAAATAAAAATTGATGACAATGCAAGAAGACACAAAATGACTTAAAATGACAGTCAACAACATAAAAGATTGAAAATAAGAATAAACAATTAACTCACGTGAATACAAATATAATTTTAGTTTGTCAATTAGAATAGAAAGATCTGATTTTTCATGTCGATGGCCTGATTTGTATTAATGATATCCAATCCTGATTGAATATTTTACAGATATGGATGTTGTTGCTGGAACCTAGAGCCTGTGTTTGTCACAGCATAGTATGGGGGGTAGTTATCAAGCCGTCTACTTTTCTGGCTTCGCCGGCCCAATACGCCCCGCCTAAGCTCGCCTCACATCGCCGCCGCGGACCTGAAAAAATACGCCTAAGTTATCAAATAAAGCTGTCAAAAAGCCGCGGGGTGATGAGCAGCGGACTGTGAGAGTTATCACTCATCCGATCTCGCTGCCCTTCGGCTTTTTCCCAGCTTTATTGCTAGCCTGTCACTAAGCACTCACACTAAACTACACTGTTCTACCCCCTATACCGGTGCCCCCGGAGCCCCCCGCAACTAAATAAAGTTACTAACCCCTAAACCGCCGCTCCTAGACCCTGCCGCAACTCTTATAAATGTATTAACCCCTAAACCGCCGCTCCCGGACACCGCTGCCACCTACAGTATACCTAGTAACCCCTATCCTGCCCCCCCACACTATCGCCCTCTATTATAAAATTATTAACCCCTATCCTGCTGATCCCGCACCTCTCCGCAACTAAATAAATAGTTTAACCCCTAAACCGCCGCTCCCTGAACCCGCCGCAACCTATATTAAACCTATTAACCCCAATCCTGGCCCCCCTACACCGTCGTCACCTATAATAAATTTATTAACCCCTAATCTGCCCCCCTCTACACCGCTGCCACTGTAATAAAATTATTAACCCCTAAACCTAAGTCTAACCCTAACCCTAACGCCCCCCCTAACTTAAATATTAATTAAATAAATCTAAATAAATTAACTCTTATTAACTAAATGAATCCTATTTAAAACTAAATACTTACCTTTAAAAAATAAACCCTAATATAGCTACAATATAAATAATAATTATATTCTAGCTATCTTAGGATTTATTTTTATTTTAGAGGTACCTTTCAATTTATTTTAAGCAGGTACAATAGCTATTAAATAGTTATTAACTATTTAATAGCTTACCTAGCTAAAATAAAGAGAAATGTACCTGTTAAATAAATCCTAACCTAAGTTACAATTACACCTAACACTACACTATCATTAAATAAATTATTCCTATTTAAAAATAAATACTTACCTGTAAAATAAACCCGAAGATAGCTACAATATAATTAATAATTATATTGTAGCTATTTTAGGATTTATATTTATTTTACAGGTAACTTTGTATTTATTTTAGCTAGTTAGAATAGTTATTAAATAGTTATTTACTATTTAATAACTACCTAGCTAAAAGAAATACAAAATTACCTGTAAAATAAATCCTAACCTAAGTTACAATTAAACCTAATACTACACTATCATTAAATTAATTAAATAAACTACCTACAAATAACTACAATTAAATACAATTACATAAACTAACTAAAGTACAAAAAATAAAAAAAGCTAAGTTACAAAAAATAAAAAAATAAGTTACAAACATGTTAAAAATATTACAACAATTTTAAGCTACTTACACCTAATCTAAGCCCCCTAATAAAATAACAAACCCCCCCAAAATAAAAAAATGCCCTACCCTATTCTAAATTAAATAAATTTCAAAGCTCTTTTACCTTACCAGCCCTTAAAAGGGCCATTTGTGGGGGCATGCCCCAAAGAAAACAGCTCTTTTGCCTGTAAAAGAAAAATACAACCCCCCCCCCAACATTAAAACCCACCACCCACATACCCCTAATCTAACCCAAACCCCCCTCACAAAAACCTAACACTAATCCCCTGAAGATCATCCTACCTTTAGTTGTCTTCACTCAGCCGAGCCACCGATGGAACCGAAGTGGACATCCGGAGCGGAAGAAGTTAATCCTCCAAGCGGCGCTGAAGAAATCTTCCATCCGATGAAGTCATCATCCAGGCGGCGCTGAAGAAAAGTCTTCGATCCGGCCGATGTCATCTTCAAAGAGGCGCTGAAGAGGTCTTCTATCCGGGCGAAGTCATCTTCCAAGCTGGGTCTTAAATCTTCCTTCCGCCGACGCGGAACCACCTTCTTCACCGACGGACTACGATGAATGACGGCTCCTTTAAGGGACGTCATCCAAGATGGCGTCCCCTCAATTCCGATTGGCTGATAGGATTCTATCAGCCAATCGGAATTAAGGTAGGAAAAATCTGATTGGCTGATGGAATCAGTCAATCAGATTGAGCTCGCATTCTATTGGCTGTTCCGATCAGCCAATAGAATGCGAGTTCAATCTGATTGGCTGATTGGATCAGCCAATCGGATTGAACTTGAATCTGATTGGCTGATTCCATCAGCCAATCAGATTTTTCCTACCTTAATTCCGATTGGCTGATAGAATCCTATCAGCCAATCGGAATTGAGGGGACGCCATCTTGGATGACATCCCTTAAAGGAGCCATCATTCGTCGTAGTCCGTCGGTGAAGAAGGTGGTTTACGCGTCGGCGGAAGGAAGATTCAAGACCCGGCTTGGAAGATGACTTCGCCCGGATAGAAGACCTCTTCAGCGCCTCTTTGAAGATGACATCGGCCGGATCGAAGACTTTTCTTCAGCGCCGCCTGGATGATGACTTCATCGGATGGAAGATTTCTTCAGCGCCGCTTGGAGGATTAACTTCTTCCGCTCCAGATGTCCTCTTCAGTTCCATCGGTGGCTCGGCTGAGTGAAGACAACTAAAGGTAGGATGATCTTCAGGGGATTAGTGTTAGGTTTTTGTAAGGGGGGTTTGGGTTAGATTAGGGGTATGTGGGTGGTGGGTTTTAATGTTGGGGGGGTTGTATTTTTCTTTTACAGGCAAAAGAGCTGTTTTCTTTGGGGCATGCCCCCACAAATGGCCCTTTTAAGGGCTGGTAAGGTAAAAGAGCTTTGAAATTTATTTAATTTAGAATAGGGTAGGGCATTTTTTTATTTTGGGGGGGTTTGTTATTTTATTAGGGTGCTTAGATTAGGTGTAAGTAGCTTAAAATTGTTGTAATATTTTTAACATGTTTGTAACTTATTTTTTTATTTTTTGTAACTTAGCTTTTTTTATTTTTTGTACTTTAGTTAGTTTATGTAATTGTATTTAATTGTAGTTATTTGTAGGTAGTTTATTTAATTAATTTAATGATAGTGTAGTATTCGGTTTAATTGTAACTTAAGTTAGGATTTATTTTACAGGTAATTTTGTATTTCTTTTAGCTAGGTAGTTATTAAATAGTTAATAACTATTTAATAACTATTCTAACTAGCTAAAATAAATACAAAGTTACCTGTAAAATAAATATAAATCCTAAGATAGCTACAATATAATTATTATTTATATTGTAGCTATATTAGGGTTTATTTTACAGGTAAGTATTTATTTTTAAATAGGAATAATTTATTAAAGTATAGTGTAGTGTTAGGTGTAATTGTAACTTAGGTTAGGATTTATTTAACAGGTACATTTCTCTTTATTTTAGCTAGGTAAGCTATTAAATAGTTAATAACTATTTAATAGCTATTGTACCTAGTTAAAATAAATTGAAAGGTAGGGGGGCGGAGCCAAGCCTTGCTGGGACATGGCTGCCTTTTTGTGAAGCTCCGGAGCTGTTGCTGCTCAAAACATAGGAGCTGATATGGTGGGGACCTAATTTGCTTTTATTCTCAGCCTAAATAACCGGTGACAGCAAAAGGGTGTCCCTGATCCCTTCTCTAATCCCCCTTTTCCCTCCCGCTTGACTCTATCACAGCAAACACCAGAGGATCAGCACAGTCCGGTCGCCATCTTGGGCCGGACCACACTCTTCTCCCAGCTTGTGATACAGCCTCCGGACAGATCAAGCCTAACACCCTCTTGTAGAGCAGAGACTCCGGACTCTATACCTCCGGTCTAGGAGGTTACTGACCAGGGATCACTACAACTTGCCTTTGGGTGTTTACCGGAGCCAGACTTCATTTAACCCGCGCCGCTCCCACGTGGCCGCTAGCTTGAAAAGCCGAACAGCAACGCACAACCACAAGCGTCAACAACCAGATCACCGGAATACTAACAGGTACTGACTTACTAAACGGGCCGGGAGAGAGGGGGTCTGGATCCTTAATATCCATCTAGACAAGCCTGGGGGAGGCATACAGAGCAGCCTAAAACACATACAGGCTTACAAACTAAACGATTCCTTCATAGGGCAAACAGTACTGAGTACTTAAAGACACCTTGCCAAGACTAGAGGCGTCTGAGAAATTCTGGCCCATGTATTATCAATAATCAAAGGAGCTGTGCTGACTATAGGTTCTTAACAGAACACAAGAGAGCTTCCTCACCCATCATACGTTACCTGGTGTATAAATAAAGTGCACAAACATAGGAGCTTACAGCCTTTCACAAAATTTCATACATTTGCAGTCCCCTTGAAATTCAAGAGCATATTCAGTGAAATCAAGCTGACTATTCACACAAAAGCCAATAACCAACATACTCTATATAACTGGCAAAAATTCTTCTGAGAGGAACTGAAAGTTGCACATTTTCTACATTGATTACACTGAACAGAAAAAGATGTCACAGCGCAAAGGGCCCAAACCAGATAAATGCAATAAAACAATGGCAACTACCCCATCAGTGTCCACGTTTTTTCAGTCTTCTGACACTGGTCAAATAGAGCATACTCAATCACATGAGCAACCCTTAATAGATATGCCAACGGACTATACCCCTTCGCAATATAAATCATTACTGACTTTGCCATCACAAATTGCGGATTTACCCTCTAAATCAGACTTTGAATCATTGAAGTCCTTCATAAAAGGCGAAATGAGAGATCTGAAAAAGGACCTGAATGATATGAGCTCAAGACTTGACTATATTGAGGAAGGCCAGGAGGCCCTCAACACCATGGTTAGCACTAACTCCCAACAACTCTCCATCCAGGACTCCATGGTCCAGGCCTTGCAAGAAAAAATTGAGGACCTGGATAACCGTGGGAGACGAAATAACATCAGGATTAGAGGCATACCCGAAGAGGTCTCAACGGAGCAACTAAAATCCTATGTCACAGAACTTTTCCATTTCTTACTTCCCAGAGCACCAACACTATTAAATGATGAAATAGAACGGATACACAGAGCCCTGAGACCCCCACCTAAGCCCCCAGCCCCGCCTAGGGACGTGATTCTCAGATTTCTGAGGTATACCATTAAAGAAGAAATTTGGCAAGCAGCGAGATCTAGAAGATCTATAAGTTTTAAGGACAATACTATACAAATCTTCCAAGACCTCTGCCCACAAACCATCCAGAGGAGAAGAGAAATCAGGTTCTTCACTAAAGCTCTACAGGATAATAATATCAGATACCGCTGGGGATTTCCATTTAGCCTGATCATCAATCATAATGGCTCACAGATCATCTATAAAACATTTCAAGATCTTGACGAAGTGTCCAAGAAACTGAACATTAATATTGAACTTCCTGATGAAGATGTTCTTGAAACTTCAAAAAGAATTACAGATAAAACTAAAGATCCACCCAGAGAACAACGATCACAATGGAACAAGGTCCAATCTAAGAGGAGAAAGACTGACAATACAGTTTCAGGACCCTCAAGATCTCAGGACCCCTAGCCCTTAAAACTGCCTGGTAATAAACATCAGGTGACAACCTTTTTTTTTTTTTTTTTTTTTTTCACTATAGCAGATGCTGAACTGTTCCTGACCGTAAGGGGTGTGGTAAGACCAACATATTACTAAAATAATTGTAAGTTCATATACGAGACTGTCACTGATATGGCCTAGTTATATGTGGCTACCAGCACATTGTCCTGTCATCAATAGACTCTCTTCATCGCAACCAGAACTAGTCCTAACTATATTTGCTGATTTATAGTTTAGTCTCTATTACCTTATTCATGCTGGGACTGAGCTTAAATGTTAGTAAAATAATGGTGACAATATGATCATGATATATATAACTCCTACCCACCCTTGTCGATATTCTTCTCCCCCTCGCATTTTTCTCCAACATCTTCTATACCCACCTACCTCCTCTCTATTTCCCTAAACCCATACCCTTTCTACAGGTCCCCACCTGAAACTCCAATTACTATATAGCCATCGACTATGAGCTACAGGCAACACCATTTACCCCCTAAATAAGGTGTATAGTTACACGATTACACTCTATGTTGGTTTAGTGTGTTGTTTATGTTTACATTTCTTTACTATGTTTACACATTTTATTTCTGGGATACCTCATGCTGTCTACAAGCAAATGTTCATTTATGCTCTGATATGCAATTCAAAACTGTGCTTACCAATTGTAATGTCATACATGCTAAAATATTTCAATGTTGATAGATAAGTGTCATTTCAAATTAATCTCCCATAATGTGAAAGGGCTCAATATTCCTCAAAAGAGAACTATTGCTTTTAAGGATTATAAACGACTCAAATGTGATATTGTGATGTTGCAGGAGACCCATTTTAAAAAGGGAAGGGAGCCTCGTGCTTCATTTAAAAAGTTCGGCACACCATATTTCTCCTCTAATAATTCTAAACATAATGGTGTATGCACAATGATTAGCAAGAATTTTCCCTTTCAGGTAACCTCGATAGATAGTGACAAACAGGGTAGATACTTATTCATTTCGGGATTTTTAAACCGCAAACCCCTGACTTTAGCTAACATTTACGCCCCTAGTCTAGATGCCCCTACTTTCTTTCACCAACTATGTAACAAACTTCTAGAGTTTTCAAAGGGAGGGCTGGTGGTGGGGGGAGACTTTAATGTAGCATTAGACCCCTCGATAGATTGTTCAGCAGGCAGGTCGGCCACCCCTACCAAAACTCTGAAACTAATTAAGTCTAAACTGACCACACTAGCAATACACGACATCTGGAGACTTCACCACCCATACGAAAGGGACTTCACCTTCTATTCACACCCACACCAAAGTTATTCAAGAATAGATTACATACTTACAGACGTTAACAACCTGGCCCATGCACGCCACTCCAAAATACACCCTATAACATGGTCCGACCATGCAATGGTCAGCTGCACATTCGATTTACCTATAGACACAACACAGTCACGTACCTGGAGAATGGATGAATCCCTCCTGAGAGATCCATTAATAAAGATACACATCTCTAAAGCTATAGAGAACTATTTTGAAATTAATAATACACCAGGTATGTGCCAGCAGCATATCTGGAACGCCCACAAATGCGTTATCAGAGGTGAGCTAATTGCCCTAAAAATAACCAGATCAAAGCAACAACAACATTACCTAAAGTCCCTACTGGCTGACCTAAACAAACTCCAAGACATACACAAAATATACCCGAAAGACCGATCTCTTCTAGATAGCCTCGAGCATAAACGACAACAGCTTAATTATTACTTAGGAAGGGAAGCTAAGCGCAATGCTCTCTTCCTTAAGAAGTCTTACTTTGAGGGTGCTAACAAACAAGGCAGGTTTCTAGCTAGGCAGCTTAGGAAAAAAACTCTCAGCAGATATATCCTTCACATTAAAGATGAAAAAGGCAAAGACAGGCACTCATCAAAAGATATAGCTGATAGCTTCAGGAATTATTATAACTCGCTATATAATCTATCTACAAATGCACCACCTCCAACACAGGAAATTATACAAGGCTACTTGTCACAACTTCAGTTACCTCAAATTAGCGACGAACAGAGAACTAGTCTAGAAGCTCCAATATCGGCTGAGGAGATTAAATTAGCTATAAAAACACTTAAAACAGGGAAATCTCCAGGCCCTGACGGACTTAGTAACACCTACTACACAACCTTTCGAGATATATTATCCCCACACTTGCTGGCATACTTCCAAAGCTTAGATAATGATAAGCCGTTCCCGCCTATAGCCCTGCAAGCCAACATTTCGCTAATCCCAAAGCCCAACAAATCACCCCTATCCATGTCAAATTATAGGCCGATTTCCTTACTGAATTCAGACATTAAGATTTTCGCCAAAATCATTGCTAATAGACTTAATCTAATCTTGCCCACCATTATACATCGTGATCAAGTTGGCTTCGTGCCGTACCGTGAGGCAAGAGATAACACGGTGCGCAACTTGCACTTGATGTGGCATGCCAAGACAAACCGTATTCCTACACTATGGATATCCACTGACGCAGAAAAGGCCTTCGACAGATGCGGATGGCCTTTTCTGCATGCAGCATTACGGGCTTTTGGATTTGGTGATAAAATATTACAAATGATCTTTGCATTATATAACGAACCCAACGCCAGAATAGCACTTAATGGAATTCTATCACCCTCATTTCAAATTACCAACGGTACCAGGCAGGGTTGTCCCTTGTCCCCCTTGCTTTTTACTTGCCTCATTGAGACATTGGCCACTAAAATTAGATCCAATAATAATATCCGGGGCCTGAGAGTAGGGGGGGAAGAGTACAAATTGTCACTTTTTGCAGACGATGTCCTATTTACTGTGACATCACCCGTGGAATCTATTCCTCACATCCTTAGGGAACTAGAGACATTTCAAAACCTAGCGAATTATAAAATTAACCATAATAAATCTGAGATGCTGGGGATAGCTATCGACCCTCTAACCGAAGACCTAATCACAAAAATCTGCCCATTTAAATGGAGCAAAGACTCAATAAAATATTTAGGGATCTACCTATCTGGCAATTCTGACCTATTGTATAGGCTGAATTATTTGAATATAAGGAATAACTTAATGCGAGATCTATCATCCTGGACCAGGAAACGTCTGTCTTGGCTAGGAAAGATAAACACAATTAAAATGAATATCTTCCCAAGATTGCTTTACATTATGCAGACACTCCCTATCCAACTCCCTAATACATACATTCCACAAATGCAACAACTATTTAGTTCATTTATTTGGAATAGACGCCCACCCAGGATTAATAAACTCACAATGTCCCGCCCTACTTCTCAGGGAGGCTTGGGTGTCCCAAACATAGATTCATATCGTAGATCTATATTCCTCCAAAGGATTCTCGATTGGAGAATCCATAGGGAACACAAAAGATGGGTTTCATTAGAAGGGGCACTCAGCCCAAATCTTAACCTCCCTACTATATGCTGGGACCCGGGTTTCCAGTCACTTCATAGACAAATAGACAATCCTATCACCCTAGAAACTTTGAGAATCTGGGATTCATCTAACAGGACAAATCCTTATATTTCCTCCTGCCCAAGCCCCCTGACATCACTCCTTTATAACAGTGAATTTTCATTGCTCACCCTCACTGCAGGTATGAGTACCCAATATAAAGACTCTGACATCCAACTCATGACCTTAAACACTAATGACAGAATAAAATCCCAAAGTGAACTTACTGAACTGGGTCACAACTGGGCCAATAATTGGTTCACTTATAGAAAGATACACCACTATATCACCACCCATCAACAGCACCTAAATATGTTACGACCTTTGACTAACATTGAGAAACTCTTCACGTCGACTCCACCTGTCAAACACAGCCTTTCATATATCAACACTATCATCACTCAGGCACCCCCTGGCAACCTTCCCTGCTCTATGGAGATGTGGGAAAGGGAACTTGGTATCACCATTACACCTCAGACAGCGACAAACATCTTTCACAATATTAAATCGACTTCCATGTCGGCAGCAATTACAGAACTCAATTATAAAATATTACATGGATGGTACCTAACTCCCAAAAGACTTCATAGGCTCTTTTCACATACCAATAACCGCTGCTGGAGATGCGGACATGTGGGTAGCGGCATGGGTCACATGTGGTGGTGGTGTTCCCAGGTGAACTCTCTATGGAGGGCAATAATCTCAGAAATAGAACATATCTTCCAAATGAACATTCCCTTAGACCCACTTGTTTGGTTATTACATAAATCACTTAAACTGCCACAACCCCACTTCAAATATTTGCTAAAAATTATGATAAATAGTTTGAAAGTTCTGATAGCACAAAACTGGAGATCGCCAAGGGTCCCCACGCTAGCAATGTGGCGTAATAAGGTCACAGATCTAATTGAACTAGAAGAGTATGGCTTCATGGTTAAAGACAAAAAAGAACATTTCATAGAAGTACAGATAACATGGGAGAACTATAACAAGTCTCTTGAGCCCCCACATAATCCACTTGTTAATACTTGAAAGTCACTAGGCCAACTAAAATCATCTATTCTTAATTAAGCACGACCACGATTTCTAGGACATTTACATAGGTAGACGCTATCACATGAAGAGACAAGCACTGAGGCATCTCTAATTTTATATTTATTAGTTTATTTTGTTAAAAATGTTAAAACAAGAATCTATGATGCAAGATAATTATTTGGTTATTTTCATTGTAAGATTGATCCTTTGACTGGTATTATGGCATTCTTTTTTTTTTCTTGTGTGTTCATATTGTCAATCTTGTTGTATCGTTGATTCTTAATAAAAATACTTTGGGAAAAAAAAAAAAAAATTGAAAGGTACCTGTAAAATAAATATAAATCCTAAGATAGCTACAATATAATTATTATTTATATTGTAGCTATATTAGGGTTTATTTTAAAGGTAAGTATTTAGTTTTAAATAGGATTCATTTAGTTAATAAGAGTTAATTTATTTAGATTTATTTAATTAATATTTAAGTTAGGGGGGCGTTAGGGTTAGGGTTAGACTTAGGTTTAGGGGTTAATAATTTTATTACAGTGGCGGCGGCGTAGTGGGGGGCAGGATAGGGGTTGATAAATTTATTATAGGTGGCGACAGTGTAGGGGAGGCAGATTAGGGGTTAATAAATTTATTATAGGTGGCGACGGTGTAGGGGGGGCAGGATAGGGGTTCATAAATTTATTATAGGTGGCGACGGTGTAGGGGGGGCAGGATAGGGGTTAATACATTTATTATAGGTGGCGACGGTGTAGGGGGGGCAGATTAGGGGTTAATAAGTTTAATATAGGTTGCGGCGGGTTCAGGGAGCGGCGGTTTAGGGGTTAATATGCATAGAGTAGCTTGCGGTGGGCCCCGGGAGTGGCGGTTTAGGGGGTAATAACTTTATTTAGTTGCGGCGGTGTAGGGGGGGACAGATTAGTGGTGTTTAGACTCGGGGTACATGTTAGGGTGTTAGGTGCAGACATCTCCCATAGAAATGAATGGGATGTCTGTCAGCAGCGAACTTGTACTTTCGCTATGGTCAGACTCCCATTGATTCCTATGGGATCCGCCACCTCCAGGGGTGGCGGATTGAAAACCAGGTACGCTGGGCCGTAAAAGTGCCGAGCGTACCTGCTAGTTTTTTGATAACTAGCAAAAGTAGTGAGAATGTGCCGCACTTGTGTGCGGAACATCTGGAGTGACGTAAGAATCGATCTGTGTCGGACTGAGTCCGGCGGATCGATGCTTACGTCACAAAATTCTACTTTTGCCGGTCTCAAGCCTTTGATAACTAAGGCGTATCAGCCTCGCCACAAATACGCTGCGGAATTCCAGCGTATTTGAGGTTGACGGCTTGATAACTAGGCCCCAATGTCTCATTTTGATTTACCTTTCTCTTGGAAACTTGGACATAACATAACATAATCCATTCACATTGATCTATTTTTATATGGATACTCTAATTCTCTTTTCTTATTCTTATTATTATTATGTTATTTTCAAAGAAGAATCACGAATCAGAGTTGGGATTCCATTGTAATACAAATCTCAATTTATGAGTATTTGAAGATATTCCTTCGATTCTTGATATCTTCATTTTAATGTAATCTTAGGGTTATGCCCATTTTATATTCTGCCCCTGGGTAGTGTTTAACATCTTTTGTCTACATTTAGACAACATCAATACATTTTTACATATGTGCAGATTAGAGAAATATACATCTCACATGCTTTGATAATTTATTCTTATCATTAAAGGGACATAAAAAAACAACATTTAACTTTTAGGATTTAGACACAACATGTGATTTTCAAAAACCTTATAATTTTCTTCTATTATCTACCTTGTTTCAATCTATTGTTATCCTTAGTTGAAAATCATATCTAGGTAGGCTCAGGATCAGCAATGCATTACTGGGAGTAACCTGCTGATTGTTTGATGCACAAAATTGCCTATTTTCATTTGTTCAACACATGTATCCATATGTTACATCAACATATGGATTACACAATTCATTAAGAGCGACATTGTCAAATAAAGATATTTTAATATTTAATATTAAAGGGACACTGAACACTAAATTTCTCTTTTGTGATTCAGATAGAGCAATCAATATTAATAAACTTTCTGATTTACTCCTATAATAAAATTTTATTCATTCTCTTGGTATCTTTATTTGAAATGCAAGAATGTAAGTTTAGATGCCGGCCCATTTTTGGGGAACAACCTGGGTTGTTCTTGCTGATTTGTGTATACATTCACCGACCTATAAACAACTGCTTTTCATGGTTCTGAAACCAAATATTGATTAGCTGCCTCATTTTTTCAAAGAAAGAAAGCAAGAGAATGCGGACAAATTGATAATAGGAGTAAATTAGAAATATGCTTAAAAATGCATGCTCTATCTGAATCACAAAGTTAAAGATTTGGGTTCAGTGTCCCTTTAATAATAAATATCTTCATTAATCCTTACACTGTTTGGATGAAACAATATTGATATCTATATCACATATTCCCTCTTGGACTTCCTTTATATATATATATAAGTATACTCTAACAGCACCATGATGACATATTTTTACAAATATCTTCTGATTTGCATTGTGATAAATATGTGTTGTGTCCTAAAACAGATTACTGTACATTGCACAAATGGATCGATATGCCACATGGCTTAGGTTTGATTTGTCACCAGTTGTTATTCCAAGTGTTATTCCAAGTGTTGTGTGTGTGTGTATTATTTTCAAAACATGGATCAATACTTATATTTATATATGCCATAGAATCATATGAGAAGAATTGGCTGTCTAATATAGTAAGAAATCAAACATATGTGAAACACATCATTTTCTTTACAATCACCTTGATTAAATCATAAATGTATGGTTCATATTAGTGCTCTATTTTTCACATTTCTAAGGCCTAGATTTGGAGTTTGGCGGTAAAAGGGCTGTTAACGCTCCGTGGGCTTTTTTCTGGCCGCACCATAAAATTAACTCTGGTATCGAGAGTTCAAACAAATGCTGCGTTAGGCTCCAAAAAAGGAGCGTAGAGCATTTTTACCGCAAATGCAACTCTCGATACCAGCGGTGCTTACGGACGCGGCCAGCCTCAAAAACGTGCTCGTGCACGATTCCCCCATAGGAAACAATGGGACTGTTTGAGCTGAAAAAAAACCTAACACCTGCAAAAAAGCAGCGTTCAGCTCCTAACGCAGCCCCATTGTTTCCTATGGGGAAACACTTCCTACGTCTGCACCTAACACTCTAACATGTACCCCGAGTCTAAACACCCCTAACCTTACACTTATTAACCCCTAATCTGCCGCCCCCGCTATCGCTGACACCTGCATATTTTTTTTAACCCCTAATCTGCCGCTCCGTAAACCGCCGCAACCTACGTTATCCCTATGTACCCCTAATCTGCTGCCCTAACATCGCCGACCCCTATATTATATTTATTAACCCCTAATCTGCCCCCCTCAACGTCGCCGACACCTGCCTACACTTATTAACCCCTAATCTGCCGAGCGGACCTGAGCGCTACTATAATAAAGTTATTAACCCCTAATCCGCCTCACTAACCCTATCATAAATAGTATTAACCCCTAATCTGCCGCTCCGTAAACCGCCGCAACCTACGTTATCCCTATGTACCCCTAATCTGCTGCCCTAACATCGCCGACCCCTATAGTATATTTATTAACCCCTAATCTGCCCCCCTCAACGTCGCCGACACCTGCCTACACTTATTAACCCCTAATCTGCCGAGCGGACCTGAGCGCTACTATAATAAAGTTATTAACCCCTAATCCGCCTCACTAACCCTATAATAAATAGTATTAACCCCTAATCTGCCCTCCCTAACATCGCCGACACCTACCTTCAATTATTAACCCCTAATCTTCCGAGCGGAGCTCAACGCTATTCTAATAAATGTATTAACCCCTAACGCTAAGTCTAACCCTAACACTAACACCCCCTAACTTAAATATAATTTACATCTAACGAAATTAATTAACTCTTATTAAATAAATGATTCCTATTTAAAGCTAAATACTTACCTGTAAAATAAATCCTAATATAGCTACAATATAAATTATAATTATATTATAGCTATTTTAGGATTAATATTTATTTTACAGGCAACTTGGTATTTATTTTAACTAGGTACAATAGCTATTAAATAGTTAAGAACTATTTAATAGCTACCTAGTTAAAATAATAACAAATTTACCTGTAAAATAAATCCTAACCTAAGTTATAATTAAACCTAACACTACCCTATCAATAAAATAATTAAATAAACTACCTACAATTACCTACAATTAACCTAACACTACACTATCAATAAATTAATTAAACACAATTCCTACAAATAAATACAATTAAATAAACTAGCTAAAGTACAAAAAATAAAAAAGAACTAAGTTACAAAAAATAAAAAAATATTTACAAACATAAGAAAAATATTACAACAATTTTAAACTAATTACACCTACTCTAAGCCCCCTAATAAAATAACAAAGCCCCCCAAAATAAAAAATTCCCTACCCTATTCTAAATTAAAAAAGTTACAAGCTCTTTTACCTTACCAGCCCTGAACAGGGCCCTTTGCGGGGCATGCCCCAAGAATTTCAGCTCTTTTGCCTGTAAAAGAATAAATACAATACCCCCCCCATACATTACAACCCACCACCCACATACCCCTAATCTAACCCAAACCCCCCTTAAATAAACCTAACACTAAGCCCCTGAAGATCTTCCTACCTTGTCTTCACCATACCAGGTTCACCGATCCGTCCTGGCTCCAACATCTTCATCCAACCCAAGCGGGGGTTGGCGATCCATCATCCGGTGCTGAAGAGGTCCAGAAGAGGCTCCAAAGTCTTCCTCCTATCCGGCAAGAAGAGGACATCCGGACCGGCAAACATCTTCTCCAAGCGGCATCTTCGATCTTCTTCCATCCGGTGCGGAGCGGGTCCATCTTGAAGCAGGCGACGCGGATCCATCCTCTTCTTCCGTTGTCTCCTGACTAATGACGGTTCCTTTAAGGGACGTCATCCAAGATGGCGTCCCTCGAATTCCGATTGGCTGATAGGATTCTATCAGCCAATCGGAATTAAGGTAGGAATTTTCTGATTGGCTGATGGAATCAGCCAATCAGAATCAAGTTCAATCCGATTGGCTGATCCAATCAGCCAATCAGATTGAGCTCGCATTCTATTGGCTGTTCCGAAGATGCCGCTTGGAGAAGATGTTTGCCGGTCCGGATGTCCTCTTCTTGCCGGATAGGAGGAAGACTTTGGAGCCTCTTCTGGACCTCTTCAGCACCGGATGATGGATCGCCAACCCCCGCTTGGGTTGGATGAAGATGTTGGAGCCAGGACGGATCGGTGAACCTGGTATGGTGAAGACAAGGTAGGAAGATCTTCAGGGGCTTAGTGTTAGGTTTATTTAAGGGGGGTTTGGGTTAGATTAGGGGTATGTGGGTGGTGGGTTGTAATGTTGGGGGGGGGGTATTGTATTTATTCTTTTACAGGCAAAAGAGCTGAAATTCTTGGGCCATGCCCCGCAAAGGGCCCTGTTCAGGGCTGGTAAGGTAAAAGAGCTTGTAACTTTTTTAATTTAGAATAGGGTAGGGAATTTTTTATTTTGGGGGGCTTTGTTATTTTATTAGGGGGCTTAGAGTAGGTGTAATTAGTTTAAAATTGTTGTAATATTTTTCTTATGTTTGTAAATATTTTTTTATTTTTTGTAACTTAGTTCTTTTTTATTTTTTGTACTTTAGCTAGTTTATTTAATTGTATTTATTTGTAGGAATTGTGTTTAATTAATTTATTGATAGTGTAGTGTTAGGTTAATTGTAGGTAATTGTAGGTAGTTTATTTAATTATTTTATTGATAGGGCAGTGTTAGGTTTAATTATATCTTAGGTTAGGATTTATTTTACAGGTAAATTTGTTATTATTTTAACTAGGTAGCTATTAAATAGTTAAGAACTATTTAATAGTTACCTAGTTAAAATAAATACCAAGTTGCCTGTAAAATAAATATTAATCCTAAAATAGCTATAATATAATTATAATTTATATTGTAGCTATATTAGGATTTATTTTACAGGTAAGTATTTAGCTTTAAATAGGAATCATTTATTTAATAAGAGTTAATTAATTTCGTTAGATGTAAATTATATTTAAGTTAGGGGGGGTGTTAGTGTTAGGGTTAGACTTAGCTTTAGGGGTTAATACATTTATTAGAATAGCGGTGAGCTCCGGTCGTGAGATTAGGGGTTAATAATTGAAGGTAGGTGTCGGCGATGTTAGGGAGGGCAGATTAGGGGTTAATACTATTTATGATAGGGTTAGTGAGGCGGGTTAGGGGTTAATAACTTTATTATAGTAGCGCTCAGGTCCGCTCGGCAGATTAGGGGTTAATAAGTGTAGGCAGGTGTCGGCGACATTGAGGGGGCAGATTAGGGGTTAATAAATATAATATGGGGTCAGCGGTGTTAGGGGTAGCAGATTAGGGGTACATAGGGATAACGTAGGTGGCGGCGCTTTGCGGTCGGAAGATTAGGGGTTAATTATTTTAAGTAGCTGGCGGCGACATTGTGGGGGGCAGGTTAGGGGTTAATAAATGTAATACAGGGGTCGGCGGGGTTAGGGGCAGCAGATTAGGGGTACATAAGTATAACGTAGGTGGCGGTCGGCAGATTAGGGGTTAAAAATTTTAATCGAGTGGCGGCGATGTGGGGGGACTTCGGTTTAGGGGTGCATAGGTAGTTTATGGGTGTTAGTGTACTTTAGAGTACAGTAGTTAAGAGCTTTATGAACCGGCGTTAGCCAGAAAGCTCTTAACTCCTGCTATTTTCAGGCGGCTGGAATTTTGTCGTTAGAACTCTAACGCTCACTTCAGAAACCGACCTCTAATACGGCGTTAGAAAGATCCCATTGAAAAGATAGGGATAACGCAATTGACGTAAGGGGATCTGCGGTATGGAAAAGTCGCGGCGGGAAAAGTGAGCGTGTAGACCCTTTAATCACTGACTCCAATACCAGCGGGCGGCCAAAACCAGCGTTGAGGAGCCTCTAACGCTGGTTTTGACGGGCTACCGCCGAAACTCCAAATCTAGGCCTAAGTATATTATTTGTTAGATTCTCGACCAATGTGATTTAGTGATGTCCAAACTGTGTTCACTAATATATTATTTAATATCATTAATAGATGTAGTTGTTGTGGCGAGCAAAGATGAATCCAGCAGCAATGGTGACCTGCCTTTGCAGGATTCTGGTAAGTCCATTGACCTCATTCATATGTCATTGAAGGTGTATTTTTAATAAATATTATGATCATGATTCTGATAAAGCATTCCATTTAAAACATATAATTTACTCCTCTGATTATATATATTTTTCTTTTAATTTTTAAGATTAAGATCTAGTGATGTCGCGAACAGAAAAATTTGGGTTCGCGAACGGCGATCGCGAACTTCCGCAAATGTCGCGAATGGGCGAACCGGGCAAACCGCCATAGACTCATAGGCAGGCGAATATTAAAACACACAGGGACTCTTTCTGGCCACAATAGTGATGTAAAAGAGTTGTTTTCAAGGGGATTAACACCTGGACTGTGGCATGCAGGAGGGGGATCCATGGCAAAAATCCCATGGAAAATTACATAGTTGATAGCAGAGTCTAGTTTTTAATCCATAAAGGGGGCATAAATCACCTAACATTATAAAAATATGAGGAAAAAATTGAAAAAAACACACTTTTTCTAACTTTGACCCCCAAAATCTGTTACACACTCTACAACCACCAAAAAACAACCATGCTAAATAGTTTCTAAATTTTGTCCTGAGTTAGAAATACCAAATGTTAACATGTTCTTTGCTTTTTTTGCAAGTTATAGGGGAAATAAATACAAGAAGCACTTTGCTATTTCAAAACCACTTTTTTTTCCAAATGAGCGCTAGTTACATTGGAACCCTGATATCTGTCAGGAATCACCTGAATATCCCTTGACATGAATATATTTTTTTTTTAGAAGACATCCCAATGTATTGATCTAGGCCCATTTTGGTATATTTCATGCCACCATTTCACCGCCAAATGCGATCATATAAAAAAAATAATTGTTCACTTTTTTCACAAACTTTAGGTTTCTCACAGAAAAGTATTTACAAACACCATATGCAATTATGGGCATAAATGGTTGTAAATGCTTCTCTGGGATCCCCATTGTTCAGAAATAGCAGACCTTATATGGCTTTGGCGTTGCTTTTTGGTAATTAAGAGGCTGCTAAATGCCATCTGCGCACTACACGTGTTTTAGTGCCCAGCAGTGAAGGGGTTTATTAGGGAGCATGGAGGGAGCTTGTAGAGTTAATTTTAGCTTAAGTGTAAGTGTAGTAGACAACCCAAAGTATTGATCTGGGCCCATTTTGGTATATTTAATGCCACCATTTCACCGCCAAATGTGATCAAATTTAAAAAAAACTTAAATTTTTTCACAATTTTAGGTTTCTCACTGAAATTATTTACAAACAGCTTGTGCAATTATGGCACAAATGGTTGTAAATGCTTCCCTGGGATCCCCTTTGTTCAGAAATAGCAGACATATATGACTTTGGCTTTGCTTTCTGGTAATTACAAGGCCGCTAAATGCTGCTGCGCATCACACATGTATTATGGCTAGCAGTGAAGGGGTTAATTAGGTAGTTTGTAGGGAGCTTCCAGGGTTAATTTTAGCTTTTGTGTAGAGATCAGCCTCCCACCTGACACATCAAACACTTTGACCCCTCCCAAACAGCTCCCTTCCCTCCCCCACCCCACAATTGTCCCTGCCATCTTAAGTACTGGCAGAAAGTCTGCCAGTACTAAAATAAAAGGTTTTTAAAACATTTTTAATTTTTTATAGCATAGCTTAAGTGTAGTGTAGTAGACAACCCAAAGTATTGATCTGGGCCCATTTTGGTATATTTAATGCCACCATTTCACCGCCAAATGTGATGAAATTTAAAAAAAACTTAATTTTTTTCACAATTTTAGGTTTCTCACTGAAATTATTTACAAACAGCTTGTGCAATTATGGCACAAATGGTTGGAAATGCTTCCCTGGGATCCCCTTTGTTCAGAAATAGCAGACATATATGACTTTGGCGTTGCTTTCTGGAAATTACAAGGCCGCTAAATGCTGCTGCGCATCACACATGTATTATGGCTAGCAGTGAAGGGGTTAATTAGGTAGTTTGTAGGGAGCTTGCAGGGTTAATTTTAGCTTTAGTGTAGAGATCAGCCTCCCACCTGACACATCAAACACTTTGACCCCTCCCAAACAGCTCCCTTCCCTCCCCCACCCCACAATTGTCCCTGCCATCTTAAGTACTGGCAGAAAGTCTGCCAGTACTAAAATAAAAGGTTTTTTAAAACCAATTTTTAATTTTTTTTATAGCATATTTACATATGCTGTGATGTAGCATCCCCCCTTAGGCCCCCCAACATCCTTGATCCCCCCAAAACAGCTCTCAAAAACCCTCCCCATCTGCCTTATTGGCGGCCATCTTAGGTACTGGCAGTCTGTCCTTCTATTATTTCACAGTCAAAAAAGAGTTTGTTTTTTTTAAATGTACACTACTGTTACACCAGATATGAGTGGTGGCACTGGGGCAAGTGGGCACAGTATACGCTGTGAGCCTGACACACACCTGGGCAGGCAGGCAACTGCAATTAGATTACACAGAAAAAAAAAGTAGACTGATGTTGTAGCCTAAAAAAGGCTTTTTTGGGGGGTGCTGTCCTTACAGCAGAGATCAGATGAGTCCTTCAGGACTGTAGTGGACACTGAATACACTAGCCCTAGCTTATCGATTTCCCTATTAAATCAGCAGCAGCTACACTGTCCCTCCTCTCACTAAGAATGCAGCTTCAGGAATGAATCTAAAATGGATGCTGGTCCAGGAGGGTGGGGAGGGTCTGGGAGGCAGGGTCCTGCTGCTGATAGCTGGAAATGTGCCTGCTGACTGTGAGGTACAGGGGTCAAAGTTTACTCAATGATGACGAATAGGGGGCGGATCAAACATCGCATATGTTCGCCCTCCACGGCGAACGCAAATATGCTATGTTCGCCGGGAACTATTTGCCGGCGAACTATTCGCAACATCACTATTTAAGTCTCAAAGCTTCTTAGTCTACACCTTATGCTTCAGAACATGGCTAGCATATTGTTTCTTTTTAGTATAAATTTAGACAACAATCATCAAGTGAGTACACACATGAGAAGCTCTTAAATGTTCCATGTACTCAGCTTTTAAGAACATTTTAAAAAATACAGACACTAAAATGTAATTAGTAATCATCGATATTTACAAATCTAATTTAATTTGTATGCTCCAATAAAAATGATGTAATTCCTAACTTTGAATCAGTATCTCTTTTTTTTTATGTATAATTTTTATTGAGGTGTAAGAGTAAAACAGTACAGGGAAGAAAAGCAATTACAAAGGCCCTCAAGCCCGTAAGGGCCAACAATAGCAATATAAAATACTGTTCATATACTAAGGAAAATCATAATACTACCGACCTCAGAAGTTCAAGTAAACATATAGGGCCACTTTAGAGCCCTACTGACTATAGTTATCCTTATATATGTAACATATAGGGCGAAATTTAAGCCCTTGTATTAGCATACGCATGAATATACTTATGTATAATCATTAACAACAAGGAAAGGGGTAGTATTAAGATAAAGAAGCTTAGTAACATGGAAATATAAGAGATGTTAGTGGAATGAGAATACAACTCACCAATAGAAATAAAACATCTGAACAAGTCGTTATAATAGTATAGATCTCTTACCACATAGATTTAATATAGATACTTGCTTCCTGTAAGTGAAACATATAAAACAAGAATTAAGGGGGAAAAGGTTTCGTGGAATCTGTGTTCCTTTGTTTATCTAATAAACAACGATATTTAGGGGGGGGGCGGAGCTAGATGTAAGAGAATCAATTTTATAGTATTTTAAAATATACAGTGAACTATAGCCAATGTCATTTTGTGAAAGAAGTGAATAATTAATGGTTCATATAGAAACAGATTAACATTGGGGCCTACAAGAGTCCGTCACGGACCTTAAAGAACTGTGTAGGTTGAGTAAAATTTACCCATAGGGAAATATATACATGACACACTTAAAATTAGTATTTGCATGGAAGATACATAGAAACCTAGTCTAATTCTGGGTTTTTGTTAACTCTAAGAGCAGGAATGCATAGTTTAGTAGTGGTA
Organism: Bombina bombina; assembly: GCF_027579735.1. Lineage (NCBI taxonomy): Eukaryota > Metazoa > Chordata > Amphibia > Anura > Bombinatoridae > Bombina > Bombina bombina. The sequence goes on along the minus strand of NC_069504.1, from coordinate 452,359,884 downwards.
AGCCCCCTGAAGTATAATAATGAGTCGTCATTGTCATCAGACCCTACAGAACTGAATAGCTTAAGTTGGATTCACACATATGAAAATGTAATTATGGAGTACTAGTAATGATAGATTATAAGGTATAGCAGAAGCAAACCCAGTCTAACATTTTATGTATATATATACAGGTTTGTGTTTTCTATGGATAAAGTCGATAATAGTAATAGAGTTTTTTAGCATATGTATTTTATCATATGAGAGGGGATGCCCTCCTGGCTGCAGATAGCACTCCCCCCCACCTTACATCAATATACCAGATTCTAACAATTATAAAATAAAAACTGCAATATAGTTCAATTGGCCAAAAACATAGTGGGGTATGTCAATATAGTGTACTAGGAGGCCAACCAATTATATAAGATATTACCTATATCTATTGAGCAATAACTTACATATGTTGCATCCTGTAGGGCCTCTTATAGTGGATTATGATTAACTGAAAATAGGGGAATTTAAGAGGAAACTTATTTGGGTAAGGCTGTGAAATTGAAACTGTACAGTATGCAGATATAACACCTCACGGTAACTTTTCATCGGTCCGCTGAGTAGCATGCGTTAACTTATTAGGACTAACTACCCCTGGGTTAGTTCTGATAATCAATTATTAAAATCCAATGGCTCATGTGTAGGCTCCTGTAGAAGACAAACATCACAGACCAACTTACTTTCTCTATCAATTTGATGACATGAAAAATAAGTATTACAGTAGCCAAGTAGGACTATGGTAGTATAAGCAGAGCTAATACTGTAATATAGAGCCAAATCACAGGAACCTATATTAGAGGGGTATAATTGAAAGGTTAGCATGGGACAATAGAGTTTTCAAACTAGTATCAAATCTAAATCTCAGATATTGACAAACCTCTAACAGAGTAATCTGTTTAAATAAAAAAGTATATAAGAGTATATTTATCCTATGACATCAATTATAATGCTCAATAACAGTAAAATAACAAGAAGTTAATATTGAAGCAAGACACTGCAAACATGTATGGACAAATTATCAACAGTGAGGAGCTGGTATTACTATCCATATGAAAAGCCAGAGGTCAATATTTAACCAATTCCCAACTTGTAAAAAATCAGCCCACGGAATGAGTCAGATACAGTCCCGGCAATACGGACGGCTGATATAGGAGTGTCTCCTGATTTAGTGCCAAGAGTCTGCTGGCCAGGGGCCTGTTGGTCTTTTTCCTCTCTCAGCTGTTGCATAAAAGGCAAAACGACTCCTCTCCGGAGTCCAGCCGGGTCGATCTGCGCCATCACTAGGAACCGCATGGTGTCGCTCAATGTCAATAGTCATTGGCCTTTTAGAGTTAACTCCCAGTGCACATGCAGAAGTAGGCATCGTGTAGCACATCTTGAAGTGCATGTCATCTCCGGCCGTAACAAACTGAAGATACGGGTCCGGCAGACACACGCTATATCTCGGTCCAAACACTTCCCGTGCTTTGCCGCATTCCCCCGAGGCCAGTTTCCAACTGATAGGTAGGGCTTTTCTACTCGTCTCAGAGCTATATGTGACTGCTGTTAAAATCGGTCATGCTATGTTCCTTGATAGCGTCGCCATGAGGGGTAGGAACCTGTTTTCACAGTAGTCCTCCTGCAGCATCCAGGCTGTCTATCGCCATCTTGAAATCCATGCGGGTGGTGTAAAGATTTCGGAAACCATAGATAACTGATGTTTTAAGTTCAAATATAAGGTCCCCAAATAAGTCCTTGATCATCTCTTCTGGCGTGAGCATTTCAAAATCGATCTAGCCGCAAGTGTAGTTGAAACAAATCACTCATAAATCCGTTATCTTGTGTACGGTAAGTGCGGGCTGCACAGTAAATCCCAGGGGCGAACTGAACAACATAGGCTAGCGACACACACTGAGAAGGTTTTCCCTGTAATCCTCTAGAACTACTTATACAAAGTGTCAACTTAGTGCAGTATATAAGTCCAGTAAATACTGTAAAATATAGGTAAAATCTATATGAGGATCAGGAGCTTCCCTAGAATGCGTCCTGGCCGGTCAGCACTTTGCTCTGCACCCCGAATCAGTATCTCTTTAATGCAACATTAATGTGTGTCCTTGAGCAACAGTAACATATGTTTAGAATATAGGATTTTAACGTGTACACAACATGTTATGTTTTACAGAGATTGATGTAACATGTGAGATGGAGGAGGAAGTGGGCTCCCTTGGAGTCTGATGGTATGTCAAATATATCTAACATGTATTGAACATGTATTATTGTTTAAAAAACATTCTCCTTGAACAAAAAGAAAGTCTACAGCTTTGGCACTTTAAAATTTAGGATTCCATTATTTTTACAATGCACTACTACTGCCCCCTTTCTATATCATGCTGCATGAACATATGTTTGTATTTTTTGTAATTTATGTATGATTTGTCATTAATGACATCATGATGTCACAAGCATATTCCAGTGCAAAACAACATAATCAGCTTCTGACTATCCAGGCAGTCATTGCTATTCATCTGAGTGCCTAGATGCAGACCATATCCTTTAATCATCATTGTTTATAAATTGTAAACTACTTCTAAGTATACATAAAACATAATCATGTTTAAATTCCTTGTTTTAATTTCATGATGTATGAGATGTAAATATATTTAAAATATATTTATGTGTAGACTGTCCATTTCAATCATACAAACATTATATTCCACAAAATTAAAGCATGCATTGATGAATGTGTCTATTAATATTGGGATGACATAAATTTAATCCTAATGTAAAAATAGAGATTCACAACATTAATCTGAATTTGAATCAGATAGAGAAGATTATATTGTTAATCGATAATATGAATGGTAGTATCTACTGTGTATTTATTCAGAAGAGTAATTGATTGAAGCATCAAGCTTAAAATTAGACCATTAAAGATTACAAAGGCAATCACCAAAATATATATGTAAATCAGTGTTTACCTGGTTTAAAACGCTAGGGTGGAGTCGCCATTTCAATTTCATAATATTACACACTCCCATATTATTTAATTGTTGAATATTATGAAATCAATCCCATGGGCATGTGTTTAAAAGAACTCTATTAAATTTCAATCTCAAATGCATACATGCATACCGAAATATTCTACTAAATATATATATATTATCAATTCATGAATATTAACACATAATGTTGCCTTTGATAAATATGATTTGTATCTATTTATGAAATGTTACATTAAAAATAACAGTGAACATTCTGAGTTTAAAGGATCTATTAAATCTTATAAGTAATTACTTTTTTATTCCAATCAATCAATAACTTAAAACATAGTGCTTAATGTGACTTTGTATCAATATTTTATGAGAACAAGAATCCAGAACTTTAACTAATGTTGAATCTTTATTTCTTTCAAGATAATAATATTTATTGATATCATATATGTCTATTTTTATATATATTTCAGATGGACCTTCTACTTCTGGGCATCAGCCTCCTGCCCCTCCCCAGTCAGAAGCCCCCTCCCCAGTTTTTGTACCAGCTGCAGAGTATAAATTGTATGAGATTTGCTTGTTAAGGCTTCTTTGTGTATATGGAATTAGCTGATTTTGTGTTTGAAGCCACAACCTAATAAAATGGTTTAAAACTTGTAGGTATTATCAGATCTCATTACTTTCTCCCATTTAGAAAATATGCATGCTTCTTTATCTCATATCACTCCATATACCAATCACCAATACTTGGATAGAACAATTAAATTTAACTTTTCTTACCTTATCTCTTCTATAACCCACTGGAGTGTAATTTCTTCTGCTTGCTGTGTTTACACAGCTTGGCCTCGAGGCCAAACCGTTTTAAGGATAGGTGTGGATACCACAGGCTAAATAAACTATTTCAGATGCCAATGTAAGGACAATAGTAATACTTATAAACAATTTAATACACTCCAGCAGGTAAAGTGGATCATTGTGAAACAATTAAAGGGGGAGAACATTTTGATTAAACTGTCCCTTTAATGGTTTATCTATGAAGAACATATTTATGTGTAAATATTCTATATAGAATATTTAATTATAATAATAATTTTGTCTTTTTATTATTACAGATGTCTCTTTGCTCTCTTAATATTATGTCCTTGAATTAACAATAATTTTTCATACTTTATTTTGTTTAGGTTGTGACATGGTTAAAGGGACACCTGAACCCAAATTTTTTCTTTTGTGAATTCAAGATAGCATGCAATTTTAAGCAACTTTCTAATTTACTCCTATTATTAATTTTTCTTTGTTCTCTTGCTATCATTATTTGAAAAAGAAGGCATCTAAAGCTTTTTTTTTTGTTTCAGTACTCTGACAGCACTTTTTTATTGGTGGATGAATTTATTCCACCAATCAGCAAGGACAACCCAGGTTGTTCACCAAAAATGGGCCGGCATCTAACCTTACATTCTTAAATTTCAAATAAAGATACCAAGAGAATGAAGAAAATTTGGTAATAGGTGTAAATTAGAAAGTTGCTTAACATTTCATGCTCAATCTGAATCACAAAAGAAATGTTTTGGGTACAGTGTCCCTTTAATGCTAAAGGCTCTATCACGTATAGAGCAGACCATGCTGAGGAAAAGTCTGTTGCTGGGAAGGATGCACGACACCATGCATACCCGGCTGCAGATGCAGCGCTTGACTCTAGATCGTGTTCTGCATCTAGAGTCAATGCATGAATCTGCAGCTGTAATGCACAGGACAATGAGGGTGATGCAGATGCCCCATAAGTGGAGGATCCGGAGATGCTCTGAGGGCGCTGATACGAATCTTCCATCCACATGTTACCTGGTTTTATTGTTGCCATTTGGCCTTTTTGTTTTTTTTGTTGTGCCTGTTGCACTCTTTCACCTTGTCAAATGGCTCCCAATGGGGCTGTGTTGGCCCTTGTCAACTCCCTCCAAAGACTGTGATACACTATGGCACCTTGTCAGATGGCTCCAATGGGGCTGTGTTGGCCCTTGTCAACTCCCCTCCAAGGACTGTGATACACTATGGCACCTTGTCAGATGGCTCCAATGGGGCTGTGTTGGCCCTTGTCAACTCCCTCCAAAGACTGTGATACACTATGGCACCTTGCCAGATGGCTCCAATGGGGCGTGTTTGCCCTGGTCAACTCCCTCCAAGGACTGTGATGCACTTTTTGACCTTGTCAGATGCTCCAATGGGGCTGTTTGCCCTTGTCAACTCCCTCCAATGACTGTGATACACTATGGCACCTTGTCAGATGGCTCCAATGGGTGGGGTTTGGCCCTTGTCAACTCCCTCCAAGACTGTGATACACTATGGCACCTTGTCAGATGTCTCCAATAATATATATATTATATATATATATATATATAGTATATATAATATATATATATATATATATATATATATTAGTTGTTTTAGCACATCCATGTGTCAATTTTAAACTATTCGTGAATTGATGCACCTTTAACAAATGATCCCAGGATTATTAAAATAAGATAATCAATGTAAATTATGATTTGCTGAAATAGTATCCTCTCTGTGAATCCTGAACTTAATTGTTTGTATTTCATGTCCCTTTAAGTGATGCGGACCAACAATTCTTAAGAATGGATATTAATTTCTAATGTATTTTTGTCCTTTTTACATCAACATAGACATATAATATTTTTAAAAAGACTATTTTTTGAATGTTGACAGCACATTATTCCAATTTCACTTATATCTTATTGTAGTAGTCTAACAAAAGCAATCACTGTGTGTAATGTGCATAATTTAGCTGATTAATATCTTTCTCTTATTATTGTTTCTCTTTAATGATCCAACGATATATTGTTATAGGTAGGCTGACCAAATATCAACTTGAATAAGTGACACATCTGTTAAATACAGTTGTCATTATTTTTATTCAAAATAAATCTGTAAACATATCTGAAAACATCCTGACATATGTATTTCTAATGTGTCCCTTTTTAAAGCATAAAGATGGAACACCATAGCTATAGGTAACATATAATGTATAACCAATCACTATTTTCATACTGTATCTCGTAGCATTATTTCTGATTTAAAGGGACATGAAGCACAATCTATTTTCTCATTTATGTCTAACATATGATTTTAATTAATTTTCTTTCCATAAATTCTCAATTTGCTTCAGTCTCTTTGTATCATTTGTTTAAGGAGCAGCAGAGCACTACTGTTTTCTAAATAAACACATAGGTGAACCAATGACAATCAGTATATATATGTAGTCACCAAATCAGCAGTTACCACATCGTATTTTTCTCCTCTTGAAATTACCTCTAAACACATTTCATCAAAATATTAAACTAAATTTGAAAATGAAGTCAAATTACAATGTCGTAATATAATCCGGTGTAACATAAAATGCTTGCTAAATAGTTAATAATCCTCGGATTCTAATGAAATATATCCTTATTACCAACAATGGAATCTATTTCATATATCACAGTATTACGTTATCTAGCGTGACATTCATAGCTAACAATATAATCACATACTAATATAAATACGTTTCTTATTGACAAGCAAAGCTGTAAAATTATTCCTTGGATTGGATGCCCGTTTTATACGCGATCTCGGATGCACCTTTGATTGGCTGACGTTTTTACGCAATCTCGGATGTGCCATGTTGCTTAAGACGTCACATGCCACACTGTAAAATGAGTCCTTATATTGGCTGACGTTTTTACGTGATCTTGGATGCGCCAATGTTGCTTAAGACATCACATGCCAAGCTGTAAAATAGTTCTTTGGATTGGATGCCGTTTTTTGCGAGATCTCAGGATGCGCCATGTTGCTTAAGACGTCACATGCCAAGCTGTAAAATGAGTTATTGGATTAAGATGCCGTTTTTACGCAATCTCGGATGCACCTTTGATTGGATGACTTTTTAGGCGATCTCGATTGCGCCATGTTGCTTAAGACGTCACATGCCAAGGTGTTAAATCCGTCTGATTGGATTACGTTGTCCCGCAATATTTGATTTTGGACGTAACCCACATTTGTGAATGAGAAGATCAAGTTTAAAACCATGACGAGTATGGATTGTGTCAATCATGTACATGGTTGAACCATAGCTGATAAAGAACACAAAAATCTCTTTTGATGGCTGTCTCATTGAAGAAACAAATGAAAGTAATATGTTTTTTCTACATAATATATTTTGAGGCAAGTGCAAATCCAGGAATATACTCTATCCTGTTTAATATGTTTGTCAACAATATTTTCCTTTTTTATAAATAATTACTGTGTTGTGTTGAATTTTCTACATATCTAATTCCTAAAGATGCACTTTTGTATTTGAAGCAATTAATCAATATGCATTGTCCTTTATCATATGATAAATATATATGATGCTTACTTATTCTAGATGTTATGTCCTGGTCTTTTTCTTAAAGGGACATTATACACTCATTTGTTCTTAGCACATATGTTTTGTAGATGATCTATTTATATAGGCCATAATTTTTTTTTAAAAAAAGTATAGTTTTGCTTATTTTATAAATACCAATTGCTGTGATTTTCTGACTCATAACCAAGCCTCAAAGTTTGATTGTGAGTACCATCAGCTACCGTTCTCCAGCTTGCTTCCTGTTTATGTAAAGGGTCTTTTCATATGCAAAAAAGAGGGAGTGTCTTATTTCACACTTGCAATGGGCTTTCCAGGCTAACTTTTTAACATAGCTAAACTGAGAGTTTCTAAGTAAGTCTTTAAACCATTTGATGCTTGGATTTTTATATCAGTATCTGTTGTATCTTGTTCTTTAAAGTAGTTTCTATTACATGCAGTTCTATGAAAATGAGTGCCATACTGTCCCTTTAATGTAAATGCTCAGTATTGTGTCATGTATGACTTCCACATTGTTAATCTCCAATTATATTACTGTGAGCATATATTCCTAATGTAACTTTTAAAAGGACATGAACCATATTCCTTCTAGTTGAAATGTCTTTCTTAAATAATTCAAACACTATAATGTATCTTTAAGAAAACAGACTTTATTTAACACGTCTAGAGAAATATGGCATACAGGCTTAGTATCCTATTCAAATATTTTTCTGGTTTGAACAAGTCGTGTAGATATACCAACAATCCCTAAGGATTAGTATATGTTAGCATTTGTTTCTTGTTTTAAAGGGACAGTCAAGTCAAGCAAAACAGTAATAATTTTAATCTCCAAAAATGCAAATTTTATCAAATATATCTCAAACGTTTATCACCAATTTATCTTAGTTCTCTTGGTATTCTTAGTTGATAGCTTACCCTAGGGAGGTTCATCTGCTCATTTCTTAAGGGTTGAAGAGTGCATCTAATCTGAAATGCATTTTGAAAACTAAGGGCATTATTTTTTGTGTTTCATATAGGAAAAACATTGAGCTCATGCAGTATAGTTACCCTGGATTGATGAGTGATTGGCTGAAATGCCAGTCGTCAAAAGAACAGAAAATAAGTGGTCATTTTTAAGAGGCATAGATACAAGGTTAATCACAGAACTTTCAGAGGCATAGATACAAGTTAATCACAGAAGTAAAACGTGTATTTCTCTAAGTCTTGTTTTTCCAAACTTGATAATGCGTAATGGTGTTAAAAGTGTTTTTCTTTGTAACCAACAATAATTAATGTTATGACTGTCCCTTTAAGCTGTGTTGTTGACATCAAAACAATGATATGCCATCATGGTTAATTGCAATGGTCATTTTGTTTGAGATTAGGGAAACAGTTTGGACATCACATCACAGAAACCAATCAATGTAATCAACAAGGATAGGTATGTGATGATGTGGTCTCCACACACTTGTTAAAACATACCCTGCAAACAATCTGCCTCCATGGACCCGGTCCCATAGAAGCAGATTAGTATACAGAGTGTGCCCCCACAAGTGTAAGAAGACCACATGATCACATACCTATCCATACACATTAAATAACTAAAAATATATTTAAAAAAAATCTCTTCCTTCCCCTCTTCCCACGAGACTGAGGCTCTGGGGGGGGCAACTGCCCCTCTGACGAGCTCTCATCGGAGATGTTTGAGGAAGAGGGGAAGGAGGAGTACTGGGATCACCCGGCTGAGGAGGAGATTGAGAGGATGAGATGGAGGAGGGCCAGGAGCAGATTGGTCCAGCAGCAGATGGCCCAGGATCAGATGGCCCAGCAGCAGATGGCCCAGCAGCAGATGGTGCATATATCTTTCAGAGTATGCAAGATCTTTCTTTGTTCTTGGTGAAGCTCTCTTTGGTCTGTTCGAATCTCATTAATTGCTTCCGTCAGATGGATTCTGCTTTCCGCCTGTTCCCTCCGGGGGAGCACGCATCTCTTCCAGAAAAATATCTTAATATCTGCAGCTCTTCTATCTCCTCCCTGAGGGCTGCTGGTGCCACGGCGGGCTGCTGGTGCAGGAGGGGCTGCTGATGCAGGAGGGGCTGCTGGTGCAAGAGGGGGCTGCTGATGCAGGAGGGGCTGCTGGTGCAGGAGGGGCTGCTGCAGCGATCTCTTCTGCAGTGGGGGCTTCTTCAGAGGATGAGGATAGAGGGATGTTTTCCATGTCTCCCTGAGGTGGTGAGTCATCTGCACCGCTCTCATACCTGGGGTGAAGAGGAGCCTGTGGGTGCTGTGCTGCCTCCTCCCCGGCTCAGACTCTGTATATTGTAAAAAGAAAGAAATCGAGATATTAGCAACAGTTCCAAATAAAGATGTAAATGCTTTTGCTTACAATAGAAATTACAAAGGCAGCCTCATTAATACACTTTCATTATACAACAATCAATACGATTCCGCATTTTCCAAACCGTGTTTTTGATATCTATATGGTCAATCTGAATGTGTTTTTGCGTTTGTTTTCAATCTGTTAAAATGCACACCTAATCTGTAGCCTAGATACAAATGTGATGGCTTTGTCATGAAATGCAACTTTCGCATGGTAATTGTGAATGTGTTTACATAATAATGTCCTAAAAAAGCATAATTGCGTTATATCATATCCTTAAATACATTCTTTATTTATGATGTAAAGAGATTATTAAATGAGCTTACTGGAAGATGAGAGTGGCAGGTTCCCGGTATCGACTCCTCCGATACCGACTATGGCCATCTCGGAGATGCTGGGACGCAACATTTCCTCCCATTGGTGAATATTCCACAATCATTTCAGGACCGCCACCCGGTTCCTGTTAGATATTGGTTCTCCCTCGAGAGCTTTCTTTTGAGTTCCATTTTGCAGTCCCGGGTAGCAATGCTGTATGGACTTGACATCCCTGTTTTGGACCCCCACTGCATTTACGGCATCCCTGATCTCCAGCCATAGCTTCCTCTTCTCCTTAGGGGTGGCCTTCTGAGCCTGCAGCCTCCTAGCCCTCTCCATATAAGCCTCTATGAGGGCCTCCTTCTCATCCATAGTATATCTCACCTCCCTAGTCCAGCTTGACTTTCCCCCTGTGAGGTGAGCCTCTGTTTCCCAGACTGTGGAAGCTCTACACTACCCGCCACTGGGCCCCAGCCACTTGTTTATCTTGAACAAGTGGCCGGGTCCACCCACTGCTTCCTTCCCCATCCCTCTCTTCTGACTAACCTCCTGCCTGACCTCCTCTATCATCTCTTCTCTAAACTGATTCCTGAGGAACTCTAATAGTTCCGGGCTAATCTGCCCCTATCCCCCCCCCCCTCCCGACATACTCAAACAAAAAGTGAATGTGCCCAAATGAAATGGGGTCAAAATAAATAACAAACAAAATAAAAAGTGCTCAACTTGTGAACTCACCCAAACAAACTCTCGCTCACTACCACTCTCTCACTATCTCACACTACCACTAACTCACTATCTCACACTACCACTAACTTACTATCTCACACTACCACTAACTCACTATCTCACACTACCACTAACTCCCTATCTCACACTGCCACTAACTCCCTATCTCACACTACCACTAACTCCCTATCTAACACTACCTCTAACTAACTCACTATTTCAAACTACCACTAACTAACCATCACTATCTCACACTACCACTAACTAACTCACTCTCACACTACACACCTACAACTAACTCACCCACTAAACACTAAATCTCACAATACCAGTAACTCGCTAAATCTCTCTAATCTCCAAAAATCCTCGAGCAACACAGTCAAAGAAGCCATGCTTGTAGCGTGCTTATATACCCTATGTTAAATGTTTATGAGGTACCGGTTTGCAAGTAAAGTATGTTCAGGGCGTGCTTTGTTAGTTTAGTATGTGTTCAATGTGTATTAGTTGTGTGAATTTGCGCTTGCTCATATTGAGTTAGTATTTGTGGAATGTATATAATGTGATGATGTCATAGTGATCGTTTTGCATAACATTGTCCAAAAGTATTACCTGTAAATGTAAATACATATTTGTGATGGTGTCGTATTTGTGAAGTGGTGTAAATGTTTCTTTGTACTAATGTTCCATAATCTTGAATGCAAATGTTTTGTTTGTGTATAAATGTGCAATTCTTTTTTCGTGTTGTTTTGTTCCGTGTTGCAAGATCGTAAGGTATTTATGGATTCCTCGTTTAGTGTAAATGTTGTTTATTCTTTTTCTTTTCCAATTGTGAATGTGTAATGTGTATGTGCTATGTTGCCTGATTGTTGTTTGTACATTTGATGTGTGTTTTTGTTGTGCATTATGTGGTATACGTAATATGACAGAGCAGTGCGTATTTCTCTCAAGATGGAGTGTTAGTTGAAAAATCTGTGTTTCTTTCATTTATCATTGATCTCTATGGGAGAATGTTTAACACTGCCATGATTATGCGTAGAAAAGATATGTGGTAGTCGTGTTATTGCGACGCTTTACGAGGTTGTTTGGAGACTCATAATACCTATGTTTTGGAAAGTGCGCAATGTAAATAAAGTACACGTAGCTAACGCACCCCTCCTAACGCACAACTCGTAATCTAGCCATTAGTTACTAAAGTATACTGTAAGCCTATCTCTTGCAACACTCTGCTGCATGCATCCAGCTGTCACCCCAAAAATACCTTGTATGCAGTAGCAAAGGGCCAGTTCATTAGGCTCAAAAGAAACTGCAGCAGGCAGCAGGATTACTTGCAATAAGCAAAGTTGCTGGAGACTAGGCTCACTGAGAGAAACTAAGCCCGTAGACACATTACAGAGGCCAAATACCAAGTGGGTAGGTTATCTAGAGAAATCCTTTTACAGGATAAACCTAAAGATAATGCTAGCAATTTTAAGGGGGTCCATTTTGTAACGGGCTATAGCGCCCAATACCCCACAATTTGTAGCATTATCAAGAAACATTTTCCTCTCCTGGCTGCAGATGATAAGCTTATGGGCTTAGACCAGCAAGGAATACACTGTTCCTATAAAAAATGTCACATTTTGGCATCTTTTTTTATCCCTGACTCAATTGAGAAAGAACACTAGACCAGCTAGCTCTTGGCTTAAACATGTTGGCCTGTTTAAGTATGGTCACAGGAAATGTATACCCTGTGAATATGTACAGGTCACTGATGCTTTTACTTCTGCAATGAGTGAACAAACATATGCAATAAAGACAAGCCTGGATTGTACTTGCACTCATGTGATATACCTCATCATCTGCATAAAATGCAAAGTACAATACGTTGGTCTCACCTCAAGAGACATTAATTCACACATAAGGGAACATATATCTACCATCTCCAGGGGTAAATCCAGCATTCCCCTAGTGCAACATTTTGCCTCTAATCACAATAGTGACCTAAACTCCTTCAGATGAGTAGCTATCAAAAAGGTCATGGTGCCCAAAAGAGGGGAGACATTGAGAGCCTACTAGCTAAACGTGAAGTTTATTGGATTTTTCATCTTAGAATCTACCCAGGGTCTTAATTCTAAATTTGACTTTATTAATTTTTGGGAGTAGTATTTGGTTCTAATCTGTTTAATCTGTTTAATCTTAAAAAATATATATTTGAATTTTGAATATTTTTCATTCTGTATCTGTATAATAAAGTAATATTCCCATTCTGATTTGCATATACCTTATCTTATGTCTGACATGGTTTCTGTACATAAACATTCTCTTTACCACGTTCCTTTGTCTAAATGATTATGGCACGTAATGCAATTTCTGTATCTCTGTACCTTGGTTCTCTTATGGCCATTGTATTTCTCTTATTGCGACAATATCTCTCTTTTTATTTTGGGGGGATTTGTTATTTTATTAGGGGGCTTAGAGTAGGTGTAATTAGTTTAAAATTGTTGTAATATTTTTATTATGTTTGTAAATTATTTTTTTATTTTTTGTAACTTAACTTTTTTATTTTTTGTACTTTAGTTAGTTTATTTAATTGTATTTATTTGTAGGTATTTGTAGGTAATTTATTTAATTAATTTAATGATAGTGTAGTGTTAGGTTTAATTGTAGATAATTGTAGGTAATTTATTTAATTAATTTATTGATAGTGTAGTGTTAGGTTTAATTGTAACTTAGGTTAGGATTTATTTTACAGGTAATTTGGTAATTATTTTAACTAGGTAGCTATTAAATAGTTATTAACTATTTAATAGCTATTGTACCTGGTTAAAATAAATACAAAGTTGCCTGTAAAATAAATATAAATCCTAAAATAGCTACAATATAATTATAATTTATATTGTAGCTATATTAGGGTTTATTTTACAGGTAAGTATTTAGCTTTAAATAGGAATAATTTATTTAATAAGATTTATTTTATTTCGTTAGATTTAAATTATATTTAATTTAGGGGGTGTTAGGGTTAGGATTAGCTTTAGGGGTTAATAAATTTAATAGAGTAGCGATGAGGTCCGGTCGGCAGATTAGGGTTAATACTTGAAGTTAGGTGTCGGTGATGTTAGGGAGGGCAGATTAGGGGTTGATACTATTTATTATAGGGTTATTGAGGCGGGAGTGAGGCGGATTAGGGGTTAATAACTTTATTATAGTAGCGGTGAGGTCCGGTTGGCAGATTAGGGGTTAATAATTGTAGGTAGTTAGCGGCGACGTTTGGGGGGGCAGATTAGGGGTTAATAAATATAATATAGGGGTTGGCGGTGTTAGGGGCAGCAGATTAGGGGTACATAGGGATAACGTAGGTTGCGGCGGTGTGCGGTCGGCAGATTAGGGGTTAAAATTTTTTGTTAGAGTGGCGGCGGTGTGGGGGGGCCTCAGTTTAGGGGTACATAGGTAGTTTATGGTGTTAGTGTACTTTAGAGCACAGTAGTTAAGAGCTTTATGAACCGGCGTTAGCCCAGAAAGCTTTTAACTCCTGGCTTTTTGCTGCGGCTGGAGTTTTGTCGTTAGATTTCTAACGCTCACTTCAGTTAAGACTCTAAATACCGGCGTTAGAAAGATCCCATTGAAAAGATAGGATACGCAAATGGCGTAGGGGGATCTGCGGTATGGAAAAGTTGAGGCTGCAAAGTGAGCGTTAGACCCTTTCCTGACTGACTCTAAATACCAGCGGTAGCCCAAAACCAGCGTTAGGAGCCCCTAACACTGGTTTTGACGGCTAACGCCAAACTCTAAATCTAGGCATTAGACAGGTGTAGCACCGCAGGCTATGATTACGGCTCTGTGCCGATACATGTAAGCCGTTGGTGCTACGCTCTCACATCTTGTGCACTTTATTGGACCTTCCAATTGCTGTTGTTTTTATGATGTTTTTGAAATAAAGACAAGTTTTATCCTTACAATCAGCGGGACTTTCTCCTCCTTTTGAATCCTATATACACATATTAACACATAAATATATAAAATATATATGAATATAAGCATATACATATATATTTACTGTTTAAAACACAGTCCCCATAGACCGCTATGTAAAGACACTTTTCAGTGCTTTCTTTTTTATCACCCCACATCCTCTCACTTTAACCCCTTATAACTGCTTCATGTAGTTATTTAAAACAAAAAATAGATGCTCATATTTTTTATTTAAATAAAGAAACTGTACACTTTATTTGGAAGGCAATTGGCAGACATATATTTAATTAATCAGAGGTTTGGCCTCTGGTTAATTGCGCTTAGCACAAAGTTCTACCACAAGCTCACGGTAGCATAAACCAGCGACTTGTAATGCCTGGTTATTTAACGTGCTCCAGTAAACAGGCAAACGTGCCCCTTTATGGCGCACGTTAAATTAGCGCTCCGCTTTTAATCTTGCCCAATATGTTTTAAACTATCAAAAATAATTATTGTAACAATGCTGATGATATAAATCAATAGTTGTTAATAAATACGTAATGTAAAACATTACAAGTTACTGTGATAGAGAGACAAGAAGCTAGAATAAAAGTAGAAAATTTAGATTTTCTTTTACTGCAACTATCACTAGGAGAGGTAGGATTAAAATAAAATCTTACATAACATTTAAAAGAATAAATTATACCAAACTAGAACTAAAATAAGGAAAAAACGGATAATGCACGTTTAAATGCACTTGCTGGAATATCAATAGTTCAACCAATAATATAACAAAACACCCTTTAGGAAAAATCAGTTAATATTCAGCACATTTTATTTTCATGTAGCAGGAAGATAGAACCACATAAAGCAGTGAATGGTTAGATAAGACAGAACTGAACAATACATAATTTATCCAAGTTATAAAATTAGAATCGTACTTAAATAATAATTTGAAGATACTTCTCCAGCAGAAAGAAATAATCAAACAGCAACAAATAATCATGCAGCTGTACACAAACAGTGAACAATGGTAAAAAGAACAAAGGGTAATTGAAAAAATGTATTCATTTTCGGAAGCTACGTAACACAATGATACTATACAAATATTTAGTTTTCTTAAGTCTTTCAATAATTTGCAATATAATGATGTGCATATTTTCTCATGATAATAATAATGTAAACAAGATTATATTACACAGGGCAAGATGCATTTTATGTATCAATTCCCAGTTGTTTTATTTACTGTTACATTCTAAGGATTTAAGTTCTGCGGAATCACTGGATTATTTCAATAATCAATTTTTTTTTAATGTTAAACTATTTATTGCTCTTTTACATAATACATTTGTAATGGAAATACAGTATATCAAACCTAACGCAACTTAAGACACCTTTCAATGAACAACTCTAATGCACTTAAAGATTTACAACAAGATTCCTTAAATAGAGATATTGCTAAAGTTATTACACCATTTGTTTCAAATAGCTCTCCGATTTTATGCTGTTAATGGACACATATTATAAAGATAAGCACAGCGCTGAGTAAAGATGAAGAGCACAAAAATAATGCAGTATTAAAACTAAAATGTACTGATATAAAAGTTAGATATAAATCATATGGCAGATATATATATAAAGTATAAAATAATCATGATAATCCGAAATACTTGGGTTCTATAATCTATAGAAACATTTGATTAAATAATTGAAAACAGAGATAGGCTCGCTAACAAAATTATACTTTACCTGAAGGATGTTGTGTCACATTATTTACCATGAATTAACAATCAGATGATTGGTGTCAGTCTGTATGGATCACTCTTGAATGAGTGAAATATAGTGTAGTTACACACAACAGACTTAAAGGCACACTGAACCCAAACATTTTCTTTTGTGATTCAGATAGAGCATGCGATTTTAAGCAACTTTATAATTTACTCCTATTAACAATGTCCCTTCATTCTCTTGCTATCTTTATTTGAAAAAGAAAGTCCAGACCCTGGACAGCACTTGTTTATTGGTGGATGAATTTATCCAACAATCAGCAAGGACAACCCAGGTTGTTCTTAAAAAATGGGCCGGCATCTTAACTTACATTCTTGCTTTTCAAATAAAAATACTAAGAGAATGAAGAACATTTAATAATATGAGTAAATTAGAAAGTTGCTTAAAATTGCATGCTCTATTTGAATCACAAAAGAAAAAAATTGGGTTCAGTGTCCCTTTAACCCCTTAACGACCAAGGACGTACGCCACACGTCCTCAAAAAAAATACAGTTAATGACTGAGGACGTGTGGCGTACGTCCTTGGTCTGGAAAGCAGCTGGAAGCCATCCTGCTCGCTTCCAGCTGCTTTCCGGTTATTGCAGTGATGCCTCAACATCGAGGCATTCTGCAATAACCCCCCTTGGCCATCTGATGCAGAGAGAGCCACTCTGTGGCCCTCTCTGTACCGGACATCGATGGCCGGTTTCGTTGGTGGGTGGGAGCCAGTCTGGGAGGTGGGTGGGGCGGCCATAGATGGGCCGTATGATGTGGAGGGGGGCGGGATCGTGGGCGGGAACGCCGGGTGTGCACGCATGCACGAGGGTGCGCGCGCGGGGCGCGCGCGGGGGTAGGGAAGCGGGTGGGAACCGCTACACTACAGAAAAATGATGGGAGAAAAGTGGCAGTGATTGCCAAATATATTTACATATATGTCGATCTAAGAGATCTGGGAGGGGTGGTGGGTTGGTCTTTTGGGGGGGGGCAAGCTACACTACAGAAAATTATTTAAAAAAAATAATAAAAACATATTTTACTATAAACTGGGTACTGGCAGACAGCTGCCAGTACCAAATATGGCTACTAATAAGTTAGAGGGGGATGGGTAAAGAGCTGTTTGGGGGGTATCAGGGAGGTTGGGGGCTAAGGGGGGATCCTCCAGAGCAGCATATGTAAATATGCCTTTTTTTTTATTTATTTTTTATCAAGGATAGCTTTTTTTTTTAGTACTGGCAGACTTTCTGCCAGTACTTAACATGGCGGGGACAATTGTGGGGTGGGGGAGGGAAGAGAGCTGTTTGGGAGGGATCAGGGGGTGTAATGTGTCAGGTGGGAGGCTGATCTCTACACTAAAGCTAAAATTAACCCTGCAAGCTCCCTACATGCTACCTAATTAACCCCTTCACTGCTAGCCATAATACACGTGTGATGCGCAGCGGCATTTAGCGGCCTTCTAATTGCCAAAAGCAACGCCAAAGCCATGTATGTCTGCTATTTCTCAACAAAGGGGATCCCAGAGAAGCATTTACAACCATTTGTGCCATAATTGCACAAGCTGTTTGTAAATGATTTCAGTGAGAAACCTAAAATTGTGAAAAATTTTACTTTTTTTTTTATTTAATCGCATTTGGCGTTGAAATAGTGGCATGAAATATACCAAAATGGGCCTAGATCAATACTTAGGGTTGTCTACTACACTAAAATAAAGCTAAAATTAACCCTACAAGCTCCCTACATGCTCCCTAATTAACCCCTTCATTGCTGGGCATAATACACGTGTGGTGTGCAGTGGCATTTAGCGGCCTTCTAATTACCAAAAAGCAAACACCAAATCCATATATGTCTGCTATTTATGAAAAAAGGGGATTCCAGAGAAGCATTTACAACCATTTGTGCCATAATTGCACGAGCTGTTTGTAAATAAATTCAGTGAGAAACCTAAAGTTTGTAACAAAATGTGTGAAAAAGTGAACAATTTGTTTTATTTGATCGCATTTGGCGGTGAAATGGTGGCATGAAATATACCAAAATGGGCCTAGATCAAAACTTTGGGATGTCTTCTAAAAAAAAATATCTGCATGTCAAGGGATATTCAGGGATTCCTGGAAGATATCAGTGTTCCAATGTAACTAGCGCTAAGTTTAAAAAAAAGTGGTTTGGAAATAGCAAAGTGCTTCTTGTATTTATTACCCTATAACTTGCAAAAAAAAAGCAAAGAACATGTAAACATTGGGTATTTCTAAACTCAGGACAAAATTTGGAAACTATTTAGCAAGAGTGTTTTTTGGTGGTTGCAGATGTGTAACAGATTTTGGGGGTCAAAGTTAGAAAAAGTGTGTTTTTTTCCATTTTTTCCTGATATTTTATATTTTTTTTAATAGTAAATTATAAGATATGATGAAAATAATGGTATCTTTAGAAAGCCCATTTAATGGCGAGAAAAACGGTATATAATATGTGTGGGTACAGTAAATGAGTAAGAGGAAAATTACAGCTAAACACAAACACCACAGAAATGTAAAAATAGCCTTGGTCCCAAACGGTCAGAAAATGGAAAAGTGCTGTGGTCATTAAGGGGTTAAGCAATCCTAAACAAGCTTTCAACTAGAAGAGAATACTCTCCTTAACTCTACTGGAAGAAGCAGACATTTCCTGATTATCAAAATCAAATTCCTTCTCCTTTCAAATAAAAGAAGTCAGCTAACTTAAAATGTAAGCTTTCTCAAGGCCACTCGCTAGAGAGAAATTAAACAAAGCAGATAAAAATCCAACAAAGAAAAAAATACAGCTTTTAATACAAAAGCATTATAATTTAATAAGGAATGGTACATTTAATTTAAGTTAAATACAATTTATATGATTTATACTTATGTATTGCATATGTATATTACTAAATACCAATAGAGTGTGCAATGATAAAACTTAGAGCAATTGCATTCACACCCCTGAAATCCAAACATACTGCAGTTAATAAATATACGTTTATTCATGCTTCAGTAACTGTACAACATAATCTTTAGGAATGTTTTTTATACACACAACAAAAATCTGACTACAATTGATGATTTTCTAGCTCACATAAATGCTCAAACTAAAATGCCCAAGCACGTTCAGATGACCACTGCACTATTTTATATTGATAACTCTGCAGTCACCTAATAAGAAAAATGTAATAAAACTGCATGTACAGAAATGACTAACTACTCTACCACCATCAGTTATGACTAATCATATTGGGAGATCATTCAACTTACAGTAGTTTGCAGACATTTCTGTTTTGTAATATAATATTGTTGCACAAAGGTCTAATATTAATGGTACCTAATTCTGCTTATCTAACTTGTTTTGTCAATTCAGATTTTCTACTTGAAAGTCCAATGGCTTTCTCTGTGCAAAGAGAAACATTGTTACTAAAATGAAAGGTAATTTCTGCCTACCGTAAAATAAAGCCTGATATCCAAGTAGTTCATGCACCAGCTAATAGAACGCTGCTTGTTAATAGTACATGCACCAGCTAATAGAAAGCTTGTTAATAGTACATGCACCAGCTAATAGAAAGCTGCTTGTTAATAGTACATGCACCAGCTAATGGAAAGCTTGTTAATAGTACATGCACCAGCTAATAGAAAGCTTGTTAATAGTACATGCACCAGCTAATAGAAAGCTGCTTGTTAATAGTACATGCACCAGCTAATGGAAAGCTTGTTAATAGTACAAGCACTAGCTAATAGAAAACTTGTTAATAGTACATGCACCAGCTAAAAGAAATCTTGTTAATAGTACAAGCACCAGCTAATAGTAATCTTGTTAATAGTACATGCACCAGCTAATAGAAAACTTGTTAATACTACAAGCACCAGCTAATAGAAATCTTGTTAATAGTACATGCACCAGCTAATAGAAAACTTGTTAATAGTACATGCACCAGCTAATAGAAATCTTGTTAATAGTACAAGCACCAGCTAATAGAAATCTTGTTAATAGTACAAGCACCAACTAATAGAAAGCTTGTTAATAGTACAGGCACCAGCTAATAGAAAGCTTGTTAATAGTACATGCACCAGCTAATAGAAAGTTTGTTAATAGTACATTCACCAGCTAATAGAAAGCTTGTTAATAGTACAGGCACCAGCTAATAGAAAGCTTGTTAATATTACATGCACCAGCTAATAGAAAGTTTGTTAATAGTACATGCACCAGCTAATAGAAATCTTGTTAATCGTACATGCACCAGCTAATAGAAATCTTGTTAATAGTACATGCACCAGCTAATAGAAAGCTTGTTAATAGGTCATGCACCAGCTAATAGAAAGCTTGTTAATAGTACATTCACCAGCTAATAGAAAGATTGTTAATAGTACAGGCACCAGCTAATAGAAAGCTTGTTAATAGTACATGTACCAGCGAATATAAAGTTTGTTAATAGTACATGCACCAGCTAATAGAAATCGTGTTAATAGTACATGCACCAGCTAATAGAAATCTTGTTAATAGTACATGCACCAGCTAATAGAAAGCTTGTTAATAGTACAGGCACCAGCTAATAGAAAGCTTGTTAATAGTACAGGCACCAGCTAATAGAAAGCTTGTTAATAGTACATGCACCAGCTAATAGAAAGCTTGTTAATAGTACATGCACCAGCTAATAGAAAGATTGTTAATAGTACAGGCACCAGCTAATAGAAAGCTTGTTAATAGTACATGCACCAGCGAATAGAAAGTTTGTTAATAGTGCATGCACCAGCTAATAGAAATCTTGTTAATTGTACAGGCACCAGCTAATAGAAAGTTTGGTAACAGTACATACTGCTAAACATTTTTTAGTAGATTTACTTGCACAAAGTGTAAGTATAAATATGCAGCTATACAGTTTAAACTCATTCAGCTATTGCTTTAATAATCCAGCAGTCTTGATACAGAGTTGATTGCTTGCTTGAATAAATCCAGACCTAATCTACCTGGACATCCAATTACATAAAAAAAACAAGCACTGTGTTGTTACAATTAATAATACACAGTTCATTATTCAATCCTGTTTTTTTTAATAGATGGAACATTATGACTATTACATTTTTGCATTGGCCTTCCTCACCTGAGTTGATATAAATCTAACTTGTTTTGTCAATTCAGATTTTCTACTTGAAAGTCCAATGGCTTTCTCTGTGCAAAGAGAAACATTGTTACTAAAATGAAAGGTAATTTCTGCCTACCGTAAAATAAAGCCTGATATCCAAGTAGTTCATGCACCAGCTAATAGAAAGCTGCTTGTTAATAGTAGAAGCACCAGCTAATAGAAATCATGTTAATAGTACATGCACCAGCTAATAGAAAGCTTGTTAATAGTACATGCACCAGCTAATAGAAAGCTTGTTAATAGTACATGCACCAGCTAATAGAAAGCTTGTTAATAGTACATGCACCAGCTAATAGAAAGCTTGTTAATAGTACATGCACCAGCTAATAGAAAGCATGTTAATAGTACAGGCACCAGCTAATAGAAAGCTTGTTAATAGTACATGCACCAGCTAATAGAAAGCTTGTTAATAGTACATGCACCAGCTAATAGAAAGATTGTTAATAGTACAGGCACCAGCTAATAGAAAGCTTGTTAATAGTACAGGCACCAGCTAATAGAAATCTTGTTAATATTACATGCACCAGCTAATAAAAAGCTTGTTAATAGTACAGGCACCAGCTAATAGAAAGTTTGGTTACAGTACATACTGCTAAACATTTTTTTAGTAGATTTACTTGCACAAAGTGTAAGTATAAATATGCAGCTATACAGTTTAAACTCATTCATCTATTGCTTTAATAATCCAGCAGTCTTGATACAGAGTTGATTGCTTGCTTGAATAAATCCAGACCTAATCTACCTGGACATCCAATTACATAAAAAAAACAAGCACTGTGTTGTTACAATTAATAATACACAGTTCATTATTCCATCCTGGTTTTTTTTAATAGATGGAACATTATGACTATTACATTTTTGCATTGGCCTTCCTCACCTGAGTTGATATAAAACATATTTATCATTAAATCTAAATATTGGTTTCCATATATAAGAAAAACTTTCTTTAAATGTAAATGCATTCATTAGGAACAAACCTAACATAATTTAAGAAATGCCTTATGAGCATGTATTTATGTCATTTATCTTAACCATATTTGTTCTCTTCTTTCCTCTCATGGGTATGAATATGTTTTGATTTGTGTTGCTGCATGTGGTTTATATGGCTGTAAAAGTGCCAAGACTAGTACCATGCTTAATTGTCTTAATACCTTAGTAAGTATTAGTAAACTCAAAGCCCTATACTCTGATGGCATTCCTGCCTTTACATCTATTCAGTCACAACAGCTTAATTTTTATATATATAGGTCAATATTACAAGTGGAGATCTATTTATCACATGCCCGCAAACACAAATTCTCCTATTTACGGGCACGTGATAAATAACCAGCCATTACAAGTGGCTCTAAAAAAAAAATAGGATACATCCTACAAAAAAATGTCCTTAATGACCAAGGACATACCCTGTACATCATTGGTGTTTGAAAGCGGTGGAAGTGATCCTGATCGCTTCCAGACGCTTTCATGTTATAACAGTGATGCCTCGATATTGAGACATCCTGCAATAACATGTGTTAGCCTTCCAAGGCAGGGAGAGCCACTCTGTGGCCCTCTCTGCATCGGACATCGATGGCTGCGATCGTTGGTGGGAATCGATGTGGGAGGCGGGTGGGCGGCCATCAATGAGGGTTGCATGTTAGCGGGGTGCAGGATCATGCTAGGGGATGCTGGGAGCGTATGGGCACGTGCACGGGGCTGGCGCTTGCACGGGGCGGTAGCGGGTGGGAACCGCTACACTATGAAACTTTTTTCCAAATAAAGTGGGAGAGAGTATAGTGTAGTACTATACTACACTAAAGCTAAAATTATCCCAACAAGCTCCCTACAAGCTCCCAAATTAACCCCTTCACTGCTGGGCATAATACACATGTGGTGTGCAAAGGCATTTAGCCGCCTTCTAATTACCAAAAAGCAATGCCAAAGCCATATATGTCTGCTATTTCTGAACAAAGGGGATCCCAGAGAAGCTTTTACAACCCTTTGTGCTGTAATTGCACAAGCTGTTTGTAAATAATTTCAGTGAGAAACCTAAAATTTTGAAAAATTTAACGTTTTTTTTTCTTATTTTATCGCATTTGGAGGTGAAATGGTAGCATGAAATATACCAAAATGGGCCTAGATAAATTCTTGGGGTTGTCTACTACACTAAATCTAAAATTAACCCTACAAGCTCCCTACAAGCTCCCTAATTAACCCCTTCACTGCTGGGCAAAATACACCTGTGGTGCTCAGCGGCATTTAGTGGCCTTCTAATTACCAAAAAGCAATGCCAAAGCCATATAAGTTTGCTATTTCTGAACAAAGGGGATCCCAGAGAAGCATTGACAACCATTTGTGCCATAATTGCACAAGCTGTTTGTAAATAATTTCAGTGAGAAACCTAAAGTTTGTGAAAAAGTGAACGTCTTTTTTTATTTGATCGCATTTGGCGGTGAAATGGTGGCATGAAATATAACAAAATGGGCAAAGATCAATACTTTGGGATGTCTTCTAAAATATATATATATATATATATATATATATATATATATATATATATATATATATACATGTCAAGGGATATTCAGGGATTCCTAACAGATATCAGTGTTCCAATGTAACTATCGCTAATTTTGAAAAAAAGTGGTTTGGAAATAGCAAAGTGCTACTTGTATTTATTGCCCTATAACTTGCAAAAAAAGCAAAGAACATGTAAACATTGGGTATTTCTAAACTCAGGACAAAATGTAGAAACTACTTAGCATGGGTGTTTTTTGGTGGTTGTAGATGTGTAACAGATTTTGGGAGTCAAAGTTAGAAAAAGTGTGTTTTTTTTTCCATT
Organism: Bombina bombina; assembly: GCF_027579735.1. Taxonomy (NCBI): domain Eukaryota; kingdom Metazoa; phylum Chordata; class Amphibia; order Anura; family Bombinatoridae; genus Bombina; species Bombina bombina. Next base: position 452,335,446 of record NC_069504.1, on the reverse strand, counting down.
TTTTCCTCATATTTTATATTTTTTTATAGTAAATTATAAGATATGATGAAAATAATGGTATCTTTAGAAATTCCATTTAATGGCTAGAAAAACATTTATTTGTATAGCGGATCTAATGGTGAAACATTCTTCATTATACTAGACTGCTTGGTTTCTGTTGTGTAACAAAACAACACATTATACCTGCATGATGACTCTTACAGTTGCCAAGACATTTCGGAAACAGGTAGTATGCTTTAATTAAGCTTTAAAAATAAAGCTTAATTAAAGCATACTCCCTGTTTCAAAAATGTATTGGCAACTGTAAGAGTCATCATGCAGGTATAATTATCAGATGCATATGCTCACAAATGGAAGCTAGCATGTGATATGTACCAGGTGAATATGGTTCTTGCATATTATTAATTTGCCTAATAATGTAGCTATATGGGTTATTGATATTACATTCAATAATATTTTGATTATTTATAGTGAAAATAAAAACATATATTTTTCAAGGAGAGGGTAGAAATAAAAATCGTTACACACCTGTACAAAGCAGCATATCTAATATGCAACATATCTGAAATATATATTTGCTAACGTATTTTAGCATACACCATATAAAACTGGTGAGTATGTAACTTACTGTTTTACTATATTAGCACTTATTTTATCATATTTATATGAAGAACATATACGGCTAAATTACAAGTTTTGCGGTATGAGTGAAAAAGTATTGTTATGGCTCTTTTTCACTACCGCTGGTATTACGAGTCTTGCAGGTATATCTGTACCGCACACTTTTTTGGCCGGAACGCAACGTAATTACCGCAGCTTTCAAAAAGTCCTTTTTCAATGGGACTTCCACAGCGCTGGTATTACGAGTTTGCCTGTCCGGCCCAAAAGTGAGCGGTCGCCCTATACCATCAAGATTCATACCGTAAACTGAAAGTCAGTAGTTATGGCTTTTATGTTACAAAGCCGTAACATAAAACTCATAACTAAAGTGCTAAAAAGTACACTAACACCCATAAACTACCTATTAACCCCTAAACTGAGGCCCTCCCGCATTGCAAACACTATAATAAAAATATTAACCCCTAATCTGCTGCTCTGGACATCGCTGCCACTATAATAAACATATTAACCCCTAAACTGACGCACTCCCGCATCGTAAACACTAGTTAAATATTATTAACCCCTAATCTGCTGTCCCTAACATCGCCGCAACCTACATTACTGTTATTAACCCCTAATATGCTGTCCCTAACACCGCCACCACTATACTAAAGTTATTCACCCCTAAACCTAACCCTAAGTCTAACCCTAACACCCACTAACTTTAATATAATTAAAATAAATCTAAATAAAAATTACTATCATTAACTAAATAATTCCTATTTAAAACTAAATGCCTGTAAAATAAAGCCTAAGCTAGCTACAATATAACTAAAAGTTATATTGTAACTACCTTATGTTTTATTTTTATTTCATAGGCAAGTTTGTATTTATTTTAACTAGGTAGAGTAGTTACTAAATAGTTATTAACTATTTACTAGCTACCTAGCTAAAATAAATACAAATTTACCTGTAAAATAAAACCTTACCTGAGTTACACTAACACCAAACCTTACACTACAATTAAATAAATTACATTAATAGCCGGGAGAAGTCTTCATCCAAGCGGCAAGAAGTGGTCCTCCAGACGGGCAGAAGTCTTCATCCAGATGGCATCTTCTATCTTCATCCTTCCTACGCAGAACGGCTCCATCTTCAAGACATCCGGCGTAGAGCATCCTCTTCTTTCGATGGTCACTGAAGAATGAAGGTTTCTTTAAATGACGTTATCCAAGATAGCGTCCATTGAATTCCGATTGGCTTATAGAATTCTATCAGCCAATTGGAATTAAAGGTGAAAAAATCCTATTGGCTGATGCAATCAGCCAATAGGATTGAGCTTCAATCCTATTGGCTGATCCAAACAGCCAATAGGATTGAGCTTCAATCCTATTGGCTGATCCAAACAGCCAATAGGATTGAGCTTGCATTCTATTGGCTGATTGGAACATTGGATGTCTTGAAGATAGAGCCGCTTTGCATCGGAAGGATGTAATGTTTTTTGTAATTTAGTCAATTGTATTTAATTAATGTCATTTATTTAATTGTAGTGTAAGGTTAGGTTTAAGTGTAAGGTTAGGTTTTATTTTACAGGTAAATTTGTATTTATTTTAGCTAGGTAGCTAGTAAACAGTTAATAACTATTTACTAACTAGTCTACCTAGTTAAAATAAATACAAACTTGCCTGTGAAATAAAAATAAAACCTAAGATAGATACAATGTAACTATTAGTTATATTGTAGCTAGCTTAGAGTTTATTTTATAGGTAAGTATATTAGTTTTAAATATGAATTATTTAGTTAATGATAGTAATTTTTATTTAGATTTATTTTAATTATATTAAAGTTAGTGGGTGTTAGGGTTAGGGATAGACTTAGGGTTATGTTTAGGGGTTAATAACCTTAGTATAGTGGCGGCGACATTGGGGGCGGCAGATTGTGGGTTAATAAGTGTAGGTAGGTGGCGGCGATGTTAGGGGTGGCAGGTTATGGGTTAATATGTGTAGGTAGGTGGCAGCGGTGTTGGGGGTGGCAGATTAGGGGTTAAAAAGTGTAATGTAGGTGGTGGCAATGCTAGGGGTGTCAGATTAGGGATGTTTAGACTTGGGGTCTATGTTAGGTTGTTAGGTGTAAACATAATTTTTTTCCCATAGGAATCAATGGGGCAGCGTTACAGAGCTTTACACTCCTTTATTACAGGTGTTAGGCTTTTTTTGTAGCTGGCACTCTCCATTGATGTCTATGGGGAAATCATGCATGAGCACGTAAAACCAGCTCAAAGCATCGCTGGTATTTGAGTGCGGTATGGAGCTCAATTTTGCTCAACGCTGTCATATTGCCTGCTAATGCCAGGTTTTTGCAAACCTGTAATAACAGCACTATAGGGAAGTGAGCAGTGGAAATAACTTGCAAGTTAGCACCGAGCCGCTCTTACCGCAAAACTCGTAATCTAGCCGAAAGTCAATGGAACTTACATTATATTCAATGTTGATCTCTTACACCACTGTTGATAAACAGGGAAAATTACAAGTTGAAAATCAAATTATAAATCCCTTTTCTGACTGCCTTCTGATATACATTATGGCCCTTTCCAGTCATTTACCATATCCTTTTAACATTTATAGAAACATTTTTAATTTATATTAAATATATTTTATCAGAAAGTGTGTGAGTGTAATACTTAATTATAATGTATTTACGTTGTACTTGGTGCAATTTTTTTTTAACCCTTACACTTTATGCTAGGTCTTTAGGCATGCTTATTTGTTTTGTGTAAATTTTGTTTGCACTCAAATGCAATTGTTTACTTTCAACTTGTAATATGCGTGTAAGTTGGCACGGTAACAATATTGCTTATCATGAAACCCAATGGAGGATATGTTTTCCAAGGGAGAATTTATAAAAAGAAAAAAGCAAGACAGAGAATTGTGGTTCTTCTACTAAGAGAAATAAGGAATCAGAAGATATGCTGTTAAAGGAAACAATTTATGAGTGGTTTGAAAGATAAAAAGCAAATCAATAAAGGGCTGTATCTCGGAAATTTGTAAGAGGAGATTATCAACTATGTCAAAATTAGCAGATGGATCCAGAAGAATAAGTAAGAGTATTTGCCCTTTGATTAAGCTAATAGAAGATAATTTTTAACTTTAGTGAGAGCAGTTTCTGTTGAGTGTTCAAGGGGAAACCTGATTGGAGGGGATCATGTAATATGTTAGTTAAGAGAAATTGAGTTAAATGAATATAGACTAGCCATTACAATAATTTAGAGTCTAAGGGAAGTAAGGAGACTGGCCTATAGCTAGAAGAAGTGGTGGGGTCAAGCAAGGGCTTTTTTTTTAGGATTTGTGTGGTTAATGCATGCTTGAATGTGTTAGAAAATATACCACTGGTGAGAGACTGGTTAAAAGAATTAGAGCAGAGGTTAAAGGACCACAGAGAGAGGAAAGAAGTTTTGAAAAATTAAGTGGATAGCTTTTTAGCTTTTTAGCTATAGGAGTTTCATTAATAGAAGGGATGGGTAGAAGGACTATCTTTGAGGGGTAGGTAGGAAAACAGTTTTTTCTAATGGTATCAATTTTACTTTCAAATAGGTAAGCATAGGAGAAAAATAAATGTTGAAAACAGCCGTTGGGTTGGATGAATGAGTTGAAACAAGGAACTAGAAATATAGTTGTTTTTACTGAGTAAGAGAAGAGTTGTATGAAATGTGAAATAATTTATAATAGAGTAAATCAGCACAGGGGTGTGATTTTCTCCACTGACATTCAGCATGAACATCTCTGAAGATAGCTGGTCTGTTTGGTGTGCCACTGTTGTCATCAAGTGCATGATGCTCATTGAACTGCAGCTTTCTCAAGTGTTGTTCTTAGTGCAGAATTATATTGTGATGCCATAATGTCTGGGCAAAAGTGGTAGGTAATGTTGGAGAGTAGAGGTTCTAACTTACTGTAGAAGAGAAGTATGGGAGATATAAGCCACTTTAATTCCTGTAGGACAGTAGTTTGTGAGGGCTGATAAGGATGCTGCAGATAGAGTTAGAGAGAGGTTTAGTAGATGGTGGTAGGAGAGAGGAAATAGGAAGTTCAAAAACAGAGAGAAGACCAGTTCAATTGAGTGGTTTTCACAGTAGGTTGTGTGGCCCATAGGAGATGTGGCCCACTGTGACAGGCCAAAAGAGGAGGTAAAAGATAGAAGTTTAGAGGCAGCAGACAGGATTGTCAATAGATATACTGAAATCCCCTAAGATGATGTAAACTCACCATAGGAGAGGAAATGTTAAAGTCAGCCTTCATAGTAGTCTAAAAATTGTGATGCTGGGCCAGGAAGTTCCAAAGAGGAGAAAGACAGGGATGGGGGAAAAATGCAGTTGAAGATGCAGTGTCAGGACAGAAGAATATTTACTCCCCCTCCTTGTCTGTCTCCTGGTCTGGGAGTGTGACTGAATTGAAGGCTACCATAGGACAGGGAGGTTGCCGCAGTTGTGCATGAAGAGGAGAGACAATTTTCTGTGAGGGATAAGAGGTTAAATGATCAAGAAATTAATTGGTCATGAATATAAGTAAGCCTGTTGAATACAGAGTGTGTGTTCCAAAGGGCACAAGAGAATTTTAAAGTTTTGATGGAAGTGCAGTTAATGAGATTGAGAGGGTTACATAGGCTAGATATTAGTGTTAGGTGTGGTTGTGAGCAGAAATATATGGTTTCACTACTGAATTATGCACTAAGGGTTTTCAAACACTGAACAATGCACTAACGGCTAGATTTAGAGTTTGGCGGCCAAAGGGGTGCGTTAGCTACGCATGCTTTTTTTCCCCCGCATCTTTTAAATACCGCTGGTATTTAGAGTTCACAGAATGGCTGGGTTTTCAGTGCGTTAGGCTCCAAAAAGGGAGCGTAGAGCATAATTTAACGCCACTGCAACTCTAGATACCAGCGGTGCTTACGGACGCGGCCAGCTTCAAAAACGTGCTCGTGCACGATTCCTATTATTCCTATTATTCCTATTTAAAGCTAAATACTTACCTGTAAAATAAACCCTAATATAGCTACAATATAAATTATAATTATATTATAGCTATTTTAGGATTAATATTTATTTTACAGGCAACTTTGTATTTATTTTAACCAGTACAATAGCTATTAAATAGTTAATAACTATTTAATAGCTAAAATAGTTAAAATAATTACAAAATTCTCTCAATAATGTTAATTTAATAACTAAGCTGCCGGCTGGCACCCTCCCCCGATTTAAAGTACTCTGGAAACGTGTTCTAGAGACTGCATACGCGGTTTACCTTGTTTATATACTGCACCCTTGTGCTCATATTTGTTTGTTTGTATATTTTATCTCAGATATTATTTGCACCAGCATTATTTTCTTTAACTTTTGAGACTGTGTTGAGTTGTATCTACCTACCCTAATTACCCTTTTTTTTTTTTTTTCTTCGCCTTTCACCCTATTTGTCCTTCCCCCAACTACCCCCTTTTCCTCAGCGTACCCCGCCTCCTTCTTGATAGCCCACCCGGCTCTTACCTACAGCAGAAAGAAACACAATTGTAACTATGCCATTCTGTTGCGTCACTCACAATGTGAGGGGACTCAACTCCCCGATTAAATGCAGTCTCTGCCTTAGGTCTTTGTCCAAGTCTGGTGCCCACCTGGTTTTCCTCCAGGAGACCCATTGGGTAAAAGGCGCAAAGACACCCATCCAGTCTAAATTGTACCCGATAGTTGAAACTGCTAGTTTCTCCCAGAAATCAAGGGGAACGGCTATTCTCATACATAAGGATGTCTCATATAAGAGTGTTTTTATTGACTCTGACCCTCAGGGGCGATATTTGATTCTTGTTTGTAAGCTGGACGGTGCTATGTATATGCTGGCCTCCTACTATGGACCTAACAAGCAGCATATCCGGTCTCTGTGTAAGTTCCTCCAGAAGCTGGAGACTTTGCGTCAGGGCCTCTTGCTTCTCGCTGGGGATTTCAATATTATATGGGACCCCAATCTAGATAGGCGATCGGATACCTCTCGCAAATCCCTTAGGCCAATGGCTGAACTATAGCACAAATTTCGGAATTTAATCTATCGCTTTAATCTATTTGACATCTGGCGTGCCCTTAACTCGACTGCTCGTGATTACACTTACTTTTCTTCAGTGCATCGCTCTTATTCGCGTTTAGACTTTTTCTTTTGTGACCCGGGTCTTCTGGATGGTGTAACTCATGCCTGGATCCCCCAATGCTCATGGTCTGACCATGATCCTGTCTATATTAATCTGCGATCCTCCATGGAGCTCCAACGATCCTCAACATGGCGCCTACATCCCCACTTGTTCTCAACTCCCAGAATAGAAGCTTCTATTGCCGGAGATATTGCAGAGTTTCTAGCTTTAAATGATACCAATGAAGTAGACAACTTCACTTTGTGGGCCGCATTGAAGGTGTATATTCGGGGGTCGTTCATAAAAATAGCAGCAGCCGAGAGAAAACGCAAAGGGGAAACCCTAGCACAGCTTACTATGAGCCTCCGGAAGACCTCTGGGGAACATAAAGTGAACCCCACAGTTACGCTGTACAAATAACTAATGGACCTTAAGGCTCGGATAGTGCACTTAGAGTCTGAGAGGTCAGCCGTGAGACTTTTACGGCTTAAAGAAATATACTACCACAAAGGCAATAAAGCCTACAGATTATTGGCCAATAGGCTACGCCAAAAAACGGCAGCAGCACGTATCCCCCTGTTGAAGGTAGATGGACGGTGCATTATAAAACCTACAGACATCGGCAATGCCTTTGCGGACTATTATGCCGCCCTCTATAATCTGAAACAGGACGGCTCGACTTTCCCCCCAACATCTGAAAGTGTTGGGGCGTTTCTAACTTCGTTAGACCTCCCTTCGGTTCCTCAAGATCATATTGCCTCATTGCAGAGTCCCATTTCGCTAACGGAAATTAAAAAAGCTATCAAATCCCTCAAGGCCTTTAAATCACCAGGGCCAGACGGATTCTCTGACTTATTTTATAAAAAGTTTCAAATCCAGCTACTCCCCATTCTAGGGCGTTTTTTTACGCTGGCAAGCGAGCAGGGTACTTTCCCGGCTGAATTTTTGCAGGCCACTATCATCACCCTCCCGAAACAAGGGAAGGACTTGACACTTTGTGGAAGCTATAGGCCAATTTCATTGCTGAATCTTGACGTTAAGCTGTACGCCAAGATTCTAGCCTCGCGCCTCAACTCCTTATTACCTGAGCTGGTCGGATCAGACCAGGTGGGCTTTGTCTTACACCGGCAGGGCCCAGATAATACAAGACGACTCCTGAATGTCTATCTTGAGGCTCACGGTTCGCATCTGCCCTGTGTCACCCTGTCGTTGGACGCTGAAAAAGCCTTCGACAGGATGAACTGGGAATATATGTTCACTGTGCTGCGGCGCTTTGGCCTTCCGGAGCCCTTCATCACGGCAATTGCAGCATTATACTCTACCCCATCGGCAGTGGTCAAAGGTCTTGGGTTCTGCTCCAGACCCTTCTTGATAACGAATGGCACGAGACAAGGGTGCCCAATGTCCCCGCTTATTTTTGCCCTTATGATGGAGCCTTTGGCCGAGGCTAACCGGTCTTGCCCTCTGATCAAAGGGGTCTGCATTCATCGAACGGAGCAGAAGACTGCTCTGTTTGCAGACGACCTAACAGTTCTTGTATCGGATCCTCTTACCTCTCTCCCCCATCTATTCTCCCTGCTGAACAAATTTTCCTTAGCTAGCTACTACAGGGCAAGAATTATTAGGCAAGTTGTATTTTTGAGGATTAATTTTATTATTGAACAACAACCATGTTCTCAATGAACCCAAAAAACTCATTAATATCAAAGCTGAATAGTTTTGGAAGTAGTTTTTAGTTTGTTTTTAGTTATAGCTATTTTAGGGGGATATCTGTGTGTGCAGGTGACTATTACTGTGCATAATTATTAGGCAACTTAACAAAAAACAAATATATACCCATTTCAATTATTTATTTTTACCAGTGAAACCAATATAACATCTCAACATTCACAAATATACATTTCTGACATTCAAAAACAAAACAAAAACAAATCAGTGACCAATATAGCCACCTTTCTTTGCAAGGACACTCAAAAGCCTGCCATCCATGGATTCTGTCAGTGTTTTGATCTGTTCACCATCAACATTGCGTGCAGCAGCAACCACAGCCTCCTAGACACTGTTCAGAGAGGTGTACTGTTTTCCCTCCTTGTAAATCTCACATTTGATGATGGACTACAGGTTCTCAATGGGGTTCAGATCAGGTGAACAAGGAGGCCATGTCATTAGATTTTCTTCTTTTATACCCTTTCTTGCCAGCCATGCTGTGGAGTACTTGGACGCGTGTGATGGAGCATTGTCCTGCATGAAAATCATGTTTTTCTTGAAGGATGCAGACTTCTTCCTGTACCACTGCTTGAAGAAGGTGTCTTCCAGAAACTGGCAGTAGGACTGGGAGTTGAGCTTGACTCCATCCTCAACCCGAAAAGGCCCCACAAGCTCATCTTTGATGATACCAGCCCAAACCAGTACTCCACCTCCACCTTGCTGGCGTCTGAGTCGGACTGGAGCTCTCTGCCCTTTACCAATCCAGCCACGGGCCCATCCATCTGGCCCATCAAGACTCACTCTCATTTCATCAGTCCATAAAACTTTAGAAAAATCAGTCTTGAGATATTTCTTGGCCCAGTCTTGACGTTTCAGCTTGTGTGTCTTGTTCAGTGGTGGTCGTCTTTCAGTCTTTCTTACCTTGGCCATGTCTCTGAGTATTGCACACCTTGTGCTTTTGGGCACTCCAGTGATGTTGCAGCTCTGAAATATGGCCAAACTGGTGGCAAGTGGCATCTTGGCAGCTGCACGCTTGACTTTTCTCAGTTCATGGGCAGTTATTTTGTGCCTTGGTTTTTCCACACGCTTCTTGCGACCCTGTTGACTATTTTGAATGAAACGCTTGATTGTTCGATGATCACGCTTCAGAAGCTTTGCAATTTTAAGAGTGCTGCATCCCTCTGCAAGATATCTCACTATTTTTGACTTTTTTGAGCCTGTCAAGTCCTTCTTTTGACCCATTTTGCCAAAGGAAAGGAAGTTGCCTAATAATTATGCACTCCTGATATAGGGTGTTGATGTCATTAGACCACACCCCTTCTCATTACAGAGATGCACATCACCTAATATGCTTAATTGGTAGTAGGCTTTCGAGCCTATACAGCTTGGAGTAAGACAACATGCATAAAGAGGATGATGTGGTCAAAATACTCATTTGCCTAATAATTCTGCACACAGTGTATAAACTAAATGTTCTCAAAACAGAGGCTTACGCAATTTACATCTCGGAAAGGACTCTCAATACGCTAAAACGCACTTATAAGTTTTCGTGGTCTACATCACATATCAAACATCTTGGGGTCTATCTCTCCCATAGCATTCCGGAAATGATTGAATTGAATTTTAATCCCCTGTTATCGAATATTGAAAAATCGACCGATACATTGAATGTTCCGTCATTGTCGTGGCTGGGTCGGATAGCGGCTTTCAAAATGAGCCTTCTACCGAAGCTTATCTATCTGTTTCGTTCTCTGCCCATCCCGATCCCTAGATCTACAATTTATAAATTTCAGCAGCTATGCAATAAATTAATTTGGCGCAATAAAGTTCCGAGACTAGCTACTAATACTCTACAACAGCCTTTATTAGCTGGTGGGGCGGCTGCCCCCAATATTCTAAAATACCACGAGGCAACCAGACTCTCCCATGTAACTCAATGGAGTTCGCCGTTGGGGAGCCGATGGTCCGAGATTGAACAAGCATTCCTCCCGGCTGGGTGCACCCTAAGAGATCTATTGTGGATCCCCAAACATTCTAGGCCGCCTGCCCTTCTGGCTAACCCTATTATAAAATCGAATTTGAGGTTCTGGGATAAGGTTCGCAACCTTTCGTCCATAGCGCCTCACCCTTCGCCATCGCATTCCTTGAGAGGACTGCTATTGTCACTACCAGACTCCCACCCTAACTCATAGCTTGCTTTGGGTTTGACCAAGATAGCAGATCTCTATGCAGGGGATAAATTACTAACTTATCAAGACTTTCTTCGGAAATTTAGTCCACCTCCTCTGCTGCACTTTGAATTTTGGAGACTACGTAGCCTCCTCATATCATGGGGCTTTGATGCAGGCCCATTGAGGACTAAACTACTTGGGATGTAAGATGGGATTCTATGACCTCTCCCACCAGACTTCTATCCATCTCGTATCTTGTACTCATGAAGAGTCTTCTACAAATCTCCTCCAATACGGCACTGGGAATCTTCCCTGGCGGTCTCGCACGAGCCACAACAGTGGCGGATTGCAGTCCAACTTACCAAGAAAGCTATACACTGCACAACTCTGTATGAGTTATTTCTCAAGGTTGTGCTCCAATGGCATATGACTCCCATCCGCTTGTTTAAAATTTCGCCAGTCAATTCACCTAAATGCTGGAGGGGATACGAGGAAATGGGAACGCCTCAACATATCTGGTGGTCTTGTCCACAGATTCAGCCGACCTGGCAAAAAGCAATTCGGTACTGCTCTTCGGGGGGTATCCACTTACCCTTGTCCTCCAGTTCATGTCTGTTTCACATTTTGCCCAGAAAGCTGACCTTACCTCAGAAACTGTTCTGTATCTACCTATTCCTGGCTGTTAAACTAGCTGTGGCCCGTATGTGGCTACAACGCGTCACCCCCTCTTGGGAGCAGGTGACTGACATATTGGACTTTGTTAGGAGAATGGAGTCCTATGTCTCTCACGTCCATGGGTCAGTGGACCTCCAGACCAAAATCTGGGCATGTCGTCCAGAGTAATTCTTTCTGCAAATACTGTGGGGAATTTATGGTTCTTAGTGTTGGTTTTATCTAATACTACATGAACACCCCTATCCATTCCCCTCCCTTCTTCCCTATCTGAATCCCCCCAAACTCCCCTTCCCATATCTCCTGCCGGTGTGTGTTTTTTTTTTTTTCCTTCCTTCCTTTCCCCCCCCCCTATTCGATAGCTTGGCACAGTTTTTCTCCTTTCTCTCTATATGGCTTGGTTAATATCTCTGATTGTAATGTTTTATGATCAAGTTATAATTTTGGTATGAACAACTATGATGAAACCTCTACACTTTATGGAGATTGCTGATCTATCTGGGTAAATAGCAATATGTCTGTCTTCTCACAGCAAACGGTCTCTAGCACTCTCACCTAGTGAGGTGGGAGTAAGATTGCGGATCAACAGACACCGGACATTGATTCAAACACTCAGCATTCTCTCTTGTATCCCTTATTATATGTGACTGCTTTATATATTATAATTTTTGGTTAATACTGTTAATACTGTTTTATGTACTATTGATATGTATGTACATGCTTTTGATGCTCTCATGTTCATTCATCTTTCAAAATAATAAAAATTATTTATAAAAAAAAAATAATAATAATTACAAAATTACCTGTAAAATAAATCCTAACCTAAGTTACAATTAAACCTAGCACTACACTATCAATAAATTAATTAAATACAATACCTACAATTATCTACAATTAAACCTAACACTACACTATCAATAAATAAATTAAATAAAATACCTACAAATAAATACAATTAAATAAACTAACTAAAGTACAAAAATAAAAAAGAACTAAGTTACAAAAAATAAAAAAATATTTACAAACATTAGAAAAATATTACAACAATTTTAAACTAATTACACCTACTCTAAGCCCCCTAATAAAATAACAAAGACCCCCAAAATAAAAAAAATGCCCTACCCTATTCTAAAATAAAAAAGTTCAAAGCTCTTTTACCTTACAAGCCCTGAAAAGGGCCCTTTGCGGGGCATGCCCCAAAGAATTCAGCTCTTTTGCCTTTAAAAAAAAAAAACATACAATACCCCCCCAACATTACAACCCACCACCCACATACTCCTAATCTAACCCAAACCCCCCTTAAATAAACCTAACACTAAGCCCCTGAAAATCTCCCTACCTTGTCTTCACCTCACCGGGTCCCGATCTGTCCAGAAGAGGGTCCGAAGTCTTGATACAAGCCCAAGCGGGGGCTGAAGAGTGACGTCCATCCTCGGGCTGAAGTCTGGATCCAAGCGGCGGCTGAAGAACTCCATCCTCGGGCTGAAGTCGGAAGTCCATCATCGGGATGAAGTCTTCTATCAAGCCGCATTTTCAATCTTCTTTCTTCCGGAGCGCAGCGGAGCCATCTTCTTCCAAGCCGACGCTAAACATCGTTTTTTAACCGACGCCTACTAGCCGAATGACGGTTCCTTTAAATGACGTCATCCAAGATGGCATCCCTCGAATTCCGATTGGCTGATAGGATTCTATCAGCCAATCGGAATTAAGGTAGGAATATTTTGATTAGCTGATGGAATCAGCCAATCAGATTCAAGTTCAATCCGATTGGCTGATCCAATCAGCCAATCAGATTGAGCTCGCATTCTATTGGCTGATCGGAACAGCCAATAGAATGCGAGCTCAATCTGATTGGCTGATCCAATCAGCCAATTGGATTGAACTTGAATCTGATTGGCTGATTCCATCAGCCAATCAGAATATTCCTACCTTAATTCCGATTGGCTGATAGAATCCTATCAGCCAATTGGAATTCGAGGGACGCCATCTCGGATGACGTCATTTAAAGGAACCGTCATTCGGCTAGTAGGCGTCGGTTGAAGAGGATGTTCCGCGTCGGCTTGGAAGAAGATGGCTCCGCTCCGGAAGAAAGAAGATTGAAGATGCGGCTTGATAGAAGACTTCATCCCGATGATGGACTTCCGACTTCAGCCCGATGATGGAGTTCTTCAGCCGCCGCTTGGATCAAGACTTCGGACCCTCTTCTGGACCGATCGCTGAACCCGGTGAGGTGAAGACAAGGTAGGGAGATCTTCAGGGTCTTAGTGTTAGGTTTATTTAAGGGGGGTTTGGGTTAGATTAGGGGTATGTGGGTGGTGGGTTGTAATGTTGGGGGCGGTATTGTATGTTTTTTTTTACAGGCAAAAGAGCTGAATTCTTTGGGGCATGCCCCGCAAAGGGCCCTTTTCAGGGCTGGTAAGGTAAAAGAGCTTTGAACTTTTTAAATTTAGAATAGGGTAGGGCATTTTTTTATTTTGGGGGTCTTTGTTATTTTATTAGGGGGCTTAGAGTAGGTGTAATTAGTTTAAAATTGTTGTAATATTTTTCTAATGTTTGTAAATATATTTTTAATTTTTGTAACTTAGTTCTTTTTTATTTTTTGTACTTTAGTTAGTTTATTTAATTGTAGTTATTTATTTGTAGGTATTTTATTTAATTAATTTATTGATAGTGTAGTGTTAGGTTTAATTGTAGATAATTGTAGGTATTTTATTTAATTTATTTATTGATAGTGTAGTGTTAGGTTTAATTGTAACTTAGGTTAGGATTTATTTTACAGGTAATTTTGTAATTATTTTAACTAGGTAACTATTAAATAGTTATTAACTATTTAATAGCTATTGTACCTGGTTAAAATAAATACAAAGTTGCCTGTAAAATAAATATTAATCCTAAAATAGCTACAATATAATTATAATTTATATTGTAGCTATATTAGGGTTTATTTTACAGGTAAGTATTTAGCTTTAAATAGGAATAATTTATTTAATAAGAGTTAATTTATTTCGTTAGAATAAAATTATATTTAACTTAGGGGGGTGTTAAGGTTAGGGTTAGAATTAGCTTTAGGGGTTAAAAAATGTATTAGAGTAGGGGTGAGCTCCGATCGGCAGATTAGGGTTTAATACTTGAAGTTAGGTGTCGGCGATGTTAGGGAGGGCAGATTAGGGGTTAATACTATTTATTATAGGGTTATTGAGGTGGGAGTGAGGCAGATTAGGGGTTAATAAGTTTATTATAGTAGTGGTGAGGTCCGCTCGGCAGATTAGGGGTTAATAAGTGTAAGCAGGTGGAGGCGACAGTGAGGGGGGCAGATTAGGGGTTAATAAATATAATATAGGGGTCGGCGGTGTTAGGGGCAGCAGATTAGGGGTTCATAGGGATAACGTGGTGGCAGCAGCGTGCGGTCGGCAGATTAGGGGTTAAAAAATTTTAATAGAGTGGCGGCGATGTGGGGGGACCTCGGTTTAGGGGTACATAGGTAGTTTATGGATGTTAGTGTACGTTAGAGCACAGTAGTTAAGAGCTTTATAAACCGGCGTTAGCCCAGAAAGCTCTTAACTACTGACTTTTTTCTGCGGCTGGAGTTTTGTCGTTAGATTTCTAACGCTCACATCAGCCACGACTCTAAATACCTGCGTTAGAAAGATCCCATTGAAAAGATAGGATACGCAATTGACGTAAGGGGATCTGCGGTATGGAAAAGTCGCGGCTGGAAAGTGAGCGTTAGACCCTTTAATGGCTGGCTCCAAATACCAGAGGGCGGTAAAAACCAGCGTTAGGAGCCTCTAACGCTGGTTTTGATGGCTACCGCCCAACTCTAAATCTAGGCCTAAGAAACAAAGGTGTGTAAAATCTCTGCTACCTATCACTAGAACATGATAGGAGTAACTTGAATCAAAAAAGTGGAAAGTAAAGAAAGAAAAGTATTGATAGGTACATTTAGTGAAAAATTTACTTAGAGGCAAAGACAGATCATCAGAATTTTTGCCCTCACATGTCTCTGATAAAATTGTAATAATGCTAAAATAATAAATAAAATATCAGTAACTCTCGGTGAGATGAAAATGATAAATGGTGCACCTGGTCAACTAGACCTTTCTCTTGGTGGGGGTGAATCCAGACACTAAAATTGAGTGTCCTACCCAAGATTCTATATATCTTTTAGACCCTACCCATTGTTAAATGCAAACTTTACTGAATTCCTTTGTTTGGGGATCCACCAAGCTGCAAATGGCTAGACACATCATGTTTCTTTGATTCGGAGGTACAGGTCATAGAACTATGCCTTAAGCTTACAATGTATTCTGGACTGGCATAGGAATGGCCACACAAAGCCTGGGTCACAATTGATATCCACATTCTTAAAACCCCATCCCCAGGTGCATTGTGTAGGGACAAAATCACCAAATACCACACACATGTCTCAACCTTGAGGTCTCCCCTATCACACAAAATGCAGAACTATACATCGGCTTAGACTTTAGTCGTGCAAATACTGAACTGGCCGAACTAGGTTTCACAGTACCAATCCACAGATTGTTAAATGGCCCCACCCTTAAACCACTAACTGATATTTGTGAAATATTTGGTAGGGCCCCTTTCACATGGCTCAGGCACCAACAGCTCCAACATTTCATATCCACTTCGCAACACAAACACAACTTAACAAAATTACTAACCCTGTTTGAAAAAGCTTGTTCATCGATGGATGCATTAACTCACACCCTATCAATAGCAAAAAAAATATTCAAAATGAAACTAATTGGTCAATACCCTCATATGCTCAGTATTGGAACACAGAACTAGAAGAGACATTCCATGTTCCAATCTGGAAAAGGATAATAAATAACAAAAGGAAGTCCTCCCCCTCCACGAAAATGATTGAGTTTAACTATAAAATTATTACAAGATGGTAAGTAACACGTGCTCATATCAAAAGCATATACTCCAACGCGTCAGATAGATGCTGGAGGGGTTGAAATGTCAAGAGCACAATGTTACATATCTGGTGGTCATGTCCACACTTGCGCTACTTCTGGACACATAACTCTCTCTTTTAAATGAACAATACCCAGTCTCTGGGACATATTGGTCATCAACCCCACTCCTCACCCACGTCCATCGTACCTTCTCTTCTTTTCTTATCACTAGCAACCTAAAACATAAGAGTCAACTGCAGACAACTTAAGACATCACAAAAACCTACAGACCCGCTGGTAAAAAAGCTTACTCAACTATCATAAACGTGAACAAACCCTCCTTTTTCTTACTTTATTATACTCTACTCTACCTTCCTACCACTTCGTGATTCTTCTTTTTTTCTCTTTCCTTTAAATCTCACAATGGTACACAATTCCACAAATAATGTTTTTTTGCAGGTGGAGTGTATCAGACACTAAGATGCCCTTTATACTATTGAACCCAAAGATAATGAAGACCAACAGCTTACAATAGGTTTATATGGATGTACTACAACGTAAGAGCTTCTATGACTTAGTAACCCCGGTACGAACTTGCTGATAAATGGGGACATTAAATATTGTGCTAACAAACGCAACTCTGATGCTCCACAAATTGCAAAATCCGGAATTGCAACTTGTATTCTATTTAATATCAACTGTTTTGATGTTATTCTGTCAATCTACAATAAAAATTATTTACACAAAATTATATATATATATATATATATATATATATATTTTTTTTTTTATATATATATATATATATATATATATATATATATATATATATATATATATGTAAAAGAAAATGATAAATGGAGAAATGTATAAAAAATATAGAACTTTGGCAACAAAAGCACTGCCATGATAACATGCAGTTTTTTAATATATACCTGTGAGAGAAAAAGAGAAATGGATGAGAGCATGGGCATATAAGGAATATAAACATTCATTTCCAAATTTAGCCTCAATCTTAAACAAGTATGGATCGATAAACAGACAGACAGATAGTTGATGGATATAATTTGATATTACCCAACAACATAGTACAAATGTGATTTGAATTAAAAAAGAAAAATTAGAGGGGATTAATAATACGTAGATGATGAGTATAGGAAATCTTGATAATAGAAACATAGGGGTTTTAATTTGTAATCAATTAAACTGTACCCAGTCAGAGAAGAAGCAGGATTGATAATAATCCATAAGCATACAACCATGGATATATCAGTAATAAAAAGTAGCTGCTACAAAGATATCAATGTCTTTGTCTACAAATGTTATTGTTGTTTAAAACTAATCAGTTATTGTCATGAGATGCAGGACACATGCAGGACACATGCAGGACACAGCAAGGATGGTACAACTCTATTTTATTGTAGAGCATGGGAACATACATCTGGTAGCATTGATCTAAATAACTAACTGCGACACAGATAAACGGACCTAAGCCCCCCCCCCCCCCAATCTGGTTACGTCACTTCCTGCTCTCATCACATCTTCCCCCTTTTCAAAGGACAAAGAATACATTTTTTTTTCATTTGAATATAACAACAATAATAACAAGGTATACAACAACAATTTTGTATAGAATATAACAAATAACAAGTTACAGAAAATATAAACAACATGAATTACATCCTGACTTGAACATTGGGGTAGACTACCCTAGTCCACAGTGACCATGGGATTATTCTGTTCATACTTCCGGTCACTGTTCTAACTAAAGTAAATCCTGATATCGGGCCGGAAGTTTCACCACTCTTCTGCTTGATGTACCTCTACATGAACTGTCCTCTGATACAGAAGAAGGTGATTGAGAGTCCTCTGGAGGCAAAGACATATCCCGCTGTGATCTTGCTGAGGGGAAGGCACCCCTTTTAAAACAGGGGATCCCACCGGCGGTGGTACTGAGGCATCCAGTTCCAAACTCTCAGGTACAGGCTGAAGATGTTTTCAGTTACGGCGTGTAACTGTCCCTCCATCAGTAAGGACTACATAAGACCTTGGTTCTGGAGAGCATCCAATTACCGTAGCAGGTGTTTTCCATTTCTTCTCATCATCCAGTTTAATTCTGACACTTTGCCCCGCATTCAGCTCCTGCAAGGGCCTCACAGAATGTCTCCTATCATAGAAGAATCAATAGCCCTTTTTTACCTCTTCATCCCTCCTAAGGACTTCGTCCCGAGGAATAGAGCTAGTATGGTGGAAGACACCCACGGAGGGCAAGGTGGTGCGAATCTGGTGTCCCAGCATCAGCTGTGCCGGGATAAACCCCGTTGCTTGAATAGGAGTCGCCCTATAGGAAAAGAGGGCCAGGTATGGCTCAGATTGCTTTAAAATGAATTTTATTGTTTGTACTGCCCTTTCAGCCATTCCGTTGGCCTGCGGGTAATGTGGACTTGACGTGGAATGTATAAAATCATATTCCCTGCTGAAAGAGCGGAACTCTGTGGAAGCGAACTACATTCCGTTATTACTCACCAGCTCCATTGGTATGCCCCACCGGGCGAACAAGCTCTTGAGACGAGTGAGAACGGCTTGACTTGTAATTTCATTCAAAGGTGCAATTTCCAAATACCTGGAATAGTAGTCGATCACGACTAAGAATTTTATCCCGTGCAGTTCGCACAAATCAGCAGCTATTTTCTGCCACGGGCCTGCAGGCAGCGGAGTAGAAATCAAGGGCTCCCTTCTCTGAGTAGGCCGGCGTTCCCGGCAAAAGGCACATTTAGACACATGGCTTGCAATGTCGGAACTGATTCCAGGCCACCATACAGCCGTAGCAGCCCTTTCTCTGCACTTTGTAATGCCTAAGTGGCCATTGTGAATCCTGTTTAACATCTCCTGCCGCATGCTAACAGGAATAACAATGCAGTCCTGGAACAGCACCAACCCATCCAGCTCTGTGAGCTGCAACCTTTCTGACTGGTAAGAACTTAAAGACATCCAGGCTACCCGACTCTCGGGCCAACCTTCTTTTATGTACTTTATAACTTCTTTAAGGTCTTTATCTAAATATGTCTCTTTTCTTTATTTGTTCTAGCTTCCCTGAAGAAATGGATTTGGAGGCTAGAACTGAGTCTACATACACTTTTACATCTGATTGCATTGAAGACTCTTCAGCAGCAGCCAGTGGGAGCCTGGACAGTGTATCTGCCACAACCAGTTGTTTCCCCAGCACATGCACTGCCTGAACGTTGAATCTGAGCGGCCTCATTAGAAGTCTCTGGCATCTTAGGAGTGTTTTGTCAATATCATAGGAATTGATTAGAGGGACTAGCAGTTTAGGATCAGTCTCTCAGACTAAATTTCTCTAAACCCACTAGGTAATGCTGAAAGTGCTTACAGGCCCAAACTGCAGCCAGGCACTCTTTCTCAATTTGGGCGTATTTTGACTCAGCAGCCGTCAGAGTACGGGAACAGTAGGCAATGGGCTGTAGTTTGTTTTCATTCAGCTGCAGGAGGGCGGCCCCTAACCCATAACTGCTCACATCAGCACTTACCAGTCTTTTTGGAAGGGTCATAGAACCCCCAACACTGCGGCAGACCCCAGCAGGGACTTGACCTGTACAAAATATTCTTCCTGTGAAGGTCCCCAGACCCAGGCAACATCTTTCTTTAGCAACTCTGTAATAGGGTGTAGTATTGTGGATAAATCTGGAAGGAACCTGCTCACATAATTTACAAGGCCCAATATTTGTCTCAGCTCATGTACATCAGAAGGATTTTTCATCTGTTCAATGGCACAAATTTTCTCGGGGTTTGGCTTGATGCCATCCCCATTGATGATATGCCCAAAGTAACATAACTCAGCTTTCCCAAAATGGCATTTCTCTTTGTTTAGCTTCAGCCCGGACTCTCTGATAGTGTGCAGCACACAGCTCTATCACTGATCATGTTCCTCCAACGTAGACCCATACACTAACATGTCATCCATGACGACTGCTGTGCCCACGTGGTCTCTTAGGAGAGAACGCATTTCTCTTTGGAAGATTTCAGGAGCAGAGGATATCCCGAAGGGAAGTCTGCAAAAACAAAACCGACCTACTGGTGTAATGAAGGTAGTCAGTTTTCGGCACTTTGGATCTAGAGGTATCTGCCAGAAGCTGCAAGAAGCAACCAATGTAGAGAAGAACTTTGACCCCGCCAATTTCAGAGCTATGTCTTCAAGTGTTGGCAGCACATATCTCTCTCTCTTTACCGCCTCATTCAGCCTTTTCAAGTCTACGCAGATGCGTACCTTCCAGTTCTTCTTCGCAACGGGCAAAATGGGGGCACACCAGTCAGTTGCTTCAACAACCTCTTCAATATCCCCCATATTCTTCATA
Source organism: Bombina bombina (assembly GCF_027579735.1). Classification (NCBI taxonomy): domain Eukaryota; kingdom Metazoa; phylum Chordata; class Amphibia; order Anura; family Bombinatoridae; genus Bombina; species Bombina bombina. The sequence continues at coordinate 452,314,839 of NC_069504.1, read as the reverse complement.
TGCAGAAGCTCCTTCTCCACTTGAGGCATGAGCAGGAATGGAATTCTGCGGGGAGTGATAATGCTGTATGGGACTGCGTCACCTTTAAGTGATATACGGACTGGGTTGCAATTCAGTAGGCCCAATTCGCCAAACATATCTTCTGTGATCTCATTCACTCTGGCCACTAGGCCCAAACCACAGGCTGCTTTTCTGCTCAATAAGTTGTTAACACACTGACCTCTAATCACATGCACCCACATGGTGAATTTCCTTTGCTTGTACTCGCAGCTGGCAAGAAATTTCCCCGCACAATCAATACGGCCACCAGGACTATGGACTTTTGTTGTAACTTTTGCCAGCTGGGGCTGTTGAGGCAGTTTTATGAACGCATGAGACATGCAAGAGACATTACAGTGATGTCTGCTTCTGTGTCAATCTTAAAGGCAACTTTGGCTCCCATTACAGTAAGGGTAACCCTCTAATAATCTTCTGAACCCGGCCGTTCAACAACAGACCCCACAAAGGACACTTCTTGACCCTCCTGGTCGCTATCCACCTGCATCTCCTTAATATATTCAGTCTTACACACCACTTCAAAATGGCCCATCCTGTTACATTTTCTACATCTTTTATCTTTAGCAGGGCATATGACACTCTGATCATGGGCACGGTTGCACCTTGTGCATCGGCATGCTGCGCCCATCCACTTCTGGGCCTATCTGTTTCCCTAGGTCTACCGCTCACACTGTGCCTTTCACTGGCAGTTCCCCTGAACTGCTGCACTTCATCCAGAATACTCTCAGACCTCAGATCAGCACTTTGCTTTTTCACCAGTTCACTCTGGCGGGCCATCCTAATAGCCCCATCTAATGTTAAATCAGACTCTAACTGCAGCTTCAGTGAGACTTCAGCATCTGCAATTCCAATAACTATTCTGTCTCTGATTTGCTCTTCTTTAGCAACACCAAACTCACAGAATTCAGCTAATTCATACAGGCTGCGCACAAATGACTCCACAGATTCTCCCACACGCTGAGCACGTTTGTGAAAACAAGCCCTCTCATGAATCACATTTCTTTTGGACACAATGTGGGCACGGAGTTTATTCATAACTATTTCAAAGTCAAATTCTTCCCCTTCTTGGAAAGTAAAAGCATTGAACACTGGCTCCACATCTTTCCCCATAAAATAGAATTAACTTGTACTTCACCACTCTCCTTGTCCAGCTTGGAAGCAATCCTGAACTGACCCCCAATTTGTAATAGCCTGTATTGTCACTGTCCAAGCAGTTAAAGTCAGCTGAGCATCCCCTTAGCCAAAGAGGATTAAGCTGGTGCAAGTAAACAGTAGTGCCTGAAGCCAAACCAGACATGATGAAAGTTGGAGTCTCACAGAAATATCCAAGGTTTTATGTATGGTGACTCTAGACTTTATATTTAAAGAAGTATATCCAAAGCAGTAGTATAAATGAAAAAGGTAAAACCGGTATGCTTGCTCTGCAGGGTAAGAGGTCCAGCTGCTATCAGTTGAGTCATTAAAGATTGAGCCATAAGCTAACGTAGTTGCTGACAGCGGACTAATTTCCATTGAGGTGGTAAAGTTTGGAAACTGGAGGTAAAAATGTTTTATCTCCATTAAAGTCTATGGAAATTTTTATGTTACCTTCAGTTTCCAAGCTTTACCACCTCAATGGAAACTATCCCATCTAAAGGTATTTAACGGCTCCATGTTATTACCAGGTTTCTATTGAAATATTCTGCACAATGCATGCAGTCAGTCTTTTTGTGTATATGTAAACATACTAATACTTCATGTTAAGCAACGTCGGAATTCTTGAAAACAATGCCAAAAGTAATGTTAGTGTCTGCGCTCCTTACCTGTGATCGGCTAGATAGGGAAAGACATGGTAGTTAGTTGCAGTGTTAAGATGTTGGTGTTTTTTTGAGCTATGTAAAGTGATTTGGTCACCTAATAAAGAATATAAGAAATTAAATGTAGACACCAATCAGCAAGCACTACCCAGGTGCTGAACCAAAAATGTGCCGGCTCCTAAGCTTACATTTCTGCTAAATGAACTGACAATAATGAACTGGAAAAAAGATGTTTCACAAAACACATCAAAAATACATTACAAAATAAAGTTACACTCATACTAACACTATCTAGTAAAAAAGTATTTTTTAAAAAATTGCAAAAAAAGTTATAAAGGCTCAAAGAAGGACTTTAAAAGAGATATATACCTATACATGTCTAAACATGTAAATGTATGTATGTGTATATATATATATATATATATATATATATATATATATATATATATATATATATATATATACTGTATATATATGATATATATGTTTTTGTGTCAAGTATATGAAATCATGTAAAAGCAAATTAATGCAATATTATTTTTTAATAAAGTTAACTGTATTTACTGTAAATATTTTATATTCCAATGTTCTTCACATAGCAGAATATGTTCTATGTATTTTAAATACATATTCCAATATATATATATATATATATATATATTAAAAATTACAAAAAAAGAGGAAGAAGAAACAGAATAAATATCATCATTTCAAAAAAGACAGGGGAAGCAGCACTCTTTTTTAGGAAAAACCATCTCAGAAAGGTAAGGTATATATCAATATCAATTTATTAGTATACAAAATGAATTCAGTATGGAGATCCACTGTATTTCAAATAACATAGGATGGTTATCTGTTCAACTACACCATTGCTGCACACAGAACCCCCATGATGGGATCTAAGTTGTCAGTGAACCCACCCTATAGGACAATAGTGTTCCAAGTGAAGTTTAAGCATAGGAGGTTAGAAAGCTCAATCAAGCGTAATTAGCAAGGATTAGTATAGGAAGTCCAAGGGGCAATGAAGCCAAAGAGCGTTCAGCTCTACTACTAGCAATTGCTTCCCACTATGCTACTTTTCTTGATAATATATATATATATATATATACATATACAGATATATATTTTACCGAAAAACATCATATATAAATAAAAATATGTATTTATGAATATATTTATGAAGAACATTGTAAAGAGAAATATTAATATTTTCATGCCGGGTTAGTGCACTTGAGGAAATGTTAATGAGTTTGTGCGCCGCCATTGAAGTCTGAGGAGTAATACGTTAATGCAGTCGCAATATTGTAAGTTTGGCTTTTTGTGCGAGCTGAGTTAGGGAAAACGTTTTACTTTCAACTTGTAATACGAACTCTAACCTGAAGCGCACAACAAGCTTACTTCTAGCGGAGTTAGCGTGCCAGTGGGATCTATAAATAGCGCTCCACTTGTAATCTAGCCCTAAATGTCTCATTTAGAGAAGGCAACTAATACCAATAAGCCTGATAGTGTAATTTTGTTTTCCAGTATGTTATTGTTTCTCTTCTGCTGAGGCCTAGTTAAGGAAAATACAGTATATGGGTGGGTTATGTATGTGATTTTTGTAGTTTGCACTTGCAGTTCTCACTGGAAATAGAGTCCCCACCATTTTTAGAGTTAAATTACACAAAAGAGTGATGAAATAAATAATGAAAGTATATGACTTTTTATACTACACATAACTAAACATGTTATATTACAATTTCATAGAGTTTCATGTACCGTTAACATCTGCTTCACTAGCTTGAAATATGAATGTTGACTGAATATTGCCAAATAAATGAATCTATTTCAAGAAAAAAACTGATTAATTCTGAGGATTGTTTCTAAAATTTTGAATGAATAAAATAGTTGAAATATCTGTATGAAGAATTACGTATCTTGCCCCAAGTGATCGTATTAATGGATTAGTGTAGATCGTCCTATAATTTTATTTAGCCCCTACTGTTGCTCATTTTGACAGGGCACTATTTATAAAGCTGTGTACTTCTCTTCTGAGCCATTAAGCTCCAGGCTCATTCAAGCCTTAAGCCACGAGTAAGAAGCAGCAGGCTTAAGACTGTGGCTACCTAATCTCTTTGCCACCTCTGAGGGGTAGATTAAAATCACCCCAGACTGACCAGTATAATTGACAACCATTGCTTTGCTGTTCAATTAAGAGTTCCTGGTAGGATGGGCTGCTTCCATTTGAATTTCTGTATTAACAACAATAATGTCCCTATTTTTTATAAATTTGAGTGAAAATATTTATTTTTTACATTTATATATATATTTCATTTCGACTTTAAAGATGTGCCCTCTTAAATTAAACATGATTGAAAAGGGCAATTATTTTGAAAAGTAAGCCCCTTGCTCGTCATATAAAAAGCTTAATATTATTTATAGAGAGTTAACCTTTTAGAAGCAGAAAACTGCATATGCTTCTGTTTAGTTTCTGTTAACCTTCCAACCTGTTCAAAGTATTTTTCACTTTGAGTGAGATCTAGTCTTCTTTTGCAACATGCTTACATTATGAGATTTAAATGCTGTAATATATTGGTTTTAATTCTAATGAAAAACACTGTAAATTCCTTGAAGAACTGTAATGATGCATCATGAATAATTTATCGGTCTCAAAATCCTGACACTTTGGTCAAGGTAAGTACAATGTTAAAAAAATAAACATTTTAAGCCATTTACTATAAATTAAATGTTTAATTTTTTATGAGTTGTATTTATTGTTTAGTGAGCCAGAAGGTGACTTTAATAGTTTCAAGTATCACCTCTGCATAATTTTTGTGTTAGTGCAAAGAAAGTCTTCTCATTGATATTCATGGGACATACCTGCAAAATTTGCTATAAAGTGACCTTTGCTTTTGTGTTCATTTTAAATAGATCTGTCTTCGGGATAAATTGCACCAAAACAGTTAAGCTTTGATGTTGTCAATAATTTCAAAGCATGGATAAAACAAATGGAAAATATAACAGCCTTATGTGAACATAACATTCATTAGGGTTTATTAGGGACCAATGTGTTTATAGAGTAGTAAAGATACAATCTAATAATATAGTCAGACACATAAAACATTTCATTTTGCTACACACACAGGTCAGAACATTTGCTTCGGAACATAAAGAATTTACAGGTTTGGTCCCTTCACAGTACGGCAGCCCATTAACCGCAGCTGTCAGAGACATCTGCCTTGCTTGATTACTGTCAAAGCTGAGTAGAAATAGCAGTCTACACAGATCGTCATCAACACTCTTCTCTCCACTGCTAAAATGTCATAAAACTAATTTCTGGGTAAGATATAAAACAGAGCTCAAACAATTTCTTTTACTTTATGGATTTGTAGGGTGGGCGATTTCATTTGATGATAAAAATAAACTATTAAAGTTAACCTTTTGTCTATTAAAGAGTATTTTTTAAGATTTGTTTGCCTGGAAGCTAGCAAGACACAGACTGTTGAATTTTAAAAGCAAACTGGATCTCTGGTCATTAAAAATACATATGCTACAGTTTTTAGCTTAGCCGCATTCTTCTTGTGATTTCTTCTAAACTGCTGGAGGGCAAAACAATACATAATGAAGATTATTATTACAAAGAAGGTTGTTTATTTGCATATAAAAAGTTGCAAGGTAACATTCCAAGTCAGAGATGAACTTTAAGAGACAGTTGTTATACATCTGGTAAAAAAAAGTCACTTAACAATGCTTATTTGTTTAGCTCATTAATTGCTATCTATAGTACTAATAATAAAATAGATTTAGGTTGATAGGTAAGAATGTCCATAGATCAAGAAGTTAGCCCAGAAAGGGCTTGGTGATCTACGGCTCTCTGTTCTAGTGAGATTATCTAAAACATATCATCAGTACTTTGAGGTCACTCTAAGGGGCCCATTTATCAAGCGCCGAACGGAGCTTGTGGGCCCGTGTTTCTGGTGAGTCTTCAGACTCGCCAGAAACAGCAGTTATGAAGCAGCGGTCTAAGGACCGCTGCTCCATAACCCTGTCTGCCTGCTCTGAGCAGTTGATTGGGTTGATTGACACCTCCCTGCTGGCGACCGATTGGCCGCGAGTCAGCAGGGGGCGGCGTTGCACCAGCAGCTCTTGTGAGCTGCTGGTGCAATGCTGAATACAGAGAGCGTATTGCTCTCCGCATTCAGCAAGGTCTTGCGGACCTAATCTGCACTGTCGGATCAGGTCCGCAAGACCTATGATAAATTGGCCCCTAAGAATTTTAGAAAGGCAAATTTTAGCTAGAATGTTTTTTTTTCTCTGTGCAGGGATCTTGATATGAAGGAATGACTCCTACACAAAAATGTATTGCTCAGAAATAGTCCCCAAAGATTTGCAGTGATTCCTTACATGCTGTTGAGTTCTCTTTCATCAGATGGTGAGAGTCCATGAGTCATCATGTGTGGCAAAATTCCCCTCCAGATCACTTGTAGGAAACAAAAGAAAACCCAACACACCCAATCTTTAAATTCCTCCTACTTACCCTGATCATCAGTCATTTTCTTTTACCTTCTATATGAGGAGAAAGTGAAATGCAGATCTGCTCATTCAAAGGGGATCCTCAAAAACAATCTGAGGCCCATTTCTTCTTTGCAGTTGTTCAGAGGGGCAGACAAAATGTTGTCAGCCAGGCAATGAAGGTCTTCTCTCAGTGAGAAATGTTCCAGGCTTCCCAGGTGAAATGTTGACTTGTCCACCAATCCTCTGGTATACATTTAGTGGATCCACAGCCCTCCCCAATCCCATGGGTTGTAGCTATTGTTAGTGATCCTTTGTACTATGCTTGCACTGTCTAGGATTGGCTCATCTACAGGAAGCAAGTTACAGCTGCTGAGGTAAGCACCGTGGAAATAGGTGCTGATAGGTAAGTATTGGTGTCTTCATATCCCACAGGGCTATTAGTATGAGCATGTTCACATGTTTCACATAGTCTGGGTACATATATTTATACACTATACACCTTATACTAGCAGTTTACAGCACTTTCCAGAAACTTCTATCATCCTGAAAGCTGATCCCATTCTGCGCGGAGTCATACGGTCGCCGCTGTACACTGGAGTTGAATGCAAGGTAGCCGTTTTAAAATGGTGTCCATTGCATTCATATTGGCTGATTTGATTCTTCAAATTCAAATCAGCCAATAGGATAAGAGCTTCTGAAATCCTATAGGCTGTTCAAATCACAGGGGCGACCGTATGAAGAGGATGCTCCACACAGAATGGGATCAGCTTCCAGGATGGCTCCGCTCTGCATTCCCGGGATGAAGATAGAAGACGCCCCCAGGATGAATAAAGACCTTGCTGCCTGGATAAAGACCTCGCCGCCTGGATGGAGATGGATGTCTGGACTTCAGAAACCATGAGTAGATCTGGGGTTAATGTTAGTTTTATTTTACATTTTTTGGGGTGTTTTTTTTTTTTTAGATTAAGGCTTTGAAAAAGAGCTAAATGCCCTTTTAAGGTCAATGCAGAAGAGCTAAATGCCCTTTTAAGGGCAATGCCCATACAAATGCCCCTTAAGGGGCAATGGGTAGCTTAGGTTTTTTTAGAGTTAGGTTTTTATATTGGGGGGTTGGTATTTTTTTACAAGTAAAAGAGCTGATTTATTTAGGGAAATGCCCTACAAAAGGCCCTTTCAAGGGCTATTGGTAGTTTATTGTAGACTAGGGGGTGTTTTAATTTTGGGGGCTTTTTTATTTTTGATTAAAAAAATTTTTGTAATCTTAGTGTTTTTTATTTATTGTGATTTTAGTGTTAGTTATTTTTGGTAAACTTAGATTTCTTAAATTTTTCGTAGGATTTGTTTTTTTTAGTTATAATTTATATTTTTTAATTTGTAGTTTTTTATTTTATTAGAATGGTAAGATTAGGTTAATTTTTAGTTTAATGTTAGGTTTATATTTATTTCACAGGTAAGCTTTTATTTATTTAAATATAGTTATATTGTAATTTTAATTTAAACAAGGGGGGTGTTAGGTTTAGGGGTTAATAGTTTAATTTAGTGTTTTGCAATGTGGGGGGCCAGCAGTTTGAGGGTTAATAGGATTATTTAGTGGTGGAGATGTGGGAGGCCAGAGGTTTAGGAGTTAATAACTTTATTTAGTGGCGGCGATGGCGGCAGGAGGGTGGCGGTTTAGAAGTTAATAGGTAGTTTATGGGTGTTAGTGTACTTTGTAACATTTTAGTTATGAGTTTTGTAAAACATTTTTGTTCCACAAAATCCATAACTACTGGTCTCAGATGGCGGTATGGATTGTGTCGGTATAGGCCGTAATGCAAGCCTTTTAGCCTCACTGCACAACCTGTAATACCAGTGCTATGTAAATCCCACGCAACAACGTCATTTTTTTGAGCGCGAGATTGACGTTGTGTTACAGGCTAAAATTCTTGCGGTATAGCTATACCGTCACGACTCATAATATGAGTTCCTGGCCATTACGCTGAAATTGCCATTTTTTCAGCGTTAAAAGCCGCAATGCAAAACTCGTAATCTAGGTGATTGTTCTTTGAGGTTACTGTTGCTTTAAATTTAGCGTGGTTGACTTAGCAAGTTCAGAAGATGCTTTTGAGCTATACACAGTATGATTTACTTCCAATGCACTCAATTTCTGCTAATCACCTTTGAGTTTATGGCTTTAACGTTCGCCAATAATGCAGGTGCTGCTTTAGCAAGCTTTTCAGCATTCTTTCTTTGTGTTTTAATTCCTGTTCCTGTGTTGCTGTAACATTCTCAACATCTAGTAATGATCTTAGGACCAATGGAGGTGGTAAGGCACTCAGATCATCCAAGCTTGACTTAACATTTGTGGTTCTAATAGTATTTAACCCTTTATGTGCTGTGTTATTTGGTCTCTAAACCTTTTAACTGGTTTTACAGTTCTTCAGAGCTTATTTGAGCAGCACCTTATGTTTATGGTTACTCTTTACCTTTTGAGAGTTAAACAGTTTTACATTGTGCTTTTTCTATTCCTTCAAGGTTAACTATTTGTATTTTTATACTGCTTATTTGCTTCAGGCTATCTTTGATACGTAGAAAAAAGGAAGAGAAAAGCGACAGTGTACTAGCACTCTTAATATAATCAATAAATCATGTAAAGAGTGGCAGGGAGAGTCGTCTAGGTCGGGTTAAAAATAAAACATAACCTTTATTAGATTAATTAATATATACAATAAGATGTATAAAGTGTATCAATGCAAATGTATGTGGTGTCATAAAACTTAGATTAAAAATGTATGAAGGGGACTAATATCCATAGGAACTGTATACAACTATAGTACTATGCTCCACACAGTTTCAGTGCAAACTAAGGTATTGCTCAATGCCGCAAAAATTAACTGTAAAGGGGATTGACCCCATCAACAATATTAACTAAATTAGTGCATAGGAGAGCACAAGTAAGCACCGATCTGTGTGGATACTGGAAGGCCAACAATAGCACCCAGCAAGTTTCACAATCAAAGAGCAACTAAATAAATGGATATAGTCTCCTGCTAATGCCTGATGCTCATTTCGCCGTTGTACCGGGTTCCTCAAAGGCTAACCCGATCGCGGTTACTCTCCTGGCCTTTAAATCCAATTATAGCCAATCAGAGAGGAGTGTGAGCACACACCCATAGAGTCAGCCTATCCGATGCGCGTGTTCTCTTTGGATAGAGAACACCATGTGATCCTAACGTCATAACTTCATGTAAACAAGATATCAATGAATCAATGTGCGTTATGAACATCAATAGAATCAAAACAATGTTAGTGACTAACCAGCATTTTTTCCCCCTCCACCTATATCCACCACCAAGTTAATCATTTGTAGCAGAGTAATGTTAATATCGACATTGCGATATGCAAGATAGTAGTGGATAACGCCAGGGATTATAAATTAGTAGTACATAATCGGTAATATAGGCAAACAAAAGTGATAATTATTAACATTGTGAGTGACCATAATTCCATCATGGTATAGATGGACACAACAAATATATTAATTCAATTGGTCACAAAGTGTATTTACCAGGTTTGCAGTATCGGATGGTTAACACTATCATTTCGCTGTGTGTAATGTTAGGAATGCTTATCTCAGCTGTTTAGTAATACTGGTAGAAAGTGCCATAGGTTCAACATAATTATTTGCTGTTTCAAATATTCCAATACACATCTATTCCGATCTATTCCATCAGAACTGATATATTAACCTGAGCAATACTCTCTACGCTTAATTGAATTCCTTATCAAGACAACTTAGATATGTGGCAATTACTGTTCTCACAGCTATTTCATCATTAAAATGTATAAGAATGTATTATTATGAACAGAGCCTCTGTCAACAAACACATTGAATTGTATTATACCTCTATTTGCCATAGGTACATATGACACTTTTGCCTATGTTGCTCCTCAATAAGTAACTTTTATTGGTGTATCAAAATATGTAGCATTTATTATCCTAAATGCCATTCAATTACCACAATCATACAGATTGAAATAGTTGTGAGGCTATGGGGGAAATCCATCTGAATTGATAATGCTATTGTTGGTATCATCCAAAAGTTTAGCAATAAAGCAGAAGTATATATTATTCTAGGTCAAATATGGACTAACAATAGTGTTGTATGGATCATCCAAGTTATAAGAATGAGCCAAAGCCATCCTGCTCATTCAGTCCATATGGTGCAAGCGTGTTGAGCCAGAATATCCAACGGCATTCTGCCTGTAATAACATAGTTTCCACATCACCACCTCTTATGCCTGGTTTGATCACTTGCAAAACACATATTTTCACGTGTGGTCTTGTACCATGTTTATGTAAGTTAATGTCGTGCCACAGGGGTTAATTTTTTATCATTCTGTTTATCTGATTCCCAATTTTTTATACTGTTAATGTGCTCTCCTATCCTTACGCGAAGTTTGCGTGTCGTGATTCCAATGTATCTTTTCCCACAGTTGCACAATAAACAGTATACAACATTCTTGGTTTTGCAGTTAGCAAATCCATACATATATTTGGAACCAATTACAGTATGAAACTCTCTTTCATTGTTAATGTATTTACAAAAACTGCATCCTCCACAGGGGTATGTACCACATATGTTCTTGTTGTTGGGTCTCTTTCTCACAAAGTGACTTTGTGTCAATCGGTTTCCAATGGTTGGTGCTCTCCTCCAACTTGTTTTAATTCTCTCACCTACATATTTAGAAAGAACAATATCTGACTTCAAAATATCCACATGTTTGTTCAATATCTTATAGATGGTATTATGTTCAGCATTATACGTAGTCACAAATCTCACAGATTCTTCCACCCCCCTTGATTTAATTTTGGGGGTCAGTAGAGAGTCTTGTGACGTTCTTTTCGCTCTCTGAAAGGCGGTACGTATGATTTTTTGAGTATATCCTCTATCTTTTAGTCTTTTTTGGAACTCCTTTGCTCTCTGATAGAAAATATTGTCATCCGTACAGTTGCGCCTCAATCTTAAAAATTCCCCAATAGGGATACCTTTTTTAGTTTGTAGGGTATGACAACTGTCAAATTGTAAGGTGGAATTTGTGGCGGTTTCATTTCTGTACAGGTTGGTTTTAAGCTTATATTCTTCATCCTTATAGATAGTTACATCAAGAAATTCGACTTGTTGCACACTTGCATTGTAGGTTAATTTTAAATTAAGGTCATTAGTATTCAATATTCCAACAAATTCTTGAAATTCAATAAGACTCCCTGTCCAGATGATGAACAGGTCATCTATGTAACGACTCCATAGGCTGATGTGTCTGGTATATTGTAGTAAGCTATCGTCAAATACTATCTCACGTTCCCACCATCCTAAATAGATGTTTGCGTACGTGGGTGCACAGGAGGAGCCCATTGCAGTGCCCTGCACCTGCAAATAAAATTTGTCGTTGAACACAAAATAATTGTGTGATAGCACAAATTTCAGTAATGAAAGGATAAAATCAGTACAGTAACCCCACAAGTAGTAGCAGTAGTTTTTTTAGGAAGAAAAACAGATCAATTAGATCTAGTGGAAAAAGACCGACCAGAAGGGGCAAAGAGGGCAGATCAGACCCTAAGGGACAGGACAAGATGGGGTTACACGAAAGAGAATCAATACAGACGCAGAGAGGAATGGGGGAAACGACCAAAATGGTAGACCAAGATAAATTGCTCCAAGTTATCAATCTCTCAAATCGCGCACTCACTCCAATCCACCTTCAAGTTCTTTCAAAGGGCTTGTCATTTTCACCCACACCATCCCTGGATACATTTGAACTTATAAAGGACCTACACTTATTTTGTAGGAAATTAGCACTCAAAAAAATGTTTGTCAAACAAAGTGACCCCATAACGGATGAGATAAGAACATTAGATTCTCTTATCCAACTTTGGAATGAGAGTGAAGGTTTGGAATCGTCAGATCCTACAGCTCCCCTAGATGAACAACTAAGACTCAAATCTAAATTCATGCCCACAATTAGTAAGATGCCCCAACTGGAAGTCTTTCTAAAGATGGTAATGAAAGACTTCATGAATATTAATGATACAAATATTTCCAACTTAAGTAAGGAAGAAACTTTGGCTCTATCTGAAATTAATAAATGGGATGATATTGTGGTAAAAGCATCTGATAAAGGAGGCAATATTGTTATTTGGGAGAAGGAACAATCCATACAAGAGGCATTACGACAGCTCAATAATAAAAAATGCTACCAATATCTGTTCTCAAACCCAACCTCTGAATATCTGAACTTTTACAATAAACTCATAATGGAAGCTAAAACAAGTGGAGTAATAATTCAAAAGGAATGGCAGTTTTGCAGGTAAAAATCCAAGGGTATGAACCTTGTATTTACTTCCCAAAGTACATAAAAACAAAAATAAACCTACTGGCAGGCCGATAGTCTCCAGTATAGATTTTTGGAACTCTACTTACATGATATTGTACTCTCCTTACCATCATACACGAGAGATACTATGGACATGCTTAACAAAATCAATGATATTGTGTTAGATAGTGAAACTATACTCATTACTTGTGACGTTGAGTCACTATACACATCGATTAATCATAAGAAGGGATGTGAGGTGGTCAAATACTTTTTGGGAATGAAATCAAGTGAGAATAAAGAACGTAATGATTTTATCCTTTTATTACTGAAATTTGTGCTATCACACAATTATTTTGTGTTCAACGATGAATTTTATTTGCAGGTGCAGGGCACTGCAATGGGCTCCTCCTGTGTACCCACGTACACAAACATCTATTTAGGATGGTGAGAATGTGAGATACTATTTGACGATAGCTTACTACAATATACCTGTGATATACCTTTAAGGTATATCCTGCCTACCTTTCCTCCACCCTATATCAGGCACACCTGAACAATCATTCCTTGCCTGAAAATTGTTTTACTCTTTGGAGTTTTTCTGATCGCATTCCTTATGTTGTGATTCCTAATCTTGAGTATTACTAACTTGCCTCCTTGTAATGCTTTCTCTCTGAACATCAGTTGTAAAGTGAGGATTTCTGACTTATCACTTTGCTTTCAAAAGTATTTCATTATTTCTCCATTTCTACCTGAATCCATTATACTTCAATCCGGATCAAGGAGCCACCGGATCTACTTGCAGCGTTCCGGAAGCCGCACTCACACCAACGCCGTAGACCGGACCGGTCACAGAGGTAAACTGTTCTCCTCAAAACTAAGGTAACACTTTATCCACTTCTAACGGATCTATTACTTACCTTATCTCTCTCTGGAAAGCATCCGCATTAACCTTGCTAATATCCTCTGCTGAATATTCTACCGGTAACTACGAAAGTCTGACTGTGTTGTATATATTTTATGTATGAGTGTGTGAGTGCGTGAAGACATTCTGGAGATTATTACAATAAGGATACAACTACTGATGTTATACTAAGTATATCAAAAGACCCATTTATTCACGATCAAATCTCTGATTAGTTTGCTTTAAGCTTCATACCAATATTGCAACATTGTTTCTACTCATTTATTCCTTGCTTCTGCCTGGCATCTACGAAGTTTTCTTACAGTAAAAGGCTCACTAGTGATTTAACAGGTAGTTCAAGCCATATTGCCTGTTTTATTCATTTAAAGAGCAACAAACCCTTACTTAAAAAACACTGCATAAGTTCCTGTACTAAACAGGATATCACATACTTTTCAGGCCACAGTGTTCTAAGGGTTTGTTACTGGTAAATAAAACTTTGTTACCACGGATGCAAGTGAAATTAAAAATGTGTTCACTAACACACAACGAAAATTAGATTATCTTGCACAATGCTTAACAGAAGTTCAAGCAGATAATACTGCATTAAAAGCTATTGTTAAAGAATACATGTCTCCCAAAAGTACTGATGTACCTGAACCCCATATTCAATACCCCCAACCTTTCACTGGTAAAAGACAGGAATTCAGAGATTTCAAGACTGCTTGTAATCTTCTTTTTTCCATGCGACCCCGCACTTATTATTCAGACCGTATCAGGGTTTGCACCACTATTTCATTTTTACAGGGAGAGCCCAGAACCTGGGCTAACAGGTTTTATGAAAATAATGACCCAATCTTGGATTCATTACAGAATTTTTTCCAGGCTATGTCTAATCTATATGAAGATACAGATACGCAAATAACTGCAGAATCCAAACTACACACACTCAAACAGGGTAAGCGTACGGTGGAGGAGTACACCACCGAATTTCAAATGTGGGCAACAGACTCACTATGGAACCAAGTTAGCCTTAAGAATCAGTTTAGGCTGGGGTTATCTGAAATCCTTAAGGATGAACTTTCTCACCAGGAAATACCTGATACTCTTCCAGCACTTATTAAATTAAGCACATCCATAGATAGAAGACTCAGGGAACGGCGAGCAGAGAGATCCACTTCAGACGCAATACCCAGGCGTCAGTTCACTTATCCTACAACATCTGAGAAAACACAAGGTAGTGTAACCCCTATGGAGATAGGCGCTATCAAGGGACCAATAAGTAATGAGGAAAAAATGAGAAGAAGGTTAGAAAACTTGTGCTTATACTGTGGACAAAAGGAACACACCGTCTCAAGCTGTCCTTCGTTAAAAAGACAAATGAAGGGTAAGAAAACCGGTTATAATCATATTTTATCATATCCCAGATAACATGCAATTGACTTTACCTCTCTCTTTGCAGTGGGATCAGGAAAATATACACTCCAATGCATTGATTGACTCAGGTGCATCTGGGAACTACATTGATTCTGTATATATTGTAAATAATAAAATTCCTCTTGTGTGCAAGCAGAACCCTGTGTTTGTTAAATCAATAGATGGAACTTTAATAAATAAGGGACCCATTACACACCAGACAATACCTTTGCTTACAATGACAAACAATGGACACACAGAATATATAACATTTGATGTGATCCCCATAGCACTACATACTATAATTTTAGGATATAGTTGGTTGCAGCAACATAATCCCAAAATAGATTGGGAACATATTTAGTTGATAACCTAAGAAAGGGGTTTATATCCCACTCTACATCTCCAGCTGCAGCAGGCATGTTTTTGGTAAAAAACAAAGATGGCACTCTAAGGCCTATAATTGATTATAGGGCTTTAAACTCCATAACCATAAAGAACAGGTATCAATTACCTCTAATACCAGAGTTAATAGAACGGTTAAAAGGAGCACAAATATTTACTAAACTGGATTTAAAAGGGGCATATAACCTTATCAGAATGAAGAAAGGTGACGAATGGAAGACCGCATTTCGGACTCGATACGGGTTATACCAATATAACATTATATATGCAAATGGTGAAAGACAGCACCTTCTTTTTCTCCTTCCTGGGGCACAGGAAAGGGTTAGCCAGACCCCAATGTGTATTCAAAAGAAGTAGTTTTCCAGCCTCCAGTTAGATTTTAAAAAGACCTTTATTAATTTCTTACAGGGTCCATCATATCAACCAACAACGTTTCAAACCTATGCCAGGTTCTTAGTCATGTCTCTAGAACCTGGCATAGGTTTGAAACGTTGTTGGTTGATATGATGGACCCTGTAAGAAATTAATAAAGGTCTTTTTAAAATCTAACTGGAGGCTGGAAAACTACTTCTTTTGTATACCAATTTAACGTCATGCCTTTTGGATTGAGCAATGCCCCAGCTACTTTCCAGCACTTTATTAATGAAATCTTCCGAGATCTAATGGATATCTGTGTTATAGTGTATCTATATGATATTCTAATTTATTCCAAGACAGAACAAGAACACGAAAGACATGTACGTTGGGTTTTAATGCGCTTAAAGGAACACAAGTTATATGCCAAACAAGAAAAATGTTTATTTCATGTAAACAGGATTAAATTCCTTGGATACATAATAACTCCTAACAGGATCCAAATGGACCCAGATAAAGTTTCATCAGTACTAGAATGGCCTACACCAAAATCGGTTCGTGCCCTACAACGTTTTATTGCTTTTGCCAATTACTATCGAAAGTTTATCAAAAACTTTTCTGATATAGTAAAGCCATTAACTCAGTTGACTAGTAAGAAACAAAGATATAAATAGACCGAACAGGCCCAATTAGCCTTTGACTACTTAAAGGGGCAATTCTCTAAAGCCCCCATCTTACATATGCCAGATCCTAAGCTACAATATGTGTTAGAGGTAGACGCCTCAAGTTCAGGTATAGGGGCAGTTCTATCTCAACAAGCAGAAAACAAATCAGAATTATTTCCTGTGGCTTATTACTCAAGAAGATTCACACCTGCAGAAAATAATTATAGCATAGGAGATAAAGAACTCCTTGCTATAAAAGTATCCCTTGAACAATGGAGGCACTTATTGGAAGGTACACATGAACCATTTAAAATCTTCACAGATCATAAGAATCTGGAATATTTGAAGAAAAGCAAAACTCTAACTTCCAGACAAGTAAGGTGGTCATTATTCTTAGATAGATTTAATTTCTTGATCACATACCAACCAGGAAGCCTGAATACCAAAGCTGATGCATTGTCCCGAGTACAAGAAATGACACCTCAAGAGACCATGACTCCAATAGTACCAATCGATAAATTTATTGGAGTATTAACACCTTTTGAGGAAGAGATTAAAAGTGCACAAGAAAAAGAAACCAATACACCAAAGTCCTGTCACAAAAACCTAACTACTGGTTTAATAAACCATAAAGATCAGTTATACATACCCTGTTCCTTAAGAAAACAAATATTGAAACACACTCATGATGAACCTTTATCCGGTCATACCGGAATACAAAAAACCATTGAAAAAAACAAGAAGAAACTATTGGTGGCCCCAAATGAATCAAACCATCCAAGATTATGTCAATTCCTGTGACACTTGTGCTAGAAACAAAATAGATCATAAAGGGCCCATCGGATTGTTGACCCCATTGCCAGTTCCGAATAAACCCTGGTCCACGATCTCGATGGACTTTATTGTAGAGCTACCAAAATCACGAAACTATAATACTATATTAGTTGTCATTGATCATCTAACAAAATTGGGACATTTTATACCCCTAAAAGGGTTACCCTCCGCATTCACTACAGCAAATGTTTTTCTTAACCACATAGTGAAACTCCACGGACTACCCGCTGATATAATAACAGATAGAGGTACACAATTCACCACATTTTGGAGATCATTATGCAAATTGTTAAAAATCACACCAAGATATTCAACAGCCTTCCACCCCCAAACCAATGGGATGACTGAGAAACTAAACCAAACATTAGAACAATATCTTCGTTGTTACATCTCCCATTTGCAGGATGATTGGATAGATTATTTATCGATGGCGGAATTCTCTTACAATAATTCAGTGTCATCCTCAACAAAAATGACACCGTTTTATGTAACCTATGGCTATCATCCGACTACTTTAGCACTATCTAGAACTGACGTAAACTCACCAGCTGCTAAAGACTATTCTTTACAACTTGAGGCAAGACTAGCCCTAGTCAAAAAACACTTATCTGATGCGAAAAATTATCAGAAAGTTTATTATGATAAACGTCACAGACCCAGTCCCGTCTATAAGGTGGGTGACAAAGTATTACTATCTGTAAAGAATCTAAAACTACATGTACCCTCTAAGAAATTGGCGAACCAATACATCGGACCTTTTGTAATCAATAAAATTTTGAACCCTATGACGGTATGTTTAACTCTTCCTACAGCTTATAGGATTCACCCCACTATACATGTGTATCTGATAAATCCTTATATTTCTTCCATGCAAACCAACCTTCAGACTCCATCTACGTTACAAATAGATGACCAAGACGAATTTGAGGTGGACCGTATTCTAGATTCTAGAATCAGGAACCGTCACCTAGAGTACTTGCTGAAATGGAAAGGTTTTGGTTGTGAGGACAATTCTTGGCATCGTAGCACTGACATTTCTGCTCCCTGTTTGATTAGATCTTTTCATTGCAGGTATCCTTTGAAGCCATCCCTCTCGTCGTTGGGGGGACCCCTTAGTGGGGGGAGTGTGTGATATACATTTAAGGTATATCCCGCCTACCTTTCCTCCACCCTATATCAGGCACACCTGAACAATCATTCCTTGCCTGAAAATTGTTTTACTCTTTAAAGTTTTTCTGATCGCATTCCTTATGTTGTGATTCCTAATCTTGAGTATTACTAACTTGCCTCCTTGTAATGCTTTCTCTCTGAACATCAGTTGTAAAGTGAGGATTTCTGGCTTATCACTTTGCTTTCAAAAGTATTTCATTATTTCTCCATTTCTACCTGAATCCATTATACTTCAATCCGGATCAAGGAGCCACCGGATCTACTTGCAGCGTTCTGGAAGCCGCACTCACACCAACGCCGTAGACTGGACCTGTCACAGAGGTAAACTGTTCTCCTCAAAACTAAGGTAACGCTTTATCCACTTCTAACGGATCTATTACTTACCTTATCTCTCTCTGGAAAGCATCCGCATTAACCTTGCTAATATCCTCTGCTGAATATTCTACCAGTAACTACGAAAGTCTGACTGTGTTGTATATATTTTATGTATGAGTGCGTGAGTGCGTGAAGACATTCTGGAGATTATTACAATAAGGATACAACTACTGATGTTATACTAAGTATATCAAAAGACCCATTTATTCACGATCAAATCTCTGATTAGTTTGCTTTAAGCTTCATACCAATATTGCAACATTGTTTCTACTCATTTATTCCTTGCTTCTGCCTGGCATCTACAAAGTTTTCTTACAGTAAAAGACTCACTAGTGATTTAACAGGTAGTTCAAGCCATACTGCCTGTTTTATTAATTTAAAGAGCAACAAACCCTTACTTCAAAAACACTGCATAAGTTCCTGTACTAAACAGGATATCACAATACCAGACACATCAGCCTATGGAGTCATTACATAGATGACCTGTTCATCATCTGGACAGGGAGTCTTATTGAATTTCAAGAATTTGTTGGAATATTGAATACTAATGACCTTAATTTAAAATTAACCTACAATGCAAGTGTGCAACAGCCAACAAGTCGAATTTCTGGATGTAACTATCTATAAGGATGAAGAATATAAGGTTAAAACCGACCTGTACAGAAAAGAAACCGCCACAAATTCCACCTTACAATTTGACAGTTGTCATACCCTACAAACTAAAAAAGGTATCCCGATTGGGGAATTTTTAAGATTGAGGCACAACTGTACGGATGACAATATTATCAGAGAGCAAAGGAGCTCCAAAAAAGACTAAAAGATAGAGGATATACTCGAAAAATCATACGTACTGCCTTTCAGAGAGCGAAAAGAACATCACAAGACTCTCTACTGACCCCCAAAATTAAATCAAGGGGGGTGGAAGAATCTGTGAGATTTGTGACTACGTATAATGCCGAACATAATACCATCTATAAGATATTGAACAAACATGTGTATATTTTGAAGTCAGATATTGTTCTATCTAAATATGTAGGTGAGAGAATTAAAACAAGTTGGAGGAGAGCACCAACCATTGGAAACCGATTGACACAAAGTCACTTTATGAGAAAGAGACCCAACAATAAGAACATATGTGGTACATACCCCTGTGGGGAATGCAGTTTTTGTAAATACATTAACAATGAAAGAGAGTTTCATACTTTAATTGGTTCCAAATATATGTATGGATTTGCTCACTGCAAAACCAAGAATGTTGTATACTGTTTATTGTGCAACTGTGGGAAAAGATACATTGGAATCACGACACGCGAACTTCGCGTAAGGATAAGAGAGTACATTAACAGTATAAAAAATTGTGAATCAGATAAACAGAATGATAAAAAAATTAACCACTGTAGCACGACATTACTTACATCAACATGGTACAAGACCACACGTGACAATATGTGTTTTGCAAGTGATCAAACCAGGCATAAGAGGTGGTGATGTGGAAACTATGTTATTACAGGCAGAATGCCGTTGGATATTCTGGCTCAACACGCTTGCACCATATGGACTGAATGAGCAGGATGGCTTTGGCTCATTCTTATAACTTGGATGATCCATACAACACTATTGTTAGTCCATATTTGACCTAGAATAATATATACTTCTGCTTTATTGCTAAACTTTTGGATGATACCAACAATAGCATTATCAATTCAGATGGATTTCCCCCATAGCCTCACAACTATTTCAATCTGTATGATTGTGGTAATTGAATGGCATTTAGGATAATAAATGCTACATATTTTGATACACCAATAAAAGTTACTTATTGAGGAGCAACATAGGCAAAAGTGTCATATGTACCTATGGCAAATAGAGGTATAATACAATTCAATGTGTTTGTTGACAGAGGCTCCATTCATAATAACACATTCTTATAAATTTTAATGCAATATGTGTAACAATGAAATAGCTGTGAGAACAGTAATTGCCACATATCTAAGTTGTCTTGATAAGGAATTCAATTAAGCGTAGAGAGTACTGCTCAGGTTAATATATCAGTTCTGATGGAATAGATCGGAATAGATGTGTATTGGAATATTTGAAACAGCAAATAATTATGTTGAACCTATGGCACTTTCTACCAGTATTACTAAACAGCTGAGATAATACGAATTGTCACTCATATTTATATTTTTGTCAACCATGTTGAACCTGTAACAAGGGACCATTAGTGGCCGATTAGATCATAATCTTAAGTATATTTAGAATGGATGTGTAATGGAGCATCATAATCCTCATATACTGCTAAGAATAACACTAAACCTACGATATAATTCTTAGTACCATTAACCAACTGATAGATTGGTAATTGCCGCATATCGAGGCAGACCTGGAGATTTGTTTAATCAGTTTCAGAAGGTCTTTAGTGGGTGAACATACCAGTATCAGATTAAACAGATCATAATGATATGTAATGGAGTATTCCTAACATTACACACAGCAAAATGATAGTGTTAAACATCCGATACTGCAAACCTGGTAAATACACTTTGTGGCCTATTGAATTAATATATTTGTTGTGTCCATCTATACCATGATGGAATTACGGTCACTCACAATGTTAATAATTATCACTTTCGTTTGCCTATATTACCGATTATGTACTACTAATTTATAATCCCTGGCGTTAGCCACTACTATCTTGCATATTGCGATGTCGATATTAACATTACTCTACTACAAATGATTAACTTGGTGGTGGATATAGGTGGAGGGGGAAAAAATGCCAGTTAGTCACTAACATTGTTTTGATTCTATCAATGTTCATAACGCACTTTGATTCATTGATATCTTGTTTACATGAAGTTATGACGTTAGGATCACATGGTGTTCTCTATCCAATGAGAACAAGCTCATCGGATAGGTTGGGTGTGTGCTCACACTCCTCTCTGATTGGCTATAGTTGGATTTAAAGGCCAGGAGAGTAACCGCGATCGGGTTAGCCTTTGAGGAAGCCGGTACAACGGCGAAATGTGCATCAGGCATTAGCAGGGGACTATATCCATTTATTTAGTTGATCTTTGATTGTAAAACTTTTTGGGGGGCGCTATTGTTGGCCTTCCAGTATCCACACAGATCGGTGCTTACGTGTGCTCTCCTATGCGCTAATTTAGTTAATATTGTTGAGCGATACCTAAGTTTGCACTGAAACTGTGTGGAGCATAGTACTATAGTTGTATACAGTTCCTATGGATATTAGTCCCCTCCATAGATTTTTAATCTAAGTTTTATGACACCACATACATTTTGCATTGATACACTTTATACATCTTATTGTATATATTAATTAATCTAATAAAGGTTATGTTTTATTTTTAACCCGACCTAGGCGACTCTCCCCGCCACTCTTTACATGATTTATTGATTATATTAAGAGTGCTAGTACACTGTCGCTTTTCTCTTCCTTTTTCCTATTCATATTGTCTGACAGTCAGCACCCCCCTATCTCATATATAGGATTGATTTAATTGTATTGTATTTAGATCTGCTTGCCAGATCAAGCTCATATCTAAACTTTATTATTTAACATTAGGGGCATTTATTTAACTATTATTATCCCAAGTTTTCGTTTTACCTATCTTTGATACGTAAGCTATTGTTTTTACTGGTACTATAGAGCAAACTAGTGCAGCTCGGGCCTCTGGACTCTGGTCCATCAACTGATCATTTAGAAGGGAGATCCTCTGTTACTTTAACCCCTTCCAGTTTTTGTTTGCATTGTAAGCATTCTCAGCTGTGTGTCCCCGTCCTTCAAAATGTGCAAGGGTTTTTACCCTTTCAGTTGCTCCTAGGAGAGTTCTTTTGAACGTTCGCCAAAATTTGATTATATGTATTCTGCAATTAGTGAAGTTATATCTTGCTTGCTTCCAGAGCAGATATTTGCAGGGATTTAAAGGTGGCCCTTTATTGGCCTTTAGCTTATCAGGGACTTCCCTTAGGAGTGGCCTCTCTAATTTACCCATTAATGAAAGGGGTGTCTCTGAGGACTCTTATTCTGAAGATATTCTTTTTGAGCCTTTGGACCCTGTTGCTGTGGCAAATGATGAGTCCTTTAATTTCAGGCTTGAGCATATTCATGACTTTTTGTTTTAAGTTTTAATTGCTTTGAGGTAGAGGATTGTCCTGCTACAGTGAAGAAACCTTTTAAGAGGATTGATAATTATTTTTATTGCAGCTCCTAACCAGCAATTATCTTTTCCACTGCCTTATTCAGTTTCCTAAATAATTTCTAAAGAATAGCAGAAGCCAGATATTCTTTTTTTCCTCTAACAATTTTAAATCTGTTTCCTCTCCTTTCTGTAAATACAGAGATTATGGAAACTGTTCCTAATGGTAGATTCAGCTATTTCAACTTTGGCCAGGCATACCATTTATTCTTTAGATAGAAAAAATGAAGATTTTCCTAGGCAATCCTTTCAGCTTGCAGGTTTTATGTTTGGTGTGGTAATCTTTCAGAACATGTTTTTGGACAAACCACTCTGGATGAGGTTCAGGATTGTATAAGTTTTCTGAGAAAAGCAAATTCCTTTATTTGCGATGCAGTAGTGGAAACTTTTTTTATTAATCCTAAGAATGCTGCATGAGCTGTTTTTCCTAAATAAGCTTTGTGGTTTATGTTTTGGTGTGCAGATATAGTTTGTAAGCTATGGCTGCTTTCTCTCCCCTTCCAGGGTAAATCTCTGTTTGGGCCTGGACTGGATGCTATTATTGTCAGCAAAGTAGAAAAAGTCAGCACACCCATAGGTACAAATATCATGCTCTTTCTTTTATTGGCATAATTATAACCAATACAAGACAAGTTTAACACATCTATGGATGCTAATATTGCCACAGTGACTGGGGGTAATTGAGCTTTTCTGTCCCAAGATAAGAAATCTAAGGGTACGTTTACATGCACAGAGTGTTTTCATATCTATTGGCAATCTAAGGCTCAAAAAGATTCCCCCTCTGCCCAGAATTCTAGCTACTCCAAATCTTCCAGGAAGTCTAATTCTTCATGGTCCAAATGCAAGCAGTCTAAGAAGTCTACCCCAGCTCCCAAGACCACATGAAGGTGCGGCCCCCATACCAGACCAGTCCCTAGTGAGGGCAGATTGAGTCTATTTCAGGAGGCTTGCAAGAGATCCGTTCAGGATCCCTGAGTATTACAAATATTTTCCCAGGGGTATCAAATAAGCTATCATTAAAGGCATCATCGAGGAAGATATTTTCTGTCTTAAGTGCCTTGAGATCCTTTAGAAGGTCCAAGCTTTCTTGACTTCTGTGAGAGATCTGCAATTAAAGGGAGTGATTATTCTAGCTCCAACTCCAGAATGAAACAAGGGGTTTTATTCAAGTATCTTTATGGTTCCAAAGAAAGAGAGTACTTTTTTGGCTTGTTTTTGGATCTGAAAATATACAAATTCCTGAAAGTTCCCACAATTCGTATTTTACTAACTTTTGTGCAAGATCCACAGGACATCTATTGGATATCTAAGGCTCAGAAAGATTCCCCCTCTGCCCAGAATTCTGGCTACTTTAAATCTCCATGGAAGTCTAACTCTTCTTGTTACAAAAACAAGTGGTCCATGAAGCCTACCCCAACTTCCAAAGACTGCATGAAGGTATGGCCCCAATACCAGACTGGTCTTTAGTGAGGGTCGATTGAGTCTATTTCAGGTGGCTTGGAAGAGATCTATTCAGGATCTCTGGGTATTGCAAAAAATTTCCCTGGGGTATCAAATAAGCTATCATTCAAGGCATCATTGGGAAGATTGTTTCCTGTCTTGAGTGCCTTGAGGTCTTTTAGAGATCCAAGCTGTCTTAGCTTCTGTGAGAGATCAGGAATAAAAGGTAGTGATTACTGCAGCTCCAACTCCAGAATTTAACCAAGGGTTTTATTCAAATCACTTTATGGTACAAAGAAAGTGGGTACTTTTTGGCCTGTTTTGGATCTCAAAATATTACTTTAAAAATGGAGACAATTCACACTTTAATAACTTTAGTGCAGGTGGGTCAGTGTATGTCTATATTTCATGACTATGTTTTTGTCCCTGACAGATCAACACAGACTGAAGCTGTTATATGCCTGTGTCCTTCTGCAGCTGAATCCTCTCCTTTCTGTTGCTCATTGCATGGAAGTTGTGGATCTTATGGTGGCTGTCTCAGTTGAAGATCCAGTTATTTGTTCAGGGAGACTCCTTTCTTTGACCAGTGTGTGTAGTAAAATCTACAGATGCCCACCTGTTAGGTTGGGGTGCAGTCTGGGGAACTCACAGAGTGCAGAGAATTTGGTCTCTTCAAGAGGTGAGGTTACCAATAAATATTCTAGAATCTTCAGGGCTCTCTAGAGCTGACCCAACCTCAGACATTAATCTTTTTGGAGATTCCAGTCAGTCAATCTAACCACAGTGGCTTATGTGAATCATCAAGGAGGAGCTCTCAATTCTTTAAGGGATGAAGGAAATGTCCCACATAATCATTTAGGCATAGCACCATCATTCCAGGTTTTCTGTCATCCATATTCTGGGTGGGAACAATTGGAAGGCAGACTTTCTCAGTCACCAGTTTCTTCACCCTGCAGCATGGTCTTCTGAATCAGAAATTTTTCAACCAAATTGTGAGATGTTTTGGGTCTACTAGAGATACTGTAGATCTCATGGCTTCACACTTGAATCAAAATTTGCCTCAGTATTATGCCAGGTCTTGAGACCCTTGGGTGAGTCTGGTAGATGCCCTAATTAAAAATTTTCCTACACTTATGTTACTATCAAGAGTGATAGCTGGAAGCAAGCAGGAACAAGTGTGGCCTCACAGGATTTGGTTTGTGGATATGGTGCAGATGTCCTTGTGCCAACCTTCCTCAAGGCCCTTTCTTTTATCAAAATTTCAAAATTCTGAATTCTGGGGCATAGTGATTGAATGTTTAATTCTTTCTTAAATTGATTTTTTTACAAGATTATTGATACCGTTATTCAGGCTAGAAAACCAGATTTATTTATCATAAGGTCTGGAAAACCTTTTCAGTGTGGTCTTCTTCAAAGGTTACCATTGTAATTCTTTTAGCATTCCTAAAGTTCTTGAGTTCCTACAGGTAGGCCTAGATAAAGGTTTATCTGCCAGCTCTCTTAAGGGTCAGATTTTGGCTCATTCTGTTTTGTTTCATAAAAAAACACTTTTATCTCTGTGAATACCTTGTATATAAGCCTCTGCACACTGCCCCCTTATTTCACTTCTTTTGACACACTTGCATTTTAGCCAATCAGTACCCTCTCATAAGTGAGCACAATGTTATCTATATGGCACACATGAAATGTCAAATGCATTGGGATAATAGGCTGTCTTTGAGGGCTTTGAAATTAGCATATGAGCCTACGTAGGTTGAACTTTCCACTAACAATGCCAAGAGAACAAAGCAAATTTGATGATAACGTTTCTTATCTTTGGAATTTGAATCAGGTTCTTTTATGGTTTTTAAAACTCCTCATTTTGAGCTTATGCAAGGTTTAGATCTTAAGCTTCTTTCTTGAAAGGTTTTTTCTTCTAGCTATTTATTGGGGTAGAAGGGTCTGTGCGCTTTCAGATTTGTCATGAAAACATCCTTTTATTATTTTTCATCGGAAAAAGATGCTCTCCGCAATAGCTATTCTTTTATTCCTAAGGTAGTATCAACAGATACTATCAATCAGGAAAATTGTTGTTCCTTATTTTTGTCCAAGTGCTAAGAATTCTAAGGAGCATCTTCCCCCCATCTTGTATGTTGTAAGAGCTCTCAGATATTATGTGGAACCCACAAATGATTTCAGACTGCCTTCTTCTCTTTTTGTTAATTGTTCTAGGCCTCACAAAGTTCAGAAAGCTATGGCTGTTACTTGACTAAAAGCTTTAATCCGCAAGTGTTATTTGGTCACAGGGAACCCCCCCCCCCCCCCCCCCCCCGAGTGCATTACTGCTCATTTCACTAGAGCAGTTGCTACTTCTTGGGTATTTTAAAGTAAGGCTTCTATTGATCAGATTTGTAAGGCAGTTTCTTTTTTTTCTTTTCACACTTTTTAAGAGTTTTATCACTTTGATGTGTATGCTTCTTCTGAGGTTGATTTTGGCAGGAAATGTATTGGGGCATAGTGCCTGAATAGTAACATTATACCTTTATAGTGATGTCCCGAACAGTTCGCCGGCGAATAGTTTCCGGCGAACATAGCTTGTTCGCGTTTGCTGCGGCGGGCGAACATATGCAATGTTCGGTCCGCCCCCTATTCATCATCATTGAGTAAACTTTGACCCTGTACCTCACAGTCAGCAGACACATTCCAGCCAATCAGCAGCAGACCCTCCCTCCCAGACCCTCCCACCTCCTGGACAGCATCCATTTTAGATTCATTCGGAAGATTCATTGTTAGTGAGAAGAGGGACAGTGTAGCTGCTGCTGATTTAATAGGGAAATCGATAGCTAGGCTAGTGTATTCAGTGTCCACTACAGTCCTGAAGGACTCATCTGATCTCTGCTGTAAGGACAGCACCCCAAAAAGCCCTTTTTAGGGCTAGAACATCAGTCTGCTTTTTTTTTTTCCTGTGTAATCTAATTGCAGTTGTCTGCCTGCCAGCGTGTGTGTCAGGCTCACAGCGTATACTCTGCCCACTTGCCCAGTGCCACCACTCATATCTGGTGTAACAGCAGTGTACATTTAAAAAAAACAACACTTTTTTGACTGTGAAATAATAGCCAGTGGGGGGGGGGGGGCGGGATCGTGGGCGGGGATGTCTGGGGGCTCGCACAGACGCGTGCACGGGGGGGGGGGGGGGCGCGTGCACGGGGAGGGAGTGGGTGGGAACCGCTACACTACAGAAAAAGTTGGTGTAAATTTTTTTTTAAAAAAGGAATAGAAATTAAAAAAAAAAAGATCAGGCAGGTGGTGGGGGTTGGTCTGTGGGGGGGGGAAGCAACACTACAGAAAAGAAAAATAAAAACAGAAAAAACTACTTTTTTTTGCAAACTGGGTACTGGCAGACAGCTGCCAGTACCCATGATGGCCGCCAATAAGGCAGATTGGGAGTGTTAGAGAGCTGATTTGGGGATGATCCGGGAGGTTGGGGGCTAAGGGGGATGCTACACCACAGCATATGTAAATATGCTATAAAAATTAAAAAACAATTAAAAACCTTTTATTTTAGTACTGGCAGACTTTCTGCCAGTACTTAAGATGGCGGGACAATTGTGGGGTGAGGGAGGGAAGGGAGCTGTTTGGGAGGGATCAGGGGGTCTGATGTGTCAGGTAGGAGGCTGATCTCTATACTAAAGCTAAAATTAACCCTGAAAGCTCCCTACAAACTACCTAATTAACCCCTGCACTGCTAGCCATAATACACATGTGATGCGCAGCAGCATTTAGCGGCCTTCTAATTACCAGAAAGCAATGCCAAAGTCATGTATGTCTGCTATTTCTGAACAAAGGGGATCCCAGAGAAGCATTTACAACCATTTGTGCCATAATTGCACAAGCTGTTTGTAAATAATTTCAGTGAGAAACCTAAAATTGCGAAAAAATTTAAGTTTTTTTAAATTTGATCGCATTTGGCGGTGAAATGGTGGCATTAAATATACCAAAATGGGCCTAGATCAATACTTTGGGTTGTCTACTACACTACACTTAAGCTAAAATTAACTCTACAAGCTCCCTACATGCTCCCTAATTAACCCCTTCACTGCTGGGCATAAAACACGTGTAGTGCGCAGTGGCATTTAGCAGCCTTCTAATTACCAAAAAGCAACGCCAAAGCCATATATGTCTGCTATTTCTGAACAAAGGGGATCCCAGAGAAGCATTTACAACCATTTATGCCATAATTGTATAAGTTGTTTGTAAATAATTTCTGTGAGAAACCTAAAGTTTGTGAAAAAGTGAACATTTTTTTTTTTTATTTGATAGCATTTGGCGGTGAAATGGTGGCATGAAATATACCAAAATGGGCCTAGATCAATACTTTGGGATGTCTTCTAAAAACAAATATAGCCAATACCTACTCTGAATAACTACACTGAAGCACTCACGATCTATCTCTTTATGGCTACCAAGCTTGCCATAGCCAGAGCATGGAGAAATAAAACCTCACCGTCGCTTACACAAGTACTATCCATAATCAGGCACATTAGGCTGATGGAACAATACTCCTTTAGAGTACTAGATAAAGTCAATCAACACTCTGAGATTTGGCATCCATGGCTCACTCTTTTTCCAGATTAGACTACACCAAACTAAAATACAGCTAAACCTTGACTGTTGGGGAACTCCATAACCGCTTCCCTTTTCTTCTCCCCCTTACCTCACCTCTGGACATATACACACATACAAACACACAGGTCCATTTAGATCCATAACTATCCAAATGTGTATTGATATGGATATTTCTAATTGGGCCAATGTTACTCTCTAAATGTATGAATAATTGTACACTTCGGTATAAACCTGTTGATGTTAAACCACCTAAGAGCTGTATATTGCATTGTATGTATTTCATTTATTGTTTCATTTAATATTGTAAAATAGAGACATAATACTTATAGGCAAGTAACATTACTTTACTATAGTCAATGGACACACGGGTCCATTTCCGAACTTGTTTAATGTTAACAGTCTTGTGTGTTCCAAATGGTGTAAAAGTGTATCGATGTAATGACTTGCACTTGTTTTGCTGTTGTTAATTTTCTCACTTGAATGTCTCAATAAAAAAAAAATTATAATAAAAAAAATATATATACATGTCAAGGGATATTCAGGTATTCCTGACAGATATCAGGGTTCCAATGTAACTAGCGCTCATTTTGGAAAAAAAAAGTGGTTTTGAAAGAGCACAGTGCTTCTTGTATTTATTTCCCTATAACTTGCAAAAAAAGCAAAGAACATGTTAACATTGGGTATTTCTAAACTTAGGACAAAATTTAGAAACTATTTAGCATGAGTGTTTTTTGGTGGTTGTAGATGTGTAATAGATTTTGGGGCTCAAAGTTAGAAAAATTGTGTTTTTTTTCATTTTTCCCTCATATTTTATAATATTTTTAATAATAAATTATAAGATATGATGAAAATAATGGTATCTTTAGAAAGTCCATTTAGTGGCGAGAAAAACTGTATATAATATGTGTGGGTACAATAAATGAGTAAGAGGAAAATTACAGCTAAACACAAACACCGCAGAAATGTAAAAATAGCCCTGGTCCTTAAGGGAAAGAAATTGAAAAATGGCCTTGGTCTTTAAGGGGTTAAAAAAAAACTAGAAATTTGACTGTTAAATAATAGCAGTCAGTTTCCTTCACGCGTGTGTGTTTCAGGGCCTGCCAGGGTACAGTGTCACACCAGTGCAACTCATATCTGGTGTAACAGTAGTGTACATTAAAAAAAAAATACAATTTTGACTGTAATAGATTGAATAGCAGTTAGTTGTCTGCAAGCGTGTGTGTCAGGCCTACAGTGTCTACTCTGCCAACTTCTGCCAGTGCACAGTGCCACATATCTGTTGTCACAGTAGCTTGCACGCATAGTAACACTAAAAAAAAAAAAATGACAGGCAGAGGCAAGCCACCCCGCAGGGGCCGTCGTGGTCGTGGTGCTGTGATTCCCTTTGGCCCTAGAATAATGCCCAGTGTTCAGAGGCCACGTACCCTGAACTCAAAAAGTTCTGAGGACAGAGTTGACTGGCTAACACAGGACACTTCTACAGCTTCCGCTCAGAACCTTGACGCACCATCCTCCTCCAGCTTAGCTTCGGGCACCTCTCAAGTTACCACTCGCCCGCCTGCCGCCTCCACCAACACTAGCACCACAGCTGCTTCACTTGATCTGTCAGAGGAGTTATTTACACATCAGTTGGAAGAAATGAGTGATACGCAACCATTATTGCCAGAAGATGTACAGGGAGTGCAGAATTATTAGGCAAGTTGTATTTTTAAGGATTAATTTTATTATTGAACAACAACCATGTTCTCAATGAACCCAAAAAACTCATTAATATCAAAGCTGAATAGTTTTGGAAGTAGTTTTTAGTTTGTTTTTAGTTATAGCTATTTTAGGGGGATATCTGTGTGTGCAGGTGACTATTACTGTGCATTATTATTAGGCAACTTAACAAAAAACAAATATATACCCATTTCAATTATTTATTTTTACCAGTGAAACCAATATAACATCTCAACATTCACAAATATACATTTCTGACATTCAAAAACAAAACAAAAGCAAATCAGTGACCAATATAGCCACCTTTCTTTGCAAGGACACTCAAAAGCCTGCCATCCATGGATTCTGTCAGTGTTTTGATCTGTTCACCATCAACATTGCGTGCAGCAGCAACCACAGCCTCCCAGGCACTGTTCAGAGAGGTGTATTGTTTTCCCTCCTTGTAAATCTCACATTTGATGATGGACCACAGGTTCTCAATGGGGTTCAGATCAGGTGAACAAGGAGGCCATGTCATTAGATTTTCTTCTTTTATACCCTTTCTTGCCAGCCACGCTGTGGAGTACTTGGACGCGTGTGATGGAGCATTGTCCTGCATGAAAATCATGTTTTTCCTGAAGGATGCAGACTTCTTCCTGTACCACTGCTTGAAGAAGGTGTCTTCCAGAAACTGGCAGTAGGACTGGGAGTTGAGCTTGACTCCATCCTCAACCCGAAAAGGCCCCACAAGCTCATCTTTGATGATACCAGCCCAAACCAGTACTCCACCTCCACCTTGCGGGCGTCTGAGTCGGACTGGAGCTCTCTACCCTTTACCAATCCAGCCACGGGCCCATCCATCTGGCCCATCAAGACTCACTCTCATTTCATCAGTCCATAAAACCTTAGAAAAATCAGTCTTGAGATATTTCTTGGCCCAGTCTTGACGTTTCAGCTTATGTGTCTTGTTCAGTGGTGGTCGTCTTTCAGCCTTTCTTACCTTGGCCATGTCTCTGAATATTGCACACCTTGTGCTTTTGGGCACTCCAGTGATGTTGCAGCTCTGAAATATGGCCAAACTGGTGGCAAGTGGCATCTTGGCAGCTGCACGCTTGACTTTTCTCAGTTCATGGGCAGTTATTTTGCGCCTTGGTTTTTCCACACGCTTCTTGCGACCCTGTTGACTATTTTGAATGAAACGCTTGATTGTTCGATGATCACGCTTCAGAAGCTTTGCAATTTTAAGAGTGCTGCATCCCTCTGCAAGATATCTCACTATTTTTGACTTTTCTGAGCCTGTCAAGTCCTTCTTTTGACCCATTTTGCCAAAGGAAAGGAAGTTGCCTAATAATTATGCACACCTGATATAGGGTGTTGATGTCATTAGACCACACCCCTTCTCATTACAGAGATGCACATCACCTAATATGCTTAATTGGTAGTAGGCTTTCGAGCCTATACAGCTTGGAGTAAGACAACATGCATAAAGAGGACGATGTGGTCAAAATATTAATTTGCCTAATAATTCTGCACTCCCTGTAGATAACAGGGTTATGTCTCAGTCAAAAGAAATCCAAAAGGAGTAGCAGCAAAAAAGTGTTTATTAGGCACAACACAACATTATCAGCAACTTTTCGGTATTGCTACCTTATTCATGAGCATGAATAAGGTAGCAATACCAAAACGTTGCTGATAATGTTGTGTTGTGCCTAATAAACACTTTTTTGCTGCTACTCCTTTTGGATTTCTTTGGATTGATGTTTCAGAGACTGGAGTGGGTCTCTTGAGTAGCTTGCAAAGGGGCCGTTGTGTGCTGAGTCATTGACTTTGAATTTTGGATATGTCTCAGTCAGGCAGCATTACACACATGGACGTACGGTGTGATGGTGATGATGTTTTACCCGCTGCGGGAGTTTGGTCTGTCACTGTGAAGCGGGCGTAACCCTTACACTACCTGATCAATACCACATCATACCTGATGTTTTAAAGCACGTTATTCCAAACAATTTAGGAATGTTAGGTGATTTATGCCCTTTATGGATTAAAACCAGACTCTGCATCAACTATGTAATTTTCCATGGGAGTTTTGCCATGGATCCCTCACCGGCATGCCACAGTCCAGGTGTTAGTCCCCTTGAAACAACTTTTCCATCACTATTGTGGCCAGAAAGAGTCCCTGTGGGTTTTAAAATTCGTCTGCCTATTGAAGTCTATGGCAGTTCACCCGGTTCGCCCGTTTGCAAATATTTGTGGAAGTTCATGTTCGCCGTTCGCGAACGGAGAATTTTATGTTCGCGACTTCACTATAACCTTTATTGTTTGTCCCCCTATTCATGGTGGTCTTGTGGACTCTATGCCTTGGGTATTGATTCCCACACGGGATGACTTGCAGACTCTTACCATCTGATGAAAAACAAAATTTCTGTTTACCTGATGGATTAATTTCTTTCATGATGGTCAGAGTCCACCAGCCCTTTCTTTTATTTCAGGTGGTGCAAGTACTTGTTTTTTGCACTTCTTTAGCAAACTTTATCTTCCCTGCTTTTCTTTTTTCTTTATCTACTTGGCTATATGTATGGGAAGTGTCAGGGATTTAAAGCTCTGATGTACTGGGGTATCTTTTGCCTCCTTCTAATGGTCAGGAGGGGAGTATTCCCACATGTAGTGACTCATGGACTCTCACCATCATGAAATAAATAAATTTATCAGGTAAGCAGAAATTTTGCTTTTGATTATCAGGCCAAAGGTGGAAAACAACAAGACCCAACTGAACAATGCCGGAAAATTTCAAGTAGATTAAATAATATTTTACATGGCAAAAAATATTTGTGATGATGAAATTTAAGAAAAAGAAAAGTAGTTAGTATATGCATGAAATGTATATATTAGCAATTAAATACTGGATGGTAAAATGTGAATATAAAATAGATTTGTTTGAAATATTTAAAAAAATGCAATAGATTTGCTATTTCATACCATTTGAGATGCAACCAATGAAAACTTGTTGGATATCTGTATTTTGCTAATGAGATTTGCTGTATCATTGCCTATCTCAGGATAACTGCAGTATGCTATTAAGGTCTCCATAGTCTCAGAGATAAAAAGAAAGGTACAAAAATTGCAGATAATATAAATAAATGAGAATTCAATCATTTTTTCCCCAAAACTTATTAAATATTTAATTAGAGATTGAAAATGGTGTCTAACAGCTCTTTTAAAAAGTAAAATAAAACAATGGTCTTAGAATATTGTTAATTGAAATTCAAAACTTAAATGTTAGCACAAATGTGAAAGAATTGCAAAGTCCTATCAAAGACTTTTTTTTTTTTTTAAGTTCAATGTTGGGGGAGGAGAGACAGAACTGTCCTTGCTCTTTGTGTCTGAGTAAAAGCTAAAATCATCAACAATAATATTCGTATTTATCATTATTGTTTATAGCTTTAAAAGATATATGATAGAAACAAATCTGATAATACTGAAGCCAATCATTTTTCTATATAAGCTACATCTATTATCAATTAAGTGACCTGGTATTTCAGTGTCTTTGTAAGTTAAGGACATTTCCCTTTGCATTTGAATACACGAACAAACAAATAAAAAGGCTAATTTGAATTGCCTTTATTGGAATTTAATGTTTTACTGTGACCACAAAGTCAATTATTTTATCTTTTTTTATTACATCTTTTAAATTTTACTATCTTCTGTCCCACAGTACTGTAAATTTTCCCCCAACATTTGTTTATAGGTTGGAACTTCAGTTTATCTATTATAATCTATTGTCTTCTATATTGATAAACACAGTATTTTAAATAAAATTGAGAGTAAACATTTTTTACGATTCACTTCAGTATTTGAATAACACATTTTTTAGGTTTTAAATTCTAGGGTGGAATCTGATAGATGGGAAATACATTTCCGGATTTTACTTTAAAGGATTACTTTCTGTTATGATTTTTAAGCTAAACAACTAACATATTAAAGTTAATAAACATTAATTAAACCCTACTGACCTATATTTTCTCCAAAACGAAGTTTCATAACTTTATAAAAGTTATATCTTTTATTCCCCGATGATGTCACGTTATCCTGCCCACTATTTTCAGCACTGTGTGTTCAAAATACTTAAACCAATGAAATTGTGTTTAAAGCGCCATTTTGAAACCTAGGTATTGTAAACGGATTGGTACAGAGCAAAGGATACCCACGGAGTGGGTTTGGAAAACAATTAAATTAGCAGACAAGATTTCTGATATACGGTAGAGATATGTTAATGAAATGCTATTGATAAAAAGCGTATTTGGGGTAGTTAGTTAGTAACAGGCATAGAAAATATTTACTTACAGTGGCCCTTTAAGTGGAGATTAGAACTAACATCTTTCAAAAAGAGACATAAGGAAATACAATTTTGCAAATACCTCTTATCAAATACATCTTAATTTGTCTATCCCCTCGAGCCAATTTATCAAGATCAGACATAATATGAATCTTAAAATCTATGCAATTTTGCTTTCAATGCTTTATTATAGTAAAGATTCTGATATTGGTATGATATTGTTATCTATAACTCCATTTAGTCCTAGGGATCGATTACCATAAATATTACTTTTTATCCTTTGCATTTAAAGTTATGTTCTTTTTTTAATTTATTCTTTCTCTTCTTTAGAATGTAACTGATTATTTATTGTGTTTGTATAAATTGTATCTCTGTTTTGGTACTTTGGCAAGTATATGGTAATGAGGTTGATGAAGTTTACATTTGAATGCTTATTTTGTATTTGGTTGCATGTACTTTTAAATAGTCAATAAAGTCAGCTTGTGGTTATCTATGACTATCTTAGTGCAAATAAAGCGTCCCTTTCATGGGTAGATATTAAAACGTTTAGGGCCAGATTACAAGTGAAGCGTTATTTAGCACTCCTGCTCGAACTAATTTAGAAGTAAGCTTCTTATGCGCATCTGGTTAATCTCGTATTACAAGTTGAAAGTAGACTGTTTTTACTCGCTTGCTAACCCAGCTAGCATTAAAAGCCGAACTTACAATATCACGCACGCGATAAAGTATTCCCCGTAAAAGTCAATGGAGCAAAAAAGTGGAAAAAACCTTAACTTCTGATGAGCTCAAGTGATTGCGTTTACTTTCAACTTGTAATATGATCGAAAAATATCACCCTCGATAAACCCCTTTTAGCTCACTCGTAATTGTTAGCGCTCCACTCATAATCTGGCCCTTAGTAAATGAGTGAAACTAATTTATTTTCTATTACTAACATGATTTCTTCACACAGTGGGATCAATTTATGAAGCAGTTAATGCTGTTTCCGACCCACTCCGAATCAGGTCTACCTGAAGCAGAAGTTAAAGGGACATTAAACACTTTGAGATGGTAATATAAAATAATAAATTGTATATATAAAACAGCTCTGCAATATACTTTCTTTATTTATTTTTTCCTCTTTGCCTGTAATTTCATTCTGAAATTGTGAGCTTTTCAGTTCCTGTTAGAAATGGAAGTGCAGAACACTGTTAAATCCAGCACAACCATTGGCTGCACACTCTAATGACCTATGTATAACTGTCCCTAATTGGCCACAGCAGAGAAGGTAACACAAGTTACAACATGGCAGCTCCCAGTGTTTTATAGACACTAAAAATTTACACTTATTTTGTCACTTTTTAAACAACTAATGAAACTTTAAAGAATACATCTACATGTTACTCATGGACTAATCTTTTCTTTGAATGCATTATTCTATCTAGCATGTATTAAGTGTTTAATGTCCCTTTAAGAAGCAGCGGTTGGAATACTGCTGCTCCTTAACTCGTCCGCCACCTCAGCCCGATCAGATACAATCAGGTTGATTGACACTCCCTGCTAGCAGCCGATTGGCTGCAAATGAGCAGGGGGTGGCATTGCACAAGCATTTCACTATAAATGCTTGTGCAATGATAAATGCCTACAGCATATGCTGTCGGCATTTATCGATGTGCAGCGGACATTATCCACTACAGCAAATCATGTCAGCACATTGTAAAATGGGCCCCAGTTTGTTATATCCAAGCACAAATGACTCATACAATACATATGCTACTATTTTACAGCAGTTCCCATAGAAATGAATAGTTTTGCTACTATTAGGGAGCAGCTATAGTGTTTGAGCTGCTCAAATATTGAGAGGCTAAGGTGTGATGGATCCCAATTCTCTATTGAAAGAGTCAGTTTTACAATAATTCTTTGGTGCTGTAGTTTTTATATCAGGACACATTACATCTAGTACACAGACAGTCTCATTTTAATACTATAAATTAATGTTAAACATCCAAATAAATGCTAATAACATTTGTGATAAAAAAAAAAAAATGGTCTGAAAAAAACATTTTTTTCCAATCGACATCGATTTTTAAAAACCCTTATCCGTTAAAAGTGCTGTGAAGAGTGGGAAATTTTGTGGACATTTTTTTTTTATAAGGAATTCTTTAATTGAGATTTGTAGTAAGTACAATAAAAAGAGTATGTTCAATCACATTAACATTAGGGTACAAGTATGAACATCTTAAACAAACCACACTAAGTACAATAAAATGCATATATATCTGCTAACGTGATGAACATAAGTAAATGAAACCTCCATTTTCTATTTTATATACTCCGTATATGTACCTCAAATGAACTGATACATCAAAGGAAGGAGATATAGGTGTGTTAAAGTATAAATCCTTATTAAACAGGTATGCAGGTATGTATGAAAATAATAAAAACCTAAGAGAAATAAACAGAGGGTAAGCACCGCTCGGTATTTTAACATTGGGGGAAGAAAAAGGGTGGGGCGTGTCGGGGAGATTTTAAAAAGTGTCAGTGTTACAACCACATAGTTGATAAGCAGTGAAATATATCAGTGTCCAAGTAAAAATATCAGATAGTAACTCCCTAAACATTTAAGAAATTAAACCTTGCCACCTCGGTATGGGCCCTATACCCAAATGACAGGTAGTATAGAGAGGGGAGATTTTACAACGCTAGGCTAAAAACCTGCTATTATGTGCTAAAGCAAAACCACATTATACAATATGTAGTGTCTTAGTTAGTAGGTTACGTGATTGCTGAGTTGCCTTCTAGAAAGAAATATATGTCCCCCTGCTCTGCTATATATGTAGAGCCTATAGATTAGGACAGCATTTCCAGGGTCTAAGTATCCATTACAACTCCTCATGTTGTAAGTGTATATGGGTACCAGTGGTAACCTTTTATGTGAGCCTGTACCCACTCATGCTGAGGAAATAGCTGATGTTATGTGAACAGTCGCTTGCTATCTTATAAAGTATACTGATCTCCAAGCTGCTGCAGGAGATGATAGTGAAATTTATAGACGTTAAAGCTCGTTATGGGCACAATGGTCATGTGAAGGGCTAGGCTAGGAGTACAAATACATTGGTATAGAAATGCTAAAGGGGCACCTTTTTGTGATGGGTATTGTGAGGATGATATAGCAGGCACGTACCTAAGCATTTAAACATGACTAATAGGGTTGAGCGTGCTTGAAATTGAGTATACATCAGTACCATGAGGTCGTCCAGCTGAATATTTTACCTTACAAACTGGCCCATAAGAAAGCAAGTGTAGATGTAGGAGTCACTGGTAATTAGGGCTAAAATGAGGGGGAAATGCATTTGCTGTTGTCTATGTGATGTGTAAAGACTTACAGGGTGCAAGAGCTTAGTGAATTGCTGTCCTAGCCTCAACACAGAGTATGGACAGTACTTTTAGCTATTAAGACACATAGAAAACTCTGCTATCCCAATGACAGCAGAAGTCTAATGTTATGTTTTTCATATGTGAGCTAGCCTAGGTAACCATCCATATGACAATTGTTTACCATCAACTCCATGCAAGTATATAAGAGCTGAACCAGACATATATGGGAGAATTTTTTTTTTTTGTGGTCAGTGACTCTGAAATGAAGTATAGTACAACAGACCTCCCATAAACCAGAGTATGTCTAGTGTCAAAGTTAGTGTATATACGTTGGGGCATAGGGGTATACTCCTATATCTAACTAAAGTATACATAGCTTGTGCAAACTATCGGCTAGATTTAGAGTTTTGCCGGTAATGACCCGCGTATCTAACGCTGGCTTTTTTTCCCCCGCACCTTTTAAAAACCGCTGGTATTTAGAGTTCACAGAAGGGCTGCGTTAGGCTCCAAAAAGGGAGCGTATAGCATATTTACCGCCACTGCAACTCTCAATGCCAGCGGTGCTTACAGACGCGGCCAGCTTCAAAAACGTGCTCGTGCACGATTCCCCCATAGAAAACAATGGGGCATTTTGAGCTGAAAAAAAAAACCTAACACCTGCAAAAAAGCAGCGTTCAGCTCCTAACGCAGCCCCATTGTTTCCTATGGGGAAACAGCTTCTAAGTCTGCACCTAACACCCTAACATGTACCCCGAGTCTAAACACCCCTAACCTTACACTTATTAACCCCTAATCTGCCGCCCCCGCTATCACTGACACCTGCATATTTTTTTTAACCCCTAATCTGCCGCTCCATACACCGCCGCAACCTACGTTATCCCTATGTACCCCTAATCTGCTGCCCCTAACACCGCCGACCCCTATATTATATTTATTAACCCCTAATCTGCCACCCACAACGTCGCTGCTACCGACCTACAATTATTAACCCCTAATCTGCCGACCGGACCTCACCGCTACTCTAATAAATGTATTAACCCCTAAAGTTAAGTCTAACCCTAACCCTAACACCCCCCTAAGTTAAATATAATTTAAATCTAACAAAATAAATTAACTCATGAAATAAATTATTTCTATTTAAAGCTAAATACTTACCTGTAAAATAAACCCTAATATAGCTACAATATAAATTATAATTATATTGTAGCTATTTTAGGATTAATATTTATTTTACAGGCAACTTTTCTGATCAGCCAATAGAATGCAAGGTCAATCTGATTGGCTGATTGGATCAGCCAATCGGATTGAACTTGAATCTGATTGGCTGATTCCATCAGCCAATCAGAATTTTCCTACCTTAATTCCGATTGGCTGATAGAATCCTATCAGCCAATCGGAATTCGAGGGACGCCATCTTGGATGACGTCCCTTAAAGGAACCGTCATTCGTCGGGAAGTCGTCTGTGAAGATGGATGTTCCGCGTCGGCGGGATGAAGATGGATCCAGAAGAAAGAAGATTGAAGATGCCTCTTGATAGAAGACTTCAGCCGGATCATGGACCTCTTCAGCTCCCGCTTGGATCAAGACTTCAGCTGGATCATGGACCTCTTCAGCTCCCGCTTGGATCAAGACTTCAGCCGGATCATGGACATCTTCAGCCCCCGCTTGGGCTTGGATGAAGACGTCGGAGCCAGGACGGATCGGTTAACCCAGTGTGGTGAAGACAAGGTAGGGAGATCTTCAGGGGCTTAGTGTTAGGTTTATTTAAGGGGGGTTTGGGTTAGATTAGGGGTATGTGGGTGGTGGGTTGTAATGTTGGGGGGAGGTATTGTATGGGGTTTTTTTACAGGCAAAAGAGCTGAATTCTTTGGGGCAGGCCCCGCAAAAGGCCCTTTTAAGGGCTGGTAAGGTAAAAGAGCTTTTCTATTTTAATTTTAGAATAGGGTAGGGCATTTTTTTATTTTGGGGGGCTTTGTTATTTTATTAGGGGGCTTAGAGTAGGTGTAATTAGTTTAAAATTGTTTTAATATTTTTCTAATGTTTGTAAATATTTTTTTATTTTTTGTAACTTAGTTCTTTTTATTTTTTGTACTTTAGTTAGTTTATTTAATTGTATTTATTTGTATTTATTTGTAGGTATTGTATTTAATTAATTTATAGATAGTGTAGTGTTAGGTTTAATTGTAGGTAATTGTAGGTATTTTATTTAATTAATTTAATGATAGTGTAGTGTTAGGTTTAATTGTAACTTAGGTTAGGATTTATTTTACAGGAAATTTTGTAATTATTTTAACTAGGTAGCTATTAAATAGTAAATAACTATTTAATAGCTATTGTACCTGGTTAAAATAAATACAAAGTTGCCTGTAAAATAAATATTAATCCTAAAATAGCTACAATATAATTATAATTTATATTGTAGCTATATTAGGGTTTATTTTACAGGTAAGTATTTAGATTTAAATAGGAATAATTTATTTAATAAGAGTTAATTTATTTTGTTAGATTTACATTATATTTAACTTAGGGGGGTGTTAGTGTTAGGGTTAGACTTAGCTTTAGGGGTTAATAAATTTATTAGAGTAGCGGTGAGGTCCGGTCGGCATATTAGGGGTTAATACTTGAAGTTAGGTGTCGGCGATGTTAGGGAGGGCAGATTAGGGGTTAATACTATTTATTATAGGGTTATTGAGGCGGGAGTGAGGCAGATTTGGGGTTAATAACTTTATTATAGTAGCGGTGAGGTTCGGTCGGCAGATTAGGGGTTAATAATTGTAGGTAGGTGGAGGCGACGTTGGGGGCGGCAGATTAGGGGTTAATAAATATAATATAGGGGTCGGCGGTGTTAGGGGCAGCAGATTAGGAGTACATAGGGATAACGTAGGTGGCGGCAGTGTGTGGTCGGCAGATTAGGGGTTAACAAATTTTAATAGAGTGGCGGCGATGTGGGGGGACCTCGGTTTAGGGGTACATAGGTAGTTTATGGGTGTTAGTGTACTTTAGAGCACATTAGTTGAGAGCTTTATGAACCGGCGTTAGCCCAGAAAGCTCTTAACGCCTGACTTTTTTCTGCGGCTGGAGTTTTGTCGTTAGATTTCTAACGCTCACTTCAGTCAAGACTCTAAATACCAGTGTTAGAAAGATCCCATTGAAAAGATAGGATACGCAAATGGCGTAGGGGGGTCTGCGGTATGGAAAAGTTACGGCTGGAAAGTGAGCATTAGACCCTTACCTACAAGACTCTAAATACCAGCGGTAGCCCAAAACCAGCGTTAGGAGACTCTAACGCTGGTTTTGATGGCTAACACAGAACTCTAAATCTAGCCATATGATTGCCCTTTTATATGATTCCTGAATAGGGAGATTCGATACATGGTTAGCATTAGAGGTTTACATTGTTCATGCAAGAATGACATATATCATCCGACAAGTTATGCAAACCCAGAACCCAGAATAAACAGAGTGAGTAAAACTAATAGCCAGGGTCTTCAGTAAAACATCAAACTAAGCAGTTATCATTAACACATGGAGAGTTGTAAGGCGTAATAAGACAAACCACATATCTCCAAAATGATGTGATTGTTTGTGTTAGGTCCTAGGAGATAAGGCCTCCAATTGAGCAGGGTGTATGGCATTCAGTAATTCAGTCACATAGCTACATATTGAATCAGAGAGTCAGCGTTATCTTACGGAGGTCCATAACCTACCTTGAGACTGTCCACATCAGAGTGAGATTACCCAATCCCTCTTAGGGTGGTACTAATCTTGCCCCTAGCAGGATGAGAGCTCAAAACAGAGAATATGATGAAAGGGTGCCGTCGAAAGTTCTCCCCCAAACGAATCTGAGCTACCAGGGATGAAGACTGCAGGTGTGTATAGGAGTTTAGGGTCGCATCTGTTCCTACTAGCAAAGGCCCTACGGGACGCTTTAGGTCTCCGGTCATCACCGGAACACTGGGTGTCCCCATACAGTGCATCGGGTGTTCGTCCGCATCTACCCACGCAAGTAACTGCTTCTTCTTAAGCGCACTTTCGATCTCTAGAGTGATGTGAATATATGTATCATCCGAGCCTCCACTTCTTTGGCGCAGGGTATTAGTTTCCTGCAGCTCCACACACAGTAACTCTCGTGGAGCAGGAACGAGCAGAGTAGTCTTGACCACACCGAGAGGTGGCTGTGAACAGCTATGTTGTAAGTCATGATCTGTTGCAGTCGTCATTTGCAAATACATAGACGGCTGTTTATGAGGGCGAGCCTTTGTGGCAGACATTAGATGTTCAAAATTACTGTCCATTTTCTGGGCTAGAGCTGCCCAGAGGGCTTGTATTTCATTATGCAATATCTCATCCATATTGGCTAGTGGCTGTACCCCCTCATAGTAGTAGTAGTAGAATGGTTCTGCTTTACCC
Source organism: Bombina bombina (assembly GCF_027579735.1). NCBI lineage: Eukaryota > Metazoa > Chordata > Amphibia > Anura > Bombinatoridae > Bombina > Bombina bombina. Next base: position 452,271,952 of record NC_069504.1, on the reverse strand, counting down.
GGCAGACCGGGGGGGGGGTATGCTGATGGTAGAAGGCCTCAGCCATGCCTGTCCAAATGACCTGTAAGACAGTTCCTTAGTTACAATCATCGTAAAATAAATATCGATTTTCACAGGAAAGAATTCTGATTTTCTGGTTGGAGAGTGAATGATTAGTATGCCGACTCTATAAGGCCTAGAACTTCTGAGTTTTGTGTCTGGACATGGCGGCTGTTAGGACACGCCCCCAATTTGTGGACATTTTAAGCCATACCAATCCATCAGAACAACCTTATTTTCACAGTATTATTGCACTTTTCCTTTTCAACAGCCATGACCACTTTGAAAACTCATTTTGGAATCTTTCACATGGTATACCTTGTTGTTTTCATGATTTATTTTCAAAGTTGATGTCCATTAGCATACAATGTCTGCTTTTCTTACTATTTGCACATACTCGATACACATTTAATCAAAGACATACGTAAGACTTCAAATACTATAAAAACACAAAGGAGATGATATATATATATATTATTGTATCTGAATAGTGAAAGTTTAAATTTAAATGGACAGTCTACTCAAGAATTTTTATTGTTTAAAAAGATAGCTAATCCTTTTATTACCTATTCCCTGCTTTTGCATAACAAACACAGTTATATTAATACACTTTTTACCCTGTGATTATCTTGTATCTAAGCCTCTGCTGACTGCCCCTTATTTCAGTTCTGTTTACAGACTTGCATTTTAGCTAATCAGTGCTGACTCATGCGTAATTTCCCAGGGGTGAGCACAATGTTATCTACAGGGCACACATGAACTAGCACTCTCTAGCTGTGAATTTTTTTTCAAAATGCACTGAGATAAGAGGCGGCCTTCAAGGGCTTAGAAATTAGCATATGAGCCTACCCAGGTTTAGCGTTCAACAAAGAATGCCAAGAGAACAAAGCAAGTTTGATGATAAAAGTAAATTGGAAAGTTGTTTAGAACTGTATGCTCTATCTGAATCATGACATTTTAATTTTGACTAGACTGTCCCGCAAACTATTGCTGCACTCATAATCTATAGTCTACAGTTTGAGGGTGCAGAGAACATACACAAAGTAGTGTTACCTCTTATTGCGCTGCTGTAATTGCAAACAAAAAAGGCAAATTCTAGTTTGTCTGTAAACTGAACGCTCTGGGGTAAAATGACCCTAATTCAGATGAGCTTAAACTGTGGAGGCAGGTGCTGTTCTATTTCATTATGATGCTAGCCTGATATGCTGGTCATCTAATGGTTTGACTTTGGGTAAAAATAATTTGTCTTCTAAAAAATCTCTTCAGTTTGTGTTGTACTGCCCCCTTAGAAATATTTAGCTTAATAGCGATTTGATGCTGGGAACCTATTTTCAGCATTCAGGAGAAAAACTTGTTTTCATACTGCTTCTCTAAGCTCCCTTGACATGATTGAAAAATAGATATCAACTAATGTTTTTCTTCAAAGGCCCTAATAGGCCCTTACAGGACCTTTTGTAAGAACACTAGTGAAAGCACTAGCAGGACTAAACTAATAGAATTAAAAATGAAAAATACTACTCAAAGTTGTTCTAGGATGTTACCCTTTGAATAAAATATAAATTGTCAAATGCATATGCAAGTGGTATATGAAGAGGATATTCATATAAATAGCGATATCACATTAAGATTAAACAAAGGTTTAAAAATGGATTTGTGTCAATGTTAAATAATGCAATCTTAAATAATAAGAATCATGTGATCATATAACACCAATTGGTAATGGTGGACTTTTGGACCCTAATGTATGTATATTTTTTTTTTTTTTTATATTCTTTTTATTGAAGACAAAGAAAAAGTAATAAGGTTACATGCATATTATCACGAAGCAATATAAACATGAGAATATACAGGAAAGTAAAATTATACATAAGCTAGATCTGTAGGAATGTTTATAATACACAAACTTGCCGATGAAATGAATTCAAAATTCTCAAAGTAAGTCAAATATAAACAATAGTTATGGCATATATTTCACAATATGTAAATAGCGAATGGTCTTCATGTGTCTTCCTTATTTTTTTTTATAACACAGCAAAACAAGTTTTTGTAATATATAAGTAGTGTGATGAAATTGAAAATACTAAACTTAAAACCTGTAACTCAAATTGTAAGTGAAGCTTAACAGTTTCGCTTGACTAGGTAGGAGAAATAGAGTCAATTTTATGGTAGAGTGAAAAGCTGCACATAGAAACATAGAAAATAGATGGGGTAGGTTGCGGTACTGGTTAGAAAGACCGCATAGATAGGCCTCCTTACCCAGGAGGTACATTATAAGATAGTGGCGAGGGGGGGGGGGGAGGTGGTTATTTGAAGAGTGGTAAACGCCTTATATTCTAAATAAATATTGGGCTAAGGGTATGCCTGGTCCGGAGGGCCTCAAATATTATATTCAAAGGGCTAACTTAGTTTATGGAGCTTAATCAAGATACTATATATAATAAGGGCGTAGATGCTAATAATAGTGCAGGACCTGCCTACATCAAAGACAGTGTGATAAGCTTCTGGCTATAACTGTGCATCGCAGTATAGCTATGTGCCCCCCAGCAAGTTATGGGTTTACACACTAAATCTTAGGTTAAACCGGAGGAGCACCTAGTAGGGTACTTATGAGCTAAGCCACCAAGCCTAAGGACAAGTTATTTGTAACTTCTAATCTCTTTCCAGATCAGCTAAGCTCCAACTAGGTGGGATATTAATTTGACAATATATGGTAGTCACTGTATAATAATTAAGGTGGATCTGAGGGCAACTCCACTCCAACAGATAGGACTAGCCTGCTAAATAGGTGCCACATGTTTCATCTGAGTAAACCAGAGTGCTCACTTACTCAGAATACAGATTATATTTATAAAGTGTGATGATATAGCTTCGTCAATAAAAAGTAACAGTGTTGTCATGCAGTTTTCGTTTATATAAAGTAAAGTATAAGGGTAGTTATATTCTAACTGGAAATCACATATTTCCTGATCACAGTTTTCGTTTATATAAAGTTAAGTATAAGGATAGTTACATTCTAACTAGACATCACATATTTCCTGTTCACATAATAGAACCCTGGTGACTGGGCATGGGCCATATGCCCATCACATGTGGTTCCACACAACTAGAGATCATATATATCCAAGGGAAGGGAGAAAATACCAAACATCTATGGATATAATATCCCCACTGCTTGGTCGTTAGATAGGTTACACAAGCCACTTAAGTGGTCCATTTATGTTACAATATGGTATATTATCTTAAGCATGCGAACCATGGATATAAAGAGAAGTGGGATGTAGGTGCCAGAATGGGATTTTTATAGTAGAAATGTTCCTAACTATGAAAGGCTGCGCTTAGTTTGCTACCTGTGCCCTATGACTCAGACTATAATGGAAACTAATGGTACCTTCAGTAGAAATTAGCTAAGAACAATAGGAGGAACATTTGTATAAGGAAGGGGACAAAGAATTGTACCTTATAGAGCAGCTATAGCACTGTATTGACTGACTGTTTAGGCGGAGCCTCGGCCGCTGGCTACGCCTGCACTGCAAGAAAATAACACCCAGTACTCAAAGTGTGATGTCCCCAAATAACTTATGATAAATGCTTGTGTGGATATAAAAGTAGTGAATGTCTCACTTAAACGTTGAGCATACTCATAGGAAACAAAGTATAATTTCACATATAGAATAGAGCATATTATAGATATTAATCTGAGCCTTTTCCTGGCAGATTAGCGGTAAAGTACCCATATACACAATTTCAGGGACATATAAGAGGAAAATAGAAATAAATTGCTTGGAGGGGGAAAAAACAAACAAAGAACTTTCACTCAATTTTTCCCTGTTTTCTAGCGTTGATACTAAAGAGATGCAATCTTATCAGTAAAACATTATGCTCAAACCACATGTCAGACTGACCATATGATAATAAAAATGAGGTTTAGGTTTAATTCTTATGTTATACTTCTGCAGCAAAAAAGACACTATAAATGGTGGGAGCATAATATATCTGGCAAAAGACAAACCAGTTGAACCTTGTAAGTGAACTAGGGTTAAATAATCTAAAGGAGGTAAACTGTAGCATCGAGTCAATAACTATCATAAAGGCAAGGGTAAGTCTGAGATAAATCAGATGTGATGTGGTGCTTCAACATAACAGATTTTTTTACCCCACACCAGACCGCAGGTTAGAGCAATCTCTCCGGGCTAACTGTTCAGGTTGGTCTGAGTGCATGGCGAAGAGAGCAGAAACAAGTGTGCTACCAAGATCTAAATTCACGGCTAGGGAAGAGGCCTCTTCACCTCTGCAGATGTTCTGGTGTTTGCCCAAGGTCTCTTCAGAAATGTGTGTGCTCCACTGCTGAGGATCGCTCGAGAGGTAAGGTTCTGACGTCGGTCTAGAACTACAGCCAGCTCCAAACAAGCAGGGATTTCCAAAGGCGGATGAGAGATACTGTTCTTGCTGGTCTGCCCTCTCCTGGGTCCGGGGCTGAAGTTGCGGGTGCAGCTCTTCAATGTGGAGCTGGGTTCCCGCCCCAGTGCACTTTGTATCAGCAGGTGAATACAGCACCTCACCTCTTCCGCCGCGTAGTGTCTGCTTCTGTACAGCATGGGTAGATAGGTTGCAGCTCCCCGCCGCAAAAAGCTTGATCAGTTGAGTTTCTAGAAACCGGAAGGTGGACTCAATAGAGCCTCGGGCTAACAGCTCCCAATCCTCAGCAGCCACCATCTTGTTTCACGTAGGGACCAAAAAAACACCCGCTACAACTGCTGAAACCGCTTCAGTACCGCAGTTCAACAGGTTGGGTGCACGTATCGACTTGCTATGTAAGTATTGTAGTCCATTATATCAGCCACTGTCGACCTCAGCCCATCAACGGATGTGTCCATGTGGTTGCGTTGCAAACCTTGTGTTATGCTTCAACAAGATATGCCAGTGCCCATATTAAGTTGGTAGTAAGCAGCAGAATGAGGTCTCCAATATGGTAGTAATGTTGCCCATTAAACCAAAGTTTTACCCCAATCTTCAAGTTTCAGAGCCAGAGCTCATGCAATGTGCGTCCGGCTAGCTAGGCAGTTGGCTCCGCCCCCCATGTATGTATATTTTAATATATAGGAAGACATTATATTAGTGTTGTATAGTATTATTTATAGGAGTGTGTGTGTGAGAGAGAGTATGTATGCATGTAAACACCTATATAGTAAATTTGTAAAATATTGTTTTCTTAATTGCTCCATGCCACTCCCCATCACAGAAAAAAAGTTATTTACTCTTTGGTTAATTGGTTTAAAAATCCAATAATTCAACCTTTCTGAACAGTAAGCAACTGGAACAATTGTAATGTACAGCAATACAGTTATATTTACCTCTAAAGGAAACCTTTGCTGATTTTTTTTTTTATCATGGATATGAAATAGCATAATTTATTTATTTAGGGCTAGATTACAAGTGGAGCAACATTGCAAGATGCCTGGTTAATTTTATAAATGTGCCCCAAATGCCCCCAAAATACGGAGTAGTGTATTCTATTAAAAAGTAAAGATAACATCATCTTCCACTGAAAAGTGCCTTTACATTAAGGTCTATGGGAACTGTGTGTTCCCAGTAAATATATATGTATACAGTTAGATACACATATATATATATATATATATATATATATATATATATATATATATATATATATATTTATGTGTTAATATTTGTAAATACACATATTATCACATAAATATATATGAATATCAGCATATATATATTTACAAATGATGAAATATCTGTGATAGTTACCCCCTTTGCTGCATTTCAGGTTCTGTTGCCGTCTCTGACGGCATCAGAACGAGGCTTCCATTGAAGCCTATGGAAGTACACTCTCGTGAGCACAATTCTTCCCAGCAATGCGAGCATGAGCTTGTGTTCGCATTGCTGTTAACTTGTAATACCAACACACATTAGTGTGTGCTGGTCTTACACAGTGGAGTACAAATATAGTTTTCATGAAAGCCATATTTAGCGCTCCACTTATAATCTGGCCCTTATTTGGCTAAAATAATTTAAATAAATTATGTTTAAATATAAATTAAAACTAATAAAGCAGTGCCAATCGTGTATTGCCCCTTTATTGAATACTACAAAAATCATTGGTAGTATAAAACATAAGAAGCACACCAGATCCAAAAGGCTGCTCCAGTGGCAGCCATGTTTGCAACAATATTTATAACAATGTTATAACAAGACTTGCACATTCCTGAGCCAATCTATGCTGGCATGGAAGGAACTATGGGCTCTGAAGCTCTCCCCTTGAGTGATCCATTGGTGCTATAAAGTTCTACTCTGATGGTTATGTGTCTTGCTAAAGGCATAACCTACATTTCTGTATACAAGATAAACACATACATCAAAGTACACACTTAAAATTATCATTAATACACATTAAATTATACTTTTTATTTAATGTGCCCAGTAGTTACAAAATATCAAGGTAAAATCATAATCAAATCGTCCTCCACACCCAATGGCTTTCTTCATCCTGCCGCCACCACCTACCCAATATTTCCAAGATTTGCCCTTTTCTGAGCGCTAACACCACAAAGCAAATAATCCACTCCCTTGTTATTTCCGACTTGACTACTGCAATAACGTACATACTGGTCTTCCTCTTTCCCACCTCTCCCCCCTTCAATCCATCCTAAATGCCTCTGCCAGGCTAATCTACCTTTCCTGTTGCTCTGTATTTGCTGCACCTCTCTGCGAGTCCCTTCATTGGCTCCCCATTCACAGTAGAATTAAATTCAAAATTCTCACCCTTTCATACAAAGCTCTCACTAACACCCCTCCCCATTACCTATCCTCTCTAATCAACAAGTATACTCCAGCTTGCCCACTAAGATCCAATAATGACCTGCTCCTTGTATCTTTGACTATCACCTCTTCCCATGCTAAACTGCAGGACTTCTGAACACCCCTCAGCAGCGATTACTCTAAGAATAATAACATGTTGGGGTGTTTTAAAACTGTTCTCTTAATATTACATTTATATGTTGATTAAAAACATAAATATTATTCTGTATTGGGATAAAATAAAATTCTTCTTCTGGAGGTTTTTTTTAAATTCATTGTATACCGGAGGTAACCAGATGTAACCATGAACATCTGTGTCACAAGTGCACCCACATTCTTAAAAGACAGCAATGTACCTCCCCTTTCTTTATTCAAAGGAGCAGAGGAATTGAAAAGGAGTGTACAACATGACACAATCTGGGGCACAGATAAAGGACTTACCCCTGGGCCCCTCATACCCTTACTATGTATCTGTCTCCCCCTACCATAGCCATTTTAGACAAGTGCAATAGGTTTAAACAAATCACATGATTATCACAACTGGAGTAATGTACTGTAAAGCCATGGAATTTGCATACTAGGTATTATCTTTTGGCAATTTCAATACATACCTACTGACTTCATTCTGTAAAAGCATGATCAACTAGTGTATATATATATATATATATATATATATGTATAAATATATATATATATATTTGAATCAGAATTAACGTCTAAAATTGAACAAAGCTCAGTGGTGGAAGAGTTAAAAACAATAATATGTTGTGTTTTTTTTTTAAATGGTTATTTTTTAAAATTCTTACATTTACAAGTTGATTAATAACAAATGTTATGCTTTATTGTAATAAAACAAAATGCTTATTCTAGGGAAAAAAAATAATTCATAATCCACATCCAGAATTAAACGTTTACTTCAAATTTTGTTTTCCTTTTACTTCAAGAACAAGCACAATATAAAGCTTTTCCAGGCCTTCTGCCAGATGTTGCTTTGTTTATAGTAAACTAATTAGGCAATTGTATATTAATAAGCAAGGAACATGTTTTACTAAAGGCTGAGATTTGTTATCATTCAGCCAATTGCAATTATTTTACATGTAATTACTGTAATTGTAGTAGATATTTGAAATTGAACACGCTGGGCACAAAATTCTCTTTTATTTATAGGATTAGTACAAATTGTTTTGTAATGGTTTTTGAAAAGTAGAAAAATATTGAGTATCACAATTCAGCACCTTATTACAGATTTGTTTCTTATTTAAAAAATTGTATATGCTAGAGTTGTTGTTAATACAGACATCCCAACCTGCAAAAACTAATTTCAGAGAGGTGGCTTCACTCGCTACAGTGCCGCCACCCCTTCAGTTATATATTGGACACCTTGAAACCCTAAATAAGATAGAGACTTATAATTAAAGTAGCTTCCAACTAAAGTCACATTAAAAAAAGTAGCTTTATTGCACAACCACATACAACAAACCTATTTTCCAGTGATCGTACTCTTGTTGAATGCTTAAATATTTTAGAATACAGTGGGGAAAAAAAGTATTTAGTCAGCCACCAATTGTGCAAGTTCTCCCACTTAAGAAGATGAGAGAGGTCTGTCATTTTCATCATAGGTATACCTCAACTATGAGAGACAAAATGTGGAAACAAATCCAGACAATCACATTGTCTGATTTGGAAAGAATTTATTTGCAAATTATGGTGGAAAATAAGTATTTGGTCAATATCAAAAGTTCATCTCAATACTTTGTTGGCAATGACAGAGGTCAAACGTTTTCTGTAAGTCTTCACAAGGTTGTCACACACTGTTGCTGGTATGTTGGCCCATTCCTTCATGCAGATCTCCTCTAGAGCAGTGATGTTTTGGGGCTGTCGCTGGGCAACACGGTCTTTCAACTCCCTCCAAAGGTTTTCTATGGGGTTGAGATCTGGAGACTGGCTAGGCCATTCCAGGACCTTGAAATGCTTCTTACAAAGCCACTCCTTCATTGCCCGGGCGGTGTGTTTGGGATCATTGTCATGCTGAAAGACCCAGCCACATTTCATCTTCAATGCCCTTGCTGATGGAAGGAGGTTTGCACTCAAAATCTCACGATACATGGCCCCATTCGTTCTTTCATGTACACGGATCAGTCGTCCTGTTCCCTTTGCAGAGAAACAGCCCCAAAGCATGATGTTGCCACCCCCATGCTTCACAGTAGGTATGGTGTTCTCTCTCCTCCAAACACGAAAAGTTGTGTTTCTACCAAACAGTTCTACTTTGGTTTCATCTGACCATATGACATTCTCCCAATCCACTTCTGGATCATCCAAATGCTCTCTAGCATACTTCAGACGAGCCCGGACATGTACTGGCTTAAGCAGGGGGACACGTCTGGCACTGCAGGATCTGAGTCCCTGGCAGCATAGTGTGTTACTGATTGTAGCCTCTGTTACGTTGGTCCAGCTCTCTGCAGGTCATTCACTAGGTCCCCCCATGTGGTTCTGGGATATTTGCTCACCGTTCTTGTGATCATTTTGACCCCATGGGGTGAGATCTTGCATGGAGCCCCAGATCGAGGGAGATTATCAGTGGTCTTGTTTGTCTTCCATTTTCTAATTATTGCTCCCACAGTTGATTTCTTCACACCAAGCTGCTTGCCTATTGCAGATTCAGTCTTCCCAGCCTGGTGCAGGGCTACAATTTTGTTTCTGGTGTCCATCAACAGCTCTTTGGTCTTCACCATAGTGGAGTTTGGAGTGTGACTGTTTGAGGTTGTGGACAGGTGTCTTTTATACTGATAACAAGTTCAAACAGGTGCCATTAATACAGGTAATGAGTGGAGGACAGAGGAGCCTCTTAAAGAAGAAGATACAGTTATGTGAGAGCCAGAAATCTTGCTTGTTTGTAGGTGACCAAATACTTATTTTCCACCATAATTTGCAAATAAATTCTTTCCAAATCAGACAATGTGATTGTCTGGATTTGTTTCCAGATTTTGTCTCTCATAGTTGAGGTATACCTATGATGAAAATTACAGGCCTCTCTCATTTTCTTAAGTGGGAGACCTTGCACAATTGGTGGCTGACTAAATACTTTTTTTCCCCACTGTACGAAGTTTAATTACGTGCAGTAAATAAGGTAGTGTTTGTGTTTTATTTTATTAAAATCAGTGGGGGCATTTTGGTTACTGATGCATGCTTTGAGGGTTCTATAACGTCCCAGCAACTAAAGGCATTCCTTAAAGAAACACTTTTCCGGATTTGGGCCACATTGGATTATGGTACTTTGAGTTTCAGGGAGATTGCATTCCATTTGCTGGCATGAGGGAGCCACTATTACAATCAGGGAGACTCCCTGAACTTCAGGGAGAGTTGGGATGTCTGTTAATATAGGGTATGGGGAATGATTATGGTTGTCTTTCCTAAACTAGAGATATGCCAAATCAGAGATGCTGAGGTAAAGGCTATATATATATATATATATATATATATATATATATATATATATATATATATATATATATATATATATATATAATAGAAAAGTAAATCTAATAGTATTTTCAGCTATGTGATGGCCAATGCTTCTGACTAGACATTTTCTCATTTATGCCATACTGAAATTTTAATTAAATATTATGGGTCAATTCCATTTTAGTCAAATGTGTTTTTCTGCTTCTGACATGGCTTTTTTGACATTGGAAAGATCATAATGCAAACGATAACAACTTTCTTGTATTTCAAAAATATTAGATCTGATATCAGAACAGTTGCCTATAAGATGCATATATAGCATCAATCAAAACTTCCTGACCACAAGTTATGAAGTAAATATTGTCAACAAAATGGATACTTTGAATTCAACAGTCACCAATCTGCACATGCTTAGACAAAATAAGAAGATGGTGCTGCATATGCAACAATACCTGATTAGCCATTTTGATGATGGTCAAATTGTAACAATTAAAACAATTCTACTGAACATGTCATAACCATTGATAAAATGTAAAGGCTTTAAGAAAACATATCTACCAGATATTGACAGTTGTGAATGCGAGAACAGTAGAATATGAATGAGAGGCCTGTTCAGTTGGTGTGATCAGCTGAGCAGCTTTGAGGAGCAGTTGTAATTTTACAATTTGTAGTGTATCAATTTGGCTTTCAGCAAGCGTCAGTCATTATTGGTTGTCAAGAGGGCTGTGGTGGGAAAATAGAGATCAAATATTGTATGAGTTATCAAGTTTGGCTGTGTTTCACTCAGAAAGATTATGATTGTTTTGCTAAAAAAAATGTTGTCTGATCAGATTTTTCTGATAATGAAAGAGAATTTTGAAAGAGAGATTGGAATTGAGACCTACATTTGGCTAATTGTTTGATAAAAATGTGAATGCTCTATTCCAAACAAAGGCAATCAACAATGGTAAAAAATAAATAAATTAAATCAATTACTCTCATATACGTTCTCTATTGGAAGAAAGATATTGATCAACAGTTTCACTTCAATGCAATGGTTAGTCGAGTACATAGTAATCAATCCTATATACAAACATTACATTGTTAGCACATTTGTCAATGCTATTTCCAAAGTAAACATTCAGCAACTAAGATTTGCTGCTTAAAGGGCCATAATACCCAAATGTTTAAACACTTGAAAGTGATGCAGCATAGCTGTAAAAAGCTGATTAGAAAATATCACCTGAACATCTCTATGTAAAAAAGAAAGATATTTTACCTCAAAAGTTCCTCAGTAGCCACCTCCCATTGTAAAGGATTTCTAAGCAGCATTTTAGTGTGTTTGTCCTGGGACATCTGAAGGGACTAGCATCGTGCGCTCTCATATTATTTCACCAATCAGGTAAAGGAAGCTTACTATGAAATCTCATGAGAGTTAAGTCAAATCTCACGAGATCACAGTAAGAGTTCATGACCTCAGCACTGCTGATGCTGATTGGCTGCTGTTCATTTCTTCATTTTTTTAATTTTTTTTACCTGCAGCTGGGAGCAGTTGAGTGTAACTTTTTACACAGAACTTTCTCTGCTGAGCTGAGGAAATTGTGAGGTAAAATATCTTCCTTTTTTACATAGTGATGCTCAGGTGATATTTTCCTGTTAGCTTTTTACAGTTATACTGCATCAGTTTCAAGTGATTTAGCATATGAGTATTATGTCCCTTTAAGTAAATATTCAACTCTTAAAACTTTATTCATTTAGTGATCTCAAACGACAAAAAAATAAGACCTGTCCTTAATAAAATGTATAGTGTAATATACGGTATCACTAAGCATGATCATTTCAGATCTCTATATCTCTATATTAATGGAAGGAATACATATGAAATAGATTAGTTTATATTTATTTCAGTAATGAGCAGAATACATTTTTACATACAAAAACATAGTACCATACATTTTGTGACTTTTTTTTTATTTACAAGTGATTTTAGGTGGGATTGCATGCATTGTTAAAATTAGTTCTCTAATATATATGTTTTTTAAATCTTGTGGTATGGTTATATAGTGTGTTACTGCTACTTTTCTACGTAAAAATACAAAATGACAAAAATAAGTCTGGTAGTTTCCAATTTTACTTTTATGGGAAAACATTGAAACAGATAGAGAGGTGGTTGTGAGGATAATCAGGGCTGGTGTATGTGAGGAAGGGGTTGAGAGGATATGCAGGGGCTGGAGTATATAAGAAATAGAGAGGATGTGAGGGTAGTCAGGGACTCTGTTAGAGAAAGAAGTGTGCTAATAATGTGGGCAAAGGCTGGTGGTGAGGGAGTAAGAGGGTGAGCCAGCCTGTTTGCTTACTTGTTGCTCTAGGCGGGCTGGAGAGAAAGAAAAGATAGGGGTTTAAATAGCACTCATACTTACTATTGTATGGTCAAGAATTAAAAATAATACTTTAATAATTGTAATTAAAATGGGATAAACATCCCTAAATACATCCCAAGAATACCCACACAACAAAACAAACAAACTGTGCAACTAAGAGTACAGTGAGTCACTCTTCTGTTTCCTGGCCGATAACAGGAAACATCGGCGTCAGGTGTCTGGAGTAACTCTGCGGTTCTAAATTAAAACAAACGTGTTTCGGCTAATAACTAGCCTTTCTCAATGTTAAATTGTCAGTCTACAAATGAATTAGCCGAGGCACAGAGATACGCGGTCTTTCAAACTCACATAACATTACAAATAACCAATCAGATATGCTTATGAGTGCCACACCTCCTATTCAACCACTAGGAGACTGTGGATCATTATTCTTATTCTTTGAAGCTCTGTGAATGGATTACTAGGATGTGAGTAGGAGTAACTTGCTCTCTGATTGGATATATGTACCTGCAGTGTTGTGAACAGATCTGTCTATATGATAGACTATTACGAGCTGATACTATCGTAGCGTCTCATAAAATTGTCATTCTGCGATATCTGGAACAGTGTTACCATATTCTGTGTATTTTATTTCTGCAGTGTGCAAATGTCTCACGATTATGCTCGTTGATAACATGACACTTACTTTAAGTTTACGTCATTTAGTTATATAGATCAATATATAATATTACAAGTGGTGTTTTAAAAATATACAATGTAGAAGAAGAGGTTCAAATCCGTGGATAAGTAAAAAAATAACTTTATTTATACATCCAGATAAAAACACATGTTAGAAAAGGACTAACAGGTTTTACGCGTTTCGGCAGAGAGCCGTATTCATAAACCTGTGAGTGCAATAGCTGACCAAGTTTAAAAAGTGTGCTCTAAGAGGTAATTGGCTAGTGTAGACACACCTACCAATAGTATTAACTCATACCACACCAATAATATATAAATAATATAATTGCCAATATACATGAAAAACATTCAAGAGTGGAAGAGTATTTTAGATAATGAAGATATAAGGAAACAATAGAATGTGTTAAATTACAGTATGCGGAATAGAGATGACTAAAGGACAAAGTAATATTATACACTCTGATATACAATATAAGTTAAATGTGTATATGGGAATATTCCATAATAATTAGATCCAAGAATACAAATATAAACACAAAAGGGTAATTAATGAGAATATATATATATATAAAGTAGGTTATAGTAACAATCAATTTCATATAAAGTGTGTACCATAAGAATATTCCAAAAGAGTCATAAAATCTAATACAACAACATAAATACAAAACCATATAGGAAAACATATAGGGTTATATCATACCGGTACTATATTATACTATATTATATTATATTGTACCATGAGACTTTCAAACCTTTTCAAGATATATGACTATTTAATCCAGAAGGTGTTAAGTCTTAAACAGACCCAAATGGGTAGTAAGAACGATCTTCAGATGTGCAAGTATGATCTTAATATATAAATAGATGAATTCAAAATTAATATTAATAAATAAATAAATAATTGCAATAACCTGGGAATAGAAATTCATTTATGTAATCTGCACAAATGAAAGACATTCTTACTACATATATCTGAAAAAGATTTTTTGAAAAAAATATGTATAGACTGCACGTAGAAAAAAAAAATACCTTGTACAATTGTAATGGTTTTAAACGGTATAATGATTGAATAAGGTGATTATTTATGATATGCTTCGGCATGTGTAAAAGTAATATACCGAAATACTGGCAACGATTAGGATTTCATAAAGAAGAATAATGTGATGTTATGTATAGCCCAATAAACAAATAAATGGACTCTAACTTTCTACATATTTATAAAATTCTTGCTGAATCCTTATAACTAGATAAAACGATTGTATAGTTCCAGCCTAGCAATAACATAAAAGACCAGATAATATTGGTTATTCCATCACAGACTAATATATATGATTGTATGATAACAATATCAGTCTCCTATCATGTATATACCAAAGAATGAACTAGCTTGTCATTCATTCTATAGATCATTTGCAATCATTAACAGATACTATTGGTTCTAAATATTTAATAAGGCAATAAAATGTTATTTGCATATGTTTTGGTTATTACAGTATGATTATAACTTTTAACAATTGTACTTGTGTATATGCTTGTTTTGTGGTAATATACAATAGTGGTAGTCAAGATTACATATGCCACTGTTGTGCTTTTAACTTTAAGAAATGTATTCTCACCATCAAATAAGATAAAGAAAAAACTTTTAGAATAATTTTTTTAATAATTTTTTGTTTGTTATAATATCGCAAAGAAGGTAAAGTTGCAAATTTTCCCTGAAACTCTCTGTGAGAATAATCTCCTAGAGTGTACAGGATGGGAGCATTACTTTACATGTAGTCTATACAGATAAACTGTCATAAAAACGTTACAATGTGAATAACCTTCCTAATAATAAGACACACAATCATAGTAAAATTGTGCTCGGACCACTGACAATACATACTTAGATCTGATTGATACAGTGAGAAATTGCTTAAATATATACCCAATAATTATTGAACTTGTTCATACCATAAGGCATGATACTGTTCAAATTAAATACCCATTTAGTTTCCATTTTCAAACGTCTTTGTTCAGTCTCACCCCGTCTTATACCTGGTTTTAATCTTTCCAAGCCCCAACATTTCAAAGCATTGGTATTCCCATTATGGGAATATAGGAAGTGTTTTGCTACACTTGTGATTTCTTTCTTATTTTCTACATCCCTACGGGCTGTCCTTATGTTACTCAGATGCTCTGTCATATGTGTCCCCAGGCTGCGTGTAGTCATACCTTCATAATATAGGTTACAATTGCAAGATATGCAATAAACGATATTTGTACTTTTACAATTAAAATGCTCTTTGATAGTCCACGTATTTCCAAATCTGTCTCCTACTTTTTGTTTTTTAACCATATGCTCACACACTTTACAATTCCTACAAACGATAGATCCTTTATATATAGGTGCTTTCTCAGCATTCCTGTCATTGATATTATTTGCCCTTCTATACGTAACTAAGGCTTAAGTAGTTTGTCTGTTGTAAGGACATGCCAATGCTTATTTAAAATATTAAAAATCGTATTGCTTTCAGGTGAATAAGTAGATATAAACCTAAGGGGGGTGCTTGATCCTTTTGCCTTTGGAGTCAATAACTCATTCCTATCTTTTTGTAATGCTCTGTTGTATGCTTTTGCCAATAATTTCCTAGAATAGCCTCTTCCTAGTAGTCTGTGTCTCAGATCCTTAGCAGCTCTTTTGAAATTCTCAATAGTACTGCAGTTTCTCCTTAGACGTATATATTCACCCATTTGTAAACCTATTATTGTAGAGGGGTGATGGTGGCTGCTTGTGTGGAGTATATTGTTGGTCGCTGTGGGTTTCCTAAATGCATCCGTCTCTATTTTAGAGTCAAACTTCTGGATGTTGATATCTAAGAACTCAACCTGGGACTTTTCTATTCTTGATGTTAGATATAATACAAATGGATTCTAATTTAGAATATTAATGAAATCCAACAAAAGGTTTTCTGGGCCCTTCCATATGAAAAATATGTCATCTATATATCTGGACCAGTGAATTATGTGTATAGTAAGATGTTTAAGACTGTCATGGAACACCACAGTCTCTTCCCACCAGCCCAGATATATATATGATGTGCCCATGGCCGTACCACAAGTCTGCAAATAGAATTTGACATTGAATACAAAGTAATTGTGAGTAAGTATGAAGTCTAGCATATTTATCAAAATTTCTTTGACTTCCTTTGTCATATTGGTGTCCTTAGCTAGGAAGTATGAAATCGCTTTACATCCCCATTCTATTTTTATGCTAGTATACAGTGATTCTACATTGCAAGTTACTAAAAGGGAATCCATGTCGATATTGAATTAATTAATTTTATTGAGAATATGCATCCCTGGTATAGGACGGGAGTGATTCTACAATATATCTTAATCTTGCATCCACATACTTGCTTGCCTTCTCTGTAAGGGAGCCAATGTCTGATACGAAAGGTCTCCCAGGTGGTTTAAACATGTTTTTGTGTATCTTAGGCAGCCAGTATAGTGTGGCTATTCTAGGGTGTTTTACTTCTAAAAAGTTAAATTCCTTTTGATCTATGATTCCATTAGCAAGAGCTGATTGAACGAGTACATTGTAACTGTTTAGAAACATCTCAGATGGGTTGCATAGAAGATTTTTATAATTGAGGGGATTATTCAGTTGGCGCTTAGCCTCTCTTGATACATGATGTTAGGCCAAATTACAATGTTGCCTCCTTTATCACTGCTTTTTATCTGGACATCATCCATTTCTTGTAATTGTTTTAAAGCCATGTATTCTTCCCTAGGTAAATTATCCTTAGGTGTGCCTATACTGGCTTTAATATCAAGAATATCATGACATACCAGACTTAAAAAGGATAGTCTATTGAAAGAAGTACTGTTAGGAGGTACAAATTTGAACTTGGCTGTAAGAATTTTGCGCCAATAATTCTCCTCTTACTTCTGTTGGAACATTAGATTCCTCTAATAAAGAAATTAGGTCTTTAATTGCTATCATATCAGTAGCATCTAATGTATCTTTATCAGGGTTACTGAAATATTTTTTCAAAAGGATCTTGCGGACAAATAAATGGATATCTTTGATTGCCTCAAACTTATTAAATTTAGGTGTGGGTATAAATGAAAGGCCTTTTTTGAGGACCGATATCTGGTGTACTGTCAAGATTTTGTCAGAAAAATTAATAATGTTTAATTCTGTTGTATTTAGTTCTTTTTGTGTTGGGATTTCTGATTGAAGTGGACTTGTTTCCGGGTTCTGGGTTTGTTTCCCGAAACCCCTTCTGGTTCTACGCCTAATCTTTGATCTAGGAGCAGAAATGCTCAAATGGACTGATGATATTACCAAGTTAACTTCAGATTTGAAACATAAAAATACGATTGATAATGTTAATTCATTGGAATGGTCTGAATCTTTGAGGGAGTTAAAAAAGATTAGAAGAAAACAAATAAAAAAACAATGGAATATAGGCATGTACAGGGAGTGCAGAATTATTAGGCAAATGAGTATTTTGACCACATCATCCTCTTTATGCATGTTGTCTTACTCCAAGCTGTATAGGCTCGAAAGCCTACTACCAATTAAGCATATTAGGTGATGTGCATCTCTGTAATGAGAAGGGGTGTGGTCTAATGACATCAACACCCTATATCAGGTGTGCATAATTATTAGGCAACTTCCTTTCCTTTGGCAAAATGGGTCAAAAGAAGGACTTGAC
Organism: Bombina bombina; assembly: GCF_027579735.1. Taxonomy (NCBI): domain Eukaryota; kingdom Metazoa; phylum Chordata; class Amphibia; order Anura; family Bombinatoridae; genus Bombina; species Bombina bombina. The sequence continues at coordinate 452,253,891 of NC_069504.1, read as the reverse complement.
AGGCTCAGAAAAGTAAAAAATAGTGAGATATCTTGCAGAGGGATGCAGCACTCTTAAAATTGCAAAGCTTCTGAAGCGTGATCATCAAACAATCAAGCGTTTCATTCAAAATAGTCAACAGGGTCGCAAGAAGCGTGTGGAAAAACCAAGGCGCAAAATAACTGCCCATGAACTGAGAAAAGTCAAGCGTGCAGCTGCCAAGATGCCACTTGCCACCAGTTTGGCCATATTTCAGAGTTGCAACATCACTGGAGTGCCCAAAAGCACAAGGTGTGCAATACTCAGAGACATGGCCAAGGTAAGAAAGGCTGAAAGACGACCACCACTGAACAAGACACACAAGCTGAAACGTCAAGACTGGGCCAAGAAATATCTCAAGACTGATTTTTCTAAGGGTTTATGGACTGATGAAATGAGAGTGAGTCTTGATGGGCCAGATGGATGGGCCCGTGGCTGGATTGGTAAAGGGAAGAGAGCTCCAGTTCGACTCAGACGCCAGCAAGGTGGAGGTGGAGTACTGGTTTGGGCTGGTATCATCAAAGATGAGCTTGTGGGGCCTTTTCGGGTTGAGGATGGAGTCAAGCTCAACTCCCAGTCCTACTGCCAGTTTCTGGAAGACACCTTCTTCAAGCAGTGGTACAGGAAGAAGTCTGCATCCTTCAAGAAAAACATGATTTTCATGCAGGACCATGCTCCATCACACGCGTCCAAGTACTCCACAGCGTGGCTGGCAAGAAAGGGTATAAAAGAAGAAAATCTAATGACATGGCCTCCTTGTTCACCTGATCTGAACCCCATTGAGAACCTGTGGTCCATCATCAAATGTGAGATTTACAAGGAGGGAAAACAGTACACCTCTCTGAACAGTGTCTGGGAGGCTGTGGTTGCTGCTGCACGCAATGTTGATGGTGAACAGATCAAAACACTGACAGAATCCTTGGATGGCAGGCTTTTGAGTGTCCTTGCAAAGAAAGGTGGATATATTGGTCACTGATTTGTTTTTGTTTTGTTTTTGAATGTCAGAAATGTATATTTGTGAATGTTGAGATGTTATATTGGTTTCACTGGTAAAAATAAATAATTGAAATGGGTATATATTTGTTTTTTGTTAAGTTGCCTAATAATTATGCACAGTAATAGTCACCTGCACAGATATCCCCCTAAAATAGCTAAAACTAAAAACAAACTAAAAACTACTTCCAAAAATATTCAGCTTTGATATTAATCAGTTTTTTGGGTTCATTGAGAACATGGTTGTTGTTCAATAATAAAATTAATCCTCAAAAATACAACTTGCCTAATAATTCTGCACTCCCTGTATAATTTTTATAAAGATAACAATGTCATTCCAAGAGGTTTACGTTTAAAATTGTTTCCTTCCTTCAATAATTACAAACCAGAGTTCAAATTAAAATGGGAGAGTGCACTTACAGAGTGCTCATTGAAATTAATGGGTTATTTTACTGAAAATTAGTTAGATAAACCGACAGAGATAAATGCGGATATTTCTAAGGTATGTAATGAATTAAAAAAAGTTAAATGAAGATTTTCAGAAATCTTATAACAAAATCAAGGGAGAAGTAGAGAAATTTGCATGTTTTATATCAGAGAAAAAAGAACGCAAAATTGACAGAGATCTTAATGACTACTCCTCAGATACAATATACTCATGGGGTCAAAATAGAACTGCCAATCTAGAAACAGATACATCAGAAAGAGATGGTGATAGTACAGATGGAGATATTTCAGATGGCGACACTAGACCCAAAACTATTCTGAAAAATAGAATAAAACCTCATAAAACTAACAATACTAATATCCCTTTAGGCGTAGAACCAGAAGGGGACGGGGGAAACAAACCCATAACCCGGAAACAAGTCCACTTCAATCAGAAAACCCAACACAAAAAAGAACTAAATACAACAGAATTAAACATTATTAATCTTTCTGACAAAATCTTGACAGTAGGACCAGACATCGGTCCTCAAAAAAGGCCTTTCATTATACCTAATGATCTAGGCTTGTGGGCCGGTGTTTCTGCTGAGTCTTCAGACTTGCCAGAAACACCAGTTATGAAGCAGCAGTCTAAAGGCCGCTGCTCCATAACCCTATCCGCCTGCTCTGATGAGGCAGACAGTAATCTCCGGAAATCAACCCGATTGACTACGATCGGGTTGATTGACACCTACCTGATGGCGGCCAATTGGCCGCGAGTCAGCAGGGGGCGGCGCTGCACCAGCAGCTCTTGTGAGCTGCTGGTGCAATGTTAAATGCAATGTTAAAAGCGGAGAGCGTATTGCTCTCTGCATTCAGCTAGGTCTTGCGGACCTGATCCGCACTGTCGGATCAGGTTCGCAAGACCTTTAATAAATAGGCCCCTATGTGTGAGGTTGTGGATTGCAACTGCAGACAATTTGTTAGTTAGTTGTTAGCCTGATGTAGCTAAAGTTACTTTGTAATAAATTATTCAGAGCAACTGCTACTATGGCTTTTGATTTGTATGATTGGCTAATTCACAGGTTTCTGTATGAATTAGTATAGATATTGATATTATCCGGACATCAATATATGGTTCAAGTAAGTACTGTCCCCTTAATTAGTTATAAAAAACTTAGAGTCAGTAAATAGTCTGACCTATGAGGAGCTAGTTAAATCGGTATGTTTATCAGGAGGTCTGGGAAGCAGAGCTCAGCAATAATGAGCATACGGCAGATTGTACTAATAGTTCACTCTCAGATGTCAGTGCTGCTGACAGGGTTTTGCGGATGCAGCAGTCCAAGCAATAGAGAAAGCTATTCTCCAAACTACTGTTAATACCTTCCGCAGCTTGACTGCGTGTGAGTCCGTTAGGTGAGCTGACAGGTTCAGTGTGAACAAAGCTCAGGCTGGTAGCATGATAGTCAAGCCAGAAGATCAGCTGAGGAAAGGCGTGTTACAACACGCTGAGACAAACCGAAGTAACTGTAGCGTGGAAAGAGGACTTGCAATTGTTGTGCGGCAGAAAGCTGTTGAGCTACAAGGAGTTGGTAAGGCAAAGTATTTTGTGATACACGAAGGCTAGTATTCCTTCTGGTTCCGATGAGATGTTCTCCTAGACAAATAACAAAATACTGAAGCGGGGAAAAAGGGGGCGTGCCCAGTTTAAATAACCTTGCTGACAGGTTATGCTAAGATTTAAAGAAACAGCAATACCTGTGATGAATCTAAGAGCAAGTAATATATCTTCAGTAGAAAACCCATACACCTAAATAAAATAAGTTTGAGGCAATCAAAGATATCCTTTTATTTGTTCGCAAGATCCTTTTGAAAAAATATTTCAGTAACCCTGATAAAGACACATTAGATGCTATTGATATGATAGCAATTAAAGACCTAATTTCTTTATTAGAGGAATCTAATGTTCCAACAGAAGTAAGAGAGGAGAATTATTGGAGCAAAATTCTTACATCCAAGTCCAAATTTGTACCTCCTAACAGTGCTTCTTTCAATACACTTACCTTTTTAAATCTGGTATGTCATGATATTCTTGATATTAAAGCCAGTATAGGCACACCTAAGGATAATTTACCTAGGGAAGAATACATGGCTTTAAAACAATTACAAGAAATGGATGATGTCCAGATAAAAAGCAGTGATAAAGGAGGCAACATTGTAATTTGGCCTAACATCATGTATCAAGAGAGGCTAAGCGCCAACTGAATAATCCCCTCAATTATAAAAATCTTCTATGCAACCCATCTGAAATTTTTCTAAACAGTTACAATGTACTCATTCAATCAACTCTTGCTAATGGGATTATAGATCAAAAAGAATTTAACTTTTTTGAAGTATAAAACCCGAGAAAAGCCACACTTTACTTGCTGCAAAAGAGTCAATAGGAACAGCACACACTCTGGAATAAGTGCATGAATGACCCTAGGGTGCCGCCAAGTCCTAGTAAATATACAAATACAAAGCAAGGTCTTCAGCACTTTCAATAGTTTATTTACACATTGGAATAGGAACGTTTCGGGGTCACAGCCCCTTATTCATGCTACAAATCCTTGCTTTGTATTTATACTTGTTTTGGATCGCAACTGCAGATACAATTTGTTAGTTAGTTGTTAGCCTGATGTTGCTAAAGTTACTTTGTAATAAATTACTCAGAGCAACTGCTACTATGGCTTTTGATTTGTATGATTGGCTAATCCACAGGTTTCTGTATGAGTTAGTATAGATAATGATGTTATCCGGACATCAATATATGGTTCAAGTAAGTACTGTCCCCTTAATTAGTTATAAAAAACTTAGAGTCAGTAAATAGTCGGACCTATGAGGAGCTGGTTAAATCGGTATGTTTATCAGGAGGTCTGGGAAGCAGAGCTCAGCAATAATGAACGTACAGTAGATTGTACTAATAGTTCTCACTCTGTGTGTTCACTCTCAGATGTCAGTGCAGCTGACAGGGTTTTGCGGATGCAGCAGTCCAAGCAATAGAGAAAGCTATTCTCCAAACTACTGTTAATACCTTCCGCAGCTTGACTGCGTGTGAGTCCATTAGGTGACCTGACAGGTTCAGTGTGAACAGAGCTCAGCCTTGTAGCATGATAGGCAAACCAGTTGATCAGCTGAGGAAAGGCGTGTTACAACACGCTGAGACAAACCGAAGTAACTGTAGCGTGGAAAGAGGACTTGTAATTGTTGTGCGGCAGAAAGCTGTTGAGCTACAAGGAGTTGGTAAGGCAAACTATTTTGTGATACACGAAGGTTAGTATTCCTTCTGGTTCCGATGAGACGATCTCCTAGACAAATAACGAAATACTGAAGCGGGGAAAAAGGGGACGTGCCCAGTTGAAATAACCTTGTTGACAAGTTATGCTAAGATTTAAAGAAACAGCAATACATGTGATGAATCTAAGAGCAAGTAATATATCTTCAGTAGAAAACCCTTACACCTAAATTAAATAAGTTTGAGGCAATCAAAGATATCCATTTATTTGTTCACAAGATCCTTTTGAAAAAATATTTCAGTAACCCTGATAAAGACACATTAGATGCTACTGATATGATAGCAATTAAAGACCTAATTTCTTTATTAGAGGAATCTAATGTTCCAACAGAAGTAAGAGAGGAGAATTATTGGAGCAAAATTCTTACAGCCAAGTCCAAATTTGTACCTCCTAACAGTACTTCTTTCAATACACTAACCTTTTTAAATCTGGTATGTCATGATATCCTTGATATTAAAGCCAGTATAGGCACACCTAAGGATAATTTACCTAGGGAAGAATACATGGCTTTAAAACAATTACAAGAAATGGATGATGTCCAGATAAAAAGCAGTGATAAAGGAGGCAACATTGTAATCAAAAGGAATTAACTTTTTAGAAGTAAAACAACCAAGAATAGCCACACTATACTTGCTGCCTAACAAAAGAGTCAATAGGAACAGCAAACACTCTGGAATAAGTGCAAGAATGACCCAAGTCCTAGTAAATGTACAAATACAAAGCAAGGTCTTTAGCACTTTCAATAGTTTATTTACACATTGGAATAGCAACGTTTCGGGGTCACAGCCCCTTATTAATGCTGCAAATCCTTGCTTTGTATTTATACTTGCTGCCTAAGATACACAAAAACATGTTTAAAACACCTGGGAGACCTATCATATCAGGCATTGGCTCCCTTACAGAGAAGGCAAGCAAGTATGTGGATGCAAGATTAAGATATATTGTAGAATCACTCCCGTCCTATACCAGGGATACTATGCATTTTCTCAATAAAATTAATGAAATCAATATCGATATGGATTCCCTTTTAGTAACTTGCAATGTAGAATAACTCTATACTAGCATAAACACAGAATGGGGATGTAAAGCAATTTCATACTTCCTAGCTAAGGACACCAATATGGCAAAAGAAGTCAAAGAATTTTTGTTAAATATGCTAGACTTCATACTTACTCACAATTACTTTGTATTCAATGGCAAATTCTACTTGCAGACTTGTGGTACGGCCATGGGCACATCATGTGCCCCTACATACGCAAATATATATCTGAGCTGGTGGGAAGAGACTGTGGTATTCCATGACAGTCTTAAACATCTTACTAAACACATATCCCACTGGTCCAGATATATAGATTACATATTTTTCATATGGAAGGGCCCAGAAAACCTTTTGTTAGATTTCATTAATATTCTAAATGAGAATCCATTTGGATTATATCTTACATCCAGAATAGAAAAGTCCCAGGTTGAGTTCTTAGATCTCAACATCCAGAAGTTTGACACTAAAATAGAGACGGATGCATATAGGAAACCCACAGCAACCAACAATATACTCCACGCAAGCAGCCACCATCACCCCTCTACAATAAAAGGTTTACCAATGGGTGAATATATACGTCTGAGGAGAAACTGCAGTACTATTGAGAATTTCAAAAGAGCTGCTAGGGATCTGAGACACAGACTACTGGGAAGAGGCTATTTTAGGAAATTATTGGCAAAAGCATACAACAGAGCATTACAAAAAGATAGGAATGAGTTATTGACTCCAAAGGCAAAAGGATCAAGCACCCCCCTTAGGTTTATATCTACTTATTCCCCTGAAAGCAATAAGATTACCAATATTTTAAATAAGCATTGGCATGTCCTTACAACAGACAAACTACTTAAGCCATTATTACCACATAGACCCTAAGTTACGTATAGAAGGGCTAATAATATCAATGACACACTTGTAACAAGTCATTTTGACAGGAAAGCTAAGAAAGCGACGATATATAAAGGATCTATCGCTTGCAGGAATTGTAAAGTGTGTGAGCATATGATTAAAAAACAAAAAGTAGGAGACAGATTTGGAAATACGTGCACTATCAAAAAGCATATTAAAAGTACAAATATCATTTATTGCATATCTTGCAATCGTAACCTATATTATGAAGGGATGACTACACGTAGCCTGGGGACACATATGACAGAGCATCTGAGTAACATAAGGACAGCCTGTAGGGATGTAGAAAATAAGAAACAAATCACAAGTGTAGCAAAACACTTCCTATATTCCCATAAAGGGAATGCCAATGCTTTGAAATGTTGGGGCTTGGAAAGATTAAAACCAGGTATAAGATGGGGTAAGACTGAACAAAGACATTTGAAAATGGAAACTAAATGGGTATTTAATTTGAACAGCGTCATGCCTTATGGTATGAACGAGTGCAGTAATTATTGGGTATATATTTAAGCAATTTCTCACTGTATCAATCAGAATAAAGTATGTATTGTCAGTGGTCCGAGCACAATTTTACTATGATTGTGTGTCTTATTATTAGGAAGGTTATTCACATTTTAACATTTTCAAGACAGTTTATCTGTATAGACTACATGTAAAGTAATGCTCCCAGATTATTTTCACAGAGAGTTTCAGGGAAAATTTGCAACTTTACCCTCTTTGCGATATTATAACACACAAAAAATTATTAAAAAAATTATTATAAAAGTTTTTTCTTTATCTTATTTGATGGTGAGAATACATTTGTTAAAGTTAAAAGCACAACAGTGGCATATGTAATCTTGACTACCACTATTGTATATTACCACAAAACAAGAATATACACAAGTAAAATTGTTAAAAGTTATAATCATACTGTAATAACCAAAACATATGCAAATAACATTTTATTGCCTTATTAAATACTTAGAACCAATAGTATCTGTTAATGATTGCAAATGATCTATAGAATGAATGACAAGCTAGTTCATTCTTTGGTATATACATGATAGGAGACTGATATTGTTATCATACAATCATATATATTAGTCTGTGATGGAATAACCAATATTATCTGGTCTTTTATGTTATTGCTAGGCTTTCACTATACAATCGTTTTATCTAGTTATAAGGATTCAACAAGAATTTTATAAATATGTAGAAAGTTACAGTCCATTTATTTGTTTATTGGGATATACATAACATCACATTATTCTTCTTTATGAAATCCTAATCGTTGCCAGTATTTCGGTATATTACTTTTACACATGCGGAAGCATATCATAAATAATCACCTTATTCAAACATTATACCGTTTAAAACCATTACAATTGTACAAGGCATTATAATAATAATTTTTCTACGTGCAGTCTATACATATTTTTTAAAACACCAGTTGTAATATTATGTATTGATCTGTATAACTACATGACATAAACTTAAAGTAAGTGTAATGTTTTCAACGAGCATAATCGTGAGAAATTTGCACACTGCAGAAACAAAATACACAGAATATGATAACACTGTTCCAGATCTCGCAGAATGACAATTTTATCAGAAGCTACGATAGTATCAGCTGGTAATTATACTGAGTCACCGTAATAGTACATATATCCAATCAGAGAGCAAGTTACTCTTACTCACATCCTAGTAATCCATTCACAGATCTTCAAAGAATAAGAATAATGATCCACAGTCTCCTAGTGGTTGAATAGGAGGTGTGACACTCATAAGCATATCTGATGGGTTATTTGGAATGTTATGTGAGTTTAAAAGAACGCGTATCTCTGTGCCTCGGCTTATTCATTTACAGACTGACAATTTAACATTGAGAAAGGCTAGTTATTAGCCAAAACGCGTTTTTTTTTTTTATTTAGAACCGCAGAGTCAGTCCAGACACCTGACGCCGATATTTCCTGTTATCTGCCAGGAAACAGAAGAGTGACTCATGGTACCCTTAGATGAACAGTTTGTTTTGTTTTGTTGTATGGGTATTCTTGGGATGTATTTAGGGATGTTTATCTCATTTTAATTACAATTATAAAAGTATTATTTTTAATTCTTGACCATACAATAGTAAGTATGAGTGCTATTTAAACCCCTATATTTTCTTTCTCTCCAGCCCAAATTAATATATTTAAAGGGGCAGCACCGGAACCTAATGTGGGTTCTTTTTCTTACTCTAATTACAACATAGTGCCAGTTTATTTTTCTTTCTATTATAATTGTTCCTCTAGGCAACATTGGTTACACCTCAATTCCCAGCATCCGAAAAGAGTAAAGTGAGATGAATATGCATAGAGAGAAGATGCAAAGGTGTACCTACTAAAATATAGCCCACCAATGACTAGGCCCCGGTAGGCGGAGCAGAGGTAAAGAAGCAGGGGAAGAGAGCTCTGCCATAACGGTGTACAAAAGTTCAGTTTTTCATCGCATCCACTGCTTCCATGCCCCAACTTACACAGCATTCACCCTGGTAACATCCGGGGAGCAGCTTGCGGCAGTTAGAACAGTGTGTGGTGCAAAAATCTGAAGCCCCAGTCACCGGACAGCAAACAGTCAAAGCGAGCGGAAGCGCCAGCGCCATCTTGCTCACAGAGCATGGAGAAGAATTAGACATTCTGCCACCTCTACGTCTGCCCCAACAACATATTTTAATAACGTTGATATTCAGATTGATTTTCAGAAATTTATAAGAAAACTATTGATAGACAGATACTTTAAAATACTAAAGAAAAATCTACCTGTTGCCCCTGTAAAGATTTAGGATATTAAATATAAAAAACAGTTAAAGATAGATATCTTAGATATTTATACATTAGAACAACTAAATAAAGAAAATCAAAATTCTGATGAAGATATTTTTCTGTACACTAATTTAAGACCACCGTCTAAATTCAACCCTATATATAATAGAGGGAGTTTTTTAGAATAATTTTATATTCTATGTACACAAAACCTAAGAAGTTTAGTGAAAGGGGAAATAATGATAATAAGTACAATAGGTATTATAATCTCAACATATATGAAAGGAAAACTATTGAGGAATTGAAAAATTATGATAGAATTGTGATCAGGCAAGCAGATAAAGGAGGAGACAAACAATTCCACAGCACCTTCCTTTTTACCAAGATTGATTGAACTTCTTCTCCCATGGAGGTACAAACAGGTTACTGTAGTAACCTGTTTGTACCTCCATGGGAGAAGTTCAATAAATCTTGTTAAAAAGGAAGGTGCTGTGGAATTGTTTGTTTACTACATGTACAGAGGTTGACAGTCCCTCTAACCACTTGCATCTATCTGATTCACCTGGGAGCTGTACACTGTCTTGTCTGTGACTATAGATAAAGGAGAAAGGGTGGTTATACAAGATACTGACACCTATAGAAATGAGGCCCTCCAACTGATCAGATATGATCCAACTAAAGTATTAATTGGAGAACTTGAAAAGCTACTAAAGTTAGGGTTACAAATTAAAGCTATTTGTAAAGAAGAATTTGATTTTCTTCTAATAAGAGAGCCAAGGATTGCAATCCTATATCATCTCACTAAGATTCACAGTATTGTAAATCCTCCCGGGAGACTGATAATCTCGGGTGTCGCAAGTATATCTTCTAATTTATCATTATATGTAGACCTGTTTTTACAGGTTCTAGTTCCTGAGACTACATCCTACTTGAAAGATAGTACTGAACTACTTAACATTCTTGAAGATTTAGTTTGGGATCTTTCTTGGTCATTTGTAACCGCTGATAGAAGATAACTCTACACAGTGATAAACAACAAGGAAGGTCTAGATAGAATAAAAAGATATTTCTAGACTTTGATATCCCTTCAACTATCCAGCAAGATTTTTTGATTAAAACTATTAAGTTTATACTTGAAAATAATATTTTTTCCTTTAATGGCAATTTTTACCAACAAATACAAGGGACAGCTATGGGGACTAGATTTGCCCCTAGCTATGTGAACCTTGTTTTAGCAAATTGGGAAAAGGAATATATTTGGACTCAGAATAATTTTCTAGATAATTTGATAGTATATAAAGACACATCGATGACGTGATTTTAATATGGAAGGGCAATAGAGACTCTTTAGAAGTTTTTTTAGAACATCTCAATAATAATAATCTGGGTCTAATTTTTTATTACAAAATTGATAGTAATCGATGTGAATTTCCAGATTTAGATATTATTAGTGAAGGTAATAAAATAATAACAAAAATCTTATTTTAAAATGGTGGCTCAGAATACCTATCTTAATTCCAATAGTTGTCACAATAAGAAATGGCTCCAAAATATACCTAAGGGCCAATTTGCCTGTATAAGAAAAAATTGTACCAATATACCTGATTTTCATTCTCAGGCTGAAATGCTAAAAGAGAGATTTATCAAAAAAGGTTTTAAATCATCATTACTGGAAAATAATATAGATGACATATCCAAGTTGGATCGGAAAAAATTATTAGAAGGTAAATTATTATTATTATTATTATTATTATTATTATTATTATCAGGTATTTGTAGAGCGCCAACAGATGCCACAGCGCTGTAAATTAGAGGTAAGTAGAAATAAAAAATATTATATAAAAATGATAGATGTTAATACCATCACGAATAGTAATTATGATGGTAATTTTTGTAATAGGATGTTAACTACTTACAGTCAAGATAAGAAAAAGATAGAATACACAGTCAATAAACATTGGCATTTACTTCAAAAGGATCTAATTTTAGGAACAAATTTGCCTGACAGAAACCATATGATTTGTAAGAGAGGACATAATTTAAAATCAATCCTCTCTCCTTCTGATATGAGTAAAAAATGTATTAGATGGCAAAAACAGAAACAAAATATAGATACTAAGACTGCAATAAATGAGAATATAACTGCCCTAGCCTTAACTTCGGTTCCACCAAAAGGTTGGCATAGATGTGGTAGGTGTGATTAATGTAAATATTCCCAAAGAAAATATTAACATATAAATATGAGAATATCCAATTGAAAATTAAACACTTTCAGACAGATTACGAGTTTTGTGTTATGGCTGGCTCACTAATAACTTGCAAGTTATTTTCACCGCTCAACTTTCATAGCGATGCTATTACAGGTTTGCAAAAAAACGGCTTGTGCGGGCAATATGGTTGCGTTGCGCTCCATACCTCAAAAAAAAATTATGTTTAAACATAAACCCCAAGTCTAAACACCGCCGACACCTACATTACACTTATTAACCCCTAATCTGCCACCCACAACGTCGCCGCCATCTACCTACACTTATTAACCCCTAATATGCCGCCGCCAATGTCGCCGCCACCTACATACATTTATAAACCCCTAATCTGCTGCCCCTAATGTCAACGCCGCCACTATACTAAAGTTATTAACCCCTAAACCTCTGGCCTTCCACATCACTAACACTAAATAAATATATTAACCCCTAACGTAACCCTAACACTCCCTAACTTTAATATAATTAAAATCATTTTAAATAAAACTTACTATTAATAACTAAATAATTTCTATTTAAAAATAAATACTTACCTGTAAAATAAACCCTAAGCTAGCTACAATATAACTAATAGTTACATTGTAGCTATCTTAGGTTTTATTTTTATTTCACAGGTAAGTTTGTATTTATTTTGGATCAGTCAATAGGATTGAGCTTGCATTCTATTGGCTGATTGGAATAGCCAATAGAATGCGAGCTCAATCCTATTGGCTGATCCAATCAGCCAATAGGATGAAAGCTCAATCCTATTGGCTGATTGCAACAGCCAATATGATTTTCCACCCCTTAATTCCTATTGGCTGATAGAATTCTATCTCCCAATCGGAATATAAGGGACGCCATCTTGGATGATGTCATTTAAAGGGAAACTTCATTCTTCAGCAGCCATCAGAAGAAGAGGATGCTCCGCGCCAGATGTCTTGAAGATGGACCCGCTCCGCGCTGGATGGATGAAAATAGAAGATGCCAGATGGATGAAGACTTCTGCCCACTTGGATGAAGACTTCTGCTGGCTTCAATGAGGACTTCAGCCGCCTGAATGAGCATGGATGTCTGGTCTTTAAAAACTGTAAGTGGATCGTCAGGGGTTAGTGTTAGTTTTTTTAAGGGTTTATTGGGTGGGTTTTATTTTTAGCTTAGGGTTTTGGGCAATGTAAAAGAGCTAAATGCCCTTTTAAGAACAATGCCCATACAAATGCCCTTTTCAGGGTAATGGGGAGCTTAGGTTTATTTAGATAGGGTTTTAATTGGGGGGTTGGTTGGTTGGGTGGTGGGTTTTACTGTTGGGGGGTGCTTGTATTTTTTTTACAGGTAAAAGAGCTGATTCCTTTGGGGCAATGCACCGCAAAAGGCCCTTTTTTTTTGTTTGAATCGTTTTTATTGGTATATAAAAGAAGAAATAGACATAACCATGGTTCGTCATATTACAATATACATATCTGGCCTATTAGCAAAAGGTGTATAGACAAAAACAGGATATGCGAAGTAGCTCTAAAAGTTCTTGATCTCTGCTAATGTCATATGGTGTTGGGAAGGTACCATTCGGAACAAGAACCTGAGGACCAGGCCTTGCTCCTATTCTTGTCTATGTCATCACTCATAGGAAGCCAGATTTTGTCTCATTGAAGAGAAAAAAAGAACAACTTACATTCTAAACCATGTAACGATACTAGTGTATCAGAAGGTAAGAAGAGATGAGAGAAGAAAAGAGGAGAAATCATAAGAAGTATATGAAGTGCCTACCAGTTATCGGCATGTAAGCTGTGTAGACGACTCCTTGATTGGTTAGGAAAAGAAGAATAAAGTAAAGAAGGATGCCGAGCCCCCCCCCCCAGTATTGAAGCCACTTGTGTCTGTTTTTGAAAATAACCTTATAAAGTTTATGTGTCAGGGTTCCCATTAAGTGTCCAATAGAACCAGACTCTCTCAAATTGTGTTTGTGAATCCAGGATTTTAGAGGCGGATTCATACATTCGATAAGTTAGTGCTAATTTGTTTTTAACTTCTTCCCATGGGGGAGCTTTAATTTTCCAGTACTTGGCTATGCTCATTCTTGTGACCGTGCAAGTGATCTTAATGAATGTGTTTATATGTTTATTAAATCGGTGTAAAGGTACGTGTAGAAGCGCCTGTGCGGGTGTCAGTTGAATCTGTTCCTCCAACACTGATCCCAGAAGGGAAGACAACTGAGCCCATATCGGTTGTATAATGATGCAGTCCCACCACATATGTTGGTAGGAGCCTATTTCCCCGCAGCCCCTGTAGCAAAGTCTGTTGTTAGTAGGGGACATATGTTGGGTTTTAACTGGAGTTAGGTACCATCTGAACAAGGTTTTGATTGTGTTTTCCCTGAGGTCTGTGCTCAAGAGGCCTGAGCAAGCTGAATGAAAGACTCCATCCCACCATTTTTTATCTTTGGTCATGTGCAAATCCTCTTCCCATTTAAGAATTATGTTAGGTTTAATTTTATTATTTAGCGATTGAATTTCCAAGTAAATTTTGGATATCGCTTGTTTGGGTCTATGTGTAGTGTTCAGTAGGTTTTCTAGAACTGTGGGTAAGCTAGGGCGGGGTTCCCTAATGTACTGTTGGATGGTCGAGTTGACTTGGAGATAATGGAACCACTGTAACTTAATTGGATCTATTTGTGTCTGTATTTGGGTGAAAGTCTTGGGTGTCTTTCCTTCTATCCAATTCGCCACTCTGTATAGACCCTTGTTAGCCCATTTGTCTGCTAAAGTCTGAATATCTCTAGGGAGGAGATACCTGATTGGGCACAGTAATGAATGGTGAGGTAGTAATTTCTGTTGTTTAGCCAATAGAGTCAATAATGAGTGGTATTGTCTAGAATGTGGGATCGAGTTTTGTTGGATGGACCTCCTGTAGTGTATTTGCTCCACAAAATATCATCCATATGGGTGGACCCCCTCAGGTCAGTCTCTAATGTTTTCCATAGGACTCCCTTCCAACCACCTCCCAATAGTGTAGTTTGAGCTAGTCTTGCTGCTCTATAATATTCTAACAGGTTAGGGGCTCCCACTCCCCCCAGGGTCCTATGTTGTGTGATGAGTGTAGAAGAGATTCTGGCCATTTTTTCCCCCCTAATGAATGCGACTAGTTCTGACTGTAGTGATTTTAGCTCAACGGTCGGGACCTCTATTGGGAGCGTCCGGAATAAATATAATAGACGGGGTAAGATGGTCATTTTTACCGTCGAGAGCCTGCCCATCCATGAGAAAGTGTGTGTTTTCCACTTGTGTTTGTTTTTCCTAATCTCTCTGTACATGGGTTCGTAATTATATTTGTGTAGCTGGTTAGTTTGAGTGGTCAGGTGTATCCCTATGTATTTGAGGGAGTGTGTCGCCCATTTCAAGTCAAAGTTGGTTTCTATGAGTTTCCTGGTGTGTTGTGGGAGACCCAATGATAGTGCTTTGCATTTGTCAAGGTTGATTTTATACCCTGAGATTTGGGAAAATTTGTTCAGTAGTTTATATAGATTAGGCAATGAAATAAGAGGTTTAGTTAGGGTCAGGAGGATGTCATCCGCAAAAAGCGTTAATTTGTATTCATGGTCTTT
Source organism: Bombina bombina (assembly GCF_027579735.1). Lineage (NCBI taxonomy): Eukaryota > Metazoa > Chordata > Amphibia > Anura > Bombinatoridae > Bombina > Bombina bombina. The sequence continues at coordinate 452,238,553 of NC_069504.1, read as the reverse complement.
AATCATAACTCCTGAAATATCTTGTGATTGTCTAATTTTGGCAGCTAGAGGTTCTATACAGAGTGCGAAGATAAGGGGGGATAGCGGGCACCCCTGTCTCGTTCCGTTTAATATAGGGAAGCATTTGGATTTGTAGCCTGAGACGGAAACCTGAGCCGAGGGGGTTGAATATATCATATTTAATGCTTTGATAAAGGCCCCTCCAAATCCCATCCGGGCTAGAACCGCCCTCATGTAATCCCAGTCTATTCTGTCGAATGCCTTCTCCAAGGCTCCAATGACAGGAGCAGAGAAGGCATCCGGACTTTCCCAACATAATCTATAATGCTCACCATCCTGCGCACATTATCCGGCTCTTCTCTATCTTTAACAAACCCTACCTGGTCCTTGTGGATCAGACCAGGGAGGATATGCTTCAATCGGTTGGCCAGAATTTTTGTTAGGATTTTTAGGTCTTGATTGATGAGTGAGATGGGGCGGTAACTGGAGCAAAGTTTATGGTTCTTACCAGGTTTGGGAATTACCATGATTCTGGCTTGTAAAAGGTCGCTTGGGATATTGTGGCCTTCTAGTATGTAGTTACAAAAGTCAGAAAGGTGGGGTACTAGTATATTTTTAAAAGTTTTGTAATATTCGCTGGCGAACCCATCGGGCCCCGCTGCTTTCCCTGACTTTAGGTCCTTTATAACCCCCATCACTTCTGCTCTCGTTATTGGTGCATTTAGACTATCGTTTTCTTCCTCTGATAGAGAACTTAGTTCTGCCTCCTCTAAGAATGATGTGGTTTGCGATGTGATCTGTTGTGTGTGTGTCACTTTGTTATCATCGTAGAGTTTCCCATAGAAGTCTGCAAAGGCATCTACAATGTGTTGGGGATGCGATTCTGATGCTCCACTAGGGAGCAAGATTGAACTAATGTTAGATGCTCTGCATCGCTCCCTTAATTTGTGTGCCAGGAATTTATCCGGTTTGTTTGCATATATATAATATTGGGTGTTGAGCTTCTGAATTTCTCTAATTGATTGGTTATTTAAAAGATTGGCTAAGTGGGACCTTTTGGTTTCCAATGTAGAGAGTATGTCTTTTCTATGTGTTAGTCTGTGGCGAGTCTCCAGAGCTTGTATTTCTGTATGTAATTGTGATAATAGGGATTTATGTTGATTATTTCGTATTGTTTTCTCTCTGATGAGCAGACCCCGGATATATGTCTTATGTGCTGCCCAGGGGGAAATAGGATTTAATGTAGAGCCTCTGTTAATGTCCCAGAATTCAGTGAGTGCGTGGTTGAGCTTTTCTTTGAGTAATGGGTCTTTTAACTGTGAGGGGTCACAGGTCCATGTTCTGGCTCTATGTGTGTCTATTAGCCCTTTTAACTGAATCGTGAGGATAGAGTGATCAGACCAGACACAAGGATGGATTGTTGATGTCTGAAATAGTGGCTGGAGAATCTGGCTGGTGAAAATATAATCGATTCTCATGTAATTTTTGTGGGCTGATGAATAGAAGGTAGTATCTGTTGTGTGTCCGCATAGAGTAACCCATGAGTCGAGAAGTCCATGTGGGGCTAAGTGTTCATGAATAGCATTGACTATTCTGTTGTGTCTGAGTTGTTTAGGTGTGAGTTTGGTGATGCCCTCTATGTGTTTGGACATGTTGATGTTGAAGTCTCCTGCTAATATAATCTTATGTTGTGACCAATTAGTAAGTAAAGTGGAAATGTTCTGAAAAAAAGTATGCTGGTTTTCATTGGGGGCGTATATATTGAATAAAATAATATGTGAATCGAGCAGGCGGCCTGTAACAATAAGATATCTCCCCTCCTTATCCGCTATAGTGGATTCATGTTCGAAAGGAAGGCCCGAGTGAATTAAAATTGATACCCCTCTTCTTTTGGAGTCTGTAGTGGCATGGTAGTGTTGTGTAAAATGTTTAGCCCAATATTTAGGGATTATATTCTGTGTAAAGTGTGTTTCCTGGAGGAAAATGACATTAGCTCCTATATGTTGGTATTGTGACATTGCTGTGCGACGTTTAATATTAGAATTTAATCCTCTCACATTATGAGCGATAAGGTGTATCTGAGGGGTCATGTCAGTGTTAAGATGGAGGATCTTAGCAATAGCAAAATAGCTCTAGAGCTGTGTGATACATACTGACTGGGGTTATTCGGCTTGTCCATTGGTTGCCTGAGTGTGTAGGTTGCTAAGTCAGGGAGGAAGGTGGCCCCGGCATCCTTGAAAAAAGTAAAAGATAGAATAAGAAACATTAAACAATAAGAGAAAACATGTACATAACGGTACAACTTCGACCCACCTAGTGGGTGAACATACAGCAAATACAGTAACATTACCGTGTCAGGGTTAGAGCTGCTAATACCTTAATAATAGTAAACATATTAAAAAGTCAGCAACAATTAAACTTATAATATTTGGTGAACAGAGATGATATTATGTAAAAACTATCATATGAACAGCTAGACTTTCCAGAAAGGGGAGAGAGGGGAGGGGAGGGTGGACAATGCCAGCCCAACTCCGCATGAGGGCATGAGGGGGTTGTCTCTTTAGTAGGCCCTGTGAATGTAGGATGCTAGTACTTCGTAAGGACATGTTAGGGCAAAAAGTAAGGGACTTCAAGTCCTGTAAGATATTTTGAGAGATAGCAAAAGGGGTCAATCTCTCTTGTAAGGAGTCATTTCTTGGTTCCTTTGCGATTCACCTTTGTCCATCTATTTTGTCTGATAAGGGTAGACTGAGATTGCGGTAGGTCCTCAGTAGGTATGTGTGGGGTATCAATACCCATAAGTTTGCATGTTGGACCTATGTCTTCTTGTTCTCGAACGGTATAGGTCTTGTTGTCTTTGAGAATATATAGGGCGAAGGGGAATCCCCATTTGTATTTGATTTGAAGTTTCCTTAAGAGAGTAGTCAGAGGACGAAGAGAGCTTCTTTGTTGAAGTGTCCGAATGCTAAGGTCTTGGAAAAACTGAATAACAGTTCCTTGAAACTTGTAGGTCGGCTTGGTTCTAGAGGCTTGGAGGATCTTCTCCTTGTCTTGGAAGAAAGAGAGTTTAACGATAACATCCCTTGGGGGTGCATCTCCTTTAGGCTTCGCTTTAAGTGCTCTGTGCGCTCTTTCTATATCATAATCCAAATCCTCCAGGTCACTTGTGATGCCACAAAAGAGTTGTTGTAAGTATGTATGGAGGTCTGAGTTAGCAATGGTTTCCGGGACACCTTTCAATCTTATATTATTTCTGCATGATCTGTTTTCAAGATCGTCGACCTTGTCCTGTAGGTCTGCAATGGCTTGTTGTTGGATTTGAATGGTTTGAGTGTACGCTGCTAATTCATCGGTAACTGTATCCTTGTGTTCTTCCAGTATGTCGAGTCTGCCTCCTAAGTCGGCCATGTCTGATCGAATATCAGAAAGGCTTGAGGTGACTGCATTGTGCATGTTGTCGATCTTTTCCCAGAGTCTATCAAAGTTGCTGGTAATATCTTGTTTTGAGACCAAATCTCTCAGGTCGGCTTTTGTAACGGGAGTCATGTCCTCCCCAGAGGTGTGGGGTGTTGTGTCTGATTCTGAATCACCTCCCGCCTCCATTGCTACCAGTTCTATATTCTTATTGATTTTGGAGGGTTTAAAAAAAGGTGTTCACAGTGGCAGACTTGCTAGATTTCTCTCCCTTAGTTGGCCTTCTGGATGACATACTAGGAGAGCAGAAGATAGTCGGGGAGTTAGAACTTTTGCTCAGCTGGGTCAGAGAAATATATATGGTTAAAGTTTGCTGTATAGTCCTTTAGTGTGGGGAAACCATTGGCGTCTGTAGTGTAAAAGCTGGGGGAGTGGGGGTTGTATTATAAGATGATTTGTAGTCCCAAGGAAGTCAGGGTGACACCTCCCTGTATCAAGAGGTCTCTATGTAAGCTGTAATAGGGAGGGAAGGTAGTATAAATAAATTATGTTGATATGTCCTTGAGGCTGTTTAAAAGAGGCATCAACCAGTTGTTAGATCTTGTGAGAAGAAAAAAGAAAAAAGCCTCCATCTCCCTCTTTGCTGCTGGGTGTGGGTACACCTAAGTGGATAGTTCCCCCTTCTTATTTTATTGTGTTCTCTTTTCTCTAGGGCTCACGCTGTGATAGATTCCTTCCCCCTCTCACATACACCCCATCAAAAAAGCTGCGTGCTTTCATCCTGTTTCCCCTTCTCCATATAACATACAGTGTACTTTTAAGTGCTGCTGCTAAATCTCTGCACCAATATATCAGAGTTCATCATTCAGTGTTCATTCATGGCAATATATTGCCTAACTATGGCTGTTAGATCCCCCAGGGGTTTTATTCCCTGCTGCAAATTTACCGCCCTGTAAAGCTCCGGCCCGTTACATTTGTCCGCTTCCGCGGCCTACCTGCGTGCCATTGTGGGACCGGGAGAAAGCAGAGAAGGGAGTCTTGCGTGTGTTGCTGTTACCGGGAGGTATTCTGTATCTCTGGACTTCAGTCCGGTGCTGTGGTATGTTAGGCAGCCCCGGTATGACTGCTATGGGTTTATAGCGCTTCTCCCGGTAGTCAGGGCCTTGGATCTTTTGGCGCGAGTCCTCTAGTCTGGGTAGGGAGGTGATTCTAAGAGCCGCGGCTGAAGATAAAAGGCAGGGAAAAAAGAGATTTTATTTTACAGGCGTAGTATCAGCCTTCACATAGCTGCCTTGAGGGGTGAGTTTTGTCTCAGTAAGATGTTTTTGCTGCCGACTTTAGCTAGATGCAGCGTGGAGCTCAGAGATTACACGTCCATCTCTAAGCTCAGTCAGGCTCCGCCCCCCGCAAAAGGCCCTTTTAAGGGCCATTGACAGTTTAGTGTAGGCTAGGGGTTTTTTTTATTTTGGGGGGGATTTTTTATTTTGATAGGGCTATTAGATTAGGGGTAAATTGTTTTTATTTTTGATAAGTTCTTTTTTATTTTGTGTAATTTATTGTTTGTTTGTTTTTGTAATTTAGATAAATGTATTTTGTTAATTTAATTTATTTTTATTTTATTTTATTGTAATGTTAGGTTTCAGTGTGAGGCAGGTTAGGTTTTATTTTACAGGTACATTTGTATTTATTTTTACTAGGTAGCTAGTAAATAGTTAATAACTATTTACTAACTAGTCTACCTAGCTAAAATAAATACACATTACCTGTGAAATAAAAATAAAACCAAAGATCGCTTCAATGTAACTATTAGTTATATTGTAGCTAGCTTAGGGTTTATTTTACAGGTAAGTATTTAGTTTTAATAGGAATTATTTAGGTAAAAGTAGGTTTTGTTTAGATTTATTTTAATTATATTAAAGTTAGGGGGTGTTAGTGTTAGGGTTAGGTTTAGGGGTTAATAGGTTTATTATAGTGGCAGAGTGGGTGGATGGCAGATTAGGGGTTAATTATATTAAAATAGTGTTTTTGATACGGGAGGGCGGTGGTTTAGGGGTTAATAATTTTATTATAGTGGCGACGATGACGGGGAGCAGCGGAATAGGGGTTAATACATGTTTTAAGTGCAGCGATGTCCAGAGCAGCAGATTAGGGGTTAATAATTTTATTTTAGTGTTTGTGATGCGGGAGGGCCTTGGTTTAGAGGTTAATAGGTAGTTTATGGGTGTTAGTGTACTTTTTAACACTTTAGTTATGAGTTTTATGGTACAGCTTTGTAACGTAAAACTCATAACTACTGACTTTAGATGGCGGTACGGATCTTGTCGATATACGCTGTACCGCTCACTCTTTGGCCTTCCCGCAAAACTCGTAGTACCGGCGCTATGGAAGTCCCATTAAAAAAGGACTTTTTTAAAAGTGAGGTACTGATGTTGCAAGACGGCCAAAAAAGTGTGCTGTACAGACTTGTAATATCAGCGGTAGGGAAAAAGCATCGTTATGGGCCATAACAATGCTTTTTCACTCATAACACAAAATTTGTAATCTGGCTGTTTATTAATTGTGACTCTACCTTTGTAATATATATTTTGAAATGTAGATGTAATTTTTTTTACGTAGGACGTACGACAAGTCCCCTACGAAAAAGAATATATGAACACCTTTATAAAATTGAAACTGGTTTTCTTAAACATTCGGTCTCTCAACTTTTTAAACAGGTACACAGGAGTAATAAACAAGATCTTATGTTTTTCGGAATTGAACATATTCCTATCAACAGGCGTAGAGGTGATTGTGAAAGAATTTTGAATCAACGTGAATCTCATTGGATACTTAAATACATTACAACCAATAGGCTTAAAAGAAAATTATGATCTTGTATCTTTTTTATAGTTTTTTATAAAGTCTAAGTAAATCATATAAACTTAATTTTTAAATACAATATACATTTTTCTATTTTTTAAAAAACATTTTTTTAATATGTAAATAGCCGTTTATTTGGGCTAATTTTCTTCTCCCTTCAAAAGCAGCTATCTGGTATTCCAAGCCGGCTGGACTATTAGATCCCCCTATCTTATCCCATTTTAATCCCATCTTTGAGTCCAGATACACTGCTATCTAGTTTAAAACATATGTATAAAAGATTTTCTTGTAACAATTTTTGCTAAGGGTTAATGTAACGATTCACCTGCGCAATTGATACAATGTTAACGGTTGTGTATTCTATATGTATATTTATATATTTTTTTATGTTCTTATCTAATATTGTATGACTGCAAGATTATGCATATTTTGCCCTGTTTTTATAGTTTATCGTTTATTTTTTCAATTTTTATTTTTTCAATGTTTATTTATTTTATTGAGTTGAGATGTTTTTTGAAGTCTTTGATATTATTCCCATTTCCAAGATGGTCGCTTGTGCCTAAGATCACTGACCTTGTCATGATAATTGACGTCAGTTTCAGAATCTTTTGTCAGCCAAGCGATTAGCGTTAAGTATATTGAGATCTCGCTATGGTCTATTAGTGCACATTTATCTGTTTAGAATAGTGATTTATCCATACTACACCCACTTTAAAGATGGCTACTCACCTTCAAGATGATAAGTTAGCTTTTGATTCATCTGTTAGTCAAAATACCCGGAGATAGTTTATTGGTTAAAGATAAACTGGAAATGTGATGTCATTTGGGTATTTAGCAGCCTATCGCACCCTTCTAACTTTACACCTGATAAAGGGGCATGGCCCAGAAACGCGTAGAGAGTGTATAGATTGAGTTGTCTGGCCAGACCTGTAGGTTGCGACTTGCTGCTAATTTCACTCAGTATATTTGTATGTTTTTCATCGTTATTAACATTTTATTGTTACGTATTCCATTGTTAAACATTTTTTATTGCACTTTGTTGATTGTAGGCATCAATGTATTTTACAACACACTGCAATAGTGTGTAATTAGCTATCTTCTAGCTAATTCAAGCTAGGATTGTCCACTTGGTATAGAGTTTGCAATAACATTTGTTTATGTTATATATATCTGTGAATTTTAATTGTGATTTTTACACATTAAATAAACACTAAAATCTATATTGCAAGACTGTTTGCATTCACTTTTACTTAAGGCTGTTACTGTTTGTAATCTGTTTTCTTTTTTATAACAGCAGCTCACATACAAATTTGTTTATATATTATTGGTGGCGCTCTCCTCCTTTTATATCATTTATCACTATATGCCGACAACTTACTTTTATACCTACAAAATCCGAATACCAAAATTCCAAAACTCATCACCTCCCTTAACCAAAATGGAGAAATTTCTGGTTACAAAGTAATCCTAGACAAGTCAGAACTGATATATCGTAAAAAACCCTTGAGTACTGCTCAAAAACACAGTGGGCTCTTTCAAATATCTAGGCATACAGCTCCATACAAATCCCAACCTAATCTATAAACTAAATATCCCCCCAATCCTCACACAAATACAAACTATATTAACAGGATGGTCAAAGCTGCCACTTCCCCTGTCAGGTAGAATCAGCCTAATCAAAATGATAGTAAACAGAGCCCTCTCTCAGTTTGGTGGAATGACAAAAATCAACGAATCAGTCGATTCAAGTTGGCTATGCCAGTAGATAGAAGGGGCCTTAAGCTACCAATAGTGAAATAGTATAACTGGTCCATGCTAGCTAAATTAGTCCTCAAATGGCTGGTGGGTACATCTGACTTTAGTGATAAACAACTGGAGAAACACATCACTCATCCATTCCATCAAGCCTTCCTACCGCATGCTCCATTCCACTCTCTCCCCACTCAAATCAAGGACAACATATTATACAGGGACCCCATAAGAGCATAGGCAAAACTCTGCAGGTGGTGGGGACTATCTCACACAATTACCAAATACCT